>NC_143397.1:59002144-60323851 GCF_052110815.1 Crocodylus siamensis
AAAGACTTGGGGGTCATCATTGACCACAAGGTGAACATGAGCCTCCAATGCGATGCTGCGGCTAGTAAAGCGACCAAAATGCTGGCGTGCATCCATAGATACTTCTAGAGCAAATCCCGGGACGTCATTCTCCCTTTGTACTCGGCCTTGGTGAGGCCGCAGCTGGAGTACTGCGTCCAATTTTGGGCTCCACAATTCAAAAAGGATGTGGAGAAGCTTGAGAGAGTCCAGAGGAGAGCCATGCGCATGATCAGAGGTCAGGAAAACAGATCTTATGATGACAGGCTGAGAGCCATGGGACTCTTTAGCCTGGAAAAGCGCAGGCTCAGGGGTGATCTGATGGCCACCTATAAGTTTATCAGGGGTGACCACCAGGATCTGGGGGAACGTCTGTTCACCAGAGCGCCCCAAGGGATGACGAGGTCGAACAGTCACAAACTCCTGCAAGACCGTTTCAGGCTGGACATAAAGAAGAATTTCTTTACTGTCCGAGCCCCCAAGGTCTGGAACAGTCTGCCAGTGGAGGTGGTTCAAGCACCTACATTGAACACCTTCAAGAGTAAATTGGATGCTTATCTTTCTGGGATCCTATGACCCCAGCTGACTTCCTGCCCTTTGGGCAGGGGGCTGGACTCGATGATCTCCCGAGGTCCCTTCCAGCCCTAATGTCTATAAAATGTCTATGAAGGAATCTGGAATAGAAGTTCCATAAACCAGTTTGACCTAAATCAGTTAAGTCTGATACTACATCCAACCAGATTTATCTTAAACCAGTTTTGGTCATTTTGAAAGCAGTTTATGTGTGCTGAACTTCTGTTCTGTTACAGTTTTAAACCAGTTTCTGATCTCTTAAGCCAATTCATGTGCAACTTCTGTCCTAGCATAGATGTCAAAATGCACATAGTATTTGATTTTGCTATATAGAAAATGCAAACACATTTTCCTTTTACAAACATTCAGGAAAATAGTAACCTTTTGTTATCCAAATAAACAAGTTTAGGGTCAGACACTGTTTTTTAATAATAATAAGCAATATGACACCTCAGTAATGGGTTTCAGGGACATGTAGATCACTTAAGCTAGAGACAGACATTCAAAACCCTGAGCCAGGTTAAATCAGTTTGCAACTGCACAGACATTCTCTCTGGACTGAGGAAATGCAGACACATGCCTGCAGTGGCTCAAGCTAGAAGCTGGGGAATGCTAGAGAAGCCCTCCTTTCCATTCCATAGTGCTGAGCTGAGGCAGGATGTGGCCAGGCCCTGGTAGGATGCTCTGATTAAGGAGGAGTTTAAACCCCCACACTGCCTGCACCATCCCAGGCTTTTCCTCTCTTGCTGCTCAAGGGATGGGAGTGTTGCCAGCCCCCAGCCCCAGCTAGCACTCTGAGGCAAAGGGCACCCCCTTTGGGTGGGGGTGTGCGGTGCATGCATCTGTTGATGAGACTGAGCTTTTCAATCTCCCTCTCCCTGCTTCTTCATACTGTTTGCAAACCTGACAGGCAGGAAAGCTAGCAGGGAGCTGATAATAAAAAGTTTATCAGCTCATCAACAAAACAAAAGCCTCTCTCATTAGTTCAAGCTCTTCTTAAGCAGCTTTTTCCAGGGAAGGAATGGAGGGACATTACCAGCGGACATGTTAATTAGCTCCAAAAAGCCCTAGGTGGATACTGTTCTGTCTGCCTGTGAAATTGGAGACACATACACACACAGAAACACAGACACCTTTCAGGATTAGCTAGCACCCCACATGCCTTGGGGGTCCATGGTGCTGGGGTCCATGCTGTGGGAGATGGGAGGGAAGGAGGGGGGAAATCCCTGCTTGAGCAGGAAGCAGCAATAGGGGGTGGGGCAGGGGGAAGCCAAGCAGACCCTGGTGTGCCTGCAGTCTCCACTGGAGCTCTGGCTAGGGAGTAAAGGGGTGGGGGACAGCCCTGTTCTCTGGAGCAGAGAGCACAGCCCAGGGCTACAAAGCATCTGAGATGTTGGGGGACTCTGGTTTAATTTAAACCAGAAAGGGATTTGAGGCGGACATCGCATAAACCAGTTTGATCCAAACCAGTTAAGTCTGATACTACATTCCACCAGGTTTATCTTAAACCGGTTTCAGCCATTTTGAAACTGGTTTATGTGTACTGAACTTATATTTTGTTACAGGTTTAAACCAGTTTCTGATCACTTAAACCAGTTTATGTGTAATGTCTGTTCCTAGCCATAAGGCCGAATCATCCTACTCCGAGTTCTCCGTAGCATAGGGAGAGCTCATGCACCATCTTTCCTTAAGATGCTGCTTTCTTTCTCACCTCCTGGGCATCTTGACTTACTGATAAAAAGGAAGTATGTAGTACAGGAATACATCATTCTCCCCATCCTTTCCCATCCTGCTTGGGGGTTTTGTAATCCTGGGAAGTTAAGAGGACTTTTGACAGGAAGAGCAATTCCCGTAGGCCCTTTCAAATGAAAGCTTATATATTCTTTTCTCCCCACTCCAACTTCATGCACTGGCAATAAAGCCAGGGACATCCCAACCATCCATTTTTACTCTTGCCTTCTTTTTCTCTAAACATAGTTCATCATTTCTCCAGAAGTCTACCTCTGTTTTTATTATTTAATTTTCCATCTGTCTTAATAGTTTTAGCCAATCCATGGAAACTTGTCCATTGTCCCAGAAAAAATAGCTAGCTAGAACTTCAGTTACATTAGAAAAATACTAAAATTAATGTTAGAAGCTTTCACTCCTGTTGTCCATATCAGAATTATAAAGCTAACTATAATTATCCTCTTTGTTATAGGCAGAGAGATCAAACATTGAATGGACAATAGCAAATGAAATTGTAGGAACTTGTAATTGAACTTGTAATTACCGATGTTGGTAGTGCTCTATAGCTAAAACATTTTAATCTCTGGGAAAATCATTTCAGCATTTTTCATCAGCCATAGATTAACTTGTTGTTTTAGCATGTTAAACAATGGATCCCATAGCACATTCTCTTACAGCTAAAAATAGCTTTGGGAGGCAGCACTGCAGCTAAATAGGAAAAAGAAATATAAAGTGAGAGCATCTTTCTCTGTATATGCTCATTTAATTACTGATCAAAAGAAGGTTCTGAAGATTATTTAAGGATTAACAGCCATACTTAAGAATACAGGGGTATTTTAAAATACCTTATGATGAAAAATAAAGCAATACTGCATTGCATTTGCCTTCATCTCTGAGGGCTTAAGGGAGAAATATAAAAGCAAATCTATTCTATTGTAGAATGTTTTGCTTCTATTCCATTTTAGTTCTTATGCCAGCCTTAGCACCCCAGTATCTGAACACCTTCAAGTAGTGAATTAAATGATATAATTAATAGCTGCTATGTATGGTTTGTTCTTTTCTTCTTTCTCGTCCCAGGGAGTGACTTGTATGTGCTGTGAAATATTTGGTGTTGGAAGAATTTTGGTTTGGAATAGTTGACTTTTCTTAAGGTAGAGACTACTTTCTATATTGAAGAAAGCAAGGTTAATGAAGGATGCCCTGTACTTAGAACACAAGGTGGTTTGGTTTGTGGTAGTCCTAAGTCTCAACACTGTTACTGTTCTTGGCTTTCTTCTCTAAGAGGCGCATCATAAGTGTACAATATGAATACTGCTTGTATGTAGAAGAATTAATGGCTCCCACAAAGAGACATTAAACTGGTGCTGCAAAATTGTTATATCAACTACTGAGTTAGTCAGGTTAGCCCCCTTCCTACTGCCGCTGTGGACAGACAGACAAACGGGGGGCATGGCTCCAGCCAGTGATTTGCATCCACGTGCTGTGTTCAGCCTCACCATGCCTGCTCTGCATTCAGCCGGTACGCCATGGGATGGGAGAAACCTGGTAAGTGTGCCGCCGGAACCAAAAGGTTGGGAAACGCTGTACTAGAGTCCTTCTTTTAATCCTCTTGACAAACAATTTTGTGATTCAGATTCATTGTTGCCTTTCAGATCTCAGTAGCCAAAATATTCAGCCCCATAGCTGTTACAGGCAATGTCTAATTAAATACCTCAGTATTTCAGTTTGTCAAGGCCATATAAAATAAGGAAGAAATTGTTTGTTTCATGAAGCTCTTCCATAAAACCTTCAGGAGGAGTTGTACATCATCAGCCCTCCAGCTCCCAGAGAAAAAGACTCAGACAGACAAAATATCTCCAATGTCAGTTTTTAAGCAAGATAAGATTAAATGAAATGAACTCTGACATCTAAAACAGTGTTTCTAAGTTACTTTCCGTGTGAGTCATAAGAGGGAGAGAGGTGACTTTGAGGATACATACCACAAATAGATTGCAACACTTAAAATCATTTGAATTCAGAAAGTGCCCGATTCAGCTCTGGGTTATGTCAGCACCTGCCATTAAAACCTATGTTGCAGGGTCCCAGATAGTCACTGTGGAGTAAAATTACAGTGATAAAATATGCCTCAAATGCCCATTCTGTTGCAGAATATGGAGTTGGTCATTCAAACCCCAGTAATTCCCACTAAGTAAGCAGTTCTCAACCCTGAGACTCCCCACAGGTCCAAATATTTGGCAGCAGGGGAGTGGTAGTACTGTTCCCTTGCTGCCAAATTTCTGGAATTGCAGGAGCCTTGCAGGTCAAAGACCATCACCCAGTGCATTGGATCAGGTGTGTGGGGTAGACACAAGGCCTGACCCCAGCGTACAATCCAATCCATGGGTGTAGGGCTGGGCAAAGGCAGTGCAGGGCCTGATGTGGCCTGAGGGGCCAGAAGATTGAGCACCAGTGAATCCCAGGGAAGATAAATCAAGTCCAGAATGCAGTCACTTCATATTAGGCAGTTAGATGTGTTAATCTGAAGTCTGGCAAAAGGCAGGGCACAGATGCACTTTATAGACTAACTAAATCAGAGATGAATAAAACTTTCAAGAGCCAGAGCTTACTTCATCAGATGCTGTAAAAGGACATGGCAAAGCGAAATACGAAAGACCGGTGTGAGGGAGCAGGGCCTAGGGGCGGCCGTGAACTCCCTAGCGCCCCCTACCGTCACGTTAGGGTGAACGTAGCACCCTCAGAATCTCGCCCGCCATGACTTTGATGACCAATAAGTAATATGGGAGGCTGCCTGTTTCCCTAGTGGACGGTACTGGTGTTCTTGTCCCTACTCCAGAATGGGGTATCTATATGCATCCCACCTTAAGGGCTATGCGTGCCTCCAAACCTCCCCCTCAGCACGCCCCAAGCCTCGCAGCTGTTCTGGGGGATGTTTGTATGGTCCCTCGCCCCTCGGGTGCCCTCGTTCTCTCTCTCGGGCCCCTGGGCTCCTCGCTCACCTGGTGCCCCCTTGGGCCGGGCTCCTGTCTCCAGCCCGCTCCCTGCGCCCTGGGCCTGTCTTACTGGCATCCAGCTAATCGCTGGCGCCCCCTGGGTCTAGAGCGTTATCGCCGCCCTAGTCTCGGCGCCCTGGGGCCGGCTCGCTCTCGCCGCCCTAGTCTCGGCGCCCTGGGGCCTCGCCACCTCTGGGGCCTGACACCGCGCACCTCGCGCCCTGTCTCTGCCCCGCTCTGGGGCCTTGCCCTCTCTAGGGCTGACACCCCGCGCCTCGCGCCCTGTCTCTGCCCCGCTCTGGGGCCTTGCCCTCTCTAGGGCTGACACCCCACGCCTCGCGCTAGGGGCACAGGCGCTCACTGCCGTGCCTGTCCCCTTGACCCTTCTCAGGGTCAAGTTGCCCCACCGGGCAACACCCCACCCTTATGGGCTGGGGTCTGCAACCTTGTACACCGCGCCTCCCTGGCGCAATACAGTGCCTCCCTGACACCGACAGTAGTGCCCAGCTGGCACTGTGCCCCTACTGGACACTGGGAACCCCCAAGCTGTTGGGGAGCCCCCATGAGGCCTCCTCGCTCCCCTACAGCCTCACCCGGCCCTCCGGTGCAAACTGTAACATAACCTCAAGCCATCTGGCTGCAACATAAACACAGAGGCTCCATACACCTAACCATAACTCCAAGCCCCGCCAGGGCTCTCCGTCCTACCTCCCGTCAAGGCGATCTGGTTCCCCGCATCATCGCAGCCGGTTAGTGTGGTAAGGCTGCAACCACTAACTCAGGCCACTCAGCTCAGCCACAGAGCTCCCACTCCTGCAGCAGCCAGAAGGGAACTGTGAGTCAGGCTCTGGCCTAAGCTGTTTATAAAGGCCTGGCCCTGCCCCCTTCTGGCCATGTGACCCGCCTGGTCGCCCTGGTAACCAGCACCTGAGCTGCCTGGGTGATTGGCAGCTCTGCCAATCACCCTCACAGTCACGGGGCACCTACGTGACTCCGTGACAACCGGGAAGGAGGGTGAAGGGAGAAGGGGGACAGAGCTGGGAGAGGCAAACAAATAAAGAACTTATTGGGATGAAGGAAGTCACTAATCCAGGTAATGAGATAATATTCCATAGCCCTGTTTAGACCATAGTTATTGCAAACCTATGTGTGCATGATTTCTTGTTCTGCAATTTTGTGTTCCAAGTTGCCTTTTTAAAATTTATAAGTATAAGATCACCTGCTCGGAGATCAGTGATGGAAAGTCTGGGAAAGTAGGAGTGTTCTTCCACAGGCTTTTGTGTCTTTCTGAAATTGATGTCAGACCCATGTCCCCTCATTCTTTCACGTAGGGATTGCCCCATTGGTCCAATGCAGGCAACAGAAGGGCACTGTAAGTAGGTGATGGCATATATGACACTGACAGAGGCAAAAGTGAATGAATCTTGGATGTTATAATCCATGTTATTTGCTCCAGGTCATTAATAGTATGTTCAGGCTGGGGACTGTAGGTGAGAAGAAGAGGGGTTCTCTTGTCCTTGTCTCTGTCTTGGTACTAAAGCAGGTCAGAGGGGCGGTTGAGTCTGGCTTTATTGATTTGAGGGACTACAGTTTGGGGATTGTATTGTATTGTGTGCCACATTGGAATCATCAATAATGACCTCCAACCCTTCCTGGAATAGGATAACTTTCTCAAGGTAGCCACAAGGGACAAACTGTCCTGGCTTATAGGCAGCCTCTCAACCTCAAATGGCACTCTCAAGCAACAGGCTAACTCCTATTTTCCCCAAGGTAACAAGCCTTGCAACAGACTCAGATGCAAGCTGTGCCTCCCTTATCAATGCAGACCACAAATCATTGGACTACACAAAAGCCTGCGACAAAAAACTGCAGCCTTCTTGGATAGTCCATCACTGACCTTGGAGCAGCTGTTCTTATGCTCTTCTTTGTCCCTGTGGGTTTACTATTTGTTTCCCTCTCCTAGCATGGTCTCTGCTCTCTCCTCCCTTCTTCCCTTCCCATCTTGTATTCATAACTCTCCATTTGACAGTCTACTCTGTGTATGTTCTTTCATAGCATCTGATGAAGTGAGCGCTGGCTATGAAAGCTTATGCATTTCAGTTTTAATTAGTCTTTAAGGTGCATCTCTACCTTACCTTCCACCTTAGATTGTGACTCAGTTCCCAATGACATACATAATGTACAGTTTATTTAAGATCTACCTTGAGTAATACTTTCTAATCAGAGATTTTATCTATTTGCACTGTTGAGCTATCTGGATTCCTGTAAGGGCAAGAAGGATTGATGTTACATGGCAGGGAAAATTCAAGAAGTTCATGTGAAACTTCGCCTCGATGAGCCCACTGCATTAAATTAGCAATCTTTCATAATATCTTGTTAGAATTACCTTTTTTATAATACATTTTTAAAGTCTTGCTGCATCACTGGATAATGCTAATGAGATAGGATGAATAATTGCTAATACAACTGCCGATTTAGGTTATATTAACAATTTGATCAGCAAAATTAACATTAATATGGTGTGATGAAATATTGTCAGTAGGATATAATGGATTTTCAATCACAAATGCATGCTATAGTTTTTCAACCTTTTCCAGTGCTGCTTTCATTCACATCAGTTCTGTTAAAAGATGATGCAATAAAGTTTTCATAGTTCTGCACTTCTACCATCCTAGGTATCAAATAATTTCCTGCTTAAGGAATTAAGTCAAATGCTGTGCTAAATTGCAACCCATGCAGCCTATCTGATTTCATTAAAGGATACTCAGGTATGTGGGACAAAATCTAGCCTAATATTTAGGGACATTAACAAACATTATCAAACCTTGTTTATTGCCTCTCAATCACAAGAGTTTCTTATAGACATTTTCTCATAAGATTGTAGGAAAGTAGGGCTGAAGAGGACCTCATAAGGTCATCTAGTCCAGCCTCTGCTCAAGGCAGGATCATCCTGGACTAGACCAGCCCCACCAAGTATCTGTCCAACCTGCTCTTGAAAGCTTCCAGGGATGGAGATTCCACAACTTTTCCAGATAGCCTGTTCCAGTGCTTGACCACCCTCAGAGTCAGAAAGTTCCTGCTAATCTCTAATCTAAACTTCCTCTGCTTCATCTTGAGGCAATTGCACCTATGGCCACAGAGAAAAACCCATCTTTAGCCCCTCTGTAATTTCCCTTTATCTATTTGAAGTCTGTTAACAAGGACTTCCCCTGCTTCAAACTTCTCTTCTCCAGACTAAATAACCCTAGGGGGTTTTTTTTACCTTTTCTCACAAATGATTCTTCCCAGACCTCAAATTATTTTTGTAGCTCTTTGCTGGACTCTTTTTCATAAAGGACCATGTCACGTTTAGTAAATATTTCCAAAACTATCAGCACTGCCTGAAGTAGCAGTGGCAACTTTGTGATTTTCTATATTGTACATTTGTAATTTTGGTCAGAATTTGGGTCCTCCTGCTCCAAAGTCCATTTTGAGTTAATGAGAAACTCAGCTTAGCTTTATAGAACTTACAACACATTAGTTTGGTTCTTATATAATAGAGATCAGCATCTCTAGAAACACATTGTTCTTTACGGTATAATATTATTTGTATTTCTTGCACAGTGCTATTGAAGGAGCTGTGTGATAATGAGTAATTTTGTGAACCTTTAATCCTATAACATTGACACTGAGTCTTGTAAACTAAAAACTTAAAACCTTTATAGACATTACTCTGAAAGAAACTTAAAAAACAAAAAGATCTCCTAAAGAGGTAGGCGGTGTTAAAATAAAAGCTGATGGTTTGTTATTTGTTAAGAGGCTTGTATTTGAAATAAGATATAGCAAACACTGACTCTTCAATTTTGCAGAATGTTTTTTTTCCTTTTAATCGTGTGATTAAGCACAGGACACTTCAGGGCCAGTTCCTCAATCCAGTTTATAGAAAACCATAAAAGCAAGATTTCTACAGCACTTGTTGCTATGTTATACTGTCTCATGACAGAGATGTTCCTAATTATTTCAGCTCTCTAGACAGAGCGGGTGTGACTGGGAAGGGCGAGGTGGAGTCTCACCCTCCACTGTGCAGGCTCACCACACTCTGGCTGCTCAGGTACAGGCTCCCCAAGGGACTACGATTCTGGAAACCCCTCTAAATCAGTGCCCAGGACCAGTGCCCCACTTGTCTGCTCCTGGTTATGATAGCTCCTCATATTACTCCATTTCTAAGGATTTTATTCTGTCATATGTACTACTGGAAACTATCCAGCATCTTTTTCAGTACCCAGTGTCTGTTGAGAAATATCTGCTGTCCTATCCACTAGCCAATATCCTTTTAGCATTTCTCCTGAAAATGTAGATTGATCTTTTTGTTAGCTTATTATCTCAGTGACAGGTTCAAGGTCATGCATTAGGTTATTCTTCTATTTTTTTTTCTCCCTGCAGGTTATGCGTATGAGAAATACCCCTTTATTGGGACAGCTTCCTACATCCCCTTCCTCAAACAAAAGCAACAATGAACATGGACATCATTCAGAATTTCCCATACACACGAACACCCCAGTGTCAATTAGTCTCTGAGTTCCCTTGGGCTGTTGTCTGGACCTGTTGGTTTGCACTAGGGCCTCTGCACTACGGAGGTGGCAGTAAGTCAGTTAATTCTGGTTGTCCTGCTGTAATTATTCCCTGCATGAAATCTTCCTGAACAAAAGATCCAAGCCGGTGCCTCTTACCCCTTCCCTCTACAAGCATTACTTATTTCTCTGTCTGGGGTGACAACCTCATACAAGTGGGGGCAGTCCCTCGTGTTACTGTTCATGCTTGTAACCATTTTTATTTGTTATAGATATGCATAGCATCACTTTCAGGAAATGGTAGCAGTTCCTGGGAGCCCAAATCATAGAGAGATTTTTACTTTGCCTTGTCTGTCTCTCTATGGATCTGCAAATCTCCAGTTACTTCGTCATCAGTTTATAACAGTGCAGGCTTGCTTGTTTTTTCAGTTTTCTGTTGAACAAATTGTCAGCAGATGACAACTCCTACTTCTTCGGTGTCACTCTGTAATTTAACAGTACTAAGTATAGATCAGTCAGACTTTTCAGTCTTTTGCAGTAGGCTCTTTATTATTTGGATGCTGTTTTCCACCAACGCATTAGAGTGGGAATAAATGGGACTAGAAGCAATAACTCTAAATCTGTGCTTCACTGCGAAATTGCTTAAACTCATGCCCACTAACAGTGCCCCATTGTCATCCATTACTGTCAGGTGTACCTAAAAATGTGTTTGATATATATGATCACCTGTTTAGCCATAGTATCGTCCAGTAAGCCTATCTCAGGAAACTGAGAAAAACAGTCTAGGAGTAGTCCTTTTTTCCCCCCAGCCACAATGAACAAATGTATATCTTCTTTGCTCCAGTGGGGAAAATTTTCCTTTACTACCAAGATGAACACTTGTCTTAAGCTATATTTTTGGCATATATCTGCCCAGCCTTAATGGCTTCCTCATTGTCACGGTTCTTATAAGGCCAGTATAAAATCTGTCTTACATTTTTCAGTTCCCAAATGATCTCGTGTATATCCTTTTTAGCATGTTTTTCCTTAACAGCTTAGGGATCATCATCCGGCACTTTTAAACAAAATCCAGCAAGTACTGAAATCTCTTTTTCAAATTTGTAATAGGAGTTACTCCTGTCCATGGATAGAGAGCTTGTAGTGGTAGGGAGGCTTGTATGTCCCCATGACCTTCAAGGCTATGTCACCCAGAGTCTTACTCTCTGAGCAGGGTCACCCATGGTGATCAGGCCTGAGGAAAGGTTCAGGACAAACCACAGTGCAACCCCAAGTCCTCAACAGTGGATCAGATGGATGAAGATGTCAGGATCCCAGTGTCTATAAAGACAATAAAAGGTTGCAGCAAGATGGAGATCCCCTGTCGTCTAGGGTTCTCCCTTGCCATTGGGTTCAGAGCTCTACCTTGTCAAGATAATGTGGTTGCGGTTTCTGTGAACTAGTTTCCTCATGTTAAACAAAGTCATGTGCAGGCTTCAACCACAGGAAACAATATGCTTTCCTGTCCCAGCTGCCAAAAGCCCTGCAGCAATGGATCAGTCCTCATAGAGACAGGCGCTGCAGTGGCCCCAGCTGCCCATCACCCAGGCCCTGTGCTGTGCTGGGGGGAGGGGGGCTCTGTCATGTGGCTCCAGTGACCCTGACAGCAGCTGCTACTACCAGTGAGTGCAGGGCTCTTTTTTTTCTTTTTTCTTTAATTGCCAGCGATTGGAGGGGATGGAGGAGTGAGTGGGGAATGGGTGGGGCAGCAATCTGGGACGCTCAGGAAGCAGGCAGGGCCAGCAGGGGTCATCCCATGGTTCGCATCCCCCTCCTCCAGGTCCCCCATCCCCTACTTATCAGTACAGATCCCAGGTCCAGCTCCCTGCACAGGCAGGCAGCTTGCTTCAGCACTGAGGCAAGGGTCAGCCGTAGAGATACTCTTGCTGGTTACCAAAGCATTTCAGTGGAGGACCAAGTCTCCAGTTGCCTCAGGGCCCCCTGCCCCGCTTTTTTTCCCTTGTATTTGTTTTTTGACCCCTGGATATCCAGGGGTATTATTTTGCCCCCGTGCTGCATGTTTGCAGTACAAGGAAAGTTTTTTCAAAGGGCTTGGAGACACTGCAAGATGCATGTGCACACTTGTGTGGATGTGCCCACAGTGTCCTGGTGAGAAGTTGTACTGCACTCCATGAGTCTCTTAGAGCAGAATTTTAGTTGAGTAGCAGAGCTAATCATCCCAGACACTGTGCTTTGCTAATGCAACTGTATTGCTTCTGGTTGTAGAAGTGGGGCTCACAGAAGGTGTGGACACATAGCAATTCAACTGTTCCCAAATGTTACTGATTAGGAAATCTCACTGATTTGGTTTACAGTTGTTTGAAATTCTGTGGCTTTGACACCAGAAGGTGGGAGTAAGCTCCCAGCCCAGTATGCCTTACAGTGGGTAAGTGCTTGTACCCACGCTTTGGGAAGTGGGTGACGTGTGGCTTGGAGGCATTTTCACTTTTCTGCTTTCCCTTCTGTCTTAAACAAAGGTCTAGTAAATGTTAGCATTTTGTAATTCACTAAAGCAGCAGTGTGGTTGCCTGACTTCAAGAAGAGTGATTGGACCCCATTGTCAACCCCATTCCCAAAGCAGGACCACCCCCAACTATATCACCCCAACCAAGACTTTGGCTACCTAGGTCTTAAAAACCTCCAGTGGAGTTTCTACAACCTCTCTGCATAACCTGCTCCAGTGCTTTACTACCCTCTTAGTGAGAAAACTCTTCCTAATATATAATCTAAATGTATCTTGCTGCAACTTTAGACTGTTGCTTCTTGTTCTGTCATTTGCTACCAGTGACAACAGTCTAGCTCCATCCTGTTTGGAACCTCCCTTCAGGTACTTGAAGGCTTCTTTCAAATCCCCTCTCAGTCCTCTCTTCTCCATACTAAATAAGACCAGTTCCCTCAGCCTGTCCTCAGAAGGCATGTACCCCATTTTTGTTGCCGTCCACTGGACTGTCCAATTTTTCTACATCCTTTCTGCAGCAGAGGGCCCAAAACTGGACACAGTACTCCAGATGTAGTAGTGTTTGACCACATACCATGGCAGCTAGTTGTAGCAGTAGGGGCTGATTAGAGGGAGGTGAAGGAGTGAAGCAGTATCAGATGCCTGCAGGAGTGACCACATTTGTGCTACTGAAGCTTGGTGTCCACATATAACACTGGACGGGTTCATGGTGAGCCTATTGAAAATAGGACTTAATTATCCAGGTTTGCTTTTGAAACATTTTAGGTAGCCTTAATTGGGTTTAACAGGTTTATATCTATGTCCATGTTAGGTTTAAACTGCACTTAAACTGTACCAAGCATTATGTGTGTCCATGACCAGAAATAGTTTTGGTAATTCTGCATATCAGTGCTATGCACAGGCACTACTGCATACAGTTACCTGTTCTGGTTTTGTATGAGTTACCTCCAGAAGTGGAAGCAGTATAACCACATGCACTTGGGCTAGTTGTTCTTTAACAATTGGGGGCCAACATTTTGGTATGTATGCCATTTTGGTATGTTTGCCCCTGGTTTAGCTTTGCATCCTCACTAACTGTTACTCTCATTCCCTTCCCCTTTTCAACCTACCACTGCTTCCTGCTTCTTTCCCTCTGTTTCCTACCCAATCCACTACTTTGCTTTCTGCTCCCTTCCTAATTTCCTGTGCACCACAGACAGAGGTTGTCTATACCGCTCATGGCATGAGGTAGCCATCCCTGCTGTAAAACCTCCATAGTGAAAGAGCACCATCCACATTCTATATGCTTCATTTTAAATTGGATGATTTGTTTTGCTTGGCTAACTCTACTTGCTTTATTAAGAGTTAATTCTGTGTCTTCCAGTATTTTCTCTCATGAGGGCTTTATCCCAGATGCTAGTTATGATGTGGGACTCAATTAGCACTCAATTAGTAAATGTGACTCATCATAGATTCATAGAATTTAGGGGCTGGAAGGGACCTCATGAGATTATCAGGTCCAGTCCTCCTGCTCTAAGGTGGGAAAGGCTGCTGAGGTCAGATGACCCCAGCGAGGCGTGCATGCAGTCATCTTTTAAAGATTTCCAGAGAAGGTGACAGTACCACCTCTGGGAGGAGTCTGTTTCAGACTCTGGACACGCAAACTGTAAAGAAGTTTTTCCTTATGTCTAATCTGAAGCGACCTTCTATCAGTTTATGAACATTATTACTAGTCTTCCCCTGTGGTGGCTTGGTGAACAGATGTTCTCCTAGCCCCTGATGGTCACCCTTTATATACTTAAAGGCTGCTACCGAGTCTTCTCTTTTCCAGGTTGAACAGTCCCATGTCTTTCTGCCTTTCCTTATATGGTCTGCTCTCCAGACCTCCAGTCATTCATGTGGCCCCCCTTTGGACTCTTTCCAGCTTCTCTACATTCCCCTTGAAGTGTGGCACCCAGAAGTGGATGCAGTACTCCAGCTGCGGCCTCACCAATGTTGAGTAGAGCAGGAGGTAGTCTTGCTTGTGATGCAGCATCCAAATCCAAATGTAAACAATTTAAAGATGCTTGTGATGCATTGGTTTATTTTTCCCTACATGGAGCACTTTATATTTCTCGGGGTTAAACATAATCAAGTTTAGGTCCACCCACTTTACAAGCCTGTCCAGGTCAGCCTGTATACTCAGCCTGTCTTCCAGCATGACCACAGTCTGCCATAACTTGGTGTCCTCCTCAAACTTTGCCAGCATGCTTTCTACACCCGTATCCAAAGAAAATGTTGAAAAGCACTGGTCCAAGTGCTGAGCCTTGAGGGATATGACCTGCCACCTTTCCCCACATCAACTTGATTCCATCTATTAACATTCTCTGGGTCCAATCTCAGAGCCAATTTTCCAGCCACCAGACTGTTAAGTTGTTGGGGGCTGCAATTTCTCAGTTTAACCATGAGGACATCATGGGAGACCAAGTCAAAGGCCTTTTTGAAATCCAAGTATATGACGTCAACCTCCTCTCCTTTATCCAGCTGGTAAGTTACCTGATTGTAGAAGGAGATGAGGTTGGTCAGGCATGACTTGCCCACAACGAAGTCATGTTGACTGTCTTTTAGAATACCGCCTTCTGTTAGCCTGTCACTGATGGATTCTTTGATACACTTTTCCAGGATTTTTCCAGGGACTGAGCTCAGACTGATTGGCTTATAATTCCGTGGGTCCTCCTCCCTTCCTTTCTTGAATATAGGCACCACATTGGCCCTCTTTCAGTCTTCTGGGACCTCGCCTGAGTGCCATGAATTCTCGAATAGCTTTGCCATCAGTCGTGTGATGATGTCAGCCAGCTCTTTCAGCACTCTTGGGTGTAATTCATCCAGTCCTGCTGACTTGTAGATATGCAGCCTCTCTAAGTATTTCCCTACAAGATCTTTACTGATCATAGGTGGGTGATCACCCCCACATTGTCCATCCTGCTTTCTGTCAGGCTAGTTAATATTTTTGGTCTAGTGGAATACCAATGCAAAGTATTTATTTAGGAGTTCGGTTTTCTCCTCAGTGTTGGTTATCAGCTGTCCCATTGCATTCAGTAGGGGTCCACATTTACCCTCCCCCCCCCCCGGTTTCCTACATATCTAAGGAAGGACTTTTATTGTCTTTCTTTAGTGTTTAATCAGTCTTTCATTATTTACAATTTTTTCTCATCACCTTTTTGTTCTCTGTTTTAAAAAGAGGGGAGGTAGTTAGGTGTGTTAGTCTGAAGTCAGGCAGAAGACAGGGTAGAGGTGCACCTCATAGACTAACTGAATTAAGTCATCTGTAGCTCACAACAGCTTATGCATGTCTGATTCAGTTAATCTATGAGGTGCATCTCTACCCCACCTTCTGTCTGTTTTAAAAAAGCAATCATTCTTCACTTTTGACGTTTCACATTCATATGCATTCATACTCTGCATTACAGTTGCATAATGAGTCTGTTTTAAGTGAAAAACTATTAAATGGGAAGTATTTTAGAACCAGTTATTGTACAAAATAAGGTTGGCTTTTCTGAATACCTTGCTTGCAGATACAGCATGAAGGACTACTTTAAGCAGTCTTCAGTCATCCTCTACATTTCTGCAGTGTTTCTCTGAGAGAGGTTTTAAGTGAATATTTAACCCAGAATATTTGTTTTTTGTTTTATTCTTAGTACTAAGTGGTATTCAGTAATCACCTGGAGCCAAGGCCTCAGCCTGAGTTCTGATTGCTCAGTATTGAGCAACCCAAGCCACTGTACAACTTTAAAATCTGTTCCGATTGGCTTTTGTAAAAGCCTTATAAAGGAATAGCTCCCCACAAATCTAATTGCAAATACTATATTTTCTTGTATATGATGTGCACCAGAATAAGATGACCACCTTGTATTTAAAAGGCACAATGAAAAACAAAAGATCTTTCCTTGTATTAAGTAATGGAGCAGCTAGGTAGCTGAGTCTGTTCATTGTGGATCCCATGTAGACTTTACTTTTCTTTTTCCAAAACTGCTCACATTTCCTTACATATAATTCACACTCAAATTTCTAGCAGCTGTTTTTTGGAAAAGAGGTTTGTATTGTGAGAAAATACAGGGTTTTCCTGGAAGAAAAAATTACAACCATGTATTGGCATTACCTTTGCTTTCCAAGCAGATCAAATGGTTTTTTTTAAAAAAAAGAGAGAAAAGAAAAAAGGAGTTATAGCTTATCACTGATGCTATTTTGTAGTTTAGTGAGAATGCCAAACTGTTTTAAAAGAGAGAGAGATTTTTAGCTAGAGATGTGACAAAAATAGTAAGTAGTTGGATGCTAATTCAGGCTATCACCTTTAATTAGGGCAGTAATGTGCAGTCTTCACTCTTTAGAAATGAGACCTCATGATCTAAGAAGAGCTACCTGATTTTAATAATTTAACTAAAGATCAGTTTTAATTAACATTGATATAGAATATTGCATATGAAAATTACTATTTTTCTTTAAATTTGTGAGTACCATATACAAGAGCTATTCCTATGTTAAGAGGAATACAGAATTAGCTAGGAACTTTCCTCCAGGGTTGAAAATGTGAAGCTGCCTCCTTCACTAACCTCTCCCATGGATCCAGATAAGCAGGAGATCTGCTGTTCTGCAGGCTGATCAAATATATAGTTTATAGGATATTAAAAGGCTTCTGAACAAGAAATGGATTTAATGTCATTCTAGTTTATTCAGTACAGCTTTTATACTTTTAGAGAAATAAGAGTTAGGAAAGTTGGGTACACATTTTATGTATGACTATGTGTTTACTGGTTGTCTTGTGTTAAGTTTTCTTTAAGCTTCCTTGGGGAAAACATTTTAAAATAGACACATAACTGTGTGCAAATCCACATACTGCACATACTGCTTTTTCACCCAGAAACACATACAGAGCTACCTTCTTGACATCCAAACTCACATGTTATACTTGGAAGCCATACTAATGGACATGTTACAAATACCTAGAGAGATACAGAAACCCATACAAGTGCTTTTTTTTCCTACAGGATTCAAGTTATCAGACCATCTAGCTTCAATCCAGATGTAATCAATAGGATTAAAATTAGATTGCAGATTGAGGAAAGGTACTGTATTTTTGTTGTGTATTTATCAGAAGCAGGAACCAGAACTCAGGACTCCACTCCCAGGGGTTACCTTGAAAAACAGGCTGTGGAAGTAGGCTTCTAGCTTGCTCTCTTTCTTCACTCATAGTTGCCCAAGGGCCCAGTTTCAACAGGAGAACATGGGATGGTGCCCCTACCCAATTCAACAGCCTGGTGGTTAGAGCACTCTCATGAAAGATTAGAGTTTAAATTCCCTTAGAGTGATGGGGGGAGGCTTAGAGCTGAGGTCTCTTATGCCCTGAGTCGGTGCCCTAACCACTAACCTTCAGGGCAATAAGTAGGAAGCGGCAATAGGTAGGAAGCAGCAACAGGTAGGAATGCAACCATATTGCATTATGAATTGCCTATCTTCAGAAAGCCAGTCTGCTGTATCTCAGCATTGTGAGTAGTTATTATGAATTGTAAGTACACAAGAGATGAGTAATGGAGCACTCTAGTTAGCTTCTAAGTAGGGGAGGGAGTTGAAATGCATTGAATGGCTACCTTTAAGCATCTCTAGTCCTTTCCAGTCACACTTTGAAATCATATCTCGCTCTCCACTCTTTGTACAGACTACCCAAACTCTCTGCATTGATTCTCGGAGATGGTTTATGCTTAACTAGCAGAATCTGAAACTTGAGCAGGTGCTCACAAGTTAGGTGAGACAATCCCAACATCTAGGAACATACTGAGCCCATTTTAATCTGACCCTTTGTGAAAAACAAGGACCTTTCATTTCCCCCCGACTCTCCTAGCATCTGCAGCTCCACATCATGTCAAAATCCTTCCAAAAGACTAGATTGGACTATGAGAAATAATTGATGTTGCTGCCGAGTAACCCAGAGCGGTCACCTTACAGTAGTGGAGGTGGTTCTCCTCTAATTGCTAAGTGTTCTGCTTTCAAAGCCCTCCTACCTGAACCAACACCCAGGGAAAACAAAAATCCTAAAATAAACTAAGTAACTGGTTTGCTTCAAATAAGCAGTGTGCCTGACGAAGATGTATTGACTGTACAGGGGTCCTGGAATAGATTTAGTAAAAGATGCATGAGAAAGATTGTATCCCAAGTGTTCTCTTGCAAAAAAGCAAACTGAGGGTAGTGTCACCCATTCAACTTAACACTGACTAAGCACAGCTAAAATGCAAACAAACTCGTGTTCAGGCTAACACAGTTATTGTTCATAGTAAAATTTTGTTGGCAGCTTCTTAACTTCAATGCAAATTTGACAAACGGTTCACTGAAGTGGGACAAACAATTCTTTGTTTCTTAACCATTGATTTGGTAAACAACCAAGAAAACTGACTTCAATAGCTATATCATCAAAGACCAGCCTGCAAAATAATGCAAAGAGTGCAATAGTCCCTTTCCTTTATATTTGGTGGTTATTAGGGCTAGCAGTCACAAAAGACTGACCAGAAACCAGCCTTGACAATGAAGCTTTATCCCTATGTTTTAGTCGGTGATTTAGGTCAGGACTGTTCAGCTGGCAGTCTGCAGACAGTGGGTTGAGGTAGCGTGCAACCAGGGGCCTTGTGGGGACTGGGGCCCCTGTGCAGTGCAGGGACACCTGCTGTTTGGTTGGGGGGCCTGCACCAGATGCTGTGTGGTCCACACAGCATCTGGCCGGGGAGAGGGTGAGCAGCCTATATGGCACATGGCAGGGAGGTCTGTGGCCCCCAGCCACTGAGAAGTTGGACAGCCCTGGTTTAGGTAATAAAACCACTTAACATAGTTTAAATTTGGTATTTGGAATTTGATTTCAGTCTAGTCCAAAATGCTGCTATGGCTTAACAGCAAGAATGGCTGGCTGCATTCAGAAGAGAAATACGATTGCAATACCTGGACTGTTGTGGGTGAGAAGTGCAATGCATGTGCTTAGCTGTCTAGGACAGCTACCACAGCATTGTCTCCCTGTGCTTGACTCTTACCCGTGCTATCACCCATTCCCTTTCACAACTATAAACTCAACTAAAACTTGACCCAAAGACTAACAATGAGACATTCATCGAGGACGGTGTTCACATTTCCTTTCATCTTTTTCTTCAAGTTACTAAATGTAGTCCTGACAAGTGTGATGGGCTGACTGGCCAAAAAGTGCAAGTAAGGCAGGGTTTCCTTTAAATGGGGACCCTGACTACTCACACTCCAGCTGCCTGCAGGATTACTTTTCTCAGCACCCAACTGTATTGAAACAAAATATAATAAAAGATAACCTAAACAAAAAACCCAACTGAAATCATGAAGGATAAATAGGGACCCAACTATATTAAAGCTGCCTTTTGCAGTTTTGGGGTCCACTATGAACATTGCAGATACCTCTTAACTATTTTTAATTGTTTGACTTTGACTTAAATTGTGCCCCATGACTATAGAGCAACCTGGAAGTAGTCCATGTTGCTTCCTCATTGCCTTCCTACTCAAAGTGAATGAAGATTAATAAAATAGTTCTTGGTTACTTGTGATGCTTATAAGCTCTAATGTACTTGTTCAGTGTTTTAAAGTGCACAGTAGGAAAAATTGTGCATCAGACATGGTACAGAGAATCAATTTTAAAGCAGGAGGAAAAATCAGATATTTGCACTTGAACACCAAAGCCATGGACACTTTTAAAAAGCTAAAATGAGTTAGAAATTTCTAAGTTAGAAATGCCTAGTATCCTAGGAGGGGAGTTTAGGGAATGTAACTATGTTCTCAGACACTAAAATTAATGAGCCATGTACATATTTAAAAGTAAATGGCACTCACTCACTTTTAAGTATGTACATGGCTGCTTAATTGTAATATTTGAAAACCTCACAAGGATTAGAGAACATTTTCAATTAAAACATTTTCATACCAGATTGTGCAGCATTGTCAAAAATGAAATTTAGTTCAGAATGGTGAGTTTTGACTTTTTTTTTTTTTAAATTCCAATTTTTTGGAGGGTGGAGGGTGTTCCTACTATTTTTGTTGTTGGCTGTAATAATTACTGATTTTTTTTTTCCTACCCCCCACTCTTATTCTTTTTACTTTTTATACTTTAATGTCTTAAAACTTCATCAAGATTTTGGGAAATAATGAAACGTTCCATTTCGGCCTCTGAAATGAAATAAAATTGCATTATAAGCATTAATACAATTAATAATTAGTAGTACCTAATATTAATGTTCTACTCAGGAAAATAATTATGTAAAATGATGATTTTCTGCTCATCAGTTCTGTTGCCAGTATATATTCAGAGTGAGGAGAGATGAAACTATTATTCAGAGTTAAAGAGGGACACTTGTGTTGCTGCTGATCTGTTTTAACTATTTCACTTGTCTGCTCTGGTCCACAGTAAGTGGAAGCTAAACTAGAACTTCTGGTTGAAATAGCTGAATTATGGTGATTTAGCTGTCCCTCAGTGAGAGAGAAGACATACAAAACAGTTACAAAGAAGCAGCTTAATGCAGAGAAGTCTCACCATCCCCATTTTAACCTGACTCTTGTATAATTGTTTACTTTGCCTGTACCCTCAGCTGGTGACTTGAGTAACTAAAATGATTTTTTTTTTACTGCATTTTTAAAATTCTCGTTAGCTTTGCAGAGCCCATGCAGCCAAGGAAGAGACTCACCAGAATTATTTACATTTTTCCTGTTGGAGATATGCAAGCAAGACCAGTGAAGGGAAAAGGTCTTCACGGCTGTCACTAGGACATAATTTGAAGAGAGCTGATTTGCACAAGTATTAAGGAGGATATAATTTGGCTTGCTGAACCATTATTACTTGTGATGATATATGCAAATAAAAAGACGGCTTAACTCAGAATTTGCCTTAAGTTTACACTATAGGGCTTTTGGGTAGAATAAAACCTCTTTGTGCATGTAGCCTAGGTGTCTCTAACATGGGAACCCTAAGGTAGAGGTTCTCAACCTTTTCAGACTTAAGGCATCCCTTGTTAAACTCAAGAAACCCCTTGGTAAAGTCCAATGCTGAGCTTTCACTCATTGTTTGACTATAGAAAAATAACAGCGCAATTCTTCTGTTACAAAGAACTCAGAAAGACCACAACAGTTTAGAATGTTTTTAAAGTTATAGATTCCTATTTGAAATCTCTTTTTTTATCTTGTGAATCCTGTGTCAGTGTTTGCATACCTAAGCGTGCTAATACTGAGCAGAACCCCATTCCACACCACCTTGGTTGAGAATCACTGCCCTAATATCATGTTTAGCAGTTTCTCAGAATAGACATATAGGTCACTGACAGATGTGGGGGGAAAAAAATCAAATGCCATTTTACTGGAAGAAGAACTGCATCAGTTTGACCCAGCTCCCCAGCATCTGTATAGATCCTGTGGTTCAGTGGGGCTTTTTGGTGCTTTCGATTGAATCAGTTATTAGATAAAAGCACCAACAAGCCCCACTGAAGTGCAAAATCTATACAGACACTGGGCGAGCTGGGACAAACAGATGCAGTTCCCCTTCTGGGCATGCGCTGCACTTGGTGTGGGGGTATGATGAGCTGAAAGTAGTGTTGTTTGTTTGTTTTTTCACGTCTATCAGCTGTCATATTTATCAGGGCAAATTCATCTCCAGCACAAATGGGAGACAATTGAAAGTCAATAGAAAAAGGCTCTCCTGGTGTTAGAATTGATCTATCATACTTTTTCTCTATGTTGCTTGAAACTGATAGTAAAAGAGAGAGAGAGGAGGAGGAGGCGGATTTATTCAATTTATCATTTCTGAAACCCAGAGTCGTTAAAGCAGGAAATGGACTTTCATTCCTATGTGTAATATAGTAAAACCCTAAAATATTGAATAGCAGTGAACAGCAAGGCAGGAATTTACACAGCAGACTTATCCTTTTACATGATCCCAATAAAAGCCTAGAATATGGCTTACCAAATCTCGCTGAAAGTCCCTGGCTCTGAGTAAAATATCATGATATAGTTCTTCATTTAAATGCAGGTGTAAACTATAGGAACATGTTGACAAAGTGAGGTTAAGTTTTGAACTAACACGTCTCCAGAGGATGGGAAGGATAAATGCTAATCCTTTGAATAGCACACAGAAGGAATGGCAGTGAATATGAGCCGATAAATACCTTGTTATATGCTATTTCTGCACATGAGTGTTAGAAAACAGAACAGATGTAAAATTAACAATGAAGCAGTGGGGGAAACGTTATCGTTTTGGGAATCATCCTAATGGGATGATCTGATCTGTTTTAACTATCACATATGTCTTCTCTGTCCTACAGCAAGTAGAAGCTAAACTCAAACTTCTGATTGAAGTACCTGCTAAATTATTGTAGTTTAATTTTCATTTATTGTGGGATAGGTGGACACACAAAACAATTATAAAAGATCAGCTTAACCCAGGGTAAGTCTCACTATCCCCATTTTAACTTGGTACTGGTTGTCAGATGTGCAGCTGCTCTTCTATGCTGCTTTAGTAGTATAAAGAGGCCTTAAAATAGAAGTCACCCCTGAGAATACTGCCTACCCAAAGGGCCTTCTCTGCTCACACAGCAATGAATTAATAGCTCTACACCATCTTAACTTCCACTCCTAGCTTAGCAGGGTCTTTGAGGACAGGTGGTCCTCATATCATCACAGAATTTTTCACCTTTAAAACTTTTCTAAGGCCAAATGTGATGCTTTAGAGATGTTGTGTAGGTGTATTACAGTGTTGTTATTCTTCTGATAGCCAGTCTCTCAAGTGATGAATTTTAAGATACTGTAATCATGAAGTACAGTTATATGAAATTATATATTTCATGCCTGTTGTTTCACCTCTTTAACATTCCTAGTATTCTTTTTTCCCTGCCTCTAGGTAAAATGAAGAGGCAGAAATGAATGTCTTTGTGATTATGGATGGTCAAAAATTCTTGTAGAGCTCATCCAATCCAAAGAAAAGTAACTAAAATGAGGCTGTGGGATATAGAACAACTGATTTTTGTAAAAACTGGATAACTGATACTGTCATCCCACTATCAGGGTAACACTCCACTCCTTTTTAAAATGAAATTCTGTAAGTGTCTGATTTCTCTGAAAATGTGAATGCACTCTGCCTTGCTCTCACCTCCACCCAGTCAGTGATATTTATGTCCTATTGATCTTTTACTAAGCCTCGTAAGTTTGTAACTATATAAAACACAAATGTCATTGTATGTATTTGGGGAAGCAGTGAGGAAGCAATTGTTCTGGTAATTACTCAGGTTTCGGGATATTAAAGGCAAACATCTGGAATAGGCATATGTGCTAATGTAGTAAAGAGTGTGGATGACTACTTTGGTACTCAGGTTCTTACACTAGTTCCTTGCAATAAAATTCTGAGAGCCCAACATTAAATTACAGTAGCAGTCTCTGAAGCTAAACAACGTATTTTCCAGGCCAGTGTATGGCCAAAGGCAGCAGGCTGTAACCACCTGAAAAATGGGAAGAATTTCCAAAGAGTGCACTGTCTGAATGTGTTCATTAATTTTTGATGAAATTAATACAAAAACAATTAGGGAATGAAGCAGAACAGGATGCCACAGCATTACTAGCTAGTCAGCAAGCTTTCTTTTATTTCAGGTTCCAAATTTTTAGTTTTTGTTTTCCAGTTTTCCTTCAATACACTGCAGAAATTTATCTCCATAGTCATTTAACTGTAGAAACAAGTCTTTGAAAAGTCTTTGATACCTTATGGACAAAGATGTAAAGGCAAGCATTTTTGTGGGCGCTATCTTCTGGTGGACCAACTCTATAATTGAAAACAACACTGACAAGCTTTTAGGTACCACTGAACCCTTTTTAAGGTCCCTGAGAGAAAAAAGAAGCAGCAGGTAAAAAAAAATAAATAAAAAAAGCTTGTGCAAAACAATATGTACATAAAAACAGGATATAAGAAATATTATCAGGTGGTTAATAAAAAAGAAAGTGCTATAAAATGTGTAACCTGAGAAGTAGAAGAGAAAGAAGTGGAAACTTAGACACATAAATAAGGAGTATAAGAGCATTACTCAGACATGCAGGGATGAAATCAGGAAGGCCAAAGTGCAATGGGAGTTACAGATAGCAAGGGATGTGAAGGGTAACAAGAAGGGTTTCTACAAGTATGTCAGTAGCAAGAGGAGGATCAGGGAAATGTGAGTCCTTTACTGAATGGGGGAGGCAACCTTGTTACAAAGGAAACCTTGTGACAGAGCATCCCTTTGGGGTATGCTCATTTATTAAGAGTTATGTTTCTGGGGTTGCTGTAATTCTATTAATGTGCTGCTTGTGTCACTTGTGTTTCTATATGGAGCTGTATCACTCTTCTGCAAGTCCTCACTCCCAGTGGAGCTACCTTGCAGGGTTTAGTTTCAATGGTGCTGGCTACTGAATCTATCAAACACATACACACATATAGGTTAACAGAGCAAATCTGAGGCAGGACAGATTACTCAGCATTTCCAGGCTGATACCCTCATGCACCCCAGCCTCAGCACAGGAATAGAGTACATCTGAGCTGGCTGGGTCAGTCCGCCTTTACAGGCTGACCCCCTCCCAGGCCACAGCTCAGCATAGCAGGACAATCACTAAAACATAGACACTTGCATGCAGGTTAATATGGTATCTCTGAGGGTGCAGGATTACTCAGCACTTCCAAGCTGACACCCTCAAGGGCCCCAGCTCACCCTTTATTTCAGCAGGACAATAATAAATGCAGTTAGACACACATATATACATACTAACAGGGTACATCTGAGCAGGTTGGGTCCAATCATCACTTTCAGCTGATACCCTAATGCACCTCAAAACTTAGCACATCCCAATCTCTTGTCATATAAGTATCCTAGTAGTAACTCCCTTGATGAGCAAATTCCACAGGTTCTTTGGGCTTTACAGGAATCTTTGGCTTAGGTAAAACAATCATTGCTACAGAGCAGGTGGGGAGGTAGAGGAGAAGGAAGAGTAAATGAGGTTCAGAGAGCATATAGTAACCAGCTTGACTATAAAAATTATTTTATTGCCAGGTATATGACACTTATGATGATAGTAGTGGTAATAGCCATACAAGGAAAAACAAACTAAACAGTTACAATATTATGTAGTTTCAATTAGGTATTTGGGGAAGTCTAGCTCAAGTTTGATCAGCAAAAGTCAGGTCTAGAAAGCTGTGCCTGGAGTCAGAGAGAGAAGGAGAGAGAGGGATTGAAACAAGTCTGCGGTTTAGAAAGCAGGCTTAAATGAAAGAGGGATGATTGGCAAAAGGCCAACGTAGTACCCATATTTAAGAAAGGGAAACAGGAAGATCCAGGGAACTACAGGGCCTCACCTCAGGCCCTGGAAAAATCATGGAGCAGATCCTCACGGAATCCATTTCTAAGCATGTGGAGGAGAAGGTGATCAGGAACAGTCAGCATGGATTCCAAGGGCAAGTCACTCCTTACCAACCAGATTGCCTTCTACAATGAGATGGCTGGCTCTGTAGATATGGGGAGACCAGTGGATGTGGTATACCTTGATTTTAGCAAGGCTGTTGATACAGTCTCCTGCAACATTCTCACAGGCAAGCTAAGGAATGGATTGTAAGGTGGATAGAAAACTGACAAATGTAAAGTCCTCCATCTGGGGAGAAATAATTGGCTTGGCGGTGCTACACTTGCCAGTGCCACAACTGGAAGAGACCTGGGGGTCATGATAGACCACAGAATGAACATGAGCCACCAATACAATGGCATACATCGTGGAGTGAACAAAACACTGGCATGCATCTACTGATGCATCTCAAGCAAGACTAAGGATGCCATCCTCCCACTATACTCAGCCTTGGTGAGACCACAGCTGGAGTACTGTATTCAGTTCTGGGTGATGCACTTCAGGAAGGATGTGGAGAAGCTCAAGAGCATCCAAAAGAGGGCCACATGCATGATTAGAGGACTGGAGAGCTGAAGGACATAGAACTGTTCATCCTGGAAAAAATAAGACATAGATGGGACTTGGTGGCACCCTATAAATATATAAGGGGCATACATCAGGGCCTGGTGGAACATCTGTTCACCAAGGCACCCCAGGGGAAGACAAGAAACAATGGACCAAAGCTGCTTGACGATTGCTTTAGATTAGATATAAGGAGAAACTTCTTTATGATTCAAGTGCCTAGGGTCTGGAACAGACTCCCCACAGAGGTGTTACAGTCACCTACCCTGGAGATCTTTAAAAAAGGAATCAGTGTGCACTTTGCTGGGGTCCTCTGACCCCTCAGACCAACCACGGTCTCTCTATTTAATAATAGGTGAATTTTATCAATACACTAGATAGCAGATAAGAACAACGCAAACAATCTATATCTACCAGTCCTAGAGCTGCACGGAGTCAAGGTACGTCTGGGCAGTATGTGAGGTTCACTTTGAGGTTGTCTCTGAAATGTCAGATGTTATCAGCCTGGAGGTTGGAGGGCAAGACCCACACCCGCTAGTAAGGCAGGTGATATGGTTTGGTAATATGCCCTCTGTCCATGGTGGCCTTGGGTTCCTCTCTCTGGGACCCTCTGCTGCTCTGAAATTCCTCCTTTTGTATCTTTTCCCCTCTGTGATGACTTTTCATCTTGGGCATTGCTGATTGGTCTTTCTGGGGTTGTCATACTGTCCACACTGTCCTGTCAGCATATTCCTTTGTTTCACAAACACATCAAATGCACACATCCTAATTTGGCCTGTTCCCCAAAACTGAAAATCCTAAGGGCTCTGCAGCTGGGCACTGTGACCTGGTGCCACCTTATCTCATGTTATGGAACAGTGTGGTACATATCTTTAATTTCCCAGCCTGTGTGTCTGGTTGCTGTTTGCCTGTCAGACACTGTGGGACTTGAGGAAACTTTCAGAAATAGGTTTCTAGAAATCAGTTAACCCTTGCTATTGTCTTGGATCATTATTCTAAGGCATATCTACTTTACTTACAAGCCAATTTCTATAACAGCAAACCTCTAAATACCATTTTCGAGTCGTCAGGATTTGCAGTGGACAAGAACCGGAATATGAGCCAACAGTGTGCCCTTGTTGCAAAGAAGGCTAATGGCATACTGGTTTGTATTGGTACAAGTGTAGCCAGCAGGTCAAAGGAAGTGATTATTCCCCTCTATCGAGCACTGGTGAGGCCACATCTAGAGTACTGTGTTCAGTTTTGGGCCCCCCAATACAAAAAGGATGTGGACAAATTAGAGAGAGCCTGGCGGAGGGCAATGAAAATGGTGAGGGAACTGAGGCACATGGCTTCTGAGGAGAGGCTGAGGGAACTTGGCTTATTTAATATAAAGACAAGACTGTGAGGGGGTTTTATAGCAGCTTTCAACTACCTGAAGGGAGGTATGAGAGACAAGGGAGCTAGACTGTTGTCAGTGGTGGCAGATGACAGAACAAGGAGCAATGGTCTCAAGTTGCAGCAAGGAAAGTTTAGGTTAGATATTAGAAAGAATTTTCTCCCTAGGAGGGTAGTAAAACACTAGAACAGGTTACCCAGAGAGGTGGTGGAATCTCCATCCTTAGAGGTTATTAAGACCTGGCTAGACAAAACTTTGCTGGGGTGATCTTGTTGAGGATGGTCCTGCTTTAAGCAGGGGATTGGACTAGATTACCTCCAGAGGTCCTGTCCAATCCTAATTTTTTATGATTCTATGAAAGACCATTCAAGGGGATCGTTACCTCTTTGCATTCCACAGTCAATAAGCAGTTGTTAGGTAGATTATACTGGACCATTAAGTCAAGGTCTGGGTTAAAAGTCTAGTGCTTAGTGTCCAGTAAGCTAATGAATTGTTGTTCCTTGTCCCATCTTTTGAAGGAGTTTTGTACATTTCCATTGAACATGAGGACTGTGAGGTCAAAATTTTTATCTGTGAAAAATGCTCCCTTACCTGTGTTTTAGTGTCTTCTACCTGGAAAAAGATGGAGTTTAGACATTTAGATAAAACGTCTTACCATATCTAAATATATGGTTCCAATAATTTTACTTATATTCTTCTTTATTATTTGTATAGCCATCACTCCTAGAGGCTAAGACCCCACTATACTGATCAGACTTAAAAAAAAAAAAAGATTGTCCCTGCCCAAAAATGCTCACAACTCAAGTTTGAGATAAAAGATGACAGATAAATACAATGAGCAGGTTGGGGTAGAGGATGTATAGGAGCTATGAGGCAGCTCCGAACAGTGACCACTGCATACCAGCTGTTCATCTGGAACATGATCTGTATACCATAATAGTAATAAGACACATGTGATAGTGCTGTTCAGCACGATGACTATGCATCTGAGATACAAGATGGACATCTGATGTAGCACCTGCCTGCACTGTGATGAGAAGAAATCTGCCCACTTCAACTTAAAATGATGACTTGTGATGGCAGGGACCAATCAAAAACAAAAAATCTTGGCATTCACATTCAGCTGGAAAGTATATCCCATTCAATCTCAAAATTCCAATAGAAATAAGCTAGTCCTCAGCCTGCAGGGTTTCTATGAGTACTTAGTATTATCATTATTACTGTAACCTTGCCTTCTGGGAACACAGCTGCCTGCTGTCAATTCCCTCAATACTGCAGTACAGTTCCCTGAGGGGAATGCAGAAAAGCTTATATTACTAGTAGCTGTGGGGTCCCTCACTGTCTGAATTAGTAGTGGAGCCCTTAGCTATGTATTTTAAGCTCTGACTTTCCTAGCTCCCTTCAAGGCCTTTTATTATTATTTGTGGTAATTATTTGCTCTGTGGCAATACCCAGAGCCCTCAATCACGATGGAGGATCCATTGTACTTGGCACTATAATAACAAGGAGGATGATCTTATTTTGGCACTGAAAAGCTTGTGATCTGAATAGATACGATGGAAAAAGGAGAATAGAAAAGCAGCCTTTTACCAAAATGTCAAAGGCACATTTGTGCTTGTAGTTTTTAAAAACATTTCCCCCAGCATGTACCCACTCTTTTCCTCTGTCAAGATGCACTACTGGTGGTTTTTGCCAGTGATCATTTCATCCTGCTCACCTCACAAAAATTGTTTTAGGAAGAGGCAGTGGATGGAAAAAATGATACTTGTTGTTGCAACCTTACAGAAATGTTCAGGGGCCAGCTCCAAAAAGCTTCTCGAAGAAGAAGAAGAGTTGACAGGATTGTCATGCTATCTAGTCCCTGGGTGACCCTCACTCACTATTGGTACAGCTTATGGAGTGAGCCCAGGCACACTGCTGAGGAAGGAAAATCCTGCTCGCTTGCATGTGCTAATTAGGATAAGAAGTTGGAGTGCGTGTCTGAGTAGTCTTGAGGGTGTTTGCCACACTGGATTCATGCACTTCACACAAAGAGAACTAGGGGGCACGTACTCAAGCTTATTCAGGGGCATATCTGAACCATCTGCTTCAGTAGCTGGCAATCTTTTGGAGTCATGAACTGGCATAACCTGCCCCAGGTTTGAGGTGGGCCAGGGTTTCAATCTAGCTGCTGCCACCACTGCCACTTCTCCCTGTTCTGCAGTGGCAGCACAGGTAGACCTCTCTAGTGTCCAACCCAGAGTCCCCCTGGCTCCATGGGCCAGATTCAGCCTGCAGGCCATATGTTTCCAACCCCTGATAAACATAGCCTCATTTGTTGGCAGGGGTCTGTAGGCATGGTTGATCTCTTGGTGGTACTCAGAGATTTGCTCCAAAGCCTGTATTGGCATAACCTGAGTGTCTACTGCCAGAAGCTCTCTGATATCTTTGTTTTTGGGAAGTGGAGATGATGGAGGTATTTTCATGCCATCCTCAGTATCACAGGGTAATTAAATTCCTTTCTCCTGCTGATGTAAATCAGGAACAACTTAATTCTTGTCCATGGAGTTAGACTGGTGTCAAGGCAGTGTGTGAGAATCTGGCCCAATAAACCTTTGGCCTATAATTTCCACACTGCAATTTTTTATTTTTTTTCGAAATACACGTTGTGTGCATTAAACAAAGTGATGGTGGAACTTCCTTTTTGGAAAGCATAACACTCGCTCCCTCTAATCCAGATCTCTTTCTCTGGTAAACTTTGTAAGGCTTTTTTCAATGAAAAAGATGGGAGCAATGACTGCAGAAAGTTGAATTTTAGTCATTGTGAAGTAAACCTCCCTATTGCTTAAATCAAATATAATATGCACACAGTGTGCGGTGTGGGTGGGTGTGGGTGTGCATGGAAGCAAGTATTTGTGTATATGAAAATATGAAGTTAGATGGATAAGCTTCATATGCATCAAATGAATACATTTCCTATTTCCTATACCTACAGACTGAATTCTCAAAAAATATATAAGAATAGAGCTAATGGTGTTGGGGGAAAAAAATGCAGTGACAAACCATGTCAGGAGGAAAAGACAAGGTTAGAACCAGGACACAGGAAAGCAGATGACTTAGAATTTCAGCTGTCTGTGCAGCATTAGGATGGTGTCTGGCCTCTTCTGCCTATCAGCAGTAATGGAATTGAGTTCCACACTGAAGATAATTGCCTCAAGTCATTCTCCAGCCACAGGGAAGGTAAGATTAATAAAGAGCATTTGTTATAATTCTGCAACCAATTTATGTAATGGAACACACAATAAATAACCACATTTAATGCAAGCATTTATCATAGCCAATTTATACATCAATTTGTTCACTGGGTGTTAAACCAACCATTTATATGAATGTGTTGTTCCCTCCAAGTCCTTTTTCCCTCTTTGTTAAAGTAAAATTTATAGTTAGTGGGGAGGGGTTGTTTGTTTTTTATGGAAACAGGGGTGATAGTGTCACATGTTGGCTAAGTACAGACTTTGGAGGGGTTAGGGGGAGGTTAGATCACATTAAAAATGGCCATCTGATCTAACTTAGTTCATGTAGGTGCAGACCTTACACTTAGATCCCTAGTTAGGTGGATCTAAGTGCAAACTGTACTGAACTTGAGCACACACAGACCAACTTAAAATGGTGAAACCATTTTAAGATAGACCTGGATCGATGTGCACTCAATTCAGATCAATCTAGGTCAGACAGGTGAATCAAACTTCTGAACAGTTCCCAGTGCAACCCCAGGGCTGGCCCCAGTCCCAGGGCTTCACTTTTTCTACCCCTCCCCCCCACATTGGGCTATTTTTAGTCCCCCAGTCCCTCATGCCCCCCACCTCCTGCAGACCAGCCAGCCTCCCCACTGACCCCTTATCTGGTAAGCCGCTTCTGGTGTTGGTTTTATCCGTGTTCACTGATGCTGGTGCGAAAGAAGTAAGTCATGGTGGGGCACAGGCAGGAAGGAATGGGGAAGTAAGTTCACTGGAGAAGGTGTTGGGGGGCTTAAAATACTCCCTGGTCCCTTCCAAGCCTTCCTGTGGACCCTGCAAGCCCCCCATATCCCACCAAAGCCTCCCGGACTCCACCACCTCCCTGTATAACCCACCACTCCCTTGATCTTCCTGCAAATCCTGCTTGCTCCCTGATCCCTCCACCAGATGCTGCCTGACCCATGATGTCCCTAATTGCTGCAGTAGAACACCTGCCCCCCTTATCCCTCCTGCAGACCCCACCTGCCCTCCCAGTCCCCCAATCCATCCACCCCCCCCCTTGCTAGCCCCACCCATCCTGACTTACCTTCAATTGGGTGGCTATTTTAAACTCAATTTAACCTCCCTTCTAACCTCCCCAAATATCTGTACTTGGCCATTAGTTTTGAAGGTACATTTTTTTATGCCTTTAGTACGTAACTGGAAACTGTTTTTAAAAACAACACAAACGTCACAGGGATGAAACTCCAGCTGCAATTAGACAGCATGTATATCTAACCTCTTTGTTTATATTCCCATTGAAGTAGAAACAGCTCACTGAAGGAATTATCTGGTAAAAACCTGTGTGGTCAACAGAAATCAAGATATAATGCAATCATAGCATATGCATTAATAATTTAGCCCCTGTTTTGTTGCTTGCTGAATTCAGCAGAAGTCTCTTACTGACTACAGTGGGATTTAGAACATAGCCCTAAAATACGGGCAGGCAAGATATGGCCTGCCAGGCCACTCTATCCAGCCTGCGGGGCCCCTAAAAAAGTTAGAAAATTCACATTTATCTGCCCCTGACTGCTTGTCATGCGGCCCTCAATGGCTTGGCAAAACTCAGTAAGTGACCCTCCACCCAAAATAATTGCCCACCCCTGCCCTAAAAGCAGTAGTATAAGTAGCCACATACACAAACAAAGATGAACCATGCATGCAAACAAAGGATCCATTTTTGGAGACTGAAAGAAAAATAAGCAAAAATTCTAATACTATTACCAACCAGCCTTTCAGCAGTAAGCCAGGTGTTTCAGACTGAAACTTTCTTTCATATTCACTGAATGTAAATAGACACTGTTAATCTTTTAAGATACTGTATGTAATGACATCTCAGGGAGCCCATTTTTGAGTATTTATATTTCTGTGATGATACCATTCCCCTGTGCATTCTGCTGAAGATACACTTTCTTATATTAAACCCTGCTTAAAATGAAGCAATGTAATCTCACCCAATAATTTTCTGGATTTTACCAACCCTGCTCTAATTTGCTTAAACAGGTGATGTTTTCTCTCTCAACATCTGTGAGGAGTCTTGGGTTATAATTAATTCCTCCACTTATCTTTCAGGTATCAAGTGATATCTATAGGTGCATGTGCCATTTACCATCTAAAAAACATGACTGAAGTGCATCTATTGTTACTTTTGATGTATTTGGAAACATCAATTTATTCTTTCCCTATCTCCAATACTCTTCCCCAGCCTCCAGTATGCATGATTGTTTTATCTTGTTTTATTCTAACATTTTCCTCCCTTAATGTAAGAATTACAGCAGGTCTGAACAGTAAAGATTAGGTATTATATTGGGTAAAAAAAAGGGGCTAGTTTGTGAGCTGTTATTAAAGGTGGGGAGTTAAGACTGGGCTTCCTTCCTGTCATGTGTTCTGAACTCTAGTACTTCCAGTCTGTGCATAGCTAATTTTCAAAGTGTGGCAACAAGCTGTTCTGAGGGGTTTTTAAACAAAGACTACCAGAACTGCAATAAAGATTTGTCCTTTTTTTATTGCATGCATTATACCAGGGAAGTTCCAATCAGCAGTAATTGTAAAATAGAGTAGGAAATAAAAAGAACTTTTATTGCCCTATGAACAGCCATAATCTTGTTTTCCATCCTGACAAAAAGGCTTCTGATTATCATGGCACCAGGAAAAAAACTATTGTAATAAGTAGCTGTTGACTTTTGTGGAGGTGCATGTAATTATTTATTGACACAATAGGTTAATGCTGAACAAGGGGAAACTGAAGTCGATATTTATGGTGAAGAAAAATAAACTGGGATATTCACTGAAGCGAGCAGTCCTTGTCAGATCCTTACTCAGGAGAAAATCCCCATTCATGTGTGTATGCAAATCTATGCTTTGACATATTTAAGATTGAGATTTGTAAATTCCCAAAATGTTGAGCACAAATTTAGAGGCTGGAATGAGGCTACTTAGCCCTTTAATATAATCAAAACTGCCTCATATCTTGACATACTCATATTTCTGGATCTTGAATCAGTGTCAGGAGAGGTAACTCTTGGGCACCTGGAGAAATTTGATAACTTAAATTTGTCTGGCTCTTACCCCAGATATCAATTTAGAAAATCCTGTCTTCTTCTGGAGAAAAGTGAGAACAATTCTAAAAGGCACTGAGTTATTCTTCATTTATATACTTAAAAAATACTAATCTGCTTTCAGATTCTTCAATATTTTGGCAGAGATATAAGGATTTGCCATTTACGGCAGGATTTTTCTGAGTTAAAATGGCAATTACATTAGATAATGCATGTCTTGGGGTTTTTCATATATAACATTCTACATTTAAAATTGTTTTAGGTCATTTTATTTTTTTATGCAGCTTAGCAAATGAACATAAAACCACTCATTAAACTTGATACTATGGCTTTCTCATTAAACCAGATACCAAATACTGGTTATCCATTACACTCTGCCCCTCTAAGAGCGAAAACATCTGCAGTAAAGAAGCACCTTTTAGGTTGTGAAATCGAATTACAGTGTTAACATTGCTATTTTCAAAAAGTCCTTCAGGGCAGGAAGCTAAGGCTTGGCAATGGGTCATATACTGCAGAACTCCTGATTTTCATTCATATTGACAGAAAGCTGATTGACATTAATACTCAGGACATTCATTGTGTCATAACACTTTCCATTTCATAATGCCTATTTGTAGGAATAGCGTGGGTGGAATCACAGTTTCTACATTACCTACAGTCACCACTACATTAGAGAAACATATACCACAACAGAAGAACTGTCTAATTTTTGTGGTTGCTGTTGGGTATAAATGCAACTAATGTATTCTGTAACTACCTGCCCAAAGTGACAGTAGCTTGACTAATGAATCTAAACAGTGATGTCTATCTTATGCCTATCTCAGTCCCCGTTCGTAAGAGAGCATTAAAGATCGGACTGCTGCTAATGTCAAATGCAGTAATAGGATGAAGGATTAAACAGGTTTAAAAATGCAGTACTCTAAATTTAAACTTATAAAAGTACCTGTTAATGACAGGCTGTGTTGCTCTTTGGGATCCTATCTTCATGTCAGTCTTTAGTTGTCTCTTGTGGGCAAAAATCTTAGCTCCTTTCTTGCCCCTGACTAGTAACTAGGAGCTAAATCCTGAAAGGATATTTAAGCTTAGCACTGAAACCCTTAACTCTAAGGCAGGGGTGGGCAGTTATTTCAGCTGGAGGGCCACTTACCGAGTTTTGGTAAGCTGCCGAGGGCCCTTGACAGTTGCCCTGCCCTTGGTCACCATGCTAGGACTGGGTATCCTGCCCCCCCAACCTCTGACTTTTGCCACCGAAAGTCCCTCCCTTTGCCCCGAGGCACTTCTTTTGGAAGGGAGGGTGCTGCATTCTTGAAACCAGAAAAAAACCCAAATCATATACAAAAAATAAAACATCTATTATCACTTTAAATTTATTTTAAAATATTTTTGTACCAATTTATGTGTTTGCAAAGTGTATCTAGAGGTGATTGTATAATAGCTCAAAATATAGTCCTACTGTATATTGTGTGTGGCTGGTAAGGGGGTGTTTGTGGAGGGGTGTGGTTGGGGAGTAGGTGTGTGGTGGGGTGTGGGTATGGTGGGTGGTTGTAGAGGGGTGTGAGTATGTGGTTGGGAACTGTGATGGGTGTGGGGTATATGGTTGGGGCAGGAGGGAAAGAGAGAGACTGGGCCAGGTCACTGGCTGCCATCACCACTACCACTGCCCCCACTTCCTGCAGACCCTGCTGCTTCCCCCACCACTCCCTGTGCTGCTGCCACTTTCTGCAGCCCCCCACACACTGCTTTCCCTGCCACCACCACTTTCTGCAGCCCCCACCATGATCCACAGCCCCTTGGCTGCTCCCCCTGCTTCTCCCCATGCCGCTACCACTTCCTGCAGCCCTGCTGCTGTTCCACTCATTGCTCCCCAAACTCCTGCCACTTCCCACAGCTCCCACCCCTGCCACACTTGCTTCCCTCTGGCCCCCTGCCTGCCACTTCCCATGGCACCCCTCCACCCTTGCTACCTTCCACCCCCTCACCTGCTGCTTCCAGCTCTGTTTCTAGCCTGCTCCCACCCATGCCATGCAGCTCCTGGCTGCTGGGCTGATTGCAGTGGTTTCTCCCCTTCCTCCATCTGGTCTTATCTTACTTTCCACATGCATGGAGGGAGGGAGGGAGCAGCCTCAGTGTTGCGAGGCCAGAAGCTGCAGAGGCTTCCAATTAGGAGCTGGGGTAGGGGGCTGGGGGTGGGGTGGAGCCAGGCATGCCTTGCTGTTCACATGCTGGGTCTTGCTACCAGTTCACCCTGGGTCCTGCTGCCACTGGCTGCCTGTTGTCTTTGACAGGAAACCAGGGGCAGATAAAAATTAATTTTCCAAAATTTTTAGGGAGCCCATAGGCCAGATAAAATGGCCTGGTGGGCTGGATCCAGCCTGCAGGCTGTATTTTGCCCCACCCTGCTCTAAGGCACCCTAACACAGTAGAATCTTTAGCCCAAATTAGGTTATTCATGCTCTCTATATAATTCATGAGGACAGTTAGGCACCTAAAAGTACAATTTATAGAAGACATCATACAGAACAAAAAGCCATATACACTGGACAGTGAGCAATGCCTAAGAGAGAAGCATGTCTTAGGCCTTATCTCTTTCAGAGAATTAGGTTCCTAAGACAGGTTATCACTTACTTGAGTAAGAGATTATGATGCCACAGTTTATTCCTAGTATCCAGTGGAATATCAGTTCAGATATCTGCTCTGCCTGGTTTGAAGCAAGAATGTGAACCCATATGCCCCACCTCCCAAGATAGGGCCCTAACAATGGGGTTAGATATTTTTTAGTCTCTCCTATGAAAACTATTCCAATATGTATAAAATATTTAACTATACATTAGGCCAGGGTGTCAAATAAATGGTCAGTAGTACCATTCGACACAGACCGCAAGGCTACCAAAAACTGAATCACAGAATCATAGAAAATTAAAGTTGGAAGAGACCTCCAGAGGTCATCTAGTCCAACCCCCTGCTCCAACTGAAGGTGGAGCCAGCACTGGTCATGCCTACCACAGAATCTGGGGCCTTGTGACCACAGTGGACAGGCCCTTGGTGGCAGGGGCTGAGAAAAGACTGCATGACACAGCACTTGGTTGCCCTTGAGCCACCTGACCTGCTGCTGCTTTTGCACCTCCACCACAGAATGTGGCTGCCTGGTTCACAGATGTTTTGGCCCATTGCTGCTGTGGTCACCACCAGCACTACTTCTCCCACCAATGTGGTGGCTGCTGCCCCATGTCTTAGGCTAGATCTGGCCCATAAGAACACAGTCCAGATCCAGCTCAGGCCCCATGAATTTAGCACCCCTGTATTGAGCCAAAGAGAATGAGAGGGAAAAAAAAGTATCCTAGTGCTTAGGGCACCTGGGAGATGTGGATTCCAGTGGTCGAAGCTGTCTGTGTTCTCACCCCACTTCAAAAGAACTTAGTGTTTGAAGAATTCACCCTAGTTGTGAGGGACTCAGGTTCAAATTCCTACTCCGTACAATGGATTTAAATCTGTCTTTCATATCTTAGGGAAGCACCCAAATAGCCATATTATTAGCTATACTAGGGTGTGTGTATCTCTCAGTTTCTCTTGTTGAAGCTATTCTACTTTGAGTAAAACATAAAATATTTATTTGCCTACAGAAGAGACTGATTGACTCCATAGCCCAGTAGTTAAGGAAACAAGGTACAAGTTCCCATGCCAAGTTCCTGGTCAGGTTACACATCATAGCCCCAACCCTTTCCTCTTCTTTTCATTCCTGAGCTCACCAGCTCCCCACTCAGCTGGTTTCTGAAGATCTTGTGCAGACATGCTTTCTGCCCATGTGTTGTAAAAGAAACTGAGGATTCCACTATGTGGCTGGATACCAAGTGTTTGATGTCCTAACAACTAAGTATTTTGAGGATCTGGGTTCAAGTGAAGACCCTCTCAAACTTTTCAGGCTCAAGACACTCCTCAATACACCCAAGGCACCCTTCAGAAAATTCCAGGGCTTAATTTTCACTCATTTTTTTGACTACAGAAAAAATAATAGAGCAGTTTTCCTTTTGTAAAGAATTCAGACTACAGAAGGTCAGAATGTTTTTAATACTATAGATTCCCATTTGAAATCTCTGGTTTTTTCTTGTGAATCATGTTTGCCTACCTAAGAGTGACCTAACATTACACCCTTTGGGACCCTTGAAAGGACCTCAAGGCACCCTGGTTAAGAATCACTGCTTCCTAAGCTTTCCCTGCCTCAGGAAAGAAGATTAATATTCTCTAACAACGTATCAGGCAGCACTTTGTCCAAAATAAATTAACAACAAATAATTCTTGTAGTTTCTTCACCAAATTATGCTTTTATTATATAGTAAATGATGCTAGAAAAAATTAACATAAATGAAATCAGTAGATTTTAACATCACTCAAGGTCCTTAAAACTTTTGGTGAAGTAATTTGATTTATAAGTTGTAGAAAAGGACAGAAATGTTGCTTCAGATATAAGCCTTAACTACGAATTACGTTTGTAGAATCCATGTAAACAGTAGGGCAAGGGTAGCATTTTTAGGGCTTCTATTAGGGGTGTGCAAAGTGGGCCGTATTCGATTTGGATTTGGCCTGATTTGGGGTACAGTGATTTAATTTGCTGATTCAGATCACTATCCCGATTCAATTCGGCTAAATCCAAATCTGGAGATTTGATTCTGATTTGGAGAATTAGCGATTTGGCCATAGACACAGCTTCATATGTTTTTTCTACATATCTTGAGGTACCAGGCATGGCTTGTGAATGCTGAGATGATGGGGCAGATGGAGCGTCCCACAGAAGCATGGGGGGGGGCACTCACATGCTCAGCGGCGGACCTGTAAGTACTTCAGGTTCACGTCTGGGTCTGCCGCCATGCGTCTGGGGGACCCTCCCACCCCTCTGGCTCAGTAACTGGCCATAAGGGGACCCTGGGTGCACCCCCTCAGACTCAGGCAGCACCAGTCACCGAGCCAGAGGGTGGGGGAGGGGTTCCCTGCGCATTACACAGGAGACCCAGAAGTGGACTGGAAGTGCTTCTGGTCCATTTCCGGGTCCACCACCAAGTGTGCTGGGCCCCCCCCTCCGCACTCCCGTGGGACACTCCATTTGCCCCACCATCTCAGTGTTCACAAGTCACCTGGTACCTTGAGGTATGTCAAAAAAGCATATAAAGCTGTATCTATGTCGAATCATCGAATCTCTCCCAATCTCTCCAAACTGAATTGGAGGCTTCCAATTCAATTTGGAGAGATTAATGGGTTTCCTGTTTTGATTCGGATTCAGAGATTTAGCCACCAAAACAGGCCAAATCTCCTCCTTCAATCAGCGACTGAAGCTTCGCACAGCCCTAGCTCCTATACATGAGCAGCAAGGCTGCTCCAACATGCTGTAATTACAGTATGTCAGAAGAGACGCAATTAATTGAGTCTGCTGGAGCGTGGCAGTTACTATACTCCAGCGTCTCATGTATCAGCATCCCCATGCTTAAAAATAATGGAGGGGCGCTTTTCAAATAAAGCTTGTTCAACAAGTTTTAGTTAAAGCTCCCTTGCCACTATTTTTAAGTGCAGGGATGCTGATATACGAGACACTCCAGGTGCTTTAATTAGAGTGGTTCTCAGAGCTTTTCATATTAAAATGGCCCCCACCCTCTACTCCTGGATGTGTATAAATGCCCTTAGAGACTAACCTGGATTATAGGGGATTATAGAACAGCACCTCCTCCCCAAAAGAAACAAGACCCCTCTTTGGATTTTTGGATCTGAGCCACCATTGGGGAGACTAACCTGTCATTTTCCAAGGTGCCACCCTGCCCTCCCTTCTGTTTGACTTCAGACTAACATGCCTAACCACCTCTCTGTGGAATGCCATGTGATTTTTGAACATTTTGGGCTGAATATGTACAAGTTCTTGAAATGAAGCCAGTATTTCCTCTGATATTCCTGTCGGAAGGGCATTCTTCCCTGTTACGGTGACCACTTTCCCCATTTATTATAAGGGATGTCCTTTTCAGTTGTACTCAGGGCAAGTTGGTGATAATACATCAAAGTAATATTAAAATTTGCATTAGAATCCATTACTACTGGACACCTCCACTCAAACAACAATACTGTCCTAAATTCGGACAAAGCAGATTAGCTTTTAGTGTCCCTGCTTCAGGTTTTCAGTATGATTATTGGAGAAACCTCAATGGAACAAATACCCTTTGAAATCAAGGGCCAAATCTTCCCCAGGGGGAAGAAAGGAGCCCATTGGATTATTTCTACCAGAAAATGATTTGGTCCTGATTTTTTAAAAGGGCCCTCAGTCTGGCTCCCTTGCAGTTTATGGGTGCATCTTTTTTTCCACATCATTATTTACGATACACTCTTGTATACCCAATATGTAAATGAGGTTTGCATATGTGAAACCTTTCCTTTTCACTGGAACAGTTATAGTGCACTTTAGATTGAACGCAGGGAGTCTTAAAAGCAGTGAACATTCAGAGAAGCCAAATTGCTTACAGTTAATGGGATTAGAGAGACTTTTCCAACCTCATGCAGGATTTGATTTTGTTAATCTAGGTAATGCGGATTACTTATTCATATATGACAGATAAAATCATAAGCAGATACCTCAATTTGGAACACACTTCAATGCATAGATTCTCCTAAATACTGTTGAGACACACTAAGATAAACAGAATGTATCTCAAAAGGCTCAGAGTTCAAGACATTTTTGGATAAGCGTTCAAAGTTAGGGTGTTTATCTGAGCTATCTTGCATTCATAAAAGTGGCTGTGAAATCTCATGAGACTTGCAGCACTTCCACTTTCTAGTGACAAACATGATGAAAGCAAGCTCCATTAATATCTTGGCACTCCTTTCTGCAGGTTCTGGCTGGAAACTAGAAGTTGAAAAAATGCAGAGTGAAATCCTGGGCCAGCTGAAGTCAAAGACATTTTTCCATTTACTTTAGCAGAACCAGGTTTTCACCTGCAGGCTTTTGTGAACCCTTTAAAAGGTTTAGTTCCAATCTAGCTGAGTTGCAGATGGTTATGCATATTTCAGAACCAGTTTACACTTCCTTATCCTAGATTACCCTAGTTATTTTCTTCTAAACACAGGGGCTAGCATTCAGGTGATGTAAAACAGCATTGCTTCTTTGTTTGAGCTGCACCAGAGAGAGATTTGGTTCTGGTGTGGAGTAAATAAAGGAAAGAATACTGCTAATATTGTATAATAATACTTGACACTTTTTTCATTCGAAACACTAAAATCATGGAACACTTTTAAGTGAATGTTTGCATTTATGTAAGATGCTGAATTTACAGCAATCCCAGAATGAAGACTGCCAACTTTCATTTAGTCTGACCTCCTTTAATGGAGATACTAAAGCTTCTTCTTAGCTATGAAAAGTTGTACCTGGAAGCGTTCCCACCATGGAGAAATTTGTTAAAACAACAAATTTCTTAAATAATTAGTAAACATGCTATAGCCAGATAAATTGTTTAAAATATATGAAAGGGAAATAGATCTAGGTTTTAAGAAAAATGTTAGTTTTTTGTAGCGCAATATTCCTTCTTTAATACTTCTTTGCCAGCTAAAACCCCACTAATCTGTAACTATGCCTCCAGATAGATAAAAAAAAAGATCTCTTTTTATTGGGATTTTCCAAGCTAGCTGGAAATGTCGCATATTTGTGTTTTTGATCCAGTAAGGTTTATCAATCAATGAAATGTCAGCATTTATAATGCTATTTTTGCAATTTGGGTAGAGGGACAATCAGTTACTTCAAAGCCTTTAAAACTGTATCACAAGATATTTAAAATTTGAGGCTTAGTAACAAAGCTGCAAACTTTTTAAGGAAGAAGTATTTATGCTGGAGGAAAGAATTAGAACAGAACCTCATAGAGAATTATACAGATATATTAAAATTAAATTGAATTGCATTTGGTTTTCTATTGAGCCTTTCATGCTCAAGACATTACCAAGTGTTTAAAAAGAGATGAGTTACTTATTGGTAGCAGAGGGTCTGCATAGACCGTTATGACAAGTATTATGCATTCAAAAGGCACTCAAGCACAGCTTTGGATGTTGCTGGGTCAAATTTTCAAGTATTAAAATATAGACTTGCTTCATGAATAAGCAGACCCAAATTTGCACACATTCTATGGATAATTTTGTACTCAATTCTGTATGTGAAAATGCCTGGTCTGCATACATTGCTAGTGTACATATTTGGAAGTACAAATATGGTGTCATAAATACAAAGTTTGAATGAGATGTATTTAATATCAGGCTGCTTGGAAATTTTTTAGTGAAACTGCTCAGTCCAAAATTGATTTTTGAATAAAATAATCATTTTGTGGAAAATGTTTGCTCTCCATGGAAATTTTCAACTTTTTATCATGAACCTGAAAACACAAGTGTGTAATTTTTCATCAAAAATACATTTTTTTCTATAGAAACAAAACCAGAGTTTTGCCCAACTCAGCTATTAGGTTCTGCAGTCCAGGGCTTCTCACATGTAGGAGACAATACAGAAGATGATTCCTAAAGGCTCTTAGGGCCACATAATATATGTTGATGAACCCAAAGGCTTTTGAGACACCCTGGCATAGATGGTTGCTATGCAGGTACAGAAAAAGGAAAGAAAGAATGATAGCAGTAGCAGGACTTCAGTTCATCAGCACCACCCATCCCAAATTGTATCAGCCTCTTAAATAACTGATGTGAAGGGCGATTACAGAGTCTATATGTTTGCTGATTTGGGACCAATTTGGTTTGACTTTAATATGGCAGATTCCAGGGCAAGTCTTGGGCTATGGATTACAGATGGTTTTGAATCGTTGATATGGTTCCCCCGCTTTCCAGCGAAGGATTTTTTTTCCATTGTATATATGTTCTTGTTTTCTCTAGTCTACTTTTAAATGTTCCAAAAAAAATGAAGCTCCACCATTTTCCTGGAAAGAAAGTGGTATAAATTAGTAGTTTTCATTAGAAATATATTTTTCTTACTTGTCTGTTCAGCATAGTTTCTTAACTCACTCCCATCACATTCCAGGTTATATCCATTTTTCATTACACTCTGAAAATAGCAGGAAGTTTTCTGTTTTCATTCTTTAAATATTCATAGACTGTGATGTCTCCTCTTAGTTACTCTTAAGACAAACTCGGCATGAGGCATGTGCTTTGTAGTGAGCAGTATAAGCTATGAGGGTATGGAAGACTCTTCAGAGAATTTAGCTGACAAACTCTTAAAAACTCCCTACACCGCATGCCAGACTATTTTTAAAGTTTGTACAGAGGCATAATAAACAGTATCTGCATCCTGGCTGGCAGTGGTAGCAGTAGCAGATGTGGTGGCTGTCACGGTGGCTGCCATTCTTGTGCCCCTTCAAAATCAGTACCCAAGGCTAGCGTCCCAGTCACCCAACTGCAGTTATGCTACTGAGGTTATAACTCAGTCAAATTTTAGCAATTGTTCCAGGGGCAAAAAATCCCTGATACTGTAGCAACCTTTCTGCCAAATTTTAAGAGTCTGTTCCAAAGAATGGAGGTATTAAAGCTTCCCTATAAAATAGCTGGAAAGTTGGGTTTTTTCTTTTTTTGTTTTATTTTGTTTTGTTTTGTTTTTTGTAGCATGAACAAAACAGTGTGCTTTCTTTAATCTTGTTTCAGTGTGCTTTCTTTAATCTTGTTTTTTGGAACAGCCAGAGTTTTAGATGAAATTTTCCAAAAGTACTCAGCCTGAGGCACACACCTGGTGTAGAAGCTTTCAGCACAAATCATTAAAGTTCATCAAAATTATAAGCAAGTGAAGTATAATGCAAGTGAAAAAATAAGCAAGTGAAGCAACATTTTATATTAGGCATATGCTGGGCAATCTTAGCAGTAATTCCTGCTGCTTGCAAAGTTTTCTTTTTCTACAGTTTTTCTACTCTGCAAAAATTTGAGAGTTCAAACTTTCTTGTTTTGTCATCTCACGAGAAAAAAAAATCATGCTTCAATTTTTACTGCTCTACATTAAGAGAGAACTAATACCTTTTCAAATTTTTCAAAAAGAACCCAAGAGAGGCCTATCCCAAAATTATCAGTCACTCAATGCTTAAGGCACATATCAAGGGCATGGAGAAGACTTGAACTTTATCCTCCAACAAGTGAAGTACCTAACAATCAAGCTATTGGCTGGTCTGGAGTCTGTTATGCATCTGTTTCTCTCTTCCTCCCTCTTTCTGATTTTGACCAGAAATTCCATCCTGGCCCCAAGCCTCTTCCTGAAATTTCGTAGATTTCATAGACCTTAGGGCTGGAAGGGACCTCGGAAGATCATTGAGTCCAGCCCCCGCCCAAAGGGCAGGAAGTCAGCTGGGGTCATAGGATCCCAGGAAGATAAGCATCCAATTTACTCTTGAAGGCGTTCCATGTAGGTGCTTGATTTAGATTTGCTAAAACTGATTTTTGATGAAGTGGCATTTTCTGGTGAAAACTCATTGTGTCAAAAAATTCCTGGAAGGATCTAATCTCCACCCACATTAATGTCCACCTGGGAACATGACTATATCACAGACCAGAGTGGCCTTCCTTACAGCCTTTTCTGTGGGACATGTACTCTATTTTATACCCATATGCACTCAATTACTCTGAGTCTGAAGTAGAATGGGGCATACACTCCATAATACATCCAGTTTACAGAAAGTTGGTATTGTTGTATTTTTATTGTATGCATCACTATATGTCAGAAGGTCAGTGCCCTATTGAAAAAACAAATGGACAAATTAATGTTTTGTTCCCCATAATGTGAGATGATATAACTAGTAACCAATGGTGATATAACTAGTAACCAATGGAAAGAAAAGCTCTTATCAATTTACATCTAAATCCTGCTAGGTCTCTCTTATTTTATGCCAGAGATGTGGCCACGTATGGCTGTTTTTCCCTACTTTAATGTTTTCCTGGGTAGGATTTCCACTGAAGTTGCTATTGCCATTGTGCATTGTGGATTGGCAACCCCTGGCGTGTGCATCAGAGTGTGGCGCACAAAGGCATTTTGTTTGGCACATGTACCTCAGGGTGGATGGCAGGGAAGGGGCCAGGGCTGCACTGCCACAACAAGGATCAGGCCCTTTGCAACTCCCCCACCACTGGGGGCGTATGTGCACCAACCATCCTCAACAAGCCAGGCCAGGGCTCAGCAGACCTTGGTGCAGCTGCTTGCAGCCTTCCTGCCACCTTCTGCAAGCAGCCCAGGCCCTGTGGCAGGGGCCTGCTCAGAGCTCAGGCTGGCTGCGGCAGGCAACCAGGAGCCTGCGAGCTGCTGCACCAAGGTCTGTGCCCAGCAGCTAGTATATCATCCTCAGCCGTAATAGCTTCTTCTTTTGCAAGAGGTCCTCACTGAATTTGAAATGGTGTTTACATCTACATGATCAATTTACTATGCCTTGTGGTGGTGCCTTCAAGCTTACCATGCAGGTCCAGGCAGGCTGTCTCCTGAACTGGAAGGAGTGAGGCCCTGACTGCATGGGCTCAATGGCACAGATGAATGAATCCATACCCGCCCAATAAAACTATTGTGCCCAGCAGTGGTGACGTCAAGAACGCTGTGCTGCTCTGGACAGGCTCCTTTCTGAAACATGCATGTAACTGTGTGCAGCACAACTCAGGTGGGCTAATTAAGAATGGCAGAGTGACAGCGCCCATGAGCCCACCCGCTGCGTAGCATGCACATGGCTACAATGGCTTCCCATTCAAAAGCCAGGCTTTTGATGCTGTGTGGTGATGCTGGGCAATGTGCTGAGTAGTGTGATGTTGCTGGGCAAATCACAGCATGTACTGAAGTGAGCTTGGGCTCACAAAAGCTTAAACTATATCAATGTTTGATTTACTTAGCCTGTAAGGGAAATTCTACACGTTTCAGCGGGGGCGGGGGGGAGAGGGGCATTTTAATTAGAGCAGTTCTCGGAGCCGCTCTAGTTAAAGCACCCAGAGCATCTTCAAAGATGGCAGCGGGGGTGAACGAGCTTTAGATCAAGCATCCCCACCGCCATTTTGGAGCACGGGGCTGCAGATACACAAGGTGCAGAAGGCTGCTGGAGCATAGTAATTGCCACATGCCAGCAGCCTCAATTAACTGAGTCTGCTGCAACGCACTGGAAGTACAGTGTATTGGAGCCTTCCAGAGTAAGTTTATCATGAAGACCTGGCCAGTGTTTTCCAGTCTAGAAGAGACAGCTTCTGGGACTTTGCATGGATTGTTAACAAGGGCATGACACTTTTGGATACATCTAGGGCCCTGTTTGGCACACTTTTTATTCAGAGAAAATTCTATCCTTATCCAATTTTAATTCTGACCTTTACTCTGGCAAAATTCCCATTAGAGTCAATTAGCCTTACCTATATAATAGGCTGCAGAATTTAATCAATTACTTAAAATGGAAACATCTTGCTCAAGTTGCTCATGTAAGGAGTACTGAATTCCCCTGAAATGCCTATGCAGTATATAAACAACAATATATCAAACTAAATCAGTTTTAAACAATGTATTAAAAGTCAAGCTTTGCTTTATTTTCTTTTCTGTCTTGTTTATACACATCTTGTACACCTTCTACTACACTTTTTCAACACAGTTTGAACATTATGCAACTCTAAGTGCCTTAGGATGGCACTAAAGCTAATTGATTGGACCCTCAGCTGCTTAAAAGATCCCTGGATAGCATTATCAGTATGGCTGGAAGAATGCCACAGGAAATGGCTTCCTAGCCTTTATGGATGCTGACAGACATGTAGGTTCCCACTCTAACTTATGGCGCTTCAAATAAGATGCTGTGAAGTAGTGCCTCACCCCACCCCAATAGACATTCACCTGTTGGGATGGGGGTGCTGTGGGGAATCAAGCCTGCCTGCTTGTCCCATGCTCAGGGCTGGGCTGAAACAGCCCTGCCCTCACCCCCTCCCATCTCTGATGCTGTTTGCAGGAAGGGAGTGGGGAGGGGGAGCTGCAGGCTGGGGAGGATCAGGGGGTGAGGGCAAGGGGAGGCTGTGACTTGGGGCCTGTAATCCATCCACCCCACCTCCAGCTCAGGCTGGGCAAACCCAAGCCAGCAGCTCCCTTTCCCCCTCCTCCCTTCCTGCAGACAGCACCGGGGGCAAAGTAGGGCTGGGCTGCATCAGCCCAGGCCAGCCCTGATCATGTTGACAGATCGACCCTAGGAAACACAAGTTACCTAAGGCGGTCCACTTTGAAGTACCTACGTCTGATCCCTCATTAAATGAGAATTAATTTGTCACATGATTGGCCACTTATAAAGCACTCTGCAGTTGTACACATCTGGCATGGCATGGCTGTAGATCATTGTCAGGGGGCTGATCACATGACACATGTAACTTCTGTCTGTGCCCTATTTTACTTGAGGTCTGAATTAGAGATACTGGAAAAAAGGTGATTATGTTTTCAAGACTGTTGAGTATCCAGAATGTTGTCTTCTAAATTGGAGGAAAGGCACAGCACACTTATGAAGTCTGGCTTCTACAGCAAGCCATAGATCATAGAAGATTCCCATTGAATCTCATGGTTGAAAGCAGTGGGAGCTGCTGGTTGGGAAGTATTTTTGAAATCAGAACACTTATTTTAGATTAAGGATTTCAGAGCCTATCTTTGGGCACCCAAGTTAAGAAAATCTTGGCTATAATTCAAATCCATGCTTCCCCAAACCTGGAAAGGAGAGGAGAAATGGATCTCAGGTTCTTGTTCAGACCATAATAAAGAGAGGTGACAGACTATTGGGATGAGTAATTTGTTCTTAGTATTTAAAAAAAAAGAAAAGAAATTCAGTGATTGTTCCATTATAACTATTTAATTGTATGATACAATATTGTCTTTGCTGATTTCAGCCAAATTCATTCATAACTTAATTCTACTGTCTTCAGTGGAGTTATATATAACAGGGATTAATTTTTTCCCACTTTATTGCTACTGCTTTGACCTTATGCAGAAAAAATGCCACAAATATGGCTTTTTCAAGTCTCATCTAGCTTTAGTCCATTCCTGGAGGGCTGGTATTACAGAAATGAAAGTTCATATCACTGTCAGAGGCAAAAATGGCAAATGTAGCTACAGTGATATGATGAAGTATTGGGAAAATCTTTTTCCGTTTCCAAGTTGAGTACATAAAGGGTGTATCTATATATTCATTAATGCACTTTTGCTACTGAGCATTAACTTTAGTACCTCTGGTAATAACTTTCGTACCTCTTTTACACAAGCTCCAGGGGGCATAAGGGTAGTGCTTTAATTAGAGCAGCTCCAAGAACCACTCTAATTAAAGCACTGCCACATCCCCTGTATCAGTGCCCCCATGCTCAAAAATTGAGATGGGGGTGCTTGAACTAAAACTCATTCAATGAGCTTTAGTTCAAGCACCCCCACTGCAAATTCCAGCACGTTGGAGCAGCCTTAGGCTCATGTATTGGTGCCCTCTAATGTGTGAGGTACTAACTAAATGTGCATTAGACTGCCCTAATGTGAGTAGAGAAAGCGCATGCTTTCTTAGGGTTGCTTAATGTACAATAGCCTAATTTTACTGCCCATTAGCATATTAGCACAGTTTTTGCCTTGATGCTTTAATGTGCAGTAGAATAAGCTGTTGGGCATTAAAGTGCACATGTAGATGCTCCCAAAAAATAGTTTGGCTTGCCTTCTGTATCCATTTGTATAGCACAGTGAGAAATGAGCGTTTGCATCCCAGTATAATGAGGTTTTATTCCCACAATTATGGAACTTGCGAGGTCTTAGGTAAAGTGGGGATTGAACCTGGACAAAAACATGCTGTTTATAACAAACTAATACATACCTTCCTTTTTAGAAGAGGGTGCATTTATTTACACTAGCATGCTCTCATTCCAAAGATTACTGGGGCGAATCAGAAAATCCAGTAAGAATTTTGTGTGATCACTTTTTGTGATCATAGGAACAGATTCATTATGTATAGTGTGTATTTTTTCTAAACACTGCTAATCAGGACATTATATATTGCCAATATAAACAAATCACAGAATCAAAAAACCCTATCACTTGACGTTGTCCTAGCTTCTCAGAAAAGTCTATGATATGTTATGACAGGGAGGCGGGTGAAACGTCACTGAAGCTAGACAGAAGTACTTTAGGATGAATTTAAGAAACTATCAGGCTCCTTCATGGAACAAGAGAGCTGAAACAACAAGAGCTACCACCCAAAATTTTACCACTATGGTGGCAAGATTTAAGTAGATACTAAACCATGTGGCCCAAGGGGGATTTCTGAAGGCTGATATGACAGGTGCAGGGATGTGAGAAATTTATTAGTGACACTGCTGAGGTCTGTACACATAGGAAACAGCGGAACACAGAAAAATGATGAGAAAGAACAAAGAAACCTTAGACACTGCTAGATAAGCCCCAGTAACATGACTCTGGGAAATAAAACCTGAGAGAGAGAGGGGAAGAGAGAGAAAGAGAAAGTTTTTGGGTTAAAGTATTGGCCAAAAAAAGGGTTGAAGTTATCACCTGTTTGATTTCTATTGTATTCAGTGACACAGCACTGCATTGGAACAACCACCTCACTCCATTTCTCCACCTTATGGAAATACACTACTAGAACTTGAATTTTGACTAACCATGCAGGTCAAATTGCTTAACCATATCAGTAGAAACTCTGCACTATTAATACAGTGTCTATGGTGTCTCGGATAATTGAGGACTTCTGGAATTAATGTATTAAATTTATGTTAAAATAACATAAACAAAATAGGATTGTTGTCAAATAAAATGGGATCAGCTACACATATTTTGAACTAATGTCTTGCCACTGCAATGGCAAGGCACAGTGCCCTTCTGTTTCCTGGTCTTTGCCTGTGGTACTTTATAAAGCTTAATAGGGTGCTTTGTGACTGATGTATAAGTACTTTGCAACTGGGCTTACCCAGAGAGGACAAGTCCATGATCTTATGGCCCCATTCAGGAAATTCAATATTCACAAATGAAGGAGGCTGGGATTGATGACCTGGAAAACCTCCTCTAGTCCTGTTTCCTACATAAGATTATCTAGTACACTGAGCAAGTCCATTCTGGTTGAGTACCTAGCTATCACTGATTAAACCCAGTTGCATCAAGCTCCCAGTGTATGCTTGTCTGCATGTAAACCCTGGTATGAATTGGGAAGGGAGCTGGGGGGAGTCTCTTTAGTTGTCATATGAAGTCAAAGTATGTTTTAAATATTTGTGTATATATTTGTCACCAAAATATGTGTGTATACACACACCAGCATAGAACAAATTAATTTTTGTGTGTGGATGCCTTTACTGAGGCATACAAGAAAATAGGACTGACACTTAATATTCAGAAGACTAAGGTCGTCCATCCACAAGCTCTTAATGAGCAGTGCCCAGCTCCAGTAACTCAGATTCATGGTGAGACTGGGGAATGTTGAAAATTTCCCATAGTTCAGAAGCCCTTTCTTGCAGAAGGCTGACATCAGCAAAGAAATCCAACATCACCTTAAAGGTGCAAGTGCAGCCTTCAGACAGAGGAAATGTCTGAGGAAATGGGTGTTCAAACACCGTGACATCAGATTCAAAATCAAGCTCATAGTTTATCAAGCAGTCATGATCCCTACTTTACTGTATGGAAATGAGATCTGGAAAATGTATAGAAGACATCTTAAGTTGCTGGAAAACTACCATTAATGATGCCTGTGGAAGATCCTTCAAATCCAGTGGGAAGACAGATGCACCAACATCAGTGATCTCTCACAAGCAACGAACACAAGCATCAAGGCAATCAGGGGGGTGCAGTCCTTTAGCATGGCAGTGCCCCCCCTACGAAAAGGCACCACCAACAGTGTTGGCAGTGCCTGCGGGCAGTTGCCACTCGGCACCCCTCCCCCTCCCCCGCTGGCGGCATCTGTGTGTGGTCATCGACTCTTGATCAGTGCTCACTATCCCTCCCTCTCCGCCGATAGCACGGGCAGCATCTGTGGGAGCTCTGTGCTTACCGCCACCACGCTCCCGCTGCCATGCTCCTGCCACTGCCATGCCCCCTCCAACCACCAGAGACATGCATTGTTCATAGAGGCAATGATCATCTGATATCAACTTCACAGGGCCAGACACATCATCTAGATGTCAGACTCCAGACTCCCAAAGCATTTTTTTATTTTTCCAGCTCAGTCAAGATGCTCAAGAGGAGAGCAAGGAAAGCATTTTGAGGCTGTCCTCAAGGCCAGCTTGAAAAAATGTAACATTGACATCAACTGGTGGGAGACTATCACCTAGGACCACCCCAAAAGAAGGAAGAGTCTGCTGCAAGGATCTCAATACTTTGAAATATTGTGATAATAATAGGAGGCCAAAAAGCAGGAGCAGCAGAAACAGCATGTCACAGGCTGAATCCAGAGCCACCTACCACACTTGGAAGCGTGTGCCCAAGTTGTAACAGGGTCTGTTGATCCCAGATCAGCCTTATCCATTTTCAGACCCAGAGATAAAGCAATCATGGAAGACAATCATTGTCAACTGCGAGGGATTGCCAATGGGTTTATGTGTGTGTGTGTTGTCATCAGAATACAACAGTGTAATTTTCTGTACCAGGTGAGAATGTGATGTCTTGTGACGTGTTTGTAACACATTGAGAAGAATTGTGAACACACTGGTATTGAGAAGAAAGAAAAAGCCATACTAGTACAGTTGCATTCTGGCTACTTAATGGTCTGATCCTGCAAGGTGCCAAATGTTTCCAATAACTTCAAGGTGCTCTCCATTTCCTCTGGAAGCTTAGTGTTTTCAGGGGGGGGTTCAAATTCCATATGCAAAAAAGAAAACCTAATCCTAACCCTAGTCCTAACCCATAGTTGTTAGAATAGTTTGTGTCTTATGAAAGATACACACATAAACAGAAATATGTAAAATAAATAAATTGATTTGTCTAAGAGCAAATGAAAATCAGGCCCAATGTCTCATGAAGCATCTGAAGCCCTTTATTACAGGGCTGTAGGATTATGACCACAATCTAGCTATACATGTAGCAGGGAAGAGGAGTCCCCAGAATGATCTTCCTCTGAGAAAAGTTTTACTTTTTGAAAGAATGTTATTTGGTTTTGTTTTCTTTTAGGGAATAAAGAAATAATTTGGCAGTGGGTAATATGGAAATTAGTCCTTAGGAAGGTCTAAGTAAGTGTATGTGAATAATATTAATGTTAAATTATTCTTCAAGTCTGGTGTAGTACTATGAAATATACATGCTGCTCAAAGGAACAGAATTGTCAATGGCATTTGCAAAACTATGTAAATAGTTTGAATTTATGTTAGAGAATTTGACATTTCAAAATTAGCTTTCATATTTATAAATAAGGTTTCAAATGCACCTGATAGGCCAGGGAAGTCTGTTAGAGTCAATGTAATGAGTCTTCCAAATGCTTTTGGCATTTAGGTTGAACATGGGCTAATCCATTGGAAACATTTTCCCCAGCATTTGAGGTACATCATTCTCTGACAAAGAAAAGTTTCTGTTTTCAACTTTGTCCCAAAAGCCACATGATAAACTATAGTACTCCTACTCCATCATTTTTACACTTTTATAAAACCTCAGGTTTTTTATCTTCTACCATTTTTAAGAGGTGGAAACATGCTCATGAATAGGTAATGTTTTTAACATTTATTATGGTTTTGATTTAATTTCATTTGACAGCCAAGCAAAGGAAACTACATCAGCTTAGCCTGGATTCTCTGTTCACATTACTGAAAATGAGAAATAATGTCATTGAACACAATGAACCATGGTAAAATGCTCTACAGCAGTGGCTTTCAACCTGTAGTCTGCAGACCTCAGGAGGTCCACAGACTATGTCTAAGAGGTCTGCAAAAGATGATTATGATCAATCTAAAGCTTGTGAATATCCACACTTACAATTCAAAGGGGTCTGCACTTCCATTCAAAATTTCCAAAGGGGTTCACACCTCCATTCAAATTTTTTAGGTGTCCACAAATGAAAAAAGGTTGAAGACCACAGCTCTACAGTTTGGGCCATGTGCTCTCCCCTTCAGTATATCAGGGCGGGATCCAAAGCTGATAGTGCGATACGTTCTGTGACACAATCCACCAACACTGATGTGGGGATGGAATTCGGTAGTAATATGGATGGAACGCCGGTAGTGGGGAGGGCACAGGTCAGTGATTGTGCTCCATGTCATTTCATTCCTCATCTCATTTGTTCATGGGGGTATAGTGATGAACCCATCAGCGCAAGCTCCTGTGGGTTCAGCACAAGATCCTGGGCACAGAGAAATATTCCTTTGTGTGTATTTCCTGAAGGGGTCAAAGGTAGCTGTTAGCCCTCAGTGTACTATAGAATGACTCCTTCCTGAGTAATGCTGCATTGTAATTAAAATGAGGTAGATGGCAAAGAAAACTAAGTGAATGGTTCAGATCCACTGGATCTTCCTTGATTACACTGGGCATATCTACATGTGCAATTAATGCGCAGCAATAAACTCCAGTGCATATTGCTGGAGTTTATTGGTCCTGGGCACCACCTCTGAATATGTGCCCAGGACCTTAGCACATTGAGCCCAGCTGGAGCATCCCCAACTAGCAGGGGACCCAGGGGGCAGGCAGCCAGCCTGGAGCTGTTCCAACCCAGCTCAGTGTGCTGCAGAGAGGTTGGCTGGGGCACCAGAGTGCTTCTGTGCAGGGCTAGCCAGCAGGCAGCCCCCGTGCTGAAGCACCCTCATGCCCAAGCCAGCCCCTCCAGCATCTACACATGTATTGTTGCAGAGTAAAAAAACTCCACTGCAGGATAATACTTGTGTTTACAAGTACTAAACTGTGATTAAGTTGATTAGTTTACTCAGCCCTTATAGCACTGAGCATGTAGAGGCTGAGACATTTACTACAGAGCTAATTAAGCAACTGCAGTAAAGGTCTCATGTAGATGCACCCACTGAGAGTTATAGCAGTTCTCCTCAGGTTGGTTATATTGATGGGTTCCATAGGTCTTCAAAAATAACACTCCAAGCATAAGCCAGTATAGATTACCTGAAACATCTCAGCTCAGAAGATTAACTATCCTATTCATCACAGCTATGTTTCAGCTATGCAGCCTAGTGATAACTCTGTAAGGCTCAGATTGTCCAACAACTCATGTGTGCCCATGCCAAGTTATGGAATACAAATTGTGAAATGGGCATTCAAACTGGGTATCCTCATGCACAAGTGGCCCATTGTCATCAGTAGGAAATCTATTGTATTTCAACAGCTCTGCTACTCTAACCCACTCCTACTGCTCCTGTAATTAAAAAAAAAAATCTTTCAATAGTAACTTTTGTTTAAATTCATTTCTGCAGCATATGACAGGTGTTACAGCAAATTTTATTCTCTTGTGCAGGCAATGTTCAGCTGATGCTCATTCTTTTTCAGGGGATGATTCTTAAATGCTGCTTATCAATTATTTACAACTAATTCATATTTAATTGTTTAGTAATGAATACCAATGACTTGTGTTTATAAATGATAAAATATACTGTGTGATCATAAGTCAGGAATTAATTGGAAGAAACACTAATTATACTCCTGAAAAATATACCTGGAAAAATTGCACTCAAGTGGGATCCAAAGTTGCTGTAGGTATAATGACCATTTTTGAAATATATCTTATCTCAAAATAGAGTAGCAAAAAGTGATGACTGCATAAAAGTTTTTGCATTTAGAGAATAATTGGTGCTTTGTGAATCTTCTTTAATGAAACCTGAGCACTGGGAAACTTGTCTAGTTTCATTTAAAAGCCAAATTAAGACCTAGTTCATAAACACTTATAAGTCCTGAGGCTAATTTTTGTGGGAGAGGAGAAAGAAGCCTGAAAAGACCTGAGTCACATGATTATTTTGAGGGGAGATCGTGATTTCAGACTTTGCATGGTTTGATCTGAAATCAGGTAAAAATGGTGGTTTCAATGTGGCTTTGTGTATATTGGAAATGGAAACTCCAGGTGAAAGTCAAGAAGTCAAAGTCAAAAAGCCTAAAAACAAGTGAACAGGTTCTCTCCAACCTGGTACCTGAAAGGGTTGTTCTTACACATTTATAGGAATAATGAGCTAGTGTCTTAGCTTTAGCTGACTGGCTCTATGGCTACCTCTATATTAAGACCATGTAAAGCTATGGGTTAAAATAGGGTAGCTTCTGGACTGCTCTAAATTAAGCCTGGCTACCTCTGACATTCAAAGTCTATTTCTGCACCAGGAGATCATGGCAGTACTGTGGTTACTGGTTACAGGAATATGGCCTGTTCTCGGGACTGAAAGGGGGAATACAAGTGGTGGTGCAGATCAACATCCACTGCTAAACTTCCCAAGGGACTGGACTTGCTGGGCTTTGATGATGCCAGTGATCTGGCCTTCCGGTTAATTTTACAGGCAATCAGTCATTGTGGAGAACTGTTATTTTTTCCTAATAGATACATATGTAATTTTAAGTATGAAATGCAAATTAGAAATCAATTTGTGTTTGTGCTGCATGATGAATTACTGACCATTGCTTTTTGTCCATTTACTGCATTCAATTTTCATCTTTGCATTTAAAAGGAAGTTCATATGGTTTGGTTTTCTTATGTAGTTTTTCTTCCCGTCTCTTCATGATTTCTCTAACGTGCTCTTCCTCTTTCCTTTGTTTTTCCTGAAGGTCTTGCTCTAGGGTCTCCTCCTCTTCTTTAAGTCTGATCTGTAGCTCTTTCTGCCACTGTTACAACCCCGCCCCCCCCCAAAAAAAAGCAACAAAAAAAAACAAAAAAGAAATTTATATGGTAGAAGGTGTTATGTTCAGGGAAAAAATACAATGAAAAGCCAAAAAAAGGCTTAATCTCAGCAAAATGGATCCACTAATAGTAGTAACTAGTGATAAATTTAAAGACAGAGAGTTTTCATATGAGATTTATGGCTGTGTTTAAGGTCTGTGGTTGTGGACATAGATTATAGTTTACCTCAGTTATGCTAAAAGTGTGTGAGGTTGCAAGGAAGCAGGTACATGTGTCTGTTGGAAAACACTATTGGTATTTGCATTCCCAACCTGACCTTACGATTTTAATGAGACATTCTCAACACTGACAAATAGGAAAAAATGAGTAAGACATTTATTTTCTTATTTCAGTCTTTACAGGGAACACAGACAAGGCTCCAAGTAAAAACATTTTGCTGTAAAAGACCAAAAATGTTACAGTGCTGCAATCAAGCAGAAGTTCATGCTCTTCTTTTGTTCCTCAATGACAATGTTATTACTGCATAAATGGAAGCCCTGCAGGTACAGACTCTTAAATACAGAAAACCCAAGTCTGAGTAACACAGTAATAAAAATGTCTCTTGTATTTTGTTTTGTTTGTTGTGGGTTTTTTGGAGGGTTTTTTAGTTTTAGGTTTCCGACAACTAAAGAAAGATGAGGAAGACTGTGGTCTAACAGTACAGAGGTAGGTACTATAAACTATCAGCTAAAATATATTTTTTCTCAAGCTTCAGAAAGCTGACTGGAATACTGTTATCCCCACAGACATTGTGCAGAATTACCAATCCTAAATAGTAAGCATCTTTTTCTAACAAAAAGAAAAAAATACCAAACAATCCAGAAGCTTATGGGCAAGTTTTCTGTGGTTACAGTGACTGTCAGCTGAAAGAACTGCTCTGAATTATCAAAAAGATTTCAGTACACCTGGTATTTTTGCTGTCTACACAGTGACAACTCAGTGGAGAATTAACAGGAAAAGCTTGCTTCATACAGCTGTGAAATATATTTCTTCCGTTACTAAACCCAGCTTTACAGCATCAGAGAGTGGTATTTAGCTGTGTTTGTTCGAAGCCAGGCAGAAGGCAGGGGGGATTTGCAGTGCACCTTATAGACTAACTAAATCAGAGATGTATAGCATGAGCTTTTATGAGCCTGAGCTCACTTCATCAGATGCGGTGAAAAGACATGCACAGATCAGTGTAGCAAATAGAGCAATTTGAATACAAAAGACAGGGGGTGAGGGCGGGAAGTAGGGAGGGGAAAGCAGGGAAACAAACAGTGCTGGAAAATGCAAACAATAAACCCATTGGGACAAAGGGGTCACAAAATCTAATCCAGGTAATGGGATAGGAATCTGTAGTCTTGTTTCAGACCGTATTTAACAGTGATTTCTTGTTTGGCAATTTTACATTCAAGTTCATTTTTAAAGTTTGGCTGTCCAAGAATAGTGACTCTGAGGTCAAAAATGGAAAGTCCAGGGAGGTTCAAGTGTTCTTCCACAGGCTTGTGTGTCTTCTGGAAATGATGTCAGATCAGTGTTCGTTCATTCTAACATTTAGAAATCGCCCCGTCTGTCTAATGTAGACAGCTGAGGAGCACTATAAACAGATGATGACCAGGAATCCTGGTTTTCCACAGAAAAAAAGCAAAAAAACACTTTGTTTAAAAAACACAAAAATCAACATTTTTCGTGACCTACTCAAAGCATGCCAGCATGCCATGGTGAGTGAACCTGTTACTGCTCTCTTTTATTTTTGTTGTGATTTTTCATGGTGAACAGGCAACTAAGACCTCTTGTGATATTATATATGAAATTAATGCAGGTACAGATGAATGAACCTCCAGTGTTAATAATCCATGTTATTTGGTCCAGAGTTATGTGGTCTGTATTAATGCAGCGGCCAATATGGCATCTGGGTCCACTGCAAGGACTGGTGCTTTGGTGAGAATAGGAGTTTAGGTTGCCTGAGAGGAGCCATTTACTGTTAGGAGATGAGTAAACCAGGATAGGTTTGTCTTGTGTGGCTACCTTTGAGGTGGTTGTCCTTTTTCAAGAGAGGTTGGATATCATTAATGATGTGTCCAAGGTATTCAAGCTGAAGGCTGTAGGTGACAACACGAGGGATTCCATTGTTCTTGTCCTTGGGTTGGTATTGTAGAAGGTCAGAGTGAAGTCTGACTCTGATTTCGTTGATTTGAATGGGTACAGTTTTGGTATTATATTGTAATTGTAGAAATCCCTGCTTCAGATCCTTAAGATGTGCATCCTGGTGAGTGGGATCAGAGCAGTTATGGTTGTAAGCTGGAGCTTGGCTGGAGATGATAGATTTACTTAGTGTTGTGCTTAGGATGCAAGCTGGTAATATGAAGGTAACTGTAGTTGTTGGTATGTTTCCAATATTATATGGTAGTGATATAGCCATTACAAACCTTTACTGTATTGTCTAAAACATGGATTTGCTTGGTATAGTGTTTCAGAGTTATTTTAATTGAGGGGTGGATTTTGTTAAAGTGCTAGTGAAATTTCTCTAGAGGTTTCTTCCTGTGGGCACATCCACACATGCAGGCACGTGCACTGGCAGCAGCTCAAATAGAAGCGGTGCAAATTTGAGCCAGGGCTTTTTGCCTAAGCGCACGTGCCCAGTCATGCCCTTTGGTGTGGAGCATATTGTGCAATTTGGGGCAAAATAACCCTGCCTGGCTCCTTCTGGATCTGCAGCCAGGGGGAACTAGAGCCCGGGGCCAGCACCTGTGCTGTCCCTGGCAGTATAAAAAGCTGCCCTTCCTGGCCCCATCAGTACAAAAAGCTTCCCTGGCAAGTAGCTCAGGGCTACTCACTCTCAGGAGCTTCTGAGGCTCAGCCAATTGGTACCTCGGGACACTACCCCTTGTGCCAGCTGGACTGCTGAAGCAGCCCTGAGAGTTCCCTGGACCCTTTACCCACTGTGGCAGTCTGGCAGTGGGGGCTGCTGCCTGGCTGTGACCTGCTGCACACCTGCCAGACCCAGATAGGGACTGCACAGCTAGTAGAGGCATCTTCCCTTCTGGGCCAGCTGCCAGTCGGCTGTGGCTGTAGAGTTGGCTTTTGTGCAGCACTACTACCATGTTTGCCCCTGCCCGACCATCTGGGCAGCTATTGCCCAAAAGATGTTCTGGGTATGGTGGCCTGCTTTGAACTTTCAAAGCATGTTCTCCTGCCCTCCAGCTGGGTCCAAGCAGGAATTCTGGTGTTCCCAATTTGAAAACTGAAAAATCCCTGATAAAAAAAATCCCGAAGTCACTCTGTAAAATATCACAAAATTCACGTTCCTCCACAATTAAAACAAAAGACCACTAGAGAGAGAGAGAGAGAGTGATCAGTTGGGCAATGTTTTATTCATATATCTACAGTGCTAAAGCAATTTGGAAGTCTACCAGTGTCTCTATCATAATAATAAAGTGAATTCTAAATACATGTTTCATATATATGTTTTGCAGCCCCCAACAGGGGTCACAGAACCCCACAGGGGCTACAGCCCCTCCACAAGGGTTACAGCCCCCCCAACAGGAGCCAAATGACCCCCGCAGGGGCTAACAATCCCCCTGCAGGGCCCACATTCCCCACATTCCCCACCCCCGCTTGCTCCCCTAGGTCCCTGGTGGCTGCCCCACCGACCCCAGCCTCTGGCATTTAAAAAAAAAAAAAAAAGAAAGAAAGAAAAAGACTCACTGCAGTAGAAGGGACTGTGGGGCCTCCTGGCAGAGCCCCCCACGTCATGCAGCACAGGGCAGTGGGGGGCAGCCCCCCATGGTCCCCTTCCCCCTTCTCCAACCCTTACATACTGGCACTGGAGCCTGGGTCCAGCTCCCTGTGTCTGGCATGCTGCCTGCCCTGCACAGGCAGGCAGCATGCTTCAGCACCAGGGCAAGGGCCAACCATAGAGACACTCTGGCTGCTACTTGAGCATCTCTGTGGAGGATGCAGCCTCCAGCTCCCCTGCCTGCCGCACTTTTTTTCACTGCATTTTTTTTTTTACCCCGGGTCTAATTTTCCCCCTGCACTGCAAATCTGCAGTGCTGGCAACCTTTTCTCATTTCCACATGTGCCTCTTGCAGTATCTCAAAGGGCCTTGAGATGCTGCAAGACAGATGTGTGCACTTGTCTGGATGTGCCCCATGTGTCCATACAGTGAAGCTGGTATCATAGGTACCTTAGGTATAACAGGGGGACAAGAATGCAGCTGTGGAGAAAACAGACTTCAAGGTGCATCATAAATTTATTGGCATATTGGAGGGTTATACATGTGCGCATGGCAGTGTCATTTGTTTGTAGGTATAGGGAGTCCCCACATCTGAAATAGTAGTGTGTCAGGACAAGGCAGGAGAGTGCAATAAAAAGTAGAGACAGTATCCTTGTTGGGAATAATGTTCTTTTTATCTTTTAATCTGTCCTCATGGGTTATGTTAGTTTACAGAGATGTGACATTGATGGTAGCTAATATGTTTCTTTAAGAAATCCATGACAGCTTCAGTGATGTATAGGAATAAGATAGAGTTGATATAAGCAGAAACTCCCTCCATGATGGTGCCAATGCCAGAGATATTGGGGTGTCCTGCCAGGATTGTGGATCTTGTGTAGTAAGTAAAAGCTGCCTGGCCTAGGTTCTTAGAAAGTGGAAGCATTACTTCTCTCCTGTGTTTCCAGAGGAAGTATCATGAAGAGGTATTTGTGACCTCCTGATATTGTGCCTTGTGGTCCTGGGTCAGGAGTTTGTAAAACTCTGGGCTGGAAAGCTGTCTTAGGGTATCCTGTATGTATGCTGTTTCAGCTTTGAAAGCAGTGGCACCCCTTTTATTAGCCTGTTGTACAATAATTGTTGTTTTTAAAACAGTTGTTTTTAAAGCTGAGCGTGGTTCTCTGTTTTGTAGGACTGAGGTGGTAATGTAAGTGTTGTTTTTTTGGCGATCTCAGAGAGGGCATGGAGACACAAACAGTTTACATACAGGTCCAGATTGATACCTCATTCTTTAGGTGGAGCCCAGAAGCTGTCCTTCTTGTGCTGTATATGGGCCTGGTCTATGGCAGATTGATCATTGTCATGGAAATATTCACTTGGTCTTAAATGGTGGGAAAAAGCATTTCATATTATTTCATAGCATCTGATGAAGTGATCTTGGACTCACAAAAGCTTATGCTATGTATACATCTCTGATTTATACAATCTGCAGTAATGAAGTTAGCAAAAAAACTAAGACATAAATGGTAGCATATGAACAGGAAAGAAATCATATGATTTGTTAGAGGAAATTCATTTAAGAATTGTGATGGCAAAAGCTAGTCCAAAATGCAAAAACATTAGCATCAAAAAAGAAGGTTATTTATTTGCTAGGTTCTTTGAGCAAAGTGAAAGCATAAATGTGCCTCTGGGAGCACATGCATTTAAGGAACTGAAGTCTGAACTCTATGGAAAGTACTGGCTTGGGGATTGTGTGCATACTTTTTAATAGAACCAAACATGCAGAGCAGCTGTTTTCTATAAGGAGCTATAGTTCCAACTCTATCTGGTATCTCTTATTCCAGTAATAATAGAATTATCATATTACCTGAATCCAAGATGACCCTGAATTTAAGATGACTCCCCAATACTTAGATTCTAGACATAAAAAAGGATAAATTTGTTATAATTTTCCATATCTAGAATCTATTTACTGGAGGGTCATCTTAAATTTTTGTTCCCCCCTTCCTCTCTGCCTCCAACGTTGCAGCAAGAAAGCAGCTGGAGGGTGACAGTAGGACACATTACATATAAATACATAATTAACTAGTTAACTGCACAATAAATTTAGATCAGCCATAGGTGGAAAATAATTGTCACACAATTAATTGATTAATCTTACAACAAATTTAGACCAGCTACATGTGCAAAGTAATTATCACACCATAAAAATATCAACCCAGCTATAAAAAGAGCCAACCAGCTGCAAAGTTAGTGCTTAAAAATGTACAACAACTCTATAATTGGTTTCTATGCAGCTTTCATTTGAACATATGATCACATGGTACAGCAGGAGATGGGATGGCATGTCTAGCCTGGTGGCCTGTGGCTCACCTGGCGTGGTCTGTGCCATATGTGAACCCCAGGGTGTGTAACCCTTTGGGGATTAGAAGTTGGATAGCCCTGCATTAGAGGGACATAGAAAAGCATTCTTCCAAACGCACAATAGAAACTCCCAGCAGGAGATTCAAATCCCAAGTGAGTGCTCAGCAACAAGTAAAATGGCATGTGACAGTCATATTAAGATGTGGAACACTCATGATCTTTGTAAAGATGGACTTTGACAATGCAGTTTGATAGCTTGAGATATTTTACTAAGCAGTCCAGAAGTAAAAAGAATCAAGGAAATTAATGGATTCCTTAATTATGGAGTATTTGTATGGTGACCCTAATGTTCCAAATGTGCTCCCTCAATGTTATTACCATGACTGATGGCTGAGGAGATTTCAATTCTGCTCTTTTTTTAGAAATTTTGAGGAATTAGGAAACTATCGCATATTGTCTTGAAGACAATATATGCTTTATGATTAGATTTGCAGAAACGTCCTCCTGAACATGATGAATGGTGTTACATCATAACTCTGTTTTGAATGTGTTGTGTATGTTAACATTAGCATCCCAGCAATTGTGAAGGTCACTGGGTCAGTGGTTGCAGGTCAAATATTACTCTTAATTACTTTTAGGCAATCAAGTAACAGCAAAATCTAGATGTAACTATAGATATAACTTGATCCAAAATAGTCATAACTTCTCTTGTGTACCTCCTGCTGAAGTTAGTATATGTAGGAAGCAGTCAAGCTGTGTTTGCACAATGCTGTACCTGGGCTAATGAACTCTGCTGAGGAGCTAATTAGCCCAGGTGCGCTGGCACATCAATACAGCTATGCTGCTTCTGGTTCTGCAAAGTGTAGACATACCCCTCAGTGCCTCTCTATCATCACACAAGTAACACTGGCACAGTAGTAACCAAAGGCTTGATCCTGTTATCACTAAAGTTGCTGAACTGCGAAGTTGTTCCTTTATGGTAAAAGGACAAAAATATTAGAAGCTACTTGGACCCAACCCATTTATGGAATTACATCACTTTCGGAAGCACCTGCTGGTTTGCTGGTCTGTTCTAGTGTTGTTCCAACATAAACTGCTTAGGTCCGAGGACCATGTGGTGTAATATATAGGAGTTCTTTAAAAATTACAAAATGTTGAATATCATTATATAAAGTATCAGTCCAGTGCTTGGATTTAGCCGCCTGCTTTTCTCCTTTGTTACCAGAATCTATGGACAGCCATCTATTGCTGAAGGGAGTCAATCATAAAGTCCCCAGCAAATAGTGAATAACTACTTCTGCAGTGTTGATGTTTGTGTCAAGTTAAGTTTAGGTAACAAGGTGCAATTGAATATTTCTTTCAAAATAAGTGAAAAACAAGCAAGCAGATTCTATTGGTGTATTTTTAGTTACAAAATTGGCTGCTTGAATGCAGCATGGTGGATTCATGTATTGCTTTAACAGCAATACATTCTGCCTCTACAATTCATTTAAATCCTACCAGCAACAAAGTGATTAAAATTATTTCAGATCTATCAAGGGTAAAGATGGTTTCCAGAAAACTGAGCCAAAGGATTTTTGGTTGGCTTTTAGGAATACACATCACAAAAAAATCAATGCTCTGTACTGAGAAATCAGGTTTCTGTCAGAAGAAATCAGTGGAAATTCAGGATGCTTGCGCTAAGGAGGAAAATAAAGTGCAATTGTACTAGAGTTAAAAGGCAGTACCATTTTTGTGATGGTGGAACTTTGTAGTGTTCTGGGTTTTAATGTTTGGGAAAACTTATTTTTCAGGTCTGTTTGCTCTTGCTCAAATAACTGTTTAAAATATTGAACAAGCTGCTTGTTTATGAACAAATCAGAGAAACAAAGTTCCTACCTGATCCTCAATTATCTTCTGTAGTTCCATATCTGCTCGAGTAAAGATATTTGGATATGGAGAAATGGGTATTCCTGCTTGCAGAAGCTCTTCCCTTTAGTAAAAAAGAAACCCCCCATCAGCACCTCTTAGCATTTTCTTTTCTGAAAACTTTCTGGGTGAGCTAACATAGTATTGGGAATGCCAGCAAACATGTGTTGGCTGTGTCTATGCTAGTCTTTTTGGGAAATCTTCAGTGAGTGCATTCCCATCTATGGAAACAGCAGCATGACCACTAATATAAACAGAGGTCAGGCATTTTTATCACTGGTGTCCATGCTTGCTTTGAGTCATGGTCAGTATTAAGATCTTCACAATTGCAGTTAATAATGCCACCATGGCACCCCTGTTCTGTGCTATGCATAAGTCCCTAAATTTTGTCATAATGTTCTTGTGCAAAAAGCTAAATTGTAACAATTTTAAAGGCTCTCGCTGACCTACAGAATGATTGTTTCAAATGTGTACCTACTACAGGATAATCTGCATCATCATTCATGGTAATTTCTAAATACTGTCAGTATGCATTGTTACAAGCAGGAATTCCTAGGTGGCACTTTATACAATGTTACAAAGTTATTTTTTTCATCATGCAATCAGTGTAGTTCTTGAAGAAATGTTGAATTGCTATTTGTTTTTTTGCAATGAAAAATACTCTGAGTGTGCTGCTGAGTTGCTTTAGTCTCTTCCTCAGGAGTGATTTTTTTTTTTTTTTGGTGTAGAATAGCTTCCTGGGAATTAGAAACTGTTGGGGGGAGAGAAGTCCTAATCTAAATATCACTGAAGTCAGTAGGAGTCTTTCCACAGATTCTGATGGAAACTCAAACATGATGGCCTTATCAGTCCTGCAGAGTGAAATGTTTGTTCTTCCACCTTCTAAAATTAGAGACAAAAAAGAAATATTTGTGGAAATGTCCCCGTTGTCTTTGTTTCTGAAAATTCAAAAGATGCCTTGGGGCAGGAAATAGGTAAAATGGGATGGTCCTCTCTGTGCAGGAGAAGGTTCTTGGTAATGTTACCTTATGTTCATGCTGTTGTCATGATGACTCCTCAAGTATAAAGGGAGGAGAAGGGTTCCCCAGGACCTCTAACTCTATCTTACCTTGCTTCTTGAAAATGTATCTAATTTTAAAAGCAATGCTCTGACTGGAAACTGAGTGGTGTATGATCTGTATTTAAATAAAGCCATAAAATGTTTCCTAAGAATGTACACTTTATCCCATTTGTTTGAGCCTTCATGAAAGATTGTACCTAACAGATAGACAGGTTGTGCTATTAAAGCTGACACCCAATTGACTATATCATATATGTTTTGCACTCTTTCCAACCTGTGCCATTTTTGACTAGCTGGTTGGTTAAATTCTTTCAACTTCTTAGTTCCACATCATCTCCCTCTCAATTTTGTGCTGTACAACACAATACAATTTCACCTGGAGAAGCCATCTGAATTGCTTAAATTTCGTTGGAATTGATTTTGTAGCATCTGAAGTACAAGTGGTAGTTTGCTCAGTGTGCACACTAAATAACCCTGAATTGATTTAAGATGAACCTGGTCAGTGAGGATCGATTCAGGGCACAGTGACCCACTAGAGAAAAGGGGGATACAAATTATGATTTCTTCTAGTGAAGCAGAAAATAGATGTCAACTTACCGATCAAATCCTCCTTTGCTGGCTGCAGTGGGGATACAGCTCTAAACTGATAATCCTTAAACTTTTGCTTAGGAATGTGAGAGTGAAAGGGGAAAAAAATACTGCCCTCCATTTTACAAAATGACTTTCAAGAAAACAGCCATTCCCACCAGTTCACTATATTCTTTGTGATTCACTAGCCCTCTAACACAAAGCAACAGCAGCAGTGGAGTCACCTGAGAGTGTTGAAAGCTGATATTTTAAAATGAGTTTTTGCAGTTTCCACTATGCTAATCTATATGCTAGTTTTCTTCTGCTTTATTTTGTACTAGCATTATTCATACATTTTAAACAGACGAAGAAAAATAGACTGCAGGTTATGTACAGTTCTAAATGCAGCTTTATATAGTACCTGAGTGCATTTTTGCAACCACAGTATTTTCAGCTAACTGGAGTGTTGAATCCCCAAGGTACCTGACAGATGTTTGTGGTATGAACCAACTGTACAAGTATTCTCTAATGTAAAACCACTCTAACTTCACACATGAGACCAAAAAATGAAGTTGAGTGAATTTGATATTCACATTGCTAACAAGCTTGAACTGTCTTATTGAAATCCATGCCAATTTATTAGCAAAACTGAAGCTGCCGCCAACATAGTGGGTAACACGGTGATATTTAACTACAGATTTAAAAAGGTATCATTAATAGTTTTCATATTGTGGATGCTTCATCTATAGATGCTACACTTATAATAATAAAATCTTTAATTTCTAATAAAGGATAAGTGTTAAAAGTGTACATGTTGTTAATTTTCCTTATAAATCTATCTGCTGATGCTCTCATTCTTAAGCTTTTAACCATGCTAATGAATTGACATATTTATCTACATAGTGCCTCTTAAATATTCTCCTGTCATAAATGGATGGATTCTTTAAAGTATCAAAAAACCTCCTTAGTCCATACCAGAGGTAAATTAGCTGCCCTCTGTGGCAGATGGAAATTTAAATGCAGACTTTATTATACTTCCAGTGTCAGATCCTTCTGTTTACTGAATTGAACAAAAGAATGAATTAAAAAAATCCCACTGCAATTAGTACAGCTATTTTTCTGCTGCTACCTTCCATTTAAATGTTGGCCTGTATCGTTAGCCAAATTGCAGTCTCCTTGTTCTGTTCCACCAGTGCAAAATGGTTTTAAAGCCACCATTGCTTGCAACAGCAGGACTTCCCCTGTGTAAAAAGATTTTCCATTAGTGAAGGAGACACAATGACAATTGCATAGGCTGGTATAGGGTGAGGCCAGAACGCAGAGGATATGGCAAATGCTTCCCTGTATCTTAGTAGTCCTCAGATCTCATACCAGTGTCTCCTGGTACCCCTTTCTAAAGTGCTCTCTTCCCATGCAGCCAAGAATGAAAATCCCTTTCCTTGAATCAAGCTGTAGAGTCACTAAGTTTATATTTTAATTTAAATTTTTTATGATTCTTTTTTTTTGTTCTATTTGCAGCTGCCAAAGTGAGGCACTCTCTCCTTTACTGAATTCCCATGTATTTTTAAAAAGAGCACTGACAGGCTGTCAGATTTTTTTTTCTAACAGAAAAATATGCTCAGTCACCTACAAAAGTTAGGGAAAACTTCAGTTTGTCTGCCTTACCCTTGTTACCCCTGACCTCAGAGACATACCAGCAGCTATGCCTCCCTCCCCAAGCCATGCTTTTTGCATCAAGAGTTTACAGAGCCGTTACATTGGCTCAGTGTCAAGGAGATATTCCCTTTACTCCTGGGATATTCTCTGGAAGTTGGATCCAATGACATTGCACCTTCTCTTAGCTGTAAGAGTCATGTGGCACAGTGAAATATCTGGCCCAGAGTTTCTAAATCAGGTTGGGATTTTTTTGCATGAAATATGCTATATAAATGGAATAGGTATCTTGAAAACATGCCTATTGTGTTTTGTATTATTTTAAATACCAAGGGTAGTTGCCACCTCTATTTTGCCATGTAAATCAGTTTTTGCACAACTCCTGGCTGGCTGCTGCGTTAGTTTTTTTCAGATTAGTTTGTTTATTTTTCTAATATAAGTGTTTTGGTTTCATCTGCCGATCTCTCTAATTGAGATAGTTATATTTTGTTTCTTCTCAGTGAACCAGTGTTTTTTTAAGCTGCCAGGTTTCCTTTCAGTTGCTGAATGCTTGTTTTGGACACTTGTTTCAGCTGGAATTTTGCCTATGAATTATTTCCTCAGTCTTCTCTGCTAAATTATTGTAGCTGGATCTCAGTCCATGAAAATTGCTTTTTAAACTAGGGATGAGCTGAGCTATTATTTTTTAATTTCAAGGAAGATCTTCAAACAACTCTCTATTCTTTTGGCAATTGCAATCATTTTATTTATATTGAAAATGTTAGATAGTAACTCCTTAAATCTGTAATAGAATAATGTACACATGGTACTAGGCTAATGTACATTAAATTATATGGAAGGATGAAACCTGACATAACCAAATAAAAAGTGCTTCAGTAGTATATTGTGGGAGGTCTTTTTAGTATTTTCTTAAAGTGGGAAGAAGCAGGTAAATAGCTGCAAGACATGGAACATTGCCAATAAGCCCTGGGTAAAAAGAGCAATGAGTAATAAGTGGCTGAGGCATCTCCAATTTTTATTTGCAATTTCTCACACAGTCAACTACTGGGAAATTTTATTGGGGCCTTATTACCTGACCTGAGGATTGGCATGTCTGTGCTGGCCTTAATTGTTGGTTCAATTATTCCCTGGCTCTGCTTTGTTATTATGGGACTGTGGTTAGTCGGAGATTTCCTTTATATAGCAGTATGCTGCAGTAAGTTTTTGCTTCTTTCATTGCAGCATCCCTGCTATTCATTTGTTGTAATATCACCACAAGACATTCATAAAATCTTTTTTTAAATAATCCTCATCCTCTTTGGTACATCCTTTGCCTGGAGTGATCCAGCTTCTCATAAGCAGCTGCCTAAAATGACTGTTTTGTGCACACAACTGTTTCATATTTTGCTTGTGCAATTACCTCTTAGCACCTAAACAATTTCTGGGTATAACACAGGGACTGCTCTTTAAACTTATTCCTATTTGAATCTAGTTACTCATGATGTGTCTGTAATATACTACCTGAACTAATAGGTCCAAAACATCACTTTTTTCTCCTGCAGTTGTACACGAATATACTAACGAAAATATGTTTCTCTACCATAGAAGATTTTGTGGCTGCTACTATACAGAAAAGAGAAATGGGGTCTTCATAAGGAAAATCACAGCCCACAAAGAGAAGTGATGAATAAGAGTCATATGACCTTATTTAATCAAATCTTGTTCTTTATGAATATTTGGTGGAGGTTGATGACAGTTCACTTTTCTCGTATTTTAGATTGGCTGGGGGTGGCTATTATTAAAATCTCATTAATTCCAGATATATTTTAATTATGGGGGATTTTTCTGATTGATAGACAAAACTTTTATGTTTTCCTTAAGTTTTGCTGGCCAACCTTAGAGTTGAAAAATATGTATACTCAAGAATATTGCATTTTAAAAACTTGTAAACCATTAAAACTTTGAAAATTAACAAACAAAGTAAATTTGATTAAGGAAAATATTCAGATATACTGATAGGATCAGATTCCCAGCTGGAGTAAAACTGCTGTACCTCCATAGAAGTGGTCCCACAACTCATTCAAGATATAATAAATAATCATTTGTAAAATGCTACGTTACAAAACATTCCAAGTTCTGCCAGACTTCGTGATCTTCCATGAGCTTCCAGAAATCTCTTCAAATTTGAAGGAGAACCAGACCAGCAAGCTAAAGGTTATGGTTGCTACTAGGCAGTAGGAGTGTGTGAAGCAGGCCCTATTCAATTTGGATTCAGATTCGGCCTGAATCAGGGACAGTGATTCGATTTGTTGATTTTGATCACTGGCCCCAATTCTATTTGGCTGAATTTGAAGATTCAGTGCTGATTTGGAGAATCAGCTATTGGACATAGACACATATTTTTTTCTACGTACCTTGAGATAGCAGGCATGGCTCATGATTGCTGTGATGCTGGGGCATATGGAGCATCCCACAGGAGTGATGGGGGTGGCCCCCTGTGTGCTCGGCAGTGAACCCAGAAGTGGGCCAGAAGTACTTCCGATCTACTTCAGGATCTGCCCACTGCACTCCCCTGCATCCCCCTGGCTTGGCAGTCTGCCACAGGGGGACCTTGGGTGCCCCCCCTGACCAGGAGGCACCAGTCGCTGAGCCAGGTGGACACAGGGGGTCCTCCTGGCATGCTCCCTGGCAGACATGGAAGTGGACCAGAAGTGCTTTTGGTCCACTTCCAGGTTGGCTGCAAGCCCTGCATCCTGCTGTGGGATGCTCCATGCATCCCAGCATTGCAGCATTCATGAACACCTACTACCTAGAGGTATGTAGAAAAAAACATTTAAAGCTGTGTCTCTATGTCTGAATCTCTGAATCTTTCTGACTCTCTCTGGATCAATTTGGAGTGTTCTGATTCGATTCAGAGAGATTAAAGGGTCCTCTGACTTGATTTGGATTGGGAGATTCAGCCACTGAATCGGGCCAAATCTCTGCCAAATCAAATCAGGGACTGAGCTTCACACAGCCCTACTAGGCAGATCAGCACTTTGAGATTGTATCTTATCCAACATTAGTCTGCACACTATCTGAACTGCTGTGCCATCTTCATTCAAACCAATCAGTTGATCTCCATGACCTCTAGAGTGGTTTTATATCATCAGCTGTTTCAGATTTTAAATCTGCTGTCACAGAAGGGAGTAAACATTTTCATACGAGAAACAATACTGTATACTAGCTCTTAGTTATAGACCCGTCAGTGGTGTTCCTCAACAAACACTCCTATAAAACTAACTTTTTATATGCACTTTTTCTTATTTTGTAATTGGTCTAAAAAAGTCTTTCACTCAGATACAATCGTTCCCCCCCCCCCATAAGATTATTTTGGGCTAACAAATTGCAGAATATTTAAAAAATGAAATCAAGTATAACATGTGTAAGTGATGTTATCCCCACGGAAATCTTTGGCTCTCCTCAAATTGCATTTTACAATGTGTTCATTTCCTTGTGAACAAAGTGAAAATGTCTGCTTCTATATATTTCACCTAAGCAGCAGAGTGCGCATGGTGATACAGGGAGGAGATCAATTCTAGAGGTCTCAGACTTACTTAGAAGGAAACAGCATTTATCAGAAAGTTTTTCAAAACTTCTGCAAAAATCTTTTAACCTTTCTGCCATAAAACCCTGGCAGTTTTAGCTTTCTGTTGACATCTACATTTCTCATACTTCTCAGCCTACTCTTCTTTGTTAGGTACCTCACAATTTCTTAGTCCAGGATTTTTGCTATTACCCTTTCTGATTGAGATAAATATATTCATTTTATCTAAAATAAGAATGGTTCAATGTGTTACAAGTATTTTTCAGTTTTCTTTAATAAAAATCAGCCTGATATCTGTATGTGTAGACTTTTATACAAATAGGTTTAAAGTAGTTAGCATTTAAATAAATAATTGATTTTCAAATTAAACTGCTTGTACCTCACATTGGCAGCTGGGTATGGAAATGTCATTCTATTGCAAAGCACAGAAGTTTTCATACCAGTTGGCAATACTTTTCTTAGAAATTTATATCATTAAAGCAGGGTGACTTTCTAGTGTAGTTCATATCTCATTATAGATTATTTTTGCCAACTTACTGGAGTTAGCTATACCGATATAAGCATTTTTATACTGGTATAATTTCAAACCAAGGCCATGTACAGATGATCCGATTACCAGGAATCTTACCACTCTCTTGGTAGAAAAGACATTCCAGCTTTTTCTTCTGCAGCAAAAATGGCCATGCTGGGAGAAAAATAACCTGACTTTAACTAGGTAGAAGTCACTCCTGAGAGAGTTTCCCTTGGGAGAATTAAAGTCTACACACTTTCCTGCAGCTTAACTCCTCCCAGAGATGAGGAGTGGAGCCATGGGAAAAAACTCCCATGCCTTCCAAAGACTGGGATCACCCAGGTGTCACAAGGGAGCTGTTCCCCTCCCTCCTAACTAGGAGAAGAGTAGCTAGGTGAGGAACTGCTCTCTGCCAGCTCCTCACACAGCATAGCCCCCAGAGTAAAAATCAGATGAGGGCATTTAACCCATTTCTTCAATCCCCCTCAGGAACAGGAAGACTGGAGAAGCCCACTTTTCCCCCAGACTGGGATCACCTCAGTCTCAGGAAGATAAAAGAAGTGGGGAAAGGAGGGGGGTGACACACTGAATGTCTGTACTACTCCCTCTCCCAAAATAATTTCTAGCAGTAGAGATTTTCCACCACTAGAAATTAATGTTTCTACACAGCCCAAGATAGATAAGTCAACCTCTAAACTGATATAGCTAAACCAGTATAAGAACTGAGCCCAGACAAGTCCTGAGAGAGGTTATCTACCTCCTTGAATCAACTCTAATAATAATTTACAGCAGCAATAACAACTAATACTCAAACTGTGGATTATTCTACACACAGAAAATTAAACTATTGCTTACTTTGCTGGAAAAAGTATTTAAAAGAACAACAACAAAAACAAAAGTATGCCTTATTATAACCTTAATACCTTGTTCTTTCTGAAAAGTCAAGGAGCTGGCCCATTTTTAGTTTTTAATCTCTAACCATGCCTCAAATTTCTACTTCTTTTTAACATATCCAATGAAGTAAATGAGGAAAGCTAGTTATCTGTGTTTTTTAAAAGATTTAAAAAATAATTAAGACATTCTATTGTGTACAAAGGGCTTGGGACTCTGTGCCTCAATATTCAAAAGTATTTAAAGATCACATTATGATAAATGATATTTGGTGAAATAATTCCATGCAAAATAACACAAGAACCCTATAGGGGTTGTAACCTCATTAGTTCTTCTGTTAACTTTACCCAAACCAAATGGCTAAGCAGACCATTGTGTGCTTAGAAGTGCTACACACTTCAGGAAACCAAAGTACAAACAAACAAGACAGACAAGTTACTCTGTAACTAAATGAACACTGCTACAATTTCCAGAGTAATTCATAGGCAAAACACCCTGCCTCACTTCATTAACCAACCAAAATGTAATTACTTTACATCAGTTGTCTAACAACAAATAAGCCAACCTTATATGTTTAGCAGTAAAAAGCTGCACTATGCTTTCAAGAAACAAAACGTGAGTTGGCATCTAAAAGGCTCTGTAAACCCCAAAGTCTCTTTATCATACTAATATCATTACAGTGAATTACAAAGTAAATTTTGTAGTTTCATGAATAAGCAGGTTTTTAGACTAGCTAGAATTTTAAAAGCCCCGAACTTTTAAAAGTGAATAATGGTTAGACATTGAAAACCATTATTAGCTGACACATTTCATTTTGAGTAATATTCTGATTAATAGACTCCAATGTGAGAAGCAAATGCTTATTCTTCTCATTTTCAGCTTTGTTGGACAGGGATAATAAATAACTGTTCAGTCCTATAACTATGTTTGCATTTCCTGCATATGCAATGCTGTTCACAACACTAAGCATACTTTTTAGCAAGGTTTTTGTCACAGAAATTCCATAAGAGCATCCAAAATGTCAACTTGGGCCCTGATTCTTAAGGTTCTGAATTATGGCAACCTTGTGCATTTGCCAGATCAGAAATTTAACCATGTGTATCTCTGGACAGAATTGAAAAGGAAGAGTTTTGTTTCCCAGGTGTCCATACCTTTAATGGAGACATCTAATAGGGGTGTATGAAACAGGCCGTATTCAATTCAGATTCAGATTCGGCCCATTTTGGGGGCAATGATTCGATTTATTGATTCAGATCACTATCCCTGATTCAATTTGGCTGAATCTGAATCTGAAGATTCAATGCTGATTCAGAGAATCAGTGATTCAGCCATAGACACAGCTTTAAATGTTTTTTCTATATACCTTGAGGTACCAGGAACGGCTCATGAATGCTGCAATGCTGGGGCAGCTAGAGCATCCCACAGGAGTGTGCCACCTTCCCCCCCACCGTGTGCTCAGCAGCAAACCCAAAAGTGGACTGGAAGTACTTCCAGTCCACTTCTGGGTCCGCTGCCGAGTGTGAAGGGGGCCCGCTGTGCCCCCCCAGCTTAGCAATCAGCTGCAGGGAGACCCTGGGTGCCCCACCAGACCCAGGAAGCACCAATCACTGAGCTGGGGGGCCTTATGGGGAGCCGCAGTCCCCAGCAGACCCAGAAGTGGACCGGAAGTGTTTCTGGTCCACTTACAGATCTGCTGCTGAGCACACTGAGGAGCCCCCAGTGCTCCTGTGGGACAATCCATCCACCCTACCACTGCAGCATTCATGAGCCACCTGGTACCTTGAGGTATGCAGAAAAAACGTTTAAAGCTATGTCTATATCTGAATCTCCGAATCAATTTGGAGGGTTCCAATTCAATTTGGAGAGATTAAAGAGTCTCCTGATTTGATTCAGAGAGTTGCCCACTGAATCAGGCCAAATCTCTGCCGAATTGAATCACGGACCAAAGCTCTGCATAGCCCTAACATCTAAGTGTGTTTTAGTTTGAGGGGTATTGTGTGGGACCCTATTTTTCTCTTAGAGTTAGGGAACATTTATGCTGTTCCCTGTTGTCCTGACTTTATGAATTGCTGATAGGTTAGGATGCAGTGGCTTAAACCTTGGCATAGGCAGCTTCTCCCATATAATTTTTGCATTGTTTGCATGCCACCATTATTTAAAGCAGGGTTGAGCTTCAGCTGTGAGCTGTCTCCTCTCTCCTTCTAAGCCTTATTGAAAATATTTTTATTGGCCCCTTTGTTGCTACTCATTTAGTAGGAGAATCATGTATTTTCCTCTTGCTATTTACATTATACACCTTTTAAAGATCCCCTCATCATAATTTGAAATGAAAAGGGTTATATGACCTTTTAGTCCAAAAGAGTCAATTTTTATCAGATAGACAGCATAGTTTCCTTCAGCTACAGCAGCAATGAAGTACTGTTCTCTTTAGAATAATTCAGTCTCTGACACCCTCAGAGATTCAAAGCACAGAGACTTGCCATGAGACAGGCAGTAATGTTTGCTGGAGCAAAACAAACTGCACAACAAACCAGGTTCAGTGAAGGCCTGAGGGCAAAAGAACCAATGAAATTGTGGAAAACATTGTGGTCAAAAGGGTCAAGACATGAATTGGCCAGATAGGCATTCTCAAATTGTACTTAGGAAAATGAACCATTCAGTGCCTTTTGGCATACATTCAAGTATCCCATTATGGAATACCCAAATGATTTTATGCATGCTCATACTAATTTCAGTCAAAATGGAGGATGTTACAGGCACATGCAGTAATGAAACATATCAGTGCCTGGCTATGTTCTAGTCTAAGTGCAGAAAGGCATAGCTCAGCAGATAGCACTTTATAAACCTTTAGCTTGAACAATACTGAATGGAATATTACATTAAAAGTACATGCACATTTACTTGTAAAATACAACTAATTTGGTCTTTGGTAAGTACAAGTATGACTCCACCCATTTCACATGGAAATGAATATGGCATCATGGCTCTCAGTGGAATCAGGATTACATCCTGGCCTGAAACAGGTTCTAAGGATACTTGCTGTCAGAGAAGGCAAGGCATGAGAATCTTCTCACTGTGATAAGAGCCACTCCACAGAGATACAATGTGTCACTCACTGTACTCTAGTACACCAGCTGTCGTCACAATCCTCACACTGTGCTGCAGAGCGGCCAAAGCTGACCCTGAGTAGTCTGGGTCAGCCAATTAGGGCCACCCTGTGCACTACTGCCATCTGTCTTCAGGCAGACTAAGGGAGCCTGCAGAGCATGCTGAGATGTGTGTACAAGGGCCCTGTGGTTATGCAGCATCAGTACTGAAAGCTCTTTGCTGTTTGGGGTCTCATCATTCAAATGTGTGTTTGGGCATCTCCAAGTAATTTTTTATACCAAGAAAACAAACCCGAAGCATTCTCCCAGATCATTTGAATGTATGTATGTAGAGATCTTGAAAGTACTGCAGGGGCATCCCTGGAGCATTCTTACTGCCTCACTTCTGGGGATTTGGAGCAAGTGGGTAGGACTAACTTTACAGTGGCTGTCTTGATTTGTGTAGATATTAACTTGTGGTACTTTTGCAGCTCTCTCCTAACCAAGAGAAGAAAGAAGGATCAGACATTGGAAGATATGTCAGCATCACTCTAGCCTTGCCATTCCTATGTGCATTTCTATATTAAGGGGCTTGTATGAAGCACAGATCTGTATAGCGCAAAGAGGACTGTTTCCTATTTGGTCTCTGTTTGTGATGATGGAAATAGAATAGGATGTAGATGAGGAAGCATATATACTAGCTGTATTTTAGTTGGGTCCCCCTCTTCCCCCCATTCCAGAAGGATCAATTGAGCAGAAATACTGGTTTTAATAGTATATTTTTGTGCACAAAAAGGCCACCTGAAGGGCAATAATATGCAGAAAGAAATACTTTCCGACAAAAAAAAACCTGTCCTCCATATAATAGGTAATTCATCCCATAAATGATATGCAAGCTTTTTTTCCCTCTGGCTGTTTTCTCATCTGGTGCTTTATTTCCTCTACCCTAGGAAACTTTTTTCAGAATTCATCTATAATAGAATTTGTCTTTCCTAGATTATGATTTGTATTCCAATAGGACTGAGAAGTGCTGGTCATGGACCAGAACCCCATTATTCTAGGTGCTGACAGCAAAAGATACAGAGTCAATAACTGTCACAAATAGTTTACAATCTGAGTGCAAGATAAGAGATAATGGATAACAGACATGTAACAGGACTGCTTCTGGCTACCAGTGGCAGCTGTTTTTTTTGTGGCCTCCCTCTCTCAAATTAGTGGGAACAGTCATCCTGTTTGCCATGCTATTACTGATGGATCAGATAGACTGATCACAAAGTACAAGTAAACAGTGAGACAACATTGGTCAACAAGATAGGCAACAACCTTAATATACCAAGAACAAAACCATTCTCAGGTTTTTTTTGTAGGCATCATGGTTAAAGAGAGTTTTGAAGGAGAGCAATAAGTACGTTTTGCAGATATTCATAGGAAACATTGCCCAGTCCTGAGAAGCAGCATGGGAGAAAGCATAAAGGTACTTGTTTGAAATCTTGACAAATAATGGGGGCTGGCAATATACTATACTATACTATACTGAAGTGCCATGGATGTATGTAAAAAGTCAATTCTGAAACTGGTGTGCTTCATTTTGAATTGGCCAAGTTGAAATTCACAGCCTGTTTCAGAATGTCCTGTTTGAATTCAAACTCTTTTCTTGATCCTTTCTCTCCAAAAGAAAGGCAAATCCCCCACCCCTACTTAATGTATTTTAAAAAGGCTCAACTGCCAAAGAAAATGTCAAATTTTGCATTCCTTTTCCAAAGAACCACAATTCATTATTTTGAGAACAGATTATAATCTATGTATCTACAGGTTTTTGAGAGGTAATATGATAATATAGAGACTATAAACCAAAAAGAGGTCTGGGTAAAAAGAGAGCCAGTTTATAACCTGTGAAATCAGAATTAATTCAGTGAAGTAGTAGTGCAAAATGTCAAGTGGTGAAAGACACAAACACTACATAGTCTTTCCTTAACTCAAATAAACCCAGGCTTAAACCATTTAATCGGAGGAAGCTTCCATCATGCAACATGCTTTTTACTTTAGGTATTAATGATGTTATTTTAAAGGCCAGATTCTTGTGCAATTAGCATAACGGCAAATTTAACTCATTTATATTCTGTGTAATATGCCGTATGGAATAAGGCCCTTTTTATATTCATGAGACAGTAATATAACTTACTAATGGAAAAGTCAAAGGAAGCCATGTGTATAACCATTCTTAGCTTATGAAAAATGTGTTTATTATCCTGTCCCTTGTGAATGTGTAGCCTAGGAAAGACAGTGGCTGAGCAGCAACTCCATAAACAATCCATCAGGATCTGTGTGTACACCATTTAGGAACTGTGACTGTAGCCCACGCAGCCGTGCCTAAGCTAGCTCTATGTGGTATACACATGCCCGTATGCTCTCCAAACTTTTCTGAAAGCAGCTGTTAACATTCTGGGGCAAACCATCTGAAAAGAAACAAAAGGAGTCAGTGCCATAGAAGAGCCCTGCACCAGCCCACAGGCCTTACCAATCAAAGAAAGTAAAGTCTGCTGCACTGTCTTCATGCAGGGCACATTGGTTGTCTTAGCTCGGGGACAATAAAAGGCATTAGGCCGTTATGAGCATGGCTTCCTTTGGTCTCTACCTGGGCAGTGTAACTCCAAACTGTCCCCAGCATAGGCTCTATTTCTGGCCGCGTTTTTTTTCTTTTTTCATATTTTCACAGAAGTCAGAGACAGAAAAGACATAGTAAAACATAGGTACAACAGCCTCATTTCAGCAAAGGATTTTAGCATGGGCTTAACTTTAAGCTTGGTTAGTGCTCATACTGATTGATAAGGACCTATGTTTTCATAAGTGATTAGTAAATTTTTGTGTCTCTATTTTCAAGTTCCTAGCTTGAGACAGGTGCAACCGGGCCTGATTTTCAAATGTGTTTGACACATTAATATGTCTCAAGTTAGTTACCCAAAGCAAAGTCATTAGTCACTTTTGAAGAATACAGGTAGGTCAGAGTATTCCTATAATGATATATCGTTTATCATTGGATAATTAACAGTTGAGGCCAACAGACATCACGGCCACCTAGAAGGATGAGGCCACCTAGAACAGCATGGAGCTCTGGCACAACCTTTAAACCATTAAAAGCTGGTTTTGGGCCCATGCCACCAGCAGCAACTGGTAGGAGTGGATCATCCTGGACACCTGGGCCAGTGAACAGTGGGTCCAGACCTTCCACATGTGCTGAGCCACTTTAATGGACACTGAAGGTGGCCCAGCTGTTCCCCTACATTGTGCACCAGGATGTCAACATATGGCCATGCCTCACTCTAGAGAAGTCGGTGGCCATCACCATCATGAAACTAGCCACCCCCAGCATTCTTCATTATGTTACCTTCAGTGTTGAGCAAGTCCACAGCTGGGGAGGCCATCCAAGAGGCGGGTCTGGTCATCCAGAACATCCTGGACGCCGCTACATCCACCTCAGCCCACAAAACTTGATCACTGGCCTCTCCCACTTGGGCTTCTCCAATTGCATGGAAGCCATGTATAGCACCCAAATCCCTATCCTCTGCCTGCCCAAGGATGCCCAGGTGTTCATCAATGACAAGGTGCTACTTCTTCATTCTTCAGGGTGTCATCAACCACTGGGCCTAGTTCTCCTACATCTTTGCCAGGTAGGTGAGCAGCATCCATGATCCTGCATCTTCTGCAACTCCCTGCTCTCTGAGATGATGGAGAATGGACATTACAGTCCTGGAGTCCCTGATTTCATTACTGATACTGCAGTCATCCCTCCCCATATCAGCAGAGACTCAGCTTATGAAAACGTTCACAAGGCAGCTAGATCACTTGAAGGAGCACTTCAACTACTGCCTTAGCAGGTGCTGAATGACAGTGGAGTATACCTTTGGCTGCCTCAAGACATGCTTGCAGGCTCTCAGCATGCACCTTAAGGTGGACAAGGAGAACCTGGTGCAACTCATTATCACCTCATATGTCCTCTACAAGAACTGTGAGTTCAGGGGGGAGGTCTTCTGCAAAGCCTGGGCAGAGGAGGCGCAGCATGTGGACTGGGCATGGCAAGTTGTGCATATATGGTGCCGGGGGAGAGCATGAACTTCCCTCCCCCACCCCGATGTCAGAGACGTCAACCCCTCAAAGAGGCAGGCAGTCTGAATTCATGAATCCCTGGCCAACTGCCTAGTCATCCTTGATGACCAGGAGCCCTTCTCAAATGAATAGGGCCTGGAGGGCATCAAGTGCCTGTGCCATGGCACTGAGCCATGGATCTCTTGGCCTAGACTCATCTGGCCCTGCATCCCAGGCACTGCTGCCCAGAACCCAGGCTGCCTGGACACTGTTGTCCTTCCCGTCTACCCCCTCACACTTCACCCAGGGACACACACTGGGATGCAGGAAAATGTAGCACAAGGAAGAGACATGCCTCAGTTTACAGGTTTGAAGTCACCAAACTTTTCTCATTTTTAATACATTTTCAACATTGCTTGTGGCAGAACTTGATTCCTTTTCCCAATTAACATCAAACCAGTAAACCTTTGGGGTGGGGAGGTGTGCAGGGGAGGTTTATGAAAGGGCAAAATAACCTGGAAGAGGAACTTAGGACAGGGAAGAGGGGGTGGGTTGCGGTCAAAAGAAATGCCGCAGGGACTGACCACTGAGGGGAGTGTCAGTGGAGCTCTTACACTGCCCCTTCCCTCCATCCTTCTCTTACAGGGGAGGCATTTCAGCACTGTGTCCATGCAGGAATGATACTTTGCTTCTGAGATTTCCCTTGGTGAGTCATCCAGGCCCAGAGGGAAGAGTTTTACCACAACTCTCAGGGGAACACCAGCCAGTATGCCCTGCTCCTGCTGCAGGACGTGTATACCAGAGAAGCCCAGATTTCTACTCAGTGTGAGAATCTGCCTTGCATACTACTTGTGGTTTCACTATAAGCTGACACTCGAAGATGAGTTTGTGATCGCCACCACTATTGAGCCAATGCTGAACCCATGACCTGACCCTAGGAGAGGTTCCCCAGATACTGGCTGCCTAAGAAGAGTCCTGCTGTGTACTTCCCATAGCTTCCCAACACCATTCTCATATTTTGAAGGCACCAAGAAGGGTAGGGGTAGGAGTTGCGTTACTTTCAGGGGTTGGGGTGGGGAGGTGGTCCAGAACTGGGGTGGATCTGCAATTGCTTTGATGAGTTGCATTGAGGGGTCAGTACAGTGCTTCATGAAACTCAAAGTCACTGGCACCCATGGATTTTCCCCAGGGATTGGACCAGAGGTGAGTGGTCCATCTCTACCTTTCTTGCACTGGGAGGGAGGGAGGGACAGTAGATGGTTGGCAAAGGGGAATTTTTCTTGTTCCTGTTGTATTGCAACTCCCGTAATTCTCATAGATAGCTGCATGTTATCTTCTGTCCCTAACTTCAGTGTCTTCTCTGCCACCTGGGACCATGGCACTGCCAATCATGGAGGGCTGCTGAGCACCTACACTTGTACCAGTTTTTTTCACTTCGTCTTCAGAGCTCAATGAACTCTTTTAGTGCCTTTCCATGAGGGCAAGGGGGATGGAGAGGGGGGGAGGGAGGGTTGCTGTTTCAGCACCAATGCTCCGGCCAGTTGGGAGGAGCCTCAGCTTCTCCCAGTAGCTGAGCATGGCCCTGAGAGATAGGGCAAGGAGGTGTGAATGAGGCACATTTATGTTTCCATAAAATGGGAGATGAGCTGCTAACCGCCCAAGGCTGGGGGTAGAAGGCCTAATGCCTTCCTTTCAGTCCAGGATGGGTGGCGGGAAGGGGGGAGTGCAGGGGGTGACTAGTCTGCCCAGTGTGGAAAGACAGAAACCTCTCTTCCCTCCCCGCCAGGGGGCTTCATGTTTCCCTCAGTTTATGGGTTCTGTCACAGCTACATGGAGCAGGGGCAAACTGTACCATCCTAGGCTGCAGTGCCTGACTCATCAGCAGAACTCTTCTGGGGGTTATCACTATCAGCTGATCTCTTGCTTTATGGCCCCCAAAGACCTGCTTCTGAGTACTTGATTGCCCCATCGTCCTGGAGCCTCCCTGTACCTTCTCTTCCAGTGGGGTCCCTGCCAGTGACTCCTTCTGCCCCCTGCCGGTACTGTAGGTGTGTGGGGTCTTGACAATGCTGTCTGCAGCAAGGAAGTGAGACACCTTCTCACAGAAGGGCATGGTCTGCCTCCTGACCGCAGACTTTTTGTTAGTATCAGGCATGTGTTTATACTGGATCTTCATCCATTTAGTTTTGGCAAGCACTGCACCTAGTTCTTGTTGTGGCCCTACGCCTGCACCCACTGGGCAATGCACTTTAAGATACCCCTGTTATGGTGCCCTTTGTGGAGCTGGTGTTAGGTCTCCTCCTCTCCCTATAGTCCCAGTCGTGTGACTGGGTTTGGGTAGTGGAAGAGGATGTGATGGGTTGATCCACATTTTACAGTGGTGCCTGTGGGGTCTCAGCATCCATGAGTGGGTGAGGTTCTAGCTGCGAGGGGGTGGATGGAAAGAAGGCTGGAAGGTTGGATGGAAAGATGGATAGATGGAAGAAGTAGTGGATGTGCATAGGTGCATGTCCTGGCATGTGGCTCTCCCTCTCAGTGCAGCTGGGTTGGCCCCTGGTCCAGGGTGACTGAGGCTCCATTGGTCAGGCCACCCCTACAACCTCAAACTTTCTAGGGGCTTCCAGCAGACATCCTGTGATTCTGGCAACACTCTATGACCCAGCCTGGAAATTTCCAGTGTCCTGTAACTTACAACATGGAGGCAGCTGGCCATGCCTCACCTGCTCCTGAAGTTTCCAGGGGTATCTGGCTGCTTGCCCTTGACCCACCAGAGGCAAGCTGCTCACATTGGCTCCTGGTGTGGGGGGGTCCACACTGGGGTCCAGGTGGCAGTGTGCCTGGCTCTGGCCTCTGCGGTGTAGCTTCTGGGAGCCAGTGTTGGGGTCTGTGGGGCTGTGCTTGAGCATGAGGGTTCCTCTGGGCTCAGTGTCAGGTGTGAGTGTACATCATGGGGTGCTTCATGGGGTATGTAGGCAATGCTTGAGGACTCTGGTACTCAGGTCCTGGGGCTTGTGCAGGGGACACAGGTGCCTCCCTTCCCCCATTGCCTGCCTCTGGCTGCAGATGGCTAGAGGCAGGAGGGAAGGCTGAGGAGAGTGGATGTGCTAGCTCAGCTCTGAGACAGTTTGGGGGCAGGGCCCGTTGGGCACTTGGCCAGAGCAGCCAAGCATGGGCCAAGTGCTAGTGTACATCCCTGGAAGGGAAGGGTATCAGGCTGCAAAGGACACTGGGATGCTGGAGGACAACAATCTACCTTGAATTGAGATGTCTCATCTAGGTAGTAGGAGTCTAATACAGAACTCCTAACAAGAAACAAGAGCTGGACCAGGAATTCGCCAGGGAACTGGCTGAGGCTGCATGCTCTTGGTGCATGGTTGTCATAGAAGACTTTAACTACCTGGACATCTCATGGGAAGAGCACTTGGCCAAATCCAATCTGTCACAAAGCTTCCTCATGTGCATGAATGAGCTGTACCTGACTCAAGAAGTCTGTGGGCCAACAAGAGGTAAAGCTTTGCTGGACCTGGTACTGGCCAAAGGGAATGACCTAGTCAGTAACCTAAGAAGTGATGGAAAGCTGGGTGATAGTGACCATGAGCTGATCACCTTTACTATCATCACAAAGTTGGCAAGTCAGTCAGCAATACAGAAGTCCTTGACTTCAGGAAAGCTGACTTTGACAAGCTCAGGAGGCTCATTGTCAAGGCCCTAAGGGACCACAACTCGACAGAAAGAGGAGTCCAAGAGCAGTGGTTGCTCCTCAAGGGAGCAATCCTGACAGCACAAGGGATGGCCATCCCATCTTGAAGGAAGGGTAGCAAAAGGGCATAGCAACCCCCTTGGATCAGTAGGGAACTCAAGGAACTCCTGCACCTAAAAAGAGAGACTTATAAAGGATGGAAGGCTGGAATTACCACCAAACAGGAATACTCAGTGCTGGTCCGTACCTGCAGGGAGCAGATCAGGAAAGCCAGGGCTGCAACTGAACTCCATCTGGCTTCACATGTCAAGGATAACAAAATGTCCTTTTTCAGATACGTAGGGAGTCAGAAAAAAAAGCAAGGGTAACATTGGACTCCTGCTGAACCAAACAGGACAACTGATAACCGACACCCAGGAAAAGGCCAATCTGCTTAATGGGTACTTCGCATCAGTCTTTCATCAGCCCAATGAGACCACCCTGCTTAGCATGATGTGGGCATCCAGAGCGAGGGCATATTTATACCTAGCATCAGTGTTGATCTAGTAAAGGATCACCTTGAGAGGCTGGACACCTTCAAGTCAGCTGGTCCTGACAGATTACACCCTAGAGTACTCAAGGAACTGGCAAGTGCCATAGCCTAAACACTGGCAAAAATATTTGAATACTCGTGGTGCTCAGGTGAAGTACTGGAAGAAGGCCAATGTGGTACCCATCTTCAAGAAAGGGTGCAAAGTAGATTCTGGGAATTACAGGCCAATCAGCTTGACCTCAGTCCCCAGTAAGATTCTGGAGAAAATTATCAAGGAGACCCTTCTGGATAAGCTGGCTGATGGCAACATCCTGAGGGACAGCCAGCACAGGTTTGTCGAGGGTAGGTCTTGCCTGACCAATCTCATCTCCTTCTATGACCAGATGACATATTACCTGGACAAGGGAGAAGAGATTGATGTCATATACCTGGACTTTAAAAAGCCTTTGATCTGGTGTCCCATGACATCCTCATGGAAAAATTGACCAAATATGGCCTTGGCTACACCACAGTCTGATAGCTGGGAAACTGGCTCTGAGGTCGGACCCAGAGAGTAGTGGTCAATGGTAGCAAATCATTATGGCACTTGTGACCAGTGGTGTCCCCCAATGCTCTGTCCTTGGACTGGTTCTCTTCAACATCTTTATCAATGATGTCGACACTGGTGTCAGAAACGCACTGGCTAAGTTCACCGATGACACTAAACTTTGGGGCATAGTGTCCACACCTGAGGGCAGGCTAGTGATCCAGGTTGACTTGGATAAACTTAGTAAGTGGGTGGATACAAACCTGATGATGTTCAGTACCGATAAATGTAAGGTACTCCACCTCAGGAAAAAAACTCTGCAGCATACTTATAGGTTTGGCAGTACTATGCTTGCTAGCACCACTGTTGAAAGAGACTTGGGGTCATGATTGACCACAAGATGAACATGAGCCATCAATGCAATGTTGCAGCTGGTAAAACAAACCAAACTCTGGCTTGCATCCATAGATGCTTCTCAAGTAAATCTCAAGATGTCAGCCTCCTGCTGTACTCAGCCTTGGTGAGACCACAGCTGGAGTCTACTGCATCCAATTCTGGGCTCCAGAATTCAAGAAGGTTGTTGAGAAGAATCCAGCAATTCAAGAAAGATGTTGAGAAGCTTGAGAGAGTCCAGAGCAGAGCCATGCACATGATCAGAGGGCAAGAATAGGCCTTATGAAGAGAGGCTGAGAGCTATGAGACTCTACAGCCTGGAAAAGCGCAGGCTTATGGGGAACGTGGTGGCTGCTTATAAGTACATAAGGGGTGTGCATCGGGATCTGGGAGAATGTCTGTTCACCAGAGTGCCCCAAGACAAAACAAGGACCAATGGTCAGAAACTCCTCCAAGACTGTTTTAAGCTGGACATAAGAAAAAATTTCTTTACTGTCCAAGCCCCCAAGGCCTGGAATAGACTCCCTCCAGAAGTGGTGCAGGCACCTACTCTGGACTCATTCAAGAAATGTTTGGACGCTTATCTTGCTGTGATCCTTTGACCCTAGCTGAGTTTCTCCCCCTGGGGCAGGGGGCTGGACTTGATGATCTTCAAGGTCCCTTCCAGCTCTAATATTTATGAAATCTATGAAATCTGTCTGAGCTTTCTTGGGACCTTTTAAACTTGGCTACTGCTAAATAGTTTGCTGTCCTACGTAGCTACTTGGTATGCATCTTTTGTCTGTTATCTACAATTACTAATGCATTATTATTTTATGAGATGGCTGTTCTAATTTTGCCCATTCAAATCCACAGAAGCAAGTTTAATGTGTACACTCAGCTCCCCTTCATTTGAGAAGGTGAACATGCAGTCACTTCCAATTACGTATAGGAAAGTAGCTTGCAGAAATGTAACTGCATACATAAATTTTCTTTTTTTTCCCCAGAAGGTAGGTCACTAAAGGCTGTGCTTAACTCCAAAAGCTAAAGCTCCATTAGATAAGTGAAAGAGATACCCCACTTCAGTGGGGGCAGCTGTCTCTGAATGTCAGGAGGAGGCATAATGGGTGTTTGGGGAAGATTCAGAATTATTTCACCTCTTACAATGGAAGGCTGCACACTTGCACTGAAGCAAATGCTCCAAAGGTCATGGAAGTAGTCGTGCCCCTTCACCCACTCAGACGTGGTCTTTGGGTCTTAAATGTCCTGCTGACAGCAAGGGCCACCCTTCCTTTCTGCTGGTAGGTCTGAAATGCACACCAGTGTAGAGAGTCTTCCCTAAGGCCTTAAGTAAGCACTAAGCTGCCCTGAAGCCTAAGCCTAAACCAAGTTCTTGGCCTAAGCAGTGCCTGAGGCTTCATGCAGGTATACTCCATTGACATGAATCTCACCTTAGGATAGCAACTGATTAAGTTATGGCTGCCTCCTGGATGGACAAAACATGCTCCCTGCAGCATGTACCCCTTTTGTGCAATTTTGCTTTGCGGGCCAAAATTTGACTTTAAAACAGTGATTTCTGGGGAGTGTAGGAATTGTGATACTTCGTTAATTCTGTTCAAGACTAATATTTAAAAATCATCTTCCATAAAATAGAATCTTCACATGTAAGTACAGTTGTCATACACGGACCTTAAGGTATCACATTATAATGTTACTCATAATGTTATCTGGAGAAAGGAGCTATTTAATCAGCTTACAAAAGTTCTAAACTATGCCACTGTGGGAATACAAGGCATAGGTGAGGATTTGTCTGGCTCATGTCTCCAGATCTACAACATGCCTAAGGGGGTGGGAGGGATACATTTAAAAATCTAAAAGAACTTAAAAGGTTTTCTGTTTATAATATAATCCATATGTTAGCCATATGTTAAATTCATGCTGCAGTGGTGATTTTGTTATAGGATTTTTTTTTATTTTTGAAGTCACCAGTTACAGTGAGAAAATATATAATGGTACACAATGGCAATTATTTGCTGGTAATACAATGGAAGGAAGGGTATGATTGCTTAAAAAATGGTATTTAAAGGTTTCCTTTTTAGAGGTGGCATTCAGATACCAATGGATTATACAAGGAAAAAAAAAGACTGAGGTACTCCTATATTTTAATCCCACTGCTGACATTGATTTCTTTGACTTTAAACAACCAATAGAACTTCACTGTATTTTGCCTTTTCTCATCTGAAAAATAGGGCTACTTGCCTACCTACCACATATCAGTACTGTGAGAATTAACTGGTATACCTGAGCAAATCATGTGTAGAGCATAATTTATTTAGTCTTCTTTCCTGTCAACAAACGATCTGGTTCTGGTTTTCTGATATAGCTTCATAGTTTCATAGTTAGTAGGGTCGGAAGGGACCTGAGCAGATCATCAAGTCTGACCCCCTGCCATGGCAGGAAAGAGTACTGGGGTCAAATGAGTGTGTGGTTCAAAATTATTTTCCTAAATACTTTCTGCACGTTGTTGGTGGTGCAAAGATTGTTCAGGAGCAGTTTGGGAGGAACATTCAGTATCTAAAATTAAAAACTGTACTAGTTATGTCAGCATGTAAAAATCACATGATTTGTTTTCTGATGCCTAACTAGGTGAGATAACAGTATAAATCACTACCTGATTTCTGCTGTAAATACTCAGGTATCATGAGTTCAAATTTCACCATTTTTGCTTTATTTTCTGTTTGATGACATTTTAGTTTTCTTAAACATTTCTGCAGCCAAGGCATTTGTTAAAAAAACTGCATAAAGTAATGCCAAAATTATGAAAATATTGGCATAACAAATCTAATATATTTTCAATTAATATTTACAGACATTTAAGGGATTCATCCACTTGCATTATTAATGAATGTGCAGCAGTTTGAAACTGTAACAATGCTAAGTTTTGTTATTGGTGTCTGGCTGCTGTGATGATGGGTGCATTAGAAATGCATAGATAGATTAGATAATAATTCAAATAACTGCTGTCGCACATATTGTATTAACTTGACTTTGAACATTTTTAATATAGGCTTCTGATGTAATGTTAACTTGCTTCCACTCTGCTCTGCATATTTGAACTACCAACAGATGGAATAATCATAATCTTTTATAGATATTAAGATAAAAGGAAGTGACTGGAATTTTGTGCAATACCTTAACTTGCTTCCACTCTGCTCTGCATTTTTAAACTAGCAGAAGACACAATAATCATAATCTTTTATTGAGATTAAGATAAATGTAAATTACTGAAGTATCATACCACAGAGGCAAAATGTCAAATATGGTTGTGTTACTAGGGAATCTGTACTAGCTCAGAATCACAAAACACTATGGCTTCTGACTTAATTGCTAGTAAACTGCAAAATATTCCTTATGGATTTCAAGCCTCGCATGTATATTTTAGCATAAGAGTTGGAATATTCAAGTTATAAACAATGTTGATAATTAGAGCAAAAAATTTACTAAAGCCATGTTTTTTAATTTTTTTTTCTTAGATCTATTTAGTAGTAGTCATTTGGTTTAAGCCTTTTTCCCCTTCCTTTTAAACCTCAAAATAACAAGATGACTATTATGCCAGTGTGTTTTGGTAAGAGGTAAAATTTGACTCTCTGACATGACTAAAAATATCATGAAGTATACTTCATGATTTGCAAACACTGGCCTGATTATTTCATAAACATGATTGATACATTTTCTCAGCATAGGTTGAACAGAAGTAATTGGAAAACATTTTTAAGAACTGAAGATCACAGATAACATCATTTTTATAGAAGACTGATTTAGGTTGCCATCTTGTGGCACATATACATTTTTGGGCAGGACAGAATATTCTCACTATTGGCAATACAATCCTCCCCTTAGCCATGACTAATGTGGTTTAGAGTTGTCTAAGAACAAACATAATTCTGCTGAAAGGAAATAATACCTACAGCAGTTACAAATAAACTCCAACATTGTTTGAGATTAATTTACCTTTTCTAGGTAGCTATGTAGGTTCTCTTTTTTCTTTGATCATTTTCCCCCTTTATTATATTTAATATTGTACCATTATAAATATTGCAAAAATCATGGAGCCCAGATTTAATTATATGTGCAAATTAGGCATGTAATTGCATACAAATGTTGGTACACTGCCATGGATTCTTCCTGTTTTGAAAGTCAGACTCCTCTACTACTGTTTTACATAGAAGGTGGGCAGGTACTACAGTGATAGAAGTACAAACCCCTTAGATAACTATGGCACAGGGTTCAAATTTGAATAAGGCTGTGTAAAGAGAAGACTTGAGGCTTGGGAAGGTGGAGGACTAAAAATCTTATTGAAAGTACCTGCCAATTGGTGCAGTTTGGTCCATTTTAAAAGCAAAAATATTGCTCCTTGGAGGGACTTAGTCCCAGCAATGTTACCCACTGAAGGGGTGAGACCCATAGATGCTGGGATAATCCGCTTTAATTTTTTGCCAGAATTTTTAAAAAGGGCCTCTAAGAGCCACCCTTTCCCCTATGAGCTTTCTTGTCCTTTTAAACAAATATATTCTGCTACAATTTTCCAGAGGATTTGCAACTGTGTCATTCAGAGTAACTGCCTGAAAGTTCACATGGGGAGAAACATTCTGCACTATTGCATGAAATGTAAAATACAGCATTAAAGGCTCCATGCTGAAGAGCTGAGGGGAGCAAATTAAGGGAAATGATTGGCAATTCCCTGAAAGAAACAGGGCAGGAGGGAGTGAAAAGAGAAGCTCTGTGGCATTTTCCTTTCCTCTCTGGAGCCCATGGGAGCTCATCTGCAGTAACACCATGCAATCGGGACTTGACAGGTCTAGGGGAGGGAATCATTAAGACAGATGGGGGCAGAGCCAGGGAGCAGCTGTTCTATGCAACCTGCTATCCTCCAAACACTGGCAGGTTTATGAATGGAAATCTATGCAGTAATTAATTCTGGTAAAAGACACATTAACAGTTCTTGGGCTTTTACCCTCCTCTGAGAAGGAAGCAGCCAGCTACAGTGAGAACAACGGTTCATGCCAACATCAAGAAGCCATGCTGCTAGTGGATAGACCAGCAAGATAGCTGGGTGGAGGGAAAGATCTCCATGGATGATGAAGGTTGTGAGGAGAAAGAACCTGATTTCCTGGGAACCCTCCCATTCTGCAGTTGTTTTGCCCATTCCATCCTTTCCTGGACAGCTCCTGAGATTTCAGATGTTTTCCATTCTGATAGGTCTCAAGTGGCCTAATAGAGACTGATGGTTGAGCTTAGATTGACCTTTCTGAGCCTGCTGCTGACCTTCAGCAATCCAAAATTCCAATCTTTAAACCAGTTTCATTCCCTCTATTAGTACTTGTTTAACAATTTGTCATTTTGGGGTTTCCACATGGTTGGTATCACCAAGTTACTTGTCATGTAAATAACATAAAAAACATTAATCAACAGTAAAATTCAACTATTTAAACCCCACTTAGAATTGAGAAAATTAATCAATCTTTTACCAACCATTTCTGAACTAATCTCCCAAACATAAAAATAGTTTTCCTACCTATTTTTCCCTCTTGTGTTCCCATGAGAGGTAGGTTTACTCTCACTTATGTATTTCTTCTGTGCAAGCCCTTGGAAGTCTCTGAGCACACATTTCTGGGTGAACTTCTCCTTGACGTCCACAAAACCTGGCTGAAAGTCGCACTTGAAATGTTTGCTTTGTGAGAATGGGGGTTGTGTCATCATTCCAAGAGTTATTCTGTGAGTAATTTCTGTAGCATCAGTGTTAATTATTATCTGTTGGTAAATGCTTCCAGCATCCCAGTAGAGTTTAAGTTCAAGAACAGAATCTCACACATTTCTTTCTGAGGTATGAGGTCTAAACCGTTGTTCCAACACTGGGGAGTCAAAGCAGACTTTTTATTCCTTTTTCTCTATTTTGTATTTAAATTCCATCTTCATCTCCCGATGCAGCATCCTTCCCATTTATTCAAGAGGATCTAGGAAAATGGATGAGAGGGGGGAGAGACCCCACTCCACCAAAAATGAAGTGGAATTTTCCTTGTTAGGCTGGGAAGCCCTCCCTGTTTAGGATACAAAATGGAGGGAAAAGTCTTCTGTTTTCTACTTAGCTACTATATATTTTTAAACCTACAGGCTGGGGAACTCCCTTCTCATCAGTACAGAGGCAGAAAAGGATCTTGGAGCCATTATTGATGCCAAAATGAACATGGGCTGACAGTGTGGGGATGTAGTCAGGAAGGCCAACCATACCTTGTCATGCATCCACAGATGCATCTCAAGCAGGTCCAGGGAGGTGATCCTCCCCCTCTATGTGGCACTGGTCAGGCCACAGTTGGAGTACTGCATTCAGTTCTGGGCGCCGCACTTCAGGAGGGATGTGACCAACATGGAAAGGGTCCAGAGGAGGGCCACTCACATGATCAGGAGTCAGCAGGGCAGGCCCTATGAGGAGAGGTCAAGGGACCTGAACCTGTTCAGCCTCCACAAGAGAAGGCTGAGGGGGGTCTAGTGGCCATTTAAAAACTAGTCAGGGGGACCAGCAAGCATTGGGAGAGTCCCTGTTCCCCCAAGCACTACCAGGAGTGACAAAAAATAACGGTCACAAGCTGGCAGAGGGCAGATTCAGGCTAGATATCAGGAGGCGCTACTTCGCTGTCAGGGCAGCTAGGATCTGGAACCAACTTCCAAGAGAAGTGGTGTTGGTTCCTACCCTGGGGGTCTTTAAAAGGAGGCTGAATGAACACCTGGCCGGAGTTGTTTCATAGATTTCATAGGCATTAGGGCTGGAAGGGACCTCGGGAGATCATTGAGTCCAGCCCCCTGCCCGAAGGGCAGGAAGTCAGCTGGGGTCAGAGGATCCCTGCAAGATAAGCATCCAATTTACTCTTGAAGGTGTTCAATGTAGGTGCTTGAACCACCTCTGATGGCAGGTTGTTCCAGACCTTGGGGGCTTGGACAGTAAAGAAATTCTTCCTTATGTCCAGCCTGAAACAGTCTTGCATTAGTTTATAACCGTTTGACCTCGTCATCCCTTGGGGCACTCTGGTGAACAAACGTTCCCCCAGATCCTGGTGGTCACCCTGATAAACTTATAGGTGGCCATCAGAGCACCCCTGAGCCTTCGCTTTTCCAGGCTAAAGAGCCCATGGCTCTCAGCCTGTCATCGTAAAGTCTGTTTCCTGACCTCTGATCATGCGCGTGGCTCTTCTCTGGACTCTCTCAAGCTTCTCCACATCCTTTTTGAATTGTGAAGCCCAAAACTGGATGCAGTACTCCAGTTGCAGCCTCACCAAGGCCAAGTACAAGGGGAGAATGACATCCCAGGATTTCCTTGAGAAGCGTCTATGGATGCAACCCAATGTTTTGGTCACTTTACTAGCCACAGCATCACACTGCAGGCTCATGTTCATATTGTGGTCAATGATCGCCCCCAAGTCTCTTTCTTCTGTAGTCCTAGCCAGCGCAGCACTGCCGAGCCTATAAGGATGCTGCAGGCTTTTCCTTCCAAAGTGGAGAACCTTGCATTTTTCAGTGTTAAACACCATCAGATTCTCATCCACCCATTTGCTGAGCCTGTCCAGGTCATCCTGGATCGGCCTCCTGTCTTCAAGTGCGGATGCTTTGCCCCAAAGTTTGGTGTCATCAGCGAACTTGGCCAGTCCACTTCTGACTCCAATGTCTACATCATTAATGAAGATGTTGAATATGGGTCCAAGGACAGAGCCTTGGTCCTGGAGCCTCAGCCAGTTCCTGGGTGAACTCCTTGTCAAGCTCTTGACTTTGGATGGGAGGTTTGTAGTAGACCCCCACCCTGGTTGTCAACATCAGCTTGCAGAGATGCATAGCTTTCCTTAACATAGAGAGCTACACCCCCAACCCTTTTATCTACTTGATCCCTCCTGTGCAGGATATAGCCATCTATACCCATGGTCCAGTCATGGGTGGAGTCCCACCAGGTCTCCATTATCCCGATGACATAATAATTATTTGCATTAAGCAGAAAGATGAGTTCCTCCTGCTTATTCCCCAAGCTCCTGGCATTTGTGTACAGGAGGCAAGTGTCCCCTTGGGGCCCTTGCCTTGCCCACAGATTGTACCATGGCTGGGGCAGGGCTGGGCTCCCTTAAGTGCCTTGGCCCGCTGGCTTTGCAATGTTGCTTAGTGGGCCAGCAGTGGCGGTAGTCCCCTCATCCCCTTCATCCCCCAGCGGTCTTAATTTAAAGCCCAGTGGAGCAGATCTGCCAGTCTGGCTGAGAAGAGCCTCCTCCCCAGGGAGAAAGGTGGAGGCCATCTCTTCCCAGAAGCTCGCTGCCTCTCTCACCAAAGAGTGGGCTGTGGTCATGGAAACCAAAGCCTTCCTGATGACACCAGCACCACAGTCCTTGGTTAACTACCTGGATCCTCCTCTCCCTCCTCAGCCCATACCCCAAGACTGGGAGGATCGAAGAGACTACCACCTGTGCTCCCAGACCCTTTAGCCCTGCTTCCAAATACCTGTAGTGCCTCATGACCCAGCTGGGAGGGCTCTGAGCCATGTCATTGGTGCCCACATGAATAAGGAGCATGGGGTAGTGGTCTGTGGGCTGGAGGAGCTTAGGGATCTTCTCCACAAGGTCTCAGATGCGGGCCCCTGGAAAGCAGCAGACTTCCTGGGCTAAGGGGTAGGGGCAGCAGATTACCCCCTCAGTCCCCCTCAGGGTGGAGTCTCCCACAATAAACACTTTACGTTTTGTCTTGGGGAGAGCGGGGGCAGTAGCTGCAGTTGATCCTGTGTTCCCTGCGGGAGTTGGCAACTCAACAGGCTCTGCTAGAGCAGCAAGAGGTCTAGCTGTTGCTATGCTCCGGTGGGGCAGGGGCCTTGGAGCAGCAGGCCTTGGTGCAGCGGGCCTTAGGGCCCTTGACCACCTTGGTCCATGCCCCTGACTGGACAGAATGGGAGGTCCTGGAGTCCTCCCTTGTCCTGGAGGGAGACCATGGTCTACCCTCCATCTTCCAGAGGAGAAGGGCCTAGCAGTAGAAGTCTATCTCCTGTTCACAGTCCCTGATGGCATGCAGTCTCTGGACTGTGGCCTGGAGCTCCTCCAGCTGGCGCACCAGAGACCCCAAAAGGGAGCAGACCCCACAAGGGGAGATAGCCATGCTCCTGGGCCCCAGAGCCTGAAAAAGGGACAGGCAGCCCATGCAGCTGAGAACCATGGGCTCCATATGGGTGGCTGTCTCTGAGATGCCAGGGCGGGGGGCCACAGACCACATCGGGACCCTTGGGGTGTGGAGCATGCCCATTAGCATCATGCTGCTGGTAGGCTGGCTATGGCTGGGACTGTCTACCCTAGGGGGCTCACAGGCAGGGCCTTGGGCCCTCCCGCACACCCTCCTGCACAAACTCCGTGCTAACTCATGCACCGGCAGACAAGCACGCCTGTTTGGCCCCAGTATTCTTTCCTACCATGGCAGGGGTCAGACTTGATGATCTGCTCAGGTCCCTTCCAACCCTACCAACTATGAAACTATGAAACCATAGGCTTTGCTAGGTTACCAAAGTGTCTTCATCAGTCAGGAGGAGAAAAGCCATGAGTGAGAGCTAACTTTCTCACTCTTACCCCACCTCCAGCAGACAGAAAACTGGGCAGAGTAGAGGTTCAGGATTGTCACAAACCAACAATATATAGTATATTTACTTTACGGCTGTCAATTAATTTTAAAAGTTGATCACAATTAGTTGCATGGTTAAAAAAAAGTTGCAATTAATTATGTTTTAATTGTACAGATAAAAACTCAAATCCCTGTAGTGCCAGGGATTTATTGTGTAAAATTTTTATGTACAGAAAAACTCAAACTATGCAGAATTATGCAAGTACTTTGTATGGTTGGGGGGGGGTGTAGAATTTGTGAAGGTGTGGAGAGCTGTGGGTGTGTGTGTGGGGGTGGGTTGCAGCCTAGGGAGGCAGGGTTCCCACATGCCCTGACAGGTTACAGGGTACTGTGGGTCAGGACTGAGGGGCAGCTGCAAGGCTGAGGGGTGTGGCTTGTGAGTGAGGGGCAGATGCATAGATACAAACACACACACATACACACACACACACACATATACATGCACAGATACTGCCCAGCAAGCAAGTCTGTGGAAGTGAAGGGGCATGGGGGAGGGAAGGGGTTGAGGGGCAGATCAAGGCCCCCATGGTGAGGAAAGGAGTGGGGTAGGGATGAGGTCTGGGGTGAATGGGGCCCCAGGGCAAGGCGGGTTGTGGGATGGAGCCACAGACTAGGCATGGGAGGGGGTATGGCTCCTGCCACTGCGCACACCCCCAGGGGAGACACAGGGGGCACATGCCCCACATATTTGTGTGCAGGATGGAGGCAGGCTGCACGCTACGGGCTCAGGGCTCTGTGCCCTGCTGCCATTGCCCCAGGAGCTGCGCAACACAATGCTGTGCTTCCTGCCACTGGGCAGGCAGGGGATGCATGGTACAGTCAGCAGGCAGCAGGGCGCAGATAGCCGCAGCCCACCTCCACACCATGTACAAATCTGGGGGGTGCGTGCTTCTCCATCCCAGGATCTGCCTTAGCCCTGGGGCCCCATTCATCTTAGTCCCACCCCACTCCCTCCCTCACCATGAGGGCCTAAATTTGCCCCCTACCCCTTCCCTCCTGCGTGCCCCTTCTTTCCCACAGACTTACCTGCTGGGCACTGCTTCACCTGCTGCTGGGCTGTATTCCTGGCTGCATGCAGGCTGTGGCTGCTTATCTGTGTCTGTGTCTGCATCTGCGTCTGTGTCTGTGAACACCCCTCTTCTGCCTCCCCCCTGCTGCTATATCAGCCCAGAGGCCATGCCCAGGCTGTGGTCCTTTGTGCTGCCACCACTGCCCAGCTGGGTGGTCCAGAGGCAGCAGTGAAGGCAGTGATGGTATCGGGGCAGAGTGCAGCCCAAGCATGGGTGCCAAAACCACACGCATGATTATTTTTAAAAAATGATGCCAACACTGATTAATGCATTAATCACACATGTTAACTGCAATTAATTGACAGCCCTAATTTACCTGAATCCAAGACAAACTTGAATTTAGGATGACACCCTCAATAATTAGATTCTAAACATGGAAAATGTAAAATTTGTTATTATTATAAACAGACCGACTGACAAAAGCTATCAAGTAATAATTTCAGCGAACATTACCTTTTCTATATTAGGTTCTGTCCAGAAAATCATGATGAATCCTACTCCACTTTTTTCATCCTATAACTTCAGATTGTTCATTTGCACATGCATCCCCATTCTCAAGGCCTTGTCACACATTACACTTAGGACATATTTTATACAGATCGTAGTAAGCATTACTATGAGTTAGAGAGTTTTTTGAGCAATTGCATGGCAGTGCTTACTATGCTTAGTCCTCTGGACAGGACTGGAGCTGGCTATGTGGTCAATAAACAGCTGTTTGTTATTCCCAGCTCTGGCACCAGTGACAACCACTGGTACTATCTCTGTGGCACAGTCCCACAATAACATAACACATATAACTTAACTATCTGCAGATACTCCTCACACAAAAAGTCCTAACTTTACTTCCTTATTATAGCACTTAACACATTTTCCTGTTTGAACCTGTGGACATTCATGGTTAGGTGTAGTTAACATGTCCTGATTGTAACATTTGACAAGGCATTCACTCTTTTCACTACTCTTTTTTACTATTCTCATCTTCTCCCTCCTCTTCCCCATAACATCATCTTCAGTTCCATCCATGACACTGGTCAGGTTATACTAAGGCACCTCTTGAAGCCATTAATAATGCACTCTGAAGATATCCTTCCTCATGAAGTCAGAATTTATTGGCAAAGGAATTCTGTGGTTAGCTTCTTAATCTTTACTGAGTGTAAGCACATTGTTCCCTACTGAGAACTGGTCTGAATACCAGAACTATAATTGGTTCTTACTGGGCTTATTCACTATGACATCTAGTACTTGGAGTTAAGATGTCAGACCACCAGATATGACTACAAGATTACAATTCACTGACTGAATTGTTGCTTTCATGTCTGGTGTTACATGACTTCTGAATTAATCTAACACTAATATTCTTCTTTTCTTCACCAGTGCCCCAGGTCTCCTGATCTACACAACATCTAACTAGTCATTCATCATTTCATTTGACTCCATTTTTGTTCCTGGCACCTAACCACTATTCCTGGTAACAACATTACCTTTGTCAGAATTTTCTGTTTCAAAATCACAGACTGACAATTTTCTAACACATTGATACCACTAACAGCTCTGTAATTCACGACTTTTCATTTCCTGTACTTCTCAATATTATGGATGTTGCACTTTTCTCATGCACAGTGGCATTGCTCAAAATAGACACATGTCAAAATTGACAAGAGTCTCATTATCATTACCTATCTGGCCTAATAAGTAAATGATCTTGTGTAGCCCAGTAGTGTACCACTAGAATTCAGCAAGTTTTTTGCTGCAGTCTTATGGTAACTTTGGGCAACTGATATTCTTCATCCCAGGTCTAGTGTGCTATTCTGCATTATTCAGCTACAACACCCAGTACTGGCCTCAAACAGTGTTAGTACTAGCTTGGAGTTTGGAGCAGTCATATCCGTAGTCTAGAAACTCTCTCTGACTGTCCTCAACCTGTACAGCTCTAATTTGTAGGGCTGTCAAATGATTAAAAAAATGTATTGCCATTAATAACAAGATTTAAAAAAAGTTACAATTAATCACACTCTTAATCACATAGTTCCTTCCAGCTGCCACCACCAAAGACCCCCCCACAAGAGTCAGAATGAAATTCAAACCCTGCAAGCAGGGAAGGGTTAACTTATTTGCCTGGTTGACACTGCTGCTGCTGCTCTCTGGGCTGGGCTCAGCCCAGAGAAGAGCAGCAGCCCAGCGGTGGCAGTGGCGGGGGTTGGGCAGGCAGGTTAAATCTTCCCTGCCTGCTCCTCTAGGACAGACAGTGCAGGCAACTACAAGTAACCTGGGGGGGGCAGAGGTGATGGGGCGGGGAGCCTGATATGAAAAGTAGAGACCTTGAGCACCCTCCATGGAGCGTAGCCTCTGGAAATCCAAGTAGCTGCCAAATGTAGTGTTAGAATACAGTGTTTTTTCCACCAGATAATTATCCCTGGGGAATGACCATCTTTCCCAGCATCCCAGAGCTAGTGTTTAAAGTTTTGTCCATAAAGAAACATTGTTAAAATTAAATGAAAAACACATTTTATGGAATCTACAAATACGTTGTAACCTAAAGATTATTGGATTCTCCCATCCCTTTTTGGAATTTGACCAAAAGGCAATAGCCTCTGCACTGTCTATTACAAAATGTGCCTTAAGAGCTTAATTATCAGAGATGTTCAGCAGCCTTGTTTTAGCATGTCACTTGAAAGACAGCACTTTGTTCCCTATGTCCACCGTGAAGCATTGGCTCAGAGTGATTTATTAGGGAGAGGAACACATACTGAATCATCAGAGATGCTTCCTGTGCCACTTATCTCCCATCACGTCCTGGTCCAATGTTATCATTGTAAAAAATATCTTGGTGGTATATAACAAAGTGTATTGAAAATCACAGAAGCAGCTACCTTTGATTATAAAGTGAATGCTTACAGCATTCTGCTTAAAAAGATAAAATAACTAAACTTTTTATTATATGCTCGATAACATTTTGTCACTGTACAAAAGATAAATGTCAATGGAAGAATGAGTACCTAGCTCTGCATAAAATGAAATATCTCTTTCTAAGCTGTTATTGACATAATAGAGGTACAAACAACCAAGTAGCAATAATCTCAAATTACTTCTTATGTGTATGCATTCTTAAACATTGAATCAAAACCTATCAAAGGAGCTTAACGTGGAAGTCTTCTATAATGACAATATGACAAGCTCCTCCTCATATACTCTTTCTGTCTTTCAAATTCCTCCCTGTAGCATAGGTTATAATCTAACATTACAGATCTTAAGACAGAAATTGCAACAAGCACAGTGGGTTAAATTTCTAGAATTGTAGAAATGAGGGCGTTATTTGACAGAGTGTGTGCCAACTGCAGTCCTACTGTGTGTGCTAAACTGTATCTCACATATACATACTGATTAAATTTTAACCACTGACTTTCCTGTTATAATAGATTGTCTTTTGTTGGTGTAAGTCATTGCTATGTGGCTTTTCTCCACCAATTAAAATGACAACTGACCTTGTTATAATATTACCTTTTTACAGTGCCCAAAATGAATGGCCTACTGATGATTAGAAGAATTAGAGTATTAAGCCACAGAAGAGTGTAATTATTTAGAGAATGAGAGGTGTAAACATTTACAATATTACTTAGCTTATTTTCCTCCTTACTTTTCCTATTAAAGCTTCTGCACATCAGCAGAACCAGCACCCTAACAAAAATACTTTTGAGAAAAAGAGACCTGGCAGATTTGTTGGGGCCTGGATCCTGTCACTTTTACTTATGTTAAAAAAAATCTCATGGAGTTCAAGCTGACCAGTGAGCTGTATATTGTCAGCTATATATTGTGAGTAGAGACTATATAATCCTATCTCCCTGTGAGTAGATCAGTATGGTACTGTTAGATTATCTAAAGTATTACATGGCTTTCATGGTCTTCACCAAGTTCTGAATGTGTATGTACCATATAAAATATGGGTTCTATTAGTAGATTAGTCTTGTTTTGGTAAAATTGCATGTCTTACAAAATACTTGCTGAAATATCTGTGTATCTCTACACTTCTCTGACTCCAGGGGAGTCCAGTTTTGCTCTCAGGGGTGCATCCAGAGGAGCCCACATGTGCCTCTTGCCGTGTCTCAAAGCAGTTTGAGATGTGACAAGAGGCAAGCTGGGAACAAAAAAGTTTCCTGCACTACATATTTGTAGCACAGGCTCAAAATGTGATACCTGGATATCCAGATATCGAAAAAACCCTGCAGAATAAAAGTGGGGCACAGCATGGGGCTGTACCCTGAGGCAACTGGAGGCTCAGGTCCTCCAAAGAGATGCTCTGGTAGCCAACCACAGCAATTCTCTGGCTGCTTCTTGCCCCAGTGCTGCAGCACGTGCAGGGCAAGGAGCGGTGCAGGCTGCATTGACCTGGACCCGGGCTGCATCCCCATGTAAGTAGAGACTGGGGATGGAGGAGACTGGAGCCAGGGCTGTGTGGGTGCAGGAGATTGTGGGGGACAAGGACTGTGAGAGTATGCTGCTTGGGAGGGGTGGGTCTCTCACCTCCCTCCACAGGGCCCATAGCTCACCCCACCCAGCAGCAGTGACTGTTGGGGTGCTGGGATCCCTCCTGGCACAGCCCCCACAAGATGCGGGGCAGCATGCCTCGGCCCTGGCCACCTGGCACTGTCTGTGCTGCGGTTACTCGGGGCCCTGCACCACTCACAGGGACCATGTGTTGTGCCATGGTTCTGCCTGCACAGAACCAGCCTGGCTTGATGGCACATGGGGCCCATGCAGGCAGGACCCAACCCAGCACAACACGAGATCCCCGTGAGCATGGGGCCCTGAGTGACAGTGTGAGTAGTGCAGAGCTGCCTGAAACCATGTGGTGCTGCACTGAGCCGGGCCAGGCCTGCACCATGCAACACAAGCAGCACTGAGTGCCAGTCAGCTGGGACTGAGCAGTACTGCTCCATGCCGCATGGGGGCTGCCAGGAGGGCCCCAAGCACCCTGACAGCTGCTGCTGCAGGGGTGAGCTGTGGGCCCTGTGGGGGGACTGTAGCCCCAGCAGGGGGACTGTGGGCCCTGCAGGGAGGCATGTGGATCCTGTCAAAGGTGGCAGCAGGTCACAGCTAGGCAGCAGCGCCCACTGCCAAACTGCTACAAGGGGTAGAGGGTGCAGGGGCCACTCTAAGTTTAGGCTGCTTCACCAGTCCAGCTGGCACAAGGGGTAGTGTCCCCAGATACCAAGTGGCTGGGCCTCAGAAGCTCCTGAGGGTAAGTAGTCCTGAGCTGCTTGCCAGGGCAGCTTTTTATCCTGCTGGGACCAGTACAGGTGCTGGACCCATGTTCTAGCTCCCCCTGGCTGCAGATCCAGGAGGAGCTGGGCAGGATTATTTTGCCCTAAGAGGCACAACTTGCTCCACACCAAAGTGCATGTCTGGGCATGTGCACTGAGGCAAAAAACCCTGGCTCAAATTTGTGCCGGTCCTATTTGCACTGCTGCAAAAGCATGTGCCTGTATGTGTGGATGTGCCCAGGGAGGGTAAACTGTCTGGGCCCAATTCTGTACTCCATTAGATGCAATGCAGCAGGAAGTTACTGAATGTGTGCTTTTGAAAGCTTATGTATCTCTAATTTAGTTAGCCTATAAGGTACAACTCTATCCTGCCCACTGCACGAGTTAGTCATGAGAGTAGTCATAGTCAGGTGGCACATGGGCGATTGCTGTCTTTAAGAGAGAACTTAAATAATCCCTGTGGTAGCACCTGGTAAACCCTCTGTTTAGAAGATCAGAGGAAATGAAGATAAAGTATTACAAGCAGGTTTCTTTTTTGGCCTGGCAACATTAAAAAGAGCTCTGCTTTTTGAACTGATTGTGAAATGACTTCCTCATAATGGTGGTGTCACTGCTGCTACAAGAGACAAAATGTGTTGTTTACAATAGGAGCTGATGAAAAGACAGAAGGGGAGAGGGGAACAGAGGAGATGCTGAGAAACAATTCAGTCCTTCAGATGACACATTTTTCTGTGTGACATGTCTTTACCATGTTTTCTCTGTATTCTCGACATTAGAATACCTAATGGGCAATTTGTTTAATTGGATGACTGTGCTTAGAATATTTTACTGGGAAACAAAGGGACAACAAGTAAATATGTCTGCTCAGATTTAGGACTGCTGAGAAAAATGGGAGTTTGCAGAGTTTATTAGGCCACTGAAATAACATAGTGGGAAGGTGGGGTCTTATCTCTCTCCCTCTTGTTTGTTTTTGTTTTGGTATCTCAGTGTTAGCAGTGGGTTCACTGCTTTGCGTGAACTTTTTTATCTCAACATAAGACAAGAGAGAGAGAAAATGACAGGCTTTGGCCACTGCGCTCTGGTTAACAGTTAAGTCTGTAGGGACAATTCACTTTACATATGATGGATGTTTAACAATTACTAATCTTAAATTGCAGGGGCACAGCTGGAGAGGGAAGTAGAAGCTGCTCAAGAAGATAAATGATTATGACAATTTATTAAAGATACATGGTTAGTGCTTGATGCAGCTCCCCTCTTTAAAAGTAGTAGTAGTAGATGAGAGGGAGGATGACTTGAATCATTGTAAGGAGAGATTTTGAAAAAAAGGAAATGAATACTAGGATGGTGGAGGGAATGAAAATGGCAGTGATAGACAGTGCTTTTTAGCTTAGAATGGACAATGTAGATAGACATTTTTAAGCTTGGCTGCAGGCATTCAAGTGATAGTGCAGTTTGCAGGTGAGGGGAAAAGTGAAGGAATATTATCGTTTCAAATAGATCTGGCTAATGAGAAAACCAAGCAAAAAAAATCAGTGAGCTCAGAAAAAGTTAAAGATGCTAAAGGAGAATAACGAATTGAGCCTAATTTTGCTTAGATTTGCACTATAGCAACTGAATGAACTCACTGGTATGTAAGTTGATTTCCAACTTGATTTCCTTCTATGATAAGGTGACAGGCTTTGTGGATGGTGGGGAGAGCAGTGGATGTAATATAACTTGACTTCTGTAATATAGCATGGCACTGTTTCACATGAACAAGCTAAGGAAATACTAGACTAGATGAATAGATCCATACATAACTGGATGGATTATCATGCTCAATGAGTAGTCATCAGTGGCTCAATGTGTACCTGGGAAGATGTATCAAGTGGGGTTCCTCAGGGGTCTGTCCTAGGTCTAGTATTGTTCAATATCTTCATTAATGATTTGGGCAATAGGATCGAGTGCATGCTTAGCACATTTTCAGATAACACTGCTTTTGGTGGAGTTGCAGACACTCTGGAGGGTAGGGCTAGGATCTAAAATGACCCGGATATGAGGGCAGTGTGAAGCTTCGGTTGCTGATTCAATTTGGCAGAGATTTGGCCTGATTTGGTGGCCAAATCTCTGAATCTGAATTGAATCAGGAGACCCTTTAATCTCTCCAAATCAGATCACAACCCTCCAAGTCAATTCGGAGAGATTTGATGATTCAGACATAGACACAGGTTTAAATGTTTTTTCTACGTACCTCAAGGTACCAGGCAGCTTGTGAACACTGAGATTCTGGGGCAGATGGAGCATCCCACAGGAGTGCAGCAGTGGGAGTCCCCAGTGCACTCGGCAGCAGACATGGAAGTGGACCAGAAGCACTTCCAGTCCACTTCCGCATCTGCCTTGGAGGACCCTTCCCCTGCCTCCCTGGCTCTTGGTGACTAGTGCCTCCTGGGTCGGGGGGGCACCCGGGGTGCCTCTGCTGCCAATCACCAAGCCGGGGGGATGCAGGGCGGGGGGAGGGGAGTGTCCCCCATGCACTTGGCCACAGACCCAGAAATAGACTGGAAGTATCAAATCTTCAGATTTGGATTCAGCTGAATCGAATTGGGACAGTAATCCGAATCAACGAATCAAATCAGTCCCCTGAATTGGGCCAAATCTGAATCCAAATTGAATACAGCCTGCTTCACACACCCTTGGGCTCTTTAAACTGGTCCCAGTAATAGTCCTTCTCTGGGCTCAGAAACATGAGCTATATTGCCCTGGGTTGTTCTGCTTCCCAGGGCTCAGCCAAAAGCAAAATGATTCAAATGAACATCCCTTCAATCATGTCCCAGCAACACAAGCTTTGAAGCCCCAGGTTAATCTACGCCACAGGGTTCAATTGCAAATATAAAAGAATCCAATATAACCACTCCCAGCATGAGTTAATCCTCATCCTCTAGTCTTCCTTTGAAGAGTCCTTCCTCTCCATGTGAACATTTTCTCCTCTAAGTCTTCGTCGTCGTCATCGTCGTCGTCCTCGTCCACGTCCTCCTCCTCCTCCTCCTCCTCCTCACTTCCTCTTCCTGTCCCCTTTTATTTCTGGATCAGCCAGTCAACTTCCCCTCATTTACTTACTGACTGAGACAGCTGCAGCTTCTTAGGCAGGTGGCCTGTTACCAGCTAACTAACTGATCCAGGCTTCCACCCTGCAGCCTGTTACAGGGGATTTGATTAGTCTCCAAAGGGTGATTTTCAAGAAGATGGAGATAAATTTTCTTTGTGGCTGTAGAGAAACAATGGCCTCAGACTGTAGCAGAGAAAGTTTAGGTTGGGGATTATAAAGGCCTTTCCCACTGTGACGGTGGTTAAGCATTGGGTAAGGCTACCTAAAGAAGCTGTGGAACTTCCATCCCTGGAAATTTTCAAGAGCAGGATGGACAGACACTTAACTGGGATGGTTTAGTCAAGGAAGATCCTCCCTTGAGCATCGTTACACTAAATGACCTCACAGGGTAATTTCCAGCCCTACTTTGTTATGACTCAAAGTGCTGCTTCCCTTACAGGGCTTGATCCTGTACTCTTGAAGGCAAGGGAATTCACTGGTACCAGAACTGAATCACACACAGTATGCGGCAGACACCTATACTTTTAGTTCATTCTTGTTTTATTTTTTTTAACAGAGCAAAACTGAGCCCTTAGTGACTAACAGCTCTGACAGACTGCCTTGTGTTAGCATCTGAAAAGCACTTGAGAAAAAATCAGACAGTAAAACAAGACAGCTTATTTCCTGGACCCCATTGTGGTTTCTTTCAGGCAGATTCATTTGCATATTATCTTGGTATTTCAAAGAAAAATATTCTAAGCACAATCACCCAATTAAACAAATTGCCCATTAGCCATTCCTATGTCATGAAATGAGGCCAAACTCACGAAAGGCATGTCATACAGAGAGATGTGTCATCTGAGAAATTGTTTCCCGGAATTTCTTCCTTTCTCCTCCCTCATTCTTTTCATTGGAGCTAGAGTAGTTATAGACTATAAGCTTGATTTTTTTTTTCTTGAATTGTTGCTGGCCCAGCAGAGAGAGGGCTATAGTAAGCAGTCAGGTGAGGTTTTATGAAATTGCAAGGCTCACGTCACCCATTCTTTCCTAGTGGCAAGTGGTTTAAATAATTAGTGGCATTGAATAGGAAGGAGATACAGCCATGACTCCTAGTGGATTTGCTGATTTAGCTTATTCCTAGCCCACCTCCACGAGCATGGCTCCAGGAGTCCATGTCCTCATGTGCAAAAGAGAAGAATGAAAATCAAGTCAAGTTTACTGTAGAGTCTCCTAACACTTCAGAATGAAGTTATTATGGGAACGCTTAGTGAACAGGGCAAGTTTATTTTGGCCTGGCTAGAAAGGAATATTAATTGCAATAAACTATCTATTCCCCTCAGATTTTCATGCAGTTATTCAGATGCTAACATGCTGAGGCAGTTTGTCAAAATTAGTATCCTTTGCAGATTTGATTTTGCCCTTTGTTTAGAAAAACAACTAAGAAAGTAAGAATATCTCTGAGAATGATAAAGGCAACAGAACCAGCACCAGATACTACTATTTTTGTACTAACTAATGTGTGTGTGGGAGAGGGGGATGCACTACCCATCTGGCTCTAGAAGAGTTTCTTTATTCAAGTTCCAGCAAATGCAAGCAAAATTTGAATTGTAACTCTGGGTCTATCTGCTCTTCTTTTGACTACTGAGTTTATTATATCCTGTCTGAATTTCCTTACTGTCTTACCTTCCTGGAGGCATCCTCTTCCTCTTCTTCACTGGGAGGTTGGCTTTGTTCACTAGCCTCCATGGCTCAGGTATCCCAGCACTAGTAGTAACAATATGCTAGAAGAGCCATGGTGTGAGGCGATATGGTTGTGGGGTGGAGAGCTCTTGGTAGATGGTAGGAGGGAAGAAGGACTTGCAAGAGGCTTCAAGTAGAAAGGAAGGGTAGCATATAGATAAGCTACTCAGGGAATGGGTGAGGTGGACAATAAAATTATATAAAGTGGTTGCCTACAAAGACCCCTTCCAGTCCTATGTACTGTGATCATAACCCAGTGCTGTATCTGGAAAGAAAGTTAAGGAGTAAATAAGCAATATATCAGTGAAACTAAAGGCTCAGAGCAGCTATTCAACACACTTATTTATTTGTTTAGAAATTTATAGTGTCATCTGTCTCTAAAACAACTAGATGCCATATATCAATAAAAACAATCAATAACAAATCAAGAGAATATAACAGAACCCCTGCTTGTTAACAAGCAAACCCCATTCCTTATTACAAAATTCAATGAAAAGCCTGGCCAAACAAATAACTTATGCTGTGCCTTGATGCTTGCCAAATGCACTATCTGATGGACTGCCAGAGAGAGTAGGACCCTGAAGAACAATGCTTCCACTGAGAATGACCTTTGAACGGACATGGAAGGTTTCCCACCAAGAACCTGCAACCAGAGTGACCTGCCAGGGCAGGATGTTGGGAGTGAGATTATCTCTTAGCTATATGGATCACAGACTAGTGTGAGTGTTTTATCAAGCATAAGCAATACCTTTGCCTGCGTCTGAAAGTGAGTAGAATCGTGGAAGACTGATATTACAGACTTATAAATGTCTGTTGCATCCAAGAGCCTTAGTGAAAGTTTCTGACTCCTCTTGAAGGGTTACTGTAAGTACAGGGCATAGCAGAAACCTAGCCTTGAGATTACCAAGGAATGGATCTCTCTGAGAAGTCTGTGTCATGAAGGAACCACAACACTGAGTTCTCTGGGATAATATATATTTATTTAGACTTATAGCTCATCCCCCTCCTCCCCGCCAAAAAAAAAGTCTTAGGCTGGCTTACAGTTAAAGCCAGAAAAAAAGAAACAAAATAAAATATTTAAATACGAAGACACAACAAAACAAATTTTCTCAGTATTCCCACTCTCACTCCCCCCCATCCAAAAAACAACAACAACAAAACTAACTTCAGATGAAATCCATAGACCCACAGCAGGCTGCAAGCCATTTTAGCAAAGTCTAGAGAAATATTCTGATGTGTGACCAGAGGGAAGGGTTTTAGTATTTTTATTGGATCAACTGTACAGTTGGGAAAGATGTTATGTAAGTTTCAGAGAAGAAGGGAACTTTGTGCCCAAAACTTTGATTAACATCTCTCCCCACTATACGGTTTTGGTCCAATAAAAAGTATAATCTAAAAACCCTTTCTTGTCATACATTTTCAAGACGATAATGACTACCACAACACTCCAGTGCTATTACAGGATGTACGGGATATTCTCCTACATTGTTTTCTTAACTAAACAGTCACAAACTCCTTCAAGACCGTTTCAGGTTGGATGTAAGGAAAAACTTCTTACTGTCTGAGCCCCAAGACCTGGAATAGACTCCCTCCAGGGGTGGTGCAGGCACCTACTCTGGACTCTTTTAAGAAACATTTGGATGTCTATCTTGCTGGGATCCTTTGACCCTAGCTGACTTCCTGCCCCTGGGGTAAGGGCTGGACTCAATGATCCTCTGAGGTCCCTTCCAGCCCTAATGTCGATGAAATCTATTCAACAGCCCATGCCATGCACCATAGAAGGTATGGCCCTCTGTAAAGTACCAATAACCATGTAGCCTGATTCTCTGGTCTTCTAATGTAATAGTTCACAGCATATGCAAAAAAAAGTGGCCAGCAAGTTGAGGGTACAACTCAGATCATCTATCTTGGATCTTGTACTGGGCAGCTGGGAAGAACTGGTGAAGAATGTGAAGGTAACGGTAAACTTGGGAGGAAGCGATCACAGAATTTGTGGTCCTGAAATGAGGAAAGCATGAGGTCAGCAGAACTAGGACACTTTCAAAAAGAACAATTTCAACCAACTCTAGGAGATAGTTGGTATGGTGGCATGAGAAGATAGACTGATGGATAAAGGTGCCCAGGATGTTCAGGAACTACTAAAGGCATGGTACTAGAAGCCCAACAATGCGGCTGTACAAGATGCTTCTAGGATGCCTCATGTGAGAAGAAAACATATACACAATGGAAAGATAGGCAGATCACCAAAGCAGCATGCTAGAAAATAGCAAGAACTTTAAAGGACAGAATAAGGAAGGCAAAGGTAAAAAATGAGCTTCAGCTGGTGAGAGAAGGTAATGACAACAAAAAGAGGTTCTGTAAGTATGTTGGCCAGAAAATAAAGACCAAGGGAACTGTGGGTCCACTGTTAAATAGATAGGGTGAACTCCTAAAAGAATATGCAAAGAAGGCAGAGTTGTTCAACAGCTACTTTGTTGAAACTAATCACAAAAAAAATTAGCTGCAGATAGCTTATAAGGAATATCTGGACAAGGTAGAGGACAAACTGAGTGATAATAACACAAGAAACAGTCAGAGAATTTTTTATTGGACTGGATGAAGTCAAGCAGGGCCTGGTCAAGCCTTAACTTCACCTCAAAGGTACTGAAGGAACTGGCAGAAGAAATCTTGGAGCCCTTGGCAATAATATTTATGAAGTTGTAGGAGACAGGCAAGATACCAAGGGACTAGAAAAGGGCCAACATTGTGCCCTCTTTAAAAAAGGCAACAAATAGGACCAGGGGAACTACAGACTGTTTAGCCTCACCTCAAAACCCAGGAAGCTACTTGAGCATAATAAAGTCCTTTTGCCAGTATCTGGAGAAGGAAAGGCTTATCATGGGCAGTCAGCATGGATTTACCGGGAACAAATAGTGTCACACTAACTTGAACTCCTTTGACAAAATAACTACTTGGGTGGATGAAGTGCAGTAGATATATTGTATCTGGACTTCAGCAAGACTTTTGACAAAGTCCCACTTGACCTACTCATAATCAAATTGGAGAAATCTGGGCTAAGCAAAACTACTACAAGGAGGATAGACAACTGGCTCAATAGCCACAAGCAGAAAAGTAATTTTATCAGAATGGCAGGAGGTTTTGAGTGGAGTCCCATAGGGGCCTGTCCTGGGCCAAGTGCTGTTCAACATGTTTATTAATGATTTGGATGCTGGGAGAGAGAACTTCTTGAGCAAATTTGCAGGTGACACAAGACAGGAGGGATTGTAAACATGGTGGAGAAAAGGAATGTAATTCAGAAGATGTTGATAGGTGGGAGGCTGGGAAGGAGCTAACAAGAGGAAGTTTGGTGTTGAGAAATGCAAAGAGCTACACCCTGGGAAGAATAATTAAAAACACAACTACAAAATGGTTGACAACTGACTGAATGGTAGCACTACAGAGAAGGATCTAGAAGCCTTGGTGGATCACAAACCCTATGCAAGTCTGCAGTGTAATGTGGCTGCACAAAAGCCAATTCAATTTTAGGCTGCAGCAATAGAAGCATTAGGTGTAAGACATGGGAATTGATAATGCCTCCTTACTAAGCACTGGCTCATCTACGGCACCTAGACATGGGCAAAGAAGCTGCCCTGACATGCTGTAATTAATTACAATGTGTTGGAGCGTGGTAATTACCACCCTCCAACAGACTCCAGCATCACAGGGATCAGTGTTTCCACACTGAAAAATGGCAGTGGGGGCACTTTAACTAAAGCTTGTTTGACAACGCTGATACACATGATGCTCTGGGGGAAAGGGGGAGGTACTGATAAAGATTATGCTCCAGGTGCTTTAATTAGAGTGACTCTCTAAGAGCATCTCTAATTAAAGTGCACCCCTTCCCCCCTCCCCCCCCACACTCCTGCAGCATGTCTATAAATGCCCCTAGAGTACTATGTGGAGTTTGGCCCTCCACACTATAAAAAGGACACAGAGAGGTTAGGGTCCAGAGGCAGATAACAAAATGAAACGTAGTTGTGTTCAACTTGCAGAAGAGGCTATTAAGAGGGGACATGACACTAATCACAGAGAGCTGACTCAGTGCCAGGTGAGGTGACATATCAGAGCACTTCTGATGAAGAAGGGCATGGCAGAGTTTTCATATGCTCCAGTGATCTTTAGATACTGTTACAGCCAAGCACAACTTACAGCAGCTGAGACAGTTGCTTGAAGAGAAAAAAGTCCTGGCTGTGAATGTCAAACTGAATAGGCTACTGGGGAAAAGGAAGGGATTTAATGGTAGAGCTGTGCGAAGCTTTGGTCCCTGATTTGACTCGGTGGAGATTTGGCCCAATTCGGTGGCTGAATCTCTGAATCAAATCAGAGGACCCTTTAATCTCTTCAAATCAAATCAGAACCCTCCAAATCGATTTGGAGAGATTCAGAAAGATTCGGCGATTTGGACATAGACACAACTTCAAATGTTTTTTCTAAGTATCTCTAGGTAGCAGGCAGCTCATGAACATTGTGATGCTGGGGTGCATGGAGTGTCCTACAGGAGTGCAGGATGCTCAGCAGCAGACTTGGAAGTGGACCAGAAGCACTTCCAGTCCACATCTGGGTCCACCAGGGAGCACTCGGGGGCCCCCTACGCCCCACTGCACCCTCCTGGCTAGCAACTGGTGCCTCCTGGGCCTGTGGGGCACCCAGGGTCCCCCTCCAGCCAATTGCCAAGCCAGTGGGATCTGGGAGGCCCCCCAGGTGCTCCCCAGTGGACCCAGAAGTGGACTGGAAGTACTTCTGGTCCAATTCTGGGTTTGCCACCAAGCACGTGAAGGGCCCCCCACACTCCGGTGGGACACTCCATGTACCCCAACATCACATTCACAAGCCATGCTGGTACCTCAAAGTATGTAGGAAAAACATTTAAAGCTGTGTCTCCAAATCAGCATTGAATCTTCAGATTCAGATTTGGCTGAATCGAATTGGGGACAGTGATCTGAATCAACAAATCAAATCACAGTCCCTGATTCAGGCCAAATCTGAATTGAATAGCACTCATTTCGCACACCCCTACTTAATGGCAAAGGCCAGTGGAGGCCTCATTACATTTATGTATGTTGAGTGTCACAGTTTTAGATTTTAAATACCACCAACCTAGACCGTAATGGTCAAGAAATCCATTTCCAAAACCTTTTCTGCTCAACTGCTCTCTAATCCTACTGCTTTCAGAACAGTGGTTACTTCAATGGTTATAAAGAACGTTTTTGGATCTTAAACACAATGTAAAACCCAAGCGTGCAAAGTTTCTGGGTTAGAGTTCTCCCTGTTTATGCAACAGACTGTATTCATAGTTCAGTTCAGATGTGACATATTTTTCCTTTGATACACATGGAAAAGTAATGCCTTATCTTTTTCCAGAAGCTGTAATATGTTTATATATAGCTGTCTCATCTGTGGATATTTTCCCCTATTACTATTCATTGGTTTGTAAGAACTGCCCATCCCTGAACAGAAGTATACATTGTCACGATTGTCTGTAGCTGAGGGAAAATAAATAAACAATGAAGTCCTCCGGTCATATTATAGTATGAACTTTACAATTAGAGTTTAAGTTGTTTAGACGATTGCTCCAAATCAGGAAGTGATGTTTTATATTGACCATAAAAAATGGCATAGAAAATACACAGCAGAAACACCTTGTGGATGTGCTTTTTATTTTAAGGATAATGGGGCACTACAAAGTAAAAGCAACTTCTTAAATATACAACAGCAACAATTATACAATGCCTTTCATCTTCAGGAGATTTTACTAATATTAACTAAGTTAGTGTACTACAGCAACTGAAAGATATATAGCAAAATCAAGTATGGCAGGCAAAATTGGTTGGAACATCTAGTCAACATTTCATTTTTATTCAAAAGTCAGAATGAGTGTTACCTGTGATTTTTCTTCCCCTTTCAAAGAAAATAATACAATGAACAATGATAATCTCCTACTTGCCTCTGAACATTTGTACACAAGTTTTGTATGTAGGCATATCCATTTGTGCATACATTTGTGTAAACAGTTCTGTTAATTTCTATCAGTTCCACAAGGCTTATCTACCACTATCCATTTACACTGAGAATTATAGGAACAGCTGAAGAATTAAGAACTACACCACAGAGAAGAAACAAAACAAAAGTGTGGAGTATAAAAGATTTAACTGACATTCTTGGGGGCCATTCTGCAGACCTTTTGTACAAAAAGAGCATCAAAAGACTCAGTGGAACATAAAGTAGCATAACAAGTAATGACTAGTTCCAGGATTAGGTAAATGGTCAGTATTCTGCCTGAGTATGATGTCTTTGTAACGTGTAGTTGAAATTTAAATCTTCTTATCAGCCCTTCTGGAATAAAATGCATGTGCACTAATAAAACTGCGTTCCCTGAAGTTACTTTTGTATGTGGCACGACTGCAAAATTCGGCAATAAAGTCTTCATTTAAACCCAGTGTACAATATTGAGTGATCTCATTTTACTTTGATTACTGGTTACCTTCTTGAAAACAGCACTGCTAAAGCACCCTACTCAAAACAAATTCAGAAAGCCCTTAATCTTGGGCAAGATGTTTTCCTTATTTAAGCACTTGCTTTAGACTTGATAAAGCATCAGACTGAGATGACATGCAGACAGGACTGTCTAAATGCAAAGCATAAAAGTGTTTCATCATAAACATTAGACATGATCCAGAAAGATTAACTATTTTGCCGAACATTTTCAGATGCCAGATTCAAAGGGGCAGGTATTGTTGTAAATTATAAATAATATTAACTTGGGATCTCAGCCTCCTTTTTATAAATGGAGGGAAAATGGAACATATGCATGTGCCACAACAGAAAAGACTATTACCTTAAAGAAGGACGTGCAGGTTTTTTTTCCATATGGGTCTGCTTTGAGTCTTGATGTTGTGGTGAAGGTTGCTTCTGTAGAGGTTTGTTTGGCAGAGGGATGTTGGGGCCAATGGGTGGTAAAAAGAACTGGCACATTGCACTGGCAATTCGCCCGCCTATATAGTGGAAGGAGGTTACGGTTCTGGGAGCTGATGATGCTTTTTCACTTGAACTAATTAAACGGTTTGCTAGAGCCTTTGCCTCATCCTATTGAATGAAAAGTGAAAAAAAAAAGAATGACATATACCAGAATAAACTTCTTAAACCAAGCCAATGACAAAAATGATCAGAGCTATAATCCATCTGCAGACAGAATTATAAATAAAGCATGTAGTATTTAATTCTGTTTTCCATGGCTCACTTTGATTCACTGCTTCTGCTTGACTCAGTACATGTAAGGGAAAAGTACACCCCTGATTATTTGCTTAAAGTGATAGAACAAAATGATAAAAGTGAAATAATATCTTCATTTTTAATGTTTTGGAAATATGAATAGCATCTCAGTTCTAATAAATAAACAGGGTTTTGATTTGTATGTTTCTCCCCAGTGGTGAAAAGCACAACACATGCTTGTGACGACATTTTGAATAAGTTACCAGTCTTACAAAGAGGTCTTTTATAAAATGTAGAGCCATGGTTTGAAGTATAGCTTCAAGTTGCATATGCAGGTTTGCTTGTCCAACCATCAGAGGATGAAAAAAGGCAGTTTTGTGCACAAATAAAGTAACAGGTTTGAGTATGTGATTTGCAACTCTAAAATGCCCATTCATAATGATTGCTAAAATGAGTTTATATGTGCACATAAAAGCACATGAAAAATTTCAGAGACCAGATTGAAAATTTATTTAAATGGGACATTGATCAAATGTATATTGGCACACAAAAACATAAATTATAGCCTTTTTGATTAAATGTTTGGAATTGTCCCTCAATCCAAGAGGACATTAGCTGTTAAAGAGTTAAATTACAAACTCAGGCTATTTTTTTTTAAATATAAGTTTTCTTTCTTATTTATATGTATATTTTCACAGTACAAACAAACCCACTAGTACCATGTTTCTATTTCTCTTCACTTTGGTGATGATGTCCTTGCCTATTTTTTAATTACTTTTCTTCTCTAAGCGAAAACATCAGATGAAGCACCCATAAGGCATATTATTCTTGGCCAGAATCTGGCTATAGTAATTGAAGCTGCTAGCTTCAAAATCTCATGTAATGTTATAATCAGCCACTCTTTATGTTTACAATATAATTGCTCTTTCTTGAAAGTAAATAGGATGTCATATCCTGTCAATTTTGCTTGAAAATACTAATGACAAACTATTTTCTGAATATTACAAATCTTTATGCAGCCTTTTACCAGTCAGTCAGATTTGATTTTGCTTGCCTATCAATCCTTGTAAGAGTAAACAGATGGAATGGGGAAAGCTTTTTTGTATTTGAATGTCAATCATACTCCTTAACATTACTGGGACTTGCTTTTGGGTAACATGTTTATTAATATCATTATGTAGGTACATTTGATCAGTTAACAAAGTTAGTAACTGTACATCTTGTTCCCACAGTTTGCTGCAGTTTGTAAGCATTTTAATGGCTGTTATAGAAGCTTCTACTAGTGTCACTGTACAGTTACAGATGTGTCAACATTTTCATTATACATCCTAGTTTATGACTCAGCTGTAAGAATACATTTCATGAGGCTCAGCTTATATGGCTCTTCTGCACATCTGATTGTGTGTGTAAAATTTATTAAAAATTATTTTGGCCTTTTTACCATAACAGAGGGGAAAATGTTGCCATGTTGCAATGTTTTTCTCTCAGATGTTTTATGGTAGAGGTGCCAAAGATACAGCCTATGAAGCTGCATCATCCAGGCCACAATGCTGACTGTTGCATGCAGGATATGCTAGCCCTGGATGTGGCCCCATGTGGTGCACAGAGCCACCTAGTGCAGACTGCATATGACATGGCTACATGTTCCACCCACACCAGACTGGCCATGTGTGATGCATGTAGCAGGTGGGGCTGGATCTGGTGCACATACTGCAAGCAGCCCACATGGCCAGTCCAGGGTGAGCTTAGACCAGCCCAAAGGGCTGGGCCCACAGACTGGCCCAACACCCCTCTTCCAGCCTGCAGGGACCAGCCCTGTTTTATGGTATCCTTGTTGCTTCATAAGAGAATCATGAACCTAAAACAAATACAAAGAAAACTACTTTCCCTGGTCAGCAGAGAATTTGTTCTCTGCTATTCTTACCTTAAATTTTTTTTATTTTTATTTTTTCTCAGTCAGGCCCCAACCCAGAAACGTAAGGCCAGGGTAGTTATGACTTAGGCAGAGAGCATGGGTAGGTCAGGTGGTGGATGTTGAGAAAAATCATTGAAGCAAAAGTTGGGGGTGTAGTTTATGTAAAGGTTCATAAGGGACCTGAAGAAAGATCCACCGGCCAGGGGAAGATAGAGTTCTGGAAGGAAGAAGATGCCCAGAAGGTATTGGGGAGACAGTGGGAGATCTGGGGAAGGCTTTGGGATCTCCAGAGAGCCATAGGGAAGTGAGAAACCCCACAATCTGCCTTAGGAAAGAGACCAGGGTATACAAGGGTGGAATATAGATGAGCCAGATGGAAGTGGGGAAAAAAACCACCCAAAAGTAGGCAAGAACTCCCTGGAGAGGAGTGAGAAGATTTGGGCCAGCTCACAACAGGGTTCACTTTTGACAGACAGCAGATACAGGAGTGGGGGAAAGTCCCCCTCCCCACCCCCCGAGAGTAGCATAGGAGGAGAGGGTAGACCTTAGAAGGCAAGGAACTCAACCGACTAAGAGTTCAGCCTACCAAGGTTGGCTAATGAGAAGGGACTACCTGTGGCAGGGCAACTCCCGTGAAATCCCACATGGTGCGTCTTGGGGGAAAGGCAAGCAGAAGGCACCTGAAAAGCTCCACCTCTATGTATCTGAACTGTTGGTGAGCAAGAACAAGAACTTAAGAGGACCAAGACAAAGGACGTGAGATGGACAAGAGTGAAGACCCATCCTGGTGAGTCTGGGTCTTAAGTGGGAAGGTGTGTAGCAGGGCACTAAGGTGCCTGCTCCTCTTAGAGCAGAGATAAGAACCCAGGTGCAGGTTGCCATGACAACTGGTTAATGAAGGAATTGGCCACACCTGCACCTGGTCAGCTGGCCAGAGGAGGCAGGGCCTTTGGCCCATATAAACCCCAGGGCTGGTACCAGGGAGTTAGTCCCTTACCAGCAGGAGCCTCCAGGTGAAGGGAGGGCCCAGAGATGTGGTAGCCAGCAGATATGCTTCTCATAGAACAAAGGGGACACCAGGAGCCCACAAGGTATCCTTGCCTACTAGGCACCAAGCCTCAGAGGGGGAGTTTTACTTTTTTAAAGGAGCAGAGCATGATGTGAGTTCTCTGTTAAGTTACAGCCCAGGGACTCATGGTGGTTGGTGGTTAAGTGTGTGCTGTCTGATAACAACCAGTGGCTTGGGTGAGGCTTGTTGGGGAAGGAGGAGGCCTCATAGTGGCCCACTACAGGGTGGGGACCCTGACGCCAGAGAGGGTGCAGCATTTGGGGGGCACAGACCCCAGCGCCAGACAGGGAGCAGTATTTGGGGGGCACAGACCCCAGCGCCAGACAGGGCGCAGCACTTGAGACGGGGCTACAGAGAGCCCAACAAGGACAAGGAGCTGAATTAATAAGAGGCCTAGACAAGACAATGCCTGTATCATCTGCGAGACTTGGGGCATGGTAAAGGGATGGTTGGAGCCACGCATATGGCCCATAAGGTTTAGAGACTCAGGAACCATCCACAGTGAAGTGGGATATCAGGGGGTTTAGAAACAAGGTTGATAGGATCTAGCCTGACCACATCCAAAACTAAAGCTCAAGGGCAGCCTCCCTATATTCATCATACCATCAAGACATGGCAGGTGAGTACAAGGGTGCTTGTAGGGCAAGACTGGCATGGTTAAGGACCTGGGGGTAACACAGCCACCCCCCAGGTACCTCACCCTGTTACACATGCCTAACGCATACCAGCAAGATCAGGCCCTCCCCAAAAATGCAGTTGTAGTTACTTTGTTTTTAAAACATAGATAAGGCGCAGGAGCTGGTCATGGTTGTCCCACCACCTGTCTTTTACACAAGAGGCTGCTGGTTAGACTTGTCATTCAGGCAGTAAGAGACCAGGGTTCTGGGCTGTCTTCAGTCTGAGAGAATACCGAACCAGAGCCCTGGGTTCTGGTATCTGCTCCCAGGGCTTTTTATGCATTTTACATTAACCTGTCATTCGATTAAAAATGCTTAAGCGTGTCCTTTGGTGATGACCGAGGTGAGGATCAAGGGTCTTTCTTTTTGTTTTACTTTTTTGTTAGGATTCTTTTGAAATGTAGTATTGTATCTGAAGGAGTTAGACGTGCTTTTTGAGGAGGGGGTGACAGCCAGAGCTGCTCTGTAGGACAGGGGGTATGGGCTGGGTGGGGACATTGGTGGAAGGTGAGGGCATCTTCTGTGGGACTGAAGTGCGGTAGTGGGGTGGGACTTAGGGGAAAGACAGAAAAAGGTTGCATGCATTCAAATACGAGTGGCAGCTGGGAGGCATGGCTGGAGTGATGGGAAGGGTTTGCTTGTGGGGGAGTTTGAACAGGAAGGCAGTGGTTGCGGGGAGTGAAGGAGAGAGTTGGAGTTCTCAGATTTCAGGATCTTGTTTATCAACTCCTATCTCTGGGTTGTTTGTTTATTGTAAGCCACTCTGAGCCTTTTGGATAGGGCAGATACAAATCTAATGGATACAATCAAAATAAAAGAACAGAAACAATCTTGGGAAAAGGAGACTGGAGCCCACAACTCCAGCCCTCCCAACTGAGTGCCCTCATTACCAGGTTTTGGAGCCATGCTCCTCTCTTGCTCTCTGCTTCTGGCCCCATGAACCTCACATTCTTTTTTGCACACTGGCTCAGCTTCCGCAGCTATGATAGTGCTCTCTCATCCAGCAACATAGCCACAAACCTGGCATGTCCTGGGAGGTGGCAGATGTGGGTTGAAATCAGGGGTGCCTCCTGAGTCTTGGGGGGCACATTTTGTGGGCAGGCCTGGGGTGAGCCAAAAGCCCCATATCCACTCCTATACTCATGTGCCATGGATTAGTGTCCCCACCCCTGCAACACACCGCCAGCCCGCACAGCAAAAAAACTGCCCTGTCCTGAGCAATGCCAAGTCAGAGTTCAATCTCAGGGGAGGCATGTGCCCTCCCCTCCCCCCCCATGTCTCCCTTACCAATCACCTGTGAAATGTCTCTTAGGGTAGGGAGGATCTCAAATCCAGGACTTATGCTTCATGGGAAAGTGTTGTAGCCACTAGACTATTATATAAAAGTTGGGTGGCTCCACCACTTCTGGCCACATCTTTAAAAATACTGCACCCTGTTTAATTCGTTCAAAGAACATTTGGAGGCACCTCCCTTCAGGAAAAGTCCAGGATTTGGCTCTCAAGTAGATAGAGATGCCTACCTCAACTACCTAAGCTGTGGAGAGTGGCAGAAATTCAGGTATCCCCTTGTTCCACATTTTTTTTATTGGCTAGTTTGATGCCCCTTCTTGCCCAGCCTGTGGTAAACAGCAGTTTCTCCTCTTGAAGCACAAAGGAAATATGAATGTAAAGCAACACATCCATGAGGCTGTCTTTATGTCAGTCAGAAAAGTTACTCATTCTTATTTTCATTCTATACCCATTACTATAATTTAGTTCAACTACAGGAAATAAATGTAAGAGAAACCTATAAAAGAGGACTATATGACATATGAAGAACATAGCATTTAGCCTTATGGGTCAAAATGAATAAGAATGTAGTAAGAGTTGCGTATATAAATATATAAGCACTGGGTAAGCAAGTGAAAAGGAGGGGGAGAGGAGTGAGAGAGAACATTTTTTAATCTTTCACTTCTCCTAGCAGATGGTAGAAAGTACTTAGACAGGATGACTCTTCCTAGATGTGCCAGCATATGCTGTGGAATTGCCCATACAGAAAAGCCTTGCTCATTGCAAATCTCTCAGGAACTATCACAAACAAAGCACATCCATTAACATTTGCTTATTATGTGAACGTGTGTTTGTGGCAATTTTCTATTTTCCTCTCAGACATTAGGGCCACAATTTAGTCTGTTTGATAGATTTATTGGATTAAGTTCTAGGCATTTAGGACTCTACTCTTTTCCCTTTTCTTTTTAAAAATGCATGCTTATCTTTTTTTTTTGGACTCCCAGGTCCAATACTCACTCTTGAGTCTTGTTAGCAAGCCCATACCTTTTAACTTATGATACCAATTCTGCTGCCATGAATCTGGAAGCTTGTTATGGGCATGTGGCATGCCCAAACCTATAACCAAGGAACCCTATGGGGCCAAATTTTTCATAGTTTGCACCAATCAATCAACCACTGATGTCAGTAATAAAACATTGCTGAGGTACAAATAAGTCACATATACCATGCCTCTATGTATGGTGTTGTACAGAGGTACCCCAGACAACTTTGGTACAAGAAGAATTATACCTATATCAGCACAGTATTTCACCCAGTGTAATTAGCCCTACTGAGAAATGGGATTTTAGGTACAGAACAACACTGCACTAAGTCAGCTCTATTCCTTCTCATACCTGAGTTAGCTTGGATTAGTATTAGGGATACTTTGTGATGATTACAGCCAGGGACTGCCTCATACCTGCTGCCCTTTTTTGTTCATCAGTAATTCTCAGTATATTACTGACCACACAAAAAAAGCCATGGTCAATTTAGAGAGATGGCAGGGAACATTTGCACTTTCTGGAATAACTAATTCAGAGATGTATAATGTACACTGTTGTGAGCCCAAGCTCACTACATCAGATGCTGTGAAAGGCCAGGAACAAAGCAGTGTATAGAATGGAGTTTCTGTTTTCCTGGGACAAGGACGACAGAATTCCTTTGGTTGTCACCTACAGCCCCAGCTTCAACACCTTTGGAGACATCAGTAATGACCTCCAACCCCTCCCGGAAAAGGAAAACTGTCTCAAGGTAGCCGTGAGGGGCAAACTTGGTTTGCAGACAGCCCCCAAACCTCAAACAGCATCTCTGAAGCAATGAGCTACTTAACTGCTATTCTCACTGAGAAACCAGACATTGCAACAGACCTAGATGGCAGATGTGTCCCTTCATCAATACAGACCACATCATCTCTGGACCAAATAATGCAGATTATAATATCAGAGGTTCATTCACTTGCAACTCTACCAATGTCATATATGCCATCACCTACTTATCATGTCCATCTGCTGTCTATGTTGGGCACATGGGGTGATCCTTATGTGTAAGAATGAACAAACACCGATCTGACATCAGTTCCAGAAAGATATACAATTCCAACATAACACTTTATCTTCTCTGGATACTCCATGGCTGACTTGGGGTAACAGCTCTTAGACAACAAAATGTTTAAAACAGTGTTTAACACAAAACTGTGGAACAAGAAATCATCCACAAATCATCTAAACTGTGGTAAGTATGATCTAAAGAAAACTATGGATTCTTATCTCATTACCTGGATTAATTTTTGTGACCACTGGGCACATCTAAACATACAAATTATGCAGGAGTAAGCTTTCCCAAGCACGCCTCTACACATGCAGGGACACAGGAGCAGATTTGCTGTTCCTAGCAGCAGACTGTTCATATTTCCTGTGGCCCTACACTGGGCCTCTTCAGCAGCCAGGGGGAGCTCTAGGCTCCCTCTGGGTTCTAGCCCAGGGGCTGGCAGGGGGCAAGGGGCCAGGAGATATCTGTCTCCTGGCAGGGTCTGGGACATTGCTCCCTGCCTGCTGCTAGGTTGGACTCTGCCACCAGAGCCTAGTTGAGGACAGTGTCCCCCTGCCTCAGGATAAGAGATAAGGATCTCCCAGCTGGGGCCCACTACTGTGGGGTGGGGCTGGGAGCTCCCTGCTGCATGGTCCCTGGTGGTGGAGCCCACCCTAGCACAGGCAGCTCCCGAGGGGAAGCAATCTCTCACCCCCACTGCCTGGCAGACCAGGAGCATATTTGCACCAGTCTGACGTCCACACGTGTGCTACTGTGTAGTAAGTAATCAAGCAAATTAAGATTAGAGCAAGTTACTGAACAGTATGTGTCTGCTGTGTAGATGGTGAGGCTTAGTGTGTAATAATTAGCTCTAACCTCAAGTAAAGCATTTCATGTAAACATGCCCTCTTCATTCCTATAGGTTTACTGCTTGTTTGCCTCTACCAGCACTGTTTGGCTCTCCCCTCTCCTTTCTTCCCTCTCCAATTTCTCCTTATTTTCCCTGTCTTTTGTATTCAAATCACTTTTTCCATTTTATACACTGTTCTGTGCATGTCCTTTCACAGCAACTGATGAAATGAGCTGAAGTTTACAGAAGCTTACACTATACATTTCTGATTTAGTTAGTCGAGAAAGTGCAACTATACCCTGCCTTCTGCCTGACTCCAGACTAACACAGCTAACTGCCTGGAGAGATCATACCCACTTATTAAGGGAAACTAGTGAGATCATAAGAGTAAACCCATCTTAACAAAAGATAGGTTTATAATGGTGACACATCATCTCAGGAGGAAAATAAGGATGACAGCTCTATGCATTTCTGCCAAGGTCACCCACAGCCAGATGGCAAGCTGCACATTTCCTCCAGTATGGAGGTAGGATTCCTTCTACACTGCCATCCCCAGCTGTCCTACATGGATTAAAGGTGAAAAAAAGAATTTAGTAACATTGCTAACATATAACATTCTCCTAAGACATTTCTGTCCTGGTATATAAACTATACCACAGTCTTTGCACTAAATCTAGCTCTCAGTGTGGGTTCTGTCTGGTGCTTTGTGGTTCTAGCTGCTGCTGTGAGACCTTGGATAGTTTCCATTGGCTTTGCTATTTCATTGATCCCTTTGCCACTTATTTGAAGAGCTACTCATGTGAATAAATCCTCATCAGTGGAAGTAAAAGATACACACCCTAGCAAGTAATTGGATGAAGTAGGCTGTAGCCTACAAAAGCTCATGCCTTTCTGAATGAGTTAGCTTATAAGCTGCCACCCTACTCTGCAAGTAAGAAAGTAAAATGGAGCCCTTGGAGTCAACCCTACAGCAGGTAGGCTCTTCACTTATGAGTCAATTCTTCTTGGTCTTCGGGTGGCCCAGGCAGGGTGGAGAGGGGGAGACTACAATATTACTAAACAGTGTATTTGTTAGGTTGCTGTGTATATGATAGAAAGAAATGAGAATTATCAACTAGAAGGGAGAATGAAAAAGGGGTGGCATGATAAGATGGGGCAGCATTTTTTTTCAGAGAAAAAAATGGTTTCATTAATCAAAGTAGCTCAGGATATGATCATGGCTTAATATCTACAGCATCTAATTACTTGGGGTAACTGAATCTCATTGCCTACGGTCTTTCCGAGCTCTAAAAATATACATAGCAGCTCTCAGTCTTTTGCATATGGTTGCAGTGGTCAGACCACTGAAAAGTTACATTGCTTTTTGCTGAGGTGTCAGACAAAGACGTACATTTCCACATGCTGGGAGGAAATAATCCATTAAAATATTGTAAACACCCATGCTGAGTGCAAGTTCATGAACGCTCAGGAGGTGCTTTCTGTGCATTGAGTTAAGCAGCTGTATTTTCAGCTCTTTCACCTTTCACGGACTGATTCAATTGCTTTTGCCTCTCTAACCAATTTCAGTATTTTGCCAGCTTGAACATCAGGGATCTTACAAAGAAAAAAAACCCCTTTTTAGTAGTGTACTTAAGTGCAGAAGTTGTTATATAGGCATGTGGATTCAGATGTTTTTCCCTCTGGAATTTTGTGAGGACATTGCATGGAAATCCCATACCTTCATGCAGATACCATGCAAGGGAAGTGGGGTGGTAGTACCGGGGCAGATCCAGGAGAGGTGCACTGGTGCAGTTGTACCACATGATTCCTGGTCCACCCAAAGTTTGAAACCAACAGCCTGAAAGTGGCAATGGCAATGGCATTTCTAGTAAGGCAGTGCTGAGGGAGTCAATTGACTTCATGGTTCATTGCAATCTACCTAATCCCTTTTTTAAATTCTTCATTCCACAGGTGTTAACTACCCCTCTCCTTTTTAATGGTTTTGGTGTTTTACCAATAAATCTATTCTTTGTTCTGCAATTCTGCTGTCTTTTGGCTGTTCCTAGTAATTAATCTCCTATTTCACAGCACTGTAGATTGTTTTTAACTCATTCCAAGTTGCATTTGTTTTTGCTTCAATCTCAAATTGAATAGTACAGCCCTAGACCCCTAACACATAAATAAAGCTTCTAGCTTATTTTTAACTGGAGAAAAAATGTGTTGTTTTATATGTGATGATGCACCTCACCATCTGCACCCCTCTGCCCTTTTCAAAATTCTAGATCCACGTGTTTGGTGATAGGTATTTTGCTGCACATGGGGGGCACTTGTGAGGCCTACTCCAAGATGGGGATATACCTAGATTATCACTAGGGATTTGTAGGAGACCTATACTCCCCACATACAGGAGGTCTTTAACTTTGCATTGTCTCTGTAGACTTAGTATTTCCTTGGTTCCCTTGCATGATTGCTCTCTTTGAGTTGGGCTGCTCTGGTCCCTCTCCCATGGGCTTGAATCTTAATTGTTAATGGACTCAGAACAATAAGAATGAGCATTTTGATGTACATGTTCCTCTGCCTCAGTGCTTCTACTCAAACCCAGTCTTTGTTCCAGCCCTGTGTGTGTGCTGGATCATGCAGAGAGGTTCAGGCAAGTCTGAAAAAAGTGGGAGATGGACACATCTGAGTCCCCCTGCCTTGTGATAATAAATAAATGATACAAGCTTCAGGACCTGGGTACATGACACATTTATACCAGTTTAATAACCCAGAGTACATAAAAAAGGAGTTGTCAGATAACATAAACACTTATACTGGTGTAACTGCCTTGAATCTAGGGTGAAGTCAGTCCAGAAAAAATCTGTAGTTAAATTACCCTTTTTTAAGGTACACTAATTTAGGTGTTGTCTGCCTGTTTCCAATCTATGGTAGCCAGGGCTGGATTAACACATAGGCAAGCTAGGCACATGCCTAGGGCCCTGAGCTGTGGGGAACCCCACGCTTTTCCTCCACAGTGGTGGCCCCCCCCAAGTGGGTGGCTAGTGGGCCATGGACTGCCCTACCTCAGAGACAGCACCCGGTTTAATTCAACTCTTCCCTGAGCCCGCCCGTGTGTGTGTGTGAATTTAGAGAGAGAGAGAGAGTAGGAGTCCACAGGTTTGCTTGCTCTAGGGCCCTCTAAAAGGTGAATCTAGCCCAGATGGTAGTCATTTATGATTAATAATTGTACTAACAGCAAGCAGCTATTATTAGATGACTGCTTCTATGGCTGCTCCACATCTTTGTGTAATCTATGTCAGGGTATAAAATCAGTGTAAACTACAGCTGTGTGGGTGCATCACATGAGATATTTACTGCAGAACTGTCTAATTAGCTCCTCAGTAAATGTCTCCACATCTATACATACATCCCTGTTAGGTCACACAAAACTTATAACTCTGGAGCAGGCTAATACTTGTAAATACTAGCCTGCTCTGGAGTTTTTTTGAGCAGAATACTGCTCATGTAGATACTGCCCAGATGGCTGGGGCATGAAGGTACTTCAGTGTAAGGGCTGCCTGCCAACTAGCCCCACATTGAAGCACTCTCATGCCCCGCCAGCCCCTCCTCAGCACACTGAGCCCAGTCAGAGCAGCTTCTGAGCAGCCCTAGGCTTCTGCCAACTGGGGCTGCTCTGACCAGGCTCAATATATTGTGCATCAATAAACTCCAGAGCAATAAACCCTGGAGTTTTTTCTCCTGGGTGCACATCAAATGATGTGCCTGGGAACAAAACACTCTGGAGCAATAAGCTCCGGAGGTTATTTGTGTGCATTAATTGCACATGTAGGCACACCTGGGGGTTTGGGGGGCATGACAGTGGCAGGAGTGCAGTGGCGGTGATGGGAGTGCAACAGTGGTAAGGGGGAGCTCCCACAGACACTACTGGTGCTGTTGGGGGTGGGGGAGAGGGGGTGGCGAGCCCAGGGGTCAGCAACCAACTGCAGGTGGCGTTGCCTGCCGGTGAGGATTGCTGACTACCTGCAGATGCCGCTGACAGTGTTGGGCGGGGTGGGGGGGAGGAGGGGAAGTGGCAAGTGGCTACTGCCCACAGGTGCTGCTAGAAGTGTCAGTGGCACCTTTTTGTAGGGGGTGCACCACCACACTCGGGGTGCACATGTACCCACATGCACCCCCTACACATTTCCCCTGCTAATATTGTAGCTTTGGATACAAAATATTGTCAGGATCATTAATACTTTGGCTACAGTAACAAGAAAACTCCGTAAATTATACGATATCGTTGACAAACGAGACTCAACTGCCAGATGGACATATCAACTTAGTTTCATTTGTATCATAGCTACCCCATCCAAAGTTTGTTATACTATCTATTTTGGCATCTATTAATTCAAAAGAAAAGAGAGGAAAATGGAAATTAAAGGGTGCCTGTACTCAAGCATGGAGGCTGCTTTGACCAGCTGTAATTACAGTACATTGGAGCAGACTTCGTTAATCGAGTCTGGTGGAGTGTGGTATTTACTGCACTCCAGCAGCCTCCCATGTCTCATGTCTCAGCATCCCCATGCTTTGAAATGGCAGCAGGGGTGCTTGAGCTAAATCTTGTCAATGAGCTTTAGTTCAAGTGCCCCCTGCCTCCATTTTAAATCACGGAGACACTGATATACAAAATGCAGTGGCACTTTAATTAAAGCAGCTCTAGGAGTCACTCTAATTAAAGCACTGGTCCCCCACCCCTGGAGCACGTGTAATAGTGCCCAAAGCAATCTGGAAAGAAACAAAACAAAATTCAAGATAGACAAACCAGTTGGTTTTTTTAAAGTTTTGAAAGACAAACCAGATTGGTGTGCAACACAATGCATTGGATAAGAACTGGGATAGCTCTGTTTTGGTTATTTTGAGAGCAATGAATAGGGATGAGAATTCCATAACAAACCTTTTGGAAATCCAAAATCTTGTATCTGGTTTGCAAGTTGAAAGAAAATTGAGAGAATTTTTATTTTGAATCAGAACTGATACCATTCAGTTATGGGAAGTTGTAAACTGTTTCCTTCCCCTTTCTTCTCCTACTTCTCTTCAGTGTCATTTGAATGATTTGAACTGACCTATTTAGAAGCATGTATGGTTACTCTCCTGATAAGCCTGCAGAATTTGCAGTTCTCATGGTGTAGAACTGTATGGCAAATGTGCACCTGCCACATTTTAAAAAGTCATTCCATTTTCCCTCTTGGAAACAATATAAGTACTTTAAAGCTGCTACTATAATCTTTTTAAGGACATGGAGGTTATAAGTCTAAGAAAATACATTTGTAATGGATTCCAATCAGCTGCTTTTTTTAGCAACTTTAATTTTTTCATTATTTTGCAATAACCTTTAAAAAAGCATCATGCAAATCTGTCTCACTGAAAAGGTATCATTTTATATCTGCATGTATGGTGTTTGGGGAATTGTTTCCCCTTTCAAAGCTCATCATAGAAATCTCATTGTAATTCCTGGTGCAGATAGTTTCTCTAGGAAAAATATTTTCTATCTTTTGCCCATAGGGACGTATTTAATCTACTGTAAGCAAGAACATTCCCTCTTGACTTCAATGGGAGATGAATCTGCTTTACACTATGTCTGAAATTACATCCATAAAAGATTGTATTATCCATCTCCAGGCAAAGATTAAGTTATATATGTCTGCCTAATGCCAGTTGGAAGGAAATCTTCCATACACTTGCATGTAGATTCTTCAAACCAAACATTCTTGTGCAGAATGGGAACAGTCCTCATATGGAAGGATCCTGGACTCTGCACTAAACACTAGCTACTGTTATTTCACCAAATGCATTAAAACTGCAAATATCAATAGCCTATGTGTCCCTGGGTTTGTCTTCACAAGATATTTACTGTGGAGCTACCTAATTAGCTCAGCAGTAAACATCTCAATCTGTGCCCTTTTTAGGGTTCAGTAAACTCCACAATGGGGTAGTACTTGTAAATACAAGTACTATCCTGTCGAGGAGTTTTTTTTAGTACACAGCAACATACATGTAGATGCTGATGGGGCTGGCTGGGGCATGAGGGTGCTTCAGTGCAGGGGCTGCCTGCCTACTGGCTAGCATCACACTGGAGCACTTTTCTGCCCCAGCCAGCCCCTCCACAGCATGTTGAACCAGGTTGAAGCAGACCCAAGCTGGCAGGCTGTCCCCCCAAACTTCCTACCAGTCAGGACTACTCCAGCCTGGCTCAATGTGTTGCAGTACCAGGCACACATATAAATGCAGTGCCCAGGAGCAATAAACTCTGGCACAATATGCACCAGAGTTTACTGCTTCAAATGAATTGCAGGTGTACATGCCCCTGCATATTTTCTTCCTGAGCAGTTGAATGAGGTGACTGAAGTTATAACAAAGCTTTTTGCCACTTTCATTGTCACCTTCAGCAACAAGGGTACAAATGCAGCACTGCAGACTAGAGAAAGACTTCATACTAATTGGCTGGGCAAAGAATATAATGAAGAACTGGATTTTCACAATATTTCTGTCACCTGTGATTGCGACTATGAACCGTAAACAGTGCAGCACCATTTAAGATGTCAACAAATTGAGATGAGTGCTCCACAAGTATGTGCTAGTGTAACAAGAAGGCCATATCATATGCAAACAGGTAACAAAGAATGATGTGAGGGCTTGGAAGACAACTCCTTTCATACCTGCATGCGACAAGGCAGAATATAGCCCTTCATTCTGCTGGGCAAAGGCAAATATTCAAAAATATCTAGTGACTATTAGACAAATCCTTCTGTGTTTCCTAAGCTATCAAAGTGCTGAATTCTTTATCTCCCAAGCCTATTTCCATCTCAGTTAAATAAATCAGACATTCCTGTCTAATTTCTTAAAATAATAGGAATGGGTAGAGAATTGAATACATAATTTAACTTTTCTGCTGGCACTGCTTTTGGCAAATTTATCTTCTTTATCCATCTTATGTGGAAGTCATTTCAGTTCTGAAATTCTGTTTTTGTTTTCTGAAGAATGGAGTCAAATTCAAAGAACTCATGCCCTTTAAAGCATGCTCAAAAATAATTGCCAGATATTTTATCACCTTCTGGAGACAATGTGGTTGTTTAGATCAATGGCATACATTGTTTTTCTATTTATGTTATGCCCTGAGATAAAGTGAAATATGTCTGATGCTTCAAGAAGTTCCAGAATTAAAGGATTTATCTGCTTTAATTCCTATACTATATGGAAATAGTAACAACATATAGAGGAGAGTTTTGTACATTGTCTAAGGAATTAGAGGACTTCATAGGATCATGTGTTGACTCATGATTGCTACTTTCAAAGAGTACAATGGGCAAGGTTGCCAACTGTAAATTAACAGGAAGTCCATGAAAAAAAAACAGCCTAAAATGCCTGTCTGTGAAGTCCATAAAGAAAAAGTGAGATGTCTGTAAAAAACTAAAAAACAGTGATCACCTTTCACAATCCATCATGGGAATGAAGCTAGATTCAACTGTGCATGGTGTAGAGAGAGAGCAGAGCTGCACCACCTGGTGTCTAAGCAGGAGCACTGCTTGGCATCCTGCAGTGAACTATCAGAGCTTTCTGGCCTGCTGGAGCTCTGTAGTTCCTTCTCCTTTCCTGCCATAGCCAAATGTTGCCACTGCATGTCCCAGATATTAGCTGCTTGTAATGACTGCTCAGTGCTCACCTTGAAGGTATGCAGAGCGGTGCATTTCCAGGTCACACACAGGGAGGGAGGCATTGCGGGAAGGATGGAGCTGTGGGGCTAGGAGGAGGGGGAGAGGGGGCAGGTGCCAGGGAGGAGAGAGCAGGGCTGGCAGGAATCTGGTTGCGGCGTGGGCTGGGGAGGGGGGAGCAGCATGACATGGGATCCAGTCAGGGGTGTCAGGGTGTTGGGTGAGTAGGGGACCCCCAGGCAGAAGCAACATGGTGTAATATCATTGCTTAGTCAAGCAGGGTTGCCAACCCCAAAATTTTTTTTTTAGCTGAGAATCTGCAAACCTTTTACTGACAACTAATTTTTTTCCCCCCTGGTGTTGGTGTTAAACTCCTAAATTTGAACCAAGACCTTCTAACTGCCATCTAGGGCCTAGCAGAATGTTGCATTACATTATGTAAAACAGATATTAGTAAAACCATGTGTCAGTAAAAAGGATTGGTTGTTAGTAAAATTTGCAGATTCTCAGTTAAAAAAAAAAATTCTTGGGTCGGCAACCCTGAGGATGGGTAAAGTAAACAATAAAGTTCTATAATATATCCCTGTTTGATACCCCTTAAATGGTAAATATAGTACAAGAACTTGTGTCTGATGAATACAGGGAGAACAGTTCAACTTAAAAAAGGGTTAAGAGTCTATGTAGCTTTACTGAATGCAAGTCTTTGTAATGTATGCATATCTAAACTAAAATGTTGTATGTGAAACTTAATTCAGTAGGATCGACTGCTTTTACAGCATCAAACAAATATTTTGCTGTTCCTTGTCTCACCAAAGTAAATAAATAAGTCCTGCCTCATCTAGGTAGATAATGCTGTAAGAACCCCTTACGTGTGCTGGCAATTACGTTTTTTGGGGGGGGAAATGTAGGTTGCATTTAATACCAATTTGAGAGAGGAACCTGAACAATAAAAATTGCTCACCCTCTCACAGACAAGAAGATCATGTTTTATGCTACCATTCTTCAGATCATCTGACATGGTTCCATATTTTTTATCTATCTTCATCTGAGCTCTTCTCTTTAATATATTACCAGGGTTTTTTTCCCCACTGTTTACAATTTGAGTTTGCTGGGACATAAATTTTGCTGAAATATGTTGTTTCGCTGGAGCAGAAACATATCAGCGTCTACTAAACTCTACTAGGTGAGGAGAGGTTAGAAAGACTCTTTTTTTTTACCCATGGGTGGTTCAGGCACTAGTCTGGGATGTGAGACACCCAGGGTCAAGTCCCCACTTTGCCAGATTTTGAGTATCTGAGATGAAAACATCTCTGAGTTCCCCACAGTCTACGGCTGTACCATATCCATCCAACTACATACACACACAGACCTATGATATAATTCAGGTTTTGTAAAAACATCAGAAGGTTTTGTCTAAATTTCAATTAAGAACAATAAAAAAATTAAAACCACAAAGGTTGTTGCAAAATAACGTTGATGTCTTCCTGTTGTGTCTCTCTACCATGTTCTTTGAGAAGTTCAAAATTACAAAAATATTTATTTTCACCATACCCATTCTTCAGTTAGAGCCTAATCTCCAGAAGAAAGGACTATTTTGTCATTAAAGTATTTGATTGGGACTCAAGGGTATGATGAACAGAACCAAAGAAATTAATAAGCAATAAATATCTGCTTCTTGGAGGCATTTGGAACTTTTGTCTAATATGAAGCTTGTATTTTTGTAACCCGCAAATATAATTTGTAACTGTTTGTGGAACTGACTAGGCCTCAAAGACAAAGCTATAGCTGTGAAATTACCTGACCTAATAGCTCTTTCTCGCTCAGAATTTAGCCTTGATGATGATAAAAACTGGATTCAACTGCCTAACTTGTCCTTTCTTGAAATGTACTGGATAGCTCAAAAAAGCATAGTCAGAGAGTTTTGAAAGGGCTGGATTTAGGCAGGGTAATGTTAATTTCAAACCTGAAGATGCTGTGTTGCAATTTGTTTATTGGATAAACCCAAGCTTGGGCAGTAACTTATTATAATAATTTCTAACACCTTTTAACCCCATAGGATAACACCTATAAAGCAATATTATGAATGGCTACATAACTAAAAAATTAGCATAATTAGAATATAAAAAAACACACACATCATAGTAACCCTCGGGAAGGACAGAACAGAAGGTTCATTGCTGTCCCATACCCCCACGGATCTCTCTTACTCCCTGTGAGAGCGAGGACCAGATCCTGACTGAGGGGCTTCCACTGGCATCCTTTGGGTAGCCCAGTTCAGAGACATCTGACTTTGCTGATTCGACTTGACATGCATCTTCTAACCGAGGGACTATCGATAAGTTACTAACCAAGTGGGACCTCTTGGTTAATTTATCTGTTTTATTATCACTGTCAATTTTAATCTGTATTGTTATGTTGTCTGCTTATTAGCTTAACCTTTTTATTAACTATTATATATGCAAACTATATCTTTCGTTATCATAAGTAAAATTCGTTCCTTTTTGTAAGTAAAACTTGTCATTTCTTTCCTTTCCAACATCACCTTCTCGACCCTGAACCAAAAAGCCCAGTGGCTAATAAAGTTGCAGTGCTCAGTCAGTCTGCAACTAAATTGATATACTCACAGCGCCCAGCTGGCCTGTGACAAAGGGTCTGGGTTCAATTTCGGGTTCTTTCGCAAATTTTCAGTGGGATTGCAAGTAAAACACATGTGCGTGTGTGTGTGTCTTTCCTTTCTTACCTGGCAGGGGAAGCAGCGTGACCACGTAGGTGAGCTCCCCAGGGTAATTGTCTCTGATATGTCCTCCATAGGAGGTCTATATTGAGCAGATTCTTTTTGGTATTGGGTGGTGGAACCGGAGCGTGCTCCATCCACTCCATGCATTGACCTGGTATTGCAGTGCTTCCAGGACCGGTGCAAAAAAACAGGAAAAAAAAAAAAAAAAGTCTTTCCTTTCTGCAAGTTCTGGTGTTTCTAGGCAATATTGTAATGCATCCGATAAACAATCCTGTGCCACTGACTTCAGTGGAACCTTTAGAACTGTTCCAGGTGAGGTATATGGCACCTTAGAAAACACCTTGTGTTATTTAGTATTTTTTTCTATTTAAGTTATTATATAGAAGTAATATAGAAGTTATCATAGCAGCTTGGGTTGTTTTGTTTTCTTTTGTTTTAACTTCTATCTGTCCACCAACCATCATCAATGTTGGCAAAAAATCAACCACTGTTAACAGTTAACTGCTTGCCAATGCAACAGAAGGAGAAGTCAGTATCTGGGTGTTATTTTAATAGGATAGTAGTATATTAAAAATTCAACTAAAATGTTAGTTGATATTCTTTGCCACATCACAACAATTTAAAATAGGTCATTTTTCACTTAAAAGGAAACTGTTTTGAGCCTATTTTAAATATAAAATGTTTATCTTTTTATAAGTATGACATGAAGCAGAGAACACCAGCATTACTAGACAGTGGCCTTTCTAGCCATGGAGCAGAGGTTATTTCTATAATTGGAAGCATCCTCATTTTTCACTCTAAAAATAAGTATTCAAATTATATTACAGTAATCAGTCTGCACTAGTAATAATCTGTTTGGTTACCAAATTTTATACATACCTCAGCTACTGTTACAGCTGTTAGGATTCTGTCATCCTTTATACTGTTCTTTTGTTTCTGTAAAGCTTTCCACATTGTATTCCTTAATTCTTCTCGGCTCACATCCCCACTGAGTTCACTGCACATCATAACTAGATTGTGAACCAAACCATATCGAATAATCCAGAATAGATCTTCACCTGCAAATAATTACATTTTAGTGTGTGCCACATGTAACAATTTTGCTATCAGATTAATGTATTTTAGGAAGAGACAAAGAAACAGAAACCCTTTATTAAATCAGAGTTATAATAATACCCATAAAGTAAGCTTTAGGTTTTTGGTGGGGAGAGTTGCAGAGAATTTGGCTTAGTGAATTTAGACATTGTAGAGTGGATACTTACTTGTGTAACAGGAGAATCAAATCCTTTAGCAGATGGATTTTGTTGGCATGTGATACTATAAATGAGTTTGTGGGGGGAAACGGTGTATTTGTGTGAGGGAGGTGAGGGAGAGGAGGAAAGGCTCAAAGGGAGCTTAGATGATGCTTTTGCCTGTTGTTAATGGAAATAAGTGTAAAACTCAGTATCCCAGGCTTGCAGAATAATTTGATCTCAAATGATCTTAGCAAACTGTCATTCAGTTCTCACAGAAAATACAGCAGTTCCCATTTCAATTCAAAAGAGAAAGGGGAAGACTTCAGATAACAGACGAGCTTTAATGAGTCAAAAAAACAAACAAGTTAAGTTAGTAGTCATCCTTAAACATTTCTTCTGTCTTAGGCCCCATGTATGTTACACTTAAGGCATGATTAACCAGTTCATATGCCTTAACTGGTCACACAGCCACATGTTCAATTAATGGCATGATAAAAAGAGGAATAAGCTACCAAGTTATTCCACAAAAGATGTGTAATAACTTTGTATCTGTTTCCTATCACTGCCATTAATTGAACATGTGGTCAGTTGAGGGGTGAATGGAGTTCTCCCTCCCCACCTCTTCCCATGACTCAGAGATCTCAGCTGCTGTGGTCTCCCAGTTGCAAGGGTGTGTGAAGCCTCTCTCTACAGTTGGGAGATCACAGCAACTGCAGCCTTCCTGTTGCAGGGACCCCTGGGGCTCCCCTGAGGCTGAGAGCCTGGTCAGTTGATCCAGGCTTGCACTCAGGGGTGGTTCAGGGGGAGCCCAGGATCAGGTTCCTCCTGCACTAGCAATAGAGAGCAATGGGATCTAATGCACAGTCCACACAGTTGTGCCTCCTGCCATGTTCTTGTGCCATGGCAGGAGGTGCAATTGCATGGATCATGCATTAGAGCCCATCATGCCATTACCTGCATGTGTAGAGGGGCCCTCACACAACACAGTATTTCTAATGTCCCCAATACTCTCTTGTACTTAATATATGTAATACTACAAAATATTGAAGTATTTGTCCTGAAAGATGCTAAGTCCTGAAAGCTGTCAAACAATTTTAATTTCCACTGAGGTCAACAAGATTCAGCATACTTAGTAACTTATAGAAGGTGCTTAGAACTTGCTGGATCAGGAACTAAGAGTTTTTAATAGAGGCCACTGTGTATTCATATTGCACTTAAGGAAAAGGGAACTGGATTACTTTTAAGGCATCTTCCTAAAAAAAAAAAATCAGAATGATAAATATTTAATAAGAGATTTACTTGCCTGTGTTTGAATTTAGATTAATTTAGCGTGAGTTTTGGAATAAATCCAAAATTCTGCAGGCTGTGTTTCACAAGGATAAAATATGCATACCTTAAGGAGATCAGCATAAGTATCATTCTTCATTTTTTGCACACTGGTCCAGCAAAACATTTAGATTTACCGTACAAAATATAAATCTACAAGAATCAACCCATCTACATAAATAATATTATGCCATCATTCTGACTAGCTTCAGCAAACATTATTTCCATTTTTAAGTTAATCATTGTAGTTGTGAGCAGTACTGTCGTTCATATATATTTGTGGTCAAGCAGAATGTCCAAAAGCAAACCAGGAGCTGTTTTTCAGTTTGAAGATTGCTAGTTGCTAGGAGAGAGTGCTGTAACCCAACTGGTTGCCACTGTGGGGAGCGCTAACTTGAAGGATAGTCTCAGAGGTTTTAAAAGTAGCAGGAAAGGCAGAAACCAAATTCATAAGATCCCAAATAACTCATACCAGCATGGATAACTTCATACCTGGTCATACCTCTAACGCATTGAGGTATGACTAGTGGACTTGGAGACATAGGGCACATCTACACAAGATGCTTTACTGGGCAGGAGGGCAAATTACTGCACAGTAAGTGTCTGTGTCTACACACCACATGCCACCTCATGGGGCTGCAACTGGTCCGAGGGGGAGACTGTGGACCTCATCACACTGTGGGGCAAGGCCAAGGTTCTCACCAAGTTTGTGAGGAGTGAGCACTCCAATGTGCATATCTATGACGGCCTGTCAGGCCTCATGCAGGTGTGAGGGCATGACAGGTTGGTGCACCAGTGTTGCATAAAGGTCAAGGCCTTGTGGGCACAGTGGGTCACTGGCCCTGACCACAACTGCCAGTCAGGGGCTGCCCACAAGTCCATGCCCTTTATGGAGCAGCTGAATGATACCTTCGCACCTCAGCATCCCAAATTGAGCCATGCTGGGTACTCCAGCACGGGTGACCTGCCCAAGCCTCTGCTGCAGCCTGGCACCCTCAGTGATGTGTCACTGCAGGAGGGCCCCTAAGCCCCTCATCCCACCAAGCGCCCCACCCACAGCCTCCTCCAGCATCTCTGGGAGCCCTGGCCAGTGCCTGCCCTGTTAACTCTGTGTGATCAGCCCTGCCCCCTAGGCCAGGCTGGGAGCAGCTCCAGCTCCTCCCTGGGCAGCCAGATGCCACACCGCTGCACATCAGGAAACCACTGGGAGTCTCACAGCCTTGCCACCAGTGGACACTGATTTGGGATGTCAGGCATGCCTGCAATGGCCACCTGTTAAGCCCTGCACTGGGAGGAAGGCTCTCTCTGTCCCTGCTCAGGCCCTTAACCCTGTCCTCCCCTCTCCACCTGGTCCAACTGTACCCCCCTAGGGCCTCCTCCTATCCCTCACCACAGCATGCCGGGAGGCGGGAGAAGTGTAAAACTTTTTTGAGCAGCCTGTGCCATGACCAGTTGGTGGACATGGGCCTCTCACATGCTGAAGAATTCATCAATTCTGGTGGCAATGTCTTTAGCTGCAGGGGTCAGGAACGTGTAATGCAGCCACAGTTAGCCTCCAGGCAGTGACAGAGGTTGCAGGGCAGGGTGGGCTTGCCCTTCACACTGTTAAAGCTCAGAGACCCATGCCAGGTTTGCAGGGCTTCATGGTAGCTCAGGTGACTGGCTGGCTTGCAGGAGAAAGGTAGAAGGGGAGGGGAGTGGCTCTGGAGACATAGCAGCAGGTGCTGCCAGGAGCCAGGCTTGTTCTGGCCTGGGAACAGGGTAGGAGAGGAATGGGGGAGAGGAGGTTCCAGCAGCTGCCTGTGCCAGGGCCTGCCTGCCTGACTTACCATGGTCTGTGGGCACCCATGCATGCATGCCCCCTGGTCTGAGGCTGGGCACTGCACAGCATCCCTGGTACAGAGCATCTTATCTCAGAAATGTTTCAAACTCTCACAAACATGTCACAAACAACAACTTTCTCCTGGCTCCATAGGCCCTGCAGCTGCATACAAGGGAGAGGCACCTGTTGGAAGCCAGGATGTGCTGGGGTCCTGCAGATGCATCAGCTCTGGCAGCGCAGAATGCAGGACTGGACCCAGTTCCTAGACCACCATGGCTGAGGAGCATCTGGAGGACTCGCAGACTTGGTGGGTGGAGGACACTGCCTACAAGGATGCCAGGGACCACCGCAAGGAGGCAAGGGACTAGGTAGACCAGAAGCTTCAGGTCCAGGAGCCTCTCCTGGAAAAGTGGCAAGTGGAGGTCCTGGAGCAGCAGGTGTCCCCTGGCAGCTGCCTGCCACCCAGTAATAGACCCCCCCACCATGGGCCTGGGCTGAGGTGCAGCAGTGTCTCCACTGCCTAGGAGCCCCTGCCCTGTCCCCTTCCCTGGGTTCCCTGCCACCCAGCCCCCACACCTGGGCCCAGCCCCACTGCTTGCCCTGGATCCATGTGGCTGCAGGGCAGGAGCTACCTGCAGTGGGGCCAGGACTGTGTGCAGGCCCTGCTGGCCCAGTCTGCAGGAGGGGGAGATGGGTGCACCAGCAGAGTAGTGCCCCCTACCCACTGACCTCATTGGGGGAGTGGCCAAGGGCTGTGGTGCTTGGCTTCTGTTTCCAGGCTCTGCCCCCTGGGCACCCCTCCCACAGGCCCCCCACCTCTGGGAGGGCACACACACAGCATACACTGTAAATAGTCTGCAAGAGGGTATTTTATTGGTAGTGGTTGGGGTGGGTGGTGGAGGGACTCTGTGGGCAGTTGGGGAGGGGGAGGGGCTCATGCAGAGGAGGGGTGAGGGAGGGGTTCTGTTGTTGGGGAGGGAGGATAGGGTTTGTGTTTGTGGAGGAGAATAAACTGCTTTTCTGAGAACTGTCCATTGTGAGCATGGTGCTGGGGGTGCACGGTGGGGTGGGGGTCCACGGGCAGTTGTCCAGGTGGGCTCTAGCAGGGAGTACAGGAGAAGTTAATCAGCCAGCAGCTCTTGTACCCAGTACCCTGGCCCCCACTAACCCAGGGCCTCAGTGGGAAGGACCTGCTGCTGTTACTGCCAATGCAACTGGCACTTCTGGTGCCTGGCATCCTCTGCCTGCTGTGCCTCCTCCACCCAGGTCTCACAGAAGAGTTCCCCCTGGGCCTCATAGATGTTATGCAGCATGCAAATTGGGATGATGACCCAAGGGATGTTGGTCTTGGTAACCTCAAGGTGGGCAGTGAGGGTGCACCAGCATCCTTTTAGGTGCCAAAAGGTGCACCCCATGAGCTTGTGGGTCTGGCCCAGGCACCAGTTGAAGAGTGCCTGGTGAGTATCCAGCTGGTCAATGTGTCCAGCTGGCTATATGAGCCAGGGGAGGAGCAGGTAGGCAGTGTCCCCAGTGAGAAATGGTGGGACCACCACTGCACTCAGCTGGAGGTCTAGCACCCCTAGCATGAAGTGCCTGCTCTCCACTTGGACTGGCAAAGAGGAGTTGCAGAAGATGTGGGCATCATGGGCACTGCTCGCCTAGCTGGTGCTCACATTGGTGAGGGTGCCACAGTGGTCCACAACAACCTGGAGCACAATGGAGTGGAAGCCCCGCCAGCTGTAGTAGGGGTGGTTGCCAAGGGACAGGCAGGTGACAGGGATGTGGGTCTCTTCCAGGGACCCAGTGCTGTGGGGGAAGCCCAGCACATGGAACCCTGCTACCACTGCTAGGGGGTTGTGCACACAAAGCGTGGTGTGCCCCAGCTCATCCTGGATGGTGCTGCACATCTCCAGAATGGCCTCCTCAGCAGTCACTTTGCCCAGGCTGAAGAGGTGGCTGATGTAGTGGAGGCTGGCAGGAGTGGTCAGCTTGATCAGGGCAATGACTAGTTGGGTGTCCATGGGGAGGGGCTACCATATGGTGGTGTTCTGCCACTCCATGTGTGGAGCTCCTGGAAAGTGGCCTGGGTCATCCAAAAGGACTTGAGCAACTGCTTGTCATTCTAGGTTATCCGGATGATGTTTAGCTGCCAGTCCTGGCTGGATGTCTGGGCCTACAGGCAGCTGGGCTTGAGACCCAGAACAGGATGGACCGTGCTGGCAGTGGCATCTAGGAGCATGTTGTTGGTGTCCCTGCTGGGGTCCAGGTGGCAGCACGAGGCCCGGGTGATAGTAGCACAGTGGCAGGAGATCTAGGATGCCACAGGGAGCCAGGCTGGTTGGCCTTGCCACATAGCAGGGCCACCAGGGCCGAGACTGTCCTGGGCCAGACAGTGGTTCCCATGGTAGGCCCACAGGGCCAGCACAGTGGCCATCAGGAGCCCAAGGTGATGGACGTCACTGCCAGGACTTGGGGTTGGAGTAGCCATGGTGCAGTGGGTAGAGGCCGTGGTGACAGAACTACTGCATGCAGCCACTGCGCTCTGCATGCTGCTCTGGGCCAAGAAATCAGGTGGCCTGGGATCAGCATATGGGACTGCCTTTTAAACATGGCAGCTGGAGCTTCTGGTGGCAGCAGGGAGCTAGTGCAGGGCCCTAGGGCATGGGAGCAGACTGCTGTCATGAGCAGCAAATCTGCTCCTGTGCCACTGTACATGTAGATGCCTGCTCAAGGTGGGTTTACTCTAGATTTATTAACTCTAGGGTAAACCCATCCCATAGCAAATGCGCATGTAGCCACACCCACAAAAATCTATTCTGTCTGATTTCTTTAACTCCAGTAGGGAGCTAACTAGTTATACTGAAGAACCTGAAGCCAAGGACATTTAGTAGTCTTGTAAAAGAAAGTATTCAGTAAATCTGTTCTTTCAACCATGAATTATAAAGTGAAGGTACAAATGACTGAAAGCAAACACAGGATATATGTAGAACCAAATATCTGGTGTGACTGATAATCATGTGGGAGGATCACAAACAAACACAAGAAGATTAATTAGGTAAGAACTAAAGAGGTTATACAGTTCAAGAATGAATAAGTGAGACACACAATCCAACTCTATTTTTAGAGAGCATTTCATACAAAATATATTGCCAGATGCTTTATAATTTAAATAAGACTATGTAATATGAAAAATAATAAATGAGAGCAGTGAGTGACAGAAAGTAAGATGTTTAGGAAAAAGAAGTGATATGAGCATTTGGAAAAGATTTTCAAACATAAGTGATAAGCATAAAGATTTTTTCATATGGCAGGAAGGCTCTCACACCCACAGTGTCAGACTGCATGAAGAAACAGAGATGAGGTCAAGTACAAGATTGAAAGGAGGAGAATATCAGAGAATCAAAAGGAAAATGGTCTATAAAGGAGCTGAATGAGCTCCACAGAAGTTTTAAAGTACACAGAAGGAAATTTTAAACTACATCCTGAAATGAACAGGCGCCAATAGACTGACTGAGCAGTTCTTTCCACTGGCAAAGAGCTACTCTACAGCTATAGGTATTGGATCTGATCCAACAGCAGATCTTACAAAGTGGCTATAAAAAGGAGGGTAGGTAGTGAGCTCAGATTGTCAAAGGGACAGAGTAGAGTATTTTGAATGTTTAACTGTGAATTAACATACCTTTCAGTAAGTTTATATTTATTTAAATGTCCAATTATTTATTTTTATTATTTTGCTAACTATAAGTGAGTTTTCTCTGGGAATTTACATTAACATAAACCAGAAATGCATAAAGGGTACCTATACCCACACATACAGTAGTTCTACTTGAAGAGTATTTTCAGTTCAGAAAGATTCTGCAGGGAACATTTGAACATGTTAGCTATAGAAATATATACTGCTGCAGACATCAGAGGTGGTAAAATAATAGACATTTTTTTTCAATATCTATAATATTAATTTAATAGCATCTGTTGAATAATGAATTACCTGATTGGTATATATGCAGCAATAGAGTTTTAATGTGATGTTGGGTACGTAGGATTCAAGTTTAACCATTGCTTGTTACAGCAATGTAGGAAGAGAGGGCATGATCCTCTCCTTGCCCTCCAAATGGTTTGGAAAATAGAAGGTCTTGACTATAAACTTCTGGAGGCTGGTGTGTGTGCTACCATAGTAGTAATTAACAGCGAATACAATGGTTTGATAAAATGAAAATATTTGGACATCATCTTGGATTCTCTATCAACATGCCTCACTTTCATAAAAGATGATGAAAAGTGTTGCACACAAGCCCTCTTTCTTTATATGCTTGAAATCTTTGTTCAGTGAGAAACAATATATTATAAGGACAATACGAGAGCCATCAATCTGAATGCAGTTTGCTTTAAAATTGCAAGATAAATTATAAATCATAAAAGCATCCAGCCAACTAGATTCTAGCAAGTCGCAATTCCTTTTTAAAAGCTATTGATGATTTAACAAGTGAGTCACATGGCTCATCTCATGTTGATTTAAACTCTGCTACAGTCTCCCCAAAGAAGAATATTTGTGAGGAGAACCTATTGCACCCAAATGCCATGTAGTTAACAAAAACAAAAAAATCCCCCCAAAAAACAACCCAACCAAATATCTGTTTATAAAGACAGATGGCAATATGTTAGGATTGTCATAAAAAGTGGACTGCAATCTAATAATCATGTCTAGACATTTTGCTGAGAAACCTGACTGTTATAAAACTACTCATCCAGGTCCCCTGCAGCAACACAAGGCAGTCTTCTGTTCTGCTTTGGGTGACCTGGTGGCAGCTATCAAAAAATGTTGCTTTAAATATATGAAAGGAAATATGCCCCTGACAGCTCAGCAAGTGAATATTCTGGCAAAAATGTAAAAAGCCTCGGCGACAAAAGTCCTTAACGACAAGAAGAAAGAAAGTGAGAAAGAAAAAACATTAGGTATACAGGGAACTTGAAAAGGATGTTCTGAGTTTTCTGGTTTTTCCTTTTTTGCCAGAGTTTCAGTTCATTGCTAATTTAGCATACATGGAAAACAAAAATGTAAAAGGTGATTCAGAAACAACCATATCACTCAAATGCAATTAAAACACAAAAGTCAAAACACTTATTTATCAAGTAAATCTTTAATAAGAAATATTCTTCCATCTACTGCCTTTTCTGGCAATGAAAAAGGTTGAACTGTTACCAACTAAGTTGCAAATATTGCTTCCTTCTTCTAATGTAGGATGAAACAGATAACATGGCAATAGACTGTCTCCGTCTTTATGGAAGGCAGCTGTACTGTCTTCAGCAGGAGCTAACTTTATGCTTGTTGTCACTTAAAACATTATACTGATGTTTGTATTTGAACATTACAGGGGAAAATAAATATAGAATATAGAAAAGTATATATGGTATGATAAATATAGAATGATAGAAAAGTAGGGCTAGAAGTGATCTGAGAAGGTCATGTAGTCCAGCCCCCTGCTCAGGGCAGGGTCATACTTGACTAATTCATTCCGGTCAAGTCTCTGTCTAAACTACTTTTTAAAATTTCCAGGGATGGAGCTTCCATAGCCTCTCTAGATAACCTGTTCCAAAGCTTAAAAAGCTTCCTAATCTCCAACCTAAATTTTGCTGTAGTTTGACACTATTTCTGTTTCTTAAAGTGAGAGGCCTAAAATTGGACACAGTACTCCAAGTGAAGCCTCTCCAGTGCTGAATAGAGCAGAAAAATTCCCCACCCCCCCTTGATTTAGAATCATAGAAAATTAGGGTTGGAAAGGACCTCAGGAGGTCATCTAGTCAGGCGTTGTCAATGGGCAGTACTTGGGAAGGCCCTAGCAGTATGCGCAGGTGGCACCCACCACCCTGCATCACCGCCTCCCAGGAGCAGGGCCAGAGGGAGGCAGAGGGCAGTGGCATCCCTCTGCGGGCTGCACAGGTACCACCCGACCGGCCAGACATGGGACTGGGGAGTGGGAAACTAACACACAGCGGCTACTGCCATCATCCACCACGCCATGCTGTCACCATTCCACATCCAGCCATGCACTACCCCCTCCTCCCCACTCCACGTCTGGCCACTGGGGATAAACTTTTTAAAAAACGTTGAAAACCCCATATCTAGTCCAACACCCTGCTCAAAGCAGGACCATCCCCATCTAGAACATCCCAGCCAAGGCTTTATCTACCTAGATCTTTAAAGCCTCCAAGGATGGAGATTTCACCACCTCTCCGGGTAACCTGTTCCAGTGCTTTACTACCCTCCTAGTAAAAAAGGGTTTCCTAATATCTAACCTCAACTTCCATTGCTGCAACATGAGACCACTGATTCTTGTTCTGTCACAACAACACCAGTCTAGCTCCATCCTCTTTGGAACCACCCTTCACGTAGTTGAAGGCTGCTATTAAATCCCTTCTCACTCTTCTCTTCTCCAGACTAAATTAGCCCAGTTCCCACAACCTCTCCTCAGAAGTCATGTTTCCCTGTCCTCTAATAGACTCTCTCCAATTTGTCCACATCTGTTCTGTAATGGGGGGCCCAAAACTGGACACAGTACTTCAGATGTGGCCTCACCAGTTCCAAATAGAGGGGAAGAATCACTTCCCTCAGTCTGCTGGCAATGCTCCTACTAATGCAGCCTAATGTGCTATTAGCCTTCTTCACAACAAGGGCACACTGTTGGCTCATATTCAGCTTATTGCCCACTGTAACCTCCAGGTCTTTTTCTACAGATCAGCTACTTAGCCATTTGGTTCCCAGCCTGATTTGCAAGAGACAATCCTGTTAATAGAACCCAGTATGACAAATATGCTGTTATTTTTATCATTATTATTATTATTTTGCAACAAGAACATGCTGTTGCCTTATATTGGCTTATGGTCCACTGTAACCCCCAGGTCCTTTTCTGCAACATTGCAGCCTAACCAATCATTCCCAAGTCTGAAAATTTCTTCTTTTTTGGTTAGAAATGAAGTTCACCTCCATTGAACTCCTCCAGGGAAGAAGCCTACCTAATCTGCACATCACAGAGCAACCCTCTCACAACAGGACTCTGAGAAGCCCAAGGGAAAAACTTCCACCTTCTATCTCCCCTGTGCAAAATGAAGTTTCTTTTCTACCTGAGAGAACTTTTACAATCTTTGAATTCTCTTCAGCCTGATGAAGGGTGTTTGGACCCAAAAGCTTGCAAAGAAAGAAAATGTTTTTTCTATTATTTAGTTGGACTAATCAAAGATATCACCTCAATTCCAAGAGTTTTGTTTTTCTGTATTTCTTAGACTAACATGGCTACAACATATTACTAAAATCAAACTATATCATATCCACTGCTGTCCCCACATCCACAGAGCCAGTCAACTTATAGAAGGAAATCAAGTTGGTCAGGCATGACTTGTTCTTGGTGAATCCATGCTAACTGTTCTTGACCACATTACTTAGATATCGATTATTTGATGGCCCGCTCCATGATCTTTCCAAGTATTAAACTCAGACTGTAGTCTTCTAGATCCTTCTTCCCTTTCTTAAAGGTGGGCACTATATTTGCCCTTTTCCAGTCATCTGGGACCTCACCCTATCTCCCCAAGTTCTTAAGGATGATAATCAGTGGTTCTGAAACTAACTTCAGTCAATTCCTTTAGTATTCTGGGGTGCATCTAGCTTCTCTAATTAATCCCCTATCTATTCTTCTGGTACTCTAGGCTGCCTGCCATCTTCCCTATCTTTGCTGCCAACTGCACTCGTCATCTGATAGCAGACTTTATTCATGATGGCTGAAGTAAAAAAGACATTATATACTTCAGCCTTCTTCACATCATTCATAACTAGATTGCCTTATACATTCAGAAGGGATCTACCCTTTCCTTGATCTTCCTCTTCATTCTAACATACTTGTAGAATCCCTGCCTATTGCCTTTTACACCCCTTTCCAGTTGCATTTCAAACTGCACCTTGGTCTTCCTCATTTTCTTCCTCCAGGCCCAGGCAATATTCATAAACTTTTCCCTAGTAGTATAGTCAACTGTCCATATTTTATAGACTTCATTTTTGAATTTCAACTCGTTGAGAAGATTGCTATATAGCTAGGGTAGTATCCTGTTGCACTTTCTGTTCTTTCGTTGCACTGGGATAGCTTTCTCCTGTGCCCTTAAAAGAGTCTCCTTAAAGTGCATCCAACTCTCCTGAACTTCTTTTCTCCTCTGATTTTATTCCCAGGGGATCCCAGCCACCAGTTCCCTGAGTTTTAGTCTCCTTTTCTGAAGTCCATTGTCTTTATTCTAATGCTCTACTCTTTTCCTTCCCTTAGGATCTTGAATACTATCCTTTCATGGTCACTGTTATCCAGGTTACTTTCCACCTTCATATTCTCAGCCAATTCCTCCCTGTCTCTGAGCAGCAAGTCAAATGTGCATTAGGGAAAAAAATAGAAATACAGCTGGCACCTTATTTTCAGGATTTTTCAAGCGATATAGTTCTTGACCCTAATTCAGCAACTTACTCATTATGTGACCTTAAGTATACCACACAGGACAAAATTTTCACCTGTAAAGAGGGTGTACATTCCACTGAAACTCTCAAAATAGAGCATTTAAAATTAAAAATTTTAAATAAAATTATTTAGGCACCTAAATAGAAACTCAGTTTTAGGCACAAAATTTTAAAAATCTTGGCTCTCACTTAAATTGTCAAAAGGCCTGCAATCTCCATTTTCCCCTGCAGAGATAACTATATATTACATCATGAAATTAACCTCATGTGTTGTGTATTTCATGGATTAAATATTGTGCTTTTTGTTATATTCCACTGTAATCCCCTCTCATTTTTGTCCCTTTGTCTATTTTAGGACATAAACCCTTGACAAAAGGATTTTGCCTTCACACATTTTTAAAGCATTTAAAAGAGGGCTGATACTGTATAAATATATACTGATAGCAATGATTAATAGTTTTGGCAAATGTTTGAACTGAGACAGACAGCAGAGTGCAATTTTATAGGCAATGAATCTAAGTGCTACAAGATCAAGATTCGTGTCTTCCTAGACATGACATCATTCCTGAAAGAAAAAGACAGCCACAGAGATTTTAAGAGGCAAGTGTATTTCATGGAAGATTACAGACTTATTAATGTATTTCCTAACTCTACAAAGTTCTCCTGAAATTGCCCGTTTCCAAAAAATAAGTATTTTTTTTTGCCTATTTTGAATTCTTAGTGGGCTCAGAATGCGTAGTCAAGTAATAGGATTGTTCTACTTGTTTTTTTCTTATTTTTAATTTGGTTGGCCTATGTTTCTTCATTTGATGACTTATGAAAGAAGACAACTTGGCTCAGAGGTCTAGTTAAGTAGCCTCAAATTTGTCACTTCTATATACCTGTATGTATTCATGAACCTAAAAGTATTCATAGGACACACCCATACCCACCCAAACAAAATATGTACAGCTGGACTGATTAAGAAAATACTTCTATCCATAAGTGTTAACAGCTCTTATCACTCAATCTTCTGGAAGACCCCAACACAGCACATCTAATGACAAGAGCAGAATGGGTTCTATAAAAGTTTAAAAAAAAAAAAAAAAAAGGACTAACAATTGAAGCAAAGCTTGCTGGCTTTGTTCTCTGTTGTGTACAGTCTGAGAGTTGAAGTTGAGCCTAAGCATTCTTTAACAGCTCATGAATATCGATTCATGAGCTAAGCTATGAGAACCTAGCCATTGCAAACAGTGTGAGAGAGGACATGGTAAATCCACTTTCACTGTAATGGCAATGGATTTTCTCAGCTGGAGGGGCATATTAGTTAAGAGATTTTTTTTGTACTGATACCTGTTGCTTACAAATACAGGGCAAAGAACTATTTGGACTTTATTCAGATGTCTTCTGTATCTCCAGAAAGCTTCAGCTTTGATGGAGTTATTGACTGTTCTGTTCTTCTATACAGAGCATTTTTTTAAATGTCTATTTTACTTCAGATGGTGTGTAGGAATGACTCCGCGACAAGGTACTTGATAGAGGTTTGCTTTACTCAGTGCCTCAATTCCAGCCACATCTCACTTGCACAGCATTTGTAAAGTAAATGATTACTCTTCCCTTTTATGGTGAGATGTTAGGTAACCTCTAATCTTCTTCTGTTATTACATGGGGGTCATCAAATGAAAAAAGTTAAGAACCACTGCCACAGACATTTGTAATGCCTTGGATATCTGTGTTCATTGAGATTAGTGTAGTTGCCCTTCTGTGGGATAACTTCCACAAAGTCAAATAGGTATGTAGGACTATTGAAGGTCTTTGTAGTGTCCTGAAAGATATATTTGGCCATAGCAACCTGGAAAATAGTGAAGATGCATGGGCCAGAATTCCCTTATTCACATACAAATGGAAGTAGGTGGAGCATTAGCATGTCATGGAGACAACTGTTTCAAATGTATTTTTGTTTATTTGTATGACATTGCAGTGTTTTGGACTTGTCTTTTCCCTGTATTGCTTCCTACAGATCTTTCTTCTGTGATGATGGCACATAGCAGTATGTTTTCAAGATTTTGCCTAGTGAACAAATGACAACTGAAGCAGGGACACCATCACATCGTAAGACACCTTTCCCCTCACTTAAGTTATTCAGCTGGTGGGCCCCTTAACCTGGGAACCCCCACTCCCTTTGACAAGCAGAAGCCCTGGGTCCTTTTCTGTGCCCCAGAGTGAATTGTCCCCTCCCATCAAGGGCTTCCCCTCAGCTGCCCATAGCATGGAGGGGCCCTCCCCTGCTGTGAGAATCCCCTTCCCAGCTGACTCATGACTCCTGCAAGCTTGAAGAGGTTGGACTCTTCTCGTCCAGTGGTGTGTCTTGGGGGGGGCGAGGCATCCCTTCTCTCTGTGGGAAGGCCCAAGCTGCCTTGTGTGGCTCTCCCAATCCGTCAGCCTGCTCTCCACCCCTTGCACCGCCCTGTGCATTGAAGAGGCACCTGCCCCATACAGGTAGGGGTGGGAGCCTGAGCTGCCTAGGGCAGCTCTTGGTGTCCCATCTGCTCTACAGCCTGTGCACTGCTCTGTGGACTGATGGCCCTGCTACTGCCTCATGCAGGGTTGGAGACCCATGCTGCCTTGTGTAGCTGCTGTGGTCTCATCAGGTCCCAAGCCTTCCATGCACTATTCTGTGCACCGGGCTCTCCAGCCCCTGTGCACCAGTCACTGCACTGAATGGGGCTAGGCTCCTGCCTCACGCAGGGCTGGAGAGTCAAGCTGCCTCATGCAGCTGCTGAGGTCACATCCGCTCCCAGATCCTCTGTGCACTGACCTGTGCATCATCGCCACGGCTCCCTCCACGGCAGGGCAGGGCAGGGACACAGTTTCTTGCTGCTCCCCATTCGGTGATGTTGTCTTCAGGGTGCTTCTGGGGCAGCTGTTCCACCCCACTGGTCAGCTTAACCAGCTCTTCTCAAACCTTCTTCATCACACCTCATCAAAGCCACTCGTGTGTTGGGCATGCTGCCTTTTTATTCCTTCAGCAGGCTCCACCTCCGGATTAGGAGCAAGCCAATAAGAAAGCCTGAGGGGTTTGCTCCCCCTTAGGTCCTCCTCTTTACCTCGCCCTTATGTCAGGGTTGGGCAAGCCTCTCTCCTTCCCTTTCCTGATTGGTGGGGAAAGGAAATGCCCCCACCAATTGCTCTAAGCCTTCCAACTCAAGCCAGCAAGACAGGCTGCTGCTACCAGCAAGCCTGCCAGACATTTAAAAATTGAACATGTATACATTATATACACATGTAATTCCCAAAATGCAATTTCTCTTGGAGAAACACCAATCCCTTTTATAGTATGTCCAAACTGCAATGTTTTCAGTTAATGTCTTCCAGCATTTTCATGGTTAAAAATAAAAGTTAGATCTTATTTTAATGTGCTCATTGCTCTACATACGCTTCTTTTGTGGGTACAAAATGGGAAATATATAATTCTGGAAAGGTTTTACTATTTTACCTTTGAACAATCAATGTGATATTCTCTCTGGTCTTCTATTCTTTGCCTTGCTTATGATTTTCTCCTTTCAAGAATCCCTGTAAAAAAATCCTGGTGTAAATGCAAAGGACAGGTTCTTGAAGATAGAGTTTAATAAGTGATCCACAAGAGCTTTGTAATTGTTGTTGTGATTGAAAAGAAGGTGATGATGGATGGGAGACCTGTCATTTTGAGTTATTGTGTGAGTTACTGAAGGATTTTCAAATCCAGATAATGTTGCTCCATGCCAGCTCAAGAAAAATGTGAAATCTGAGTTTACAACAAAGTGGTAAGGCAGGTATTGTGTCAAATGTTGGGAATTCTGATAGGCCACTGTAGCAGGGCACTAGGGTGCCTGCTACTGGTAGCAGTAATTGGCTCAGCTGCCACTCACCAGGGCAGCACAGGTGTGGGTTGCGAAGATAACCAGTTGGGTCAGCTGACCAGAAGGGGGCAGGGCCTGGCCTTCATAAACAGCAAGGCCGAGGCCAGAGTCAGTTCCTCTCTGGCAGCCTAAGAAGCGGGAGCTCTGCTGGAGCAAGCAGGGCAGGCATAGTAAGGAAGCCGGATGGCTTGAGCAGTGATGGCATGATGATACGGGGTGGAGAGGACCCTGGCAGGGATATGGACGAAGGATAGCCAGGTTGGCTTAGGATTTATGTTATAGCCGAGGGGCTTTGCGTTCTCTGTTTTGGTTGTGATATAAGACCAGAGGACCGGGCGAGGCTGAGGCTGCCTGAGCCCAATTGTGAGCAGCCCAGTGGGCATAAGACCCAAAAAAGGGGTCTGGGGCCAGGTAAGACCAAGGCCACCTGAGCCCTGATTTTGCGGGGAGCGCGAGGCACCGGCCCTAGTGTGGGCGGGGAGCATGAGGCACAGGCCCCGGTTGGGGGCAAGAGCACAAGCAAGGCCCCAGTGCGGGCGGGAAGCGTGAGGCACAGGCCCCGGTCGGCGATGAGAGTGCAAGGAGCACGAGGCACAGGCCCCAGTTGGGGGCGAGAGCGCGAGCAACGCCCCGGCGCAGGCAACGGCAGAAGAGAGAGGCCCCAGCGCAGGTGACAGTATAAGAGAGAGGCCCCGGTGCGGGCGATACTATAGAGGCAGGCCCGTGTGGAGACAGACCCCAGTGAGGGCTGCGAGGCCCGCGGGGAGAGGCAGGGCCCCAGTGCAGCGCAACGGTACAGAGGCAAGGCCCCGGGGCGGGCGAGAGCCGCGGGAAACACGCCCCAGTGCGAGCAAGAGCCGCAAGGTGAGACAGGCGGGCACGGAGATAAGTCTGTGGACCCATAAGGGCACGGGCGACCGTGGGAGTCATGTACAACCCAAAAGGTCAGAGTGCACCAGGCGGTTAGACCGAGCCAGGGTACATCCTGGCCATGCCAAAGAGGGTAGAAAGGCAGCCTCCCTTGAACATATTAATATCAAAGACATGGCGGGTGAGATAAAGAGGGTGCATTTAAACCGAATTTGGCACGGTAAGTAGGGGCGCGAGGGGAGGTCACGGCACTCCTAGAGGTCGCCCTGCCACAGCCACGTAGCACAGTCCCATGACACACAATAACTATAAAGGTATGCTTTGCCTAAATATAGAGCCTCAGGCTACGGTCTCATCAGATCTAACTAGCTGAGCCAGGACCAAGGTTTTCCATTAGTTGAGAGAGAACCTCTAAGGGAAACTCAGAAGCTGTTGTAGCAATCCAGTACATGTCACTCTTCCCTGAATCAATACGAAAATCATACCCTAGAACAGTGGGGGCCAACCTTTTGGGCCAGCATGCCACAAATTAATCCCATACCCTCCTGGTATGCCACTCCAATCCCCTTCCCCTGCCTGATGAGCTGCTTTGCTTTCTGCTCCCTACCCTGTGCTCCCTGACTGATCTGATACTCTGTCTTCTGCTCCCTGTTCTATCTGCCACCATGATGTCTGTCCCCTCCCTGGACTGTCATGTGCAACACACAGAGGCTGCCCATGCTATTGGTGGCATGCATGCCATAGGTTGGCCACCCCTGCCCTCAAACAGAACAGCTATTAGTAAGATGCTGTTGTGTGTGTGTGTAATATTTTGGGGCACCAGTGTTTTGATGATCCATAGGTATCAACAGGCCCAGAGCACTTTCTTCACCCCACAGTAAATGATTTATGTGACTATGCCCATGAATGCTGCGTGCCCCGAGATGAGGTGGTGAGGAGAGACTGCCTGCAGGCATTGCTGGCAGTGTTGGCAGTGCCATTTTGCAGGAGGTGCACCACCCAACTCAGGGAGTGCACATGCACCCGTGTACCTACTATGCATCGCCAGTGACTATGCCCTTACCCAAGACCCATGTCCAAAAGCTTACTGTTAATTAATTGTAAACCTAAGCATATAATTGTGAATAAACCTATTCAGAGTGGCAGGGAAAAAGACACTGAGAAAGCAAATGAACTCCTAAGGGCACAGCGGTTTAACTACTGGTCCACCAGAAAAACAAACTTCTAATCAACATGCACTAGGGCAAGATAGTATTTGGATGGATCCATCTGCCTATTTCAAAGAAAGCAGGTTTGAGCAATTAGTTCTCTGGTTTTACCATCCTTAATGAAAATTTATTCCCACTTGTCTGGGAAATAGTATAGAGGGTCAAGCAATTTTTATAAAATAAAATGTGGTTAAAACATACCTGTATTCTTTAATGTTTTACAACTATCGTTCTACCTATGTTACCTTACCATGGCTATCATTGTATCGATCTGCTTTAAAGGATTTGCTTAGTAAAAATTAATGAATTTTCCTTTCAGGCTCTCCCTCTGTTATAGCCTTCTAAAAATCAAGGTTTTTTGTTTCCTCCTAAACTGAAACCTACAATTACTTATATCTACCAATCCAGGCCAACTACTCATTTCTTTGCAATACAAGACCTGACCCCTTCTTCACAATGTCTTTTGGTTAAATTGTCACTAATACATATGATATCCAGTAACTTCACTGAGTTCAGTCTGGTTCCTAAATTCTAATCTCACGCAGCTCTGAAACTTCCCCATCAACCAGACCCATGCAATGCACTCTGGCACAAAACTTGCAGGGATATAAGAAATAAATATTTATAAGTACGTCATAGAATCATAGGGTTGAAAGGTATCTTAAGGGTCAGACACTCCAATCCCCTACACAGATGTAGGATATGTTGTTTCTAAGCCATCCAAGACACATGCTTATCTAGCATCTTCTTGGAAACCTCCAACTTCCCTAGGCAGCTTGCTCCTTTGACTTCTTGTTCCTCCAGTTAAAAGTTCTTCCTGAGGGTTAACTTAAATTTTCTGTGCTGTAGTTTAAATTCCCTGCCTCCTGTCCTGACCTCTATGGCAAGGAAGACTATTTTTTTCTCCATCTTCTCTAGCAGCCTTTCAAACATATGAAGATTAGTATCATGTCTCCCTTAATCTTGTTCTCTTCAAAATAAACATATCCAGTTACTTCAGTCTCTCCTCTTCTAATTTGCATTCCACCTCCATTAGCATTTTTGCCATTCACCTCTGAATCATCTCCAGTTTCTCTATATCCTTTTGAAAATGGGGTGCCCTAATCTGAACACAGTAGTCCAGCTAAAGTCTAAACACCCCAAATGGAATTGTAGTATCATCCCTGAGGTCCTACATTCTCTGCTTCTCTGCACAATGTCTCCAAATTGTGTTTGCTGTTTTTGCAGAATCACATTTCTGAAGTATATTGAGTTTACGACTTGCCTCTCCCAAATCCTTCTCCACCGTGCTACTGCCAAGCCCTTTATCCCCTATTCTAGGTTGGGCTTTTGATTTTTCTTTGCTATATGTACATTTGTCTTGCTGAATTTCATTTTGTTGTTGATAACCCAGGCCTTCAGTTTAACACAGTCCTTTGGAATGTTAATCTTATTCTCTAAAAGCTTTGAAACCACTGCTAGTTTTGAGTCATCTGCCAACCTAGTCACTATTCTCTCTATCACTGCATCAAATTAATTGATGAAAATGTTAAACAAGACTGGATCCCAGCTTGATGTGGAACCCCACTTGAGGCTTCCTGTCAGTCTGAGACTGAGCCATGTATAGTTATTCTTTGCCCGTAGTTATTCAGCCAATTATGTATCAACCTCTTGGCAAATCTATCTAGCCTTATTTCTCTGTCTTACTTATGAGAATGGCATGCAAATCCCACTAAAGCCAGGTACGCTGTATCTTCTACATTTCCCTTATTCACCCAGCTAGTTATCCTGTCAAAGAAGGAAACCAATCTGGTTTGGCATGATTTGTTTTCAGCCAGTCAAGTTAGCAGCTGTAATGAGGTCAAATGAAAGCTCTGAAGCCAATCATAGAAGTAGGGTCAGAAGGGACCTTGTAGATCTTCAAGTCCGACCCCCCACCTGGGCAGGAGAAAAACTGGGCTCAAATGATTCCAGCTAGGTAGGCATCAAGCCTTCTCTTAAAGACCCCCAGGGTAGGAGCCAGCACCACTTCCCTTGGAAGTTGGTTCCAGATCCTAGCCGCCCTGACTGTGAAGTAGTTCTTACAGATGTCTAATCTAAACCTACTTTCCAACAACTTGTGGCTGTTATTCCTTGTTATGCCGGGGGACACTCGGGGGAACAAGATCTCTCCCAAACCCTTCTGGTCCCCCCCAGTGAGTTTATAGACGGTCACCAGGTCGCCCCTCAGCCTTTGCTTGTGAAGGCTGAACAGGTTCAGGTCCCGCAGTCTCTCATTGTAGGGTCTGCCCTGTTGTCCCCGGATCATGTGGGTGCCCCTCCTCTGGACCCTCTCAATGTTGTCCACATCCCTCCTGAAGTGGGGCGCACAGAACTGGACACAGTACTCCAGCTGTGGCCTGACCAGTGTTGCTTAGAGGGGGAGGATCACTTCCTTGGCCCTGCTAGAGATGCAGGTGTGGATGCACGACAAGGTCCGGTTAGCCCTGCCAACCGTGACCTCGCATGGTTGGCCCCTGTTCATCTTGGAGTCAATAATGACTCCAAGATCCCTTTCTGCCTCCGTGCTCTCAAGAAGGGAGTTTCCCATCTTATAAGTGTGCTGTTGGTAACTACTGCCCAAGCGCAGCACCCTGTACTTGTCAGTATTGAAGCGCATCCTGTTTTTGCTAGCTCACCTTTATAACCTATCCAGGTCTTGCTGCAATCTTTCCCTCCCTACTAGAGTGCTCACCTCACCCTAAATTTTGGTATCATCAGTGAATTTAAACAGGTTGCTTTTCACCCTGTCGTCCAAATCGCTGATAAAGAAATTGAGCAGCGCAGGCCCAAGGACCGAGCCCTGGGGGACTCCACTGTCCACTTCTCCCCAGGTCAAATATGACCCATCCACCACCACTCTCTGAGTGCAACCCTTCAGCCAATCTGCAATCCATCTCACTGTGTAGGCATCAATGCCACAGTCACCTAGTTTTTTAATGAGGATGGGGTGGGAGACGGTGTCAAAGGCCTTGCTGAAGTCCAGAAAGACTACATCCATGGCAACACCTGCATCCAATGCTTTTGTGACCTGATCATAAAAGGCAATTGGGTTGGTCTGACATGACCTGCCCCTAATGAAACCATGCTGATTGCCCTTGAGCATCACAGATGTGCTCCATGATGATCTTCTCAAAGAGTTTCCCTAGGATTGAGGTAAGACTGATGGGCCTATAGTTGCCTGGGTCCTCCTTCCTCCCTTTTTTAAAGATGGGGACCACGTTGGCTATCTTCCAATCATCTGGCACCTGGCCCAAGCACTACACGCGCTCATAAAGCTGTGCCAAGAGCCCTGCAATAACCCCTGCTAGCTCCCTCAACCCCCTGGGGTGGAGAGCATCTGGACCCGCTGATTTGAACATGTCCAGCCCCTCCAGGAGCTCTCTAACCCGGTCCTCCCCAACCTGAGGTCTGGAAGTGTTCCCCTTGAGTCTGTCTTGCATCACGGTGGGGAAGTCCCAGTCCCTGCCCAAGAAAACAGAGGTGAAGAATTGGTTAAAGATGTCTGCTTTCTCCTCTGGCGCAACTACCAGATTGCCCAGAGGATCTTGCAGGGGTCCTACATTTCCCGGTGCTTTCTTCATCCTCCCTATATATTTGAAAAAGGATTTTTTGTTATCTTTGATTTTGGACGCAAGTCCTAGCTCTATGTCCACCTTAGCTTTCCTTAGGTATACTCCTCTTTGGAGATAGCACCCCCCTTCCACCAGTTATACGCCGCCTTTTTGGCAATCAGGCATTCCCATACACCCTTGGTGAGCCAGGGGGGCTTTTGGGCACTCCAGCCCCTCTTGCTTTTTGTTGGGATGGTCACCCCTTGGGCCCGGAGTATTGTCTCCTTAAGGAACGACTACTCATCTTGGGCACTGCGCTCCCCTGTTCTTGAGAACCCCAGTGCCCCTCCCACTAATCTCCTCAACTTGTTGAAGTTGGCGCTCTTGAAGTCTAGGGCTACCGCCTTGCTGCTGGCCCTTGACACCCTGCGCTGGATGGTGAATTCCAGCAAGTGATGATCGCTATCACCCAGGTGGTCAAGAACCTGGAGCCCCCTTACCAGGTCTTCGCCTGTGGCCAGGACCAGGTCCAACAGGGCATTTCCTCTGGTGGGACTGTGCACCTCCTGAATTAAGTGGAGGTCCTGTATCTCGCCAGGAACCTCCTGGAACGGTTCGACCTGGCTGACTGTTCCTCCCAGCAGATGTCCAGGTAATTTAAATCACCCATGACAACTACATCCCTTGCCTTAAGTGCTTCCGCAAGCTGGCCTGAAAATTCCCAGTCCAGCTCCTCCCCTTGGTTGGGGGGTCTGTAGTAGACCCCCACTGTTAGATCCCTCTCCCCATGGCCCCCTTGTATCTTGACCCAGAGCACTTCAGCTTGCCCCTCTGACCCCATTTTGCTGGCAGAGGATGTGTATTGCTCCTTGACATACAGCACCACACCCCCACCTTTCCTTCCTTTTTTATCCCGCCTGTAAAGCCTATAGCTCCTAATGCTAACTGCCCAGTTATGGGATGAATCCCACCAAGTTTCTGTAAGCCCTATTATGTCTGGGTCTGAACTGGCTATTCTGAGGGCAAGTTTCTTCTGCTTATTCCCCATACTACAAGCATTGGTATATAGGCATTTAAGGCCTTGCCTAGCTGCGTGTGCCACCCCCCAATTTGGGAGACTGTAACCAAAGGCAACAGGCCATGCCCACTCCAGCTGTTAAAGCAGGAGTAGGCAATTATTTGGGCTGGAGAACCTCTTAGCAAGTTTTGGTGAGGGCCACACACACAAAATGAATGGTGGCTTAATTAACTAAGCAAATATTAATTAATTTAAGTTAATTAATGTACAATAATAAAAACATGGTGTATTCATGTCCTAGAGAGAGGGAAAGAGAAGGAGTGGGTGAAATGTAACATGAAGGGACTGGGGATTGGAGAAGCACCAACAGAGAGATAGAGAGAGGAGAAGGAGAAGGCCTGGGCAGGGACAGAAGAAGGAGGGAGGGAGGGGTGCATAGGGAGGCCTCAGGGAGATGGAATGTGAGGATGGAGGCTGGTCAGGAGGAGTAGGACTGGGGGAGTGGGAATGGGGAGCTCTAAGCCTGGGCTGAGAGGCAGCTCAGCTGTCACACATGGCTGGAGGAAGGCAGCAGGAAATAAAGTGGCTTCTTTACTGCCAGAGCATGTTCAGACTGCCTCTCCCAGCCCTTGCATGAGGGAATGTGTGGCCCATGGTGGGCAGGTGGGGAGCAACCACTGCCACTGAGGACCCACTCCCAGCTCAGCTCAATTCATCTCAGCCTGGGGAGGACTCAGAAGAGTTTGCAAAGGGAAACAAGTGCTACGCCCCCTACCACCCATCTGTGCCCCAGTACATTTCCACTCCTCACAGCCTTGGTTGGGGCCAGGCTGGAGCCGTTCACCCTGTGCCACCCCTGCTCACCACCCATGGCCAAAAACAAAAATGGTGCATGTAGGTTCGCCCCTGCCCTGTCTCTGCTGCAGCCATTCATTTGGGAGCTGAGCAGCAAGTATGCATCAACCCTGCAAAAGTTGGTGCCAACATCCCTGCCCAGACCCGGGCACCCCACCTGCCCCTCCTGCCCCTGGCAAGCCATGACTCAGCCCCAATCCACACATTGCCCTTACTTTAGCTAGCCACTGCCTCCTAAATGGGGGAGAGAGGAGGGCAGAAAACACTGCTGGGACAGCCGTGGGCTGAACAGAATCAACTGGCAGGCCAGATATAGCCTGTAGGCCATATTTTGCCCATTCCTGCTTTAAAGACTAGGCTCAGCCTGCAGTACTCTGTCTAAACAAAGATTTAGGTACTTGCTTTTGACTCATGTGCTCTCTTGCTTTGTATATCAGATTTCTGCTTTTGACTCTGGCTTTGGGTCCTGATTTTGGCATACCCTGGCCCTGGCTTTGGTTTCTGATTCCAGTTCTGGCTCATATCCTGACTCTGGCTCTGGCTCCTAATTCCAGCATATCCTGACTCTGGCTTCGACTCCTAATTCTGGTTCCATCTCCTGGCATATTCTGACTCCGGCTTTGACTCCTAACTCCAGTTCTGACTCATGGTATCTCCAGATGTCCAGCTCCCTGAGAACCCAGCCAGTGACTTTGCCTGTGTCAGGTGACCACCCCCAAATACCCATTCCTATGTTCCTAACAGCAGCTGCTGATCACTCCTTCATTCTTCAGATATTTGCCAGCTGAATGTTTTTACATTTTTTCTACTAACTTCTTAGATATTGAAGTCAGGCTGACTGGTCTATATTTACCTATATCTTCCATTTCCCTCTTTTCAAAGATGGGCATTCTGTTAGCCTTTCTCCATTCATGATACACACCAACATATAATTATGGCATTAGTAAGGCAAGTTGCAATCAGTCTCCATTGCATCCTGCTTTCCTCAGTCTTAGTGTTAAATAACGTTTTTCTGTGCCTCAGACAACATAAGACCATAAGATAAACAGTAAAGTGTTATGTATCCAGGTCAGGTGTGCTGTTAAGAAGTTGATTTTTATACCATTTTTGAAGCCTGACAAGTAGAGCTGGTGAAGCCTTTTAGAATCAGTCTCCAAAATGAAAAATACATATATTTGGCTTTATTTTTTATGACAGATGTCACCGACATTGCTGTGTGGGAAGTCATTTAAGAGGCATGGGACTATTAGCGAAATAGTAAGGTTAATAATAGGCTTTTTGTGTAATGTATTTTACCTTGAGAACATCTGACAGAAAAGGAGGATGGATCATGAAACCCCTGACAAAAGGAGCAGTAGGACTTCCACCTTTCTTAAGAGGAAACACAACAAAAGAATACAAAGCCTTTTGGTTGTCCTGAGCAGTGAATGTAGCTACAGGTGGGAGTGCAAGTAATTTTTAAAAGAGGGAGGAATAAAAAAAAGCTTATCATTTATCTGTCTGCTGCATAAAATATTATTAATTCTATTGTCATATGAACTATGAGTCCCACCGCATGAATGAGGACCCCATGGTGTTCTGCTGTGCAGACAATGGAAAACAGTTTCATGAGCATAAACATGGTAAAGTAGTGACAGAAATATAGATGTAAAAGGAATGAAGGAGCTATTTTAAAATAAAAAGTTAATTTAAAACACACACACACACACACACACACACACGTACACAGAGAGTCACTTTTCATGCATGTCTGCCATGGACATGGTGTTCTCTGGGTTGTTAGCACTTGTAATGATAACAGACATTCTTTGAGTAATTGCACATTCACAAGGACTGCTAAGAAACATGTGATAAGGTAAAAAGCCTATTTTCAAGCAATAATTATGCAAATTATATGTGATACTAACATTTGATTATGGGTCTTGAGTAAAGCACTGTGATATGTCATCTGTTATAAATAAGTTGTATCCTGTATTTCTCCATAGATCTTAAAACGCATGCAGTTGCCATACTACAGAGCAACTAGGAGGTTGAATACTGAAGTATTTAGGAGGGCTTCCAAGAGGACATCAGTGACTGCACGTCCACTTGCTGGAGCTGATCCTAAAATTACAAATTCAAAGGGGTTGATAGTTGGGTACCCAGGCATTTTCATCCATATTTATCTGATTTCTGTACAATTATTGCATGTGCAGCTCTGGGATTTGCAAACACAGGGCACATACAAGCATTACATATCTGTTGATAGAATCATTTTTAGTCTGGTAGAAATGCTTGGTGTTAAAAATGCTTACCTTGGCCTAAGACGCTATGCACAGTGGGGATTAAAACAGGAAGGCCAAAGCACAACTAGAGTTGCAGCTACCAAGAGAAGTGAAGGGTAACAAGAAGGGTTTCTGAAAGTATGTCAGCAGCACAAGGAAGATCAGTGAAAGTGTGGTCCCCTTACTGAATGGGGGAGGAAACGTAGTGATAGATAATGTGGTAAATGCTGAAGTACTCAATGCCTTTTTTTATCTTAGTCTTCCCAGGCAAGGTCAGCTCCCAGACTACTGCACCTGGCAGCACAATTTGAGGGGGAAGAAGGGAAGGTGAGCAGCCAACAGTGGTGAAAAAACAGGTTTGGGGCTATTTAGAAAACTTGGACATGTACAAGTTCATGGGGATGGATGTGATGCACCTGAGGTGCTGAGGGAGCTGTTTGATGTGCTTACAGAGCTGCTGGGCATTACTACAGACTGGTCAGTCTCACCTCAGTCCCTGGGAAAAACCATAGAGCAGGTCTGCAAGGAATCTGTTTCTAAGAACTTGGAGGAGAAGGTGATTAGGAACAGTCAGCATGGATTCACCAAGGGCAAATCATGCCTGACCAACCTGATTGCCTTCTATGATGAGAAGACTGGCTCTGTGGATGCAGGGAGAAGAGTGGATATGATAATATACCTTGATTTTAGCAAGACTTTTAATAGGGTTTCCCATAACATTCTTGCAAGGAAACTAAGCAAATACAGGTTGGATGAATGGACTGCAAGGTGGATAGAAAACTGGCTGGATCGTTGGGCTGGAAGGATAATTAATGGCTCGATGTATAATGGGCAAGTGGTATCAAGTGAAGTGCCCCAGGGGTCATTTTTATTCAATACCTTCATCAACAGTATGGAAGATGGGATGGAGAGAACCCTCAGAAAGTCTGCAGATGATACCAAGCTGTGGGGAGTAGTAGATACACTGGAGGGGAGGACAAGACTTCAGAGCAGCCTAGACAAATTGGAGGATTGGACTAAAAGAAATCTCATGAGGTTCGATAAGCAGAAGTGCAAAATCCTGCACTTAGGACAGAACAATCTCATGCAATGGCACAAGCTGGGGACTGAATGCTAAGCAGTAGCTCTGCAGAAAAGACCTGGGGGTTTCAGTGGGCAATAAGCTGAATATGAGCCAACAGTGTGCTCTTGTTGCAAAGAAGGCTAACAGCATACTAGGCTACATTTCTAGGAGCACTGCCAGCAGATCAAGGGAAGTGATCCCTTCCCTTTATTCAGCACTGGTGAGGCCACATCTGGAGTACTGTGTCCAGTTTCAGGACCCCTGCTACAGGAAGGATGTGGACAAATTGGAGAGAGTCCAGTGGAGGGCTACAAAATGGTTAGAGAGTGGGAGAACATGATTTCTGAGGAGAGGTTGATGGAACTGGGCTTATTTAGTCTAGAGAAAAAAAGACTGAGGACAATAGGGCAGAGCCTAGCGATAGGCAGCAAGGGTACTACTACAGCTTGGCCAGAGAAACAGCAGTAAGTTGCTCTGAAGGTTGAGGGGACACACCTTCGGCTGGTCAGGAGAACACCTGACCGGAAGGGGAGGAGTCCCGGTGATATAAGCTTGGGTCCTGGTTGCAGAGGGGCAGTGCAGTCCTGAGCCCTGCAGGAAGAAAAACCCCATGGCATCTCAGGCAAGCAAGGAGTTGGAGCTGTAGGCCATGTCAGGTATTCCCAGGGCTTAAAGAGCCAGTGAGTAGGAAGGTGGCTTGGTAGTGGTATGATAACCCAGAGGGCTTGGAGTGTTTAAGTTTAAAGTGGTTGCTTACATTTTTATTTTAGTTTTAGACTGGAGGGCTGGATGTGATTGTACAGGTAGAAACGAGGCCACAGGGGTGCCTGCAGGGCACAACAGGTTTTGAGCCCTGCCATGGGCTGGGGGAATGAGAAAGAAGAAGCCTAAAGTCAAGAGGGCTGAGCCGAGAGGGGGCAATGCATGCACACTGGAAGCCAATGACAGACTGAGACTGAAAGGTCAGGCCAGAACCAGTAAGCCTAAGCAGCCAGTCTACAGCCAGGGTAACCTGCGGGCTAAAGCTAAAAAGGCCAAAGCCTATACAGGAAGATAAATGGCGAAAGTGACACCTGTGAGGCATGGGTGTGGCTATAGAGCCAAGAGGCCACAATTAAAAGCCCTAAGGTTTAAAAAAGAGCCAATCAGGCCACACATGGTAACCACTGGCTCACAGTACCAGCAAAGCACCAGTAGATCTGCTGTGATATAAGAGGTACCCGTGGAGAACTGTGTTATTTTGGCTAGTGAGCAGAGAGCCCAGAGACCATGAGAGGTCATTTAGACATTGGTGAGAGCACTCAAGGGCAACCTCTCACTCAACATCAAAAGAACATCAAGGCATGGCAAGAAACCTAAGCAGGGGAGGCTATACAGAGGATTGGGCTGCAGGCAGGATTAGGGTGGCCCAAAGGGAGGTGCCATGGCTTCCACAGGACTTGTCCTGTCACAGGGATCTCCATCCTCAAAGGTTCTTAAGGCCTGGGTAAACAAAGCCTTAGCTGGGATGATACAGTTAAGGATGGTCCTGCTTTGAACAGGGGGTTGGACTAGATGACCTGCTGAGGCCCCTTCCAACCCTAATTTTCTATTATTCTATGAATATTAAACCTCCTCTGAGGTTTAAGTTTAGTGTAATAGGGGTTAAATAGGTTAATGAAAGCTTGTTTGCTTTCCAATCAATAGAAGCTCCTCTGCTGTCCTCTTGATGTCCCAGTGTGCATTGCTCCCTGCCCCTGCCTCCAGAGAGGGATGGTCGGACTCAGACTCCACTGCTCTGGTTTTATCGTAGACAAACCCAACCCCTGTCAGCCCCAGGGCTGAAAAAGCCCAGCCCATCTCCACAGACCAGGAGCTGTGCAGCTGTTAACCCCCCGAGCAGGTGTAGAAAAGCCACCCGTAAGCACTGCTTTGGACCCACTAGCATCCCATGGGGCACATCAACACCAGCACCTGCAGCCCTGTGCCTGAAGCCACAAGTACAAGGCTCTGAAGTGATTTGGGGGGCAAATCTACCCTTCTTCCCATGGCACTTCAGAGCCCCATGCCAACCACCCCATGTGTGGGGCTGTGAGAACTGGATTGAAGTGCCGTGGAGGGGACCATCACCCCCATGTGGGCCTTCAGAGACCTTTGCCTGCAGCCCCATATGCAGGCATGCCAGTGCAAGGCACAGAAGTGCTGTTCAGGGGAGATGCTTCCCAATGCAAGGTTTGAGAGCCCTAAGCACTGGCTATGGTGGCAGGGTCTCCTAAAACCAGAGCCCCAGCAGCATCATAGGCCAAGCCCCCCTGGAGCAGCCAGACCCTCAGGTTGTGCCAGAGAAGTAGGGTCCATTGTGGGCTTTTGGCAGGGAAAATGACAGGCTTTAAAGACAGAAGACCTACTTTGGGCCTGCTGTCTAATAGACTAACAGCTGAGAGGGAGGGAGTGGGGTCTTCTTACAAGAGAGTCACGGTTCTTGTGGCCTCCAGCCAAGTAGCCCTATGCCCTACATCAGTGGTTCTCAACCTTTTTTATACTGTGGACCAGCATGGGAGTGGGATGGGGCTGATGGAGCTGACTGCCCCGCCACCCAGCTTTAATCCCACGTGTGACTGCTGGTGGTGGAAGCTGCTCGCCTGGGCAGACAGTCAGGGGTCTGAGTGGGGATCTCGTGCCACAACCCAGCGGCCAGACATTCATAGCCCAATGCCGGGCCACAGCCCAGTTGTTGGGAACCTCTGCCCTACACTACTGTCACCAGTTTCCAGGCAGACTGGGGAGCCTGAAAAGCGCGTTGGGGTATGTGCTCTGGGTTCCCTTGGCTGGGTGCCTTCTACAGCACAGGGTATCTGCAGAGCATGCACCTGGCCACATGAACTCTTGTATTGAGGTCTATCAGGGTTTTCAATTGCTTTAACTAAACTGGTATACTTCTGTAGTAGACCTATGGGTGCTTCCACCTTTATGGTTCTTTTCCTGCTAGCACTCCTCATTTCTTCAGAGTCTCCCCCATTGCAATCTCTTCTGCCACACCTTAATGTAATGAATTGACAGGGGAGGCTGCCCTGAGGGTGAGGAGGACTTTGGGTAGTGGACCCTTCATGTTGCCAATTATCATGGTTTTGGGGGTTGTTCTTAAAGTCTTCGCTTTCGGAATGTGAAAAACCTAGCTCTTTCTTATATATATAAGACTTTAAGAACAATGCCAAAAATCGTAAGAGCTGACAATACTGCATCCCACTTCTACTTTGGCTGTGCCCACTAGCTTGAAGCCCATTACCCAGGGCTGCAAGCTTCTGGCTCAGATTTTGTCACATCCTTGTGACCTCAGGCTCTAGGCCTCATGCAACCCTTGTACAGTCCTCTGTGGTCATGGGTTCCACTTTCACTGGTTCCAACCCTGCCTCTCAGTCTCCCACAGGCTTTGACCCTCATGAGTTCTGGGATTATGCTTCAGTCTCTCTCTCCTGTCCTCTTAACACACTGAGCCTGAGATTTGGGGTGTTCCCAGGGACCCATTTCAGTGGCCTCCATCACTCCTACAGCCACAACACAGTTAATGGGTACAAATGGAAACCCCAGAACATGAGCACCTGCCCCAACTCAAAAGTATTCCACCTGGGTTCACCTCACCCTGTGCAATGCTTTCCAAAAAAAAAACAAAAAAGGCCCAAGGCACTTCTCTTGTTCCCAATACGGACTCTCAGGTTTCCTTTACCCTGGCTGCTGCTCTGAGTCCTTACTTCATAGCCCTGGGTTCTGTCCCTGGGATCTTCTATCAGGATTTCCATCCCCTGTAGCTCCTACCACCAGATTGCTGCTCTGATTTGGGGTTTGGGCTTATAATGAGACACCTAACTCTCCACTTCTGCCCTATGTCCATCAGGCACTGCCTGTAACTAGGCTCAGTAGCCTTTTTGTCTCAGGTTTCTCTGTCTGTGAGTTTGGCTCAGGCAAAACAAAGAAGGTTTGAGTAAAGGCGGGGTGTAAAAACAACAAAAATGAAAAGACAAAAAAGGGAAAGAGAGAGCCAGTCACTCCTAGACCCCTTCCCTCTCTAGTCATGGGCTAGGGGCCCCTTTACAACTTCTACTGATTCACTGGATTGCTTGCACACACCCAGTGCTATGTATACACTTTTCTGCATATACATAAGCCCTGTGGATCTGAGTTGGTTAAATGTTGAGATGATATAAAATGGTATTTAGAAGAAAGAAAGCGTTTGTAGAGAATGTTAATCTATTTTATTCCTTGGGCATGAGAGCATACTTCACTGTAAAACAAATCAAAGGAAGCTAAAGAATTGGCAAAATGAAACCCTACCTAAAATAGATAATTTTGAAAATTTAGACCTAAGTAGGAGTCTTCTGTTTCCAATTTTTCTCTTATAATTCATTATTCATTTGACACAGTTTATAATCCTAGTGTTATTTACACTACCATTACAGTACAATTATACTTTTTCTCTTTGATAGTTATAAATTACCACTTATACATGTAACTAGATAAAACATTGCATGACTGAGAATAATTAGTGTAAATATGCTGTAGTTCATATACCTCTATTCTAACATTATGATTAAGGAGAACCCTGTAAGGTTATAATAAGTAAATCAGTTATGTAGTTAACCTTCTGGTTATATATATTAATTGTAACAGCATCTTCTAAAATAAAAGCCTGGGGTATTCATACCTTAATATCAAGGTAACTATACTGTAATATAGGAACTTTATAATACAATGTGGTTTGGGAGGGAGGTTATTTTTGTTTTATGGAGTTATCTTTTGGGCTAGGGACAGACGTTACACACAAACCGGTTTAAGTGATCATAAACTGGTTTAAACCTGTAACAGAACAGAAGTTCAGTGCACATAAACCAGTTTGAGAATGGCTGAAACTGGTTTAAGATAAACCTGGTTGAATGTAGTATCAGACTTAACTGATTTGACTCAAACTGGTTTACGCAATGTCTGTCCCAGACCCCTTGCTGGTTTAAGATAAACCAGACTCCCCCAGCATCCCAGCTTGCTCTCTGAGATGCAGTTTCCCACCACTACCACCGCTCCCTGCTAAGCAGGAATTCCCTGCTCCTGTCTGCCTTGCTGAGGAGGTGTTTGTGTATTAACTAGCAGACCACATGCTGGCTACAGTCTGTGCTGATTCAACAGGCAGAATCAACAAGTAGCTGGTAATGTCCCTCTGTTGTTATCTTAAATGGATAATAAACATTGTTATTAATTCTCTGCTGGGTTTATCACAACATCCTGCCTGAGCCTGGCCACACTCCCTCAGCTCCATGCTATGGAAGGCAGGCCTGCTCTAGTGCCCTCTGGCTTCTAGCCTGAGCCACTACAGGCATGTGCCTACATTTCTGGGATGTCTGTCCATTTACAGAACAGATATAGTCTAAACTAACCTGCAAAGATTGAATCAATTCAGGCTCAGGCTTTTTGAATGTCTGTCCCTAGCCCATGGATTTAAAATGGAATATGTGCAGTAGATGCACTAAAGTGGTGTGATTTAATTTGAGCTTGATTATTTTTTAACTGGATTACTTACATATTGGATATGACCTTTTGTGCAAAGGTTGGTTATAGAATAAACAGAGTAACTGAAGTTTCTTTAAGCACCAAGTAACAAATGAAACAAAAATTTAGTTCTAATGCAAACCAACCTGTCCTTGAAAGTCACTAATGTCCTATTTTTAGAATAAGGTAAATGTTTCTAGAGAAATGTAAATCAGTCAGCACTATAACTAATATCAAAGTTGCTGCCAGCATGGAGTACTTACTTTGATTGCTAAACTGAAATTATATGTTAAAAGTATTGCCAACTAATTTCATTCTTAAAATGCCTGATTAATTCAAATATTTTTGTAATTTATAAAAGTGACATATTGATTAGATAATTTCAAAAAAGTTAACCAGAATCATAATAAACATGTCAAAAAATAGTGCCACTTTTGACAACCAATGCTCATGGCAATTAAAAGCATACAAATAACTAACTTCAAATTGTCAGCAATATTATAACCTTCACTGTTCCAAAAAAATAACTAAATTCATTATTTCCATTGTTTACATGTATTGGGAAAATGCTTCTTATAATACGATCTGGAAGAAAAATAATGATTCAAATTTTGATTTGATTAAGTAATCTCGGTCAGAATGAAATCTAAAAATGCAACCTGAGCTATATGACCTGTATTCAAAAACCAAATGGTACTATTTAGTGGCTTCAGGGAAAATAAACTGAACAGAATACAGACAAAACTTTTTGAAGCTTTGAAACAAATTATCTCCAAATTTTCAAGGAAAGGAAGTAAACAGGAAACTGAGTTTTCTGTAACTGGGTTTTTTCATGTGCTTATGTATCATTACTATGTGTTAAAACGTCAGGGGGTTTTTTCGTATTAGGTACTTACCATCTGCTGGAGTTTGTGAAAGGTTATATTGCAAAAGGTCAAAAAAACTTGCTCCTCTTAATTCATTTGGATGTTCTGATGTTTTTTTGCAATCACAGAATCCAAGAAAAGCAGTTTTTTGTAAATCTGATGTATTAGCACTTAAACAAATGTCTCGGAGCACACAGATGTACATGTAGCATATTTCCCAGGGCCAGGATGGTAGATAAGTTATGGACCTCTCTTCCTGTTGGTAGGAATATAAAGCTTCAATTAAATATCTAGAAAATCTATAACAAATACAGATTCTAATGGAAGAATTGAGTATTTTACAGTAGGAGCAGATTAATATACTTTAATCTAATTTCACATTTGGCCATGTTAACTGTTCAGAAGTGAGCGGGTAATTTAGTAGAAGACATAGTCATTCAGCAATCACGCAGGGTGTTTAAACTACAAGAGAATTGCATTCCCAGGTGTTTAGTTTATTGAAAAACTGGTCTGCTCGCTCTATCCCGCATCTCAGAATTCTAAGATGAACATGACCTTCAGTTTTCAGGAGTAAAGAAAATAAATGCGTTACTTCTATCCAATTTAATGTTTGAAACAAACACATTTTCCTCTTACATCTAAATTAACAGTGCTGTTACCTGCTTCTGAAGAGACATAGAGCTTGAAATAAAATCTCTCACTAGGTCCATTAAAACCTTCAAGCAGGACAAGTTTAATTTGGCGGCCTCCCCAAGGACCAACAAACCTAATATTGAAGCCAACCTAGATATTTCAGGACAGAAAAAACAAATCTTAGTACAAAATAAAATAATAATTGATTTTTAAAATATAAAACTATTGGCTGGCCAGAGGCAATTAGTGTCCTAGTTTGCTAGAACCAATTAAAGACAATAAACACTGGCATTTTTGGAGCCAGTTGACATCAAAGCCTAAAGAAAAAGTAAAAGTGTGCCATAGTTTTTATAGAGATTTATAAAGTTAATTGTAAAAGTCTAACAAAACCATGCCTTAGAACTGTATAGCTATCCTACCTTTTTTCTGGATCTGTGGTAAAAACAAATCAGTTAGCACTTTAGGAAGAAGTTTCTGTTAAGCTTTAACATAGGTAGAATATTTTGCTATAGGTAACAAGAAGGCAACCGCTGCTAGATCTTAGAAGTGTTGTATTGTCAGCCACATAGCAAAGAGGAAGTCATCAGATAAAGCATTTATGTTACATCTTTTAATGGAAGGAATAAATAGTTTGAGACAGCTCAGTCTGGCAATCCAGTTCATTCCTCTGCTAACCCCTCCTGCCATCACCTGGGTCTATCGGTGATATATGAGTTATCTGGCTAACTAGAAAAGAAGAAAAATGATGACTTGTCATAATTTGCTGATGGGTAAGCAAAGGGAAATGTTAAATGACAATGAATCAAACTGGATGGAGGTTTCTAGCAAGCCACTGAGAGAATCAATATTATGTCAAGCTTTATTCCACATCTTCATTAATGAAGAGTTAGCAGGCATCAGTGAAGATATAACACAAATGTCTTCAAAGAAGTTAGTAACATAGTCATAAAAAATGACAAAATAATTTGTCAACAAAATGAACAATTCAAATTAATATAATTACAGGGGGTACATCTACACGTACAAATGCTCCTAGATGGTTTTACTGCAGAGTAAATCCACCCTGGGCCAGCAGCTACACATGCAGGCATTTGACAGCAGATTTACTCCAAATGGGCTCTCTGGGCTGCTCCCACCCTGCTCTGCCCCCCTGTAGCAGCCAGGGGGAGCTCCAGGCTCCCCCTGGATACTAGCCCAAGGGCTGGCAGGGAGCATCAGACAAGGAGACAGCTGGGTTGGGAGATTGCTCTCTGCCACCGGGAGCTGCCTGCTGCCAGGATGCATTTCAATGGTGACGCTTGGGCTAGGGCAATGTCCTCTTGCTCCAGCAGCGGGGAATTCCTGGCCCCAGTACCCTGATTGGGGGCAGGGGGCTTGTAAAGAGCTACAGCTAGCAGTGAGCCTCTGACTGGGCAGGTATTCCCCACCCAGCTGGCTGCTCACTGCTTAGCTGCCCCACCAGTGAATTGGGGCTGGGGGCTGGGACCTGCCCCTCCCCTGCAGCAACTCACTGTTTAGCTGGCCCACCAGTGGATAGGAGCAGGAGATGGGACCTGCCCCTCCCCCACAGGTCTTTCCAAGCCCCATGCCTTGATTGCCCAATTGGGGCACTGGGCTGGGAAATAGCTGCAGGGCTGGGGAAATCTATACACGCAGCCCAGAGCTGGCTGGATACTGCCCAAAATGGGACAGCTCCCAGCCAGCTCCAGACTGCACATGCAGACCTCCCTGCACAGCCCAGGGCTGGCCAAGAACTGTCCCGGTATGCACATGCATCCTGGAGCTGCCTGGAAACTGTAGGCACCTGTACACACCATGGGTTTTAATTGTCATTAAATGAAACAGGTTTATAAAATTTAAACTTTTTTATTTTGGAGTGTCACATCTGTATTTACACACACTAGGTTTTCAAACTATTGAAGCTGGGTCCTTGGCCAGCACTGCAGGAAACTGGGATGGTCCAGCACTGCCTCCCGGCCCAGGACCCCCCATCCACCCTGTGCCCATGCCCTGCCATGCAGCTGTGGAAGCAGGGAGCCAGCAAACCACACAAGAAAAAACAAATGTGGGAGCAATTTGAAAGTGAAAGCAACTGAAAGGGGTGAACTATAAAAAAAGTCACAATTCCATCTGGTGGACAAAAGAAGCTCATCGCACATCTTTGAGACGCTTTGCATTTGCACTCAATGAATCCATGGATGCGATGCTTTATTTCCCAGTAAGCCAAACTAAACTATGTCTGAGGAGTTTTAGTTTAATGCACCAGAGAGACTTTTAAACCATCTGGAAAACTCGATCGTGCAAACAGTCATGTAGTTGCAGTGCAAGAAAGGGCAAAAAATGTGGCATGTATAAAAGTCCCTGTTGCATTTTGGGCAGTTTCCAGCCAGCTCAGGGCTGGCCTTGAACTGTCCCTGCCTGGGGCAGATCCCAGTCAACTCCAGGCTGGCCAGGGAATGCTCCCTGTGCTTGGAGCACCCAGTACCATCTCCATGATCACAGAACCACGGGAAGGAGCTCCCTGCTGCCAGGACAGGGGGACATTATCCTGGCCCAGGTTCCACCACCAGAGCCCACCCCAGCAGCAAGCAGCTCCTGGAGGCAGGGAGCAATCTCCTGCCCCCTGTTGGCTGTCTACATCTGCCTTACTGTGCAGTAAGTACTCCAGATTACTACACAGTAAGCTTCTGAACATGTAGACGGTGATGCTTACTGCACAGTAATTTTGTTCTATTGCACAGTAAAGCATTTCATGTAGATGTGCCCAGAGAGAATGAAATTGACAAGGTGAGCAGCGATAACGTTGAAGCAATAATGTTGAAAGTGACCAGTTACAGAGGCAAGTAAATTATTTACTCAAGTAAATTATGCATGAGTTTTCAATGCTATATGGCAGCATAAAACAATTTACATTTGAAATGCTTACAGAACATATTGCATTACGTAGCAGAGGTACCTAATGAGAGGTAGCAGAGGTACCTAGCAGAGAAATTGATCATTTCTGTTTATATCTGATACGATTATAGAGTGTTACATTTAGTTCTGGACATCTCACTCTGTGGAAGATCCCCGACCCCAGGCAGCCCCGGGACTCACCGGGCGGGGCGGAGCACGCTCGGCCAGAGCCGGCAGCATGGGAACACACGACGGGAACGTACGACGCAGCACCGCCAGAGCCGGCGCAAAAGCCCGGGAGGGGATCTCCGCGCGGAGACCGGCGGCACGCACTTTAATTAACTCTCCCAGGTGCCACAAGGAGCCGGCGGACTCAAAAGCAGCGCCGGTGCGGAGCAGTGGGGGCCGGAAGGAGTCAGAGGAAGAGGAGCTTCCTGGCGGGGGAGCAGCAGCACGGCGGACGACAGGAGGGAACCCGGCAAGGACCTTCTGGAGCCGGGTAGGGCCCCATGGGGCGAACCACGAGGGACGGAGGCCCCTCAGGGCTACTGATCGGGTGGTGGGGGCTGGGAGTGGGGAAGCTCCCCCACCACAGCCCTGGCTGAAGCGGCCCGTGGCCAGAGGCGGCGGCGGCTGGCTGACCCAGGGAGGACTGTTGGGAGACGGACCCCGGGCAGGAACGGCGGGCCCCGGCTATACATAGGGGACCCTGCCGGGACTCACCGAGTGACCCGGGGGTCGCTACCAGGACTCTTTTTGGGAAAAAAGAGACCCCTACCCTTGCCGAGGTAAAGGGGAGCACCATCAGGACTCACCGTGCGGAGGCTCGGGCGAGGGTGTAGGGGAGGCAGGAGCCCTCAAAGACCCCAGACCAGACTGGACAGGAGACCCGTTTCTGGACGTGCACCCGCCAAGGAGAATCACTGAACCAATATCATCGAAGTCATGGCAGGCGGACTTGGCGGGAGCAGACTGGGAGCGGGAGTCACTCCAGAGTACAAAAAAGGGGGGGCAGGCCCCCACGACGACCCATGGGTGCTTGAGTCGTGCCCTTACGGGTGGACCCGTGGACACACTCACTACCAAAAAGCTACTGATTGACAAACTGGAGGAGGAAAAAAGATGATTATGAACTGTTTGAGAAGTCTGCCTAGACTCTGGTACCCAAAACATTTCTTTAAGCAGAAATGACTGCCTTGATGTTAGAGAACTTGCCCAGAAAGAAGTCTAGACAGTAGGGTTTCTAGGTAGTTTTCAGGCTGAAGAGGTTTAAATTCATATCTCCCACCTCTTAAAAGAGTACCACCCCACCAGGCAGATGGCAAGCCTATAAAGGAGTCACTCTCCAGTCTTCCTGATGAAGTGGTACCAGTGTGTGAAATAATGCAAGATTCTGGGGCCAAATAGAGAGAGTTTGATTTTGTAGCCCAATGATTAAAGACTACAAGCAAGTTCCTGTTTTGGGGGATACCTTGTTTTGTTCCCTGCTCCCACTTTACACTGAGCAGTCATGAATTCTTTAAGCTTAGGAATCTTCTCCTCTTCCAGCTATGTTTGTAAATAGAAATTACTGCCATTGCTTTGTTTTGACATTGATTCAATGCTTTATTGGAGCTATTCAGAGCACACCTACTGGATTGGGCTCCTAAACAACCTTCAATGCACAGCTGCCCAGTTTGTGAATCCCAAATAATCTCAGGTAGAAAATACATGCTAAGATGCTCAGTTGTGCCAAAAGTAGCACTCTACATGGCTAGGGAACTTTTCTGTCTAAACTTGGTACTGGTGGCCTTTTGACACACTTGAGAGGTTAGGCACGGATCCTGTGGATTGCTCACTTGGATTTAGGTATCTAAACCCCGCTTAAATCCTGCACTAGATAACTAAGTGCTTTTGTGACTATGGTAGACCAGTCACTAAAATACAATAAAGACTGGAATTCTCTTAGCATGGTTCACATCTTCCTTTCATGGAATATGTTGTGTTTTAAATTCTTTTAGCAGTATATGTTTATAAAGATTTTAGAGATTTTTTACTATTATGATCTAAAATAGTAGTTCTCAATGAGTACGTTCAGATATTCATAGATGTAAGAAGGAGGTTAGATCATGTTAAAAATGGCCACCCAATCTAAGGTAAGTCAGGATGGGAGGGCTAGTGGAGTGGGGGGGTGGGCTTGGGAGGATTGGGGAACCAAGCAGCTCCAGGTGGATTGGAGGGGCAGGCATGATCTGTGGGATGAATAAGAGGGTATGGGGAGCTGATGAGATCCATGGGAGGGACTGGGGGGGTTAGTGGGGCCATAGGAGAGATTGGAATGGGGGAAGGTAGGGTCAGTGGTGTGGGTTGGTGGGATCCAGAGGGGTTTGGCAGAATCAGGGGATCTAGCAGGGTCTTCAGAGGGTCTTGGGAAAATGGTGGGCTTTCTGTGTCACTCCCTTGAAGCAGGAGATAGTTTTAGCTCCCTGACACCCCCTCCACCCAAAGTTGAACAATTCCCCTGAGGAACCTACCCCCCACCCTGCCTGTCCCTCCCCCCACCCTGACTTCTATTGGCTCCTGGCACTGGCAAATGCCAGTAAAACCAGCACTGGGAGCAGCTTGCAGGATGAGTGGGCTTGGTGGGCTGTGGGGGGTGGTCCAACTGGTCTACCAGGGATGGATGTTCATCTGGGGGTGGGTGGAGGGCTAAAAATAGTCTGATGCCAAGGGACTGGGTAGAGAAAGCATAGTCCTGGGGCTAAGACAGGGTTGGGCAAAATGCAGACTGCAGGCCGGATTTCGGCCCACCAGGCCATTCTATCCAGCCCGCAGGGACTCTAAAAATTTTAGAGAATTAATATTTTTCTGCCCCGGATGCCTGTCATGCAGCCCTTGATGGCTTCCCAAAACTCAGTAAGCGGCCCTCCACCCAAAATAACTGCCCACCCCTGGGCTAGGACCAGCAGCTGTGCTTTCGTAGTCCCAGGGCTGTGCTGGGATCTTTACAAAAATTCAGTTACATCGGTCTTGCCAGACCTGATCTAAGTTAGACTGCTTCCAAGGTAGCATTAGCTTAGATCAGGTCAGCCATTATTAGACTGATCTGAACTTCTGTACAGTTTGCACCTAAACCCCTAGTTAGGTCAATCTAGGTGCACCTGGGGGAAGTAAGTTAAATCGGATGGCCATTTTTAACATAATCTAACCTCTCTCTAATCTTCCTGAATGTTTGTATGTACCCAGTTTGCTCTAGGCACTGTTTGTAATCTGTTGAGCATTGTCTCCTTACTAGCTACTTATAACAATGTCAAGCATAAGGAAGAAAAGCAGGACAAGGAAGCTTTAAACAAGGAATGTTGTAACTAACAGGAGAGTAAAGAGGACCCTGTATCTACCAGCTAGCAAAGAGCACATGCTGCTTGTGGAACGAAAGTCATCAGGAGAACCAGAACTAGGAGAGGAAGTGCTGAGGAACAGGCTACTTAGTAGAGAGTTGAAGCAGCAGAGAAGAGGCTAATGAGAAGCAAAGGGCTTCTTGAAGCAAAGGAAAAATAGTTCAGTTTAAATGTTTATTAACTGTACATAGACAAACTCAAGAGAATAGAGAAATGCTTTAGAAAGGAGAAAGGGAAACTCATTTGATCTTAATGCTGTTAAATACACACATAAATTGAATAAGTACCACAGTTGCCATAGAGATAGTGTAGGATCATGATAGGGAGGGACTGTGCTTCATAAACATGATTGCTCTCTTAAGAAGAGGTCTGTACATAAAAAGCAGCTGAAATTCCTTTCTCTAAAATTCAGTGGACCATTTCTGCTTTGCAAACACAATTCTGAATTAATTTACTATAATTTGTAAAAACTTGAGACCAAAAACCTTTGGGGGAATAAAATGAAAATGGGAGAGGTCTGTAGGGTAGAGTTAAAAGGAAGCTTTACCGCAGCAGTAGCTGGATAGCAAATTTAAGCTTTTATACTTCACAGGCAAAAAAAAAAGAGAGAAAAACAACTCAGGCTTAGCCATTTTCCTTGAGGACTGACTGCTTACAAAAAGGCAGTTAAACCATACATGAAAAACAGCCAAATTGTGGAGTTGAATGATTATATATTTAAGCCAATTTTCACTTATTTAACTAAAAACTATTCCATTCTGTTGAAACTAGCTGACTCATTAAAAAATCTCAATCCATTATTCTCTTTCCCTTAACCACTTATCTGTCTTTAGACTATGAACTCTTCAAAGCCTGGACTATCTTTTCTTGAAAGTCTGGAAAGTGCATCGCCTGTGTTAGGTATCCAGGTTGTAGCCATGTTGGTCTAGAAGAAAAGGCAATCAGGACTCATAGTAGAGATGATATCTTTTATTAAACCAACACAATTTTTCCAAAAAAAAGTCTTAAATTGCAAGCTTTCAGGCACAAACACCCTTCATCAGGCATTGGAGAAAAGACTGTAAAAGTTCTCCTGGGAACTTTTACCACTCCTGGGTAGGAGAACTTTTACAATCTTTTCTCAAATGCCTGATGAAGGCTGTTTGTGCCTGAAAGCATGCAATTAAAGACCTTTTTTTGGAAAAATCTTGTTGGTCTAATAAAAGATATCAAATAATAAACAGAAATAAAAGGCACAGAAACTCCTTAAAGTTATGGACAGGAAGGGCAAGAGCTATAAGTGGGCAGTTCTGTGGTCTGGGTAGTCAGAAGAGCAGGAGTAGCACCTGCTATTTTTACGTCCACTCCTAAGTTGATGTCCTGGGCTGGTACCCTAGTCACCCAACTGAATTATGCTATGGTAGGGCTAGGTTCTATTCCACATATGAGACATCTAAGTGGACTTCCACCCTATTTAAGTCCATGAAGATCCATTAATGCATGAACTTTGTAACACGCCATCCATCATCTTGTCCTTAAGGCTGTCACAAAAAAGCAAGAAGAAGAAAGACAACCCACCCATCTTTTGTCTTAACAGTTTTTCAGAGACTTGAGTGGGGTGGAATAGAACACAGGAGGCAAGGATTTCGTTCAAACGCAAGATATTCTTCTTCAGAATAGAACTGCACTTAGTTGCTTAAGTCCACTTACATGTCTAAGCGGTGGTATAGAATCTGACACATACTGATTAAACATCCTAACAGATTCCATTTCAATTAGTAGCTTCAAACAAGTAATCAATTAAAACTGAGAAAAAATGCCTTTAGTCCTAAAGTACTAAATATGGATATGAGAAAATACTGTAAATTTTGTATATCACTAATTTTAGAGAGAGAGATACAGGTTTCCCTTGCTTTATGCTGTACATGAGTTCCTGGAAAACAGCACATAACTCATACTCACATAAAGGGAACCCACTTTAGAATGTAACAAATAGGGATACATTCCAAGCCCTCAACTGTACTGACCCCCATACCCACTTCTACCACTTTTAGAAGACAATTTGGTACTCACCAACAGCAGACAGTACACATGAGGACAGGGTGGTGGTGAATATTATCATAATGGGGATGGCAACTACAGAAACACTTGTGGCAGACAATGAGTGAGGAGCACAGATCCACACAGGAGACTATATTTTGGTGTGCATCACTCCCACAAAGCAGCTGACTCTGGGCTTCCACCACATAGATCGCATAAGAATGAATTTATGTTGCATATATTGAATTTTTGGTATAAAAAGGATCATTGCATAAGAGCAAATTTGCACATACAGAACACGCATAAAGTCAGGGAAACTGGTAGTTAGCCATATAAGTCTGAAGTCAAGCAGAAAGTAAAGCAGGGTGGCACCTCAGAGACAGACTGGTTCAGAGAGACATGAACTTTCATAGGCCCTACTTCATCATTTGTAGACATGCCCATGGTGTGGGACAGAGTGTCTGACTTCCGCTTTTTTTGCTAGCAGTTATCTTCAGTTCTTACTGGGTGTGTCTACATGTCCATTTACACCAGCTTAAATTTTCTGCACAGTAAAATACTGTGCAGCAAATGGAAATAAACCAGCATCTACATGTTCAGACATTAAGGAGCATTAACACTGTGTGTGGACTGACTTGGAACTAAAGTTAGTCCCAAGTATCTCCATACACACAGTGTTACTGTAAGGTGTCTACACGTGCATTACTCTGCAGTAATTAATCAAGCGTAAATCTGATACCTGCATGGTACAGGTATCAAATTTACGCTCAAGTCAGCATAAGTCACCGTATTTGCTGTGCAGTATGGGCATGCACCTGTAGACACACACCCATACTGCACAGTAATTTTGGTTTCTGCACAATAAGTGTGCATGTGTAGACGTGCCCACTGTTCCATTACTTCTGAAAATAGATAGCTGTGAGGGCTTTATGCATCGTATTGACTAAAAGTTAAATTACTTGACCATTTGCTCAGCATCATAATTACATTATACCTGGGATTCTACTATTATGTAGAGATGCCAAACCAAGCCCCTACATCTGCAAACCAATACATTTGCTGCTTAGATCAATTTATATAATGCACTAATAATTCACTCTAAGGAGGCAGAGTTTATACCTTTTTTGTTTGTGAGCTGAGTTATAGCATGAGCAGGCATTCCTCTGCATGGTTCTATTTATGTAAACCTTCTTTTCTTTAACCCCTTGTATAGTAAAGCTCAGGAACAAGACTAATTAGATATAGAATCATAGGAAAGTAGGGCTGGAAGGAACCTCAGGAGGATCAAGGCAGGATCATCACTATGCCATACAAATATTTGCCTAATCTACTCCTAAAACTACACAATTAACCCTGCCACACAACTACAAGGCATACTGCCCACAAACATGAAAAGTAACAGATTGTTCTTATTTTCAATATTGCATTTTACTAGAGGTTGCACAGCCCCAATGAAAAACTGGGAATAACTATCCCATGCCTCTGATTTTCATGTAGTAGTTTCTTTTGTTTTTCTCTAGATTTTTTTCTTATGAATGAGCACGTACCTACTATCACTTGCAGGGAGAGGCAGGTGGGGGAGGGACGAAGGCATTAATTGCGTAAAGTTGGTCATTTCAAATTGTAACTTTGCTCAATGAAACCCAGATATAAAGCTTGGCTTTACCTACTTGATTAAATTACAGAAAGATTCAAGAAAACATTCCAGTTCAAAATTAATTTTAATCATTCGAGATTAGCTTTTGTTACACTTGAGAAGTATGGAATGCAAAAATCAAAGCTTGGTACATTTCCCTGAAGGATGGTATACTTCATGTCTGTTGTTTAACTACTTGGCATCTTAAAATGCTGGACTGAAATTCCTATCAATAACAAACTTAATTTAATAAACACAAACTGGAACAATATATGTATGTGCTTCTAGCAAAAAAGGTAGGAACAATTTATTGATAAAACGAAGACATACAAAGTGCATAAATTGCTTCTGCTTTGGGAACTGAGATTATACATCTTTTTCATGGGCAATTTAGGGGCAGTTAACATTTAAACACAAAGGTTGTTTCTATAAGAATTATGTCAGATTTGTTAGAGTATCCTTACCAGTTTTTTTGGCAGAGCTCTTCCTTACGGAGCAGAAGATGTTGGAGCACTTCATCTAGTTGTGAAGAGTTCTTGTTTACACATACCCAAACAACAAGGCAATGCCAAAGAAAGGACTGAATCTTGAATGCTTTTTGTTCAACTTCTAATTGAACTGTCTGGTCAAAATTTAGGGTAAAATAAAAGAAAATTGAAGTGAAATGCATAGGTAAGAGGTACTGGATTAAAAAGTTAGTCTTTGAATTTTGCTTAGCATTTTATTATTTTATAAAACACAGTACTACAAATGTATCTAGTATCTTTCACACAATGTCTCCCAAAATCTCAGAATATAGTCATCAGAAGAGCTCCTGTTTTGTTCTCTGGCTCTTTCTGTATTCTAAAGCCGTCACCATTCAAATTTGTTTTTCTTGATATAATTAATATAAGGGGCCCTACTTATATGTTTACAGTTAAGCTTGTTTTACAGCAAGTATATCAATATAAACTGCCCTGCTGGGATTTTGCTCCATTTGGAGAAGGGATTTATGAAAAGAAAATTTTAGTTTGGCATTACATACAGTTTCATTGATTCTTGACTATTAACAATTCTTGACTATTAACAAAAGTACAAGTTCAGTAGTTTGAGGTTTTATGTCCATCAACCCTTTGAACTGGTGAACTTTCATAGAAAATTGTAAATGAGTAAGGCCTCCAGTACTGCATTCTGAACAGAACTTTGTGGTAATGCAAGTCTTCACCTCTACTTATCAGATTATAGGATCAAAGCCAGGCTACAGGTGTGGATTTCTACTCATTTTATAGTATGTATGTCTGTATGTATGTATGGGGGAGGGTGCGCGTGTTTGTGTATTGTATATTACATATCAAGAGACGTGGAGTGTTGACTTAAAGAGCCACACATGAAACAGGATATGCTAGTGCAGACCTCTCTTCCTTTGTTGGAGTCCTTCTGACTTCAGTAGAACTCCATAATAATGTAGCAACCTTCAGATTAGATTTGTAATGATTCATCAAAGTGAACCTGATTGGTGCACAAGGAGTTTTATACACTTACTTGAGTTGCCCGTGTGCCACTCATGGGAATGCTGCATGAACTAAACCCATCTATATGCTCCTGATCTGCACATGCTAACTCCTGAAAATGAGGTAAAGTAGCTAACTTAGAGCACTACCAAATGCATGTCTGCCACCACTTGGGCTGTCTTGGGCATCTATATTGGCATTGGCTCAGTGCAGCTCTGTGAGGCCTCATTTCCGAGATTTGCTGTGTGTAAAGCAGGAGTGAGAAGGGTTGCTTCACAGTGGGTGCATCTACACAAGACATTTCCTGAGGAAGAGACTAATTAGTTCCACAATAAAAGATCTCCATCTACATGTGTGGAGCTATTAGGCCAGAGTAAACTAATTAACTCCACCATAGGTTATTACTGCCAGATACAAGTATTATCCTATGGCAGAGTTATTTACTCCACTGCATTGCATATATAGACACCGACAGGGCTGGCTGGGGCACAACTGTGCTTCAGTATGGAGGCTGCCTGCTGGCTAGCCCCTCACTGAAGTGCCTTTATGTCCCAGACAGCCCCTCCACGGCACACTGAGCCAGGTTGGAATAACCCCGGGGTGGCAAGCTGACCCCAGGGGGCCCCCTACCAGCTGGGGCTGTGCCATCCCTAATCAACGTACTGCAGTCCCAAGCAGACATGTAAACACCGTGCCCAGGAGCAATAAACCTCAGTGAGAACTGCACTGGAATTTATTTAGTCAAATTAATTTAATGTGTAGATGCACTTAGTGGCATCCTACAGCACACAGCAGAGGCAGTACAGACACACCCTTATCAACTTCTATAATAATCTACTTGTAAAATTATTCATGTCTATCATTTATGCATTAGCGTGTGACTACTCCTGCTGCCTGGCTTAAATAATGTATATTGAAGGAAAGAATTGCCATGCTGGATCAGAGTTGAGGTCTATCTAGCTCTGGTTCCTGTCTTTTGATAGTGGCCAACAACCAGGATGATTCAGATGAAGTTTAAAGAACTCTTTAGTAGGCAGATGTAGCATAATCCTTCCCTCACACCTGCAGTTGAAGCTTCATCTGCTTTGTAATTTTAAGAGAGTGGTGTACCCCTAAATTGTGAGGTCTAATATCCCCTCTATGAAACTAGGATAACTCTGAACATTCTTGATATAGGTATAAATGTCCAAACCCTGCTTGTTTTGGAAATAACTTTGAAGTAATATATATTCATTATTCAAAATAGTTATAAAAGTGCAATCACAGTCCAAAGAGAAAGCCCCAGTCCAGAACAAAATACTTTATGGCCTTATCCACAAGTGCAGGCTCTGCAATGAGTCTACACATTCATAGGAAAAACTCTTTTCACAAAATGCTTGCTTCATGGCTGACAGAGAGCTTCTGGGGAGAGGAAGGGGGGTGAATGTAAATGAGCAAACTGCTCCTTGAACTCTACTGCTCTTGATTTCTCAGGTGCATGAATTTCCTCATTGGTGGCTATGCTGAGCCTGCAAGTTAATTCAGCTTAAGGCTTGTGGCAAGTTTCCTGCATAGCCGTGTGTAAGTAGGAGACTTAGCAAACTCAGGGAACAGGCTGTGGACTGGAATTGTTTTTTAAAATTAGCCAGAGTTCCCATGAAGGAGCTAGCATTCATCCTCACTTCTTGGAGGATGCTTGAGGGCCCCTACTGCTTGATTCAGTAAACCTTGGGGGATAATGTATTAAACTGTGCACTTAAATATTTAGTAGAAACTACGCTTTGTTAATTGAATCACCATCAGGATATGTTTTAGCTGTCTGCTCCTAACTTGTCTAATGTTTCTAAAATCCTTTCTGCTCTGTTACTTTTATTTAGGGATTCATAGCTATGACAAAGAACAGCAGACCTTGAAATAAGGAAAATAAAAATAGACATAGAAGAAGCTTCTGCAATCTGCTGCTGAAACGTGTAGGTGTGTATTGCCTATAATTTATTAGCAGCAGTGTCAGAAAGATTGACTGCATTCAAAAGCCTCAGACACCTGATTTTTCAGAGGAGATTCCTTTAAATACTAAGTAATGTTGTTGAAGGCTGTAACAATTCTTTTTCATAAAAAACAAAGGTTAGGAATAGATTATTATTCTGCTAAATTACACGGTATAAACTTTTCAAATCCCTAAACTTTCTATGAGTGAAAGAAAGGATAGAGGTGGTTTGGGCACCAAAGCACTCTTTCTTTCGTCCCTCCTCTTTGGTTTCTTCCTTTAATGATCCAGGCATTTTAAGAGTTTCTTATTTCTTATTAGTGAGCAGAGGTCCTTGTTATGAGAAGGTTCTCTTTTATTTTCTCTCCTCGTTCATTGAAGAAACTTGCTCAGAATTAATTAGTTAATTAATTAAAATGATGGTATCATTTTCACATGTTGAATGCAATAACAAAGGGTGGGGAGGATTTTTCCTTCAGGCTATAGCTGCAGCAGCATAAAAGTACCACCAAGTCAGCATCTGGCTGGTGGGGTTATTCCCCTGACATAGAAACTACAAAGCCTTTTCTGAAAGCTGTAGGGTAGGGGGTTTGTTTGGGTGGTGCTTCGAGCAGGGATAGTAGTAGCATTGCTATCGCACTTCTGTATGACGCTGCTACCTATGGGCAGTTTGGCTGGGACTGTCATAACTTAGCTAGCATTTCTGAGCCACCTACATTGTAGTCCCTTTTGGCCCCTGAACTAATCAAGAATCAGGAGGGAACAAATGGTGACATAAAGCCATTTTGGGCTTAACCCCCACCCCACTTCCTCTTTGGTCTGTAAGTTTAGACTGTGCCTTCCTGGCTAGGGACAGAAGTTACACATAAACTGGTTTAAGTGATCAGAAACTGGTTTAAACCTGTAACAGAACAGAAGTTCCGTGCACAGAAACCAGTTTCAAAATGGTTGGAACTGATTTAAGATAAACCTAGTTGAATGCAGTATCAGATTCAACTGACTTGGGTCAAACCGGTTTATGGAACTTCTGTCCCAGACCCCTTCCTGGTTTAGGTTAAATCAGAGTCCCCCAGCATCCCAGCATGCTTTTCCCTGGGCGGGGCTGCCTGCTTCAGAGAGCAGGGCTGGCCCCACTCCTCTCTTCCCTAGCTAGAGCACTGTCACTCTTCCAGCTGGCTGAGAAGGGGCTGGGGGACTGCAGGCACAGCAGCATCTCCTGGTTTTCCCCCTATCCCACACCCACTCATAGCTCACTGCTCAAGCAGGGATCCCCCCCGCACCCCAACAGCACAGACCTCATCTGCACAGACCATAGCCAGCATCTGGTCATGGTCACATCAATCCTATGCTAGCTAATGCTGAGAGATGTCTGTATGTGCATGTCTCCAATTTCACTAGGACAAAGGCAGACAGAACAGTGTCCGCTTAGGACTTTTTGGTGCTAATCAACAGGTCAGCTGGTAATGTCCCTCCATTTCTTCCTTGAAAAAAACTTGTTTAAGAAGAGCTTGAACTAATGAGAGAGGATTTTGTTTTCTCAATGGACTGATAAACTTTGTGTTATCAGCTCCCTGCTGGCTCCCTTGCCTGTCAGTTTGCTGCAGACAGTATGATGAAGCAGGAGAGGGAGATTGAAAAGCTCACTATCATCAACAGATGCATGCACTACATACAAGCAGTCCTTTCTGTCCTGTCTCCCTTGCCTCAGAGCGCTAGCTGGGGACCGGGGTCTGGCAACACTCCCGCCCTTTGAGTAGCAAACCAGGAAAGCTTGGTGAGGGCTGTTTTCCCCTCTCCCACCAGGCACACTCCAGGTGGAGCCTGTGCAAACCAAGGTGGGGGTTTAAAACACTCCCTAATAGTAGAATACTGCCAGACCTAGCCATTCCTGCCCCGCCCCCCTCAGCTCAGCACTGAAGAAGGGAAGGGAGGGCTTGTTCTAGTGCCCCCTGACTTCTAGCCTGAGCCACTGCAGACATGTGCCTGCATTTCTTGATTCAAAAGTAAATGTCTATCCACTTGTAAATCGGTTCAAGCTCGTGGGTTAGACTAAATTGAAATGATTGAATCAATTTAGGCTCAGGCTTTTTGAATGCCTGTCTCTAGCCCCTGTGGTGCAACACTAAAAATAAATTACCAGCATCTTTTTTCTAGCCATGCAGTTTGTGGACACTCCACTTTTACTTTTATAATCACACTCTTGCATAAATGCCATACACCACCCAATGCCCAGGTGTTTCAATACTTAACATTCGTTTTCTACCAAGGCTTCTACCAGCACTTCCCCATTGCTTGAAAGCTGTTCAAACACAGCTTGAGGGCCTAAACAATAACAATCATATTACAGCTACTCTTTCTTCTTTATATTGTCTTCCTATTAAGTAGAGGATTAATTTAACTTGTCCCATTCAGTCTGTAAAGATCTTCACAGTGGGTTATATTAAAGATCTTCTTCTGCAGGCTTGTCCTGACATAAGGCTTGTAGGATGTTCCACTCTCCTACTTTCTATCTGTCTCAACGCCCCACTCCTAACTGATAAAAACCCTTTTCCTATCAGCTGTTTATTATCCACCCACACTTCTTGTTCTGAGGGAGCCCAGATTAGTGACTGTCAGGCCATGCTGTGAAGCTCATTCTTCCCTCCAAGTGCTTCTGTGAGAGGGTTGGCTGCTATGGTTAGGATTGGTTTGCTATGTTTCTCATGATGAAATCTGAACTAGAGGAACAATTCCTATTTTTGAAGAAGTCAGCTTTGAAGAGATTGGTTAAATATTTCATTATGATTATTTTCCCTTTCATTTTTCTCGATGTACTGAACACCAGCACTTTTCTCTGAGACCCCTAATGCAAGAGGAGTAAGTGCATGACCACGGTGCTTCCAAGTCTAGCTATGAATCAGATGCATAGAAAAGCATCACCTAGTTCAGAAGCACTGAGGCAAGTTGAATACAACAGTGGTTCTCAACCGGGATAATGCCACCTTTGAAAAAGTTGTGGGGGGTGCCCTGACTGAAAATGTTGACAACCAATGCATACACCATTCCTCTGCCCAAAGAAGTATACATGCAAGTGGCTACAGCCCTGGATACATGTTTTTTAAAAAATATTTAAATATTTTCTTTTCATGTTTAAGGGCCATTGCTCTTATAAGAGTTCACGTGGCTCTGCCACAAACAACATTATAATTATCTTAATGAAGTTCAGCTTTGTGACCCTGGAAAAGTCACTCAGGAGCATATTTGCTGAACAGGCTTGTTCTAAGCACTTCACTTAAGTGAAAATGTGAGTTCTCACTTTTTTGTGCCTCAGTTTCTCCACCTGTGAAATGGAGCTAATACTTAACCTCTTTAAAACATACTATAAGGCTCTTGGATGGAAACTTTATTTAAGACCTAAAATAGACTAGTATCATGACCACTATTTTTATTTGGGTTAGGAGGAAAAAACCAGAAATGGTGCTGGTTATTTTTCAGACATTGTTACTCTCTCTCAGGTAAGTACATGACTAAGTAAAGAGAAAGGAACAAGAAATATTGTTCATCTAACTGAGACTACATCAGCTCTTTTGAAGTATTAACAGCCTGCGACCTAGACACATAATTAGGCAGTTTTTAATCATATCAATGATAGGTTATTGTGTATCAAATAATTATGGTTGTATCATCCCCTACTACAGAAAAAACAGCCAGAGGAGAAAATTAACTCAAAAAAATTCTTCATGGCCCATTGCACAGAAGTTTTGATGCCTAATCCCTTGGTGGGGGGCGGGGAAGGAGGCTTGGGGCTGCTGAAGGCAAACAGGGAACATAGTGATCCAACTATGCTGACACCCCAGGATCCAATAGGAAACCTTTATATTTCAGGATAGCCTGGTAGAAAGCCAGCTATTTCTAGTTTCCCTGATCTGCAGCCTTCCCCCCCTGGCAGCATGGTTCACTCAAGTGCTGTGTTGCCAGAGGAGGGATATGCATGAATCCCTTTCCCCACTCCCAACCAGTTTGAAAGAGTGAGCATTAGTTAAAGCTGTCCTAAAAATGGAATGTGTAAAGGGGACTCTTCCAATTGTACTAGTTAATTACACTGATAATTAATTGTATTAAAAATGTGGGTGGTGAATTCATGAAAGGATCTGTCTTACAAATCCAGACTGCAATCTCTCCAAATTGAAGTCTATTCTGTTTATCATTTTACTGTACTATTGACAATTTGTCCAGTTAAGCTCAGCTTTAATAATTTTCACAGAACTGCCAGGCATGCTTATTTGATCACAGTAATCCTATCTGATGCATCATACATCATCCGATTATGTTACCCACCGTGCCAAGAAGAGTCTGATCCTGTCTTCCTTCCAAGCTTACATCAGATCCTGATAATGATTCAGAAAGTACCATAGCACCACATATGGTTTCTCCAGACTCCCGCATAAAATTCACAGCCAGGAAGAGGTTTGGAAATGATGAGTACCGTAGTTCACAAAGTGAAAATGCTATGGCATGAAAAATAATTTGGTGAATATTATCTTACTATTGTTTTACAATGTGTTTTGTTTGGCTTTTACTTATTATATGAGATTTCCCTTTACTATTTTACTGATAGACCACTATCAAATTTACCACAGGGTAGATTTATAAATATTGTGTGACCTCTTGTGGTACAACAAAATACTACAAATATGATTCATAGCTAATAACTTACATAACCCACAAACTACATACAACTGAAGTCTATCATGATGACTGAGTTCCTAATTAACTATGGCTAACTCTGAACAAAGATGAGGCTTCCAGGTAGTAATGAATCACAATGTGAAATCTCTCTTGTTACGTCAGTTATTCGGTAACTAGGTATTTCTGGCTGACTGCTGGCAAACCAAATTTAACTTTCCTAAACAAAAGTGTAACTTTTTTCTCAAAATATTTTTGTAGTTTGATAATACTTGAAGTTTCATATTTAGCATTCATACACTGATATCTATAATACAAATGTGGTTTGATTCCTGTTAAAATATATTTGACATAGAAGAGATTTAATTTCATGTATTCAGTTGCATGAAAAAGAGGGTTTTGTGAGAGGACATAACCTCAGTGGTTACCTAAAAGAAGGTATGACTGCCTGTAAACCAAGATACTGGACACTGCATATCAGTGTAAGTACTACTTTAAGAATGGCAGGTACAGGAAGTTCTATTGTGAAGATGTCTATTACTGTATTTATACATTGTCTGTAATAGACCACTGTGGACAAAGCTTGTAATATAAAAAGGTACACTAATGGGAAAGGTACACTAGTGGGGAAAAAGTGGGTAATCATTTTTTTTAAACATCCGATTCTTTGTTCTTCATTTTGTGTATTACTCGTGGCCATGACAACCAATGATAGTAGCAAGACTGCAATGCCTCTGCAGTCTTACTACAGCAGCAGCCTACTGATTCACTGCATCCAGCATATGTAAAGGCAAAAAACTGAAATATAATATGAATGCCTGTCATTAGGTCTGTTTTATCAGCAGTGCTGGCATAATAAATAAATAAATAGGAGCCTAAGTCTATGAGCACCCTCCCTCCCCATTGTGGTCAATGTCAGTTCTAGGTACTCAGCACCCTGAATAAGGTTTTCAGCACCTTACAGGATTGGATTATATGTCACTACAGTACCCTAGAACTGCTTAAGGATTTTGCAATGTTGACTTTTTTCTATTTATAGCAATGACCTTTCATCACCTAAAATATATGGTAATATCTAAGAAAGCTTTGTGTGTGGATTTCATGAGTAATTAACATCAATCAAATTCCAAAGAGGATTTAAATAAGTTGATTTGATTCAACTTCATTTTAATTTTTCAGCATTTCTACATATACTGCAATATCTATTGAGACCAGTCAATAGGTTTAAAAATCACAAGATACAGGAAATTTTTGGCACATGCCCTGAGACTATATTGACTAACTTGCATTTAGTAAGTCAGGGGTGCAGAGTTGTTCTAATTTTTTTCTTCCTTTTCACTTATAGACATGACCTTTACTATATACCTCATTTAACAAAACTGATTCCTAGCTTATTTACAGTTCCCAAGTAGTTAAAGGGTATTTTTCAAGAGATTTTCTCTATATAGAAAATATGTAATACTCTACCATTTAATCCTATTTGAAGCCCATCTATCTGTTCTTCAGAAACGTCCAATTGACCAGACAAATGAAAAACAAGGAGCCTTAAAAAAACCAAAAATCCAACCTGACAAAAGAAGTAAAAATATTATTGCTTTCTTCATAACGCTTACAGTAAATATGCAGATGACATTCTAGTTTACAGGGCTACACCATTGTCATCCTCCAACTATATAGTGATATAGCTCTGTTATATTATATCAGGAGAAAACCGGAATGCTAAATTGGGCCATACATATTTACACTCTACACATATAGTGATTTTATGACTAATGAATAATTTTACTGTGTGTCTTTCAGTGTGTATTTATGATACTTAATAAATGAATAGTAATATCTTGGCACTTATATAGGTTTTTACTCTAAGTGGTTAGGACTAGTAAGGGACTCTGAGTCACTAAGCTTTTTTTGTAAGGAGAAAAAACACATTTTGGTAAACCTAAGACTGCATTTGTTGGGGATTCAACTTATCTGAGGAAACAAAAACACAAGAAAACCCATAACATGGTATGATGACCGGCAAAAATGCCAGTTGGGACAACAGGGGAGCCCTTATCTTTTTCAATATAGCAAGAGACCCTGAAAATTGAAGTGGCAGAGTATAGGAACTTCATCAAGGAGGCCCTGTGTGAAATGCATGCACACTGTAGTAATGTCCGTTCTGCCACCATAGGTTTAGATAGTACATTTGATGGCTTACAGATTTGGATGGTGGTTTAATTATATGCTTGTCAAGCTGATAGGGGCTGAAAAAGCTATAAACCAAGTGAAAAGAATCGAAAAAAGTTAATAGACTTCATACAGACATTGTTAAAGAAAATCATTTAAATAAAAACATATTTTTCCCCTCTCACCAAAATTTCAGTCAAACACAAAATGTCAGAATAATTAGACTCCCTGGAGCAGCTGGAGGATACAGCTTTATTTCTTTTTGGAACTGAATGTATTGCAGTTGGATTTAGCTAAAGATTCAATACAGAATATATTGAATCAAAACAAGGGCTCCATTTAAGACCCCTGAGCAAGACGTAGGTAGAGCAATCATCTTTACTGTGCCAAGTGTATGTGACAAAAGCCATGTCTAAAGAGAGAATACTGGCAGTAACTAGGGAAAAAAATGGGTATGTTTTATTTTGAAAATCTTGATTTTTCTTCTCTTCCCAGATCAAAGCTCATGAATACAGGCAAAACCAAGAGAATTTGTTCTTCTAAAGAAAGGGTTTGGAAAAAGGAAAACATTGAAGCATCTGTCTTTCTTCTGGCCAGGCTCCCAGCCAGGGAGTAAAGGAGAAAACATTTTATTTGGAATATTGAAACAGCACAAAGTGTTTTAAGTAAGTAGAAAAATCCTACCAGGCTGTTAATCAGAAAGAACATTCTTGTATTTCTCTTGGTCTTATACAGTTTTGGGGCCACTGGGAGACCAGCTCTTAAAATGCAAAGGTCTCTAGAGCCCTGGAATTGTAACATGAGAACTTTCACTAAGGTCATCTCTGCTTTTATTCCAGAACCATGCTGTTAGTTCACCTCCTTTCCTCACTTCTCCAGTGCTCCTGGATCTCTCTACTGCTATGCCACTCTTTGGTCCACAATGGCCCATGTAGCTACTTTTGGGTTTCATTTCAGAAAGACTATGATGAATCCAGGAGCTCCACAGAGTAATCCTGCCCACTTGCTCCTCCTCATATGCCCCAGTGCCTAGAAATTAGGTAGTGTAACTGGTTTGACACAGCCAGAGCCATGCTTGGCCTTTGTCTCAGATGTGCTTCTTGGCGCATGCTTAGGTCTGTGGTAAATTTGCTGTGATGTTCAATATCTGGGCTCTGATACATGCCAGCGGGAACAAGTGGGCAAGGCATGCTTCTTGGCAGCACTCCCAGATTCAACAGAGGTAGTGCAGACATGCCTTAAAACCAGCTGCTATTGCACCCACACCACCTCTCCTCGTATGATACAGGGTGAAGTACCTGATAGGAGAAAGTGTCATTGTATACCAAGGGACAAGGCTAGGGCAGATGTGGGGTACGGTCACTGGCCTGGCCTCTCCCAGGCTCGGGATACTCCGCACCTAACTTGTTTTCACTTTCAGGGATGGAAAGTGAAATCATGTCAGAAATATCCTTACAGATTGGAAAGCTGGGTTGGAATTAACAGGATGAAGTTCAATGCTGACTAATGCAAGGTGCTGCACCTCAGGAAAAGTAATAAAAATACAAATACAAAATGGGTGACTCCCGGCTGTTTGGCAGAACTACAGAGAAGGATCCGGGAGTCTTGGTAGATCGCAGACTCAACGCAAGTCTGCAGTGTGATGCAACTGCACAAATGGCAGATGTAGTTTTGGGAATGCATCAATGGGAGCATTATATGTGAGACATGGGAGGTGACAGTGCCTCTGTACTTGGCACTGATGAGGACTTATCTAGAGCAGTGTGTGCAGTTTGGGGCTGCACATTTTAAAAGGGATATGGAAGTTAGAGAGGGTCCAGAGGTGGGTGACAAAAATGATAAAGGTCTTGGAAGGCAAGTCGTACAAGGAGAGGCTGAAAGAGCTAGCTAGACAGTGAAATAAGCTGCCTAGGGAAGCTGTGATTTCACCATCACTGGAGGTGTTTAAGAAGACTTTGGCCAGCCACTGGTCAGGGATGCTCTAGGCATAGCTATGCCTATGTTTTACTATGAGTATTTCCCATGCTTCTGGGCTTTACTGCTTGCCACATGGGGCCAGGAGGGATGTCCCCCACTCCCTCTCTCCTTCATCCCCCTCAGGCTGCTAAATATCAGGGCTTTTTTAAGCCTTCCTCAGAGGCATTGGGGATTGGCTGTAGCCAAGGCTGGGGGTTGGGGCTGGGAAGTGACAATGCTCCTGCTGGGATATGAAGTCGGAGGTTCCTGACTAGAAGGTGTTCCCTTCCACTCCGGGTCAGACCAATCACCATATTTGGGGTTAAGAGAGAATTTTATCCCATGGTCAATTGGTATGGACTGTGGGGGTTTTGCCTTCTCCAGTAGCAAGGGGCATGACCCCCTTCTTGGGATCTCTTAAACATATATTAACAATCTTTACAGCAGAAGTATGTTGGCCATAGTGGTCCTCCTGCTTTAGAAAGGTTAGAGTATTACATCTGATGTTGTGTCAGGCTGGCTGTGCAGTTTTTCTAAGAGGTTATATAGTGGATTTGTACTGGATGACTGGGATTGGGATGATCCTACCTCAGGCAGGGGGTTGGTTTAGATGATCTCCTGAGGTCCCTGCCAGCCCTACTTCTCTATGATTTTATGATGTAGTTTAACATTTATTTGAAAATTATTACTCGTATGCTGATGGGGGGTGGGGGAGGGAGGCGATCTCTACACTTATACAATCCTAAAAGTTACAAGTGATCTGCTGGATGGGTAATACTTTGTTAGGATGCCAAAAAACCCAACTGTTCAATCTTGCAAAGTCTATGCAGAGACTGGAAGACAAATCCGTCCACCCTCATCTCACAAAATGAATAGGAGTTTCTGTTTTCAAAGAGTAAATACTGAAAAGAAACCCTTACAGTGTGTAGTTAGAGCTCCCAATTACCTTACTTACAAGAAGATAAATCTGCAGTATCCCTGACAACTTTTGTTGTAAAAGAAGGAAATGGAACTTGAACTTCAGGAACCCTTAAACCCTCGTAGAATAAACAATATGTGCACAGTACAAGTCCAAGGACCTTATTGAGTCATAGGAAAGTAAAACCAGTGCTACAGATCCCAGACCGTTCTTAGAGATGCCATATCCTTTCCTGGTGTTTACTGGATTCATACTCTAATGGAGATCCTGTCACAATAAATTTGCCACAGATCTCACTCAGCATTGCCCTCATGAAGAAAATTTCAGGGAGCTTTCCACTAATTTAAATACCAAACACCATGAATCATTCACCATTGTTGCAGCTGCAAAACAATTTCAGCAGCAACTGTCCATTTGCTGAAATAAAATCTTCTTTGAGACTGAACAAAGTTGAAAAGAGAACATATTTTAAGGTTTTAGTTAAAATCCATTCAATCTGAACGTACATATATATTGCATATATATTTCTGACTCTACTGCACTTTATTTTACCACTTTAAAAACTTCAGCATATTCACAGCTAAATTTAATCAACAGCAGTAAATTTCTGAAAAATATTTTCATTGCTATGAAATAGCCCTTTTGGATGCATTTTTCCCCAACTTTTCAACCATTTCTATTACCAACCCTCAGGTTCCAATATCCTCCCTAGCCAGCCCATTAATTAACAGTACACCACATGCATGTTGTGTGGAATCAAGTCTCTAACCCAGTCTATTACTCTTGCTTATGAGAAATAGTGTTTTATGTTTCTGGGCTGTGACAGAGGCTGCAAATACACATTCAAATCATCCAAGACAACTCTCCCAGATTTGTTTTCCTGAGAGAAAAATGGACTTATACAGAAGTTCAAACAGAGAAGCAAGAGCCTACAGTGTGGACACAGAATACACTTGCCCAACTCCTTTTCTGATATGTTCTAATTAGAAAGCATCAGAGCAGACTCGATTAATCTAATTAAAATGCTACAACAATGTCACCTTCACATGTATTCACCATCCCAGTGTTTCAAAATGACAGCGCATTTAACTAAAGCGCATTGAACAAGCTTTAATTAAAGTACCCCCACCACCATTTTGAAGTGTGTGGTGCTGAATACACAAGATGCTTCAGGCATTTTAATTAGAGAGGCTCCTGAAAGCTGCTCTAATTAAAACGTCCACCCTCTCACCCCGCTCCAGAACCCTGGAGCATGTGTAAAGATGCCCTGGGATGCCAGGGGTCCCTAGAACAGCCTAGAGCCTTGCAGTCTTTTTTTCTAAATGAATGTGGGCAGGAATTGTCAGGGACAGGGAAGGTGGGGACAGGGTATAATGCCCAGAAGAGTCCTCCAGTCTTTCCCCTCCCCTGTGCTATGTTGGAACCCAGCTAAGGCTGGGCAGGGTGTATACACTTATATGCTTTCCTGCACCCAAGTACTGTAGTGTGATTCAGGCAGGGAACAAGCCAGGAGCAGAAAACATCCCCTAAGTGCTTCAGTACTTGACTTTTCTAGATCAAAGCTGTAGCAGGCACCCCTAGCCCCTGCTACTTGAGAGGTAAGGAGCTAGCACCAAAGGGCTGCTGTTAAGTAGGAAGCAGGGCAGGGGTCACCTGCAGAGCTACGTGTGCCAGGGAAACCCACTAGAGGTTAAAGGGCAGCAGGGGAGAAGGCACAACTGAGGCTCTGACCTGAAACTGCAACACCTGTGGGCTGAGCCATGTGACTACAGAAGGCGGGTCTCCAGCCTATTAAAAGTCTGGCCCTGCCTCCCACTGCAAGCAGAATAGGGAGGAACTCAACCAACCAGGAAGCCAAGGAGTTGCTGCCAACCCAGCAGCCAAAGGGTAGGAGTTGGTTGAGGACCTGGGGGGATCCAGAAAGGGTCTACATATAGATGGCAGAGTACACTGGAGGAGCTGATGCAGCTGATAGAGGTGGATAGGAGGCCACAGGGTTGCCACAGGTACACTCAGCATTTCAGGGTCTGCGACATGGTGGGCTGCGTGGGGCGGAAGCCCAAATACTTGAGAGATAGGAAACTGAACCTAGTTACAGGGCCGGACATGGGTATACAGGGAGAGCAACTTCACCCCAGGCCAGGGACGTGGGGGCGGGGAGGGGAGGGGTGCTGGGGAGAACTGAGAGTAATCTCTTCCTGAGTCAGGGATGCCAGGCGGGGCTAGGCAAAACTGAGGGCAATGTTGTCCTGGATCAGGGATGCCAGGGGACTGGGCAAAACCAAGAGCAGCTTCATGCCAGGGCAGGGATGCCAATGGGGCTGGGGCAAGGTGCAAGACAGAGCCAAGGGGCCCAGAGACCGGAGACATATAGTGAAGGCTGAGAGAACTGGACCTGCACCCATGGGCTGGGGATGGAAGCCTGAAGCTAGAATAAAGTGGGGTATAACAGGGAGCCAGAGGTCCCTGTTACTGAGAAGGGAGAAATACAGCTGAAGACCCAGCAATATAAATAACCATGCAACCGAGAAAGGCTGTGGGCCGCAGACTGAAGCAGCCACAGGGAGGATTGAGTGGCTCATTATCCTGAGAGCAAAACACTTGTATGAGCCCCTGACTTACCTTGCAGTGATAAGGTGGCACTCTGGGAAGTAGGTAAGGGGAGAGGGAGAAACCACTCAGCCACTGTATCAGAACTGGAATACCCCAAAGAGCACGCCATGTACCCAAGGAGGGGAACTTGTATAGGGAGAGTGATAGTTTGCCCTTTCTTTATGTACTTTTATCCAGAACAGGGCTGTATGAATTAATCTTATTGCCTGCCTGTTCTTTATGTTAGTTTACCCTGAGAAAGAATGGGGGTTTGTTAAAGGGACAGCACACCTTTTTCTTTCAGGGCATTCTTCCAGCCTGAGCAGGGAAGGTTTGGGTTCAATAGATAGACTTCTTCTGTTTAAGCTAACCAGTTGACCAGAAGTGACTATAAGGGAAGGAGGAGGTCAAAGGGGTGTCCAAGAGGCACAAGAGGTTGTGGAGAAGCTTGAGAGAGTCCAGAGAAGAGCCACACGCATGATCAGAGATCAGGAAAACAGACCTTACGACGACAGGCTGGAAAAGCACAGGCTCGGGGGTGATCTGATGGCCACCTATAAGTTTATCAGGGGTGACCATCAGTATCTGGGGAAACGTTTGTTCACCAGAGTGCCCCAAGGGATGACAAAGTCAAATGGTTATAAACTACTGCAAGACCGTTTCAGGCTGGACATGAGGAAGAATTTCTTTTCTGTCCAAACCCCCAAGGTCTGGAATAGCCTGACATCAGAGATGGTTCACGCACCTACATTGAACACCTTCAAGAGTAAATTGGATGCTTATCTTGGTGGGATCCTATGACCCCAGCTGACTTCCTGCCCTTCAGGCAGGGGACTGGGCTCGATGATCTTCCGAGGTCCCTTCCAGCCCTAATGTATATGAAATCTATGAAGAGTATTGTAAGCCCTGCCAGGGGCTGGGGCTCATAACTTAAGCAAGATACCACCAAGAGGGCCAAAGTCTGGACAAGAAATACAGCTGAAGCAGTCCAGAGCTGGAAAGGCTAAGACCAGAGCTCAAGAAGGGCAGATACCAGGGCTGGGCCTGGAATCCATGTTCCTCGGATAGTGGGCTGAAGGAAAGATAAATCAGCTAGATGAAAGGAGCCAAGGCTGGGAAGGCCAAGGTTCCCACAAAGTTGCTGAGTATCAAAAAGAAAAACAGTGGGTAGGGCAAAGAGCTTTGCTGTGGTAATGGCTGGTAACAACTGTGAGGCATGTGCATGGCTATAAGGGAGGTTGGAGGACACAGACACAGCCTTTAAGGCAAATGGTGCCCAGAGGCACTATTAGGGAATGGACGGACAATAGATGCAACTCTCGCTGGCCCCTGGGCAGCCTCCCAACAGTTTTTCCCAAGTAACTTCAAGGCATGGCAGAAAGGAAAAGGGGACGACCCAAGCACCCAGAAGAGAAAGGGCTCGTGGGGTCAAAAGAGCGTGCTACCATGCCACTTAACCCCGGCCCTGCCATAGGGAGCTAAAGCCAAGAGGGCCGAGGCCCCTACGGGAAGGCAAAACTGTGGACAGAGTAACACCTGTGAGGCATGGACATGGTGGTAGGAACACAAGGATGCCACAAATTCAGCTCATAAGAGAATCAGGGCCCAAGGAGCCCCAGGCCAAAAGGAAGAGTGAGAGGAAATTTGTGTGCCAGGCTCTGAGCACCAAGTCAGATGGGCTAAATTGTGCTCAAGAGAAGAAATGAATACTGAGAGAAAGTAACCTGGGCTCACCAGCCTCTGAGGGAAACCGCCCCTGATTACCTTTAACACCAAGGTATGACCCTGAGAGGCTGAAGCAGGAGCCATACAGGATTAAGGCAGTCATTTGGCGTCACAGCTGCCCTTGGGTGCCATCCTGTTACAGAAGCACTCCTGTGGGAGAAGAGAGAGAGAAGTAAAGCACTCTGGGATTGTAGAGATTGGATCTGTATCTGCTGCCTGTACAGAAGTTCTGTCTCCTGATAGATATTCTCCAGGGAGAACTCATTCCCATGTTATTTTTCTTCCTGAGTGGCAACTTTTAATCTGGGAGAAAAATTATGAGACAGCAGGGACGCTCCCTGGAGCAACTGAGTGTCTGTCCAAGCCTTAACTGAGATCCTTGTCTTTTTGTAAAAAGCTGAGTTTCCTTCTCAATTATGTTTGGGAATGATTGCTCAGAAGAAACAGAAAAGAGATATGATCATGAAGTGCAACACTGGATTATTAAATAGTACAAGGTAGGCACATCTACACATGCATTTGCTGCAGCACCAGTTTACTTGCAAGTAAATTATTCGCAAGTTAACAGTGCCAGGCAGGTATCTACATGTTCAGGGAAACAGGAGCAGATTTGCTGCCAATCTGCTCCCGCTTCCCAGGGCCCTGGAATGGGCCACTGCTGCCACCAGGGGAAGCTCCAAACTACAGCTGCAGCTGCCAACAGTCAGCAGCCCTCTTCAAAAGCCCACCTTGCTCACTGCTCTCTGGCCAGCCACTTCTCTGGCCAGGAGCAGCATGTGCAGCATAGGGATAGCATGTGGCAGCACTCTCCTCGCTGCCTCTGACTCTCCTGGCTGCCCCTGGCAGTGACAACCAACGCCCCACAGTCCTGCTGGCTACTGCATTGGCCCTGCTGGCCCATCATGCTGACCGCTGCCTGACCCACAGCCCTCTTTCTCCTCCTGGCTTCCACACACTCAGCAACCACCCGCCCATCTGCTGCATGCTGTCCTAGGGCTGCCGCTGTACACCTGCCACCTCAATCCCATCTGCCTGGCTGGACCCCACCAGGAATGCCAATGATGGGCTCCTCCCCATGGACACCTGGCTAGTCCTCACCTTGCTGAAGATGGTCACACCCACCAGCCTGTGGTATTTCAGACACCTCTTTGGCATGGACACGGCCACTGCCAGGGAGGCTGTCCTGGAGGAGTGGAGTGTCCTCCAAGAAGTACTAGGGACACTGTGTGCCACATGCATGAACCCCTAGCAGTGGTCATGGAGTTCCATGGCCTGGGATTCCCCCAAAGCATCAGGGCCTTTGATGGGACCCATATCCCCATCATCTACCCGCCTCATGGAGACTTCCCCTATTACAGCTGGAGGGCTTTCATTCCATGGTGCTCCGGGCCATCATGAACCACTATGGCGCCTTCACGCATGTAAGTGCCAGCTGGGCAGGCAGCACCCACAATGCTCACGTTCCAAAACTCTGGCCTGCCAGGCCTGGTGGAGAGTGGGTGCTTTGTGCCAGGTGTGCCAGACTTGCAGCTGGGTGATGTGGTAGTTCTGTCCCTCATAGTTTCATAGTTTCTAGGGTCGGAAGGGACCTGAGCAGATCATCAAGTCCGACCCCCTGCCATGGCAGGAAGGAGTACTGGGGTCAAACGACCCCAGCAAGGTGTTTGTCTAGCCTTGTCTTAAAGACTCCCAGGGTAGGAGCCAGCACCACTTTGCTTGGAAGTTGGTTCCAGATCCTAGCCACCCTGACAATGAAGTAGGGCCTTCTGATGTCTAATCTGAATTTACCCTCTGCCAGCTTGTGACCATTATTTCTGGTCACTCCTGGTAGTGCTCAGGGGAACAGGGACTCCCCCAATGCCTGCTGGTCCCCTCTGACTAGTTTGTAATAGGCAACTAGATCCCCCCTCAGCCTTCTCTTGTGGAGGCTGAACAGGTTCAGGTCCCTTAGCCTCTCCTTGTAGGGCCTGCCCTGCTGCCCCCAGATCATATGAGTGGCCCTCCTCTGGACCCTCTCCATGTTATCCACATCCCTCTTGAAGTGTGGTGCCCAGAACTAGATGCAGTACTCCAGCTGCGGCCTGAACAATGCTGCATAGAGGGAGAGGATCACCTCCCTGGACCTCCTAGAGATGCATCTGTGGATGCATGACAAGGTACGGTTGGCCTTCCTGACTGCGTCCCCGCACTGTTGGCCCATGTTCATCTTGGCATCAATGATGACTCCGAGATCCTTTTCTGCCTCTGCACTGACAACAGGGGAGTTCTCCAGCCTGTAGGTATGCTGCTGGTTCTTCCTCCCCAGGTGCATCACCTTGCACTTGCCAGTGTTGAATCCCAGCCTATTCTCATCCACCCACCCCTGCAACCTGTCTAGGTCCGATTGTAGCCTATTCCTCCCTTCTAGTGTGCCCACATGCCCCAACATCTTAGTGTCATCAGTAAATTTGAATAGGGTGTTTTTTACCCCCTTGTCCAAGTCACTGATGCAGATGTTGAACAGTGCTGGCCCCAGGACCAAGCCCAGAGGATGCTGGTTACCAACTCCTGCCTTGGATTATGCAGCCCTATACTGGCCAGCTGGACCCCTGCTAGGCCCACTTTAACCACTGCCTGGGCCAGATCCACACCCTGATGGAATGCACCTTCAGGCACCTCAAGGTCTGCTAGTGCACCCTCACTACCCACTTTGAGTTCACCTCCCTTGGGTCATCATTGCAGAGGGACAACCTCCCTCAGGTCATCATCACAGCCTACGTGCTGCATAACATTAATAAGCCCCAGGGGGAGCTCTTCCACAAGGCCTGGGCCAAGGAGGCATGGCAGCGGTATGCAGCATCAGCAGTGCCTCCCCCACCAAAGCCCCAGGAGAGCCACACACCCATCAATGGGGGCCAGGGCACAGGGTGCAGGAGGCAGTGGCTGACCATCTCCTCCAGCACATCCCACTATAGACCACCTGCACTGCCACCCACAGACTGTCCCCTCTTCCCAAACTTAGCACCATGCTCACTGCAGATGCATCTCAGAAGAACCCCTCACATCAACCAGAGCCACCCCCACCCCAACAGAGCCCCTTCACCATCCACATCATCCACCAACAATAAACACCCTTCTTCCCTGTGAAAACTATGTACAATGTCCTTTGTGTGCCACCCTGGGGCAGTGGGCTGTGGGATGGGGGAACTAGGGGATAGAGCTTGGGGACAGGTGGCCAGCATCCCAGCCTCTGGCCATTCCCCAGTGGGTGTAGACTCTGTGGCAAGTATGGTGGGCAGGAGGCTTGCTCAGGAGTTACAGTGGCCAGTGCTCCCCCTCTGGCAGGCAGTGTCCAGGGCCAGCAGGGCCATAATGTGGTCTTAGCCCCCCTGCAGGCAGCTCTGGCTGTATGCCCGCATAGAGCCATGGCAAGTAGCAGACCCAAGCCCAAGTTGAGGGACTGGGTGGTGCTGGACCGAGGGCAGTATGCAGGCAAATACAGGTACCAAAATTACTCACAATTAGGGATTTTTACTGAGCAGTAAGGGTGCGCATATGTAGACACATGCCCTTACTGCACACTAAACTATGCTACTTCACAGTTAAGCACCTTGTGTAGACATGCCCAGTGAGTCTTCTGCTACACAGTTTGGATTTACTTGCTTAGCTTTGAGAAGAGATTGCCCTCGTTTGGATCATTCCCGTTTGTATTACCTTAATATCATCCTTTTTCTTAAATTCATAACTGTCTTGCTGCTGCATTAAGACTGTATAACTTGACATACTGTATCTCAGTTAATGATAGTCCAGATGGGAGAATAAAGAGTTCACATAATTTAGCAAGAGAGCCACACATTATGCAAGACTGTCACTGAAATTATGAAGAAATCCAAGTTAACTTTATGCATTATGGACAAAAACGTAGAGACTTTCATATGCATTTTATAGTGCCTCATTAAATACTCTGTGAAAGATTAAATTGTATTTTCCTAATGTCTTTTTGTGACTTCTCAGAGATATTTGGTATTCAGAGATAGAGAAAAATTAAGATTAAAGCAAATTATAGCACAAGACTGCATCAAACAAAACTATAAAATACTAAAACTTTAAAGTCATGTGACAAATTGGATCACATTCTGTTTTCATTTATACTTATGCAAATCCAGTTATTTAATAGATTTCATGTCATCAGTATAGTACAATTAGGATACAATTATATAAAATACACATATTTATAACAAGAAATCTTAATAAAGACTTTTAAAAGTACTGTAACCTTTGAGAACTTGACTTCCGTTGAGTATAAGTAACATTCCCATGCCACATCAAGAGAAAGACGGAATAAAACGGTTTCAGCGATAGAAAGTAAAACAGGGATATGTTCCAGATGTATTGGAGCTTGGTCTAAAGAAACTAGAAGGAGATCCAAAGCCTCTAAAGCAGAAACAAAATGGAGAATTATTTCATTCATGCTCAGTGCTAAGAGGCCCATGATTTATACCTCATACACTGTATTCATTCACAGTTTCCACAAGCATCAAGCACTTGCTTAATTATGAACAAAAATAAGACAACAAAATTTACTTGAGGGTTTTTTTAAGTTTGTACTCCAGAACAACTGAAACCTCTCTGATAATCTGTATTTATCAGTTACTGAAAAATTCTAAATCTGAAAGAATAATATTAAACAGGGTACTGAAAAGGTGTAATAATGCAAGTTATTTCTTGAAAGAATTACACATTTTTAGAAAGTTTGTATAGTATCCATTTTTGCTAGATGTGCTGATCTTTTTTGCTATGTCAATGAAATGGCCCATACAAAATTATGGCTGAAAAGGCAGGATTGCTTTTTATGGTTGAAAAGGTTGTTAAATTGGTCTTTCAACTATTTCTGATATTAAATAATGGCTTTTCTCAATTTTGGTTAAAGATTTGTGTGAATCTTGTGTTCTTTAAAGTGACAGATTTATAGATCCCATTGGCAAAATTTAGCCAAGCAATCACTATGCAAATTTCTCCAAATTTTCCTGTCATTATACCTTAGTCTTGACTTAACACAATTTAAGTCAACCTCTAAAGTCTGTAGAATGAAAAACAAAATACCACAAATCCTGCACGGATGAGTGAAATCACAGTCCCACACAAATCTTCTGAGTTTAGGGCTCCCTTTCTCCACTCTGATCATCCATATGTTATATGATGAAAGAATCAATCTTAGTCCTAATAAATTTTTCAGCCTCCTTCACTCATCCAAAAATATAGGTGTGTTGTTATTATTTATAATGCAGTAGTTCCCAAAGGTCTCAGCTAGGGTGAGAACCCATTTTGCTAGAACAATACAAATATTTAATAAATTACAGTCCTTGGCCAAAAGAGTTTATAATTACCTATACATCCTTGCTCCTTCCTAGCTCCCAGGACTTTTAAAAAAGTATTTCTCTTCTCCAAAACACTGAAGAAGATATATCTTTGTTTTATTATGTCAAAGCCTTTTCTCTTTGCAATCAGTAAAACTGGTATACTTTTGCTGTTATTTATTGAATGATAAATGGAGGCTTGTACATGGATGAAACAGTTCCCTGCCTCAAGGTATTCCTTGAGGGCATAAGACTGTATGCTTACAGATTGTGTTGCAGGATTATGGCCTAAACAGACAGACAAAACAATTCAGACATGTAATTTATCTGTTGACCAGTGTACGTATTTATTATTAAGTGGTGCAGCTACTGTATTATTACTTTTTAAATAATTCAGTACTTATTTGCTTGCAGATAGTAGACTGATCTTAATTAGTATGTTTGAGGAATAATTTGAATTAAAAGAGGCTGGCCAGTTGGCCTAACAGGAAAAAAAGGCAACAGGGCAAGCAGGGTACCAGCCTTAAGCACTTATTTAGAGGCCTGTGTGTGGGGAGCCTGAAGCAGCTCAGTGTCCTCTGCCCCCCTAGTTTCTGGCATTTGACACAATCTCCCTGATCCCTCCAGTACCCCTTCCTCACCTCCCCTCTGCTCTCTGTCATCTCTGTCTAGGGTGCAAAAATCATTAGTTATGCATCTGGAAAAAGGTTTCCATATTTTTCCAACAGCACTCCTTCCCCCCTCTACAAGTGTTTTGAAGGTAGACCTTCAAAGTTATACAAACCTGTTTCAGATCATCAAACCAGACTGAAAGTTTGTAAGTAGAATGCACAGTACTAGAACGTTAATAGTTTTCATCTCCAAAGTCACCAGTTATTTGTAGTGACAATAACCTCTCTTCAGCTGAGATCCCTTCCTTTGTTTCTCTTCCCTAAATTTTACATCTATCAACCTTAGTTTCCAGATTAGCTATTTTATTTAACACTTCCTTCTCAAACTTCCTGTTTCTGGCAGAGGTCATCTTTTTCAAAGCATACAGAAACATACGCATCATTGGCTTGCCTCACTTAACTTTAATTTACATCAAGGTGTAAATGGGGTGCAAGCAAGTGTGTAACTGAAGACAGCAATGTCATCATAAAATACAGAATTTTTAGAGCTGAATGAACATGGAAAAAGTTAACTCTCCAGTCCTGTGCCTTAGATTTCAATGTCTTTAATCAAACCCTGCCAGTTATAAGAGAAATAATGTAGCAGTCATCCTGCTATCACTAAACAAGGAGGAGCACAAAACTCTCTGCACACCAAGCTGTTTTGATTTTTCTTTTCCTCTTGAAGAGTATTTCTCTTGATTGCAGAAACCCCCAAGAATACCCAGCTGATAAAAGCAACAAAAGACTTTGATAGTACCCTGGATATTGCTTTCACAGTCATGATGTAGAATTTTCATTTTCTTTACAGATTTCCTTTTTCATTTTATCTAAACAGTTGCTCAAAATGCCATGAAAAACTGAACTAGAAGTGAAGACCTTGCAATAATGATCTGGTAACTTGGTAAATGTAGAGAATATTCCCCCATGATATCCCAGGCTCATGATAGACAATATCATTCTAGAGCGGGGGTGGGCAAAATATGGCCTGTGGGCTGCATCCAGCCTGCCAACAGTTTCGTTCCGGCCCGCAGGTGGACAGCTGCCAGCTCACTGGATCTGATGTGTGGCTGGCTGGGAGCTCCAGCTGCTACATGGTGCCAGGCAGGTAGGTGGGACTGCTTCCACCTAGCAGCATCAGCCCTTGATGTGGGGACATCAGCTGTGGACCTGAGCGGGGCTTCTGTCACAGCGGATGGGCAGCAGCAGCAGCTGTGGACACTGCCGGCAGGTTCAGAAGTCCCAACAGAGAACCTACCAGTGGTGTCCACAGGTGACGCCACCACCCTCCCAGTACAGTGGAAGCTCCCGTGCAGAGCCCCAACCCTAAGCCTGACAGTAGCGTTAGGTATGGACCCAGGTGAGAGGTGCTGCTGCACCAGGTGGCCGGTATCATCACCTATGATGCTGCTGGCAGGTTCCATGTCAGGGCTTGGGAACCTGCTGGCTGCACCCACAACTGGCACCACCGCGCTCCTGCTGCGGTGGAAGTCCCCATTTGAGTCCATGGTTGAGCTTCACGGCTCCTGATAAACTACAGCTCCAGTCGAGTTCTGGAGAGAGAGAGAGTGGGGAGGGAGGGATGGAAGGAGGGGGAGAGAGAGAGGGAAAGGAGAAGGAGCAGGTAACAGAAAGAGCAATAGAGATGGATGTGGCCCTTAACAGGTCCCCAAAACACATTAAGTGGCCCTCCAGCAGAAATAATTGCCCACCCCTACCTGTTCTACAGACAGGCTTATGTAAAGTCCCATTTTACCTTTGGAATGACCCCATACAAAATACTAAGACTGCACAAAGTATAAAATAGAAATGAAGTGACTTTGCTTTGTCCTACATCTCTGCTGTGTGAACTGTAGATCATAGCTGTTACATATACGCTCATCCATCATTTCTGTTTCATATATGCAGGGTTGAATGATCTTTTCTTTAGCCATTCTATTATTGCGCTTTCTCTTCAACCTAACCAAAAAACCTAAGGTACATATGACAACTATTTCTTTTAACTTATCTGCCAGGACATTATTAACATAAATCTTATTCTAGCTAACATTCTATATGCCAGTAAAATAGTGAAAATAAATCAGTGTATCCATGAGTATCACTGTCTATCACTCTTTATTTCATTCTACAAAACAAGGGCTACTGTGATTATGATGTTTTTAGTTTGAAAAAATGTAGAGATAACATTTTTATTTCAAATATCTGGAGAACCAAGCTAATATTCTCCAGTTTTATTAGTAGGAATAGTTGAACAAAAAGTATAAAAGAAGTTATATGAAGCACTTTGAGATCATTAAATGACTTTTTAAATTACTCTTAATTAATAACCGATTTCAGAGACAGGTTACAAGGTAATACCATGAGAAAGGAAATAAAAAATGAGCGGTGCTTATATGAAAATGATTCTGCAATTTAGGAAATTAAGCATAAAAATAGAAGAATCTGAAACATTGTATGTAAATGCTACAGTGATAATATTAGTATATTTTTGTAAAGTTTCTTTCTGCAGGTAAGACATAAAGCCTACTTCATCTTGGCTTTCTTTCAGGTTTTTATAGCTGGGAGTAATTAAATTTTGCTTTCGCAGCTGGGTCAGAAAGAGCACGAAGTAATTAAAAGAAATACAGTTAAGAACATTGTACCTTCTTGGATTTTACCACTGCAGTGCACCAATATAAGTGCTTCAGTCCAGCCTCTCATAAGATCCACATGTTTTCCAGAATTTAACATGTTAATTCCTAATCTTCTCTGTTTTAAAGGAAAAGAGTGAGAGTCAAAAGAAAAGTCAAAAGGGGGGTTGTTTTGGTTGGGGGGGGGTTGGTCTATTTAATATACAGTGAAACTTTTCTTAAGCCAAAATATTTAAAATAACAGTGCATATTTTAAAAACAACATTAGTAAGAGTTTACTGATGCAAAGCACAATAGCAGGACCTAATGAGGTAGCAACACTTAATCCCTGGAGTTAAGACTTAGATAAGAGTAGGGCTGCATAACTCTAATTATAGCATTATTATCCATCTTTAATATCTTACAAACAAAAACAATTAATTACTATCTCTGAATCACAGTAGTGGCTCCACCTAAGTTAATAGAAAAGTACCCTTATAACAAGCTCAGAGGGATCAAAATTGTTGGGGACTGTGAAAATATGTTGTCATGATAATACACATCCCTGAAACTTTAGATTTCAGCCATTCCTACTCTTTACAGCTCAATGGGTACCCTATTTATGGAGGGTTTTGCAGCCAAAATGTAGGCTATTATCTGCTTAGTACTTGTGATTAAACAAGGAACACATAAGGTATATTACCTCTGATTTTCATAACATTTTTCATACACTTGGTTTTGGTATGTACAATGGAAACACACTGTATATGGATATTCTTTCATTTATATTCCTATGTTTCAGCGACTGGTTGCAACTGGGAATATTAACTGGCTTTTTGCACTAAGAATTCCATAGTGGACAATAAAATAAACCCTTCTCATCTCATCCCAAATTTTGCATTGGCATAGTCAGCACAGGATGGGAAGGCAACGTCTTTTGGAGACCAAAGCTGACAGAATTAACAGCATCAGTAAATGTAGTATGCTGAGGCAGTTTTCCAACTGTCCAATTCCTGTTCTCAATGCTGAAAGAGGCTGCTGCTTTATTACTGGATGCAATGTCAAGCATTCTTGCAGCACTGAAAAAAATCCAGCAATAATTTGGTCAAAAAGCATATCTATGCTCAAGTGTGAAATCAGCCAAACATCACAAAATTCCCTCAGCAAGGTTGCCAATTCTGCAAGGGGTTTTATTGAATACTGTTAGTCAATGCACCTTCACTGCCAAAGAGATCCATTGGGAGGGGAAAAAAGATAACTCTCAAAATAAAAAGCATGACTTGCAAATAAGGCCCTCAGTGTGCTTCATAATGTAAACATTTTTCATTTGGATAGTTGCAGAGATTGTATAAGCACCACAGCCTTCTCTTTAGGGTTTATTAAACGGCAAGTATATTGCTTTTTTATGTCTTTTCAATATGAATGACCACTCTGTTTCTACACATTATCTATTTTTGGCTTTCTAAGTCCACAAGGAATCATTTAGGGGTCTCTAAATGCTGTGTTTACTGTTTTATCCTTTCAAAACAGTTGCAAACATTTAAATGGACAGAACAAAACGAAATATAAAACCACATTAGAGCAGTATTCCAGCTAAATAACACTTCACAACATTGTGGAAAGTTCTCTTGTAGAAACTTAAAATAAGTCTATTCAATTACAAACTAGTAAAATACACTATATAGTCTTGAGTTTTAATTTTTCAAGCATTAAGCTAGCATAAGATCAAGACCTAAGGCATTCAGGCAACAGAAGAACCAAATGCCAGCCCCTGTATTGATTAACTTGATATTATATTACAATACTGGTGATAAGGAAAATGTGAGAGCATAGATATTAATTATCCAATTTAACTTGCACTTTCCTGTTGCTCCTGTCATCTACCACAGTCCTTTCTTCCAACAAAACCCTTAGCTTTGCTTTTAAAAAATGGAAGTGGAGCTGGCAGACTCCAAAGCAATAATATATGATGCGTACCATAAGAAAGAAATCATTTGAAAACATATTTCTGCTTAACAGTGGTTGCATTAATGCAGGGTAGATTCAGGTTGAAGAGTGACATTGAGCTGACAGGGCTTGTTGTTTTTGAAGACTCTTTCAGTTTCCTTGGGAAGAAATTTAGCACTACGTGGTAACTACAGAAAAATCCTAAGACATGAAAGCGTCTGTGAGGCAAAAAAATATAGTAAAAATCTTCTGCTTGCAGCTTGGCAGGATAGCCTTCCCATTACTTGACTCTCATATTAGAAAAAGGGCAGTGGTTCTAATCCCAAATCCTCTAAATCCCCTCTTGCCTGCTAGTGGTATCATGTTCCTGAAGAATTCGCTGTCCGAGCCATGTGGACATTTCCATGGGGAAAGAAGTCCCAAAAGTAAACATACTGTTTAGGAATATATACCCAATGTTTTCTCCAGTTTCATTTATATGTCCACAATTTGAGGTGCCTTGCTCTAGGGGGCTTGCTGGATCATAGATTCAACATAAGTCTGCAATGTGATGAAGCTGTAAAAAGTGGAATGGAGTTGTGGGCTGCTTCAGCCGGACTGTGAGGTGATAGTGCCACTTTATTTGGCACTGGTTAGGCCTCAGCTAGACAATAGCGCATGGGCAACTGGTGCCTCCTGAGTCTGGGGAGGCACCTGCAGAACCTGCCAGCGGTGTTGGCGGTGGGGAGAAAGCTGGCGCACATCCATAGGCGGTGGCGGTGGTGGCACTGGGGACAGCACTGTCGGGGGGAGGAGGCGCATGCCTTCCCTACGCTCCCCTACGCATCACTGATGGTATTGTGTGCAGTTTTGGGTTCAACATTTTAAAAATAAGTCACAGAGGGCCCAAAGAAAGGTGCCAAAAATTAGAAAAGTCTTGGAAAATAAGCCATATGAGAAATGGTGGAATAAATTAGGTGAGTTTAACTTGCAGAAAAAAGCAATTTAAAGGGGACAAGATAGTAGTCTTCAAATAGCTGACGAAAAGGGTCAACATCTTTTCTCTATCACTGCAGAGTAGGACTTGTAGAATGACCTGAAAGTGCCATGAAGTGGGGTTTGTATGGCCATTGGGAAAAACTTCTTTACTGTGAGAACAGCGAGGCAGTGGAATAGAGTGCCTAGGAAGTTGTCAGATCTCCTCCACTGGGGATTGTCAAGAAAAGCTTGGATAAACATTGAATAGGGATGATCTAAGAATAGCAATACCTGGAGTGTGCTGTGAAGATCAACAATAGGAAGCCTGGGACACCCTGATATAGGCATTGCTTAGAAATCACAAAAAGCTCTGCAGCCCAGAACAGGTGGAAATTGGAAAGCATCATGGCCAGCAGCAGGATAAGGAAGCGGAACTCTACAACCAGCTTTGGAATAAATTTATGAAGGTGGCTGGATGACAGAAAGTGGAGTTCTGGTTCTCCAGTTAGGGGATGTCATGTTTAGGATTTGTTTGCAGTCCCCAAGTTGTAGTGCAGAATGGAGGGTGTTAGATTTTCCCCATTTTTAATTTACACGTTTCTGGGATTTGCTGGTTACTATATAAAGATGGGAAGGCTTTTTTTCACCCTCATTGCTAAAGATACAAGGGGGAGGTGATTCACCTTCCTCAGAAGAACTGGGTTTTGGCTACAGCCAACAGTGCATATTTTGAGTGAGGTGTACCAATGTCCTTGCTCACACTAAAAAGTCTGGAGGTTCCTGGTTGCTCCTCCACTCAAGGTCAAAGTATTCACCACATTTGAGATCAAAAGAATTTTACCCCATGGTCAGATCAGCATGGATTGTGGGAGTCTTTGCATTTGGTAGCAGAGGACTTGGTCCTCTTCCTTGGATCTCTTAAGAATATTTTAATAAACTACTTCTGTTTTTGCAGTGGCAGGATACTGACAGTGCCCTCATCCCCATGGTTTACTTGTAGCAGGTTAAAGTGTTCTTGGTGTTTGTGGGGAGGGAGGGCACTGTGCCTAGTAGTTGTGCAAGAGTGTCATTTGTGCATTTTCAAGAACAGGTTAGACGTACACTTGTCTAGGATGGTTTAGATAGGGATGATCCTGCCTTGAGCATGGAGTTGGACTAGATAATCTCGCAAGGTCCTTTCCAGACCTATTTTGCTATAATTCCATAACCTTGTCCCTAAGATGCTCCTCTCTTAATATACAAAAAGTCATCCTAAATGGGATTAAAAGAATCAGAAACACCGGTACCTATATATGGTGGAAACACTATGTCTCATTAAGTAAGAAGCAAGATTTTGGTGATACGTTTTATTGGACCACCTACATAGTTGGGAGAGATGTTAGACAATCTTTCAGGCACAAGTGCCCCATGGGAAAAAGAAAAAAGATAGTTAAGGGTGTGGAAGAGATCTGTAAACTAGGAGCAAAGAGAAGTTATCAGGAGTAATTTTGAAGCAACAGAAACTTAGTTGAATAGATAATCTAATTATGTAAAAGAACAAGACCATTCAGAACAAAAAAAGACAGTTATTACCTATGGAATATTGAAGGGCTAAAAGACACACTAGTTAGAGTATTATAAATCATGAAACCAGCACTTACATTTAGTCCAAGTTGTTGGCATCTAGTAAAGCTATGAAAGTTTTCTTCCCAGACCCTTCTTCTGAAGGTCTTTTGTAGATTGTCCTTGAGTATAAGGATTATGAAGTCAGAAATCAGTTGACTGTTCTGTGAAGTTTTGTCCTACTACTGATTTGATGTCTCTGTCTTTTATCTTTTTTCCGTGATTATTTATTTTGGAGCATATTGGTTATTTAGTTTCATGCGCATAGTTCCTGTGAGGCATTTAGTGCATTGGATGAAGTATACCATATTATTCTGTGATAACCGTGTAGGATTTGTAGGTTCTGATGGTTTTGTCATGAGGAGTATTGGTTAGGGTGGCAGTGGAGATGTGTTTACAGGCAGGATTATGTACTGGTTTGTGTTTGTTGAGTTTCTGCTGATCAGTTGAGCAAGGTTTGGAGATTATTTGAAAGTCATGAGGAAAGGGGTTGGGAATATTTCCATCAAAGTCTTTCTGAGTATAAGCTGTAACTGATGATCCTTCTTTTAAGTTTCAGTATAGGACGTACATGACAAGCAGAGGCGTGTGGTCAGTGGAGGTTCTCTTTCTGCACTGTAGGAAGTTAATGAGGGTTATTTGAGTGTTTTTTCCAAGATGCAGTCTATTTATCTGCTGAAATATCCTTTCTAAGTTAAGCCAGTTTTTCGGTTGGTGAAGTGGGTGTCACAAATATTCTTTTCAGAACAGATGTAATGCTATCTGAGGACCTGGTTATATAGTGAAGCTTTCTTGGTGAGTTTGGGATGACTGTTGATTTTGTAGACATAAGTGTTCTGGTCTGTGGGGTTTTTGTACATAGTGGTTTGCAGGGTGCCATTCTGGATATGGATTGTTATATCTAGAAAGCTGATGATAGTCCAGGAGTATTTTAGAGACAATTTGATCCAGGGGTGGTAGTTGCTGAAGCTCTGATAGAAATCAGTGAGTCCAAGTGATGGTATTATCATCTACATAACATGGGTACTATGCATGTTTGATGGTGCAGTTTTCCATTTTTTTTTCTTAAAAATGGCTCATGACAAGATTGACATATTAAGGGAGCCATCTTTGTGCCCAGAGCTGTGCCTATTGTTAGAAGGAACAGACGTTGCTGAAAGTGAAGTTACTGTGGGTGAGAATGAAGCGGATGATTTGTACAATATGTTGCAGTTGTAAATCTCACTGTAGTTCATACTCTTGCAGGTATTTCAGGCAGGCAGCTGTGCCTTTATGGTGCATGTTATTTGTCTGGGATATTAGAGTATAGGCTGGTGATATCCAAGGTTGCAAATCCTGGCCTTGGTGTTCTGGATCTTGTCAAGAAAATCTATCATGTCTTGCAAAAAACTTGTTCTTTGAGTGACAAGTAGTTTAAGGATAGTTTCTATGAATCTTGGTAGTTCTTCAGTGAAGCTAACAGTTTGATATAACAGGTCTGCCAGAGTTACCTTGTTTGTGTATCTTTGGGAGCATGTCAAATATCTCTGGGGTGGGAAAGGTGGAGATTAGTGTATACAGTTTTTTTCTGAAGCTGGTCCAGAAAGGATTTGATGATGTTTTTGAGTTCAAGGGTAAATGTTGGCATGAGATTCTCCCCAAGTTCTTTACAGTGCTTGGCATCAAAGTTGTCTGTTAGTTTCATTGATACAGGCATGACAATTGAGGAGGTCCTTCCTTGCTTACTGCCCGTGAGTTGATTAGTATTTGGTTGCTGGATCTTAGGGACTCAATGGCTCTTCTCTCTAAAGAGGAGAGGTTCTGGTAATGCTAATTTCTGTTGAGAATTTTACTATTAATTTTCTTTCTAAAGCAGTTGGAGTAGTCCAAAAACACCATTTATAGGACCAGATCTTCAGAAATGTAAAAACTGGCATAATTCCACTGAAGTAAAACAGTTGTTCAACACTGTTAGGGCCCAACACAAAATCAGGGAGCCATAACTGTTTCTTCCTAATAAACCCCCTTTTCAGTCACATAGAGGAGAATGGGTGCATTCAAGTCAAGAGGAGTCTAGCCATTGACTTAACTTGGACTTGAATGAGGACACTAGTAAATAATGTGCTTGGATAGCCTTTGAAATAGGGAGCTTTGAATGAAGAATGTCTGGTAGAAAAAGATTTTTTTTCCCAGTACACAACCACCATATTTGTTCAAAAGAAAAAGAAAAAAAAATAATAAAACATCAGTGGGACTGTTCACATACTTTAAGTGCTATGTGCCTAACTTTGCGGTTTTCTTTTCATTGTAAGCTTCATATTCTCAATTTTTTTAAAAAAATGAAAGCTTTAAACATTTTGCTACCTTTGGTTTATGATAACAGATATATTGATGGAAATGAAAAATGACAAAAGGAATTAATGATTTAGAATACTGTGTATATAATATATACACATTACAGAGTGTTATTTTGTATACTGACCTTACATCTGGCTAGCATTTTTTTGGCTGTTTCTAGTAAAGATTCTTTTTCCTTTGGACTTTTTGCATGATTGAACTTCTGAACAAACTCTTCTGTGACTTCTAAAGGATATCTACAGAAATATCCAAACAATTATTGTAGTTTCATATTCTCTTCCTGAAGTTCAAAATACCGAGTGAAAAAGTTTCCAAAAAAGAATTTTTTCACTTCCTTTTATAAAGTGCCTTTTTAAAATTAAGTCAAAGTTAGGTATGTTATTGCTTCCCAAGATAATCCAAAACTAGCTTGGGTCTGAAGACATACCCCAAATCTTAATAAAGTATTTAGCTCAGGCACTGACAGAAACCTGGATATGGCAGCACAGATCAGTGCACACTCAAACAGCTCTCCGAGAACCTGGGTAAATTAGCCTGTACTGAGCTCTGTCCTGCTACTAATACCTAAACTGCCTGATTTGTTAAAGCTGGTTTGTGTATGTGTACAGTAAACTGCAATCCCAGCTGTGTAGACATGTCCTCAGACTGCACTTTTATGCCTTGCAAAGTTCCAAAACTGCAGCTGTCCTGTGCCAAGCTGCCACAACTGCAGGCTTCTTTCCTTGACAGCTTTGTCAATACAAAATTCTGCATCACACTAAATATTTTAAGTATAGGGATAGCAAAAGAAACTACCATTTAATCTCTGATTAAATGACACAAGAAAGACTGTATTGGTTGCAGTACTCTTTTTGTGTTTAATTCAATTAAAGCCTACATTTTTAATTTAAGGGAGATTTGCCATACAAGCTCCAGTCTGCTGCACCAGTATACCACACAATTTAGGCTGAGCTGGTACATGGTACGGTGGGTCTTCATAATCATCAGTAGGTATGCTCAGAAACAGAGACTTGACATTAGCAATCAAGCAAAGTGGTGAATTAAGACTAACATCAATAAATTAAGGCAGGCAGTAATTAATCAGTCAGTGGCAGGAGGTGAAATGTATATGAGGCAATAATTAAAATTTAAATCTTCCAGAAAGAAGCATATGTATGCTTCATGCTGTAGTAACTTACAGGAGATCCCAGGCTGGTCCCAGCCACATCCTAAGTACAGAGAATGCAGTAATGGTAAGTCCACCTTGTCCCCCAACCCTTGTCTCACAAGGAATGCTTGATCAATAGAGCTTATCTGATTCCCCAGTTTTCTTATTACTGGTGGTCACTGGTGTATGAGTCTATTTATAATTTAAAGTATGTGTGCACTACAACTAGATGTAATTGCAGTACACATGTAGGTAAATCTGAGCTAGCTAGCTGAGGTACCTATAACAATGGAGACTGAGCAGCATGAGATTCAGAGTAGTCTGATTCTGGGTACACACACAGTTAGTTAGCCCAGACTGGAGTATGTGCCACCACAACTTCACTGCTACTGGTACTCAGATTTGATAGACTGGAATGGTTACAACCATACCTTGAGCTGTAGTGTAGACATACCCTTGGAAACTAATTTAAGGCTATGGACAAACATACCCTTTTAGCGGCTTTAAAAGGGGAGGGGGCACTGCTATTGGTTAAAAATAGCTACATTTGTAACCAATGTACATTGGAGCATGTATCTGCTGTTACCCTGTAGCTGTTACATCTGCCTGCTCCAATAGTAACACAAGTTGGCTAAATCACTTATTAAAGTTTAACACTGAAGGAAACTGGTAAAGTTTTATTCTTATGGGCACTTGTACATGTGACAAATATTGGCCAGTTTTGCAGTTTAATTGCATCACGCTGTACACGTGCAAGGGTTTTTTATGATTTAAATGATGGTTTAGTTTGCTACATTGCAAACTAAACCACATCTGCATGTTGTTTAGTTTGCAATGTAGCTATTTGTAATGTTGCAGCCTTTGACAGCTTGCTCCCCTGCATCCCCTCCATAGGAGATGTAGGTTGAAGGCAGAAGCAGTGAGGGACCTGATCTTTTTTTTTTCCCTATGAAACTTACCCATGTCTTCCATGGCTGGGGGGTGAGCTGCCGGTGGGCTGAACAGCCTCTGAGCTGTGGAGGGCCCTAGTCCTTCCTTCCGCTGCAATGGCACCCCCTGGGGCCACCCAGAAGGACTGCTACTGGGCAGGTGCTGCCCCAGCTTCGGGTCAGGGAACAGCTGGATTGTGTTGGGTGCTGCCCCAGCTCACAGGCAGCACCCGCCAGATCCAACTTTTCCCTGAGCCTGCATGCTGGAAGCCTACCAGGCACTGATCCCCACATGGACTTGGGGAAGAATTGGATCCAGTAGGTGCTTCCTGTGAGCTGGGGCAGCACCTGCACAGCTAACACCATGCCTGAACAGCCCCAAGAGAAGCCACTGCCATGAGGGGAAGCTGCTGTGGAGGAGGGACTGAGGTCCCCCACAGCCCAGGGGTTGCTCAGCCTACCGGCAGCTCACCCCACCAGCTGCTGGAGAGGTGGGAAGTCTCCACGGGGGGGGAACAAAGGATCAGGTCCTTCACTGTAATGGTAACAAAAACTTCTTAATTGTAATGGTGGCTTTTTAATCATTGCAATTAAAAACCCACCATTTCAATTTAGGGGACTAAACCCCTGTCATGTGTACAAGCAGCCACAGATTCTAAGATGCAACAGTTTTGCTACACTTAAATCACTATAGGAGAATGTAAATGTAACAGTCAGAGCTTAACAGCTTACATAGCTATCATTTGATATCAGTACAGTTACTATGTCTGTCGGTACCCTGAGGCTGAACCAGTGCATTGGCAAGAAAATAAGAAATACAAGCCTGATCTAAAGCCCATTGAGTCTTTTCATTGGATCAAGCCTTCATTACAATTTTGTATTAGCTGGGAGGTGAATAACAGCAAAAATGTTTTTTCCATCTGATTCTGTGGTACAGAATACATATCAGACATGGAAAATACTGTAAAATTAGATATGGCTTTGTAGCTTTCCTCAGGCTGTGGAAAAATGAAATCAAAGGATGCTATACTTTTCCCAAAGTCAGAGGAAGGTCCCACAGCAAAATCATCTTCTCTAATCTACTTTCCTATTTCTAGAATGTATTTTCAAATAACTTTTGCCTTATCAATTATTTTACAGATACTAACTGCAGCCTATGATGCATTATTGAAAAGAAAGGAGAATGCCCATTTGTAGCCTTACGTATAGAAACAGAACTCCTTAATTAGATGCTTCTTGCAGTCTACCACAGCTCATTTTAATGAATATTTAATGACAAAGTAATGTAGCTATTTTTAACCAATAGCTGACTGTTGCAAAAAGGAAGGTTTTATAAATATAGACATTAGAATCTAGTGACAGAGCACTACCGATAGTAAAAAACAGTATGCAGCTCAGAAGCAAAACCTGTCAGTTTCAAAATATTTCTAATGATTTGTATGATTTAATCTGTGTGCAGGCCACCTGGAAGATTATAATGCTCAGAAGCACAACTTGGCACATCCACACCTTGGGCGATGGCACAGCATGGGACAGTGTCGGTGGCTGCCTTGCAAGCATTGACAGTGGTAGTTTGGCTGCAGTGCAGCAGTTACTAATATTATGCCCCTTCCCCAACTCAGTGGTCTGGAGATCAGAGCCAAGTCCGAATGCAGGCTTTCCATACCATCTCCCAGCTGGGCCACAAACTGAGAAGCAGGGTGTGGCTGAGGGATTCCAGCTACAGTCCTGGGTTTCAGCTTTGGGGGGTGGAACCAAGCCCAAGTACAGGCTTCCCCTGCCATCCCCACCTCTGTCAGCCAGCCAGAGACTGAGGTGGGCGGGGGGGTTGCTGGGAAACCCCAGACCTGCTCCTGGATCCAGACTCCTGAGAGTGGAAACAAGACCTCTCTCCTCCCCTACCCTCCCTCCTCCTGCAGGGTTTCCCCCTTCCACCCTCTCAACCAGTCAAAGGAGTGCTAGTGCTCTGACTAGGGAGCAGAGGATTGGGGAAGACCCTGCTCTGCTGGAGCAGACAGCACAGCCCAGGGCTACAAAGCATCCTGGGACCAAGTAAGTTAACTTGAACTGGGAAGGGATCTGGGACCGGTTCTATAAACAGGTTTGATCTAAATCAGTTTAATCTGATACTACATCCATCCAGGTTTATCTTAGACCAGTTTTAGCCATTTTGAAAGTGGCTTAAGTGCACTGAACTTCTGTTCTGTTACAGGTTTAAACCAACTTCTGATCACTTAAACCAGTTTATGTGTAACTTCTGTCCCTAGCCCTAATGGCAAGTCAGAGCTGTGCAGACAAGAAATAACATTAACGATTAATGCTTAATACATTGGTGATACACTGAGCGGGGCTTGAAGGGGCTTGTTTCCCCCCAGATTTCTGCACTGATGGAGGGACACAGGTGCAGGGCTGCTGCCTGGCTGAAACCAAGTGGCAGTGGAGGTACGGAGTTGCGTCCCCTCACTTGCGGTGGCAGCACAGAGTTGTCCACCCCACTGGCAGTGCTTATGCATTACCTATGCCTTAATGTGTGAGTGATTGCTCATGAGGTCTGCACTCACTGTGATCTGTGCACAGGTCTGCAGTGAAGTGGTCCTCCATTCCACAGTGGAAAGTGTGCATGAAGAACAGGAGAGATTCCTGACAGGATGGCATTGCAGTTGGCCATCAATTCTTCAAAGGGAAAGGGCTTTTTGTGCAGAATTCTCTATAGTGGGCTCATGTGGAAACCTCTTACCCACAACTTCTAAAAGCGCTGAAACTTCTGAGCCTGCTATTGGGCAGGTCAGGGTTTAAAAGAGTTGGGGTTGCATAAGGAACCTGAAGAGGAGCAGTGATCCTGAGTGACAAATCTGTGACAAGGAACAGTAGATCCTTAGTGGTGGAGCAGATGTGATCCCTGGCAGCAGTGGTAGAGTAGTAATAATCCCTGGCCCAGTAATTCCTAGTAGCAGTGACTCCAATGGAAGAGACAGAGGAACAGCAAACTCCAGTACAGGCCTCCTTACCTAGCACTTGTCACTTGGTCTGGTATAGACAGTAGAGTCCCTAGACAGCAACCCTTGGTGTATCTCCCTCTGTTCTCTGTAGTAGCTCCCTTGCATTTATTTGGCAGTGTCTGAGAGGGACTGTTTTAGACAATACTTAATATATAAGGTTCCATTTAGGGTTGTGTGTTTATCCCCTTTTAATAACCCATTATAGTCTACTACTGCTTGAGTGGGGAAGCCTTGTACTAAACATACAAAAAAGCAAGTACCTAGCAGTGGCGAAGATGGAAGGAATAGGAAAACTGGGGTTACAAGTCACAGTGGACCAAATCAAGATACTGGGAGCAAGGGTGAATGCACAACGACAGGTGAAGTGGCTCTGGAGAAAATGAAAGGGAAGCTGAAACAAAAACTGAGGAGCTGGTATGATCACAAGCTGTCAGTAGAAGGATGGGTAAACGTAGTTAAGGCAGTGGTACTCCCAGTCATACTATATGTAGGTATGATGTTCCCTCCATTGTGGATCAGCGCATGTAGGATTCAACAGGAACTGATGGTGCTCTTTTAGAAAACCAAAAGGGAAAGGCTTAGGAGGCCAACCCTATACAAGGACAAATTGAATGAAGGATGGGGCAGTAGCTTAATATTACAGTATAGTAGTGTATTAGCACAGTTTTTGCATGGCATGCAACTGCACAGTGTTATTAGGCTACTATGTATTAAGCATCTCACGGAGATGTGCCCACTGTATAGAATGAGGTTTCCTTGTATGTGAATGTAAGATGAGGGTTTCCCCTTCCCTGTGCTGATTGGGGGAAAAAACCTCATCTTGTATTCAAGTAAATATCGTACTTTTCCTGAGAGGATCTGTCCATACCAAATACTTTGCACACAGATCCAGATAAAAAGTAAAATTTGATACTAGTGTACCACCAATACTGCACTTCTCTGAAGGAATATTGCTTTTTCCATTTCTGAGTTAATGGACAGAATGAGTTGTCAAACTGGCAGTAAATAGGCAAAAGAAGGTAGCCTCCACCTGGTCAGTATGTTCCCAGGCGAAGAAGTTATGATTTTTTTCATTTTTGATCCTGTATCACTAAGGAAATCCTTGCAATCACTGTACAGTTTTTACTTTTTCCAAGAATCAGTTTTATAAGACAAGCAAGAAATTTCTGTAAAGGTTTGAGTCACTGTCAATCATTCAGTACCTCATAGGTTTTGCATGTGTTGACCAAAAGAACAAACAGCAGACCAATTAATCTGACAGAAATAAAAGATTTTCAAGGGGAATCAGTGAATATCTGCTAGTTTAATTGTGTATTTTATTGTAGACCTCTTATGATCACATTCCATTTAAATGGTTTACTTTTAGGCTGTAAACTAAATGTACATATTTCATCTGAGATCCTACACTTCTGAAAACTCAATTTCATTGGAAAAAAGAAAAACTGTGAATCAAATAATACAAATCGAGATGGAAAAGAATAATCTGGTTGTTTGATCAAGCTCAGTATTTTTCAAAATGTTATGCATTGTGCTAAGACTGTTTCCAGCAGAAGGAAAAAAATGTCTTAAACAAGAGCCTATAGGGATTGCAGGCCTACTATTTTCTGAGTCTAGTAAGACCTTGGAGAATTTGGAAAGTAGCTATGCTCATTTGCATTAGCTAAGGATCTGGTTTTAAATGATTTCAAGCCACTTCGAGTTACCAAACTGCATCCTTGAGACCAAATTTCAGTTGAGCTTCAGTGATTGATCTTTGCTGGGTCTCTGGTCCCCCTACACAACAGTCTAATGGAAGTGTTTCTTGTAGAAGTCAGCCATTTGCACTGCAAATATACTCATGAAAACCAGACTTTGTGTCTTCAACTAAATGATAAAGTGTACTAAGTTATGTGAAAATTAGGAGCTAATATTGTATTCAGTAGGTCAGTTCTAGATCTTATAATCAATCATTCAAAAAATCTCCAAATACTTAGGAGAGGAAGAGGTGGCCGAGTATAGTAGGGGTCAGTAACCTACAGCCCACAGGCCAGATCTGGCCCACAAAGGGAATGCAACCACCCCATGGAGAAAAGAATGCAGTGGCAGTTTGGCATCTGGGTAATTAGGTGACTTTCGGTAGCAGAGGAAGCACATCAGCTATGAGCAGGTCAGAAGTGAGTTGGTAGTATTCCATGGTAGTGGAAATCTAGGGCATGGGATGGTATGCAGTGGTGGGGACTGGGTTACAGATGGCAGCTTGCATAAGACCAACTGCTTTAATTCAGCCTGCCACTGCTCGAAGATTGCCAACACTGTGCTGCTATTAATGAATGTGATTTACATATTTTTAAAGTCATACTGACTTCCAGAGTTGAGTGACTATGCAGATAGCAATGAATTACTTAACTCAGGAACTCTCTACAGGAAGTTAATCATAGAGAAAGTGAAACTTACAAACTTATGTAACTTACTTTACTGTATGTAACACTGATCTTATAGTCAATTTAAATTGCACTTACTTAGATTTTGCATTGCAACTCAGCAATGTTTTTTTCAAAAATCTCTTTAGTAGTTCATCCTGTTGTGTACTGGCCTGTATTCCAAAATTTTGTACCACTGGCACTTTAATAAGTGGCATCTTCACATGCTGTAATAAATCTAAAATTAAACCAGACAAATACAGAATATATTACAAACCACTGAACTGTGATTTCTAAATGTATCTTCACTGATGAAAAAAACTGTCCTACATAATCCATATTTGCAAATGCATATATGCTACTATGTTGCTTCTTACAAAAGCTGAACATTATATTTCATAAGAGCTACAATGAATTGTCAATTTACAAAGTATAGCTGAAGCAATTTGCCCAAATTTACTTCACTGTGAGTGTGTCTACACATGCATTTATGCCAGCTTAAATTTACTGTGCAGTAAATTACTGTGCAGTAACTAGGAATAGGCCAGCATCTACATGTGCAGGCATTAAAGCACATTATTGCTGTGTGTGGTCTGACTTGGGACAAAAATTAGTCCCAAGTCAGTCCACACACACAGTGTTACTGTGCAGTAAGGTGTTTACACATGCATTACTGAGCAGTAGCTAATCAGGCATAAATTTGACACCTGCATAGTGCAGGTATCAAATTTATACTCGAGTCAGCATAAGTCATCATATTTACTGTGCAGTATGGGTGTGCATGTGTAGATGTGTGCCCATATTGTGCAGTAATTTTGGTTACTGCACAGTAAGTGATAGACCTGTGCAAAGTGGCTAGTATTCGCTTTGGCTTCAGACAATTCGGGGAACAGTGATTCAATTTGCTGATTTCATAGCTTTCATAGATTTCATAGACATTAGGGCTGGAAGGGACCTCGGGAGATCATCGAGTCCAGCCCCCTGCCCAAAGGGCAGGAAGTCAGCTGGGGTCATAGGATCCCAGCAAGATAAGCATCCAATTTACTCTTGAAGGTGTTCAATGTAGGCGCTTGAACCACCTCCGCTGGCAGACTGTTCCAGACCTTGGGGGCTCGGACAGTAAAGAAATGCTTCCTTATATCCAGCCTGAAACAGTCTTGCAGGAGTTTGTGACCGTTCGACCTCATCATCCCTTGGGGCGCTCTGGTGAACAGATGTTCCCCCAGATCCTGGTGGTCACCCCTGATAAACTTATAGGTGGCCATCAGATCACCCCTGAGCCTGCGCTTTTCCAGGCTAAAGAGTCCCATGGCTCTCAGCCTGTCATCATAAGATCTGTTTTCCTGACCTCTGATCATGCGCGTGGCTCTCCTCTGGACTCTCTCAACCTTCTCCACATCCTTTTTGAATTGTGGAGCCCAAAACTGGATGCAGTACTCCAGCTGCGGCCTCACTAAGGCGGAGTACAAGGGGAGAATGACATCCCGGGATTTGCTCGAGAAGCATCTATGGATGCACGCCAGCATTTTGGTTGCTTTACTAGCCGCAGCATCGCATTGGAGGCTCATGTTCATCTTGTGGTCAATGATGACCCCCAAGTCTTTTTCTTCTGTAGTGCTAACCAATGTAGATTTGGTGAGTCACTGCCCCGAATTGATTCAGTCAACTCTGATTCGGAGATTCGACCGCTGCCGAATTGGCTGACTCTCTAAATCAAACTGGCCCTATCCCCTGCCCGCTCTCCCAGCCCTGTCATTGGCTGCCCCACCAAGTCCCAGCATCCTGGTTCTTTAAAAAAAATAAAAAATTAAAAAGCCCCACATTCACTGGCTGCTGCCAGGTGGCGGGGGGGGTGGGGCGATCCCTGCTGCTCCCCACTGACTCATGCTGCATGGGGGGGGGGGCTCTACCACGAGTCCCCAGAAGCCCTGACAGCTGCTGTAGCAGCCAGTGAGTGCGGGGATTTTATTTCATTTTTTAAAGAAATGGAAGCTGGGGTCAGGTGGGGCAGTCATTGTTGGAGTCAGGGACAAGTCTGAGCCTAAGCTTCTCTCAGCATCACCCTTCAAAAGATCTCATGGCACCCTAGAGTGCTCGCATCTTCTTGAAATCAAATCAGCACCTGAAGCTTCACACAGCCCTAGTAAATAAGCATGTGTAGACACGACCTGTAAAAAGGAATAACAATAGTTGAATGCTTAAGAGGTAAGAAAGTAGTGGGTCCAAAGACAGAGTTTATCAGCTCAATTAATGACTCTGAATCACTTTCAACTCCTTGAATGTGCTACGTAAAATAAATGTAAATTACTATGCTATACATTAAAAAAAATCAAAATAAAACCTCCAAAAGTTTAATACAAACAACTCCATTTATACTGAAATCTAGTTATATGCATAGAGCAGTAGTTCTCAACCTCTTCAGACTCAAGGCATCCCTACATACCTTTTGTGACCTGAGTGGCACCATGTTTCAAAAACTAAGTTTATTACAGTGTTAATCCCTTTGCAGAGGGGTTGCCCAATGGAGTCAGGGACAAGTCTGAGCCTAAGCTTCTCTCAGCATCACTCTTCAAAAGATCTCATGGCAACCTAGAGTGCTCCAGCACCCCGACTGAGAATCACTGGCATAGAACAAAGATACATATTGGATTACAGCTTCTGTAATAGATGAATTCATTTCTGATAGCTACTGATAAAGATGCCTCCTGTCCTAGCCCTACCAAACTGCTATTCCTTTTTATATCCATGGATAAGTACAGAGCCTGTATAAGATAGAACATTAAAAATGAAACTAAAACTAGATCCCTTGGTTCTATCTTTCCCATATCTAAAACACTGAAAATTATTTGAACCTGTTTCTGCAAAAATGACTCCTGCACAATGCTGGGCTTTGAAAGGAACCTTTTTAATAAATCAAACTCCTGATATAAAGTTTTACCCACTAATGAGAGAGATAAAATTATTCCCAATAATAATGAACCAATTATGGCCTAGTCACAAATGTAACACTGAATATCTTATGTCTTTACAAGTTTTAAAATAATAAGTTTACCCACCTTTATCAACCCCCTTTCCTTATACGTTCCAAGAAAACTAGACAAAATATAGATTTTAATTAAATTGGTAAGGAGAAGACTGCTAGCCAGTTCTTCTTAGCATTATTTAGAACAGCCAAGTTTAATAACAGTTCATAACCAGTACAAAATGTTTAGTATATAACATTCTAAAGTACAGAATATGTTTACAGTTTATACAAAATCTGGATTGAAATAGCATCCTCCCAACCCCTCATTTCTGATTTTATTTTTGGGGGGGTGGAAAATTATCTCACTGATCTTTCATTCATTTTAATTCATTCACTTATGACAAAAATGTGCTGAGACTGTACTAAAATGATAAACTGGATATTTCTATCTGCTTTATTTAGCAAGGAAATTATTTAAGCTTTGATGGAAACTGCTCACTTGATGGATGACATCTTGTTATAGTGGTAAGCATGAAGAAAACTGGTTGGGTGTTTCTACAGCACAGCTGTTAACTCTGTGAACTTTACATAGTCTTTTTGATTGTTATTGGCATTCTGTTTACAATGTGTAATAATGGTTTAAACTAATAAATAAAAAATTAAAAGTAATTTGATACATGAAACAGCCCTGTATATCAAATTAGAATATTATTATGAGAAAAGTTTATGCCTAGCCATAATCAAACTTGCATACATTTTTTTAACGCCATATTAAGTTTCAAGAAATGCTGGTTCCTCCAGCAAAACTAGAAATAAAAGTGAAAAGATAACTTTTTGGAGAATTTATAACTCCAAACTTATTGGCAGCCAAAATAAAAGGAGGAAAAATTATGGAGTCTTTCTAATGCTACAGCTTCCATCATCACTGATAATGTAAGATGAGGTTAAAGGCTGCCTCTAGCTCCAGCCAGACAGAAAAATTCCAGTACTCGCATTTCAAGACTCAGATAATTTTTCACTGTGATCTTGAAGTTAGCTTTAATTAAGATCATGACTCAACCTAGTACTTGGGGCCAAGTGTCATAAGAAATGCCCCTGAAGCCTCAAAACCAAGAAGCTGACTGATACTCTCATAAGGGCATAGACTAGCATATACATTTATAAGCAAGATGGACCTAATCAGGTTTTAACACAAAACAGGGTTTTGTAAAACAGCCTCCTGCATTTCAGCATAAAGCATTAAAGCAGAATTGAAGGAGACACTAACACTGTTCAAATTTTTCTCTACAGGTTTTGAGAATTGTAATGAACCAGGGACTTTTACTGTGTAATGGACACAGTGCATCAGCCTCTGAAGAGGTCCTCTCAAAGTAAAGACATGGGGATTTGGGAGATAAATCTCAGCAAGGATTCCAGATCAAATTCTGTACATCTCTGAGTTGAAGGTAATTTACTAAAACTTAAGACTTCCTACATGCACAGGAGATAATAGGTATGGCTAAGTTTAGTTAGACTTGGAGCCTTCAAGAGGCACTAAGCTACTTTGGGATTCCCTAGCTAGAAGATAGGATGCAAAACTTCAGTGATACAGAGACTGCTCTGTACAGCACAGTTACATTGACTGATCAAATAAGTGGATGAAAGTGGCTCATTGTTTTCTTTCAGCATATACAGCCAATGCAGCTATAGAAAGACATAAGATTCTATGGTCAGAGACTGTATTAGCTTTTTCTTGTGCTTACCCCAGAAAAAAAAACAATTAAAAAGTGCAAATCCCTAAAGTCGATTTTCCCAATCTTACCTGAGAGCCTTATTGAGTTGACTTTCAACTACAAATGTCCTGACCCTGATGCAAGGGCCTGTTGACTTTTAATGCCACAGTTTGTGCTGCTCTCCATTTTTTGCTGTGTTCAACAGAACAGAATGGGAGCTGTAGTAAGATGTACACAGCTGGTTCAGGCTGCCTTTAGCCATAGTCCTAGGCATGTATTAAAACAGTCTCCAAACTTATCAAATTTGTCAGCCAGCAACAGTCCCTCAGGAACTCTACTTGGCATAGTCCCTCTTATTACCACATATATGGAGATGGAGGCAGAAAGCCAGCCACAATACCTTATGTCCACAAGGTACTTCCTGACCACAGCAGTTCCCTGAGGATGCACACATGGCCTCTGCTGCTTTAGTGGCATTGTAAAGATTCAGAGAATGTAAGAGGATAGACAATATTCCCATTAAAAATCCATATTTTATATTATTTCATATTATAATTTATAGGCAGTTTGATATGGCCTTCAGCAGAACCTTGCACAGAAGATTTCAACTAGAATGCAGATTTTTCCTGGAAAGGTTATGCTTTTCCAGAATAAAAGAAATCATTTGACCAAGGTTTAAACTTCTTCCTTTTTAAGCTATATGTTTTTAAAAAAAAATTACACTAATTGACATTTAACATAGGCCTTTTGGCATTTAAACTTTCTTTTTTGATGGTGGTTAAGATTTTTCAGTTTTTTCCATTTTTCATTCCTTTTGTTCCTCAAAGGACTTAGAAGCCTTTATATCATAAAATATTCTTAAAGCACTTGTCTGATACTGCATTACAATGCCAAGAAAGGAGAAATTGTCAATTCAAATCTATAGAGACCACTTATTATGGCAAATTATGACGGTAAACAATGTCAAGGCAACTCATTACAGTTTTAAAATGCTGTCAGTGGAAGACATACTAACATCAAAATTTTAGAAAAGGAGAGATGAAACAAAAAACAACCAGTATAATAAATCATTCCTAGCAATTATAGAGGATTTCAATTCTTCAAAGGTCTTAAATAAAATAACTAGGCATTACAAAGCTCAAACTAAGTTACAAAAACAAAAACTTCAAAGTCACTAGAGCAGTCCAAAGCTTACCTCTATTTTATTTAGTAGCTGCAACATGAATTGTATTGTGCTAATGTCTCCTTGCTACCTAGCTGGTAAGGCAGAAAGAAGGAAGAGCTGGGAAAGAAGGAAGAGCACCTTTGAGACTAACTGGTTCAGAACTACATAAGCTTTTTATGGGAGAAGCCAACTTTGTCAGGTAGCAAAGACAAATCTGATGAAGTAGGTTGCTGCCCACAAAGGCTTATGCTTCTCTGAACCAGTTAGCTCAAAGGTAACATCCTGCCCTACCTTCTGCGTGATTTCAGACTTACATGGCTAACTGCCTTTTGACTGGTAAATAAATGTAGAAAAATAGTGGAGGCAAGCTACACTTTCAGGAATATTCTGGAATGAAGAGCCAAATAATATGCCAGTATCCGGACAATATGGGTTGGTGAAATATAAAAAGGCACAAAATGCAAAATGTGAAATATAGGGCCTTGGTATCCGGATTTGGCCAGATCGAATTGGGGACAGTGATCCGAATCAACTAATCGAATCACTGTCCCCAATTTGGGCTGAATCCGAATCAAATATGGCCCATTTTGCATACCCCTGCTGGGCATCTGTATTGCCTATTTACCTCAGCGGTACATCATAAGTATTCTCTATTCTCTATCTGCATTCTAGAATCCTGTCTCCCACCATCAGGAATACTGGGGGGCATTGCAGAAGAGACAAAAAACATGAGGGAGGAAGTAGAGATCTTACTGTATTGAAAGAGATACAAAGGAATATGGGATATAGGAAGAAAGAAGCAAGAAACAGACCCTAAAGACTCAATGTGATCTGTTTTCAGAAAGAAAAAACAAACAACAAAAAGAAGCCAGAAAATAAGGTCTTTTTAATTAGAAAAAATAGTAAAAGAGATGTAGCAAGTAGGTAAAATAGTACTTAACAAATATTGTATTTAAATGGGTTTTATCAGTATTCGTCAAATAAGCCACATCCTCATGAGTGGGAACGTGTAGTTTGCAGCGCCTCAAAGCCTCTCCTGCTTGCCAGGCTTCCAGTGTCCTGTGCACCATCCCTGCAGCCTTCTCTGGCCACCAGCACACCCAACGACCCTACTACCACCCAGGGGCAAGCCGGCCCAGTCCTGGGTGCTTCCAGATGGTAGGAAGGCAGCAGAGACAGTGCATAGGGTGCTGGAAGGCCACCAATTCCAAGTTTCCCTGAGCACACCCAGGCTTCCAGCACCCCATGCACGCCTGGATCGGGCCAGGTGCTGTCTGCAAGCTGGGGCAACACCCACCCAGCTAGCACCCTGCCCGGGTAGCCCCAGGGTGTGCCATCACCATGGAGGGAAGCACCGGGCTCCCCTACAGCCCATGGGCTGCATGACCCGGTGACAGTTTGCGTGGGCAGGCTCTGCCATGGGAGAAAAAAAAAGCAGTAAGCCCAATCCTTTTTCTTTTCCCTCACGGAGCCTGCCCACCCCTCCCATGGCCAAGGGGCAAGCTGCCATCAGCCCCTTAAATTGAAACAGTGGGTCACAATTAAAAACATACAAGTTAAAAACCCACCATTTGAACTAAACCTGCATCACGCATACAAGCACCTTATGTGCTGCTGCTGTTTGTCCCTAGGGAAACTCACGTGCACTCTCACCTTGATGCGCCTGTAAAGTATTCACCTAATACCCTTTTTCCATGTCCAGCCTGATTTAAAGCTGGTAAAATAGTATTTGGTGAAAATCTTTTCAGTGAAATATTACAGCAAAATGCATCAAATATAGTCAATGAATATTTATTTCTCCTCTTCACCCAGTCCTTCTGGTAATTTATGCATTAAAAACATATTAAATAGAAATTCAGTGAGAAATATAATCAATTACAAGACACCGTAAACGGTACAGAACTGTCTTTTTTACCTTAAATGGTAAGCTGCTGAGAGTCACAGAAGCACTGATATTTTTTAGAGTGGTTAGGTAGCCTAGGAAATGATCCAAGCTGTATTGTAATGAACAGAAAGATTCCAGCTCATTTCAAGGAACTTTGGATTGGGCATATACTCTACAAGGGTTAGTTTAGACTCAAGGCTTTTCTAAGACATTTTCATGATTATGATATACCTATTTGCTGAAGACATTTGACAGTGGGGTTTTTCCACTCCAGAATTAAAGCACCATGTTTCTCCTTAGAAGCCAACAACCTTATCTCACAAGGGGTGTGTGAAAGTAAGTTCAGTAGCAAGTGTTAAGCATTTTGGATCTTTGGATAGGAAGCACTATAGTAATTCAAGTAATTTTTAAAGACTTCCTTAGCTGCAGTTGATCTACACACAGTATTTTGAGGAATAAGCAGTGCAGAAAAAAAATTACAAGGACCCAGATCTACCACCCTTATTTCTCTTCCTCTAGTTTTGTCATCATCCTACTAAAAAGAGTCAAGTTTATAGTACCAAGTGTATTCTTTCTAAACACATATGTTGATTCTCACTCATGAAGCCTTATGCTCTACAGATATGTAGTGACTTTTAAAATATATGTAACCTGGGTGGTACTCCAAGAGGTACCCCCTCTCCAATTGAAGGGATCAAAGCAGGTGCACAAGCGCTGTGGGAGGTGTAGGAACTCTCCTCCCCCTATAAAGCAGAGCCAGACCACTAATGGGAAATTAACCATATACCTTTTAATACTGGGAACGTAACAGGCATAAATCAGAGGGTATAGTAGACGCTACAGTGCCCCAAGGGGGCAGATTTCAACAAAGGTTAGACACTTACAATCATTGACAAAAAATAGGGTTAACAAAATATAAGACTCAAACAGCAGAACAAACAATATGGGTTGGTGAAATATAAAAAGGCACAAAATGCAAAATATAGGGCCTTGGTACCTGGAGGGGGAGAAAACACAATAGCCCCTTTCCATTGCAAGATTTGCTTTTTGTTAGATCACTCACCCAAAGTCACCTCAGCTGGGACTTGAACCTAGATCTCCCACCTGATAGGCAGAAATGCTGCCACACAGCCACTACTGGTACCACTGCTCTAGTCTGCTAGGGGTCTTGACCCTCCCAGAGCCTTGGCCTCACGTCAAGCTGCCTAGCCTCTGATTGGAGGATCTGGAAGCAGAGCTGGGAACCTCTCAGGTCGCTGCTCAGATCCTTGCTGGAGCAGGGGAGCCTCTCCTGCCGGCCGCACATCACGCTGCTGAGGGTCCCACTGCTGCCTGCAGGTCCTGCTCCTTCAGGCTGTTCTGGGGCACTGCTCCTGCTCAGCTCTTGCCAGCTCTGTGACACTCCTTGCTCGTCTCTCCCCTGAGTCAGCCCACGCTGCCCTCTTTTATCCCCCTCCAGGTGACCCAAGAGGCCGAACAGGGGACGGGGGGGGGGGGGGGTGAGTCTCTGGGGCCTGATTGGTGCAGAAAGGGAATCCCAAGTCCTCCAATCATCTTCTACCCCTTCAAAACCGCTGGGCCAAATCATTACCAGACTGGTGAGGAAAGGTAATCCCAAGTCCTCCAATCATCTTTTGCCCTTTCAAAACCCCTGGGCTAGGTCACTGCCAGCTAACCCATGACATATATTTTCCATTATTTCACCAAGGACAGCCCTGATTCCTCATAGCACACCTGTGCTAATCTGTGAGCTCTGTATCAGCTTCATGAAAGAAAGAGATGGAAACAGTCCCAGTAAATGTGATGTAAAGCCACATAGGCAAATGGCCCTATAGCAGGATGAAATGTGTGTGTTTGTAGGTCAAATTGGTTTTGAATGCTATTTTAACTTGAATCCCTCTCACAAGGTTATAGGAAAGAGCATTTATTTTGTCAGTATTTTTGTGCTCTCCTGAAGGCTGTAATTAAAATCCCACAGAGAAATATGTTTATGGTGTTCAGTCACATACAATATCAATAATTAAGTGCTTGTTGCAGCTGAGAGACCAAGCTCTTAGAAAGGTTTTTGTTCAATAATAGTAACTCAGTTTCTATGATCTGGGTATGTAAGCAGGGTTTGCATCTTGAGTTTTTAGCATGATGGCATAGTTTCAGGTAAGAGAGAGGAAATTTTAAACCTATTTTTTTCCAAATATATTGAGCTGAAAATGGAAAACCCCGTTAGATTGGGCAGTTCATGGCATTACTTATCAATAGCACAGATGCCTTTTTACATTTTTATGGTATATAACCTTAATTTGCTTCCCCCCAACCCTCTCAGTGATAGGAACTTACTTCTACTAGGGACTTCTCTGTGAAGTCTGTACTCCTGGCAATCTCCCTTGAATATCCTACTTTCAAAACTGCTCAAATAAAGACTCTGGTGCTCTTATGGGGACCAATACACTCTGAAGATTCCCTCAGAATATTCTAGCAGAGGCCCTTGTCTTGAGATGCACTGAGAAAAATGGGTCCAATAATCCTACCAGGAATGCATCAAAGGTCAGAGAAATAATGTAATGGTGTCTGTTTTAACTGTTTCTCTATATGGCACCCATCATGATAGAATCAAAGAATTGGACACAGCACAGTAGAACAAATTCCACAGCAGATTTAGCTCTTTAACTTCCCCTAGTTTCAGACACTCTGCTTTTTATTTTACTTTGTTTTTTTAAGATGTGCTAGTAGTAGATATTCCATTGCCTTGGGAAAGTTTTGGATAACAGCAGCACACTCAGACCAGTGTTTCCCTTAGTCCAGTATCTGAGCCCTAAAAGTGAACACTACTATATCCTTTATAGGAGGGTACAAGGAAATCTGTACCAGTACCTGAACCCAATATCTGTAGCAGGCAATTACAGGATAATTTCCCTTCATGGATAATTTCCTACTAACCTCTAACACAGGTTGGCCAATGTCCTAAAGGATAAGGGTTCAATGTTCTTTTTGAAATGTTGGTCTTTAGAGATATCCTGCCATATCGCTTATAACAAGTCTGCATATGCTTGCTATCCATATACAGTAAAAGCTTTGTTATCCAGTACCGATGGGGAATGTGGGGTGCCAGATAACAAAATATGGCAGTTAACTAAGCGGCCCGAACAGGCATCTTTGCCTGTTTGGGCCGCCACCTCTCCTGCCGCATCCGGGGCATCACTGCCCCTGCCGCCGCATCACCGCCCCTCCTGCTGCCCCTCCTGCAGGCCCTGTGGGCCCCGAGGGACAGGGAGCGAGGCCCCACACAAGCTGCTGTGTCCTGGACCATGAACTGCACTAAGCTTTTGGTCTCAATTAGGGGTGTACTAACAGATAATTTTGGGGCCAATACCAATGGCTGATTTTTAATGAGTCATATCAGTTGATACTGATCCATTTCTGATATGCAGCTGGGCAGCATGGTGAGTGGCATCTGGCTGGTATGTCTGTTGTGGGGGAAGGGGTGAGGGAGGAGAGAAGGGGTGTGGAGGGGCAGATGGAGGCCCCTGCGGTGTGGGAGGAAGTGTCCTCTTGTCCCCGCTCCACCAATTATTGCCAAGGGGTGGGGCTGCATGAAATTCAGCCAGCAATCAAGATGGTGGCTGCCGCATTGCCCCTTCTCCTCTCTGGCCCCTCCTCCCCTCACCCCCCCCCCGCCTCTTTGCTAATCAACCCTGAGGGGCAAGACTGCAAAAAGGACAGCCAGCAATCAAGATGGCAGCCTCACCCCCAATCCCTCCTCTGCCTGGTGCCTCACTGCCAATCAAGGCTGAGGGTGGGGCCTCTCTGTTGATCAGCAGTGAAGATTGGGGCCTCCATGAAATGACTGCAAATTTATGACTTTATGCTGTGATCAACCTGCAAAAATTGGTATGTCTCCCCACAATTTAGGTCAACCTCTAATAATAAGTCCCTATGCGCAATATGCTCTTTGTTACAGAAACAAATTCTTGATGAAATAAACACAGCACTAAAATTTATAACTAAGAAAACCTTTGCACAGTAGCTTAGAAGTCAAGAGCAACTAAATAACATTAAGTCATCTATTCTCACAACCCATTCAGGATTCTTGCACACAATACACTATTCTAGGGTGTTCTAGAGGACTGGTGCTCAACCTTTTTATCTGGAGGGCCAGACGGGCGGTGCCTGATCCTCCTGCGGGCTGGATCCTGCTGATGGACTCAATCCAGTGACTGCTGTGGGTACAGTGCAGCCCCATCTGGCCATGTATAAGGGGGCAGGAACAGGCCAGCCCCAATCCAGCCATGCTGGGGAAAGAGACATGGCCCAGGTTAACGGTGGAGGAAGGGCATGGCCTGGCCCCAACCTGGCCTTGGGAAGGGAAAGGGGGCATATCCCTACTCTGATCTGGTCGTGCGAGGGGAGGAAAATGGCCTGGCTCCATCCTGCCACATGGTGCTTGGGATTTTGGTAGCAGAGTTGGGTGTCAGTACTGTCACTGCTCCCCTGCTTCCAAATTTCCATACTGGTGGGAAGCCCTGCAGACTGGATTCCAAGGCTCTGTGGGTCTCATTTGGCCCACGGGCTACAGGTTGAGCACCCCTGTTTTAGAGTGTTGTACTCCAATGAAAAACAATTACTGAACAATGAGAGAAAGGGGAAACAAATGTACTACCTGCTCCTGCAATTGCTTATTTATGTCTCTTTCCCAATAAGGGAAATCTTATGGGACTGCACACATACATCACATAGTCACACTGGTGTTTTTAGCCTGATGACAAGAACAATATAAGCTTAAACTCCAGTAAATAATAAAATACTAAAAGTTGTTTCAGGTACTCTATGTGCCCCAGGTCTCCTAAGCAATTTTGCAATTACATTTGTCTACTTTCAATAATATTTTTTTACCTATTGCTGTGCAAAAGCAGTATTAATACTAAGAGAAGAATATTAAATAATGTACTATGAACAAGATACTGCCAAAAATAAAGAGTTAACACACTTAGACAACAGAGAGAAATCTTTTTCTAATCTCTTTCCTTAAAGGGATGTTTTGTCCTGATTCTGCAAACACTTTCACATGTTAATTTCAGCATCTACTCTCAAAGGCAAACTCAAGTATGTTCATAATTTGCTCCAACTGGTGTTACAACTCGGGATTTTTTTCATTGATGGTGTCCTTTAAAGGAGTGAAACATTTTTATTTATTTGAAACACACCCAACAATCCATCCTCTTTTCTCACAGTGACTATTATTTTTTGGGTACTGAATAAGTCCTAGCACCACTTAAGACCCAAGGTATTCCTTCTGCAAAATTTACAGCTGCAGAACCTAGTTGTGCAAACACTTGTCTATTTGATTAAACTGCAGGTATGAAATCATTGTAAACCATTCATGATCCTCAAATTAAGTTTGTGTGTAAGGATTGGGATCTCAGGCTCTGAAGCTACAAAGCTTTGCTAAATGCACTGTGAATGGATGCATGGAAATCAAGGCTACTCAGGGCACACAACTTTATATGAGTGTATATCTTTGCCAGCTCAGTGTCTCATGGTACTCTGCAAAGACTTAAGCGTATGCACAGCTTTGTTTGGAAATAGTCAGGCCCCTTGGCTGCCACTGTGAAATCATGCAAATCCATGTTTACAGGACTGAAGGCTGAAGAAGAAACAGGGAAGTAGGTTCTTCTAAACCAGGTAAAGTAATTGTTTGAGAAGTGTGAGGTGTCTGTTAGCTAAGGAGAGCCAGGAGGGATGACAGGTTGCATCTCTACAGCTTTACAAAGGAGGCTGGGGGAGCTGTCAGAAAAATGTCAAGGCGGCTTAGGCATTTCTCTCTGAAGTCAAATCAGAGAAAGAAGAGAATTAACCACCCAAGGATTCGCTTGTCTGGATCAGCAGACTTAACGAGGGGGCTTCAGGCTGCTAGCAGCAGTGGGAAGGCATGGAAAATGTAAAAGGTGGGAGATGAATTCCTGGGCTGATGAGAGAAGCTGGGATGTTATTGAGAGAAGGGAACAAGACTAATAAGGAGATGGAACTGCACCACAGGATCAGGTGGGAGGAGCTGGAAGGGTGCACAGCAGACAGCGGCTGCCCAGCTCCCCAGCTCAGCTACCTCCTGCCCCCAGAGGCTATGCTGGCACCAGGGAAGTGTATTCCTCTCCCCGCACCAAAAAGCAGGGAGGGGCAGGAAATCCATGGACCCCAATGCATAGCAGGCACAGGATGGGATGTGAAGGGGGCTATTAGTTGTGCCCTGGTCATCCCCTGGGACCTGCACTGGGGCCGTGTCCTGCTTCACTCCTCAGGGAGCTGGGAGTTAGATTGCAGCACCCTGCACACCCACAGCCCCTGCCCACCCACCCCCCAGCCCTGCGGTGCTGCCCACCTGCATCGCCTGCTTCGCTGGGGGCCATGGCATGGTTGCTAGGGAATTATTGTGATAGAACGTCCTATTGTGACAGAACACAGGCGCTAAGGCCTTCTGTGAGGAGCACCTGGGGGCTGGCACATACAGGTCGCCTAGTCCCAGTGCTTGGGGCTGAGAGGCAGAGATGCCTCCGGCCTGGTATCAGGCTTTTCCCATTTCTACACATCCTTCTCCCAGCTCTCTGGTTGCCCTGTGTACATGCTCTGCACTACAGTCTGCCACAGGGGGTGTCCAAGTCACCATCAGTCAAACTACTGTGGGGGGAAATGGCCTCTAGCTCTCCTCTGCCACAGTGCTTCCTCCTTCCCTTTTCAACTGCCCCTGATTACTCCATCATGCTGCCACCTCTCTTGATGACTTAGGCGTTGCTTCATCACAGATGACAGAAGTCAGAAAAGCAAGGGTTGCTTAGGGTGAGATCTTTTATTGGACCAACTGTGTAGTTGGGATAAAGTTAGACAAGCTTTCTAATGTAAGCCATTCTTCCTTCGGTCTCTGAATAGTCTCTGAGGAAGAATGTCTTATTTTCGTAAGATTGTCTAACTTTATTCCAACTACATAGATGGTCCAGTAAAAGCTCTCACCCTAAGAAGTCCTTGCCCCTCACATAATTTTTGGACCATCAGAGCTACAGCATCACTCTTACACTACAGAAATCAGAAAGGCTGAGTCCTAAGGCCAAGTTAAGAGAGTGCAGTAACCCTAAAGCAGGGCAAAACGCTGCCCACAGGCTGGATGCGGCCTGCCAGGCCATTCTATCTGGCTTGCAGGGACCTTAAAAAATTTAGAAAATGAATATTTTTCTGCCCATGGCTGCCTATCACATGGCCTTTGATGGCTTGCCAAAACACAGTAAGCGGCCCTCCACCCAAAATAATTGTTTGCCCTAAAGCAATGCATCCCACCATCTTTTGGGAGTCGTGCCTTAGCATTTCTTTTCTTGTGCATTTTGTCACTGACAGAGGGCTTAGCAAATTGAGTGACTCCTTCCCACTTTGTCTCCAGTTTTCTTACCTTCACCTGGACAAAGAAATACGTTGTTTAGATTCTCCTTCTTGCATGCACTTGTGGTTGCAGAGATGTTTTAAAATCCCCAGTTTTTGTGAAGGTTCCTTTAACAATCTTTGATATTGTGGTTATAAAAGTTTACTGCATGTATTCTCAGCATCTTTGTGGAGGTTTTTTCCCCCTTCTCCCTCTTTTTTGGCTACAAACCTGCACAGCATTAATTCAGTGAGAACATGTCATTCAATCTCATTCATTGATTCGGACAGATGATACTAAAGTGTCAGCACTTCCATCATCACCTCACAGTGCTCAGAACTGTAATTTCTCTTTTCATCTTTGATGACATTTTGTGTCAAGACAATCATGAATTTACCACACTGCCTTGAGGACAAAAGCAGCAGTAATAACTCTGAAGGAGCAGGACACCCATCTAATATAATTAGCTATGTATGACGTTACCAACTGCATTTGCCCCTTGTCACTGATACTTAACCTTTCACCTTTCTCCTTGAATGAAAAAGCACTTCCCAAAGATCTGATAGTGAATTATCAGATGAGCACAGTTAAAGCTGACACAATCCATTTTTTTCTGGTATGGTTTCTTCCTCACTAGAAATGCCATTTCAAGCAAAGCAGAAAGCATTTTTCTCATATATATGAGTAGATCGTGAATACTGTATTTGAATTTTGGAATTGCAGTGGGATTAAAGTCAAAGCAAGTAAGGACATTCCTCACAGTAAATCAACCAAATACACAATGTTTTATAACTGCAGAACAATTTATTGTCACACAGACATCTCCACAATGGACAAAATGGAAATACCCTCACGCTGAATGTGTTCAGTTTTTTAAACTTGCTGGTTTGGTTATGAATGTATGGTAACTAGCAGTTCCTTTTAAAATGCTTCAGGCTTCCTGGATGCACAATAGTCGATGATTTCTGAGTGGAGGCATTAGTGGAGTCAGAATCAGATAATGTTAGTAGGAGCAGCACATAGTAGAAATTCAGTTATTGATCTGAATTGAGTTGCAATGGACAGCTGAATTTGTACTTTCAACATTCATACAAAAATTCATAAATATTCCATTTTAATGGATACTGGTGCATTCTCAGAAACTAATTTCCCTATTTTTATAAAGGTTTTCCATGGAAATCAGGTTCATTTAAGTGCTAAACATAGTATAAAGGATGGATATATATCAAAATACACACAGATTGATCACCGGGGGCACAAAAGTGAATACATTTTTGTGGTTCTTACAATTTTCTTTCTTTTGCAGAAGGGAAGGAGCTTTATGCATTAACACCAAATGTGGTAATGAAATTGGTCTTCCAGTCACTAAGGGTAAGCTTACACTTGGAATGTAGTTCAGTGTATAGCACCATGGCCTAGCTTGGACACCAGAAGCAGCACAGAGTAACTTGTTCAGAACTTGTGGCTACTCTGCTTCTGGTAGTTTGTTTAGCACAAGTAGACACTCCTTGCCTACACATGCAAATTAAAGCTGGATCGATACCAGCTATGAAGTTATTACACATTTTTTAGTAATAACTTTATAGTTGGTTGGACCTTCTTAAGGGGCCATAGTTAATTTGCATGTGTATCCAGTCTAAAGTTATTGTACAATTAATCTAATAATTGCATAATAGATATAATGTGTAGAGGGGGCCTAAAATACATCTCCATATCAGTGCTGTTGTACACTTTTAAAAAACAAAACCACAATCATCCTTTAATGACCTACATCATCTCTTTCATCACCTAAATGAATCTGACTGTGTTGACTGTAAACTGTGCCCCCTAAAGTGCAGTTGCTTAGAAAAAGATAATGAATGATAAATTAACTCTTTACATAAACTCCTAAATAAAGCAGCATTTCCCACCCTTCTAAAAGATGGCAGGGAGGGGGAGGAACAAGCACAAATAGATTAAAAATAGGTTCGACTGTGATTCTGAAAAGACTTCATGAACATGCTTTGTTCTTGAACTCAATAGGACCACTCATGCTGTGAAAGTTAATAACCTGGAAATCTTTAAAGGCAGCCACTGTTAAAATTAAAGGGGGTGTTTGAAAATCTTACCCTTAGCAACGAAAGGACACAAATCCCTGAGCTGCAGGTCACGGCTCAAAGCTCCCTAAGCATTTCCAGAAAGGGAAACCTACAGAATCTCGAGCAAAAAAGGTCCTTCATCTGTGAGGATCTATGGCTGTGCTCTGTGGGCGATGGTGGTACAGTAAGCAGGTGGGGATAATTAGAGAGTTTGGCCACCTGGAATAAATCAGCACTGAGGGAGTTGGTGTTTTGAATGTGTTCCAGATGTCCTAAGGTGGCAAAAGATATCTGTTCTGATTTTAAGTAACCTGATCCAGTTCCAAATTGGAACTGTACAAGGACATGACCTCTTACATGATTGCAGACCCCACCCTTGCAATGCAAGCAGGCTGTGATCAAAGAGTCTTTAATTACAGAAACGAAACAGATGGCAAAAATAGCCTGCACACCAGCTTACATTTTTAAAAAGATACAACTAACAAGACATGCATTTCACATTTTTGGCTAGGTCTTCTGATTAAGAGAGTAGGACTTAGGGCTTCTCAACCTTTTTAGACTCAAGGTACCCCTCAGTTTTTGCTTAGTTTTTGTTCATTTTTTACTATAGAAAAACAATACAGCAATTTTTCTATTACAAAGGACAGAAAGACTACAAATCAGAACTTTATAACACTATGGATTTTTATATGAAGTCATTGGGTTTGTCTTGTGAATCCTGTTTGCATATACAACAGTGTTACTGTCACAGGGTGTATTTGACTTGACAGCTCTTCACTCTCAGGCCCTAAATTTTCCCTTGCTCCTGTGTGTTTTGCCTGCTATGCTTAGTGAAACTATGGGAGGCTGGAGAAAAGCTATGTCCTGGAAGCACTTTCCAGGTGTGATTTCCTTTTCAGTCCTAAGTTCTTTTACTGGAGATGTCTTTCACTGTGCACAGAGTATATTCTGTCCAGGGCTCCTCCACCCCTACACCCTGGTCCATCTCTCATCCGTTGATCTTAATGATATTGACTGTCATGTAGGAAGTATAAATCCATCTCTCTATCTCCCTAATACATTCCCAGTAAGTCATAATCAGAGTCAGTCCATTTGCACACCACCAAAAATAATATAAACTAAAAAAAATAGACAGTACAATCTCAAGTGTGCCAACTCGTATCTTCAGTAATCCTTCCATCTATATGGACCCTCTTACCTCAGAGGACTCTCATTAATTCCCCTTGTTATTCAGTCTGTGGAGCTTCAGGGTGACCTTCACCGAATCGCCACTGGATAGGGTCTTCCCTTTATTCTGCCTCCTCATCCAAATCACAGGCTGTGTCATACGAGTCTCTCCAGCCTGTCAAATTTGCCGACCTTTCCACCTCATCCAGCAATCGGCCTGTACACTGCCTCCGTTATGACCCATGCAGTCCTCTTCCCCCCTACCGTTACCAAATAGGGCTCTAATCACAATTCATGTGAATAGTTCCCCCTCCTGGCATCAGGTTCTTGATATTACTCACAGTTTCTTCTGATTTCTGTTCATCTCTTGTTTCTTGCAGGTCACTGGCTACCTGGGACCGTGTTCAGCAAAGAGAGCCCCACAATTTCCTCTAGCTCACCACCGGCACTCTGGTTCTTCCCCCAAACTTGTTTGCCCATGCCTCTGTGCCAACACCTGGTAAGTCTTTGTTCCCAGTTCTTTCCTCCTTCCCAGGGGAGATCAGTATACCTTAGTGTCAGCAATATTTTGGCCTCCCCCTGGCCTGGAACTCCATAGTCCTTTTAAGCTTCTGCTTTCCTCAACCAGCCTTGGAAAATGCTGGTTTTAAAGAGACCATGCCCACAGCAGTGAGGTCTCACGGCAGTATTTCTGGTCCCGGCTTGTTAGGGAGGACGAATGTAACAAGGTCAAGACCCAGCTCCCTACAGAAACTACCGTTGCATGGAATTCTGCGCTACCCTTGAAAGGATTTCAACATACCCCAGAATGCTGCAGCACCCTGGCTGAGAATCCCTGGGTGCTTCTACATGTGCCTCTTTTAAGTTGGTTTAGCTTAAAATAGCCATTTTTAAGGCACATTAGGGGTGCGTATCTACATGTGCATGCCCTTAATGAGCCTTTAAAATGGTGATTTAAGGCTATATGGGCATTTATACACGTACCCTATTATCCTGTGACACACTGGAGATCCACCACTTCGGAGCAAACTCAATCGAGTCTGCTCTGTACGTGAACTAACACACACTGTGCTGCGCCACATGCAGTTGTATAAGTGGTGAAACGTGTGTCAGCACGCAGAAAATGGTGGTCGTGTGCTTTTGAACTAAAGCACCTCTGAGGTGTTTCAGTTCAAAAGTGCACCAATGCCATTTTCTTTGCGCTGACGCACATTTTGCTGCTTATATAACTATATGTCTTGCAGCGCTGGGAGCTTTTCAAACTGCCCAGCATTGTGGTGCTTGCACGTGTCAAAAAGCCCTGTGAGCCTAAATTTTATTCCTTCATAAAGCAGGTATCAAATTTAAGCGTGACTAGTTAAGTTGCATTAGTGCAACTGTGGATGTGGTAATGCATGTTAATGCAGTAAGCATCAATGGACACACACAGCATTAATGCACATTATTGTGTCTGCATGTGCACTAATGCAACTTAGCTATTTGCACCTAAATGTAACGTGCCATAATGTGCACCTAAATCACCTTAATGCACCTTAAGCAAAGGTGTATTAAGTTTAGGCATGCATAATACATGTGTAGACACGCCCACTGATTTAGGAGAGCTGGCATCTATTCCCAGTTCTGCCACAGACTTTCTGTGTGATATTGGGCAAGATCAGGACCTCTGGGTTTCCATTGCCCATCTGTAAGTAGGAAACAGTGATATTTCTGTTATTTATGGGACTCTTTGGATAGTGGCTGTTCCTTATCATGTATTTGTTCAACATCGTCTATTGCTATTTCAGACAACTGTCCCGCAGGTCAGTGCTTTGCTAGAAATTGTGCGCTGTATCATCATCATTCAGGATAGTATTCTAAATACTAATACTTTATTCATAATGTATTATTAATTTTTTATCTTTGTCCTTGATAATGTAATAATATTATTGCTACTAATGATGATGATGGCGGTAATAATATCATAATTCCCTGCGTTTCCTCCGTACCGGTGCCAGTACCAGCTCTTGCCGAAACCCCCACGCTTGCGCAGAACAGGTGCCTTCACTCCTAAGCCGTGGGCCTCGCCCCACCCGGGTACTCCACACATGCGCACGAGAGTCCGTGCCTTCGCCACCCCCTTCCCCTTTCTTCCCCCGCACCAGGGTTCCAACCAATCAGTGCACCAAAGAGCACTCACGCTTACCAATGGGGGAACACGCCCCACCTCCCGCGCTAATCGACTCCTTATTGGCCATTGGGGCACCAAGCGGAGGACGCGGGGGGTGGGTGTGCCCGCCCCCTTACCACATGACCGCTGCGATTCCCTATTGGCCAATGAGGGCACTAAGGGAGGATGGGGGGGGGAAGAGGGGTGTGCTTCTCCAATATCACATGACTACCGCGACTCCCTAATGGCCAATGGGGATGTGAGGAGAAAGGTGCCTACCTCTGATTACGAAATCACCCACGGGTCCCTACTGGCCAATGAAAGCCCAGAGGCTAGGACGCTATGGGAGTATGTGCCCGCTCCCTGATCACGTGACCCCGGTTCGGCTTCAGGACCTCGCGGCCCAGTTCCGTTTCCGCCCCGGAAGTGCAGGTTGCGGGGTGCTGCCGCCGGCTCCTCCGTTACTGCGGCCTGTGGCGGTTCCCAGGCGCTGGTGCCGCTCCTCCGGCCCCGCCGCCATGCACCCGCGGCGCCCTGATGGCTTCGACGGGCTGAGCTACCGCGGCGGCGGGCGCGACGAGCCGGGAGCCGCCAGGTCCTTTAGCGCCTCCTCGGAACTGAGCCACTGGGTCAGCAGCCCCCCCGACATCCCGGGCAGCCGCAACCTGCACTGGGGGGACAAGACCCCGCAGGCCGGGCCCGGCGCAGCGCCCACCCCGCTCGGCCTCAACGAGGAGCCCTGCTTCGCGGGTGCCGGCTCCAGCGCGGGTAAGGCCGGGAGGGGGGGCACCGCGGCCTGGCGCCTTCCGCCGGCGGGGCAACAGGAGCCTGCCGATGCGCCCGCCCGTGGGAGGCCCCTCATGCAGCCGGCCGGGCTGGGGGAGAGAGGCGTGGGGCTTCCCTGGGCAGCCTCGGGGGCAGCTGGACGGCAGGGCGGGCGCACGCCTTCAGGCCTGACTTGGAGCTGCTCGGTCTCTGGGCTGCAGGCCGCATCCAGCCTGTGTGTTGTCATCTGACCCCTGTCACGGGTCCAGCGGGGAGTCATGCTGCTGCCCTGTTACCAAGTCTCTGGCCCCAAGGGGAGCCCCAAACCCCGCATGCTGCATCCAGGACCCAGTGCTGGCACAGGACAGGGCAGACGGAGCATTGGGCCCATGGGGCCTGATCTTAGTGGTGGGAGAGAGCAGTAGCTGGCAGCCAGACCCAAATCCCAACACATGGGGCAGGGGAGGAGGGGTGGTACTAGGCCTTAGGGCCAAATCTGGCCCCCAGATAGGCCCCGTGTCCTGTGTGTGTACATATACATGTATAGCACAAGCTTGTGTGAACCCAAGTCCAGTTCATCAGATTAGATGCTTTAGTCATGGACAATCCTACTTTTATCAGGGGGCTGGACTGGATGACCTCATGTGGCCCCTTCCAGCCCTACTTTCCAATGTGGGTGAGAAGGATGATGCCAATAAATCAATAGGTTGGACCGCTACATCCAACTTGCCGTTTGGTGGCAGAGCAGCAGTAAGTTTTCAGGAGGAATTCAAAAGCATTGGGGTTGATGTAGGCTAAGACAGCTGACTAATCGCACATCATAGGCCCCTTTAGGTCTCAGTCTGCATCATCTCTGGTCTCTCCTTTATTTCTGGATCCATTTAAAAACTTTTTCTTCCTAAGTTTCTTTAGTTGCTCAGTAAACTGTCTCTACTCTAGCCAGCCCACTTTGGCTTTTGGACATCCACCCTGTGTGATCTCACCCCCCATTTGTTCCTCTAATTACAGCTTTAGTAGAAGCAGGTGTTAATCTAATGTTCATATCTCCTCTGAAAACTTGCAATTTGGACAATATGTTTTCTTTGCCCACTGTAAAATTGTCTTTTGTACCTAATATAGTTATGTCCATTATGTTTTGATAGTTCCTTTTTTAATATACTTACTTTCTAAAGTATTTTGTAATGCTAGTGCATTATGTAAAAAGGTTTACCTTACACTTCTAATACATGCTAGTAGATGCTAGTACAATAAATGCCAAAACTGTGTGTCCTCATTTAAGAGAGTGCCCATTATATACCTGCTTTGATTTGAAATCCATACTAATTTTATGTCTGCTTGTATAAAAATACTGAAAATTGAATATTACACTAAAGAAAGCTTGACTTATTGTATGGGGACCGCTCTTTAAGATAAAAGTTGGTCTGCAAGGTAAGAAAGAGAAGTAGATTTTATTTTTGTTTTGATTTGTAAGGGGAGGCCTGAAAAGCTGTGTGCACTTAATTATTTTATTAAAAATGCCTGTTTGTATGCTTCAAATATATCCTCAAATAAATGCATTAAACTGATGTTCATAATCTACCACCTATCCTCAACAAGGTGCTATTGTCCAAAAATTGATCTTTGAGTGTACCCACTCCCAGTCTTAACCTTCTTAGAGCACATCCAAACGCTGAGACAATACATAGGTCTTTCAGCAGTTTTAAAGAGTATGAATAGGAACTTTTTTTTAGATTCTTGGTATCGCATATATTAGTCATTGCCTTTCTAGAAAAATAGAATAAGTAGAGGATTGATGCTGTACGATAAAAAGGCCTTTTAGACCCTCTTTGCCTCATAAAGAAGCAAAAAAACCCCAAATTTGGGCACCTGCCCCAGTCCCACTCCCTCCCTCATCGTAGGGGCCTTGATCTGCCCTGCTTTCCCCACACTCCTTTCCTAATCCCTCCTCTTCCACCACAACAGCCTTACTAGCCAGACACTGCTCTTCAAGATGCTGGGCTGCATACTGGAAATCAGATTGGTATCAGCTGATATTCCTCCTTAAAAATCAGCTGTTGGTATTGGCCCCAAAAAATCTCTATCAGTGCACCTCTGATGGCATTGTGACCTAGACCTTCTGTTCCAATTTTTTTGTCTAGCAGTATTGTTCAAGGGAACAGAAATCCCTGAAATAATCCTGATGAAACTGTGTGATACGCTGGGATCTTGGTTTTCTCTAATAAAAAAAAAAATCACAAATTCTGACAAAAAATTACAAATTCTCTGATTTTAAAAACCCCAAAATCCATTGTTAAAATTAATCCCCCCCGCAGCACCCCCTAGCCTCTCAACCCCCCCCCCCATGCCTCCCCCAGCCCTGCTGGTGCCCCTCACTGCCCCCACAACAGCCCCCTTGCCCTGCTCACCTCTTGTCCCACACTCACAGCCCCTGTCCCCCAACCCTGCCAAAGGGGGCTCCCAGCTGCCAGGGCTATGGGGTCACGGACCCAAGTCTGCAGCTTCTTGCCCCCAACAGCGGGCAGAAGCAGCATGAAGCTGGCTCCCCAACTGCTGGTGGGGGGTGGGCTGGGGCCAGCTCCTGGCTCCCCCTGCAGCCCTGATGGTTCTCTCAGCCATGACCTGCAACGCCCCCCAGAGCTGCCACAAGGGCCTTCAGCCCCCTGCAAGACCCACTTACCACACAGGTTCCAGGAGTGAAGAGTGAGGCTGAGCTGGCTGACTGAGAGCCTAAGGCCTACCCTTCCCTTCCCCGCCAGGCAGGGTTAGGGGTTTCCTGCTCTGTTTGCAAAAAGCTCTTGAAGGCTAGAGCTTAACTACTATGCAGAACTGTTTGCAAAAGCAGGGAATCTATGGGTTTCTCTGCTAAAAGGAGAAACCTGCATTTTCTCTGATAAAAAGGGGAAATCCGTTGTTTTCTGTTTTTCTGTGGAAATGGAAAACCTGGATCCCTGGTGATGTGTCAAGGTACTTGTATTGTGAACAGGAAGGTTTGGATGGTTGCTTGGATGGCTTTATTTAAGACCTTGAGAAGTAGTTCATGCAAAGATTTTGTTTTTTGCTTGCGTTTGTGTGTTCCTGTTACCAAATTACACAAAATGTTAGTGTTAAACACATGAAATCTCAATATGAAAACACTTGATTAATTAAATGATGTTCAACCTAAATCTTGTTTTCACGTTCATCTTGATATGAATTGTTAGTTTGCAAATAACAATAAATAGTTCTTCCTTTATTCTACTGACTGCATTCAAATGTTTGTCATCTGTGACATCCTTTATTATGTGTTTGTTTATTATTGAATCATTTTTATTTGTGCTTTTAAAACAGTCTAATTTTGTAGATCTTTCAGCTAAGGCAGATGGTATCTGGATAGATAGAGGCATGTTTGTTTACAAAAATCATAATTTTCAAAAATGCAACATATAATAAAGACTAGCATCTTGTTTAGATAAGCTTTGCTCTGCTTTTGCCCTGTTTACTTGGTAAGCACTTCAGGATTGGAATTGTCTTCCTATGTTTATATAGTACCCAGCATATTATATTACTGTAATCAGAATAATTTTAGAAATGCAGTTTAATATGAATGATTCTGTTACTGTCCAGATGTGCCCAGATTTTATTTCAAATGTTTGTTCACTTTTATGTTCTAGTAGGGATAACAGTTGACTGGAGGGTCTTTCTGCTATTTTTTTTAATCTAATGTTTGGTGCTTTGTTTTTGGTTTATTCTTTAGCGTTATCACTGTTATACTAATTTTATTATGTGTTTTCCTTAAGTGAATTTAATGTTTCTTTTTCAGTATGACTAATTCTATACACACTAATTTTTTGAAGTATGTACACAGTGTCATAGATGCTATGTTTTTCCTTTAGGTCAGGCACATTTTCCCAACCCAGGATCCAGAAATAAGATATAATTCCCATAGATTAATATTTTCTTGCTGCTTTTATGGAGTTGATTTAACATCCTACCTCTTGAAGAGGTGTGCCATTTTTACCCTTAAGTAAACTATGTGAAGTCAACCGCTCTGATGGAGATGGGAAGACTGTGTAAGCACTAATGCCGATACAGAAGGATAGCATCTGCTTTTTATAGCTATGGAGAGTGTCTGTGGGAACATGGGTGCTTATAAAAGAGGGTTGGGGAAAGCTGTTTCTGCTTTGTGGGTGGCATATGTGGCCTTGTTCCTTGCACTCTTAAAATAGAGCATTTACAGAAAACATTTGTTTTGCTTTTAAACTAACATCTTCTGTCTATTCAAAGAGGAAGAGGTGGATAGCCAGTGGCTCAGATACTGGTGGGAGGAGCACTGACATTTTTCCTTGATCTTCCTATTGGCAAGAGCTGTTGAAGCAGAGTGAGAAACTACTGAATCAAGAAGAAAAAGCTGCCTTGCCTTGCATTACAAGTTGCAAGGGTAGAAAAAGTGCTTATTGCCATGCTTAAGAAATTTATGTTCAATTGCCACTGACTTTAATCAAGGAGATTGATAGCGATGGGTTTAGCTGGTGATAACACAGAACAGGCAATGAGAGACGTGACTCCTTTCCTGAACTGTTTTGTTCTCCCAGTGAATTTTCCAAAAAGTCTTCAGGATAAGACACTTTCACAATTCTAGCTTATGAAGAGGTTAGCTAGTGAAGCAGAGTTGTTCCCACCCCATCCTTTCTCCCAAAAACTAGGGCTGCTTACAAATGTGGCGGGGGAGTGGGGATGACACCTTACTTTCAGCTTGGCGCACCCCCATGCTGAGTGCAAGGCACACCCAGAAGAGGCATTGTGTTAGTTTGACCCGTCTTGCCCAATGTCTGTATAGATCAGGCACTTCAGCAGGGCTTTTATCTAATAGCTGATTGAATCAATTTAGATAAAAGCGCCAAAAAGCCCCACTGAAGTGCCTGATCTATACAGACACTGAGGAGCCAGGTCAAACTAATGCATTTCCTCTTCCAGTAAAAAGCTGGGGCTTTTTTCCCTTCATGTCCATCAGTGGCCTACATCAATGTTTCTCAATACAATGGTTGCAACCCAAAAGTGGGTCTCAAGAATATTTTAAAGGGTTGTGAAGAAACTTTAAAAATGGATTCTCCTTTAAAAGGGAACTATTTGGAAAATGGTGACTTTTCCCTTTCAGGCTGGCAGAGTTTCATACCCCACATACCCTCCCCCTGCCCCACACACTGTTGGGGGTGGAGCCTGGAGGTGGGGGAGGCAGCAGGTCGGGAGTGAGGGGCACTGGGTCAGGGCTGATCATCCATGTTTACAAATGGATCCTGGTGCAAAAAAAGTTGAAAATCACTGACCCAGATACCTAGGTTTTGTTTTTCAGAGATGTCAAAAGTGCCCATGGTTCCCATTGACACTTAGAATGCAGACCTTTATGACAGTTCAGTGTCAAATAACATGTTTAAGAACTTAAGTATGGATTTAGAAACTGACCACTGTATTTGGCACTTCAGCATGGATTGAAGAGTCTGCTTTTAAAAATGCAGATTTAAAGCATGACTTCAAGGAAAATTTAGTTCCACTGAGCTTCTGGCAAACTTCAATTACATTGGGTGTAATATTTAAAAATATATATTCATCTCAGAATACTAAAATCAATCAAAATCATTTTATGATTAGATCTTTGAAGAAATAATCTAGTAAAATAAGCTTGGTTTTTTTGGACAAATCGTTCTGATGTACGGCTTGCCATAGTTTCAGACCTAAAACATTCTAACCTTTCATCACTCATAATATGAAAACCTGTCATCCAAATCAGAAATTTTCCAAATTCTTTTTTAGTAGCTGAGTATACGTGCAAAACCTAACATGGAACATATTCTTATTTTGATCAACTAGGGATCAAAATCAAGCTTTTAAGGAAGAACCAGTCTGTCTTAACTATAAAGAGATTCACAGATTGCAGGGCTGGAGGGCACCTCAGAATACCATCAGGTCCAGCCCCCTGCACCAAGCAGGAAAGGTAACTGTGGATCAGATGACTCCAGCAAGGTGACTGTCTAGCCTCCTCTTGAAGATTTCCAGGGTAGGTGATTGCACTACCTCTGGAGGGAGCTTATTCCACAGTCTGGACACCCTCACGGTGAAGAAATATTTCCTAATGTTGAGCCTGAATCGATCTTCCAAGTCTTTGTGGCTCTTACTCCTGGTTTTCCCCTCGTGTGCCCTGGTGAACAGTTGCTCACCGAGCCCTTGATGTACTCCCCTAGTGTAGCAGTAAGCTGCTACCAGGTCCCCTCTCACCCTTCTTCCAAACTTATTATAAGTGATTATTAATTAGGAAGATTTTTGATTAAAAGAACCAAGCTAGTTTCTTGCTATCATAGGAATTTCCATTGTAATTAAGTAGTTTTCCTTTCTCAATTGCTAAATGAATCTTTAAGTTAAGAGTATTGTACCAAAGCTTCAAATCTTTCATCTTTTATATGCTTAAAAAAAAAGACACCATGCATTTAGAGAAACTACTGTCTGGGTGCCATCCTACAGAATAAGGTTAGAAGGAGCTTGGTGTTAATGAAAAAGGTCTGTCCTTTTGACATATGAGAGATGAGCCCTAACTGAGTAGTTATTGTTTAGTGGTGGTGGCCGAAGCTGTCTAATGTTTCTTGATATGCTTCAACTGTGACTCAAGGAGACTGTCAGTTTCATTCCCTGTACTTTTTGATTTCTGAATCTATCAAGGTTGTTCATTCGTATGGTAGCTTAAAAGCTATCAGATGCAGTGTACTCCATTTAAGTGTGTAGTCCCAGGACTGAAAATAGGCTGCACATTTGCTTGAAGTATGTATTTTATTGTGTAAGTGCTTAATGTGAAGAATGCTAATTGATTGCTGGTGAAGCTTTCACTATTTTTTTTTTTATATATATTACTAAGGTCCCTAAGCTTAGTATCTTAGTGTCTTGTGTTTCTAACAAAATGATCCTCAACCTTTTTTAGAGTAAGGGTACCATGACTTTTTTGAACATGGCAGTATCCCAGGTTGAGAAGCAGTGAACTACTGCAATGTGCTCCATGTGTTTCCTAAGGAAAAATGCTTTAGACAAGATGTGGGGGGGAGAACTTGGTAGGAAAAATCTTGCCACATTGCCAGGGGGAGTTAGAATAATAAAATAATAGAAAATTAGGGTTGGAAGGGACCTCAGGAGGTCATCTAGCTCAAAGGAGGACCATCCCCAGCTAGATCATCCCAGCCAAATCTTTGTCTAGCGGGATCTTAAACTTCCAAAAATGGAGATTCCACAACCTCTCTGTGTTACCTGTTCCAGTGTTTTACTACCTCCTAGTGAGAGAATTCTTCCTAGTATCTAACCTAAACTTACCTTGCTGCAGCTTGAAACTGTTACACCTTGTTCTGTCATCTGCCACCACTAAGAACAGTCTAGCTCCTTCAGGAAAGCTGCAATTAAATCCCCTCTCAGTCTTCTCTTCTCTAGACTAAATAAGCCCAGTTCCCTCAGACTCTCTTCAGAAGTCATATGCCCCAGCCTCACCATTTTCATTGCCCTCTGCTGGGCTCTCTCCAATTTGTCCACATCCTTTCCATAGCGGGGGGCCCAAAACCTGACACAGTACTCCAGATATGGCCTCTCCAGTGCTGAATAGAGGGGAAGAATCACTTCCCTTAACCTGCTGGCAACACGTACCAATGCAGCCCAGTATGTCTTTGGCCTTCTTGGCAACAAGTGCACACTGATGGCTCATATTCAGCTTGTTGTTGACTGTAACCCTCAGGTTCTTTTCTGCAGAGCTGCTGCCCAGCCAGTCAGCCCCCGGGCTGGTGCATGGGATTGTTCTGTCCTAAATGCAGGACTTTGCACCTGGCCTTGTTGAATGTTATAAGATTCCTTTTGGCCCAATCCTTCATTTGTCTAGGTCACTCTGAATCCCAGCCCTGCCCTCCAGCATACCTATTACTCCTCCAGCTTGGTGTCATCTGCAGACTTGCTGAGGATGTGCTCTGTGCCATCTTCCAGGTGGTGGATGAAGATATCGAACAAAATCAGCCCCAGGATTGACCCCTGGGGCACTCCACTTGATACCAACAACAAGCCATTGATTACTACTTTCCGAGCCCAAAGCACCAGCCAGTTTTCTCTTCACCTTACAGTCCGTTCATCTGGCCCATACTTGCTTCACTTGCCTGCGAGAATGTTGTGGGAGACAGTATCAAAGCCTAGCTAAAAGCAAGGTACACCACATCCACTAGTCTCCCTGCATCCACAGAGCCAATCGCCTCAGAGAAGAAAATCAGATTGGTCAGGCATGACTTGCCCTTGGTGAACCTATGCTGACTGTTCCTAATCACCTTCTCCTCCAGTTGCTTAGGAATGGATTCCTTGAGGGTCTGCTCCATGATTTTTCCAGGGACTTAGGTGAAGCTGATTAGTCTGTAGTTCCCTGGATCCTCCTTTTTCCCTTTCTTAAATATGGGCACTGTGTTTGCCCTTCTCCAATCATCTGGGACCTCTCATAGCCATGAGTTTTCAAAGATGATGGCCAGTGGCTCTGCAGTCACATGAACCAAGTTCCTCAGCACCCTCGAGTGCATCCCATCTGACCCCATGGACTTGTATATGTCCAGTTTTTTCTAAATAGACCTTAACCTGTTGTTTCACAATCAGTTGAACCTTGATTGATGAAAATATATCTTTGAATCACCAGCCTTCTGACTAGGCTTCTGAGTTCTTAATGCTTTGGAACAGAGCAGCATTGGAGAGTTAAAAGCAGACACTGCACAGTCTGCTACAGTGACTTTGACCAGATTTAATAAACCCCAAAACCCTATTGAATCTGGGATACTGTGTCTCTCGTTCTGCCTGTTTAAACAATGAACTAATTGCATCTGTTTGGAGAGTTAATACAAAGTTATTTTAATGTCCTCTGATCAATGTCTGTTTGAATTTCCTTCAGTTCCAAACTGAACTCTTCTGCTTCTACTTACTTCAGTGGTTGTTAACCACCATGACCAAGTAAGAGTGCCCCAAGTGCCTGCTGTACAGCCAGCCCAGGTAGGGCTGCCGCACATGTGCTGTCCTGCTGTGGTAGGGCTCTCTGTTAAGCCTAACATAGGCTGGGGAGCCAACTTGCTCTGCAGCCTTTCCTGGTCCAACCCTGCACAGCGTCTTCCACAGAGACGGATAGGTGAAATTGTCCTGTGCGCCTCTTTCTCGGGGGAGCATGGGGTGGGCTGGAGTAGGAGAGGCTGCAGCACTTGACCAGCTCACCTGTCCGCGTGAGGGATATCAGGCAGCCCTAATGCAGGACAGGGCACACATACAGCAGCTGCTTGGGGCCCTTTTACCTAGCAGTAGCAGCATCCCTAGCACAAAGGGTGGAGGGCACCCATAGTAATCTGGGGTGCTGTGGCACTCCAGAGAATGACTGCTTTAGCAGTACCATTGGAATTAACAAGGCCCAGGCAGTTCAGGGCTGTTCTAGATGCCTTGACATTGCTAGCACTGAGTTAAATGCAGTTACATTACAGAGAAGATGATAGGGCTGAAGGCTTCCTGTGCACATACAACGTTTATTTGCTTAACTGATATTCGTTACAATGTAAGCAGTTGGCACAACTTTTAGCAGCACTGTTGTTATGCAGTTGAGCAAACTGAGCACTTTTCCAGTTTGTGCACAAGTTTTGTATAGTGCAACAGGTTTTTGTTAGAATACTTGGGTAAACTTGGTTTACTTAACAGAAGATGCTGTATTATGTATTACAACTATTTCCAGTCCCATTATCCATCCAGTCCCTCTTTCCTCTTATAGATAGTAAGGAAAGGTAGTATTTTACTTGAATTGAATCCAAGCAAACTTTTATGTAGCAAGCTTTTCATCTGCAAGTAATTCTGGGTGGACAGTTTTCATAGTTGGCAGGGTCAGAAGGGACATGAGCAGATGGTCAAGTCTGACCCCTGCCATGGCAGGAAAGAGTACTGGGGTCAAACGACCCCAGCAAGGTGTTCATCCAGCCTCCTCTTAAAGACCACCAGGGTAGGAGCCTGCACCACTTCTCTTGGAAGTTGGTTCCAGATCCTAGCTGCCCTGACTGTGAAGTAGCGTCTCCTGATGTCCAGTCTGAATCTGCCCTCTGCCAGCTTGTGACTGTTATTTCTAGTCACTCCTGGTAGTGCTCGGGGGAACAGGGACTCCCCCAGTGCCTGCTGTTCCCTCCTGACTAGTTTGTAAACAGCCACTAGATCCCCCCTCAGCCTTCTCTTGTAGAGGCTGAACAGGTTCAGGTCCCGTAGCCTCTCCTCGTAGGGCCTGCCCTGCTGCCCCCTGATCATGCGAGTGGCCCTCCTCTGGACCCTCTCCATGTTGTCCACATCCCTCCTGAAGTGCAGTGCCCAGAACTGGATGTGGTACTCCAGCTGCAGCCTGACCAGTGTCGCACAGAGGGGGAGGATCACCTCCTTGGACCTGCTTGAGATGCATCTGTGCCTGACTGCGTCCCCACACTGTCGGCCCCTGTCCATTTTGGCATCAATGATGACTCCAAGATCCTTTTCTGCCTCTGCACTGACAAGAAGGGAGTTCCCCAGCCTGTAGGTATGCTGCTGGTTCTTCCTCCCCAGGTGCAGCACCCTGCACTTGTCAGTGTTGAATCCCATCCTGTTCTCATATGCCCACCTCTGTAACCTGTCTAGGTCTGATTGCAGCCTGTTCCTCCCTTCTAGCTTGCCCACTTCTCCCCACATCTTAGTGTTGTCTGCAAATTTGAACAAGGTGCTTTTTACACCCCCGTCCAAGTCACTGATGAAGATGTTGAACAGGGCGGACCTGAGGACCGAGCCCTGGGGGACCCCACTGCCCACATCCCTCCAGGTCGAAAATGACTTGTCCACCACCACTCTCTGGGTGCGGCCCTCCAGCCAGTTAGCGACCCATTTGACTGTGTAGGTCTCAATGCCACAGTCCCCTAGTTTTTTAATGAGAATGGGGTGAGAGATAGTGTCAAAGGCCTTCCTAAAGTCCTGGAGGACTGTGTCCACTGCTACTCCTGCATCTAAGGATTTTGTGACCTGGTCATAGAAGGCCACCAGGTTGGTCTGACAGGACCTGCCTCTAATGAACCCGTGTTGGTTGCCCCTAAGTATAATCTCCCCTGCTGGCCCTTCGTGGACATGCGCCAGGGTAACTCTCTCAAAAAGCCTACCCAGGACCAAGGTAAGACTGACTGACCTATAGTTTCCTGGGTCCTCCTTCCTCCCTTTTTCGAAAATGGGAACCACACTGGCCCTTTTCCAGTCTTCTGGCACCACACCAGAGCACCACGAGTGCTCGTAGAGCCGTGCCAATGGTCCCGCAATGACCTCTGCTAATTTCCTCAGCACTCTGGGGTGGAGATCATCAGGACCTGCTGATTTAAAGACGTCCAGTCCCTCCAGAAGTTCCCTGACTAGATCCTCACTGACCCTAGGCCTGGGTGCACCTCCCCTGGGGCCTGTGGGGGTCCTGGTTGGGGGGGGGAGGGGGGCGTGACCTATTTTCAGCTCAGAAAAATGGAGGCAAATAAATTGTTAAATAGTTTTGTGTTGTTACTTTTGCTGCATGGCATAAATTACCTTTCAAATTAGGCTATACTTTGTAGACTGCTGTAGTGTTCGTAATTTGCTGAAACAAGCAAGCTATAAAATTGTTATTTTGGTATTCTGTGTAGCATGGGTTTGTTTTTTTTCTTTCCTTGCTATTTATTCTTCAGTATATATCAGTGCTATTGTATAATTTGTTATTTTTATTCCTTTCAGAGCAGTTGAATAGATTTGCAGGGTTTGGTATTGGTCTTGCAAGGTAAGACCTTGTTTTGTATAAAATATTTTTTGGTGGTGATCATGCCTTTTACATCTCGCAGTCTCTTATACTGTCTGAATCCATATTATGTTATGAGATTGTTTTTTTTGTGGGGTGGGTGTTTTTGATTTTATTTAATAGATTGAGATGAGTAGAATAGGTTTTAATTTTAAATGGTTTAAATCTAGTTTTCTGTCAGGTTTTTGTAAGAGGTGCTGGCAGCTCTCATAACTGTAAAAAACAACTCTGCATAGTTATTTTTGAAACCATGGGGCATATTAAATGCCTGCCAAACTGGAAAGTTTTATCTATTATATTTCATCTAACTGAAAAGTTCCTTCTAATATGTATTATAATTATATAGTACTATGTGTGTATTTATATAATTTTGCATGGAAGCCCAAAAAAAGTCTTAAAACTTTCATTTGAAATGTAGATCAGTAATATTAGTTGAGGTGTGGAAGTGGATGGAGCTGCATTGACTCAGGGTTGTGCAACAGCATATAATGTATACTAGTTAAAAGCATATGATACCATTTCAACAGGCTACTACTTTAAGGTGTTATTTCTTCCTCCTGTATCTTGGGGGAAAACAGACAATTTCAAATAATAGCAATTTACTTTGAGTAAAGAATCCAGAAAAGGGTCATGGCAACCTTGACTCGAGTAGGAGGGAAGGAGGTATTGCTGAGAATACACAATTGTATGTGAAAAGACATCTGAGCAGTCTGCATTGGTACTTTGTGGAGTGTCTATGTTAGTCACTCAGCTAACGTTTAGTCACCCACTAACATTTTTAGAGGCTACCAATCTTCCTCAGTAGATACTGCTGTCACTGAGTACAAACACCAAAGTATACTACTGGTACTGGTACCAGTATAATACTGGTAGTATTATATTTAAGTGGCAAAATGATCCAAATATGTATTATCCTTGCATATAGCAATATTAATTTGTTTTTTAAGAAAATGGTGGACCTTAACATTTAATCCTGTTTTCAGAGCACTGTTATGTATTTGAATGATTTGCAGTGAATTTTCAAGGTGTCTGCTTAGTCAAGTCTGTTAATGGGCCAAATATTGAGCTACTTCTGACTGTTTCAAGCTCAGTTAATACACTGTAGCAATTAGAGCTGGATGGGAAATGTCTTTCCTCTCCAGCAAAGACTTCCAAGTTTGCAAACATTTCTTGTTCCTCATTGGCCTTGGATGAAAACCCTCAAAGGTAGTTTGTGTAATAATCCTGGCCACTTAAGAATGGTTAGGTCACTCATCTAGGGTGCCCCCATTTGGGAGACTGAGGGCATTTTTACACATGCAATTGCCACAGCACCACGCGCTGTGATGCTTACATTTGTATAAATGGCAAAATGCACGTCAGCACTGAGAAAATGGCAGCAGCACATTTTTGAACTAAAACGCATCAGGGTGCTTTAGTTATAAAGCACACTACTGCCATTTTCTGTGCACTGAAATGCATTTCACCACTTGTACAACTGCACACGACGCAGTGCAGTTTGCCTCGGCTCACATGCAGAGGAGATTCAATTAATTCAGTGTGCTCCAAAGCAGCACATCTCCGGTACATCACAGGACAAAAAAAAGTATGTGTATAAATGCCCCGAGTCTCTAATCTTAAACAGGAAAGCAGGGACACAAAATTCATTCTTCTACACTTCATGTGAGCACAGTCAGCAGCTGTATAAAGTCATTCTCCATCTCTTTCCCTATGTATATTAAAAATTGTTAATGAAGCTAGGAGAACTCTAACAGGAGTGAGTGAGACAGATCTGCCCTAATGTACCTGGGTTGTCAAAGCACTCACCTGGGAGAAGGAAACTGAGATTTGGCTCTGAATCTCCCACATCTCACCTGAGTACTCTAACCACTTTGCTATCTAGGTGGAAGGGAAAGGATGTTTTCCCTACCTTGAATCAGAAATTCTATCCTGGTCCTGAGAACTCTCCTGATTCAAGTCTCATTGAAAAAATATGTTTTTGTTTAGATGAAACACTTTTTTTAAAGAATGCTCTCATTGGTCAGTTTTCAACCAGCTCTAGTTGAAATTAGTAGGTTTGCTAGAGGAAGGCCTTTCTTTGATAGATCCGGTAGTGCGAGATCTGGGAGCTAGAACTTCTAATTTCCTTTTTGCCCTTTGTCACTGACCAGCCATGTGCTCTTGGGTAATGCAAGCTATAACATGGGCTGAAAACAGACATCACAGTTGTCGTGGCACTAGTTGCTCCATAATGCATGCCACAATTTAGACTGGCAGGTCTACACACAATTTTCAAAGCAGATATAAAGAGTAAGGCCCTTGTTTGGAAAGCTAAGTCAAAAAAAATTGTCAGCTCTGACTGGAGCAGCCACAGGTCCAGTCTGGGCAGGGCCAACAGTCAGTTAATTGTCAAAACCCGGTGTCCAGTGCAGGAGAGGGCAACTATTTGCAGAGGGCTGCTTACTGAGTTTTGGCGTGCCATCAAGGGTCACATGACAGGCAGCCTGTGGCAGATAAACTGTAATTTTCTAAATTTTTTAGGGGCCCCATGGGCCGGATAGAATGGCCTAGCAGGCTGCATCTGGCCCGGGCCACATTTTGCCTACCCCTGGCCAACAGCTTGGGAAGAAGGGGGTAGAGGGTGCAAAGGGCTTTTCCTGCTTGGGACTTCAAAACCCACCGGGAACTCCTGATCACCCACATTGTGGCAATGTGGCCAGACAAGTGGGAAGAACTTCTATATACTTGCATTTTATCCTGCCATAAAACTGTTGTTACAAGGACATCTATTCACAGGCACATTGTGCTTGTACTACTGCTTGTTTGGGGCTGGAATCTAATTATTTTGCTCCTACATGTGAATGGAACAAGTCTTGAGCCTGTGTTCTTTTTTCATTATTGGGAAAATATGTGGTTCTCCTCTAACATAAAAGAAAACCCCCTAGATACAGATGAGTATTGAGGCTTTGAAATTTTTGTATGCCCAAGTATTCTTGACCAAGTGTTAGTTTGTCAGAGAATAAAACAAACCAGGTTTTAATCGGATTATACTCTGTTTTCAGTGTTTTAACTATATGTGCATATTTTAAAGTCTGTTTACAGAAAACGTGTTGGCCCATCCTTGCATTGTTCTGCGTCGTCAGTGTCAGGTACATCTTTTATTATTGTTGCAACTGAACTTCATCCGTTTTGACAAGTTGCACTTTTTCATTATTTCTAGAGTACATAAGGAAGCACCGCCACAGTGCAGGTGGTGGGGAGTGGGCCCAGACCCCAAGCAGCAGGATGGAAGGGGGAGCGGGCCTGGAGTGGGGGGCAGGCTGCCCACTCCCCTTGGTCATTCTTGACGAGCAGTTGGCTAGTTATTTCAGAGGACTGCCACTTAATGAGTTTTGGTGAGCTGTCCAGAGCTGCAAGGGTAGCCCCACCCCTTTACGGGTGCCCCCCTCCCCTCTGTTGCCATTTTGGGACCAGAAGTCCTGCCCCCCTGACCTTTGCCACCAGAAGTCCCTCCCTTTGCCTGCAGAAGTAGGTGGGAGGGCAGGCATCTTGGAACCAGAAAAGAAATCGCATGCTAACAATCAAACAACTATTATAAAATGTTTTAATTTTATTTTATTTTTTAATTTGCAGTCTAATACTTAAGTGAATAAATATTTATCATCTACATGCATAATATTTTATGTATGCATTATTTTTAACAGGTTAATTATCATGCTCGGAATTATCATCTTACTCCATTTACAATTGTCAACATTATGTACAGCATCAATAAAGCCCAGGTCAGTATTTCATGCCAGGCTATAACAATAAGTGAAACAGTGATGGCAGTTCTGTTATCACTTATTTAAGTCTTGAAGCAAAGTGCTCATAATTCTTTTAATTAACTGAGTGTTATGAAAATACTTTTGTAAATTTCTTTTTCATTACCAAGTAATATTGAATATAGGACTTACTTTCTACAGTTATTTTACTGTGCTTAATTGCTGGGGAAAAAAAGATTTGTAAATTAGAACACATTATTGAAGTTAAAAATGGATTGTATTTTTCATGTCAGTTTAAAATATAGATATACCTAGGATTAAATAGTGACTGTTCTAAACATTTGGAAAACTACTTTTTTCCTGATCACAATTTTATTGGATCCCTTTACAAAAGTCCATCTTGCCACAAGAGAAAAGACTGTTTGTGTCTTAAGCTTTGGAACAGGAAAAGGCAGGGGAAAGAGGGCAGATTCTGTTTCTGGGTTTAACATAGAGATTCTATATTGCCATAGACAAATCACTAAATTTTTGTAACTAACTTCAGCGTTTCCCAACCTTTTTTGCCCCACGGCACACTTACCTAAATAATAAAGCACCATGGCAGAGCTGGGGGAGGGGGTAGGGAGAAAGGTTGTTCGGCCTGCTGAACACCGAATGGGGGTGGGGGTTGCAGCCAGCTGGACAGCATTTTGAGCTGGAGCCATGCTCCCCATCTATCTGTGTCTGCAGCAGCAGCAGCAGGCAGGGGGCATGGGTCCAGCCCAAGATGCCATGGCACACCTGGACGTGCCTAATGGCACACCAGTCTGCCGCAGTACACTGTTTGGGAAACGCTGACTTGCTTTACTCTGAGAAATATATGTAGCACAAAATTGTTGGAAAGGTTAATTAATTAAAGTTTATAAAATTTGGGGTTATTTGAGGGATTATATTATAGAAATTATATTATAGAAGTGAATTTTAGAAATGATTGGGATGGGCTCTAAACTTCCCTTTAATTTGGGAGCATCCACACCCAGTATTCAGTATGTGCCCTGTCTAGATTTTTTCTTCACTTATAAATACATCACTGAACCTAACCATGTACCTTAAATTTTAGGGTCCAAGAGCTCTATGGAAAGGAATGGGAAGCACCTTCATTGTTCAAGGCATAACTCTGGGAACAGAAGGCATCATCAGTGAATTTACACCGTTGCCTAGGTATCACACATTTAATCATTCACTTTTTTTTTAACAAGTTGGACATATTGTAGACATTAACAAATTTTAAGGCATTAAAAATATGAAGTTGTTTAAAAACTTAATCTACATTAAGAGCCACATACTCCGTAAGAAGTTTCATTCAGTCTCTTGTTTCTGCATTAATTAATGTCACTAAATTGTGAAAGAGACCATCTTTGAGAAAAAACATGTAGTTGGTGAGTCTCCCTAAGAGTTTGAGAATGAAAAGCACCTTGTAAGTTAGTCTTCAACAAGGTATCACAATCAATAGTAAAACCTTTTTTTGAAAAGTGAGGCACTTGTTCAGTAAACATTTGAAATACAAATCCGGGTTACACTACTTTGTACTACAACAAAAAAACTTGCTTTATAAGCAGATGTTGAAATCTGGTCAGATGGTTTCAGTGCCTTTTGTAAGAAAAAATGTAGTCAGCTGCATTAAGAACATAAGACACTGTAAAAAGAATTCTTTCTCTTAGTGCTCTTTCTGTTCTGCTTTATCAACTCTTACATAGGTACAGTTTAATGCTCTTTTATTATAATTTTTCTAACCAATGATACATTGCTCATATGTGAGTGTTTTCAGCTTTATGTTCCACAGTCTAAGGCATGCAAAATATTTTTAATAATGTGTGTTCTATTTTGACTTTTTTTTATCAGATGCAAAATAAGGTACAAAAAGTGCATCAATTTATATGTTAGCAAAGTCTACAAAATTAGGAGAAAGGCTTTGGCTAAATGAAAACTTATGAAGTTAAAGATGAAGCTTGGGTGTGCATTACTTGGCTATTTGGCTGCATCTGGGTAACTTTTAAGTGCTGTAATTCAGAATAGTCTAATAACCCCTATCCCTGTAAATGTGGGTGTGGACAGAAAGACACTGTAGAGGTAAATGTGTGGAGGTGTCACCTGATCCATGATAACTATTTTGTGTGACCTCTTTTGTTGAAGTAAGTGGAAACTAAACCAGAGCAGTTGACCACTGATCACTTACCATGGCTCAGATTCCACATACTGTGAGAGAGCTGCAAAATGAAAGCTACTTCAGAGCATCTGTTCTGTGATAAGTCCACTTTTAATTTGCTGTAACTTGGTTGTCTGTCCATGGTTTGGCAGAAAACATGTGCCATTCTACAGTGATTTCCCGGTTTAAAAAAGAGCCACAATTTTCTGCCCCAAGTATGATAATACAGTTCAATTAGAGAATTCTCACTGTTCTGGAGTCTGGCTGTATGCAGCTATGGCTCTGTCTTTTTCCTAGCACTTCAGAATTAATAATCTGTAATTGCAACCCACTACATTATAGTATATGCCTATATGAATAGCCATGAGTCACTGAGACTTCAAATGGAAAGGAAATTTAGAGAGGGCTGGAAGTTCAGGTAATATAATTGATTTTTGTTGAGTATAAACACCATGTATTTGGCAAAATTATATCAATGACACTTCTGGAAGACGTAGACAAGTTATAGCAAAGCTGGTGCCATGAATAAAACTACTGAAACAATAGAATGGCAGTGCAAGGCAGAGTTAAAGTGAGAGTAGAAGCTAGAACTTGATGTAGTGGAAATAGAGTCAATGAAGGCATGCACAAAGATGAATACAATCCGATGCATGGGGCAAGGGAAGAAATTACACGTGTTTTCTTCCTAAAGCAGCCCTTGATCTATACAGTTTCTTACTAAAGTTATCCTTTGTGTATTCTCACTTGTGAAGTATGTTTCCCATGTGCCATGTCCAGGCCTTGATATGCAGAGCAGAAATTTGACAGCAGCAAAACAAGATGTCCCATGTTGGGCTGCATGTAGTAATCTCACCTTTTTAATTTAGGAAAGACAATTCCTAAATTAAGTTTTGGCAGAGGACTGGGTAACCAGACTGGTTTGACTTCCTATATAACTGGTGCCATAAAATTTCCTGCAGTCATTCCTGCAATTAAACGATAACTTCTATTAATGCTAAAATCTAAACCAGGACTGGATATCTTTCTAAAAGATGAAGATTATCTAACTGATGGAAAGGACACCATAGCTCTTGGGGGTGGAAGGTGAGGGGGCGATTGTGGTTTTTTTCTTCCCCAAGTTTAATTGCTATCACTGTTAAATGTAAATTTTTATTTTTAATCTCTACATTTGTCTAGGTCCATCTTCTAGCTTCTTAATCTAGTTATAATGTTGACTGTTACATTGAAGAATCTATTGAAGTTACTTGAGCACAACTCGAAAAAAATTAAGATCACTGTATGATTGTCTGTCATCTGTAAACTTTATCAGCGGTTGTCACTAATGGATTTCAAGTCTGTCTTCACTAGGTCACGTCTTCTGGTGCATTGGTCTAAGTCACATTCCCATAGGCTCCAAAATTGTCATTACTGGTAGGGGTTTCAGAGAAGAGAAACTAATCATTAAATGGGCATGTGGGTGTGTTTGGCTTTTTTTAAAATTACCCTTTAGTAGGGTCATCTTTAAGTTAAACAAAAAACGATAGAGTACATCACTCTATCAAAGTAAAAGTTTCACCAACTATTATTTTAAAGCATGGATATTAATAAGAGTATGTTTGGGTCTTCAGGATTTGACATCTTTTATGAAGATTACACTTTCTCACTCATAGTATATGAAGGTATTTCTTTTTCTGTTTTAATCCTGGTTCTTCAAAGTGCTCTTCATTATCCTTCCTCGATTGCACTTCGTGTCTCTCACACCAGTTACCCTTAAATCACTTATCCTGAAAATTCTGTTCCTTTTTGGTTTGTGAATCACCCAGATAAACCAATGAAGCTTATTTTTGAGCACTCAGCAGTGTAAGTCCATTCTCAGATAGCTGTAGGAGTCATTCATAGTTCTGCATGCTGTGCAGTGTAAACAAGGACATTTTCGTGCAAATTTAGACTCTGAGAAGAGAGATGAGATAAGGGGATGAGGTAGAATTCTTACAGTGAAAAGAGTTCAGACTTATGAAACTTCTTCGTATTTTAAGGAGGGGTTGCAAAGCAGATATAAAAAAAGCATGGTAGAAGGTGGGTCCTTTGCTATATGTAAAAGACAGAACATAATCCTGTACTTCTAGGAAATCAAAAAACATTTTTACGGTAGCCCTGCCTGTGGACTGACAGATTTCATAGTCTGATTTTCATTTTCCAGTTTCTTAGGTTGTAATCTGAGTGCCCATAGTACCTTTGTCTAATCATTTTCCACTTCCTCTTCAGTGACTGACCCTTGTATTTAGGAAAGTGATACCTTCTAGTAACACACAATTCTACAGAAAAAAAGTAAAAGGTTCCTTTCTTGGATTAGAGTTGCAGTAACGACAGGCAGTGGGTGAGTGATTCTTGGATAAGAATTGAAACTGAACACACTTTAAAACACATTATTTTCCAGCAGTGAAAATAGACATTCATAGTCCAGTTTGTTCAGTATTGAAGACCACTTTTTAGGTTAAATAGATTTAGTAACATTTACTAAATTTGCTGCCATCTGGCACTTCCCTAATTAAGTACTGGGCTACATTTTCTGTCAACTAGTCATCATCGTACATGTGTAATTGAAAATAACACTTGTTTTGTTTTGTTTTTTGGGGAGGGGGTTTTGTTTGCTTTATTTTTGTTTATGAAAGAAGTAATAGTGAAGATTGGTCAGAATCTGTCTTCACTGATTTTTGTTGGCCTGCATGGAATTATTTTATAACTGCTTGCTCTTGTGCAGTTAAAGTGATTTAGGTACCTGAAAAAAGTTAATGCTTCCAAATCACATGAGTATAAATGTGGTTTTTAGGTTTTTTGTTGGAAAAATCAAAATGGACAAGGATAACCTCAAGGAAAAAGAGAAGGAACAATTCAAATATAACTACTGATTTTTCAGTAATTCTAGGCTGGTGAAGACATGGTTTAATAGTCTCTCTCATTAATTTTAAGAACAGGGAAAGGAAAGTAAATATTGCTTCAGAATTCTGTGGCTTTATATGTATGAATATGCCTATCAATATTAGTCATAACGTGTGCTTGAAAATGAAAATGGATACACATGTTAACTTCTACAAGAGCAATTAATTGTAGATAAACTGTAAAACCAATGTTGTGATGAGCATATATTTCAATTATCTCTATTTACATCTTATTGAGACTTTCTCATGGGATCTTACAGGCAAATTTTGCTTTCCTTTGCAGGGAACTTTCACATAAATGGAGTCTTAAACAGATAGGAGGACATCTCTTACTGAAAGGGTAAGTACAATGCTTGTTAAACTGATGGTTCTTTTAAAATGTATATATGTTACTTTTAACGTATTAATATTTTTGCATTTTCAAAAGGCATTAAGTACCACTTTAAAATTCAGATTGTGTGGAGGCTCACAAATAAGCAGCGTAAGAAAAGCATGTAGCGTGATAGCAACTTTATTCTCTTGAAGGCTCCTAATCTGATCTTTTACTGTAATATTTTGCTAATCCAATTTTGAGTTTCATTTTTCAACTCACAAGTCTTGGGTAGGATGATATAGTTGTGGATGGTCATGCTCTGAGCAGGGGGTTGGACTAGATGACCTCCTGCAGTTCCCTTCCAAGGCTAATTTTCTATGACTCTGATTTAAGTGCTTCCATTCACTCAGATCCATGGTAAGAGTGCTCTTTTGAGGGTAGGTGCCAAAGTGGTACTGTGATGGCAGTACACATCATTGCATAATGGCTTAGTAGTTTGAATAGACTTGTGGCCTTGGAACTCCACAGCCTTAAGGACATTCAAACCCATATTCCCCACTTCAATGAAGAGTGCTCTAACCACCAAGTCAGAGAATAGCCTGGCTGGAAACATGCTGCCCTCCTCCTGTTTTGAAGCTAGATCATTGTACAGACAAGAGTACAAGAGTCGTCATGTCAGAAGACCAGGCGGGGGAAACCTGACTCAGTAATCTGGTAGGACGTAGTTAGCTGTGTTAGTCTCAAGTCAAGTAAAAGGCAAGATAGATTTTCCACTTCGTAGACTAACCAAAGTAGATATCTAACACAAGATTTCATGCACTGACGTTTGCTTTGTCAGATGCTATGAAAGAACACGTGGAACGCAGAGTATAAGAAAGGGAGCAAAATTATCACTTCAGCAGTACCTTAACATGGATATCAGATTTTAACTGTCAAGGGCAAGATCCAGAAAGACATTTGAGATGCCTGGAATCCACTTAAGTTCTTTTTTAAATCTCATTATACTTTGCTTTCTGCACATCCTTTCACAGAATCTGATGGACTGAGCTTCAGTTTATGAAAGGTTATTTTTCTGTGTGTGTGTGTGTGTACACACACACACCCCCAGATACAAAAATTAGTCAGCACACAAAAGAGTTTTTACTGGGTCTCTCTTGTCTGTTGGCTACTTGATTAATTTCTTTTATGACCTGTTTTTATTTACATACTAGGCAATTGCCGTCAAAAATGACGGGGGGTGTGGGGATGGAGCCCTGTGCCATCCCCCACCCCCCTCCCTGGCTAAGTCCGCTCCCCTCTTCCCTTCTGCTGCTTGGGATCTGGGCCTGCTCCCCACCACAGTGGTGAGAGAAGGGGAGAAGCAGGCCCAGGCCCGGTGAGGGGAAGGACTGGGGCAGAGGGTGGGGAGAAGCCAGCCCACCGCAGTGAGGGGAAGCAGCAGGAGGAGTGTGCGCGGGGCTGACACGGGAGGAGACCTGCTCCTCCTCCCCCCCCACCCGCCACTGCTGCATCGAGCCAGGCTGCTCCCCCTCTCTCTCCTGCCACTGCCGCGGCAGACTGGCTTCTTACCCCCCACCACCACATCAGGCCAGGCACACTCCTCCTCCGCCTGCCCCTCCCCCCCCACTGCTGCCATGTAAGCCCAGGTCCACTCTCCCTCCCCCCCACCCAGACACCGTGGTGGGCGCTCCTCCCCCCGCCACGTTGGCACATGTCAGCCCTGCAGGCAGCAATGATGAAAGAGGAGAGGGGCGGGCCAAGGCCAGTGCTGGTGGCCTCTTCTCCCCTCTCACCCCACAGTGTCCCAACCGTGCTTCCCCCCCCCACGTTGCTGCTGCCACCTCCAAGGAGCAGGGGGGGTGGTGAGGCCAGCTTTGGTGGCCTCCCCAGCCCATCTTTGCCACCTGCAGGGAGCAGGGCAGAAGGGGGATGAGGCCCATCCCCACCTATCCTGTTCCATCCACTCTGTTGCCACCACCTCCAGGGCTCTGTCCCTCGTGTCCCTTCCATCATGGCAGCACTCCACTGCACCACTACCTCCTGTCCCATAGCCACTTCAAAGCTTGGGGAGTATTAAACTTGAATGATGCTGGTGCTTTACCTGTATCTGCCACTGCCACGACAGCCACTACTACAAACTCTGTAGTGCTGTTAAAATAACATGTCTGGCACTTTACTGAGCTTCAGGCTGACATTTATTTTGACCTTTTAATAGTTGCTTTAGAAATAAATTATAGTTTAGTCTTAGTAACTAGTTTTTGTAAGTATGAGCCATTGACTAATTTAAAAGATATTTAGCAGCCAAATGTATCCTCATCTGGAAATATTGCCAGCAGTTTAATGTTAACGTAATTCATACAATTAATAGTCTTGTTATTTTTTTTCAGCTTAACTTATGTGGTAGCGATGCCATTTTATTCTGCAAGCCTGATTGAAACTGTGCAGGTAAAGTTACTATATCTCCGTTTATTGCTTATTAAAAGATACTGTTTCTCTGATCACAAATGACAGTTTATTTAAGGAGAGTGAAGTGTGTGTGTGTAGTTTGTACAAGTTCCTGCATGGTACAACACTACTGAAATTGTATTTTTTTAACTCAATTTAGATGCATCTAAGCACCAGTGTTATATTTTAATTAAAAAGTAACTAAGCATGCAGCTTCATTCAATCGCATAATTTTAGTACTATACTTGAACTGAGCCTTCAAGAGGCCAAGAAGAAATAGGGAGAAAATATAATTCCTCTAACAATGAGACTTGATGACGCAGAGTGGGAGTGTGTGAAGGCTTCAAATCTAATGAGCTAAAAATCATTCCTAAAATGCTAATCACTTATATTCCATTGCTCTTATATGCTATCTTCCATCAGACTGTTGGTTTTCCTTTCATAGTCTGATTTAGTTTTTCAGATTCATTTAAAGAAATAAAATGCCTGCTCTTTCTATGGGTCTCGGTGCTAGGAAACTGTAAAGAAGAAAGAAAAAAACTATAAATGCAAGCATGGTTTATCTAGCGAACGAATATCACTTCACAATTTTTTAATTGCCAACCAAAATAAAAATATTCTTCTCAACCACCATATGTGCCTCAAACTATCTGCTAAGTAACCTGACAAAATAAAGAGATTTTAGTTTGACTAATGGGACTTTGTTGGGCCAAACTGACAAGTAATTTTCCAGTCACACTTGCAATGACTTAGCCTCGGTCTTTGCTGCTTATTTTCTCTCTTGAGATGTAGCTTTTATCAGACCATCTGCACCTAGTCTGGAAATTCAGTCTTGCTTTCTTCTAGGGAGAACAGCTTAGTGGGTTGTTTTGAGTCATACCTGAAGCGCATTTGATAGCTTTGGATCAGGAGTGTCAAACTTACTTAGGGCTCCTTGAGGGCCAGATTGAATCCAGGGCATGACAGCTGCTACAGTGGTCACTGTGGGGGGTGATGCAGGAACTGCAGCAGCATGGGTTACAATTGGGTGAACAGGCCCAACTTCTAGTGCCCTCCAGTAGCGTGGTGGGCCAAGTAAAGAGGCTCTGTGGGCTGAATCTGGCCTGCAGGCCATATATTTGACACCCCTGCTTTAGCTCATATCAAAAGTATAATTTTATTATTAAGCAGAATAGACCATTGCAAGCAATATAACAGCTTGTTTTAAGTTCCTTATCTACTGGCTTGTTGGTTGGTCCAAGGTACCAATGATTCTGTCTAAAGCATTAAAAGCTCAGGACATGAATGTTTCTGAGACAGTTTCTTTGGTAATCGCATGACATTTCAAAGCAAAATACTTCTGTTCTGTTTTCCAAAACTGAAATCTTGGGGACAAGGAGCAGTGTAGTCTAGAGTTGAAGGCTGTCAGTTGTGATATGCGCTTCCTGTTCCCAGAGCCAGCGTTAGGAAGCCTTATGACTTTACAGATGAAATCATTATGTCAAATTTAGTTTGGAATGTTATTCTTCATAGTTTCTAGGGTCGGAAGGGACCTGAGCAGTTCATCGAGTCCGACCCCCTGCCATGGCAGGAAAGAGTACCAGGGTCAAACGACCCCAACAAGGTGTTCATCTAGCCTCCTCTTAAACACCCCCAGGGTAGGAGCTAGCACCACTTCTCTTGGAAGTTGGTTCCAGATCCTAGTCGCCCTGATATCCAGCCTAAATCTACCCTCTGCCAGCTTGTGACCATTATTTCTGGTCACTCCTGGTAGTGCTCGGGGGAACAGGGACTTCCCCAATGCCTGCTTGTCCCCTCTGACTAGTTTGTAACAGGCTACTAGATCCCCCCCTCAGCCTTCTCTTGTAGAGGCTGAACAGGTTCAGGTCCCTTAGCCTCTCCTCATAGGGCCTGCCCTGCTGTCCCCTGATCATCCCAGTGGCCCTCTTCTGGACTCTCCATGTTGTTCACATCCCTCTTGAAGTGCAGCGCCCAGAACTGGATGCAGTACTCCAGCTACAGCCTGACCAGTGTCTCATAGAGACTACTCTGACCCAGTAGTTTGGAAGTGTATGAGATTCAACAATTGAATTTGCTCACAGCAGCCTAGTGCAGTGATTCTCAGCCAGGGTTCTGGGGCACCCTGGTGTGCTGCAAGGTGAGAGGCAGCAGGTATAAAAAGATAAGTGCGGGCTCTGGATTGATGTTGCCTGGCCACTGTGCCATGTCCACTGCCAGCTCCTCTGCAAGGAGGTAAGCACTGTAATAATTAACTTAGTTTTTTTGAAATAGGAAACCAGGTAGGTTCATTACCTGCTGTACTAGACCAGTGGTTCTCAACCTTCCTAGACTTCAGGCACCTCTCCATAACTTTTGTACCAAGATCAATTCTCTCTAGACTCAAAGAAAGCAGACAACCTGCATGCAAACACCCAATAAGTAATACAGAGTATCTTAGTCTAGTCTCCTTTTCTTCTAAGTTCCCATTCCCATCTATTGTCTAAAGAATAGAGGTTAAACAGATGAGCTGCGTAGCAGTGAACATTACAGGGAAAGTGAAACATGGGTATCGGAATTAAAAATAGGGGATAAGAACTGTTGTTCATAAGGTGGGACCATAGGTCCATCTTATCCTGTGTCACATGGGGCAGAGTGGATGCTGAAAGGGAGAGTGAACATGGATTTTTTTCCACTGTTCCTTTCTCACTTGCAGTATCCAGCATCTTAGGTCCAGGAAATTCTGATTCACAGATTGTACCCCTAACTGCCATGCTCAATAGGTACTGATGCATCTTGTGTGTATACTAATTCACACTTTCTTCTTAGAAGATGATTTACTTCTTTCCTAATACTACATTTCCCTGAACTCATTGGTGTTGTGTGTATTCATTAAACCAGTATTGTCCAGTGTCTGTTTTCAAGGTTGTTGAGCCTCACCTTGTTTAACCACGCTTAGAATATTTCAGAACATAAGCAAGTAATCCACTCTTTAAAACTCTTGTCTCTTCTCCTGGGAATAACTATTATAATGTAGTCAGGTTTCCTATTACAGTGAAACTGAAGTTCTGAACTTTTGTCAACATTTTACAGAACTTCAATCAGAAGTTCAGTCAGAACTGGGATGTGGCCTGACAGAAAAAAAAACCAAACCATTAGCCTGAGCTCTCTTCTGAGAGGTGCACTGGCACATGAAAATGATAGATTGTGGTACTGATTGCTTTTCAATTTCAGCTTTTAGCGAGTGTCTGTTTTTTACACAGCGAAAATAAGCTGTTCAAAAGTGTTATTTTCAACAAGTTTCTTCAGCCAAAATGACTACTTGTATGGCTTAAAGTAGGGCTGTCAAATATATGGCCTGCAGAGCCAAGTCATCCAGCCTGCTGACTTGTAAACCTACTCTGACCCTTGTAGCAAGGTTTCTCCTTATGGTGCCATTGACTGCTGTCCCAGGGAGCTTGGCCACCATGGCTAGAGCTAAAGCTCTGACCATGGTGGTAAGGAATCTGACCACAGTGCTGGCTGCTGCTCTGGGAAGTTTGACCGCTACGGCCAGATCACTGACTGCAGCTGTGGGGACTCTGCCTATGGTATTGCTGGAGTGCAGCCTGCAGCACCTGAAAAGCAGGGAATGTAGCCACCTAACTGACTGAACTCTGATACCCCTGGCATAAAGGGAAATAATCTGTGATTTGGAGAAATTACTAGTTTTTACCATTTCAAACCACATGATGGCACTCTTGACTTCACACACAAAATGCTAGTATTGTGCAGGTAGGGTAGCATTACTTCCTAAACTGAACATCAGCAAGACATTTTTTAAAGGTATAAGATCTTTCCTGCCTTCTAAGAAATTTGAATTTCCATTGTAAGGTATTAAGATGAAAAAAAAGTCTTTCTTGAAGACTGAAAGTTTATCCTTGTGGCATCACTATTTTCAATGTGTACTGTTATAACAGATCTCGTTTCATTTTCTTAGTGACTGACATTATCCTGAAATTTAAAAAGTGTAATGTTAATTTCAGTATGCTGCCTTTCAACAAGTAGGGCTTGACTCCAATCAGACAACATTTATGCATAATGATTTCCCAGGGAAATTATAACAGGTCCTTGATTGGAGTTACTGTGATATAAAGTGCTGCATCTGTGCAGCCATCAAAAAGGGAGCTAGTGTGTTTGGCTTATTGTTCTTGTTAGCACTGCTGTCCACCAGATAGTGCTTAGGGATCATTAAAGTACAATTATCTCTTAAATGGAAAATGAAATATGAGTGCAGACAACTCCGGTGTCCTAAAATCAAAGTCTAACATTATTAGTACAAGTATTACCTTAGCAGTTAATATATATTCAGAGAGCGAGAAACATTCAGTACACTATTCTCACCTAATCCCAGATGTTACTTTGCTCAACAGAAAAGGTGGCCACTCAGTTCCTGGAAGCAAAGGGTATATTGTGGGCTTGGATGGTCCAGACAGATGTTGCAGGCTGGATTTATGATGACCATGAACTTTCTTGCTTCCCCTTTTTATATTTGTCTTCAACTTCACTCCTTTGACTCTTCGCTTTTGGATTGGTCTCTCTGCAGTGTGTGTGAAATGGGAATCTAAAGAATTTTATCTCAAATCCCCAGACTCTCCTATCCTTCCTGCACTTCTCCCATGGCAAGATGTGTGATTCTATTTTCGTTAGAGGCTGGGGGTTGGGATTTGGGATAAAATTAACCAGATTTCAGTCGCACAACTAAATTAATGTCTGCTAGCAGCCAAAGAATTCCATGTATATATGAGCATACCAAGCCTGCAGCAGGTGATTATTTAGTAGAGATGAAAAAAATCCTGTTTTGATAATTGGTGGACATGCCTGTTTCACAATCAAGAAGTGCAAATGCTAATTTAAACTGTTGCATTTTGTTGTAGAGCGAAATCATTCGAGATAATCCCGGAATTCTGGATTGTGTCAAAGAAGGGATTGGCAGAGTGGTGGGTATGGGAGTGCCTCATAGCAAACGGCTCCTTCCACTTGTGGTCTTGACCTTTCCAACTGTTCTACATGGAGTCCTTCACTACATCATCAGTTCAGTCATCCAAAAGTTTGTCTTGTTTGTCCTCAAAAGAGAAAATTCCCACAGCCTTCCAACTGAGACCTCCAATTCTGTGCAGAGCATGTTGGACGCGTATTTTCCAGAACTTATTGCTAGCTTTGCTGCCAGCCTTTGTGCTGATGTCATGCTTTACCCCCTGGAGACAGTTTTACACCGTCTTCACATTCAAGGAACACGCACAATAATAGACAATACAGACCTTGGCTATGAAGTGCTGCCGATCAATACTCAGTATGAGGGAATGAGAGACTGTATCAATAGTATAAAACGAGAAGAAGGAATGTTAGGTTTTTACAAGGGGTTTGGAGCTGTTGTTGTACAGTATACACTGCATGTGGCTGTTTTACAGCTCACTAAAATTATTTACTCAACATTGCTTCAAAATGTTGCTTAAAACTGTGTAGATACTGATTAGTATGGAGGATGTGTTTTGGTTACTGAACTGTCTAATTATGATAAAAAGAGGGATGGATAAGAAAATGAAATCTGGAAAATGACAATCTATAGTTGTAGGGTTTTTTTCAAGGTAAAGTATTCCAGTATTCCATGTAAAAAAATAAATTTAAATTCTGAACTACTCTTTTAAAAGTACTTCATGAAATTAAACCAATATTGCAGAAAGTGTGTGTGTGTGTACACACACACACACACACACACACACACATATATATAGAAAGGTGAAATTATGCAGAAGAGAAGCATAATTTAAAATCTGACTTTAAAATGGATTACATTTCTGTCTACCTGTAGACTGGCATATATTACATGGCATTCCCTATAGAACTGTGCACATAGATTAAAAGCCTAGTAGTGGTCGTTACCTTTGACAATGAATTTCCACTGGTAAGCCAATAAAGAGGTTTGTCTTCATCTCTTACATGCTGAAGATGAGGATTCCGTGGTCTTTTAAAAAATCTGATTGCAGCTTTACTCTTAATGCTGTTAAGGTCATAATGGCCTCTGGAAAACGTTTGTGATTCTATACTTTTCTCCACCTCATTCTTTCAGTTTACAAGTACAAGCAAGACTTCTTTATCTTTCACTGCTCTAAAAGGGAACTGAAACTAAATGTCTGCTTTCAGCGTCGCCTATTGCAAGATACTCTTTAAATAGAACGTGGCTTACTTGATTAAATGTAAAGTGGAGTAACTTAGCTCTTCTTCACTTCAGTGAGTGTTAAAAGGCTAGTGGTAGCTAAAATAAAGCGAACTTGATTATATACAAGCTGATGTGTACATGTAAATGCCATTTTAGTCACGTTTTCGACCACAGTTTTGGGAGAGCTGTTTTATTAACATGTTTCTGTATAAATGTAGACGAATCATGAGAAGTGTTTTAGCGCTGGTGTTCTAGGTTTATTCTGAAAACATCAAGGATTAATTAACCTTTATTTTCTCTAATAACTCCTCCATTAAAATGAGGTGCCTTAGGGAGGTACAGGCACAATGAATTTGATATTCTGTGTCCTTAGTCTTCCTTTGAGCCGCAGTCTGGTTTAAGTAGTGCCCACTTACGATTTAGCACTGAAATCCGTATTTAAAATGTTAACTGTATAAGATATGTTTGTGGAGCAGAACTGATTGTTGCTGTTAATGAGTATGTAACTGACTACTGAGATATTTCTTTTTCCCCTCATTTCACCTGTCTGCCTCTGCACTGAGATTTCCACATCTAAAAACGAATTTTAATCATTTTGAATAGCTTGTATTTACTTCTTACTTACCAGAATTGATTTAATGAAGGTGGCTTGAGGTGGTTAACTAGTAAAACAGATGAGCATGGTAAGAGAATCACTTTTCAACTGTGTGAAAGGTATTGCCTGTCTCAACTTTCACTTTTGTGGTAAGAGTCTTTAAATGTCTGTGCAAATGCAGTATATTGATGTGCATTTAATTGGATTGGTCTTTAAACAATGTATGGTAGCTTTTATTTATGGGAAGTATCCATGACATAAGTAAAATAAGTTAATACAATTCATAACTTCTTTCAAATTTGATATTAATTCATAGCTTGTCTTCTGCTTATACTTGAAGTAATTTTCATGTATTTTATGCACTGAAGTGTTGAAGTGGAAAGTATAGTAAACTTGGAATCTAATTTTTTACCTTGAATATTGTTTTTGCTAGTCTGTTATGCAAAACGAAAGCAATCAAACTAGAAACACAAAGTATTTGAAAAATATATTTACCCTAGCATTGCATACATCAGGACTGATTCATCTATAAAAATAGAAAATCTACAGTATAATGTTTTTTAAAGCATTCTAGCATTCAAGGTTTGCTCTCTGAAAGATGTTCTGTGAGTTCGGAGTCACAAATAGCATTAAAGATGGCAGCACTGGACAAACTTTTAATACTTCTCTGTTAATTACTGCTTTTTGAAATGTGCATCAGCATAGACTCTGACATTTTAAAATATAAAGAGCTACCAATGTCTTAAGTAGTCTGAATTTCAGAAGTGCTGACCAGTGACCACCCAGTCCATTATTCTGTTAATTACTGTGAAGCAAGTTGCAAAGAATAAAGTGAGCCCAGACATACCAATTTAAAAGAGGTAATATTCTTTTCCAGGAATAAAATTATAAAAATGTGTGTGGCTAACATTTGTCAAATTCAGTAAAGGACAAATAAGAAAGCAAACATGACATTACCATTCTCCGACATGAAAGTAACATAAACAGAGAACCCTGACTCAGTACCTAATTTTTACCTTTCCTTTTTAGTACTAGCTTTTAAATAACTTGCCATTTAGTCATTCATATGATTAATTCTGGTTGCTGAGACCAGTTCTCAGATATTGTGAATTAGCACAGCAATAACGAGCAATTCTGAAAACATGCCTAGAGGCTACTGTTCACTTGCTTGTGTTTTGCACCCCTTCCAGGAAAAAATACTGGGTTTCTATGTATATTTCCTTAAGCTGTTTTACTGTATTTCAGTTTCTGCATTTACAGCTTTTGTTTAAACAGTACCATGAAATGAACAGTAAAATTGTATATAATATAATAATAAAATGATGTAACATATTGTATGCTTTTAGCAAAAAGAGTAAGAATATATATTCTGCTAGTTAAAGCATAGTAGTATATAATGGTACAGGAAAAATAGATAACATGGAACAATGTATGACAGTAAAATAAATCCAGGGACCATTCTGTTTTGATTTTTTTTTCACCCTTATTCTTTCTGTAAATAATGCACCTGTGCCTAAGGAGTGTAGAACAGTGACACTGGAAACAAGGCTTGCAGTGGCAGCAGCACTCCTTGCTGCCGCTCCTGCAAACACCACAGCCAGTGATGCTCAGTGGGGGCAGCATTCCTGGTGCTGCCCCACCTGTGAGCCCTGTAGCCCACACTGGCTACAGAGCACACAGCAGGGGCAGCGTTCCCTGCACTGCCTCCATTGAGCTCCTTCAGCTGTGGGGTCACAGCCATAGAAGCTGGTGTAGGAGGAGCCTAATAGCGTATTATCTGCATAAAACAGGAACAGGGTAGTTCAGTATCATGGGGGCATAGGATTGATTCCCTGTTAGCGCATGTTTTAAATTATTGAAAGAGATTAAAAAGTAAAGGAGTGAGCAAACACTCTTGTCATACCTTGAGGTGCACCAATACATAGGTCCAATATCAGATTGGCACCGATAAAAAGAAATTTGACTATATTGGAAATCAGCCTGATATGGCCGATTTTAATTTGGATGATAAATGCCCACGCGTGCGCGCAGCTGCACCACAGCACGTAGTCAGCAAAGAGTACAGCCTGGCAGCTTGGATAGCTGTGTGCAGCTGGTAAACCTCTTGTGGTGCATGGGGAGGGGGGAAGAAAGGAACATGGGGTGCAGATCAATGGCCCCACTGTGGCAAGGGAGTGAGTGGGTAAGGCTGAGGTAGGTGCTGCCAGGCGGGGCACGGGATAGTCCCGCAGCTCATCCAGAGGCGCAGGGAAGGGAGGGGAGAGCAGCTCCTGCCACTGCACGGACCATGGGGGCGAGGGGGTGCCCTCAGATTTGCGCAGGGCAGAGCAGGGTGGTCTGAAGCTACAGGCTGAGGCTGGGGGCCATTTTTGTTACTGCAGTCAAAGGCTCCCTTTAAATCTACAAAGCTTACATATGAATTATTTTGCTTTTTTGTGTCTTTAGGTGCCAAATAATACAGCTAATAAGTGGGCCATACAAGAATAGCCCTCTTTGAAACCAGCCTTCTCTTCTCCCAAAACATTATTTTCAGAAATCCACATTTGAAGTTGAAAATATTAAATGTCTTCTGAATATTTTGGCTGGAATGCAGAAAAGCCCAAAATGATGATATCACCATTTTAAAACATTTAGTGGTACTCAAATTTTTTGTCAGAATTGGTCATACCAGCAAATATCACTTGATGATTTCTGTGGGAAGAAAAAGCCAGTGACCCTTTTCATTTCTCAGTAGGGATATAAATGTTCTAACTTGAGATTCAAAAGTAAGATAATCTTTTTGTTTGGACAGCTGAAAGTTGATTCAACAAGCAACCATTAGCTTCCCTATCAGCTGCATGTAAGTTGTTAAACTTATTTTAAAAAAATAACACGCATGTATCTTCAGGGGTCTATGCATCAGGAATTAAACTAAATATTTTTGTCCCTTTTGCTATAATCTGTCATAAACCTCTATTATCATGATTATTCCCTGGAGTTACAAGTCCCTCCCAGATCCTCATTTGATGTTGTTTCTTGTGTTTTTTTCCTATTAGTTTTTTTTTTTTAATTTGTTTTAATTGTCTCAGTCTGTTGAAGATTACAACCATCATTTTTGGACTTCTGCTTTTCCAAGGTTTCTGCTCAAGTATCTTTAGTTTCAGAGGTACCCACCCTTATCAAGCCATGGTTTATGCCACTGATACCTATTTCCTACAAAGACACTGTCTATGGAAAATACTCTCACCAGTAGTTGGACAGCTGCTTCATATGGAGTAAATTTCTCAGGGTTCTTTTCCTTGAAGAATGAGATGTGGTCTGAGAGAGTACTTTTGAATACAGTAATGCCGTTCTCTATTAGTGTCTCATTCCATTGAATTCTCTTCATGTGAATTGCTTCAGATTTGAATAGTAACTGTATAATACTCTGTCTAATCCTTCTCTGACATTTCTGAAGACTATAGGCCAGCTATGCAAATAAACAGTGTGTCAAGTTGGCTGGTAAACATTCATTTTAGCTTTAAATCATCTGGCATTGTTTATTTATATTCAGTATTTGTTAGTAAAAATCAGTTAATTCACACGGGCCCCATTCTTATATTTCAGATGTGAGCAGCCTTAAAACATACATGGAGAAATATAAAATGTTCAGTTCAATTGCAGAAGAAAATTAGATCTGAATAGTGTTTCTGAAATCAGATTTTACCCAGCTTTCACTATGTGTAGGACCGGAATCATTCCTATTGGTATCATTAGTGTAGTAAAATATCTGAGTTTTGTGGGACATGTGGCCTCCTGCACATTTCTCCCAGCATTTCAGACTCTAGCCATGGTAATAATTTTGCATGAATCCTGAGGTTTATTGTCCATTCAGTGGTGGGAATCCATTTGGACCAGTGCCAAACACTGCCCTTCATGGGCCTAGCTAAATATTGTTCTGTTGCATAGCCTTTCCAGGGTCTAGGGGTTGTTGTAATGGAGGCATAGGGAATAGTAGAGGCAGAGCTGTTGGGAGAGAGGAAATAGTTCTGGGTTAATAACTGTTTTGGGGAAAACCATTGCTGCTGTGTTCTTTAAGGAGGTGAAACAAGGGGCAGTGGGCCCCTTGCTACCAGCCAGTTGCAGTAAGTTTACAGTCTACCTCTTCATAACGAGAGAAGCTGCCTCCCAATGTATTGAATGAACAACTGGGGAAAAAAAGGTCAACTGGAGGAAGATGGGAGCTGCAACCAGCCTGAATTAGCATGTGGGCCCCAGAATAAAAACTGAAAGTGTCTGCAGTGATAAAGGTCCAGGGTTCATTTGAGGCGTCTTTCTCATTTGGTGGTCTGAGAGTTTGCTCTGTGCTTTTTCTCTAGCACTTTTACCCCCTTGTGTACTTAAGATCAGGCAAGAATGCTATGAGATTGCTCTCACCTGAGCAAACCAGTTTGGGGACCCAGAGCTAACTCTTTCTATTCCCTCCAAAGACTCTGCCTTTTCTGGCAGACATAACTTGGTGCAAAGGGGCTTCCCTGCACCCACACCCAGCCTACTATCTACCTGGATGTAGGGTGTAGAAAGAGCATATTCTGAATTTGGGAGAAACACTACTCTTGACTAGAAAAGACCCCAACATACCCTCATCTAGTTGAAAAGACTTAAATTCTAGTGTGAGTTGTGAAATATACACATGAAATGCTTCAAATCCAGCTCTAATTTGAAGTGGTAATTTGAAATGAATCCTCATCATGCATACATTCTAGCACCTCCCAGTTAAAGTATATCAAAATGTTCCAGAGCCAGTGCTATTGCACTGTCCCATAGGTAGAGGGTAGTAAATAGCATCCCTGCCTTTCTCATGTCCCTGGAGCCAAGTGGAAATGGCATAACCTTCCAAGTATTTGTTTCCCAGGCTTTTGCTCAGTGGTTCCTGCTATTGCAAGGCTGGCTAGTTTCATGGGTATTGCCTTCTCAGTGCAAGCACAGAATAGACACCTACTATCTCTTTGCCCTTGAAACTCTTTGTGGAGCAGCACCACAAGGTATACTGGATCTGTTTTTCAGCTCGCACAGATGTTTTCATGTTGCTGCCCATGCTTTCCACCCTCTCCTGGCCTGTCAGCTGCTGACAATAAACAAAGAATCATCCTTAAATTTATGAGACTTGGTGATAAGAAGTGGTGAAGGCTCAAACAAGTTTCTACATTCCATCTTGGGATCCTCTTCACACTTGCTGCAGGTTCCTAGGAGGATTACTAAACTTGCCTAAAAGCTCTTGCACAGGGAGTTCCTGTCAATCTCTAACGGCTTGCCCTAGACACATGGACTGCCTTTGGTGATCCATGGCTGTAGGGTCAACCTAAAGAAGATGTCCCTCACTTGAACTGCTGCAAGTCTCTCTCCATGTTTTTCATGGATGAATTGAAAAGAGTCTGGGGCTCCTTTTGGCTCCCAAGCCGTGATGCTGCTGACAATCAACCCAAGTTTGCAGGCTGTCATTTTTGTTGATGCAAGCCTCCTGCTGTTAATATGAGCCAGCTGCAACCAACTTGATGCTAGAACTAAGAAAAATCTTTTAGCCTGTGCTCATCCTGCTGAAGCAAATAGTCCTGCCTCACATCTTTGCTTCCGGGAAGGATCAAATGAGTTTCAGGGCCCCTTGGAGAGGAAAGAGTTGTCCTTCAACATCAGAGCAAGGCTACCGTCTTACAAAGTTAGAATACCTCACCCTGGGCTCTGTTGATTCCTTCCTGGAAAGACAAGCCCAGCAATACTGTGCAGCTTTGACTCCTGCCTCCAAAATGGTTCTCTGTTTGCTGGCACCAGCCTCCTAAAGCATTTGTGCCTCCCCACACGATACTTGTGCCAACTGCTGCTCTATAAAATCCTCTCTTCTTGTCCCTTCTTGGACCTTAAAATATCCAGCTTCAGTGGTGGATCCTTCTAAGTGCTACTGCAAGGGGCTGAATGACCAGATTACTGGTTTCAACTGCACGCTATAAAATGCATGATTTGCCCCAGTCTGTTACTGTCCCCATCTTTTACAAGAGTATATCCAGCTGTTGGAGCAATTGGTTGAGGGAGAAGGGGTGACTTCTGTGGGTCTGCTGTTCATGGTTTCTGTTCATTTACATCTCCAGGAAGAGTGAAGCCAAAGAATTAGATGACTAAGGTGGAAGGGGAAATGACAGTTTAATAATGGCTTCACAAGCAAGCACCGACTGTTGTAAGAACTTTTTTCAAGTTAAGTCTTCCTGCTTTGCTTAAATCTGCTAAGACTTTGGTTAAAGGGCACTTTTATTTTTCCTGTTGCCTCCTTTTTCCCAAAGAAAAATTTCCTAGTGCCCTAAAGGGTAGAGGGAGGTAGCTGGGGATTAGGGGCATGTGCCAGCACTCCCAAAAGCAGTGCTGAAGGGAGAAAAGTGTCTTTGATGGAGTCAGGGGTTGCATGGTCCTGTTGTCCAGTGATTGGCACATGAAGAGGTGGAGCACTAGTTCCCACAGACATGTCTGTGAAATGACTATGGATGGGGACAGGTGACAGGAGAACAGCTGAGATGTGGGCTATGGGGACAGTCCTGCAAGCCAGCAGTTGGACAGAAGACAGTGTTGGATTGACACCTAAGATGTGGGGGCAGATAGGAGGGGCTGCTCCAAAGGTCAAACAAGTCTGGCTTTCATCATTTTGCAGCCCCTCTGGCCTCTCATGGGATAACTGCTATTTGTGGGGGTGCGGTGCAGTGCTGAGCTATGCTGTCTCACTGTGCTGGAATGGAGGAGGTGGAAGGGTAATAACCCCTGTGGGGAGGGACACAGTTGAGTGTACAATTAACTGAATTACTTGCCTAGGGACTGAAACCCCCTCAAGTTTCCTCATGGGCCAAGAGAGGTTTCTAGATAAGTCTCCACTGACTCCCTCACCCCTTCTGAGTATGCAGTATGCACAGTGACCCACAGGCTGCCCCTGCCTAGCCCACAGTCTCTGAGTCTATTACAGTGCCCCCCCCCCACCCCCAGCTTGCTTTCCAAGGCTTTGGGTTGCCATATACCAGGAACTTACAAGAGGAAATTTTCTGTGTTGTGGTTCTGGCACAAAGCAGGTCTCTTGGTGTTTCTGACTGTTTTGAATGAGCAAGATCATTAGGCCTGGCACTGTGCTGCAACTCACCAGTAGGTTTGGTCTGGCTGTGCAGACCTCTCCAAGCAACTGGCCCATGGGTGCTGAAAGGATAACAGTGGGATAGCTGGATGGGTGGTTAGGTGGGATGAGGCCAGGGTGATCAGCTGGTTCTCCCTGATGTCTTTTGCCATCTAATCCACATTGTGCTAATACCTGGTACATTTCCTACATGGGAATCCCAAACAGGAGGGAGACCTCCACAAGATACTCCTGGGACTGCTCCCAGGCTAAAGCTTGGACTGGAGACTCCTCACAGTTCATCATCTCTGCCATAGGACAGTTTTGGATCCACCCCAGGGACGGAAGTGAAGCATAGTTATATGGCACCATTACCCATTGATTATCTGCAAGAGTTTATCTTACTAAGCACACGTTCCCCAACTGGCATCTGGAATCTAGTTAATATCACAAGTTTACTTGTCAGCCATCTTTAGAACCTTCATCTTCCCTTAATGATGGTCAGCCCCAGTTGGATCTGTGACCCACCTTTTCAGGGGGGGTGTTTGTAAGTGGCCTGATTCCTGTAACTTCCTAGGTGCTCTCCTTGCCCCAGATGGAAATAAGGTCCTCTCACTGCCATATGGTGAAACACTTTTTTTGGATGCGGATATTCCATGATGCAGGTTATCCATGTATGTGTGTGTACATGCTTCCAGGGTTTTTTCACGACACTTGAGAAACCAAGTTTCCAGCAGGGTGATACAGAAAACATGGGCTGGGCTACGACTTTGCTCCCACTTTTGAAAAAGGTGATATCACATAAGGGGTAGGACCTGTAATCCCCGCAGCAGTAGAGTTGGGATTGAATCATTTAGAAGCCACTTCAAGGAAATGCAGTAATGGGAAGCAAAGCATTGTGGGATGCCTGGCAGACTGACCAACTATCTGTCAGGCTCTTGTGGGAAGTTGTTCCTATTTTATCCAGGGTCATTTTGATATAATTCAGTCTTCTTTTCTGCTGGATGTTGGTCTGTTACTTTTGTGTAGTTAGTCTTCTCCAAACAACTAAACCAGGGGCAGGCAAAATATGGCCTGCAGGCCAAATCCAGCCTGCTAAGCACTTTCATCCAGCCTGGGGGGGCCCCCAAAAAATGGTGCCCTGCCTAGCCCTTCCACCCATGAGGCTGGGAGCGAGGTGCCCACAAGTACACCTGCCCCTCAAACATACCCTGTTGCCTCACTCCCACCCTTGTGGACAGAAGGGTCCATCTGGCCAGCATTCAGCTTCTGGGTGGGGTTGCTGCAGCCCCCAGGAACCTGCTCCGCTCCCCTGGTCTCCAGCTGGCTCCAAGCAGCAGGTAGGGAAGCAGCAGGGGTGGTGCTACAACTGGGAGGGAGCCTGTGGCTGGAGCTGGCAGCAGCATGGAGCTCACACTTGGAGGGGGTGGGGGCGGTGGCAGCATGGAGCTGGAGTGGCCAGTAGGTGTGTGCGAAGCGGGCAGTATTTGATTTGGATTCAGATTCAGCCCAATTCAGGGGACAGTGATTCGATTCACTGATTCGGATCACTGTCCCGATTCGATTCCGATTCAGAGAGTCAATGATTTGGCCATAGACGGCTTTTCTTGTCTTCTCTACGTACCTCAAGATACCTGGTGCAGCTCGTGAATGCTGAGATGGGGCAGATGGAGCGTCCCACGGGAGTGCAGGGGGGTCCCCTGTGTGCTCGGAGGCAGACCCAGAAGTGGACCGGTGGACCAGAAGTATGATTTTGGTTTTTACTGGTTTTAAGATGGCAACCCCCCCTGCCCCTCCCAAGTAGTATGGGGAGGAGGAAGAGGAGGGACTTCCAGTGGCAAAGGTCAGGGGTTAGGGGTGGACTTCGAGTCCCAATATGGTGGCAAAGGTTCGGGACAACTGTCAAGGGGCAGGGCTACCCACATGTCCCTCGATAGCTCACCACAACTCGTTAAGTGGTGCTCCACACAAACTAATTGCCTGCCCCTGAACTAAACCCATTTGATTATGCCATGGTTAAATAACTATGTTAAATGCCTATTCTAACACCTGCCAATGTTCCTGCTACCTGTGTCTAGATCCAAACATTTAGAGCAGGATGGACCCATTCCAGGAGCAGCAAGTTTGTTCCAATTTATTCACAGGTAGCAAACTAACCATGCTGTAGACAAATATATTGTGCAGTAGGCACCTGCATGTATAGATGGTGATGCTTTACTGAACAGTAAATTAGTCTACTGTGCAGTAAAGCATCTCATGTAGACATGCCCAGTGTGTTTTAGTCAAGTGCACTAAACCTCCATCCCATGTTTTCTTTAAAATCATACCTTTCTTCTGTGATGGCACTTTGTAGGTACTGTTATAGCAAGCTCTAAAAACTTATTTGTAATATAGTTGGTAACTGATTCTGTATTTACTTACTTGCCATCACTCAGGTAACTTTCCTGTAGCCACACTTTAAGCTCAGTTTCCCACCCTGTTAAAACCTGTTGATGAGCCTGTTTGTAGATTTTGATTATATCATGTTCTAGGTCTATAGTTTCTCTGTAAAAAAACACATCATTGTGTAATGTGCTGTTAGCTTGTTGTTTAAGGTTCCAGTATCGGTTCTTTCTAGCCCTACCTCTCTTACAGTTGTTTTTGCTAAATTCTGTGCACGTGTGTGTCTACGTGTCTGTGTGTGTGTGCATGTTGAAAGTTAGCTGTTACTCATCCTCATTAATTTGCATGATGGTATTCAGTAGTACTATAACTAATTGCTGTGAACGTCATTTTAATTTAGGGGTGATTTCATTTCCTTTAGATTACTTAATCATTTTACTAAGTATTTTCTTAAGAGTCCCATTCATTCTTTATACTTGACCTGAAGGCTGAGATGAATAAAGCATCTGGCCCTTACTTGTGATTCCCCCAAACTTGCACATGTATCACAATCTAACTTTCAGTGGTTCTGACCTAGAAAACGCTTGCTCTCTCAACACTGCTGATTTCCAAAGAAATGCCGCCTCCTCATGTAGGGAATGCATCAGCAATGGATAAAATATATTAGTTCCCTCAGGTTGTTCACTCTGAAAGTGACACCTATTTTCTACTCCACTGCCTCAGTGTGACATTTTTAGCTTCAGACTCTACATCGGTGGGGGGGTGGGGCAAAATACAGCCCATAGCCTGGATTCTGCCCACCAAACACTTTCATCCAGCCTGCAGTCCCCCCCCCCCCCAATGAATTGTGCAGTGCAGAGCTCAGGTGGCAGGGTGTGGGGACCCCTCCCACACTCCCCCCATGGCACACAGCCCTGGAAGGCAGTGGGGGGCAGCAGCCAGGGGGGAGCACTCTGTTCAGTGCTGGTACCATGGCTCCTGGCTCCAACAAGTGCCATGGGGAGATTGACTTGTAAACCCAGCAACATTTTCCTTATCAACAGGGGGAAGACCCACATATAAACCACACTCATCCCTATGGAGAGAGTTCAAAGGATCTCCATTGATTTCATTATACACATCTCCCTTGTCTTTTGTTTTTGGGCAAAGAACACTCATGTGGTTCTTTATCAATTTAATAATCCACAGGCCAGATATGATAGGTCACTTGTTTTCTCTACTTTAATATCCCTATCTCTACTCTAGTATCCCTATTAACTACCCTTTCCCTATTAACTACCAACTTAAATAATCTAGGGGAGTTTTCTGTCCATCTTTAATTTTGCCTGACAAAAAATAGTTTACATGTCAATTGAAAAAAAAAAATTTTCACGTCTCGCTTTTCATTCTGATGAGCATCATCCAAAAAGTTTGGTAACTGGGCTTTGATTTTCCTGCTAAACAACATTTCTGCTGAGAACAATCCATTTTTCATGGGTGTTGCCCTGTAATTGAAGAGTGAGGTAAACATCAGTGTGTGAATCTGCAGCTTTATTCAACAATTTCTTTACTATTTCTTCACCAGACCTTTAGACTGTAGGTGTTTAGGACTTGAAGTGCTGTGACAGAATCCAAATTCGTTTGCAAACGCTTTAAACTCAAGACAGTTGAACTGAGGTCCATTGGCTGTTCTCACAATTTGTCCCATACCTAGCAAAAATCAATTTGATGTCAGTTATGGTTTGTTGTGCTTTTGAGCAATGCAATTTCAGAATGGTGACAATAATAATCCAGCACTAATGCATATTTTTTCCTGCATGAATGAGTAAGTCAATGCCCACTAGATACCACGGATCTGTGGGCTCATCCATGACCATCATGGGCTCTTTTCTTTGCACCGATCTGTACTTTAGGCACGTACAAGCCTTTACATTATCTTTATGTCATTATTTATGTTGGGCCAATCTAGAGCACCCCTTGCTCTCCTTTTGCATTTTTCAATGTCTAGATGCCCCTAATGTATTCGGTTTAACATGCCTTTCTTTAGCACTGATGTAAAAACAAGTTGTGAACATTTGCACAAAATACTATCCAGTACTAACAGTTCTTCCTTGAACTGAGAGTAGGGGCTAGGTATATGTTTTCCAGGCCAACCAGACCAAATAGCTGTTACCACTTTTTGCAATATGGTATCCTGAGCAATAGTTTCTGCAATTAGTGCCCACATTTTATCTGTGACAGGAATCACTCTTTTAGTTAGATTAGCATGTTCTATGTCAGAGTCTGTAATTCTGTCATTTTCTATTATGCCATATGCTCTAAACAACACATCTGCAATAAGTAGATGTTTCCCTGGTGTGTACTGCATGTCTAGATCATACTTTTGCAGTTGAAAGAAAACTCTCTGTAAATTGGTGGCATGTCTGATAACCCTTTCTTTGCTATAATTGCCAAAGGTTTATGATCAGTTTCAGCTATCTTAGGCTTCCCATTGATGTATAACATTTCTTATAGCCATATACCAGTGCTCAGCTTTCTTAATTTGTGCATATAGACACTCTGATTTACAGAGTGCCCTAGATGCATTATGCTACTGGTCTCCAGCTATCCACATGAGGCTGAAATTAGTTCCCTATTCCTCATTCCCGGTTCCTTTTTCAGAACGAATCTATACCCAATAAAAGCTTGCTATTAATGAATTACACATACTAAACAGAGATAATTTCATTAACTATGCATATGTACTAATTAATATGACTAATATTCTGCATCAAGAGCCCTAAATGAAGGTCAGATTAGGATGGGATTATGGGGCAAAATATGTCTTGGGCCACCCCAGACTTCCTGTCAATGCCACTGGGGGACTGTCCCAAGGAACCCTGACCACAGTTCTGCCCAGCCTAAAGCATGGTTTGGCTGTGCCAGGATGCCAACTGGCAGCCCCCATAACCACTTTACTAAGTATAATGGTTTGAATAAGGAACTGGCTTTTGGCCTGGGATTACGGTTAGAAGTGATTTTTGGACAACCCCACAGCATACCTCTGTAGCACTGGGAGACTCTCCCAGACATATCTGACCAGAGCCTTGCCCTGATCAGAGCGCAGTTTGTTCGTGCCAGGATGCTAACTGGCAGCCCCCCATGCCTACTATACTAAGCATAATGGCTTGAATAAGAAACTGGTTTTTGGGCTGAGATTGTGATTGGAAATCCTTCTTGGGCCACCCCACACTATGTCTCTGTGGCAGCAGGGGACTCTCCTGGACATCTCTGGCCAGGATCTTACCCAGCCCAAAGTGCAGTTTGTACCTGCCAGGCTGCCAACTGACAGTCCCCCCCCCATGCCCACTATACTAAGTATATGGGCTCGAAGAAGGAACTGGCATTTGGGCTGAGATTACAGATTGAAATCCTTCCTGGACCACCTGACACCATGCCTGTGTGCCACTGGGGGACTTCCCTGGACATTCCTGACTCTATAGAGTCTTGCCTGGCCCAAAACATGGCTTGGCTGTGCCAGACTGCCAACTAATAGCACCCCAGCCACTGTTCTCAGTATAATAGCTTGAATAAGGAACTGGTTTTGGGCTTGGTTTATGTCTGGAAATCCTTCTTGGGCTACCCCACACCATGCCTCTGTGGCACTGGGGGACTCTCCTGGGCACCTCCGACCAGGGTCTTGCCCGGCCCAAAGTGCAGTTTAGCCATGCCTGGCTGCCAACTGACAGTTCCTCCATTCCCCCTGCACTAAGTGTGTAGGCTTGAAATGAGGCTGAAGTCGGTTCCTTATTCCCAGTTCCTTATTCTTTATTCCTGGTTCCCATCCTAATCTGACCTTCATTTAGGGCTCTGTACTTGATGCAGGATATTAGTTTGCATATTAATCAGAAGTAGTATGCAAAATGTGCCATATTCAATTCCTATTCGGCCCGAATCGGGAACAGTGATTCGATTAATTGATTTGGATCACTGTCCCAATTTGATTTGGGTGAATCTGAATCTAAAGATTAGATGCTGATTCAGAGAATCGGCAATTAAACCATAGCAATATCTTTAAATGTTTTTTTTCATGTACTCAAGGTACCAGGCACGACTCATGAACGCTGTGATCCTGGGATGAATGGAGCATCCCACAGGAGTGCAGGGGGGCCCCCCTGTGTGCTCAGCGATAAACCAGGAAGTGGACTGGATATACTTCCAGTCTACTTCTGGGTCCACTGGTGATCACGCTGTGGGAGGGCAAGCCCCCCCAGCTCAGCAATGGGCCACAGGCCCCCAGACCCAGGAGGCGCACCAGTCACCAAGCTAGGGAAGCATGGGGTGGGGGCCAGCGCGCTCCCCAGTGGACCCAGAAGTGGACCGGAAGTGCTTCTGGTCCACTTCGGGGTCTGCTGCTTAGTGCGCTGGGGAGCCCCGTGCACTCCTGTGGGACGCTCCATCTGCCCCAGCATCTCAGCATTCACAAACCACCTGGTACCTTAAGGTATGTAGAAAAAACATTTAAAGCTGTGTCTGTGTCCAAATCATCAAATCTTTCTGAATCTCTCCAAATCGATTTGGAGAGTTCCAATTCAATTCAGAGAGATTAAAGGGTCTCCTGATTCAATTTGGATTCAGAGATTCAGCCAACAAATTGCTCGAAATCTCCGCCAAACAAATAAGGGACCGAAGCTTCACACAACCCTATTAATTAGTACTTATGCATAGCTAATTAAATTATCTCTGTCTAGTATGTGTAATTCATTAATAACAAGCTTTTATTGGATATTGATTAGCTTTGAAAAGGGAACTGGGGATAAGCAACCAACTTCAGCCTCATGCCACCTTTAGAAGCATCTGTTGACAATTTAATGGGTCTTTTCGGATCATAGTATTTTGGTACCAGAGCTTTCATTATGTTTTTTCTTCAAGTTTTTAAAATCAGTTTCATCTTCATGTTCCCATATCCACTGAGCATTCTTTTGTAGGAGTGATCTAAGTTGTTTGGTCTGCTCTGTTAAATTAGGTAGATATTCTCCTACTAAATTGATCATTCCCAGTAATCTTTGCATTGCTTCCTTATTTTTAGGGGAAGGCATACTTGTAATGGCTTTAAACCTTGCAGGATAGATTTGTACCCCTTTCTCAGAGAGTTTATTTCTTTGACCCTGAATTTGCATGTTTGTTTGTTCAGTTTCAAACCTGCTCTGTAAGCTCTTTCTAGTACCTTTCTTAGCCTCAAGTCATGTTCTTCCCTAGTATTTCCCCAAACTAATACATCATCAATATAATCCATAATTTCATCAAGACCTTCAAAAATGTGTTGCACCTTTCTGTGAAATACTTCAGGTGTAGAACACAGTCCAATACAAAGCCTATGACCTTCCAAAGGGAGTATTGAAGGTACATAATCTAGTGCTATTGTTTTTTAAGGGAATTTGCCAAAACTCAGAAGAGGAATCCAAAGTGGAGAAATATTTAGTTTCTGCCACGTTGCCAAAAAACTCTTCCCTGGTGGGAATGGGGAAATGCTCCTTTTTGATGTACCTGTGCATTTCCTTATAATCTAGATACAATCTAAAGGAGCCATATTTTTTCCTATTTTGACCAATGCATTAACCCAAGCAGTTGGTTGCTGTAGTTGTTCTATTATGACCATGTTAACTAATCTATCTAATTCCTTTTTCAGTTTCTCCCTTCGTATAAGGGGAACAGTTCTTGAAGCAGGTATTCTGGGAGTATCTGGTTCTCTTAATTCTGTCTTGTATTCAGTTGATAGTTTCTGTATGCCTTGAAACACAACATAACACTTTTATTGTATGTTCTTGCTTGCTAGTTAATGGTATCCATTCTCTAAATCAAACCTAAAGTTTTACATGTTCACAACCCAATAATTGACACTAGCTTTCCTGGGACTGTCATAAACTGAATTCTAATATTATAAAAGTCATAGTCTGTCTGTCTGTCCATAACACTTTATTCACACTCTGATTGGCTGATGGAAACAACCAATCAGAGTGCAAATTCAGTGTTCAGACAGGAGGTGGCAGTGCAGTGGAGCTGCCACCTCCACAGAGCGGGGGGGGGGGGCTCTCCTCCTTCCTCCATGAGGGCAGGCCTGGCCCTCCCATCCATTTTGGGGCCAGGCCAAGCCTGGCATGCCCCCCCCCCCACTACCGCTGCCACCTCTGCCGGACTCGCCCTCCCCATTCTGTCTGCTCCATTGTTGCCACCTCCAGGGATCAGGGCAGGGCGGGGGGAGAGATCAGCTGCGCCAACCCAGTCCCGAGGTGGCGGGGGCAAGGGTGGGGGGGAGCAAGCCTGCCCCAGACCTCTGTCTCCACCCCCCCAGCAGCCAATGGAGTAGACAGCTGTCCCAGCCCCCTCATGGCAAGGCCAGTACTGCTGGCCCTGACCCCATCCCCCTGACCCTGCAGGCAGTGGCGACGGAACAGACGGAGTGGGGGGCAGAGCCAGCAGCACTGGCCCCATCCTCCCTTCTCCCTACAGGCTGCAAAAATGAAGAGGATGGGGGAACATGGCCAGCACCGCTGACCATGTGCCCCTGGCCCTGCAGGCAGCAGCGATGGAGTAGACAGGGGCCTGGGCCAGCAGATGGAGGGGGTGGCTCAGCCCTGGCCCTGGGCCCTGAAGTGGGGAGGGGGAAAGGGGGAGTGGGGCTGGATACATTGTATGTTCTAAGTCTCACTTTCTTATTCTCATAGTACACGGGTTTAGTTTTCATTTTATGAATAAAGTATTCTGGTATTACACTGACCTGTGTCCCTATTTCTAATGTAAAACTTGCCATTAGTCCATTGGTGTCCACGGTAATTGTCTAATCCTCAGAAAAATGAACTTCATCTTGCATTGTGCCAATGAGGAATTCTTCCTTTTCCTAATTGCATAGAGCACGCACCTGCTGTTTCTTGTGTGGTGCATCCAGCTTCTTTCTGCAAACTCTTGCAAAATGATTGCATTTTCTGCATTTGTTGCAGCACTTACCAAATGAAGAGTATTAAATGGATTTGTGGTAACCCCCACACCATCTTCAGCTGAGCATTGTTTCTTCAAGCAATTTTCTTTGGGCTCCACTTGCCTGCTTCATACTGAGGTCTTCCTTTCTGTATTGTTTGTATGTTGCCTTAGGGTTGTGCAGCCTTGTAATTCTGTCTAGTTTAGCTTGTGTGTTTTTCTTCCAGCTTCTGCAGCCTGGCATTTATTTCAGCCACTTGGTACTGTCAGAAAAACAATATAACCCGTGAAAAGCAGATGACCCCTTGCTGAACAGATGATCTAATGCTAAACTTAAAAATAGCCTTCTGTTGACAGTAAGCAAACTTGTTCTGTGTATTTTGTAACTCTGTAACAGCATGCAAGAAAATAAAACCCCAAAGCTAATGGAAATTCCCCAAAGATGCGCACGCATTTATACCTATGTATATCTATATTTACATATGTATGACCTGTTAGTGTAAAAGATGCTACCAAACTCAGATCAGGGGACCTCTTGGTCTACTAGGCCCTGAGTAACCCCTCTGCAGAGTAATAAATCATCTTGCCGACACCCCCTCGTTCTCAGCCTAATTGATCACAGCTAGGAACGAGCCCAAAGATGAGAGGAGGCCAGTGTTCTTCTGTATATGAACACACCCTTCGGTGTATAGGTGCTACACAGTAGCTAGCCAATTTCCCCAACAGTACATTTTTACTGCTTTTTCCAAATTATGCTTAGAATCTTCTAGCTGCCTTTTCTTGAGGCTTGTATCCCTTATACCCAATACTATTTTGTCTCTGATCACGGACTCTTTGCTTTCCAAAGCTCAGCAGTCTAAGGTCTTTAACAAACTCCTCTATTGTCTCACATTCTTTTTGCTGTCTCATGTGGAAATTATACCATTCAAAGATTTCATTTTATTTGGGTATACAATATTCCTCAAACTTTTTTAATATTGTGCCATAGCTTTTATGTTCTGCTTCCAACAGTTGTCAGCTATTTTAAAGAGACAGAGCTTTTGGCTTGCTATATTTTAAAAAATAGCTACCTTGAGTGAATCTTCCTTCTCTGTAGCTCCACTGGCTGTCGTCTATATGGTGAAGCTCTGCTTAAATTACTTCCAGTTTTCTGTTGCATTTCTAGACAGCTTTAACTCCTCTGGAATTCTGAGATGCTCCTTGTCTTTGTCTTGCTTTGTACCCCACTCCTGGTACCATATATTGTTCTCAAAATCCAAGGAGTTACCCTTGTAGAACAATAAAGCTCGTTTATTCAGAGAGCAATGCTCTGCCTGCTGTTCTACTTTCCCTCCTGCCATCCCTGGGCAAATGTAACAATTTATACATAACACTCTTAAAGGTATCCACACAAGAGTGACTCTGGCTCCAACCAAGGATGCTTAGGATAGGCAGCCATAGGGCCAGCAAAGCAGCCAGCATACAGCCTGAGGGCTGGGGGGCAGCTGGTGGTTTGTGCAAGGGGTTAAGGGAAGATAAGGAGGTCCCAGATGGCTCAGGGAGAGGGGGACTTCAGGGCCCAGAGAGAAAGCAGTGGCTGGAGGGCCTGAAAAGAGACCAGAGGGCCTGTGGAGCAGGTAGGGCCAGGGTGCCCATCGGTCTCATTGGCCTAAGAGGAGAAGAAAGAAACCCAGAAGAAATAGGGAGAGACCAGAAGAGAGAGACAACAGACGACAGAGAGAAGGGAATGGAAGAAGGGTCCTGGAGAGAGACTTACCTGGGAAGCTCAAGTGAGGTAACAAGGGAGAACTCTGAGTTGGTGAGTCTGATACCTGAGGATGTTGGGTAATGTCCCAGAGACCTAAAAAAGAGAAAGGAATGAGAATGTATAAAGATTAACAAAGAGAAGAGAACCCCACATTTTGATATCAGTAGAAAATACAAGGTGACATAGACTTGCCATTTGCTTGGGACCCGTGTGGCGAACAGGGCAAGCAACCAAGACATTGAGAGCTCCCAAAGAGAGAGGGAACTACATATATCTAAGACGTTAGTTACCTAAGAGAGATATAGTAACTGTGCAGAAGAGTTATTTTTGCTGAACCACATACATGATATCTTCTTCATCTCTCAGGACTGTATTTCCTCACTTTATTCCATCAAAGTCATGGCGGGTGAGAAATAAAGGAAATTAACCAGTTCATGTTAAAAGAAGAGGTTGGGATTTATTTTTGTGAGTATGGTCTAACTGTCACATGCATCGTGTAGATGCGCCCATTGATTTTCACAGTAGGACACCCCTTCCTGTCTAAATAGAGTGTGAATAACAAGACCAGAGACTTGCAAGAGCAGCTCTGGAAGCATTATTATCCCAGAGGTGCCGAAGCCTTGATTTCAGCCACTTTCCTTATCCTTTATCACATTCCTACACTAGATAACGTAAGGGCCAATTGCCAGCATGCACCTCCCTGCATGTTCCCTTTGTGTTTCAGCTGTTGCAGTGTGAGGTTGCATGGTAGCACTTTTCTCACTGAGTTTCTACATTTGGTCTGGCTCTTACCCATTTGTTGACCTCCTATTTTAATTATTCCTTCTTGATCTCTGACCATCATTCTTCTTTCTCCTGGGGCAATCCACTACTGACATCTGTCTCCCTATGCCTTCCCTCACCTCACTTTATAAACAGTGTTTTTTAGTGGATCAATTAGTGACTCATAGGCCCCTGCAACTGCCTCTTCTACAGCCACCTGACAGAGGAGGGCTTGGGAAGTGGGGGTGGAGGGGCTTGTGCCACCAGCACTGTCTGAACAGCATGAACGGGGGGGGGAAGGGTGTCACATGCCTGTTGCATCATCCATATGGCAGGGGATGGGGGCATCCTGAGGGTTTGTCCTCGCAGCTGTTAGCTGGATTACAAATAATCTTACAGGTAGGTTTTTGATAAATGAGGCCCTGTATTAAATAACTGAACACAAACCACAATCTTACTTCTTATTCCTTTGGGTATTCTCTGATACCTGCTTACTACCGAAGTAGTCATTATATTGTGGCACACAGATGCTAAGGCTTTATTTAAAGGCATCATTCAGTCTTTCAATGTCTTTTTCACCTGCCTGATATCTTTGTAAAGTGAGGTGCACAAATCATTTTTCAGTGAGCACTGAAATAATTTCCCTCTGTCTAGAGCCTTTCTGTCTCTTCATTTTCTAATTTTAGTATCCAAGCCTAAGGATTTTTAGCATTGAGAGGCTACAAACATTTCTATATAGACTGGTCCTGATTTTGATTTAGGAATAATAATTTCTGCCAGACCCCTAGTATTGTTCTCTTCTGTTCCCTAGTCATTACTGGTGCCATAGGTGCTAGTCACCTAGTGTCCCCCAGCCCCTCCACAACTGGTATGTGCATCTTCTTTCATAATCCTAATAGGAAGATATAAATCAGGATCTTCACTCTCATCATCCTCTCCTTAGGCAAGATGGTACTAATCAAGCCATGCTTTTGAGCAAGATTTTTCTTTTGTTCTACAGTTTGGACTTAGCACTTACTGTCATCTGCCAGGTTGTCTGTCTTTTCCTACTGAGTCAACTGTATTCATACTGTGAGGGTCCTTTTTTGGTTCATCTACCCTCCACTTTCCTTCCTGGTTCTCCAGTTCTAACCCGAGAACTCCTCCCAGAGCCTACATCTTCACTTCCAGACATAGCAGAGTCATTCTCTGGGTAATAACTTGTTTTTTTCACTTTACTCTTGCTTGCTATCTTATATACTACTTCTACTTTTTCAGTTAGTTTTCTTCCCACGGTGTACCCCTCTTAGCTCCTCTACTCTGTGAAACTGATAGCAAATGTACAGCTCCCTGAAAGCATGACACATTTCATTTTTCTTACATTCTTTTCTGATAAAGCAGTGGGTTCAAAATCTCCCTAAAGATCCTTGCAAGACTGATTCCTGTTAAACAGGCCTCTTTGCCATATCATTCCCATATGGATAGTTATGTAATCCTAAAGAAACTCATCCAGCCTAACACCCACTCTGCCGGCAAAGATAATATGAACCCTTTCCACCTAAGTCAACTGGAACCTAAAGTTATCTACCTCCTTCAGACAAACTAAGACCTAGTCCATCCCAATCAGTTGAAGGATAAATATCCAAATTCTCCTGTGCCTATCCAAGGACGCCCAAATGTTACACTTAGGAAAGGTGGGTGAGAATAAAGAGCATTTATTGATACCTCAAATGATGATTTTATTAGTCAGTTCCTATTCAGTCAGTCATATGACCCATATAATCTGTACAAAGCAGTCCCTGTGCAGTGATGCAATGTACCAGGACTTTGCCCGGGAGACCAGAAGGGTTTTGGTCCTTCATTCTGTGTAGCTTATCATCTCCAGAAGCTGAATTCAGATCAATTGCTTTATAGCTAATGGTCCTATTGATTATGCCAAGGTTAACTGACTCTGAAAAACACCTTCTTCAATGCCTGCCTGTGTTCCAGTGATTGTTGCTAACTCCCATTCTTAATTCTAATAGTTATAACCGGACAGACCACCCATTCCAAGAGCAGCAGGGTTCATTCAAGCTTTACACACTTTTTTTTGGCCATGCAAGAGTGAATAAGTGTGGAATATCAGCCTCTTAGTCATGTATGTATGGGCCTCTTGACAATTGTATAATCAACTTCAGACATTTAAGTTGCATTGTTCTGTGTATGTGTCACTGTAGCTGTGATCAAATGAATGGATATTTTTGTCTTCAACAATGGACAAACCGCTCTGGGCTCCTTGGAATCACAAACAATTATGTTTAGGGTATTATTTTCTAAATTTTAATAAATGCCTCCCAACTGTAGCATTTTTTCTGACTAATTTGCCCTACCAAGTAGTAAGAGGTAATATTTCAACTCAGTTTGCAGACTCCTGTGGCAACTCTCTTCCTAAAAGTGACAGCAGTGCTCAGATGGAAGTTTTTCAGCTGTATCTTAGGTTTGAGTGCCAGGGTCATGACTGATTCTGCTGATGCTGCCTAATTATAATTTATAATTTTACATGTTTAAAATCTAATTATTAGAGGGTTATCTTAAATTTGAAGTCATCTTGCCTTTGAATAAATACAGCATGTCATTTTGGGCATGGAAAATAGTGTGCTGGCAAAAGGCAACCAGAGAGAAGCCCCATTTAAAAGTCAGATTCATAATGTACATTTATTGGAAAATTGGTACTCATTTGAAGAACTGTTTTGCTCAGATATCAGCCATCCCCACACAAAGGAACTTCATGATTAAAAACAAAGTTCAAATCTTGAGTGGAAGCTGGAGGGAGGGGAGAGAAACATATAATTTCTGGTATGAGAGGGAAGGTCAGGCTTGGGGCAGAGGGAGAGGGCTCTAGGGGAGGCAGATGGGGGGCCCCCCTGCCTAAGAGAAAGGAGTGGGAGAAGGAGGGGTGGCATGAAACTTTTCTCAATTTACTTCTTTGCTAAATACTTATTGGAAGGTGTCAGACTCAGGCCATCCTTCCCAACCAGCAATTCCATTGGGGAGTCAATGGATTGGTGTGGACTGGGAGTCCTGGGGACCTGGTGAAATCCATAAGAAACTAAAAGAAGGTGGCAAGATCTGGGAAGGACCCAGTGGGGAAGTACGTGTGCTTACTGAGTTCATACTGGGCAGGAGGAGATACACAGCTGGAGGAGAAAATGCCTTCAGAGGTGCAGAAAGGTAGCATTTGGGGCCTATTTCCCCTGTCTTTCTCCTCCTATGGCCCTTGTCAGGGTCATCTCTGATCTTTGGCAGCTGCATCCTGAATACCTTGCATGTTTCACTGAGATGTGGCAGAAGGAGGCTTTCAGTTTGGTGTTTGCCCAGATGGTCCAAGCCGGCTACTTTGTGCAGCAACAGCCTATGATCAGAGGTTGGAGAGATCAGAGTGGCTCTGTTTTTCAAAGAAAATAGGGACTCTAGAAGGTATCTACAACCAGACTTGTCCAACATGAAGTGCTTGATTCTGGAAATAAAATGGAGATTCTGTTGTTATACTGATCAGTGATCACTCTGCTACCTACTGGATTCCTGACCAAGTGAGCTTAGCAGAAGTGGTGTTGAGGACACCAAGACTTATTGCCTTGGGTGACTTCCAGCCTCAGCATAAGAGTCCCACTCTTTAGGGCTTGAGTAGGACTTCCTGGCCTCCATGACTACCATGGAACTTTCCCAGATAGTAATGGGGCCAACACATGAGGTGGGACATGTGGTGGATATACTAGGTATCTTAATTGATAGGGGAGGGGAATTGGAGAAGCTTTTAGTACTCTATAATGTGCTTACTGTGCTATGTATATTTTTGGCATAAACCACGCTCTATACATATGTTTGACTGTATCCACTGTACTCAAATATATCATTTTTATACTCTCTTTGCCTCTCAGAGCTACACAGAAGACTATCAATTAAATTACTGCTGAAGGTGATGAACTCAAGTCACAGAATATCTGTGAAGAATCTCTGCCAATGTCAAGGTGCCAAAAAATAAGGAGTACTGTAGGAAAACCAGATGCTATCCTTTACTGTATTTAACTTTTGAACTTGTAAACTAAAATTAAATAACAATTTATAATAAATAGTCATAGATTATAGAACAGAGGGGAAAAGAATAGTTTGAAACGACCAGGATTCCAAGATGGGGTGGGAATGTACATTTTCATCACAAAGAGTTTGGACAAAATGAAAAATATGACTACATATTTTATTCAAGGAATAACTCATCACATTGGAACTTTTGAATATCCTTTATCATTTTGTTACTTGTGCAACATTATTTTTACACAGGGTTTAAAATCTCAAAGTTCAGTTTCTTCTTCATCACATTTACACAAATGGCATAGCTCAGTCTTATGGTCATGTGTCCTGGATAAGTGGTGTGGGGCTGGTCCACAGGCCAAATCAGTCCCGGTGCCTCAGGATTGGGCCCTTCCGTACCCAGCTTGGCTCCCTTCTGGTCCTTGCTGTCCCATGACATGCAGTTTGGCCCCCTGTCACGTGGCTCTGCTCTCTGCTGCCCCTCCCTGCGTGGCCCTGCTTAGTCTCCCATCACCTTGATTGACCCTACCAATCAATCTAGCTCACAGGGCCATGTCATATGGCCCATAGGGCTCCCATGCTACCAAATTCTTAGGCTTATGGGGACCCCAGCTGATGGGCCAGGGTTTGAGCATGCCTGGTATAGATTATATACTTTGGTCATTTCCAAAGGGCAGCAGCAGTTATGTTCTAATTGTTATATGCAGACAAGCCGGGAACAATGCAAATGTAACAAAACTGCTCCAACTTTAACTCTTTTGAAATGTTCTCCTTTTGAAACAGCTCCAGATGTATGTGTCCATCCCTGCAGTGACTCTTCTAACCACCACAAATGGAGTTGAATGGTTTTCTGATTTGTTCAGTCATTTCTTTTCAAAAGCTTTTAATGAGACATTTTGGAAGCACTGTTCCCTTCCTGTGTTAAAGTCATGTGCTTAAAATGATTCAAGAATATGATCTTCAAACTTACTTTCTGTGAGCACTGAACTGTGTAAAACTTGACTACTTTAATACTTTGCAGATAGTGGACCCTAGGGCTCTGATTGAAAGCCTGGTGAAATCAAGACCTTCATTGACTTAATGGATTTGGGTAAGTAGAAATGATGCGAGCAAATCAGTTCTAGGATTCAATACCTGCTCTCTCAACCCTGACTATTTTAAGCAAACATACAAAAAAAACCCTTCAGTGTCCAACAAAATGCAAATAATGAACAAACAGCCCAACTGGTAAAAGTATATTCAACTCCTCTTAACATAAGGAATTGTTTTTTACATAGGCAGTCTCTAACCTGACATTGCCCCTTAACCCCGAGACCTTGTATTAGATAACTTACCTTTTAATTTCACTCTAAAAGATTTTTGCAAGTATTTTTTTAAATGTGGTGAAGGTTGTAAACTTGGCAACTTGTTCATGTTTTGTTTGATAAACTCCTTATTTGTGTCACTATGTTCCCTTCAAAGATCAGAATCATAGTATCATAGTAGCTAGAGTCGGAAGGGACCTAGGTAGATCATCTAGTCCGACCCCCTGCCTTGGCAGGAAAGAGCACCGGGGTCAGATGACCCCGGCAAGGTGCTTATCTAACTTCCTTTTAAAAATCCCCAGGCTAGGAGCCTGCACCACTTCCCCTGGAAGCCGGTTCCAGGCCCTAGCCGCCCTGACTGTGAAGTAGCGCCTCCTAATATCTAATCTAAACTTACCCTCCGCCAGCTTGTGACCGTTATTCCTGGTCACTCCTGGCAGCGCACGGGGGAACAGGGACTCCCCCAATACCCGCTGATCCCCCCTGACCAGTTTGTAGCAGGCCACAAGGTCCCCCCTTAACCTTCTCTTGTGGAAGCTAAACAGGTTCAGGTCCCGTAGCCTCTCCTCATAAGGCCTGCCCTGCTGACCCCTGATCATACGAGTGGCCCTCCTCTGGACTCTTTCCATATCGTCCACGTCCCTCTTGAAGTGTGGCGCCCAGAACTGGACGCAGTACTCCAGCTGCGGCCTGACCAGTGCCGCATAGAGGGGGAGGATCACCTCCCTGGACCTGCTTGAGATGCATCTGTGGATGCATGACAGGGTACGGTTGGCCTTCTTGACTGCCTCCCCACACTGCCGGCCCATGTTCATCGTGGAGTCAATGACGACTCCAAGATCCTTTTCCGTCTCCGTGCTGGCAAGAGGGGAGTTCCCCAACCTGTAAGTGTGGTGCCGGTTCTTCCTCCCCATGTGCAACACCTTGCACTTATCAGTGTTAAACCCCATCCTATTCTCATCCGCCCACCGTTGCAACCTGTCAAGGTCAGCTTGTAGCCTATTGCACCCTTCTAGTGCACCCACATCCCCCCACATCTTAGTGTCATCAGCAAACTTGAACAGGGTGCTTTCTACCCCCTCATCCAAGTCACTGATGAAGATGTTAAACAGTGCAGGCCCGAGGACTGAGCCCTGCGGAACCCCACTGCCCACGTCCTTCCAGGTCGAGAAGAACCCATCCACTACCACCCTCTGGGTGCGGCCCTCCAACCAGTTGGCGACCCATTTGACCGTGTGGGCATCGACACCACAGTCTCCCAGCTTTTTGATGAGGACAGGGTGAGAGACAGTGTCGAAAGCCTTCCGGAAGTCCAGAAAGACTACATCCACAGCAACCCCTGCGTCTAATGATTTGGTGACCTGATCGTAAAAGGCCACCAGGTTGGTCTGACAAGACCTGCCACTGATGAACCCATGTTGGTTGCCCCTGAGCATGCATTCCCCCGCAAGGCCCTCCTGGATGTGTGCCAGGATAATTTTTTCAAAGAGCTTACCCGGGATTGAGGTAAGACTAACTGGCCTGTAATTTCCCGGGTCCTCTTTTTTTCCCTTTTTGAAGATAGGGACCACATTGGCCCTCTTCCAGTCCTCCGGCACCTCACCAGAGCACCACGAGTGCTCATAGAGCCGCGCCAGGGGTCCCGCAATGACCTCGGCCAGTTCCTGTAGAACCCTAGGGTGAAGATCGTCCGGACCAGCGGACTTGAACACGTCCAGCCTCTCCAGAAGTACCCTAACTAACTCCTCGCTAACCCCTGGCCCAGGCGTGTCTCTCCCGGGGCCCGAGGGGGGCCCAGCAGGGAGGTGGCTGAACTGGTCCCTACTTAGGAAGACAGAGGCAAAGAAATAGTTAAATATGTTAGCTTTGTCATCTGGCGTGATGACTAAGTTGCCCATCGTGTCCTGCAGGGGCCCCACATTACCCGGGACCCTCTTTTTACCCCCTATGTATTTGAAGAAGGACTTCTTATTGTCCCCAATCCGGGAAGCTAGTCCTATCTCCATCTCTGCCTTGGCCTTCCTGACTGCCCCCCTACATCCTCGGGCGACTGTAACATAGTCCTTCTTGGTGATGACCCCATCTCTCCATTGGGTGTATGCCTCCCTTTTAGCAAGGAGACATTCCCGGATGCTCTTAGTGAGCCATGGGGGTTTATGTGCCCTCCTGCTACCTTTGACCCTTGTTGGGATTACCTCCCTTTGGGCATGGAGGATCGTCTCCTTAAGGAGCAACCACTCACCTTCGACATCTGATTCCCTTCCCCTCTGGGTCCTCAGCGCTTCCCCAACGATCCTCCTTAGCTTGTTGAAGTCAGCCCTCCTAAAGTCTAGGGCTGTTGCCTTGCTGCAGCCCTTTGCCACCTTACGCTGGATGGTGAATTCCAGCAAGCGATGATCGCTGTCTCCCAGGTGGCCCATCACCCGCAGCCCCCTCACCAGGTCATCACCCGTGGCCAGCACCAGGTCCAACAAGGCGTCTCCCCTGGTGGGACTGTGCACCTCCTGGGTTAGATGGAGGTCCTGCACTCTGGCTAAGAACCGACGTGCGCGATCAGACTTGGCTGACTGCTCCTCCCAGCAGATGTCTGGGAAGTTCAGGTCCCCCATGATGACCACATCCTTAATTTTATTTCATAGATTTCATAGATATTAGGGCTGGAAGGGACTTCAAAGATCATCAAGTCCAGCCCCCTGCCCCAGGCAGGAAGTCAGCCAAGGGCAAAGGACCCCAGAAAGATAAACATCCAAGCATTTCTTGAATGAGTCCGGAGTAGATGCCTACACCACATCTGGAAGTAGTCTATTCCAGGGCTTGGGTGCTTGGATAGTAAAGAATGTTTTTCTTATGTTCAGCCTAAAATGGTCTTGTAGGAGTTCATGACCATTAGTCCTTGTTTTTCCTTGGGGCACTCTGGTAAACAGATGTTCTCCCAGATCCTGATAAACACCCCTTGTGTACTTATAGGTAGCCACCGTGCTTTTCCAGACTGAAGAGTCCCATGGCTCTCAGCTTCTCTTCTTCATAGGGCTTATTCTCTTGCCCTCTGATAATGTGTGTGGCTCTCCTCTGGACTATCTCAAGCTTCTTGACATCCTTCTTGAATTGACGAGCCCAGAACTGGAGGCAGTACTCCAGCTGTGGCCTCACCAAGGCCGAGTACAGTGGGAGGATGACAACCTGAGATTTACTTGAGAAGCATCTATGGATGCAAGCCAGATTTTTGTTTGCTTTACCAGCTGCAACACTGAACTGGTGGCTCATGTTTATCTTGTAGTCAATCATGACCCCCATGTCTCTTTCAGCAGTGGTACTAGCAAGCATAGCACTGCCGAGCCTGTAGTATGCCGCGGGGTTTTTTCCCTGAGGTGGAGTACCTTCCATTTTTCAGAATTGAACATCATCAGGTTTGCGTCGCCCACTTACTAAGCTTATCCAAGTTAGCTTAGGTCACTAGCCTGTCCTCAGGTGTGGACTCTATGCCCCAAAGTTTAGTGTCATCGGCGAACTTAGCCAGTGTGCTTCTGACACCAATGTCCACATTGTTGATAAAAATGTTAAAGAGAACTGGTCCAAGGACAGGGCCTTGGGGGATGCCATTGGTTACAGAGTGCCATAATGACTCGTTGCCATCAACCTCTCTGGGTCTGACCTCGGAGCCAATTTCTCAGCTATCGGACTGTGGTTTAACCGAGGCCACAGTTGGCCAATTTTTTCATGAGGAGGTCATGGGACACCAGATCAAAGGCTTTTTAAAGTCCAGGTATATGACATCAATCTCTTCTCCCTTGTCCAGGTGATATGTCACCTGATCATAGAAAGAGATGAGATTGGTCAAGCAAGACCTACCCGTGACAAACCCATGCTGGCTATCCCTCAGGATGTTGCCCTCAGCCAGCTTATCCAGAAGGGTTTCCTTGATAATTTTCTCCAGAATCTTACTGGGGACTGAGGTCAAGCTGATTGGCCTGTAATTCCCAGAATCTACTTTCCGCCCTTTCTTGAAGATGGGTACCACACTGGCCTTCTTCCAGTCTTCAGGTACTTCACCTGAACACCACAAGTATTCGAATATTTTTGCCAGTGGTTAAGCTATGACACCTACCAGCTCCTTGAGTACTCTAGTGTGCAATCTGTCAGGACCAGATGACTTGAAGGTGTCCAGCCTCTCAAGATGGTCCTTTACTAGATCAACACCATTGCTGGGTATAAATACACCCACACCCTGGCCGTCCCACATCTTGCTAGGCAGGGCTGTTCCATTGGGTTGATGAAAGACTGATGCAAAGTACAAGTCAAGCAGATTGGCCTTCTCTTGGGTGTTGGTTATCAACTGTCCTGTTTGGTTCAGCAGGGGTCCACTGTTACCCTTGCTTTCTTTCTGATTCCCTACATACCTGAAAAAGGACATTTTGTTATCCTTGATATGTGAAGCCAGATGAAGCTCAGTTGCAGCCTTGGTTTTCCTGATCTGCTCCCTGTAGGTATGGACCAGTGCTGAGTAATCCTTCTTGGAGGTAATTCCAACATTCCATCCTTTATATGTCTCTCTTTTGAGGTGTTGGAGGTCCTCGAGTTCCCTGCTCACCAAGAGGGTTGCTGCACCCTTTTGCTAAACTTCCTCCAAGATGGGATGGCCATCACTTGTGCTTTCAGGATCATTCCCTTGAGGAGCAACCACTCCTCTGGAACTCCTCTTCCAGTCAAGTTGTGGTCCCTTAGGGCCTTGACAATGAGCCTCCTGAGCTTGTCAAAGTCAGCTTTTCTGAAGTCAAGGACTTCTGTTTTGCTGACTGACTTACTAGCTTTGCAATGAATAGTAAAGGTGATCAGCTCTTGGTCACTATCACCCAACTTTCCATCGATTCTTAGGTCACTATGTCATCCCCTTTGGCCAGTACCAGGTCCAACAACTCTTTCCCTTTTATTAGCCCATAGACTTCTTGAGTCAGGTACAGCTCATCCACACACGTGAGGAAGCTTTGCAACCGATCGGATTTGGCTGAGTGCTCTTCCCATAAGATGTCTGGGTAGTTGAAGTCTCCCATGACAACCATGCACCAAGAGCATGCAGCCTCAGCCAGTTCCCTGGTGAATTCCTGGTCCAGCTCTTGTTTCTGTTTAGAAGGTCTATAGTAGTCTCCTACCATGATGTCCCCTGAGCCAAGTTCCCCACGTATTTTGACCCACAGAGACTCCAGCTGTCCCTCCTGGGTGCCAGTGTCAGTTTGGAGGGATGTGTAGCTGTCCTTGACATAGAGGGCTACACCCCCACCCCTTTTATCTGCACGATCACGCCTGTACAGGGTATAGCCATCTATACTTGTGGCCCAGTCATAGGTGGAGTCCCACCAGGTCTCCATTATCCCTATGAGGTCATAGGTATTCTTGTTTAGCAGGAGGACCAGTTCCTCCTGTTTATTCCCCAACCTCCTGGCATTGATATATCTTTTATCTTTTTTTCTGACTGCACTGATCAAATGAAAATTCCTCCATAATCTGTTCAAAATGTGGGACTGCTGTAAAATGAGAAAAGGTATTTCAATTGCAATTATCTGCTGATTATAACTAACTCTTTCTTTTATTCACCTCAATAGTCAAAATAAGGTTCCTTAGGTTTCTTATTTTTCTTTTTTTCAGTGGTTGCAATGGTTAATTAAAGTCCACTTACTTTGTAAACAGTTCCAAATGACAAATCGCTGAAAAATCACTAAGCGAGTTTTCAAAAATAAAAATCTCTTTTTATGCTGCATTTCCATCAGATCTGAGCTTCCTAAGAGCCATGAAGAATAAAATATATGGTAAACAGAGAAGAAGGAGCAGTATGTACAAAACCAACCACCAGCAGTCTGACTAAATACTTCCATGGGATATGCGCCTGCCTGGTCTTGTGTAGGTGTTCCCTTCCCACCTTGGAGCATGCACCTGGGGTTAGCCGCAGAATTTGTTCCTGCATTTGAGGCAAGAGCTCGCGCTCTCCACAAAGGAAACCCCAAAACTCATCTGCCATGATTTTGGTCTTACTTTCAGTGGTGGGGCTCCCTCCTGTAACCCCTCGCTGGTCAGTTGCACTTCCTAGCAGATATCCTTGGGGCTCAACCTCCCCTAAACCCCAGCTATGCACCAGCCTTTAAGACAGCCACTTGATGATCGATTGGCTTATCTTCCAGTGTTGCCTCCTGGACCCTTCTCTTCTACAGGGTTCCTTGTGATCCTGCCCTGTCCTAGGTCTGTTTGGAACATTAGGCTGCCCCTGCCATTATGTCAGATCTTCCTGGCTGCACCACAGCTTTCAGTCCTGTCTCAGTCGCTTCTATCCCCAGAGTGCCATCCTTGACTCTAATTCCTGTTTTAGGGCACTTCATGGCAATTCATAAGAGAACAAATTAACAAAGAAAGAAAAAGGGGAGTGGGGTCTTGGCCCTTTCCCACTCATGACTCCAGTGTCTGCAGCTTCACAGTCCCTCAATGCTGTCCTCATCACTTTAATTGCTCAAGGTCCCCTCCAGTGGACGCACCCTCGGGTCCTTCAATGGTTGCCGGGGCCATTCTTGCCCAGCACAGGGGGCACTCTTGCAGCCTGCAGTGTCTCCCCAGCTATTCTTTTGCAACCAGCTTTTATCTTTCCTGGGTGGCGTTCTTGTGTGATGTCATCTGCCCATGCCATTTTCAGCTGGAAATAAAAGTGGCTGATGAACCATTTGGGTGCTTCATCCCAGAGTGGCTTGTCCATCCCTTCTCTCCCTGAAAAAGGTAAGTCCGCCATGTCTTCAGGGCTTTCCTTGAGGGGACGGGCTGTCTCTGCCCTGGGTCCTTCTGTGGGAGGGGTCTCCTGTTCCCTCTGTTCTGTTCCCCTGGGACAGCATAGAGAATATAATCTTAACTAGTGCAATACTTTCAAGCAAATCACTTATTCTCACTCAGTCTCCCCACCATCTCTTAGAGTTGAATTGCAGGACTTCTCTACTTCACAGAGATGTTAGGAGGTGCTCCAGTATGGTGCCCATAAGAATACACATACTCCATTGATATTACTCCAAGTGAAATTCTGAATATTTTACATGTAGGTGCCTTCAATTAGGCATTTCGGTGCCTAAAAATTAGGTTCCTGTTTCCAGGAGGATGATCCAAGTAGACAGGAGTAGTCCCACCTCCTCGTGCAGCCTGCAGTGCAATAGCTACCTCTGCCCCATCTCCACAGAGGCGTAAATAAATAAATGGATAAAGCACTTTAAAGTGGTGGGGCCAGCTGAGGAAAAGCAGGAGCCCCTCTATTGTAGCAGGGTTGGACCCAAACTGGGGGGAGGGGAGGAGAGGGTCAGACCCAAACTGGAGGGGAGGGGGTGGGGTGAAGTCAGACTTAAACTGCTCGGGGGAGGGAGGAGTGGGGTCAGACCTGACCAGACCTGAACCAGGGGGAGGGGGAGTGCGGGGTCAGACCCAAAGTGGGGAGAAGGGGGATGGGGTTGAACCCAAAGTGGGGGGAGAGCAGGGTTGGGCCTGAAGCAGAGGAGGGGAAGGGTGGCGGAGGTCAAACCCAAAGCAGAGGGGAGTGGGAATGGGGTCAGAGCCAAAGAAGGGAGGGGAGGAGGTCACACCCAAAGTGTGGGGGGAGGGTCAGACCGAATCAGGAGAAAGGTGTTCATGGACCTGAGGTAGAGAGGAGGGGGGCAGGTGTGGGGGTGGACCCGAAGTGGGGGGAAGTGGGGTCAGACCCAAAGGTGGGAGTGAGGTGGGACCTGAATGGGGGGGTGGAGTCAAACCCAAAGTAGGGGGGAGGGGGTGGGGTCAGACCTGAACCAGGGGAGAGGGACAGTATCAGACCTGAAGTGGGGGGAAAAGAGGGGGAGTGGGGTTGGACCTGAACCAGGGGAGGGGGCAGGGTCAGACCCAAAGCAGGGTTGGACCCGAGCTGGGGGAAGGGGTAGCAGAGTCAGATCTGAAGCAGAGGATGGGATGGGAGGAGTGGGGTCGGACCCAAAGCAGGGGGAGCAGGTTTGGACCTGAAGCAGGGGGATGGGCTCAGACCTGAAGCAGGGGGGAGGGGGAGGGGGTTACACCCAAATGGGGGGAGTGGGCTGGAGTCAGACCCAAAGCAGGGGGGAAGGGGGGGAGTGGGGTCAAACCCAAAGCAGGGGGGAAGGTGTGTCAGGCCCAAACTGAGGGGGAGGGGTGGAATGAGGTGGACCCGAACCGGGGGGGGCATCTTCAGACCTGAAGTGGGGGGGTGGGGTTGGACTCAAATGGGGTGGGGGGGGCGGGGGAAGACCCAGACCTCAAACAGGGGGGAAGGGGGGAAACAGAGTCAGACCCAAACCAGGGGGAGTGGGGAATGAGGTCAGATCTGAACTGTGGGGAAGGGGTTGGACCCAAAGCAGGTGGGGGAAGGGAAAAGGGGTCAGACCCTAAGTGGAAGGGAGGTAGAGGAGGGCTGGACCCAAAGTAGCAGGGTGAGGAGGGTGGGGAGTGGAGTCAGACCCAAAGCAGTGAGGAGAGGAGGGGGCACAGGGCCAGACACAGAGCGCCATCCCACTCCCGGCCCTCTTTCCCCCATCATTCTTGATGGGCAATTTGCTAGGCTTTTACATAATAGCCTAGTAGTTAGAACACTTGTTGAGGAGGAGGGAGACCAGGGTTCTAGGTCCTTCTCCATCTGAGGGGATTTAAAGCCACATCTTCTACCTTGTAAGATAACACTAACTACTAGGCTATAGAGTAAGCAAGGCAGGTACAGCTTCCAGCCCTTCTGGTACAGTTGGGCCCCTGGATGGCAGGAATTAGGGAGAACCAGGCTAAATTGCTTCCCACTGGCCCTGGTTAATTAGTGGGCCTGGCTGCCAGTATCCTAATTCCCCACAACTGGCCTCAATTGCTTACATGTCCCTGGCTGCCTGCTTATAAGCAGCACCATTTTTCAGTGGTGAGGTGGCTATTCAAGAGAACAGAAGCTTTAGGCTTCTGACTCCTTTGTCTTAGTTTCCTAGTTCCTACCTTTGATTCCTAGTTTCCCAATCCGTGGATCCTACTTGTTTGTTCCTAGTGTCTTAGATCCTGCTTGTTGTGTCTGGTTTTCTGTTTCCTGGATGCTACTTGTTGGTTTCATGGCTTCATCTTTGTCCCTGGTTCCTGCCCATCTCTTCCTGGTTCCAGATTCCAGCTTGAGCCCTTGAGCCCTTGTGCTCTGGACCCCAATCCAGAGCCCTATCCTTTGACAACCAAGTCCTGGTTGGTAGTTTAGCCTGGTGATTGCCCATGTTCCAGCCCCGTATAGTTCTAGCTGCTGCTCTAGACCTCCTAGTGTGAGATTGTTCTGGATCCCTACCCCTGATTCTTTCCAGGGTGATCACCTATGTCCCAATCCCTTATTGATCTCAGCTTCATGATTCATCTGCTCCTGATTCCCTGACTCCAATTAGAACCTTTGCTTCCTTAGCCTTATCTGTTCCTAATCCTTCAGAATTGTGGCCTTCTAGGGTGATATCCTGAGTTCTGTGTTCCACTCCTACCCCTGACACTGAGCAGCTGAGAATGGCAGGAGGGCCAAAAGAACAGTAAGCAATAAGGCTGTGCAAAATGTCACCATTCCATTTCAACTTGAATTTTGAGGTTTCAACTAAACAGCATTTCATTCTGAATTTCATTTAGATTCGAAACCACTGTTCCATTTTGTTTTATCGGGAAAGGAACTCAGCCCAATCCTAGCACTACAGAGGGGAACTCAGCTCAGCTGGGCTGAGTTCCTTTCCCCAGCCCAATCGTAGGGCTGGGGAGGGAAACTGAGTGATCGGGCTCAGTTCCCTTCCCCGGTTCAATCGCAGCCCCGACTCAGTTCCCTTCCCCTGCACTTTGATTGGCTTCAGGCCAGCATGCAGCCACATTCAGATACACAGGATCTGGTTGGTTGGTGGACTGACTCCACACCATTCATCCAGCTCATAGAGCCAAACACTTGAGCACCACTGACCTAGATTGTTCTTTGGAACCTAGGAGCATGTGTGAAATAACGGGCATGTGTGCACAACACTTTGAAGTGGGTTAAATGCTTTTGCACTGCTTTAATGATGTTGGTGTTTGCATGTGTCAGTGGTGTATTGCACATTAATCCAGCCACTGTAGCACATTCAGTGGCGTAATGCACCTTAAATGACTTTGGGGTGCAGCAAACTAAAACACCCCCAAGGAGTTTTAGTTTGTTGCCCTACAGTGGCAAAGTGAAGCACTGGGCTCCGTGCGGCTCAGGGGCTGTGCAGGCAGCCTGGCAGCAGCCTGAAAGGGCAGGCTCCACTGAAAAAAAAAAAAGGAAAAAAAGTGGCGAGCCTGATCTTTTTTTTTTTCTTTCCTTGAAGCCTGCCTGCCTTCATGAGCTGCACAGGGACCCATTCCTTTTCCCCATGGCTTCCATGCCACCGGGGACTACCCGAGCCAGGTGCCTGTGGGCAGGTGCCCCCTGGGGGGGAGGAGGCCTCCGCAGCCATGGAGGGAAGCATCTGCAGCCCAGGGACCTCGCTGTCCTCTGGCATCTTGCCATCCCCTCCCCGCCACTGGAGAGGTAGGTAAGTCATGGGTGTACACAACACGGGGGTTAACCTTGCCCTAAATTGAAGCAGTGTTTTTAAACACCCACTGCTTCAATTTAAGGTGAAGTAAACCCCTGTTTTGTCTCCACATGCCCTAGGTGTCTAAATTCTTCCTGAGTTTCATTTGGGCATGGATGGGACAAATCTGGATCGGGCCTGAGTTCTTAACCCTTTTGTAGGAAGTAAAACACCCCCCTTAAAATGTTACAGCAGCAAAAAATGCTATAGATTATTCCAGGGAATAAACTATAAAGACACAAAGTTAATTAGATATAATTCCAATTTATACAGTTACAACTGAATTCATACTGAAAGTTGTATCCATATAGTTACATTGGTAAAAACTTAAACCCGTAACCAAGTTAGTTCTACCAGTACAAAAACCATTTGTAGGCCATGTCTCATTCTCCTTTAAGACTACTGCTTAGCACTGAACTAACATCTTTTAGTGCTATCTCTGGAATGTCTTCCTGAGAAACTGCAGCAGTTCTAAATATATTTCCCCCTTGTATATGTTATCATAAAAAGACTAGAATAGGAACAAAACAATTTCCTATATAATGGATTTGGAACCAATCAATGAAATAAATAAATTCAAAATTCATCTCATTTGAATGATAGAGTAGGAATCTGCTTATTTTTAATCTCTGGTTCCTGCTTCTTGATTAATAATAGGAATTATTTTTACATTCTGATTATTTTCCTAAATGTATGCATTTTCCACTGACTATATAAGCCTCAACCAGTGGAGGTTTCAGTTACTCCTCTTTCCCATTCATGATGCAACTGTTTTTACAATTTTGAACATTTTTCCCAGGATGAAATTATGACTTTGAGTCAGGGTTTTCAGGAATTGTCTACCTAGACTTCAAATGGATTGTGGGAGAACTGACTGTCTTTGATATGCTTATGTAAGTCCTAAACTGACTCTTGCAATTCCATCTGTAAGAGCTCCAAAGCTTCAATACAGCTATTAGCTGGAAAACGTTTTGTTTCTTCCATTTGAGTCCCAGGCTTACAATGTGGGAAGTGTGATAAATCACCCTTGTTGTTTCTTGAAAATTCCTAGTTTTGATTTATAATAGGGGACCAATGCCCCTGTACTTTGAGAGGAGAGTAACTGGCTGCTGTAACAGAGGAGGGTGGGCTGGAGCAGAGGAGGGTGAAAATCCCTGCATGGGGCTGGGAAGCCACGTGACAGGAAGGGGTGGGGCTTTATGGCACATAAGCCTGAGGCCCGAGGCCCATCAGGCAATCTCACTTTGCATGCTGCAGGAGGAGGAACTCCCAAGACTGAACATAGTCACCCAAGCCACCCAAGGGAGCTGAGATGAAAGGCCTCCAAGGGAGATGTGGCTTGATGGCTTTATTAATCCACAGTGGGAAAGAATTATTTTGTGACTCAACTTGCTTTTGTTTATGTTACATTTTGAGTTTGATACTGGAGGACCAGGTTGTGGCTACAGGGGACATGTGGAGACCATGAAGGTGTGCCTGATGGGGCACTCAGCGACAGGTTTAGCAGGCTAAAAGCTGAGTGAGTTAGGCCAAAGTTGGGAAGGCCAAAGCCACAGGCAGTGAAAGCATCCTGGCCTGGGGTCAAGGACCCAGAGGGCTAAGGACTGAAGCATAAGACAGGGCCAGGGGCCCACAGCATGAGCCAGGGCTTAGGGGCCCAACTCATCCAAGTATGAGATGGGTTTGGGACCCAGGAGGCAAGGTCTGGGGCAGTGGACCTGGGCTCAGGTGCAACCAGAATAAAAGAGCCAAGGCCAGGGAGGCTGAGCCCCAGACAGAAGTTCAAGGCCTGAGGGCCAAAAGCTGTGTGGGGACCAAGGGACCTCTTCCAAATGAACATGGAGTAACATCTGCAAGGTATGGATGTTGGTACAGGGGAGGATGGAGGCCACAAATATAGTATAAGGCATATGCCCATAAGGCAGCTGGTACCCTGAGGCACTGATAGGGCCAGGAAAGGCATAACTCAGTGCCTGAGGGGTAAGGCTGGGGCCAGCTGACTACAGGAGATACCAGCTTGCTGAAGTGAACTAGGGCTCACTCTGGGGGCACTCTGACATGTACTCAGGGGTGGGGGGAGCATTTTAATTAAAGCAGCTCTAAGAGTTGTTCTAATTAAAGTGCCGCAGCATCTCCTGTATCAGCATCCCTTCACTTCAAAATGGTGGCAGAGGCACTTGAACTAAAGCTCATTGAATGAGCTTTAGGTAAAGCACCTCTGCCACCATTTTGAAGTGTGGGGAAGCTGATACATAAGACACAGGCTGGCTGCAGCGCAACACGCTCTGGCAGACTCAATTAATCAAGTCTGCTCTGACACACTGTTATTACAGCACATCGGAGCAGCCTCACAGCACATGTACAGGCACCCAGGGACTCTGGGGAGGCCTCTCTTAATACCATAATAGTTCCATCAAGGTGTGGCAGGAAAGGAAAAGGGAAGATACCCCAAGGAGCCAGAATGGAGACAGGAGTCGCATCCCCCACCCCCCCGGGGGACTCACGAGCACCCCTGGGGCATGGGTCTTGCTTCATGCTTCATAAACTGTCATAGTACCAAACATTTCATAAACCAACTTTGATTCTTTTTCTTTTCTTTTTTTTCTTTTCCTTACAGCATCAGGTTCAGGTTATTCATATGATCCAGACCTTGGCATTCCCTCCCCGTTTGCCACAGGATTCCTAACTCTGCTGCATGGGCAATGCTGATGATATGCTCTCTTTGTGCCTTCGCCCAATCTGCAGTCTGCCCCCATGTCTCCCAAGTGTTTCCCCACCATGCAGTGATGGGAGAGGCATCTATTGTGCCCTTCAGGCCAAGTACTAGCTGCCCAGAGGCCACCAGTTGGGTAGCCCTGTTGTAGAAGAATTTCATGCACAAAAGGTCCTTCATAGTGAATTTCTACCATAAAATTTTACTGCAGAAAGTTTACTGAAAGGTGATTCAGCTCAGCTGCTTGTGCAGTTTGGAATTTAATTGTTGCATTTCCTTCTTAACATGTGTTCCACCTCTTATTATTTCTTACCAGTTTTGTGCACCATTCATCATCACACTTCTCAATTTAAACAGGTTTAGGGAGGCACTCTGTTCTTTCCTGGATGCGTAGGTGACCAGATTTAGTCTTCTATGTGGTTACCATGTGCATAAGAGGACTTTTTGGGACTGAGATGACTACATAGACAGCCAATTCTGGTCATCTAGGCATCCAGAAAAGAATAGTATGCCACCCTTTTACTATTTCCCATATTTTGAGAAGATGACTTTGCCAATGATTATTTATTTCCAGCCAGTTCCTTAATAATCTCAAATATTGCATTAGTTCCTCAGGCAAAAATATGTTCTTGTGCTGTTTCCAAAATACCATTAACCCTTATCAAGTCCTGATGAAAAACACTCAAAGGTTCTGTCCTTTTCATTGATCTGGGAAAACAAGTCCCCAACCATTTGTTCAATTTGTCTAGTCATTATACTGGCAGGTATATTATTGAAACTGGTTTTATTTTCTGGACATACTCTAATTTTATCACAGTTCTTAACAAACTGCCCATCTGTAAATTACCTTTTACCATCCGTAATTAACAAAGACGTGGTTATTAGCCCAGGCAGCTGCATTGTTTTCCTCGACATGCTACTGAAAAAAATATTTGTTCCTTGCCTAGGGCTGAATGCTTCAGTTTTATTAATTTGCATTTGATCTTGTAATGAGTCATATTTCTCTTTGTGATTTATAGTCTTCATAAACTGAAACCTTCATCAAGTATGACACAAAAATGCTTTCCCTTGTACTGACCAAAGTGTAAACATTGGCCAATTGGTTGTTAAATACCTGATTTTCCATATAAACTTCTCTGTTGAATGGCATCAACAAGTTTGTACGGTAGGGGTAAAATGTAACATTTCATTTTATGAAAAGTTTGGGGTTTTTTAAACAAAACTGTTTCTTGGTTATGGCAGCAGCTGGAAGCCACAATTAGCACCTCTAAGTTGATTAGGACCCGAAGATCATAATTAGTGCCCTTAAGGCATGATTAGGGCTAGGAGGCCAGGAGTAGGGCCATGATTGAGTGAGACAGCAAGGCGCAGAGTGTTGGTTAGAGGATTTGGGTTTGCTGCCATGAGTAAGACTGGGGGGTCTGGTTAAACACATTCAGCTAGAATGAGCATAGATCCAGTAGGATCACTCAAAGATTTTAGGTGCAGACTCCTAAAGCAACCTACAAATGACATCAAGGTGTGGCAGAAGAGACAGTGTGGAAGATACCCTAAGAAACCAGAGTAAGTCACAGTTGGTTTAGCCACCAAGAGGCATCACAGCCAACCTTAGGGCTGGTCCTGTTACAGTTATCTATTGGTCAGTTGAAGATAATGAGTCACAAAATGCTTGTTGATGTCAACTAGGCATTTTGGCATCTGAGTAACAATCTTGGTCTTGATAGCAAAACAATCCTATGGATGTGTCTGTCTTTCAGCTTTTCCTTTCCAAAAAGATGTAGCCACCACCAGGCTCTGTGAGCTGCCCCTGTCCTCTGTGTCTGGTCTCACTAAGTGCAGCAATGTCCATATCAAATTATGTGGGTTCTCTGGCCACAAGTACTGTTGGTCACTGTTAGGGTTGTTCATCAGGGTGCACACATTCCAAGTTGCAAACTTCATTACTGATTTGGACTGCAGATAGCATGATCACACTGGATGCCATTATCCTGTCAGGGGAAATGAAACAGATCATATTTAGTCTACCTTTTCTTAGCCCCTCCCCATACTGGCTGAGTAAAGTGGAACCTTAATAAGTCTGTTCAGTCATGACTACAGCTACCAAATTGCACATGTGTCTCATTTTTAAGGAATAAATGACATTCATACCATCATCACATCCATGTAGGTCCATGACCAGAGGCTTCCAGTAATCACTAGCATTTGTTTCCTTCACCCTTCATCAATTGCCATAGGACTTGCTATTGAAGGAAGACCCCTGTGTGTGTGTTTCTTTAATGTGGAGATGCTGTTGCAGATTGGCTATTTCTGTGCTCTGAAAAGAAAATGTATTCTCAGAAATGGTGCATTTTAATAAGAAAACATTGCTCTGTTTGCTCTGTTAAGGGAAGACATAATGATATGACTGACTTTTTTCTAAAAGGGCAGATTTTACAAAAAAGAAGCACTGGGTAGATAAATAAGATCTGTGCATTAATTTGCTGTGATGCTTTATGAAAGTAGGGTGACTTGCTTAAATTATAGGGCAGGTGTAACAAGGCACATGGCTTAGGGGCTGGAGCCCAGCAGCAGGGCATTAGAGGATAATAGCCTGCCTGCCTAGGAGTTCTGGGCCAGCTGATGGGGATGACTGGCTGTCCCGAGAGAAAGTTCAAAGCTTCCAAAGAGATGATGCTGGAGAGATACCTGCCACTTAAGGGCCTGAGGAGACTGTAAGGGCCTGACAGCCTGCTCCACAGCCCAGCACCAATCAGGCAGTCACATGACAACCAACCGGCCACCTGATTGGTGCTGGGCTGTGGAGCCTCAGCATAAGAGCAGGCCCTAAGAGGCAAAGCAGGCAGTTGCCACAGGGATACTGCCAAGGTAACGTTACCAGGCTGAGATCTGTTGCTCCCAGGTACACCTGAAGGTCTAGAGTAGGAACTATGGGGATGGAAGAGGTTCCTAGGAGCCCAGTGGGGTCTGAAGCCCCAGGGAGAAGGCTTTGAACCTAGGGAGAGCAAGGCCCTGCCTAGAAAGGGGCTTAGCTTATTGGTCTAGACAGGAGCTAGGCAAGCCCCTGATTAGAACTGACAGGAGTGAAGCCAAGGGCTTAAGTGAGCCCAGTTGAGTGAAGGGTTGTCTCATATAAGATCTCTAGACCAGCCCAGTAAGAGATGGCTGTTTATGGTGGGGCCCAGAGAGTGACTCCTGTGGAATAATAGGGTCAGCTGTTGCTGCACTGAGGCCAACTGGTCCAGACTGGGACCAGGGCCCAAGTGGATGAAGGGCAAGCACACTCACAGTGAAGAACAGGGCAGGGTTACAGAGAGCTACCTGGCACCTTGACTGGCCTGGAGGTGGGGCCAGAGCCTAGAAAGGCTAAAGGTCCCTTTGAGGGTGGTGGGGCAGCACAGCCGAAAGGAAGACAGGCTCAGCAGGACAGCAGACTGTGATGAAGGAGACTGAAACATGGCTTCTTGATGAGAGGCACCCAGTGAGGGGTCTGGAGAGTTGGGACCAAATGAGAGGAAGCCAGCAGATGGAGGCTTCAGTAGAGGGCCCAAGAGAGAGATCAGCTGAGGTACAACATATAGGAGCCCAGTGAGAATAAGACCAGGGCAGGTTTGCCTGCATTTGTCCTGGAGTATGACCTAAAACTACACACTGCTGGGGTTGGATAATATGATGGGGCTGCCTATGGCAGGGCAGCTTCTAGAAGATGTCACACCTGTGCCTCCCCAGTGGAGGGCAAGTATGGAGTAACAGAAAGCCTCAGCCCTTGTGGGCACCCCATGGAAGGGAAAAGCTAGGGGACCACACCCCAACAGAAAAGCACAGGGGCCCAGGCCCATTGAGTGGGGTCTGAGGCAGGGTCCAGACATACTGACAGATGCCTAAGTCCTGAGTAGGCTGTAGGCTGAGAGTGGGATCCAGGTACATCTACGGACACCTGAGACCCATGGAGCGTAAGGCCCTGCAGCCCCAGTAAGGGCAGAATAGTGGCCCCAGTAAGGGGATGTAGTGTGAGCAATAGACTGCATAGTGTAGGATCCCTATGGGGGCAGGGCCTGAAGGGGGCACATAGTTGGCATAGAGCAGAGTCCATGTAGGTGGGCCTGAAGGGTTATGCAGGAGCATGTAGAGTAGGGTCTGTGTGAGTGGCCTGAAGGACTGTGCATAGGCCAGCCCCAATAGTGAATTGAGGCCCCAGTGAGGGGGCATGGAGCCAAGGTAAGTCTCCAGATGCTTGAGGCTGAGTTTGGGCCAGAGGTCGAGTGTGGCTCAGCAGTGGAGTCAGGGGAGTTGGAAATAATTTGGTTGCCATCTGTGAGGCATGGGACACGGTAAAGGGCAGGTCAGAACTGTGTCTTGCACCCTTGGCATCAAGGCATTAAAATGGGCAGCTTCCCGCCTTACAGACAGCTACCTATTTTATTATAACAAAGGAAAGGCAGGTTAGCAGACTGCTCTAGGCAAGTGGGTGGGCTGATACTATGACTGACCCCAGGATTGGCTCCCTATCACAAAAGAAACTAAAACCTCTGTGTACAGAGCCTTTAAAATTATGGTTTGTAATCTTTTCCACTTAAATTCTATAACTGATTTAGTGTAATTCAGGAGCTTTCAGTTTCACTTCCACCTACTCAGTTCTGCAGATTGCTTAACTCTGTGTGTGAAAAGGAATTATCTGAGTGCTTCTAACCACTCCCACTGACACTGGCTTTGTTTTATTACTGTGAATCATGTTAAAAATATAAATGCCTCACAAGTGTCTCTTCCAAGGAAATTACCCATCTGATTCATTCCGTTCAGCCAATCTTTATTACATTACAAAATCTTTTGTTTCCCCCTTCCTTTTCAAGCAAATTATTTCCAAGTGCTTTCCTAGTGATTATTTTTTCCTTTGTATATATTTTAGAGGGCAATAAGTTCCTGTTGATAGTATAAAGTAAGTTGGCAGATTGTGGCAGATTGAAGATAAAATTAAATTTGGAGACCAAACCAACAGTCTTCTGAAGACAAAACCAATATGTCTTCTAAGTTGAGATTTTTGAGAGACCTCAAATTTTAAAGAAAAACAACTTTGCATAACTCTTCTGATTTAAAAAAAAAAATAAAAAATTCATAAATAGGAAAAATTTAAAATGCAATCAGATTGATCACTAAGGCCAACTATTACAAACATTTACCAAGTTAAGAATTATACATAATTTGAGAAATCAATGAATTCACAATCACACAGAGTTGCCAATTGATCAAATAACCAAACTAGCACAGTCAATAACCAAAACATGAAGTTAATGCTGCTCCTAATCAATTCTTTGAATTAGTAAACTTACGTAGTAAGGAAGACACTTCTTTCTTGCTTCTAAACACCCGTTACAGGAATATGTTCAAAATAAGAAAATAAGTCAACATAACTGGCTGGAATTGGAAGCACATATTGTTTACTTCTTGACTCTTCAAAGAAAAATACAGACTTACATACTTCTCATATATTAAATGATTGTATGTATAGCTCCCTCCTCTGTCTAATTACCTTACTTTAGAGACATTAGCCGTCAACAGCTTCTCAAAACCCAAGGTCCATCCTGAGCCTTGACTGCTTGCACAGTGGAGTGATGTGTCCAGTATCACATCCAGATGCTTACGGTTCCCCAGACTGATGACCAAGTACCCACTTGCACCTAGATCAGTCTCAAGTCCAGTGTAAAGCTTGAATTTATGCCTCGGTTCTGTAGCAAAATCAAGATGCCATCAGTGATGCTTAGGTGCCACAAAAAAAAAAAATCCCCTCCCAAAAAAAATCCATTAAAAAATCCCAGCATGCTGAATAGGGATCTGCCTCAGATCACAAATAGGGAAACATTGAGGACCACAGTCTGGTCTGTTTTAATTCCCATCTCTCTTGAGAGTTTAGGCACCTCCTTGCAGATCCAAGAATGAGGCAACAAGATGCAACCCTGCTACTTGGGCTGTGCTGCTCATGTGCAGTGCAGGCTCCCTCCAGAGCTCCATGTGAGTTCTGAGCTAACTCTTGAAGAGAGCAGGCTTTGCCTGGAGCCCTGCTTTTGCATGACTCTTGAGCCCAAAGGATGAACACTGCTGCTGTCTGCCTTCCCACTAACCTCATCATGAGAAGCAAACTTCCTCAGGTCCAGAACACACCAAATGGATCCAGCCCATGCCATGACAAAAAATGCAAAACCTGCCAACATATCTCCACCACCCCCACAATTACTACATCCCACAACAGAGCCATCAGCATCCCTGCATCTTACAGCTGCACCTCCAGAAATATATATCTTATCCAACTACTCAGTCCCGTCTTGAAACAAGCAGATGCAGGGCTTTAGGCACCTAAGACAATTTAAGTTTAGGAGCTTCCTGAGTAAAATGGCATGTAAGTAGTGGATTTTATGATCACAGTTTTGGCCTTGGGCTGGATTTAGGTGGAAATTTCTTCTTTTGGATCTAGCCCCAAGCTATTAAAAAAACATTAAAAATGATAGATGTTTGACTTTCCAAAATGATTTAGTTGTAATATATCTTGGAAAAACTGACAGCTCCTTTGTGAGTCTCCTTCTCAAAATTTATGAGACTTGAATATTTTTTATGTTTATTTCAAGATTTATCTCCAATCCAATACTGAGAATAACTAAAGTGTTGATGTAATCTTAATTTGATTCTGATTTGATAGCTACTTTTTGTTTTTCATTTAATGTAATATTATTAATAACTTAGTTTGATAGTAATTTTATGTGACAGGTTTTACTGAAATTTATAAGATGAAACTGAGTCATGTTTCTTTTCATGAACAGTATGAGTTTAGGATTCTTTGAGGGCCTGGGACAGATCAGCCAATCTGGTGAAAACTCTGACCAGCATCAGTTAAGAAGTATATCTTCACATTTAGTGGAAACTATTTGTAGCTGTTTTTATATGAAATGTTTCATTTGCAAACAAGAAGAATCAGTGCCATTCAACTAGCCATGTTTTTGCAGACAATTAGCAAGCACAGTGTGGATCATAGTTTGAAAACCTCTGAGTGAAAATAACTGGGAGAGAAAAGAACCAAGAGTTACAGTATAGATTCAGCACTTGTTAACAGAAGGAAAACTCTTCCATCCTACAAAAGCTCCAGTTTTAAGCTTTCTTCTGCTGAACTGCATGTTCTGTTTCCCAAAAGAAAAACCTGGTGTGGAAAGAGGAGTTTGAAGTCTCCTCAGTGCTTCTGGTTAACTATTCTTTTAATGAGGGCTTCATTAGTGCTTGAATGTTTAGCAAGTTATTCGTGCTCATAAAATACTCAAAAGTGAGGACAGAAGCATTTCTTCTAAAACATTTAGTTTTAAGGAAGGCACAAAGAACTTGCTTTCTGGATTCCAAAATTTAATACAAGTTCAAGTAAGAAAGCCTATACCTAGACCTTAGGACTCTGAAATGGTGGATTTAGAAATCCACATGTAAGCCAAGGTCAAGATTGTGTCTTCCAACATGGATAAACACATACTTCACCTCTCTTTAAATAAAACAAACAAACAAACCCTAAATATCCTTCTAAAGATGATACGCTTCACTTGGCCATTTTTGTAAACCAAAAGCATGGTCAAAATACTGGCAAATGTCTTACACTTAGTCTGGTTCATGTGTTTAATGTTAAGCATGTGCTTAAATATTTTCTTTGAACAAAGATATTTTCCTGCATCTTGGTCTTCTTGAAGACATTAAAGAAGGACCTTATCAGGAATGGAAGGCAGCTCAGTGAAAAAGGGTGTGCAATGTCATTGCAGGAAAATTAAGCGCTTATGTCATGGATCAAAGGGTGGTCTACCTTGAGACTCCCAAAGAAGCCTTATTTGCACAATAAAGACTTTGCTTGGAAAATATAGCTGTTTGCTGAGCTGTTTGGGACATCAGCACTCTGACTCTGCCTTTGAAGAAGGAAGTATTCCTTTTCCAGGAAGCTGACAAAAAAAGCCTCAGCTCTCTGAGATGGAGTTGCTATGAGTCCCCAAGAAGCCAGGAAGAGAGAAGAGCAATCGTCTCAAAACCAAAAGCTCCTTCAGGAGGGGAGGACTGAACTGCCTGAGGCAGTGTTTTTGCCTGAGGGATATGATCTGTGACTACTTGGTTTGAGGGTCTTTTGCTAGTTACATTTTAAAAAGATGAGTCATTATTAACTTTTATATTGTATTATACATAGCTGAGTTAGTATTGGGGGAAAAAACATGATGTTATGGCATTTTTAATGTACTGCATATTAGCAAAAAGACAGGTTACACAAAGCAGCCAGGAAGATGTGCACAGTTCTGTTTACATAAATACATTTCTAGGAAAGATTTGTAAAACAAACATATATTTATGGGTATTAACATTCACCAAATGGAACCCAGTTTGTGAGAGTGTCATCATTGCTGTTTAAGAGATGACTCACCTTACAGAAGTCATATCATTTGCTATAGATGTCTACAGGTCTAATTCACAAGGCTCAAGATGTGTTAAACCATTTACATCCACACCCTTATTTTACTGCATAGAAAACTCAATAAGGTAAAAGTTAATATTAAACTTTCATCCTGGGACATGGTCCAAAGTCAGTTACTTTAAAGTAGCTGGACTGCTTCAGGAAGACTTGTTGAGACCATTTTCTATGAGACTTACTAACCAGTTTGGCTGAATAAGTATGAATTGTACTCGTTAAATTGACAAGCTGAGAAATAACTCTTTTTCTGAATGCTGCTCATATCTACCTAATTTGATTCTTTGAAGATGATTCTGAAGTTTGAAAACCATAATCGTATCAGCTGTCATCAAGAGGAAAACAGTTTTTTTTAATTCTTTTTTTAAACTGTCACCTCTCCATAATTGTTTACAGGACCTTTAGGCAATCAAAAGACCTGTCAATCAAATGGTCAGTGCTATGTTGCTTGTAGTTTCCAATTACTCTACCACAGTTGCACCAAAGAAGCTGAATTTGTTCCTCCTGATTTTTATATACATATATAAAATCTATAGCTACACCATGTTTTATAGAAAGCTATAGCATTTTCACAATCAATACTATGGAAATGTATCAGTATATAGTTTGCACATGGACTATATAAAATTATTTTAATAACCTTTCTTGTAGAAAGGAACATAAATTGAACCTGAAACAGCAAAATCGAAATGAAGCAAAAACCTTTGAAACAGCTTTGAAATGAAACAAGTGCACTCAAAGCATTTTGAAAGTAAATACCTGAAAATCAAAAATTATAAATCCAGAACTTTGAAGCATAAATCCTAGAAACTGTCATTCAAATGCATAATAATAAAAAATCAAAATATAATAGGCACATCCATGAATGCTGAAGAAATAAATTAACCAGATGTTTCTGGCTATTGCCAGGGAGTTATTTATAAGTGTCGAAACCAAGTTCTACCCTCAGATGCATTTCTTTTACTATATAGAAATACATGTATATGTAGAGAAGGAGCGAGATTGTGACTTGTGAGCTTGTCAGGACAGAAATAGTTTCCCATTGTGTATTTGTGTAATGCCTAGCATAGCAGTTCTCAGCTAGAGTGTCATGGCACACCAGGATGCTAAGAAAACTTGCTAGAGATCCCAAAACACTGGCACCACTGCTATTGCTGCCTCATGTATCTGTTTTCAGGATGCATGTTGGAACCAAACTGAAAAGCTGCTGCAGCAGAAAGGCACGCCTGCTCGCATTACATTATGCAGGCAGGCACTCTGCTTCTGTTGCAGTTCTTCCTGGTTTGACTCCAATATGCTGCCGGGGGCGGGGAGGTAGTCAGTGGCCAGACACGAAGCCAGTGGTGGTGGTACAGAGGTGACACAGCCACTCTTCTCACCTCCACAGGGCCCCCCCAAAGCACAGGGCCCAGTGTGGTTGCCCTGATTCACCCCCCTCTAGGGACAGCCCAGGCTGCTGTTGGCCCCAGCTGGCAGCACCAGCCTCCTATTGTCCAGCAGGCAGATTGGGGGCTCGCTTGCACCATCAGGAGAGCTATGGGGCAGTGCTGGACTCTTCCTGGGGATGTGGGCCCCCGATCTGCCCGCCAGATGATAGAAGGCTGGTGCTGCTGCCTGGGACTGGTGCTGGATGCAGCCTATGCCAGGAAGATCGGTGATGCTGCTGGCCCCAGCAGGCTGCACCAGCCTCCTATCATCTGGCAGGTAGATCAGGGGCTCATCCTTACCCCTGGGAGGGCTGCAGGTGTTGTGCCAGACTCCTCCCGGGGGTGGAGGCCCCGGATCTGCCTGCTGGATGACAAAAGGCTGGAGAGTAATTTTCTGTGGCAGTTACCAGAGGGAAAAGGCCGAGGAATCCTTCCTTCCTGCGTAGTGGAGGAGGCCAGCCAGCAGGCCACAACCAGAAGACCTGTGAGACTGAGCTGGGCCCAAGGCAACTGGTAGGAGAGAAAAGCTCTGCCAGAAGGGTTTTGGAATTTGAAAGTGCTCAGGAGAAGTACAACCCTATTCCTATTCCCTTAGTCCCAAGTAAGAAAAAATGAAGCGCACCTATCAAACTGGGGCATCAAAAAGAAAGGAGACAGAAGAAAAAAAGCACAGGATGAAAAGGGGAGGCAGACACTGGATGGGTGGTGAAAGGAAATAAGGAAGTTTGAAGAGGAACAGGTGATGCAAGTGGTACATCACTTACAGGGGACGAAGAATATTCTGATCTTGAAAACATCACAAAGGAAGCAAGTGGTGATGTAGCAGGAGAATGTGAAAATAAGACTGGTTTGGTGGTGCGTGCTGAAGAAGACATAGCATCAAATGAGAAAAACAAGACAATTGATCTAGTTTCTGGATCTGCGCCTGAGCTTCACCAGAAAATGTCCTCTAATGGCCCAGCCATCTCAGTAGGTTGCAAAGGGATCTAGTTGTGTCCAAGAGCCCACCACCCACATCTGCAAGCTTTCCACATGATTCCTCTAAACGGTTATTCCCTACATCTGTTTTCTGCAAGACTCTGCACAATGACGAGAGTGTGAAAAGGGACAGGCTCATTTGGAGCCACAAGACAGCTGCCCTGTTCTGCTTTCCATGCTGTCTCTTCCAAGATCAGAACAAAAATCAACCCTATACCATTCCAGGTTCTGCCACGGGGATGTGAACGATAACTGAAGAAAACTGTATAACAAAGTGAAGAGTCACAAAGAGTTACTCTCTGAACCTATGTGGTACCCATGCCATGGAGAAGACCCCTGAAGTGAAAACATATTTGAAAATGTACAGAAGCTGTACACTGTATTTTCATGCAGTCCTGCAAGATAGAAAATTCTTCAGGAAACTGCAGGACTCTCTCTTCACCTGTGTCAACAATGAGATGGAGCTCGAGAATCGATGCTGTTCGCCCCCTCGTGAAAAATCCTAAAGGGATGCTGGATTCTCTCTTCAAAATTGAGGAAGAATTGGACATGACAGCGGGAACCCAGGCTGATGTTTCAGGTCTCATTGAGTGGATGCAATTCTTTGAGTTCACCCTTCTGGCTACAGTGTGGTACAAGATATTGCAGTCCACCAATATCCGAAGCAAGCTTGTCGAAGGATCCAAGCTTACCATGGAAAAAAGTGTTCAATATGTCAAGAGCCTCCTGGAAGAAATTCAACGTTGAATGATTCCTGGCTAAGTCTTCTCATGGAAGCTAAGATCATCCCTGAGGGGCTAGATATCACCACTGAATTCAAGAGAACACAGAACGCTGCTTGACCAATCTCATTTCCTTCTATGACCAGGTGATCTATCACCTGGGCAAGGGAAAAGAGATTGATGTCATATATCTTGACTTCAAAAAAGCCTTCGATCTGGTATCCCGTGATCAACTCTTGGCAAAATTGGCCAATTGAGGCCTTGGGTCCACCACGGTCCGCTGGCTGGGAAATTGGCTCCACGATAGGACCCAGAGGATAGTAATTGATGGAAGTCAATCATCATGGTGTCCTGTGACCAGTGGGATCCCTCAAGGCTCTGTCCTTGGACCCATAATGTTCAACATCTTCATTAATGATGTGGACACTGGAGTCAGAAGTGCACTGGCCAAGTTCAGCGATGACACCAAACTTGGGGGCAAAGCATCCATGCCAGAAGATAGGCGGGTGATCCAGGCTGACCTGGACAGGCTCAGCAAATGGGCAGATGAGAACCTGATGGTGTTTAACACCGAACAATGCAAGGTTCTCCACCTTGGAAGGAAAAACCTGCAGCATCCTTATAGGCTTGGCAGTGCTACGCTGGCTAGCACTGTGGAAGAAAGAGACTTGGGGGTCATCATTGACCACAAGATGGACATGAGCCTGCAGTGTGATGCTGCAGCTAGTAAAGTGAGCAAAACATTGGCTTGCATCCATAGATGCTTCTCAAGCAAATCCCAGGACATCATTCTCCCCTTGTACTTGGCCTTGTTAAGGCTGCAGCTGGAGTACTGTGTCCAGTTTTGGGCTCTACAATTCAAAAAGAATGTGGAAAAGCTTGAGAGAGTCCAAAGAAGAGGCACACACATGATCAGAGGTCATGAAAACAGACCTTACGACGACAGGCTGAGAGCCATGGGGCTCTTCAGCCTAGAAAAGCGCAGGCTCAGGGGTGACCTGATGGCCACCTATTAGTTTATCGGGGTGACCGCCAGTTTCTGGGGTAACAATGATATAACTGAAATGCAATGAATCATGCTTCAATTTGTCTGATAAGACTTCTTCTTTCTAACTAAAATTCTCTGAATTTCTCAATACTTGGAATTATTTTATTTTGTAAAGACATGCACCACCTTCAACAATGAATTGACGGTATAAATAATCACTGTCATCAGCTGAATCCATGCATTTCACTTCCAAATGATTTTGTTTATTCTTGTGCCAGTATTTCTTGAAGGGATGTACCAGCTCTGGTAAGATAAAGGATTGTTTTAAATTATTGTTTCCTTCATGCAAATTCCATTTTTCTTTAATACAAGTGGCCATGTGCTAGGTATATTTTTCTCTTACCACAAAGAAAATACTGTTTTCCTCCATGCAATGTGAAGTATTTGCATATGTGACTTGTTGTTTACCTTCCCTCTCATCTTTGAATTTCCCATTAGATAGTAGGACAGAAAAATCTTCCAGAGAAGATGGAAGAAATGATACCAAGCTACTTGTTGCCAGTGTAAATCCAATAGCACTTTTCACAAAAGGAATGCTTAATCCTGTCAAAATTCCAAAATAAGCATCGAGAGGCTTCTTATCTCATTCTTTCTGTAGTTTCAATTAGATAAGTTATTTTTCATTTCCGTCTGTCAAATATTGCTAATGGTGGGAATGCTAGTCACTCTTAAAAAGCTCATTTTTTTATATAAATGGCGAGAGAGGAATATTATCAACATGTGTAGTGGGTTTTTTCTCCTCTGTTTTCCATCCTTTAATCTAAATATATAATTATGGCCTACTTCTAATTTGCCACATGAGCAAGACAGGGCCAGATTAATGCAACAAATAAAATGGGTTATTTTTAGGCACACCATAAAATGGGTTATTTTTATTGTCCACCCCTACATTGTGGCGTCATCTGCCAGTGTGAATGGCAGTAATGAACAGTGCCTCCTGTAAAACATCCCATTGCCAAGCTTTGCTTTTGGGTTGAGATTATCATGCCTCCTCTCTTGATAGTCGGGCTTCCCTTAGCCTTAAACTAGCAGAATACTAACCTAATTTCAAAGACCTAAAAAGAGACACCTAAATAAATACATAGTAAGAATAAATAAAATGTCAGGACTGCCAGAACTACTGAGGAAGGAAATATATCTGATACTGAATTTAAAAACTGTTCAGATTTGAGGCAAGCTCCAGAGAGGCCATTAGGACTCTAGAATGGTACTTAGGCAGGTTCCAAGACTTGGGTCAAAAACGTGATCTAGAACAGGGGTAAGCAACCCCTAGCATGTGTGTCAGAGCATGGCACATGAAGGCATTTTGCTTGGCATGCGCACTTTGGGGGCAGATGGCAGGGGAGCCATCAGAGGCCTGATCCTTGCTGTGGTAGTGCAGCCCTGGCCCCTTCCCTGCCATCTGCCTTGGCACATGTGAACCCACTGCCAGCAACAAGCCAAGCTGGAGCTCTGTGGATCCCTACATAGCTGCTTGCCGCCTCTCTACTGCCTGCTGCTAGCAGCCCAGGCTCCAGGGTGGGCATGCGCATGTTGGGGAAGACAGCAGGGAAGGAACTGGGAATGCACTGCTACATCAAGGGTTGAGCCTCTTGCAGCTCCACTGCTGTCCACCCCCAGCACACCAACTGCTTATAAGTCAAGGTTTTGGGTGTTATTGGCATTCTACCCAAAAATGTTGCTGACCCCGATCAAGAATATGACTGGTCAATGGTCCCTCAATCCTAAATTTATTTGGTACCTCGGTTTTGGACCACAAACTCTCCTAAATGCTCCAACTTGGGCTCAGAGCAAACCTTGTATGCCTATAGCATTGAGTTCAGTACAAATCACAGCTGTCATGGTAATTTTCCTACAGAAGACATAAAATTGGTTGTGTTGCCTTCCTTTTGTATAGTAGCCTTGTGGTTAGACCATTTACCCAGGAACTGAATGACCTGACTTCTATGCCTTCTGCAGCCTGAAGAGATTCAAATCTCTATTTTCTCCTTCCCAAGTGGATGCCCTAACCACCATGCTCTAGAACAGGGATGTCCAACTGGGAGCCTGCAAGGGGCTGGCATATGACCAGCTGTGTAATGGAGGTTACAGTGGGTGGGGGGGAGCTGTGTGCTGCTGACACTGCCCAGATGGTACATGTCTGCACATCACCAGTGCTCAGTGGTGAATTAAGATTTACTGGGGCCTCGGGCAAACAGAAAATTGGAGACCAGCCACACACCATTATAAACATGAATGTATCAAAAAGCATTAATAAATAGACCTGTTAAATGTTTACACAATGCATTCTATACATATATATATATATATATAAGGGCTTTGTGTGTCTGTCTGTCTGTAACACTCTTGGGGTATGTAGCTGCCAGTGGGACATGGCTCCAGCCAGTGCAGCATGTGGGGGGAACTGCCCATCAAGAATGATGGTGGGGAAGAAGCGGGGGGCGGGCGGTGCATGACATGGGGCCTGATGCAGGAGGGGGGGAGAAATGACAGCGGGGACAGAGTGCCATCATGATGGCAGGGATGGAGAGGATGGAGCAGGGGAAAGGGGGAAGGCCAGCACCACTGGCCTCCCCCTGGCCCTGCTCCTTGGAGGCAGCAGCAGCATGGGGTAGTGATGGCATGGTACTATCCTTGCCCCACCCTCCACTCCATCCCCATCATCATTTTTGATGGGCAATTCGCTATTTAATAAATAAAGCACAAAACACAATGTTGAAATTAACTACTCAATTTTCCACACACAAAACTGAATAAAACAACAGCCTTAAGAAAATGACTCAGAGGCATGGAATAACATGAAAGGAGTTATGTTTTAGTTCAGTGGTCATGTAGACTCTTGTTTAACTATCTTTTTTAAATACACATTTTACATCGTATGTACCCTACAGTAAATTACTACAAGAAAAATACAGGCCATACCAATAGTCTCAAGTACAAATCTAAGAATAGTGATTCTTGCAATTAAAACACAGCAGTAGGCCTACAAAATACGCCTGCATTTTTTAATCATTCCTAAAACATTAAACATGTGCTAAACTTCCTGTACTGTAAATCTCCTTTTACATTACATCAGTGTTTTAATGCTACCATCACATAATTATGTAATTAAAATGTATAGAGATATATTGATATATACACATATACACACACGCATAATCTCTCTTTTTCTGTATATGTACATGTATCTCTATATAGATATCTATATAGAAATACACACACACACACACGTACATACACACTCTTTCTCTCTCTATAATGTATCTCTTGAGACAGACAGACAGATCTGGTGCCTCCTGAGTCTGGGGGGGCACGCACAGAAGCTGATGTCAGATTTTTTAAAGTTCGCAAATGCCAATGGGGAAGGGAAGTACGCAGGACATGGAGACAGGATAACAATATGTTGGAAAATTTTATTTGTGTGAATAGATGTAGAATACAAAGGGGTCGTCGGGTCACGGGGTTTGCGGTGATCCCTTGCTTTCAAGCCCAAGGGCTTGGTGCGGCTGACCACCAGTAAGTCCCAGGCCGGGTAGATGACTTATATAAAGACAGGACCGCCAGGTCACAGGGTTTTCAGTGATCCCTTGCTTTCAAGCCCGAGGGTTTGGTGCAGCGGACCACCAGTAAGTCCCAGACCAGGCAGGCAGCATAGGGTAGTGCACCTAACAAACTAAACTAAGCTGTAAAAGTCCTTATAAGGTAAAGCTAACACTAAACTATTTACAGTGCTTAAGTGAAAATGGCACGGCAGCTCACCAGTTCCATCTTTGTTGCTGGAAAGATAAAGATTACTCCAGCAGGCCTGAAGGTCGCTCAGGGATTCACCCTGGGGGAGGCAGCTCCTGGATGATAGGTCCAGTCACTCTTTGTCGCTTGAGGTTTGGTCATGTGGTTCCTCCAATGAGCGCTTGGAGCGTTGCACTTTTTATAAAAGTTCTGGCAAGAACTTTATCCAATCATTGCAAATGTGCATGCTTGCTATATTTTGTGTTGCTGTGGGTTTTGGTGGGCTTTTGTTTCTTACTGTGTAACTATAGCTGCTAATTTTCCACCTGGCTGTAGCTGGTAATTTTCCGCCTGCTCAGAGACCTTTTGACCTGGTCGACGGGCCCTGCCAGAGGCTTGCCTGGCCTGGCCATGTTCTGAGTAGAGATTCTGACATCCTCCCCCCGCCATGGCCATGGCCAGCCTAGATTATGAGGCTGAGGTCGTCATCGCTACTGGTAGGAGTTACCTGCGATAGGCTTTCTATGTTACTAACGTGTGCGGTGAGTTCAGAAAAGCAGGAGAGGGCATACTTGAACAAGGTGCAAGCGCAACACATTATCACCCCAATGCAACACAATATGACAAGAAGAGACCAAAAAAATTGTTTCCAGTCCCCTAAACCGAAGAGGGAGGGGAGTTTTTTGGCGAGATTGTCCCAAAGATTTCCCACGTCACGGGCGACGATCTTTATGTCTTCCATTTCGGCTAAGATGTCAGAGATGTTGCAGGAAATGGACTTAACATAGAAGCAGCACCGACCTTCAAACTGGAGGTAATTCTTGGTGAGCCAGGAGCACATTCCATTTTCTTTAGCTAACAAAAAATCTAACGCGAGGCGATTTTGCATAACGTAGTCTATGATTTGGTTTTGTTGTTTAGAAAGCAAGGAAATGGCTTTTTGCGTCTGATTTCCTAAGCCTTCAATTTGGAGACCGAGGAGTCTGAGCTGTTCTTGCATGATGCCTAGGCCTATGGGGTTAAATGAAGCTAGGGCTACAAGACCGCATTGGAGCCAGGTAGCGGTATTCTTTGCTGCCTCGCGCTTGGTGCAGTGAGGAGTGGTGACTGGTGCAGATGACAGGCTGTAAATGGTGCCATCAGCAGCATATAGGCGTCCAACGGTACAGGTGCCAATGATGGGGTGGGAGGTGACTCCAGGAGTTGTTGCCACAAATCCAAAAAAATCCAGGAGGCAATGCTGGGAGCATATTATGTTTGGGGAATTGTCATTCGAAATGTTGTCCATCCTCATACCATTGAGGGCTGAGCAGTGTCAGCATATGTTGGGGAAAAGGGGAACAGGAGCTATGGATGGCGGTGTGAAATAACCATTGTAGGTAAAGAACCTGGGGGTGATGAAGAGAATAAGTAGCATTCGTGGTTTTATTAAATTGGTCTGAGATGTTGAACAAAAGGCGTGAATGGGTGGTGGAGCAGGATTGATCCCATGCCGTTGAATTCCACCGGAGGATAATACCCTTAATGTTTTGTGGCTTTAAAGATGAGCAACGGGAAGGGGGTGAGAGTTGAAGTTGGAAGGTTGCGTTGCAATGTTGGTGGTAGCCGAGGTGAGTGGGGTTATGCGTGGGTTGGTAAAAATTGAATTGGAAACACCGAATTTCCACATTGGGGTCGTGGTAGATGTGGTGAAGAGAGAGACGGGAGAGGGTGATGGCTCTTTTGGGATTATGAGAAATGTTAAATTGGGGATCATTCGTGGAGATGTTAGTGATGAATGCGTTGAGAGTAAAAAGGGGTTCCGCTGCAGCCGTTGTTAGGTTTGTACAGATGACACATTCGGTAGTATTCACAGTGAGAGCGACAGCTGTGGCCCATTGGGCAAAGGTGTTTTGATTGTACAGAGGGGTGGCATGCGTAGAGATGATGGTGATGATGACAAAAAAGAGCTGAAAAGGCAGGGAGACAGTTAGGCTCATTTGCTTATCCAATTGCTGCGTGCTAGAAGGTTTTCTGGGAGAGGTGGTACTGGATTGGGGATGTGGAGCCAGTAGGTATTGGGGTGCTGGGCAGAGTTTAGGATGGTTGCAGCCATGGGTTTTTGGGGTCCGTTAGGGTTGGGAACTTGGACCCAGATCTTGTCATCCTTTAGGTATTGTGGGGTCCAGGCTGGTCACTTGATAGGTTGGATTTCCAGCCAGCGGCTGGTACCGTAGTTGACGTTGATAAGCGCGGTGTAAAGATAGTTGTGCCAGCCCTTGAAATCTGGGTTGGTGTTAGAAGTGCGGAGGATTGATTTGAGGGTGCCGATTTTTTGTTCTACAACTCCGTTACTTTCTGGGTGGTATTGGAGGTGGATATGGTGGTTCACGTTGTGAAGGTAGAAAAAGTGGCGTAGGGATTTGGAGGTGAACGGTGGTCCGCCGTCAGATTGAATCTCATGTGGTGGTCCCCAGGCTGCGAATAATTTTTGGAGGGTTGCAATGGTAGTGGTTGCAGTAGTTTTTCTAATAAGGTGTGCCCAAAGCTGGCGGGTTCCGAGGTCAACGGCGACTAGAGCTTTGGGAAACTGTTTTGCCCCTGGGAGGGGTCCCAGAAAGTCTATTTGCCAGGTATACCCCGGGGTGAAGTATATTTTGTCATAAGTGCGTTTGACATGCGCAGCTTTGTTGGTGCGCTTATATTGCTGGCACGCGATGCAGCGTTGAACAGCCTCACACCACTTACGGGACGAAATGTCCAGTTTTTCAGAGGGTCTTGTGCCAGGTAGGTCAATGAGGGTGAATTGGTCATAGAGTTTTCTTCCATTGAGATGTCCCCATTCTTGGTGGAGCCATTGACTTAAGGGGTCCATGGGGTTGCTGGTCGTGGGTGTTGGCGGGGATACTTGTTGCAGTATGTGGACGTCGGTGTGGTCTTGAAGCTGATTATCAAGGAATTTATGGGCCCAGTGGGTTTGTGGGCAGTGTGAGGGTATATGTGTGATAAAGACTCGGGGAAAAGCAGCGGTTAACTGACTTTGAATCGTGTTCCAGGTATCAAGGTACTTGCTGGGGTTCCCACAGCCAGAGGCGACTTTGTAAATGAACATAGAATCTACTCCAAAGACAGGGGTGTCTAAGTGGTGCACTTTGGTGGCATGTGTGACTGCAAGCTGGAAGCCGAGGAGTTCAGTGAGTTGTGCAGATGTGGTGGGGTCCACCTTGACGATGGAGAGTTGCTTGCATTTAAGGCAGTACATGCCCACTTTTGGTTGTAGATTTTTCATACTTCCATCTGAGACAAGCCATGGTTCCACCTTGACTGCTAGGATGTTAGGTGCTGTTCAAATTTCTTGGATGGCATTTGAGTTTTTGTGGGTCCATTGATGCCATTGATATTGCGCTTGTCATAGCAGGGAAATCCAGGTGGCCCTTGTGCCTTGGAACTCAGGAGGCAGTTCTGAATCTAGGTTGGGAAGACAGGAGATAAATGGTGCCTCAACAGTGCCATTGTGTCTGTGCCATGGATGCGCTAGTTCGAGGCCTAGGAGGAGTTTTCCTAGATCTCCATAGCGGTTTTCGGGTCCGTTAAGCTTTCTGTCGGAGAATTGAACGAATTCTTCTTGTTCAATGGTATAAAAGACATAGGTGGATGTCCAGTTGATCCGGACCATGATTAGTCTTAGTGGGTTGTAGCGATGTTGAGGTAAGGGTTGTGTTAGTGTTTGGATGAGAGTCTCAAGGGCTGCTTGGTGGTAAGCATTCCACTCAAAGGATTTTTTCCTTTTTAAGAGGCTCTGGAGAGTCCAGAGGGCTGGGAGGCTCTCTTCCGTGATCCAGTGTTGATAGCAGGTGACTTCTCTCAAGATTTTTTGGACATCTTTGAGTGAGCGAGGTTGTGAATTTTTCCAAGGGAGGAGAGGTTGGGGTCTTTGCAGGTCAGGTTTAAAGTGAGCGGGGGAGACAGATAGTCCGAGGAAGCTAAAGCTTTCTTGTGTGATGGCTGAGCTTTTCTTTTTGTTGATTTTCCACCCATCACTCTCTAAGACGGTTGTTACTTTTGCAAGTGCATCATTCACTGAGTTTTCGTTGTCCTGTAAGATGGGGATGTCGTCCACATATGAGATGACAAGGGTGCCGTCTCGAGTATGTATTTTGTCGAGGGTGGACTGTAAAAGGGTACTACAAATAGCCGGTGAATTCTTATAGCCTTGGGGGCAAACTTTCCACTTGTAAATGCTCCCGTTGATGGATAAATTTAATAGTCCATGTATATCCCTGATGGGGACATTAAAGAACATGTCTTTGAGGTCAAGGGTTGCTCCCTATCGGTAAGTAGAATTAATTAACATGCTGTGTAGTTCCATAAGGGAGCGCTTCATAACACATTGAATGGGGTCATTGCAGGCATTTGCTTGACGGAAGTCAACGACTAGGCGGTAGCTGGCTGGGTTGTTGGGTTTCTGAATTCCCCAGCTGGGTGAAAGGAATTTACTTTCAAGGATTTTTTCAATTCTCCCATCACGCATAAGGTCAGATAGCAAGGTGGCGATGCTGTTATATCCGGCTGGTGGACTAGGGATTGAGCAGAACTTCCATGGCGTGGGATTCTTTGCGTGGGGGACATGGCGCTGATCTAAGGCAATTGGCAACGCTGAAAGTAATGTGGCCTGAAGTTTGAGTCTCCAGATTCCTGTTACTCCTGTGATGTTTTGCTTGGCTAGACCGTAGTGAGGTGATATTGGCCATCTCGGCCGGTAATTGTGAACTTAACAACTTGAGCCTCTTGGGCGGAATTTACCCCTTGGATCCAAATTTTTCTTCGAGTGTTCTCATGGGGGACAGTGGGCTGGATGACATTAGTTTGTGCTCTCATATCCAGGAGGAATTTTACCGGCGTGTGTGGGGCAACTAGTGTGACAAAGGGTCGAGAGTCAGAGTCCGGTTTTAGGGCCACCGCTGATGCGGCCCTTAATCGTTTTTTGCATGTTGGTCGCAATGGTCGTCTTGCCCTTTGAAGCCTTTTGCTTGCGCTAAGCTTAGTTGTGCGGCTGGGTCAAGGTTGCGGATTTCTGATTTCATAAGTCCACTGTTATGGAGCAGGAACCCAAAAACTCTATGTTCGAAGGGCGAGCATTCTGGGTATGTATGAGCTGGCTCACGCACTCGGGATTCGGATCTTAGTTTTGTGGTGAGGGGTGCCACACGGGTGGTGTTGCATCTCCAGAGAATTTCCGGGAGGTCCGTCATAGTATCTAGGAGGACGCGGAGAGGTCTGCCTTCAGTGGTTTTTAGCCATAAGACTACACCTGGCTCTTGTTAAAGGAGGCTTTGTGTTGCTCTGGTGACGGCGAGTGGCTGGACTGGGATTTCGGTCGGGTCATTCACGAACCTTTGGGGAAACTGTTGTTGTTGTTGCTGGTTGGTTAGGTTTAGTGTTACTCCACCCTGGGGGGAGCAGGTGCAGTACGAAATGCCCGTGATGGTGGTGACCAGGTCATATTATGTTTTGATGGCTCCCAGGGGAAGGCTATACACACTTAGGTTACTGCTGGTCAGTAACAGACACACACACGGGACGGGGACAGGCCAGTGTCTGTTGTCAGTGACATGCATGGCAGTTCCAGCGTTTCGATGCCAGTTAACAGTTCTACAGAGGTAAATAGATTCTTTGAAGTCAACCATGTCTGTGGAATTTTCTAACAACAAGCGTCCAATCCGTCCCATTATGGATTCTCCAGGTTGACAACTGGTTGACGTGACCAAGTCTTTTGGTTCTGATGTTGTGCGGGACCGGTGAATGGTGTGTTGCGTGGTATTCCCCTGCTGGTCGGTTGTGATCTTGATTTGGGGAGGCAACCTTGTGACAGAGGATGCAGAAAAGGCTGAAGGGCCTTTTTGCCTCAGTCTTCACAGGCAAAGTCAGCTCACAGACTACTGCACCTGGCAGCACAGTTTGGGGAGAAGGTGAGCAGTCAACAGTAGTGAAAGAACAGGTAAGGGACTATTTAGAAAAGCTGGACATAGACAAGTACATGGGGCCAGATGGGATGCACCCGAGGGTGCTGAGGTAGTTGACTGATGAGATTGCAGAGCCTCTGGCCAAAATCTTTGAAAACTCATGGCTATCTGGAGAGGTCCTGGATGATTTGAGCAGGGCAAATGTAGTTCCCATATTTTAAAAAGAGAAAATGGAGGATCCAGGGAACTACAGATCAGTCAACCTCACCTCAGTCCCTTGAAAAATCATGCAGCAGGTACTCAAGGAATCCATTTCTAAGCACTTGAAGGAGAAGAAGGTGATTAGGAACAGTCAGCATGGATTCACAAAGGGCAAGTCATACTTGACCAACCTGATTGGCTTCTACAATGAAATGCCTGGCTCTGTGGATGAGGGGAGACCAGTGGATGTGGTATACCTTGATTGTAGCAAAACTTTTGATGCAGTTTCCCACAACATTCTTGCAGGCAAGCTAAGGAAATATGGGCTGGATGAATGGACTGTAAGGTGGATAGAAAACTGGCTGGAATATCATGCTCAGAGAGTAGTAATCAATGGCTCAATGTCTAGTTAGCAGCTGGTATCAAGTGGAGTGCCCCAGGGGTCGGTCCTGGAGCTGGTTTTGTTCAATGTCTTCATCAATCACCTGAAAGGTAGCATAGAGTGCACCTTCAGCAAGTTTGTAGGTGGCACCCAAACAAGGGAGGAGTCATAGATAGGCTGGAAGATAGGGCTAGGATTCAGCGTGACCTAGAAAAATTGGAGGACTGGGCCAAAAGAAATCTCATGAGGTTCAACAAGGACATGTGCAAACCCTGCTCTTAGGACAGAGCAATCCTATGCATCAGTACAGGCTGGGGGGCTGACTGACTGGGCAGCAGCTCTGCAGAAAAGGATCTGGGATTTACAGTGGACAATAAGCTGAATATGAGCCCATAGTGTGCCCTTGTTGCCAAGAAGGCTAACAGCATACTGGGCTGCATTGATAGGAGTGTGGCCAGCAGGTCAAGGGAAGTGATTCTTCCCCTCTATTCAGCACTGGTGAGGCCACATCTGGAGTACTGTGTTCAGTTTTGGGCCCCCCACTATAGAAAGGATGTGGACAAATTGGAGAGAGTCCAACAGAGGGTGATGAAAATGGTGAGGGAGCTGGGGCACATGACTTATGAAGAGAAGCTGAGGGAACTGGGTTTATTTAGTTTGGAGAAGAAAAGACTGAGAGAGGATTTAATAGCAGCCTTTAACTACCTGAGGGGAGGTTTGCAAGAGGATTGAGCTAGACTGTTCTCAGTGGTGGCTGATGACAGAAAAAGGAGCAATGGTCTCAAGTTGCAGCAAGGGAAGTTGAGGTTAGATATTAGTGATGGGATTCTTTCCCTTCTCAAGGGGGAAAGTGAGTACTTCACAAGTCAAATGCTAAGGTAAAATTCAATTAAAAACTTTTATTGCAAAGAAGGCAATATACACACACTAAATTATTACAGCATGCCTACAGACTGATACCGTGTCGGGCTGGAGGAAAGGCACTCCACACCCTGCCCATGTATAACTTGCTAGGTCTCAGGAACTGCACCCTGCGTTCAGAGTAGTGAGATTACTTCCTTTATTGGGTTCTTAGCCTTATTCTCCCTGAAGTCTTTTCACTCAAGACTTTGTTCTTATGACTTCTTTACCTGTCTGCCTCTTATCTTCATGGGGGGTTTTTTAGGTTAGAGCAAGCTTCATTGTATGTTGCAAAGCAGGGTTACTTCAGGCTTTGATCAGGGTGTCAGGCTTTTCCAAGGCAGGTGCTGAGGGGACAGCTGCAACTGCATGGCAGTCTTTATTTTTTTCCCTGAGGTTATTTTCTTTCCAAAGTTTGTACAACTCACTAGTGGGTTTTTTTAATCAATTTGCTTTAGGGGGACTCCTGCCTTTCTCAGTTCTATCTATAGCTGTTGGTGGGGAATCTTCTTCGAGTCTGCTGACACTCCTTTTACTATTACTACTTGCTTCAGTTTTGGGTTTTCTCTTGTCAGATTAATCAAGGTCCGTAACCCTTTAATAATTTCTGCCAGGGGGTGGTTCATCTAGGTATCATATCATTGTAGCAAAAAACTTTGCAGGGGGCCTGACCCCTTATGAAGGGTGCTTTCTTACACCGTTTCTGTGACTATAACCTGCAGGTGGTCTATGGTCAGATCCCTCCCCCAAGCAGCTTTGATGAATGCATCGCCACTTAGCTGTCGGACTGCCCCCAGCCAGTCCGTCCATTTAGGCTCTTTAGTGTGTCGGTCTTTGGTCAGGTCTCATGATTCTAAGGTTTCCAATGCAAACTTCATTACTTGGTAAGCATAGTACTATGATTTTTTTGGATCTATCTTTTGGGTGGCCTGTGCTGACTTATACTAGTCTTCTGCAAAGATCTTTATCAGTACAGGCACTGCTTCTCAGGGAGTGAAAGACGTATCTATTCCTTTGGCTACTATCCAATTAGCCTACATAGCATAGGTCTCTTTTGGGTCCTTTGCCTAGCCTGTCAGTTCAACTTGAAAATCTGCTGGTTTCCAGGGGGTCGCTTCATTCATGTAGGACGAGCTGTCTCATCTCTTCCCGCTGGTACCTGGGCTTCATGACCGCACTTACTTCTAAACTCCTGGAAGGGAGGCTCTCCTCCCGAGGGATAGCTTGCTCTTTTGTTTCTTGGACAAGGTGGACGAGTTGATTTTCCTTGTCGCCAGCTACTGCCACCTCCTCCTCTCTTTTCGGCTTCGGAGCCAGATCTTCTAAAGGCAATAAGGTTTCCACCATCTCTCACAACAGAGAAGTGGCACCTTCTAGTAACACAGTCTTCTCAGGTTTCCTGCTACTGGGTAAAAACACCTTCCACTGCAGCAAGGGACCTGAGGTCCCTTACCCTAGAGGGTTCCCATGGATGCACTCTTGTATAAATCTCAAAAAGACTTATGGTTTTTCCACCGCTCTTCAGATGCTGCTGGCCAGGCTGCCCATGAGGAGGGGTCTCTTTGCTTGCATTCTCCACCACTTGTAGGGGCTCCTTCCCTTCTCAAGGAGGAAGGTGAGTAACCCACAAGTCACACACTAAGGTAAAACTCAGTTAAAATCTTTTATTGCAAAGAAGGCAATATACACACACTAAATTATTACAGCATACCTAGACTGCTAGCATGTCGGGCTGGAGGAAAGACACTCCACACCCTGCCCCATGCATTACTTGCTAGGTCTTCCTTTGTCAGGTCCTCAGCCTTGTCCTCCCTGAAGTAGTTTCACCCAAGATTTCGTTTTTTTGACTAGTCTTATCACCTTTTACGGGTTAGAGCAAGCTTCATTGTATGCTGCAAAGTAGGGTTACCTCAGGCCTTGCTGCAGTTTCCTTTTCTAGAGCTGTTATTTCAGGCATTTTTCCAACGCCATTAGTTACTCAAAGCAGTTCCCTTTTCTTATTTTCAGCAGATGCATTAGGTTATTATTCCATGGCCTCCAGGTTCTGTGAAGCTGACCCCTTCGGGTTGTCAGTTTGGCCTCCTCCCAGAGGCCTCTTCAGGACAGACCTCACAATTAGGAAGAATTTTCTCACTAGGCGGGTAGTAAAACACTGGAACAGGTTACCCAGAGACATTGTGAAATCTCCGTCCTTGGAGGTTTTCAAGACCCAGCTGGACAAAGCTTTGGCTTGGATGATCTTGTTGGGGATGGTCCTGCTTTGAGTAAGGGGTTGAACTACATGACCTCCTGAGCATCCTTCCAACCCTAATTTTCTATGATTCTATGCTTTTCAATTTTTCCTCTAGCTTGCTTAGCAACTATATTTAAGAAACAGATCTCTGTATTTTAGATTTAAAGTTAAGTTTTAGTATTCTAATACAATCCAATAAAGGACTTTGGCACTAGGGGTATGCAAAACGGGCCATATTCGATTCGGATTCAGATTCATCCTGAATCGGGGGACAGTGATTCAATTAGTTCATTTGGATCACTGTCCCAATTCAATTAGGCTGAATCTGAAGATTCGATGCTGATTCAGAGAATCAGAGATTCAGTCATAGACACAGCTTTAAATGGTTTTTCTACATACCTCAAGGTACCAGGCGCAGCTCATGAATGCTGAGATGGTGGGGCAGATGGAGCATCCCTCAGGAGCACAGGGGGCCCCTTGCATGCCCTATGACAGACCTAGAGGTGGACCAGAAGCACTTCCAGTCCACTTCTGGATCCATCGCCAAGCATGCAGGGGACCCCTCCCAAGGGACACTCCATCCACCCCACCATTGCAGCATTCATGAGCTGCCTGGTACCTTGAGGTATGTAGAAAAAACATTAAAGCTGTGTCTATGTCCAAATCATCAAATCTCTCCGAATCTCTCCAAATCAATTTGGAAGGTTCTGATTCGATTCGCAGAGATTAAAGGGTCTCCTGATTCGATTCAGAGATTCGGCCGCTGAATTGGGCTGAATCTCTGCCAAATTGAATCAGAAGCTGAAGCTCTGCACAGCCCTATTTGGCACCTGTAGGCCTTGCTCAAGCATTGATCAATATATGCTGCTCATACAAAGACTTTGCTAAAGCATTGGCCAGAGTAGGCCTCACCAGCAAACTTGACCAATGCATCATGCAGGCTCCCCCAGCCTGCTACCAAGTTTCCCTGCTTTCTAATTCTCCTTTTATACTGTGATCAAAACAAATTATGTATCGCATTCCATCTGTATCTTGAATATCACAAACTGCCCTGTACTGCAGGGTTTGTTTCACATTCTGGCCCGGGTTATCCCATTCCAGCCTTATCGTTCTGGTGTTGGACTGTCCCACCTTGTACCATTATCTTTCCCTCCCATTTCTTGGTATGAGTGCACATCCGGCTCACCTGCCAAGTTTTATTTATGTAAGGAGTTTGTGTTATCCCAACGACCTTGTCACAGGTACAAATGTGTTAGCTCCTAGTCTGATGCAATTGTTAGGCCAAAACTTGTTAGAGTTGTGCTTGTAGACAATAAACGTGGCTGAATCTTTGTCACTAAACCGAGCCTGTGGTTCTCCTTTAAAACAAGGTTAGTGTCAGGATCTCCTGGCTGCGAGTTTGCCACGCAGGTTCCTGAGACCTCAACACTGATAGCAAGGCAGTAACACCTGATGAGGACACCAGCAGCAAGGACACCATTGAATCCAGATAACAACACCCAAAGGCAAAGCAACACCTACCGTACCTAGCTTTTGAGTATATGAACCTGCTGAGCTGGACCCTGAAATCTGAGTTAAATCCAAGGCTCCCTAGACAGTGCTTGGAGACAGTTAGGTAGCTCACAATGGGTTCAGAAACAATCAGCATTCAAACTTGGGAGCTACTAAAGTTACCATGCTGACTGACTAGCTGAGTGTGACTAACTGAGTGTGGCTAGGCAATAAGAAAACAGTAAGAACAAACACTGCCCCACGATACTTGCCTCAGGGTTGAAGCAAGGTACCATGAATCATGATCAACCACCTGGAACCCACTCTGGAAAGTATGCACCAATACTTTTTGTTTCAAAGAACTAAAGACTCATTCTTAAAACACAAATGCTAGAGGAGCCACCAACCTCTCAATTACACCAAAGTAGTTAGAGCACTCAGGGTGGGGGTGATTTGAGTTCATTTCCTTCCTTTGCCTGAAGGGGTTAAGTCCCAATATTCTCTTTTCCTGGACCAGCACCCTCACCATCAGGCTATAGGCTATTTGAGTGAAAAGTGAGAGGGGCATGTTTCAAGCCCCCTTATGAAGCCAGGTCACTGCAGAAAAGAAGTAAAGATTTACTGGAGCATTAAGCACAAGTTGGAGAATGATCCTAACCCAGTGGCTAGGGGACTTACCCTGGGTTTGAGTTTGGGTGATTGTGGGGTCAAGCATCAGATTGTATCATGCCCTATTGCCAATGCAGGGAGAGCCCAAGATCACGGTCCCGGGCTTCTCCTGCACCGGCAAGTAGCAAGCTTCCGCTGCTGGGAGCTGCCTCAGCTAAAGAGGCTCCTAGCTGTGGGGGTGCACCATGTGTTTCCATGGTGGGGAGTCCTATCAGATGATCTGGGCTCACAATTGCAGGGGCACAGTAGCCTACATGATCAATTAATGGTGTAATAGGAGACGGCCCCAAAATTATTCCACATTTTTTGTGGAATAACTGTGTGGTTTATTCCTTGTTTTGTGATGCCATTAAGTGCTTTAACATGTGGCTGGGTTACAACTTAAGATGTGATTAACTAGTTATTCGTGTCTTAACTATAATGTCTGGCAGTGGCCCTTGTCTTCTGGGTTGCAATTTCAGTCTGGGTGCATATATTTTGAGGGTTTAATTCTTTAAATTTAGCCCCTATTGTGCAAACACCCAGGACAGATACTTAAAATTGAATTCCAGCTAACCTTTAACACAACTCTGAGCAATCTAAGCCTGCAGTATGTTGATCAGCATTTATGTAAAGATTAACAAGGATTTTATTGCTTTATCTTGTATTACTATTCTTGAAAGTTCGCCACATGTCCTGACCTAGCTATTATGCTTACTAATACTATATATAATTTGTACTTAAGTTTTAAAACAATATAAATGTATTGTATCTAGCCTTTTATATTTGTTAAGCATCACTAGAGGGATTAAAAATACAAGAACTCAGCCAAAAGCAGCCTCTGGGAAAGATGTGTAGTTGATACAATGAAATCTAGCCAAAATCTGAGCTTAAACAATGGGTGACTCACTCGTTCATTCCATTCACTCTTCTGCTGGAATATACAACTGAGTCAAAGCAAACAATAGCTTTGTTGAATGAGTTGTTGGTGTTTATTGATCTCTTAAGGAATTTAGGGAGGAGAAAAACAGATGTGTGTAAAGATTATAAATGTTATGGTTTAAATGTTCTTATCAGAGAAACCAAGTGTAATGAGCTTAGTTGTATTCAATATTTATTAAAGGACAAGTATGGTTGCCAGCTCTTTTATTTTTATTGATAGTCTTGTGATATTTGGTATTTTCTCTTAAAGCTTGAGGTCCTGGCATTATGGGGCATGTGTAGATGAAACGGGGGCCCTAAATTGAAGTGGTGGGTTTTAAAAAACACCACTTCAATTTAGGGCTGATTAAACCCCTGTGTCATGCACACACCCCACTGATTTACCTGCCTCTCCAGTGGGGAGAGAAAGGTGAGCTGCCGGCAAGTAGAGTGGTCCCTGGGCTGCAGGGGGGGCAGGTGCTTCCCTCTACAGCAGTGGCAGCCCTCCCACAGGCACCCAGCTCAGGTGGTCCCAGGGGGCACCGCAGCCACAGAGGGAAGCACTGGGCCCCTGCTCAGCTCAGGCAAGCAAGCTCCGGTGGGTGGTGGGGAGGAATCAGGCTTGCCACTTTTCTTGGGCAAAGCCTGTTGTCCCGGACTGCGGCCAGGCTACCTACAGGGCTTCCTGAAGAGCCATGGAGCTGCACAGAGCCCGGTGCTTCACTCCGTGGCTGTAGGGGCAGCAAACTAAAACTCCTCAAAGGAGTTTTGGTTTGCTGCACCCCAAGTCATTTAAGGAGCATTACACCGCCAAATTTCCCACAGGGGCTGGAATTAATGTACAATACACCACGAAGGCATGTAAACACTGACACGATTGCACCAGTGGTGCAAAGGCATATAGCGCACTTTAAACTGTTCTGCACACACGCCCCTCGTTTTGTCTGCACACAGACATGATTAGGTGAAAATCTTAGCTTCCAGTTTAAAAAAGTAAGCAAGCTCCTGCTTCTGCTGGATTCAGAGGCAAGCTGGGAAATCTTGGCTTGAGTGTAACCCAAGGAGTTCCTGAACTAGATGATGAATACACGTCTAACCCTGCTTATGTTCTACGTGTTCAGTTATGGCTATGTTCTATATGGCTAACTTTATGTATTTTTTCTCTGCCTACCCTCATTAGTATGCAGGTTTGAAAGTTTAAGGGCTACTTCCATCTATTTTCACAACTTGTGAGTTTGGGTCTGCTGTTTGGGGTTAAAGTGTAGAATTATAAAAGGTAAATGGATCAGATTGTGTGTCTACCAGCCCTCTTTCCAACACTATGTTAGAAATGGAATATTGTTAGAAATGCACAGCTTGCAGCTTGCACCCGATAAGAAAGAAACACTGCCAAGGACTTTTTTTTCCTTTCCCAGCCTTGCCACAGCTTTTCTTATGCCAAATCGCAGACTCTCCCCCAGCTTCTCCCTAGCCGTTCTCATACAGATTACAGAAGCTGGAATTCAACTGACTGTGTCCTTGAAAGCGGGGGGTGTGAACTCTTGGCGACCTGCTGTAGTTTCTGAGCATGCTTAATTAGCTGATGCATATTTACCTCTCCACCCTGCATACTTAAGTAGTTAATTATACTATACTTGCGATGTATGTAGTGATGTAACTACATGTATGCTTGTATGAAATGGAAGTGAGCTGTAAGAGTTCCTGTTTCTGCACACGTGCCCAGGAGGCAGAAGATAAATACTGCCTGCAAAATTCCTTTGTGGGTTCAGAGTAATCTGAGTTTTTGACTCTGCTCTGACCCTATTTGCAAATACACCTTTTGTGCCATCTAATGAGTGTGCGTCTGTGATTTTTGTGGCCTCCAGGGAAACGAACCGCTTTATGCATCAACTAGGCCACAAATGTTGCTAAAGGAGAGTTATGCAAAGGTCATTAAAAAGCCAGCACTCAATGCAACTATGCAAAGATCTGCGGAGGTGGGGGCAGTTTTAGTGCAGAGATTATGTGTCTGTGAAGAGCAGGAGAGATTCTGGATAGGAGTGACTCGCTAGATGGCTTTATTCAGCATTAACTTCTTAAGGGCCCCTCTACATGTTCACATAAAGGTGCAGTGGGATCTAGTGTACGGTCCACACAATCACACCTCCTGCTGTGCCACACGTGCATTGTGGGATTATAATTAGATCCCATCATGCCTTATTGCTGGTGCAGGGGGAGCCAGGACTCCGGCTGCACCAGCAACAAGCAAGTTCCCACAGCTGGGAGCCCCCTTAGCTGATGGAGCTGCCAGCCACAAGGGCATCCCAGTACTCCTGCAGCTGGGAGATCCTAGCTGCTGCAGTCTTCCATCTGCAGGGATGCATGGAGAGCCCCTGCAGCTGGGAGATCTCAGCAGCTGCAGTCTCCCCCGTGCCTGGGGTACCCTCATGGCTGGGGGCCCTGTCTGCTGATGGGGCTTCCAGTTGTGGTGGCATGTGGTCCTGCACCTGGGAGCCTGTGTCAGTTGTGAGCTCCCAGGCTTGGGGGTGCACATGGGTCCCCACAACTGACAGCGCTGATCTTCAAGTTCCACCAATCAAGCTAGCCCATGTTCTGCAGTCCTGCTGTCTGTTAGCTGCTTGTGGTGATGATGCTTCTAATTTCACAGCCCTGCAGATTGTTTTTAATTCATTCCAATTAAGTTATATTTGGTTTTGCTTCCGTACAGCCCTAGGCCCCTAGCATTAGTAAAGCTTCTAGTTTATTTTTAACTGAAGAAAAAATTGTGGTGTTTCATATGTGATGATGCACCTCACTATTTGCAACTCCCTTTTTCAAAGTTCTAGACCTACCCATGGTGGCCCCCCGGGTTAGTTTGGCAGTGGCTGAGACTGTTAACTGGACTTTCAGTTGAGGTTCAATAGTTATGATTTTCATTAAGGTTGGGTGTTTGCTCTGTTTTTCCCTTGGAATAAACCCTGTTTTAGCTGAACACTGCTTGTGAGTGGGGAGGTTTGTTCACATTAGAACACAGTGCCTGGTAGAAGGGTTACATCTGTAAAGTGAATTTAAAGTGTATTACGTTTTTAATAATATTGATAATAATACTAATTTGGGATATACATTGGAAGGGACCTTTACTTCAGTCCGCTGCTATCATGGGCAACTACTATATCTTTCATAAACCTTATATAATACTTTTCATTACTTGTTTAAGACTGTTTCATTATTTGGAGGTCCGATTTGTAATTTTTTAATGGCTGGGATTTAAATGTTCAGTACTAACTGTAAATGATGTAAATGATGAGTCTATCACCTCAGTGCAGACTGATTTTGCATGTATAATAGCGAGAAAAGAAATCCTCCAGTTAAAAATGTTGGCATGGTATGCAGCAGCTGTGCCCACAAGCTGTAATAATATCCAGAAATCTTTGAACTGCTTATACTTGAAGCTTCAAGTTTGTGGTTCTGTGCAGTAGCAGATCCATTAGTTTTTATTCTCTCTGTGTCTACCATGCTCATGCTAGAGAGAGAGGCACAGTGAGCAGAGGTTTTTACGTATGTAATAGAGTGCATCGTTTGGCCCCTCACCATCTATCTTGCTCATATACACTTCATCCTGCATTTAGGACTTTCCAGTTTCTCACCAGCACTTTGATCACAGTGCTTGAGGTTCCAAAACATGTAACTGATTAAACTAAATTAAATATTGGGTGAATCTTCTCCCATCCTGAAAATGTCTTTGGATGTCCGTGCCCCACCGCCACATCTTCGACACCCTCCGCGAGCTGGGCTTACCAGACGGCGTCATAGCTTCGGTGCGAGAGCTCTACTTCGGCTGCACCACGACCGTCCGCGCCACCAAAAGAGAGACCGCGGAGATCCCCATCCGGTCGGGAGTGAGGCAGGGCTGCCCCCTCAGCCCCATCATCTTTAACCTGGCCATGGAACCGCTCCTTCGCGCTGTGGCGGGCGGCCCCGATGGGCTCGACCTATACGGCCAGAAGCTGAGCGTCCTGGCCTACTCCGACGACCTGGTCCTCCTGGCCCCCGACGCCGCCCAGCTGCAGCAGATGCTGGACGTGACATCCGAGGTGGCCAGATGGATGGGCCTGCGCTTTAACGTCGCCAAGTGCGCCTCCCTGCACATCGACGGCAGGTGGAAGTGCCGCATCCTGGACTCCACCCTCACGGTCCAGGGCCAGGCGATGAAACACCTGCGCGACGGCGAGGCCTACTGCCACCTGGGGACGCCCACCGGCCACCAGGCTAGGCAGACTCCGGAGGAAACCATCGCCGGGATCGTGCAGGATGCCCGCAAGCTGGACTTGTCCCTGCTGGCCCCCTGGCAGAAGATTGACGCGGTGAACACCTTCCTTATCCCCCGCATCGCGTTCGTCCTGAGGGGCTCGGCGGTCCCCAAGACCCCCCTCAAGAAGGCGGACACCGAGATCCGGCGGCTGCTCAAGAAGTGGCTGCACCTGCCGCTGCGGGCCAGCAACGAGGTCCTACACATCCCCTACCGGCAGGGAGGCGCCAACGTGCCCCGCATGGGAGACCTGTGCGACATCGCAGTGGTGACCCACGCCTTCCGCCTCCTCACCTGTCCAGACGCCACGGTAAGTACCATCGCCGCCAGCGCCCTGGAGGAGACCGCCCGCAAGAGGATCGGGCGGCAGCCCGCCGGACAAGACCTGGCCACCTTCCTCAGCGGCTCGCTCGAGGGCAAGTTCAGCCGAGACGGCGGGGACTTTGCCTCGCTGTGGAGCCGAGCCCGCAACGCCACGCACCGCCTCGGGAACCGCATCGGCTGCGCCTGGAGCTGGACCAAGGAGGGTCGGGAGCTGGGAGTCTGCCTGCGCCCAGCCCCGCATGCCGACCGCATCACCATCACGCCCCGCATGAGGACCTTCCTGGAGAGGTTCCTGAAGGACGCCGTCTGCAACAAGTACGCTGGCGACCTGAAGGCCAAACCCGACCAGGGCAAGGTCTTCGACGTCACCTCGAAATGGGACGCTAGCAACCACTTCATGCCCAGCAGGAGCTTCACGCGCTTCGCGGGCTGACGCTTCCTCCACCGCGCCCGCCTCAACTGCCTGCCTCTGAACGGGGCCGTGCGCTTCGGCCACCGGGACAAGAGGTGCCGACGGTGCGGCTACGCGGTGGAGACCCTCCCCCACGTGCTGTGCAGCTGCAGGCCGCACGCCAGAGCCTGGCAGCTGCGCCACAATGCTGTCCAGGACCGCCTGGTGTGAGCCATCCCGGCCGGGGCGGGGGAGATCTCCGTGAACCGCACCGTCCCGGGCTGCGAGAGCCAGCTGCGCCCCGACATCGTCATCACGGACCACGAGGCCAAGAAGATCGTGATGGTGGACGTCACCATCCCCTTCGAGAACCGGCGCCAAGCCTTCACCGAGGCCCGGGCTCGCAAGCGGGAGAAGTACGCCCCGCTGGCCGACACCCTGAGGAGCCGCGGCTACGACGTGACGGTGGACGCGCTCATCGTGGGGACGCTCGGAGCCTGGGACCCCAACAACGAGAGCGTCCTCCGCGCCTGCCGCGTTTCCCACCACTACGCCAAGCTGATGCGCTGCCTCATGGTGTCCGACACCATCCGCTGGTCCCGCGACATCTACATGGAGCACATCACGGGCCACCGCCAGTACATCGACCCCTCCAGACCAGCCGCCGCCGGACCGGACCCGGAGGACGCCGCCGCCTGAACCGCCCCCCCACCGCTTCGCTTCGCGTCGAGAGGACTTCGCCGCCACGGACGACCCCGCCCCACCCGAAGAGGACCCCCGTGATCGGACTCTATGGACTGAGACGCTCACTCCGAGCCACTTCCTTCAACATCGCGGACCACTGTAACGGGTATGTGTGTATCTATCTTCTTTCCCTCTCAGCGTTGCGATCCCCCCCTCCCCCCTCCCCCTTCCACACCCCCCCACCCCCGGGCTTAGTTGGCTAACATTGTATGGTATGTAACCTAGTCGCGTTCCACTCCTCTCCCCCACCCTGGATTGTTAGTCCCTCGCTCGGGCGCTTTGTATTTCCATCTCAACATTGTCATCTTTTTCCTGGATTCCCCAACCAAAACATCTACTAATAAAAGTCAATCTCCTTGTCTGCTTTCTGATATTTTTTGGTTTCTTGACTCTTACCCTCATCTGTTTGTCCCGAGGAAATGATGCCCTCATCTGTTAGGGCTGCTGTGCTTTGTTCACTGATAGCAAAACCAGTAAGCTCTTTTCCAAAGGCAGAACCTCAAATTAGACTTGTCATTTTCATCTTCCCTAGTACTATCATATGAGAGCTGTCACACTGCTGTCCGATCGCAGCACAAGGGACCAGAATGGCAGGGTTAGAAGGGTCATTTAGCTCTCTATGGGACTGTTAACGTGAATCCAGCTCACGTCGCCCGATAGGCGGTGGTGAGGTGATAGTCACAGAGGCAGAGAGTAGTTGAAGGTAGAGGTTTATTTACTCACAGTGAGCATTGAGGAGAGAAACAAGATGCAGAGAAGTAGACTGCTAAGCATGTCGGGGCCAGCAATGAAGCAGTGTTCAGCGGTTGCTAATCATGAACGGGAGGCAGGAGCTAGGTGATCAGGCTAGCGTCCCTTGTGATAATCGAAGCGGGTGATGAACGACCTCGCTTGGGTGCAGCTGTGCGCTCCCTTATATCACATGGGTGACGTGCTCAACGGCGAGCTGGCTGTTTTCACCTATCATCTCTCAGGGTTCTGTGTTCAGGCCTTATTTGGCGTTGTAGACCGGCCGACCTCACCTATGTTGGTGAAGCTCTGATAACAGAAGTAGTGGTATGGCAGTGTTTGTTTTACCCTTTTGTGATGGTTGCCGGAAGGAGGGCAGGGCTCGCCATCTTGGTGCCTCGTGCATCGATGCCGCCAGTATGGTGTGCGTATGACAAGAACCTATGAAAGTCTTTTGTATCCAGATCACTAAAAAAGCATACATAAAAAAATAATTTTGAGTAGTGTCTTGCATCACAAGCAGCCAGACTTTTTTCACATTACACAAAGCCCAAAGTAGGCTTTTTATGTAATCCTCATCAGTGTCAATGGCTGCCAAAATTTTGTGGGCAAATATTAATCACCATTAGAGGAAATGATTCCATATTACCTGTTTTACTTCACTGGCTGGATTAAGGTTGTGGTATTTTGAGGGAGAAAGACCAACTCCATTACTTAGTATACATTTGTGCACAGAACAGTGATCAACAATTAACACAATGTGTCCATCTGGTGTGGTCATCTTTCTGTTCAAGCTCTTGATACATTGAGTGAAATGTTTGTGGCATCCATGCAAATGTCTGTCATTCTGAAACGATGACACTGTTTTTACTTTCTCTGACAAGAATGTGTAACTTTTATGTTTCTGCCATGTTCGTAGTGACTGATATTGAAACGTGGTCTTTTGGATATTTTCCCTAGTGCATTTTTGTCCTTTGTGGCAATAGGTCTTATGTGAGGCGCACGTATAAAATACGTTTCATCCTTACGGTATATCAGCGGATGTATGTCCTTTCAGAACTTCTAAGACAAATCTCCATTGATCAAGCTACTCAGAAAGTTGAAAGGCCAGAAGACTTTTCTTCACCCCAGATTCTTTTGTAGACAAGACCATGGTGATCCTTAAAAAGCTAAACCTTCAAAAGTTTCAAATAAAACACATGAGACAGCACATGTGCATTAAAAATATGAAGCATTTGCTGCCTGGCGCTGGACAAAGATTTTCTGTTCAATGTCAACATCTTTTGACTGCAGCTCAGACTTCTTTCACAATAAATGCACTCAGATATTCAATACAGGAAGCTGTTTATACTACATCAAGGAATAATGAATGTGTACCAAACAGTTTTTAGCATAAATGATGAGAAAGGGCTTAAAAGATTTATTGAAATAGGCAAAAGTTTGTTAATATCAACATATGTGGGAAAGAGTTCCTAATAACTTACACAAAAGGGACCAGGACCTTGTCTCCCTGCAATGAATAAGGGAAATAGACTGAGCTGGGGGAAATCCCATCCACAGCTGGGTAATCACTGAAAGCAGTTACAGATATTAAAAAATTCTCCCGTTTTGGGGAAGGAGGCAAAACAATACGGCAGGGGGTCGGACTTGATGATCTGCTCAGGTCCCTTCCGACCCAACCAACTATGAAACAACACCAGATTCAAGGGTGAATGAAGACAATTGAAGCTTATCAGGCAAAGCTGCTGAGCAATATACAACCGTAAAGAAAATAAGAATGAGAGCCAGGTATGTATGTAGCTGTAAATCAGAAGCAAAATCTTGCCTGCAATATTTTAATTACATTCCACTTCCTTACTCCTTCCAAAGGTTTCTGTGAGGAATAACCAAAAAAAAAAAAAGGAAACTATTTCTTGTTTTTGGTATCTATAATCCATAATATCTACTCCCTCCATTTCACATTCTCTAAAGTGATTTTAGATGCATCTGAAGTAAAAAAGTGACTGCTTACTTCATAGTTCATGTATAAGGAGCAGATGTTGCCTGCCTTCTGCCTGTCTTCAGACACACGTGAATAAATACCTCTCTCAGAAAAATTTTGTAACTTTCTGATGCAAATAGTCTTGTTCAAACCAAGTTTGTGTTTGCCTGACATTTAGGTTATATCTGAACGTTGAAGCAAAATTTCTCTGGTTCTGCCTAATGCATTCAAAAACACTTAGAGAAGGAACAAAGCCTTAAATATGAAACTTCAGTTTAAGTGAGTAAGGGAGTGTCTGCATTAGTCTTGGATCTGAGCCTGACGTGGTTTTGGTTCCAACACTAGAATAGTTCTGCTCATGTGATCTCTCCTTATCTCTGCCTCATACTTTCTCCGTAATTTCCTTCTCTTCAAAAGCTCATGCCGCTTTATATCATATCTGCTATTAATGATTCATCCCAACTTTCTATCATGCTCAGGTGTATCAGCTACATAGCTAGATGTATTTATTTATTTTTGAATATTGAAATGAATTCATAATAACACAAAACAGCCACTTGATACTGTGTTGCCTTGTGCCTTCTCACTTGTGACATGTATATTTATATTGAAATCTCCTCCAAATAGGGATTTTGTACGGTACCAGTAAAGGATGCAGAAAGAAAAGTTAAAAGTGAAAAAATGAAATTTTTATAAAATTTGGGAAGTAGCATTTGGGGTTGAAATTCATTACATGCCACTAATAGAATCCACTAAAGTCCTCCATTTTTAGAACCCTACTGAATTCATGGTGGAAGTGGGCTGCATGGCTGATCCTTTAATTTTGCAGGTTCCCTTGTGAACACCCCACCATTGCTGATTGGCTGACGGGTGCCAGTGGCCCTGCTGCTTGTTGCTGACCAGCGGGGAGGCAAAAATGGAGCCATATTTAAAGCTATGGTTTTTGCCTCCCTGCCAATCAGGGACGAGCAGCAGGGCCCCTCCACCAATCATCAGGGGTGGCAGGGGGTATCCAGAGGAACCTGCAAGGATAAAGCAGTCCAATTCCACCATGAATTTGGTAAGGCCCTTATACTTTGGTAAAGCAGACCGCAGCCAGCAAAGCCAACCGCACCTTGTCATGCATCCAAAGATGCATCTCAAGCCAGTCCAGAGCGGTGATACTCCCCCTCTACATGACGTTGGTCAGGCCAAAATTGGAGTACTGCGTCCAGTTCTGGGCACCGCACTTTAAGAAGGATGTGGCCTGCCTTGAGAGGGTTCAGAGGAGGGCCACCTGCTTGGTTGGAGGGCAACAGGGCGGGCCCTATGAGGAGAGGCTGAGGGACCTGAACATATTCAGCCTCAGCAAGCGGAGGCTGAGGGGGGTTTGGTGGCTGCCTACAAATTCATTAGGGGAGATCAGCAGCAAATAGGAAGGGCCCTATTCCCCCCAGCAGTACCTGGGGTGACAAGGAACAATGGCCAGAAGCTGCTGGAGAACAGGTTCAGGTTAGAAATTAGGAGGCACTATTTCACTGTTAGGGTGGCTAGGATCTGGAACCAACTTCCTAGGGAAGTGGTCCTCACTCCTACCTTGGGTAAATTCAAAAAGAGTTTGGATGACCACCTGTCTAGGGCTGTGTGATCCCAGCATGTTCTCCTGCCAGTGGCAGGGGGTCAGACTAGATGATCTGTTCAGGTCCCTTCTGACCCCAAACTACTATGAAACTATGAAACATTTTGTATGGGTATAAAGTAAGGGTGGCTGAGTTGGGCCCTAAATATTTGCCATGATTTCTTATTATTATTTTTTTCAGAGAGAAGGCTTCTGCCATGTGCTGCATTCTCATTCAATTCAGATTGACTTCCCTCTTCTTCCTCCCTAATCAGTTACCTAGGAGATAATTAACTAGCTAGCTGAGTGCATGGGGGCATGTGGTCATGGGAGGTATTTAGCTTCCAAGCTGGAAAGAGCAAAAAGACCTCCCATGGTACCTTCAGGACCTCGTGAAGCACAGCCGGCCATCTCTTTGACTGGGGGTCAATGACCCTTGAATTTTACAGCCTGAGTGAGTCGTGTGGCATTGCCAGAATTATGAGGTATCTGCTGAAAGCACCTGGACATTTCCTAGATTCTGGAGGTGACCTGACCAGCAGAGTTGAGGTGCCCCATCCACTGCCACAGCCAAATCTAGGCACGCAACTGGAAGTTCAGGGAAATAAAGCATCTCATCACCACCCAGGGCAAGGAGGTGCCAGCTCCAGTGCCAGCTCCAAATAGGGCATGGAATCAGGGATGTCTTCAAAGGCATTGCCCAGCAGATGAACACATAGGGGCCCAACATACACTGGTTGCACTGTCTCACCAAGACCATGTTGATAAAGAGGCAATATTTCTAAATGTTTAATGCTAGAAAGGCAGTCTGTGGGACAGAGGTAGAACACACTGTTCTACAAGGACCTGTGACACTCCCTTGCCCTGACAAGGGCAATTGACATCCCTCCACCCACAGGACCGGGGTGTTCCAGAGAAGGCAACCACAGGGACGCCTCCAAAGGATAAGGAGGCACAGAGAGGCCCTGGGACACACAGGGGCTGTGAATGTTCCATGATGGTAAGGTTCACTCCAGTTCCATATGACTGTGTTAGAGACACAAGCCCTAAGGGAAACATGGGAAGCGTGGGAAAGGGACAGGCAGCAGGAATGCTGAAACTGCCATAGGCAACCCCCTGCAGTCCTAGCCTTCACTAAGACCATTATGGTCAAGAAGCCTACAAAGGGGTTTTGGCTGGGCAGGAGGAGCTGGGAATGCTGGGGCATATGGGATGGTGAATCTCCCATTCCTCCCCCTGCCCCCTGCCGCCCTCACTGAAGCCTGGAGCCTAACCAAGGTGCCAAGTTCCCCCATTCTCCCCCCAGTCCCAGATTTAGGCACAAGCTAAGAAAGCTGCAGCTTAGGGCCAAACATTATGAGGGGCCTCTAAGCCAACTCCCAGACCAGAAATAACCATGAACCAGCAAACCATGGCCCTGCAGAGTCAGGTGGAAAGGTCGCAACTCCACAGCAGCTGCAGTTGAGGTTTGTCCCCCCCACACACACCCCTGGCCTGGGGGGGTGCAGGTATCTTTACCTGTTTTCTGGTCAGAAATTCCAGCTGCGGGGCTCCATGCGGTAGTCTGCAATTTGCTGGGCTGTGGCACAGAAAGTTTGGGAACCCCTATCTTAGGGCCCCACCCTGCCATAATCTGGCCCTGCATCAGGATAGGAAGTTTATGCACAGGTTCATAGGTGACTTGGGGTCCACCTACAACAGCCCTGATGTACCACTGCTGGCTCCTGTAGAGAGGCCATAGTGATCACAGGAAGGAGTGGTGGGGCTGGCTGCTGCCCAGCCCCTCCAAGCATGGTGAGCTCTGCTCCAGGGACCCTTCCCTGTGGGGACAGGAACAAGGGACCCCAGGATGGCATATGAAGGGAAATACTACCCACCAGGCCCTGAGTGGGAGATGCTGGGGTTTGGAAGGGGGGGAACTGGGACAAGAAATGTGGTGCATGGGAGCCACTGCCCCATGATTTGAGAAGGCAGGAAAGCATCCAGTGGGGCCCACTCTGGGGGGCAGCAGTGGGCTTGCGGAGCAGTTCCAGACTGCCCAAGACCCCATGTCAGTTCTGCCAGAGACATTTCCCACCCCCACCCCCATCTCCTGTCCAGACCTAACTCACAACCCCCAAGCACTGGTGGGCACCCCATATACCTTGTCCCCCCAGGTGGTTCCAGGCCAATCCTGAAAGGGTGTAGTAGTGCTCAGAAAGGGGGTGGGAGCATGGCCCACCAGCCTGCTGAGATAGGTGGTCACTGGGGCAGTTTTTGCCAGCAGCACCAGGCAGCTTCAGCTCATTCACCCACCAGCCAGGAACCCCAGGAGGGAGCTCTTCCATACCCTGTGGTGCCACTCCTGGCTCAGATTCTGCTGCTGGGGAGCAGCACAGCCTGGCAGGGATAGGTTGCCCCACCTTGGATCAGCTGCCTGACATGACCCCCCAAGTGTTGGTGATGCCTCTTGACCCACGCTCCCCCCCACAACCTGCCCAGCAGCCACCTCCCAGCCCGCAGCTCTCTTACGCAGACCTTGGGTCTGGGATCACACTACTATCCAGGTCCTACATGTTAAAGTTCCTGGTCCAGCTCCCTGAAAGTAGAGTGCCAGGTCAAAAGCCCCCTACCCTATGCCTCCTCTCCAAGATTTTGTTATCTGAGTTCTGGGGTCAGTGGCATTCCCCTTAACTCCAAACCCCTTCCAGGTTCTGTCATCCCTTTCTCAATGCTCCTCCCTTTCCCGCTCCAAAATTTTGCTGGTTTGTGTTAATTGGGAGTAGGGACCAAGCTGACACAGGCAATGTTCAACAACTTTTATTAATTAAATACAGTTAAAATTTGGCAACCACAACACTCCCAGCCCCACCCCAAAGAAGGGCTAACATCTATTATATTTGGCCCCAACCTAACCTTAGATGCTTAGAGTAAAGCTAGAAAGTTAGAGCACTTCTGCCTCAGCTTTCTTGAATGCCTGTAATTAGCCTAAGAGAGCACAATTTTCAGGAACTAGTCAATGAGAGAAAACAGCATATGTTCAGAATGGAATAATGTCTGAATATTGCCATCTCAACACTTACACAAAATACAAGAGGGCTTTGTGGGCAGATAGATGCTAGGAATATAGCAACCCCCAAATAAAAGCTAAGAATGTGTCTACCCTGCAAAATGTAGTGTAGTGGAAAGAAACCTGCATTAGGTTTGGTTCATAACTTGCGATTTATTTTTTATGTATCAATTTTTTTTTTGTAAAAAACAGTTACTACTTTCCCTGACAGTTGCATTGCTAGCAGACTAACCGTAACCTCAGGCCTTTTCACTTTAGTTTCATCAGGCGTTTGGTCCTGGTTGATCATTTTAGTTAAATTTTTTTTTTCATTTTTCCAAAACTATTACACAATTGTGCCAACAACTTTATCATTTTGGCTGCTGAGTTTTGGTTTTCCTTTATTCTTGTGCCTAGATTGATCCTTTCTGTCTATTTTACACTGAATACATTACAAGGAAGGATTTTTTTTGTTTGGTTTGTTTTTTTTAATAGCCTGCCTTGTGCTGGAGACTTCATAAACAGAGTGAGTGGAGGTACTGCTAGACAAAATAGTATGGTGCATAGAAAAATGAAAAACACTACATTCAGATTTGTGTAGACTTTAGAAATCTGGCATCGAGCCTAGGTATTGGATTATGGTCAGTACTCATTCTTCTGAAAGGAAAGAGGCATGTTCTAATCTGTTAAGGAGGAAAAAAATCCAACTTATCCTCCACATCCAGGCATGTATTTTCATGCGATGGAGAAAGTGCCAGCTCATTCAGACAGGAAATCCATGCAAAGTACTACAACCTAAACAAACAACTTCAGACATAACCATGCAACAGCTGACTCATTTACTTAAGTTTCACATGCTCATTTCTTCACATGAAATAGCACAAACAACTACTTAATGAATATACAAATGAAAACTTTCTATCTCCCTCTGACAGTGATATTCTTCAAGGTGGTCAGTAGGGTAGATTTAGGGATTGAAATATTGCTGCAACAGTAATTTGACGTGCTCTGAAAGGACTAGCTACTGATGGGGCTTGTGCAAATATGTTGTACTTAGACACCCACCGTAACCAAGCACTGGTTCAAATAGCAAACAAGAGGTAAAGAAGTATCTGCAAGATCTCCTAGACAAAGGAGGAATTACAGTGAGTCACCTATTTATTACCAGTGAAATGTGTTTAAAAATATTGACTCATACATGCATGAGGTTTCACATTACCTATTCCTGCTGCTAGCTGCTCTCAAAACAGCTGTTTTAATTTGTTAGACAATCAATAATTAAAGACCAAACCAACTGGACAACCTATCCTTCAAATCCACATCTGCTTCTGGCCATGCTCAGAAATACCCAGGTTTGAGTAGGCAATAGTAGGACATCAGTTTGTCGATCTGGTCCATGGTCTGAAGACTGCTTTTTATCCAACTACTGACTTCTGCTCTAGGACCAAGGCAGCTAAAAGTTAGGTGTTGCAGTGTTTATTGGCTCTAGTCCTCAAAAGGAAAGCAAGTTTCTGCCTTAACTATAGCAGAGTAGAACCTTGGCTGTAATAAAGAACATCAATCTAATACAAGTTTTAGAGAGTCTGAAACCATCTGCCCTTCCCCAATTGTGACCTTGTTAGAATGAGACTGGAACCTCTCTCCCACTAGTTTCCTCACCAACAGGTGCAGTAGTTGATCCTGCAGAGACTTCCGTCTTTGTGTAATGAGCCTTTCCACTGCAGTACTTTGCATCATAATTTAAGAGGGGCAAAGTAAAATCTCTGCAGCTACTGCCTTACTCCTTCCTTATTTATTGTTTGCCTAGTAATCAAAAGCAGCTGCACTGGGAAAAATTAGCAACATGAGTAGGCAATGTGCAAATCATCTGTGCAGGTGCTGATTAATTCAACTACTTGATCTGTGTTAAATTCATCCCTGAAAACTCGATACTGGACTTTCCAAGGAATTTGCAAACAGGAGAGATAATGGAGGGTGTTGGTTCTATTAGGTAAGTTGGTTATATTGTCACTTGCTGTACTAGTGTCTCAGTTGAAAAAGTGTCTCTGAGAAGTTCAAGTCCTGGCTCATGTGTACTAGCTATGATCTGTACAAGGCCATAAGCCCCGATAAAATAGTTGCAAGCAGGGTGTTTCAATTTAAAATTCAGTATATAGTAAGATTTTGGGGGGGGGTCTGATTTCTCATTCGCAAAGGTATTTATGGCATAGGCATACATGTGTTTGCTACTTGAACTTACTCAGCTTCCACAGTTGGTGTGATTGTGTTGTTTACCTCTGCCTGCCTGACTCATGAAAGGGAAGTGTATCAGTAGATACTAGATTCAAGGAGAATGGCTGAATCATTCTCTAGCTACACAAATAGCTAAAATGTGCAAGTTGTCTTGAGTAACCAAGACTTGCAATCTTTCTTCCAAATTAAGACCAGTGTTTATTCAGACTCTAGGTCAGGGTACTTAGATGCCTATGTTGGTAAAGATCCAATGACAGTAATATCTAATATTGACTGAGAGATCTCTTTCAAGCTCCAGGTGAACAACAGTGATTCCTCTAGAATTTTATCTAATATTGCTAACTCCAAATATTCTGAAATCATGAACCAGTCCTCTAAAAAGTCATGCACTTTTGTTTGGTATTATTTGTGTATCTTGGCCTGTATTCATTTTTTAATATCCCTTGCCTATCCCCCAATGTTTGTGATAATGCTGGTATTTTAAGTCTCTCATATTTCTAGAGTGAGGTGTTTTTGATCCTCACTGCCAGAGCTGCATAAAACTACTGGAGTTGTATAAAATGTTGTCTGATGGAGCAGAATATCTGGTTTTAGCCCAGCCCCCAAATTCTAGTTCCTGTAAACTGATTCTTTTGGTCCCAACCCTGTATCTGGCCATCCCAAGCGTGTCAGTTATGCAACTCCCAGGCATACTTCATTTCTATCTACTGTGGCTCATATCTGTTCCTAACCCCTTAAGCTATGGATGGGCAAAGTCCAGGTCGCATCAGGACTGCAGCAGACTCCATTTCCCTGCAGCCCCTGCTCACGTCCCTGCAGCTGGTTTCCCTGAAGACCCTAGTAGCAGTGGGGCCATGACAGCACGGGACCAGGGTTTCTATGGAGACCAGCCCCAGCAACACTGGCAGGGTGCATGGCTGGGTGCAAGAGCTGCTCCGGGGCTGGGATCTTGTGGTGGTGACAGCAAAGTCCTGAGCCAAGGCAGAACTGCGATCTGCTGCCCACATGCCCCAGACGGGTAGTCAGTCTCAATAGAAACTCTGGCCTTGTGCTGTCACAGCCCTGCTGCTGCTGAGGTCTCCATGGAAATCGGCCGCAGCGACATGGGAAAGACCTGCTGGGAAATGGAATCCGGCCACTGGACGGATCCGTCATTTTACCCACCCCTGCCTTTGTCCCTGTGTTAACAGGGATTCTTCCCAAGTCTGGGCAGCAGCTGCTATAAGGCGCTCTTCACCTTTCATGGTCTATTTCCTTTTCTGAAAATAACATCCATTTCTCCATCTCCTGGTCCTCTACTCCAAACTACACTTGGTTACTAAAAGGAGTAGAGAAAGCTCTTCCCACTTTCTGTTGTACCTGGTCTTTCCTCAAGAAGCAGAGAAAAGGGGAGGACAGCCAGTTGGAAGGAGCTTTTCCTTTGGCCAAAATGGGGAGCTGTTTGCATCATCACAAGCTTGTCTTCAGCAAGGAGAAAATCATACTGCTTATGAGGACATTGCAAGCATCGACAACGTAGTGCTTGATGAATAAGACAGAACTATCTTCACGTGTAAAGAAGGCAACCTAGAACAATCAGATTATCCTGATTTTGATTAAGCAACTTGACTATTCTAAGCCAATGCTCCAAGGGAATAGTTTATAGGCCTTAAAGCTAAGTCTACATAGTCCCTCTCATTTAAATCCCTTTCTTATGGATTTCAGTCTGCTAGACTGGATAGTCAAACTGGTTATTGACACCTGGCTCATCAAAAAGAGTCCACCCACAGGGTCATTTTCCTTTTAACAGAGCAAACATGAAGAGAAATTCAGAAAACATGACATTGAGCTGACTGGCTTTCATGCCACGGAGCTGGATGACCTGGTTATTTGGATCATTTTTAGTTCCAACACATAGACATTCCCTCTTCAATATCAGATTTTAAAAACAGTAGCATTGACCCTGCAGAACTAACGACACTGAAGATTTCCAGAATACTCGGTGTGAGCAGAAAGCAACATTCCCTACATCACATACATTTGTCTTGTCACCTATCTATGTTAAAGACACTGTTAAATTTTCGCAATTACTCTTTATTGACAATTACTTAGACATCTGACCTCCTGGAAGATAGATATGTAACAGACTTGTGAAACAAACTGAAACAGATCAGAACACTTTTAAAAAAAACCTCACACTTGAATGTATTGACACTCCTGTAGATTCTTTTCTCTGCAGAAGGAAGCTGACTTTGCCTTAACTGCATGTGTCCTTTTTTTGCTTGGCTTGGCTAGGAAAATTGACTTAACATACAGCTTTGAGTCAAGAACATCTTGGTGGCAGTGCTTGTTAATAATGCCATAATTAAAGAAAAGAAAACAAGGAAAAGAAAAGGATTTTGTAGCTTGAAACTTTATGCACATCAATTAAAATAGAAAACATAATGGAATGCTTCATTAAGGAATTCAGTTCTTAGACCCAGGGAAGCATAGGGCTTTAGCATTGATTATTAGGACTCAGAATAACATCTATGAGCTTATAAATCAAGGTGTACCCTTTTATTATGCTAAGCAGATAGAATTATGACCCTAAAGCACTTCTTACCTGATGAAGAAACAGTCCAGATGATTGATTAAAAAGGATGCTAATCACTGAAGGAGGTTGCCTAACTGCTCAGTCATTACTGAAAGGCTATGGAGGCAAGTTAATGTTACTATCATGCTGGAGAGTGTCCAAGTTGGATTGTCTTTATATTTTAATATATAAAGGCTTATAATGATACCATTTCCAGGGTAGAAGGCTGGCAGGATCAGACTTGAGTGGACTCAAGTAGGCATATGAAAGTTGACCAGAGCTGCCACCAGTAGACCAAAGCACAGTCAGTAGTAGACAATTTAGAGCTAGTCAAGAGCAAATTCTGTGGACAAGAGCAGACTGGCCAGAGCTGACATCAGCAGACTGGGTCAGACCCATCAAGTGAGGTATACCGCAGACAGAGTGTAATCCTTGGTCCAACATTATATCAGTGTTAGTCTGGATTGGAAACTAATGCTTCCTCCCCCCAAATCTAAGTACTTCTTGCTGCATGAGTTATGAGCAAGTTGGATCTTGCTTACAGTCGGTAACTTCCTTTCTCCTTTGTCATAAATAAAAGTAGATAACATGATGTAGCCGCCGGGTCTCAACCTGTCGCTCATGTGCAGCTCTTGCTTGGGTAATTGATGTTATACGCCTTGCAGTCTCACACCTCCGCCGGAGCTGATGTCTTCCACCCGAGTCTTCAACCCTGTGCTCACCTGCCATGATTTGTTGGACCTCAGTGTCCGGGGCTGTTCATTGGGCGTGCTCGTAGACCCGTGGTTCGTCCCAGTGGTTACTCACGGGGCTCCGCCACCCCTACACTCCGGCCTCATGCCTCCTGCAGAGCGATGTCAAAAATGGTCTACGCCTTACTCCTTAGGGCCTTTAAGACAGGGCTACCCCAGAGCTCCGGCACTATCTACCTTCCCCACAGGCCCGCTTCCTTCAAAATCCCCTAGAGCCTGGGGAACAAATCAAAGAAGAAACTAAAGAAACATGCTCTGACACAATATCTGGGCTCCCTTTCCCCTTAGCTTCCCTTCTACCCCTCCTGGGGCTCAAAGGGGACACTGCCTGCCTTATCCCTTAGGCAGTCAGGTTCCCTGCCTACTCCAGGGCACCTCCGGGTCCAGCGGCAATATTTCCTCAACAACAACCCTTCTGGGGCTTCCCCGTGGTCCTCCTCTCCCAGGCTAGACTTCTTCCAGGGTCCCACCATCTCCGCACTCCCATCTGCAGTCCTGCTTCGTTTTTCTGGAACGTCCCACTACCGCCATCAAAAAGTGTTCCTGGCGTCCCTCCATTGATCCGTCTGCGGCACCGTCAAAATGATCCTCCTCTTCCTCCTCGCCTCTGTCCCAGCTGCTCCTGCTCCCCTGGTCCCGTGGACCGGATCGCCTCGGCTGTGGGGTTACATGCAGCTCTGTTCCCTGACTTCTGGCTGGCTCCGCAGCATGCGCCACCATTTTTTACTTTGCCAGCCGGCGTTCGGTGCTGATGTCACTAGCTGGCCACAGCTGGATAAACAGGCAGCTGACGAGCCACGCGGGCTCTGCCTTCCGCCCCTTGTGTGCTGCGTTTCGAGCTGCTGGTGAGTATTCGTTCTTAGAGTGCGTCCCGGGACAGACGACAATATTTTTTTTTAACATAACTTGCTTTGTCTTCAGTAGATGCAAAGTTTTCTTTGTGTTTAGTTAAAATGCATTAACTAATTTTTTTAAAAAAACTTTATTTATACGAGTCTAGTAATTCCTCTAAATCCATGCTACTCAAACTTTGGGCCCAGCAGGCTGGGTGGGCAGTATCTGCTCCATCCATGTGCCGGATCTGGCCAGTGGACCCAATCCAGCACCCTGGATGGCCATAGTGAGGCCCCAGCTGGCCTCTCAGAGGGGCCAGGGTGGGGCAGCCTGGCCCTGATTCAGCTGCATGGGGAAAGGGGCTTGTTCCAGCCTTGTGAGGGGAGGACGGGGGAACACAACCTGGCCCCAATCCAGCTGTTTGGGGGTGGGGAGGGGCATAACTTATCCCTGCAAGAGGAAGGGGTGTGGCCTGGCCTCAACCTTGCTGTGTAGAGAGAAGGGGGTGTGGCACAGCCCTAAACCAGCTATGCAGGTGAAGGGGGCATGGCCTGGCTGCAGTACATCTGTGCATGGCCCAACCCCACAAAGAGAAGGGGCTATAGCCTGGCCCCAATTTGGTGGTATAGAGGGAGGGGGTGTGGCCAGGTCTTGATCTGACTGTTTGGGGAAAGGGGGCGTGGCCTGGCTCTGACTCACTGAATGAGGCTTGGGAATTTGGCAGCAGGGGAAGGTAGTATTGTTAATTACTGTTGCTCCTCTGCCACCAAATTTCTTGACCCATGGGGAGTCCCATGGGCTGGATACCATGGCTTAAGTTCATGGGCTGGAGGTTGAGCATCCCTGCTCTAAACATTGTGTTATCTTAATTCCAGCACTTATCACTGTTTTAATCACTTGATGGAAGAGTTACCACTTTCACAGGAATGTTATGGATAAAATAACATGTATGTAGAGCTTTGAAATCCTTAGATGAAGTGTAAAATGATATTTATTTTTCAGTCCCATGCACTAGTGTGATCTTTGCCTCTTACCATGTTTATGAACTAGAACCTATTTTATTATCATTTAGCATATTCAATTCAGCACAGTATTCATTAAACTAAAGCCACATTGTAGTTTGTTTTTTAAATATTGGCAGTGCTACCAATTTGGGTGGAAGGGAATCATTATAATTATTTTGTCATTGCCATTACTCATCACTTACATAGCTATAATAGAATTCTGAACTCGTATTCGGTCTAGTAGTTCCTTATTTGAATAAGATATGGTAAGCAATCATTACTGAAACTGCTTAATGATTTAATCAGTCTATGTTTCTTGCTTGGTATGGAAATATGTAAGTATCAGAAGACTATATTGTATCTTGCATTTTAGCTAATATATTATCCTGCCCTATAGGGACTCATTTAGAATAGCACTTTCCACCATGCTGCCTATTTCAAAATGTAAAATATTCTCCTTACATGGTTATAAAATATACTTCTATTGTTTTGAAATCAATTCAGCCTGGAGTTATACTAGTTGTGCCAAATCTGTTTCATTATTGGTGCATAAGACCATTTCCTTTGATATATTTCTAGCTTGAACTATCACTATCAAAAGTATATGCATGTTTACATTACAGACTGTCCCAAGGAGCGGGGTGACACTGACTACTCGCCCACAGCCCAGAATGACGCTCCTGGGGAATCCGCGCGGCTCGTGAGCCACCTCTATGTGCAGCTGCGGCCGGCCGGTGACATCAGCACCAGACACCAGCCAGCGAAGATAAAAATGGCGGCGGCTGCAGCAGAGGAGGAAGATAGCCCTAGGGAGGAGCTGCTACAGGTGCTGCAGGAGAGGCCAGTTTCGGACGAGCATCCCGAGGGGGCTGGAGAGCCGAAGTGAGGAACGTCAGAGAGAGAAGTACCCCGTCGGCATCCGGCATCCAGCATCAGACTCCGAGCAAGTAAGCGCTAGCCTGGAGAACTGAGAGCGGAGGCAGCCACGAGGACCTAGCAAGACCCAGGTGGAGGGTTGGACTGGTGGGGAGCGGAGGACAGCACACTGGGAGGCAAGAGCTCAGGAGGACCCAGACGAAGGGTCGTGATTGGGGCAGGGTTGCTGCCCAAGTCCTGGAGGCTAAGCAGGAGCGGGCTTGTGCTTAGGGGACTAGTGAAGTAAATACATGGGGAGCTGTGGAGTAGGACTGTTGTCAGGGCTGAAGTTTATTGTCCCCACATTGGGGAAGTCTGGGCAAAACACCCGGGGTACTAGGCGTAGGGAGACCAGAGAACTGGTCCCAGAGACAACCCCCTGGGGAGCGGGGTTAGCAGCAAGCCTTGCTAGGGGTGCACGCAACCCGACCCCACGAGGCAACAGTATGCAAGTGGGATAGGCTGGATCTGCTAGGTAGGCCTCAAGACATCGCTAAGGCGGCTCAACAAAGGTGGCGTGAGGCCGGGGTGTAGGGGTGGTGGAGCCCCGTGTACAACTGCCGGGTCAGACTTGGGCATCGAAGGACCCACCAGGCGACAACGCCCATTGCAGAACATCAAGACGTGGCAGGCGAGAGCGGGATCATTGACGGGGGAGGGAGAGCTGCCTTGACGCATCTAAAGGGCCCAGGCACGGAGTAACACCTGGCTGAAACATTGGAGCCATGTCCACGTGGATAGAGAAAGCCCAGCAGGCACACAGACAATGTCTTTAGTTTCAATATACTCGTATCCATCTGTTAGAGTATAGTCTTAGAGACTGATGCATTTGTGCTAGGCTACAATATATTATATGGTCCAGAGACTACTATATTTTTCTCATATACAACATGCCACAGAGTACAATGTGCATTTGTTTTTGAAAGGCAGAATGAAGAGAAAAGACTTTTTTTTTCCAGAGCTGTGGGCACATAGAGCAGGGACAAAGCCTAATATTCAGCTGGCTTGCTTTCCCTTTCCTGCTTAACTAAAGTTGAAACCATAGTTGCACCTGCAGATGCGTCTACATGGGTGAATCTATGATTTTGAAAAGCACTAAAGAATTTTAAAAATTGTAAAATAGAAGGAAAGAGACCAGAAGCAGCTAGCAGGTGGTAAAATTACACTAAGAAAGGTTAGTTTGATTAGTAGAGCATCAAGACCATTAAAAAAAGAGATGCTTCTGGAGTGCAAAACAGTGAGGTGCTAAGTTAATTGGCTTCCCTCAGCTTCCTGAATAGTAAAACAGTGCTACACTATGGAGCAGGAATCAAAGCGGGGTGCTTCTGTCCCAGGCAGAGAATCAGCTTCCCTGCTTTTAACACATGCCCCGTATTTTTGGGGGAAAGAAGGAAAGGTACTTATTGCATGTGAGAATGTCATACATTTTCATAAGTAACTTGAACATTGTTAGGAAATTGTAAGGCTGTTCACTTTCTTATTCACAGGCTATTGTTCCCTCTGCATGTTCTGGCTGTTCTTTATTTCAGAAGTATTTTTATGATAGCCAGCAGAAGGGTGTAGGGAGTCTCTTCTCCCCACCTATGAACCTATGGAAATGCCAGCTTCAAGAAGAAAAATTAAAACCTTCAGAACAGTAGTTGGGCAAGAAAAAATTTACTGCAAATTTGGAAATCCCCCGTGTTGCCTAAAGTTGGTAACAGTATGGTAACGACATCTATATTTCTTCATACTTTACTATCAAAATTCAGAGCAGAACATAGATTTCATAGATTTCATAGACATTAGGGCTGGAAGGGACCTCAGGAGATCATAGAGTCCAGCCCCCTGCCCAAAGGGCAGGAAGTCAGCTGGGGTCATAGGATCCCAGCAAGATAAGCATCCAATTTACTCTTGAAGGTGTTCAATGTAGGTGCTTGAACCACCTCCGCTGGCAGACTGTTCCAGACCTTGGGGGCTCAGACAGTAAAGAAATTCTTCCTTATGTCCAGCCTGAAACGGTCTTGCAGGAGTTTGTGACCGTTCGACCTCGTCATCCCTCGGGGCGCTCTGGTGAACAGACGTTCCCCCAGATCCTGGTGGTCACCCCGATAAACTTATAGGTGGCCATCAGATCACCCCTGAGCCTGCGCTTTTCCAGGCTAAAGAGTCCCATGGCTCTCAGCCTGTCATCGTAAGATCTGTTTTCCTGACCTCTGATCATGCGCGTGGCTCTCCTCTGGACTCTCTCAAGCTTCTCCACATCCTTTTTGAATTGTGGAGCCCAAAACTGGACGCAGTACTCTAGCTGTGGCCTCACCAAGGCCAAGTACAAGGGGAGAATGACGTCCCGGGATTTGCTCGAGAAGCATCTATGGATGTACGCCAGCATTTTGGTCGCTTTACTAGCCGCAGCATCACATTGGAGGCTCATGTTCATCTTGTGGTCAATGATGACCCCCAAGTCTTTTTCTTCTGTAGTGCTAACCAACGTAGCACTGCCAAGCCTATACGGGTGCTGCAGGTTTTTCCTCCCAAGGTGGAGAACGTTGCATTTTTTGGTGTTAAACACCATCAGGTTCTCGTCCGCCCATTTGCTGAGCTTGTCCAGGTCAGCCTGGATCACCCGCCTATCTTCTGGCGTGGATGCTTTGGCCCAAAGTTTGGTGTCATCGGCGAACTTGGCCAGTCCACTCCTGACTCCAACGTCCACATCGTTAATGAAGATGTTGAACAGTATGGGTCCCAGGACAGAGCCTTGAGGGACGCCACTGGTCACAGGGCACCATGATGAGTGACTGCCATCAATCACAACCCTCTGGATCCAACCACGAAGCCAATTTCCCAGCCAGCGGATCGTGGTGGAGCCAAGGCCACAACTGAGCAGTTTGGCCAAGAGGTGATCATGGGATACCAGATCAAAAGCTTTTTTGAAGTCAAGATATATGACATCAAGCTCTTCTCCCTTGTCCAGGTGATAGGTCACCTGGTCATAGAAGGAAATGAGATTGGTCAAACAAGACCTACCCGCAACAAACCCATGCTGGCTGTCCCTTAGAATGTTACCCTGGGCCAGTCCCTCAAGGATGGCCTCCTTAATAAACTTTTCTAAGATCTTCCCCAGGATAGAAGTCAGGCTAATGGGCCTGTAGTTAGCCGGATCCACTCTCCTCCCTTTCTTGAAAATCGGCACCACATTGGCCTTCTTCCAGTCTTCGGGCACTACACCAGAGCGCCAGGAGTTTTCAAAGATCCGTGCCAGGGGCTGGGCTATGATGCTCGCCAGCTCCTTGAGTACCCTGGGGTGCAGGTTGTCAGGGCCAGCTGACTTGAAGGTATCCAGCTTCTCAAGGTGTTCCTTCACAAGGTCAGTATTGATGGAGGGTAGGGGATCCCCCTCACCCAGATTTCCCTGTCCCATAGCAGGCATGGGCATCCCGTGTGACTGATGAAAGACTGACGCAAAGTACCTATTTAATAGGTTGGCTTTTTCCTTGGCGTCAGTTGTCAGTTGCCCCATCTGGTTTAGCAGGGGTCCAACATTGCCCTTGCTTTTCCTCCGGCTCCCCACATATCTGAAAAAGGACTTTTTGTTGTCCTTGATGCCTGAAGCTAGTTGGAGTTCAGTTGCAGCCTTGGCTTTCCTGGTTTGCTCCCTGCAGGACCGGACCAGCGTGGAGTAATCCTCCTTGGAGGTTAATCCCATCCTCCATCCTTTGTAGGCTTTCCTTTTTAGCCGCAGGAGGTCCGCTAGGTCCCTGGAGAGCCAGGGGGGCTGCTGTGTCTTCTTGCTGCCTTTCCTCCGTGTTGGAATAGATTTAGCTTGTGCACTGAGGATTGCTTCCTTGAGAAGCAACCACTCTTCTTGAACTCCCATCTCCCTGGGGTCATGGTCCCTGAGGGCCTGACCGACTAGCCTCTTGAGCTTGTCAAAGTCAGCTTTTCTGAAGTCAAGGACTTCTGTGTTGCTGACTGACTTGCCAGCTTTACGGCGGATGGTGAAGGTGATCAGCTCGTGGTCACTGTCACCCAACTTCCCATCAATCACTAGGTCGCCGATCAGGTCGTCCCCCGTAGCCAGTATCAGGTCAAGCAGCGCTTTGCCTCTCGTTGGCCCATAGACTTCTTGAGTCAGGTAGAGGTCATCCACGCACGAGAGAAAGCTTTGCGACTGCTCAGATTTAGCTGAGTGATCTTCCCATGAGATGTCCGGGTAATTGAAGTCACCCATGACAACCAAGGTCCTGGAGCAAGCGGCCTCAGTCAGTTCCCGGGCGAACTCCTGGTCAAGCTCGGGACTTTGAGTGGGAGGTCTGTAGTAGACTCCCACCATTGTGTCCCCTGTGCCGTATTCCCTACGAATTTTTACCCAGAGGGTCTCTAGCTGTCCATGCCAGTCGCCAACATCAGCTTGCGGGACATGTAGCTTTCCTTCACATAGAGAGCTACACCCCTGCCCCTTTTGTCAACACGATCCCTCCTGTACAGGGTATAGCCCTCTATACCCGTGGTCCAGTCATGGGTGGAGTCCCACCAGGTCTCCGTTATCCCAATGACATCATATTTCTTTGCACTGAGCAGGAGGACGAGCTCGTCCTGCTTGTTGTCCAGGCTCCTGACATTAGTGTACAGGCAGGCAAGTGTGCCCTTGGGGGCTCTTGCCTTGCCCACAGATTGCGCCAGGGCTGGGGCAGGGGTGGGCTCCCTTAAGTGCCCCCTTAAGTGCCTTGGTCCGCTGGCTTTGCAAGGGCCGTTCAGCGGGCCAGCAGGGGCAGTAGTCCCCCCATCCCCCAGCGGGCTTAGTTTAAAGCCCGGTTGAGCAGGTCAGCCAGCCTGGCTGAGAAGAGCCTCCTCCCCAGGGGAGAGAGGTGGAGGCCATCTCTTCCCAGCAGCTTGCTGCCTCTCTCTCCAAAGAGCGGGCTGTGGTCATGGAAGCCAAAGCCTTCCCGATGACACCAGCTCCGCAGTCTTTGGTTCACTGTGTGGATCCTCCTCTCCCTCCTCAGCCCATAGCCCAAGACTGGGAGGATCGACGAAAACACCACCTGAGCTCCCAGACCCCTGAGCCCCGCTCCCAACTCCATGTAGCGCCTCATGACCTGGCTGGGGGTGCTCCAAGCCGTGTCATTGGTGCCCACATGAATAAGGAGCATGGGGTAGTGGTCTGTGGGCCGGAGGAGCTGCGGGATCCTCTCCGCAATGTCTCAGATGCGGGCCCCCGGGAAGCAGCAGACTTCCCGGGCTAAGGGGTCAGGGCGGCAGATTGCCCCCTCAGTGCCCCGCAGGATGGAGTCTCCCACAACAAACACCTTACGCTTTGTCTTGGGGAGAGCGGGGGCGGTAGCTGTGGTCGAGCCTGGGTTGCCTGCAGGAGCTGGCAACTGCGTGGGCTCTGCTGGGGCTGCAAGAGGTGCGAACCTGTTGCTAAGCTCCGGCGGGGCAGGGGCCTTGGTGCGGCGGGCCTTGGGGCCCTTGACCACCTTGGTCCATGCCCCTGACTGGGCAGAGCGGGAGGTCCCAGAGTCCTCCTTAGTCGCAGAGGGAGACAGAGCTCTCCCCTGCGGCTCCCGGGGGAGAAGGGCCTGGCAGTAGGAGTCTATCTCCTGCTCACAGTCCCCGATGGCACGCAGTCTCTGGACTGTGGCCTGGAGCTCCTCCAGCTGGCGCGCCAGAGACCCCAGTAGGGAGCAGACCCCGCAAGGGGAGGTGGCCATGCTCCCAGGTCCCAGAGCCTGAAAAAGGGACAGGCAGCCCCCGCAGCCAAGAGCCAGGGGCTCCGTCTGCGTGGAGCCCAGAACCATGGGCTGCGTCTGGGTGGCCGCCTCTGAGGTGCCCAGTGGGGGGGCCATAGAGCCTGAGGGGACCCGAGGGGTGCGGCGCGTGCCCATCCGTGTCATGCCTCTGGTAGGCTGGCTACGGCTGGGGCTGGCTATGGCTGGGGGGGTCGCAGGCAGGGTCTCGTGCCCTCCCACGCCGTCTCCCGTGCGAACTCCGCGCTAACTCAAGTGCCTGTTTACGCAGCCTGTTCGTGGGGCTCCGGTCGCCTGGCTCCCTGGGGGGCTGGGCCAAGTAGGGGCCTGGGCAGTGACCCCGCCCGGCACCAGGCAGTGGCCTCCTCCCAGCAAGTGAGGAGTTAACCCCTTCCCACCACGAGCCCGCTTACCTCCGGCTGTGCTGGGGGTCAGCAGGGGGCTCGGCAGCTGCTGAGGGGGTGTCTGGGGGGCTTCGGGGGAGTGGGGGCGCAGCGGGCTTCACCCGCGCGTCTCTCACCGCTCCAGAGCCTACCTGAGTGTGTTTTTTTTTTTTTTTCCCCCCTGGCTGGCGGGCCCTTTTAAACTCCGCGCATGCGCAGTGGGCCTGCCGTCGGGGAATGCTGGCTTCTCATGTTTCTTCTTGTGATACAAGAGTATCTGTGAGAAGGACTTGGAAGAAATTAATATCTCGTCTCATTATTTTTTAACTTCCAGCATTGTTTTTTGGTTTGTTTGTTTTTCTTCAGTTACACAGGAATTGCAGGTATTAAAACTTGCTATGGCTTATGTAAAGTTTTTTGATCAAGGATGCTGTGCAAATAGCTGCTATATTATTGACTTTGTCATTAGCTTTATTACTATACAAATTGTTGTGTAGTTGACAGAGTTGACCACTTAGAGATAAAAGATACTGAGCTGTTTATACCCGACTAAAAGTTCTTAACTGCAGGGGGTGGGAGCCCTGCCCGGCCCAGAGAGCATGCTGGGATGGGGGAGTCTATTTTAACTTAAACCAGCAAGGGGTTTGGGACAGACATTGCATAAACTGGTTGGAGCCAAATTGGTTAAGTCTGATAAACCTGGCTGAATGTTGTATCTCAGACTGGTTTTGGTCATTTTCATATTGATTTATATGCTCTGAACATCTGTTCTGTTACAGGTTTAAACCAGTTTCTGATCACTTAAACCAGTTTATATATAATGTCTGTCCCTAGCCTATGGGCTTCTAAGTAGGTTGTGCAAGCCCACCTGGGACTCTAGGTGAATTCTTGGGTTGAATAGTTATTGTTGAAGTTTGAGCCACTGAGACTTAAATGCTATTGACAGTTGATGTAGCTACTTTAAAATTGTCTGAAATATGCCAATACCTGTTGTCATCAAACCTCACATTGCAGTCTAGCTATCCCCTAAAAAATACATGGCTTGGTAAACACTTGCTGCATACTGGGTTATAGATAATGTGAAATAATTGCTTTTTAAGAGCTTGGCTTGTACATTTTATGTTGTAAGCAACCATAGGACTACAAGGCAGGAGCTATAGAATTTCGTTGTTAATAAAAGCTATGCTGACTTTACAGGGACTGCAGCTCTTGTAGAACCCCACAATAGCTTTAAACTAATTATATCAAATACTGCTAGCAATATAGTCATGGCAGCATAAGATATGAGTTACACTGGTAGAAGGACCTAAGTTAGCTCAACTCATCATAATATTAGCATTAGGGCTGTGCGATGCTTTGGTCAATGATTCAATTTGGTCTAAAACAGCAGCCAAATCTCCAATTTCAAATCAAATCAGGATACCTTTCAATCTCTCTGAATCATATCAGAACCCTCTGAATCGATTCAGAAAGATTAGATGATTTGGATATAGACACAGCTTTAAATGTTTTTTCTATGTACCTCAAGGTACCAGGCAGCTTGTGAATGCTGAGATGCTGGGGTAGATGGAGCATCCCACGGGAGCACAGGGGGGATCCCCAGTGCGCTCAGCAGTGGACCCGGAAGTGGACCAGAAGCACTTACGGGTCCACCAGGGAGCATGCAGAGCCCCACCCCCCAGCTCAGTGGCTGGTGCCTCCTGGGTCTGGGGGGCACCCAGGGTCCCCCCCATGGCCAATTGCTGAGCTGGGGAAGTGTGGGGGGTCCCCCACAACTGGAAGTACTTCCAATCCACCTCCAGGTTCACTGCTGAGCATGCAGGGGGGCCCTCCCACCATGCTCCTATGGGACACTCCATCCACCCCACAACTGCAGCATTCATGAGCCACGCCTTGAGGTATGTAGAAAAAAACATTTAAAGCTGTGTCTATGGCCAAATCACTGATTTTCTGAATTGGCATCGGTTCTTCAGATCTGGATTCAGCCAAATCGAATCACTGTCCCTGATTCTGGGGCAAATCCAGATCGAATACAGCCCATTTTGCACACCCCTAATAAGCATATCCTAAAGAGGGAAATCTTGTTTTCCTCCAAGAACATCTTTATGGACATGAGGAATGGTCTTGCTTTTCTATTCATTCTTATCCAGGTTTTATCCATTATGCCTAGCCTGGTTATGACCCTGCATATGTCCTGCCATGTAGAAGATTCTTAGCTTCTTAGTCAGGTTGATCTTGACAATCTTTGCATAATTTTCTTTGGCATTCTGTCATCTGTTTGTGTTCTGTCCTGTTCCCACCTTCATAAACTTTTTTATTGCAGCTAGTCCCATACCTTTAATCCACATCATACACTCCCGCAGTTTTTTTCATTTGTGGTAAAATTCTTCTGTTTTTAATCCTGACATTAATTTTTTTTTCAAAGAACCCCTCATCTCTGCTGCTATCAGCCTTTTGATACCAATTTCATGTAATGCTTCTGCTTCTAGCCCATAGAGCAGTTTTTCTTAATCTTGTTAGCCTCAGGGCACCCCTCAGAAAATGACAACTCTTAAGTTTTTTCACATGATATTATTTTTACTACAGAAAAAAAAAATCTTCTGTTGCAAAGAACTCAGAAAGACCACAACAGATCAGAATGTTTGTAATGCTGAATTCCTGTTTGCACACCTAATGGAGTTAATTTTGTATGGCACTCTGCAGCATCCTTAAATGGTTCTCACAGCACTTTTGCTTGAGAATCATCTCTTCCATAGATCAATACTGTTAGTATTTGGCTTTAATAGATTTGCATATTGGTACCAAAATGATATTTTATTTGTCCATAATTTCATTGGCATCTCCACAATTCTGAGTAAGACGCATCATTTTAACTTCGTTCTGGATGAAAGTGTGGGCACTGATCACAAATGCATACTGATGTGTTTGTTTGACAGTTTCACTGCTGCATTTCATATTTATCTATTGCCCTGTTACTAAGGCACAATCATTTGAACTTGCAATCAATGCCAAAAAGTTGGAGGAGGCAGCGGGTTTTAGGGCTTGTCTATATGGGCAATTTACACCTGAGAAACTGCTATGCTCATGATACAAACCCTTGCATCTAATTAAACCTGGAAATTTAACTTCACAGGTATCCATGACTATCAAAGTTATCATCAATTTCTTTAAACAAGCATAATATATAGTATAATTATAATATAATGTAATATAATAATAAGGAGATATTTAAATGGTAGGGGTTAGAGACACTGATGATCAGGAAGAGCACAGAAAAGACTTCAAATATATGGTGTAGAAGTCTGTGTGTTAGAGGAGAGAGACAGGAAAACATTGCGAGTGAAATCTTCAGAAGAAACAGTGAGGCAACTTCTTGGATAAACATCACAAGAGAAGCACAATGGGGATTTCTGACTGAGAGAACTACCCAATATTGTTTGTATGATGGTTAAGTAAATACCATTGGGTTCACAGTCTTTGTAAGTAAATAACATTACAAAACCACACAAATATTAGCATATACACCACAATGTTGCAATGTCAAAAGTGTCTTATTTCAAACTCTTCTGGCAAATGAACAGTTAAACGCATTTTTATCCATAGGAATTGCATACTGATTTGATTTGGCATAATGATTCATAGATTGGTAGGGGCTTGTAGGGACCTTGCAGATCATCAGGTCCACCCCCGCCCCCACTGTAGGCAGGAAGACAACTGAGGTGAGGTGACCTCAGTGAGGTGACTGTCTAGTCTCCTCTCGAAAACCTCCAAGGTAGGTGACTGCACCACCTCTCAGTGGAGTTTATTCCACAGCCTGGACACCCTGACTGTGAAGTAGGTTTTTCTGGTATTAAGCCCGAAATAGCCTTCCAGGAGTTGTATTCTTTGGTCCTGGTCTTCCCCAGGGGTGCCCTAGTAAACAGTTGTTCACCAAGCTCCTGATGCACTCCTCTGATATAGCAGTAAGCCACTATCAAGTCCCCTTTCAGCCTTCTCTGCTTTAGGCTACAGAGGCCCAGATCCTTCAGTCGTTCCTTGTACGGCTTGCCTTTCAAGTCCCTGATCATATGGGTGGCTCTTTTCTGGACCCTCTACTTTGTCTCCCATATCCAGGTGGTAAGAGACCTGGTCATGGAAGGAGATGAGGTTGGTGAGACAAGACCTACCTGAATGACAGCCAGCATGACTTTGTTGCAGAATCTTACTTTTTGCAAGCATATTGCACATAGGTTTTTTAATGAGCTTTTCCAGGATTTTCCCTGGGATGGAGGTTAGGCTGAGTGGCCTATAGTTACCCGGGTCCTCCCTCTTCCCCTTCTTGAAGATGGGCACAATGTTGGCTCTCTTCCAATCCTCGGGGATTTCACAAGTTCTGAAAGAGTTTTGCCAGGGGTTCCGCGATGACCTCAACCAGCTCCTTCAGCACTCTTGGATGAAGTCCATCTGGTCCTGCTGACTTATAAATGTCTAGCTTTTCTAATTGGTATTGTATTCACCCAGCATCCACAGTGGGGAGGCTTTCAGTCCCAGCATGTCCCCTATGATCTTTATCTCACTTGACTTTCCCCTTTGTCTGGTGAAATACTGAAGCAAAGTGGGCATTCAGGAGTTCATGTTTGTTTTTTTTCCTAAATGTTGGTTACCAGCTGTCCTAAGCAGGGGCCCCACACTTCCATTATTTTCCTTCTACTGCCTACATAGCTAAAGAGGGACTTCTTATTGTCCTTCACTCCCGTGGCTAACCTAAACTCAGTCACCACCTTGGCTTTTCTGATCATACCCCTACAAGTGCTGACCACTGTTGTATAGTCCTCCTTTAGGACCATCCCTAGGTTTCACTGTGCATACACCTATTTTTTATTTTTTAAGAGAGCCACAATGTCCCTATTAAGCCAGGAGGACTTGCTAGCCCTTCTGCTACCTTTCCTCTTTGCAGGAATGGTTTTCTTTTATGCTTTGAGGATCCTTGAGCAGCTACCACTCTTCATGCACCCCATTTGCCTTCCCTTCCTGGTCTCGCATCGCCTCCCCTACTAATGCTCTGAGCCTGTTGCAGTCTACATTTTTTAAGTCCCAGGATTTCAATCCTGCTGGCTGATTCTCTGTAGCCTGTAAGTCAGTTACTTATACCCTCAAAGATTATGCATTGACCCTTCTAAAGTGTTCTTTTCTTCAATATATTTAGGATAATTTCTCAAAAAAGTATATTTCATAAAGGCAGACAAGGTTCTTTGGGTAAATTTGACATCTTCTATTAGACCAACTAAAATAGTTGGAAAAATTCTTCTTTTGCAAGCTTTTGGGTACAAACACCCTTTGTCAGGCTGAGGAAGCATCTCAGTTGGTCTATGTTCTTCCTGGGTGGAATCACTTTAAAAAAAAAAATCTCCATTTATTATCCCACTGTTGTCCTTGGCATGGTACAACCTGCCTGACATCTGATACCCCAGGTAACCTGCCTCCAGATGACCATTTGCATTCCTTCACACATTTCTGTCCCTTCCTCTCACCCCCCCCACCCCATCTCTACCCATTGTCTTCCACTCACATTTTCATAGACCTGCATGTTGTAAAATAGTTTCTTTTCTACCTTGCAGGACACAACACCAGCAGAGTCTCCCTATGCCTGACAAAGGGTGTGTGTGCCCAAAAGCTTGCAAAGAACTTTTTTCAACTTTAGTTGGTCTAATAAAAGATATCACATCTACCCTGCCTGCCTTGAACCTTGGATTTACCTGTAACTTTTTATTATTTATTGTTCTCAGTAGCACACGCAAATAAAGATGTCCCTAAACAGGGAAACAGCTATCCTACACTAGCTTCCTGCACTGGTAACTTTTATTCCATGCCAGGAGTGGGGTGGTGGTTTAAGTTTATCTTAATCCGCTCCAGAAGTGAATAAATGCCTACACGCAGGGATTTGCTTTAAAATGAGATTATTCGGTATAATTGCTTTGTGCAAATTGGATGCAGTAGTTTCATTAAAAAAAAACACTTGTTAATTATCTACAAGTCACTGTTTCACAGATTCATAGAAGTTTAGGACTGGAAGGGATCTTGTGAGAACATCGGACCTAACCTACCTGCTCTAGGCAGGAAAGACTGCTGGGGCCTAACCCCACCCAGGTATGAGTCCAGCCTCCTTTTGAAGATCTCCAGGGTAGGTCCTGCACCATCCCTCCGGGAGTGTATTCCAGAGTCTGGTTACATGAACCATGACGTTTTTTCCTTTATATCCAGTCTGAAACCTTCTTCTAGTTTATGACCATTGCTCTTCATTTTCCCCTAGTGTGCCTTGGTAAATAGTTGTTCATCTAGCCCCGATGCTCTCCCCTGATTATATTTGTAAGCTGCCACTATATTTTCTCCCCCCCACCCCCACAGTCTTCTCTTTTTTTCTAGGCTGAACAATCCCATATCTGTCAGCCAATCTGTACAGATTGCTTTTCAGACCTCTAATAATAAGAGTGGTTCTTCTCTGGACTCTCTCAAGCTTTTCCACATTCCTCTTGAAATGTGGTGCCCAGAACTGGATGCAGTACTCCAGCTGCAGCCTCACCAATGCCAAGTAGAGCAAGAGAATAACTTTCTTAGTTTTGCTTGAGATGCAGCAACCAATGCATCTATTGTTTGCTCTGCTAACTGTAACATCACATTGGTGGCTCATATTCATTTTGTGGTCAATTATGACCCCCCAGTCCCTTTTTGGACATGGTGCTAGCTAGCGTAACACCACTGAGCCTGTAAGCTTGTTGAGGATTTTTCTTCTCAACTTCCACAGAGAGGGACTTCCTCACTATCATGGTTGGGTATCCCATGCTCCTTTGTGCTGCTAACAAGCTCTCTGCTTTGTGAAATTGTTCTGGCAACACATGGCAAGACATAGCTGGAAGCTACTTTATTCTATATCTGGTGTGGGGGGTCAAAATTTAGAATTCCATAATTCCTTTCTTACTGACTTATGACCTGTCTCTCCTTGTCTCTTCATTATTTTCATCCTACTAGGTCAGCTGTTGGCAACTTTCTGAAGCAGCAGGCTGGAACAACCCAGCTTGGGTTGGAGGCAAGCGGTAGCTACTTCTCACCTGGTCATGGTTTTTGCTGCCACTGGCACTACCACTGCCACCACTACTTCTCCACAACACTCAGCTGCGGAACAGGTGAAGGCCACCATATGTCACCAATCCCTGTACTAGGTGATTATGGCTGTCATCTTGATTTTTAGACATATGCAATAGCTGGTACAGATTTGATGAATGCGGATTGTGTTCTTTGCAGTGACAGTAGTTTGAGAGCTTCCTTTATCTCAGCTGCACCTTTACTGGAGGAGAATGAGAATGTGGGCAAGAACAAGGAGGACAAGATTGAAAAGCTGCTTCAGAAGGAACTTTCCTTATAACAGCTTCCTCCTGTGCAACTCTACTTCTAGGCCCAAAAAACAATCATGGACTAGTTGACAGGACTGCAGAACTTCAGAGTGACAAAGGACAGTTTCCTGGAATTTTGCATGGAGCTTCCATCACAGCTGCAGAGGAAATGTGCCAATATGAGAATTCTTATTCATTCACAGCCACATGACTATCTCTAGCTAGAAACTTGCAACCTCTCTTTGCTGCCAGTCAGTTGCAGAAAAATGTTGGCATCAGCAAACTGACTGCTGGAGCTGTGATGGAGATGTACACAGTTTAATAAAAGGTATCATTTCCACAGCTTGTATACCTTGCAAGTTCCAGATAGTTACAAATGTGTTTGAATGTATAGGACTTTCTAACTTACATTGGTGCAATTGATGGCATCCACGTTCCTATTACTGGCCCTTCTCTAGCAATCCTCAGAGTTCATTGTGATGTAAGATCTGGTCAATCATGACAACAGGCTTATTCAAAGTTAATGGAGATTGGTTGGGAAACATTCATAAAAGCTAGGATTCTCAAAAGTTTATTGCCCCAAAAGGCAATGTGCTATCATGGCTAGGAATATTGGCATTAAGGGCACTGGCAGAAGTGACATTTGAGTGATCAGGGCCCTTGAAAGCACTCTGCAGCTGTGCTCTGATAGAAGTGCACAGCTGCAGAGTGCTTTGAAAGTGGCTAATCACATGAAAAATTAACCCTCCTCACATGAGGGTCAGATGAAGATGCTCCAAAGTGGAGTGCCTTAGGGAATTTCTCTTCCCTAGGGTCAGTTTGTCAGTGCAATCTGGGTCTGGCTGGTGCAGTCTAGACCACCCATGTGCTATCTTCAGGAAGGGGGGGGAAGGGTGTTGTGGGCTGGGGTTTGCTCAGCCTGAGCTGGAGGAGGGTGGGTGGATTAGAGTCCCTATGCCTTATGGCCCTCCCTGCCCTGCCTCCTTCAGTTCAGGCCATTGAAACCCCAGCCCATGGCTCCCCTTCTCCTGCCCCTTCCTCCCTCTTCCTCTCTTTCTGCAGACAGCACTGGAGCTGGGGGGAGAGGGGGCAGGACTGCATCAGCCCAGTCCCAATTGCGGGACAGGCAAGCAGGCTCAGTTTTTTGTTCCCCCCACCCTTCACCACCACCCCCTTCCCCACCCATTCCCCCACCCAACAGGCAGACATCTGTTGGGCTGGGAAGTTGCTCTAACTCGAGATATATTTTATGCAAAGTGCCATGAGTTAGAGCAGGGACCTGCTCATCTGTCAGTGTCCTAGGATTTCACTATTATATCTATAATGTAAGTAGCTGCAGATGACAGTATTGTGTGCCTTTGGCAGACTGAAGAGTCACAAAGAGGCAGCTGATCAATATCTACATTAGTTTCATTGATACCTTGTTCTTTTACTTACTATTCACTTGCACCACTATCTGGGCTAGAGACATGTAAACTATTAGGATTTTAGTAAATTGACTCATTGACCCATGCATCCTAGATAGAGGAATGTGAGTGGAGTTGTTTAGGATCTATTTCCTTATTGACATAACCAATATATTTGAATTATTAATGTATTGATAAATAATCTAAAGTTTTATTCAATGTATTAATAGTAACATGTTAATTATGAGTTATCTTAAAAATGTATTACATTAATCAATTTATTTGTTTAATAATTAATCAATAAATACCTTAATAATGGTGCCTATTTCTACTACTCTTCTTCCATACCCATACCACCAGGTTACTGGCCTTATAGGTGGGTGACCGCCCAGGGCACCATAGTTAGGGGCCACTGCACTCACACATGCGTGCATGTGCACACACATTTGAACGGCCTGCACTCACGGCAGTGCTATTCCCCAGCCCCACCCTGATCTATCCTTGACCTAGGCAGGAGGAGCGACGCCCAGCCCAGCCTGCCCCCACCCCCGCCACTGCTTAGGAGGAGCTTCACCAAGCATGTGGGGGCAGAGTGGAACCTGCTCCAGTCTGCTCGTCTTCCTCCCACACAGCAGCAGTGGTGTCTTCCCACCCACCTGCCTGGCACATCATGCCACTCTGCCTCCCTGCCAGACTGTGCCCCTACCCACCTTCTTCTGCCTCTGCTTGCAGCAGTATCACTGACTGGGGAGGGTGCCAAAATGCTAGTCTGCCCAGGGTGCTATTTTCACTAAGGCTGGCTCTGCATTCAGGTTATAAAAATATCAAAATGAGTTGTAAAATTAAATTCGGTAAGCTGCAAAAGACAAGCAGCCACATCTGAGCAAATAGGTTCCTGTCAGCAGGCTTTTGTTGCCCTGCAAATGCATTCCTATTACTTATTTGCAAGATTGAAAGTGCATGTATGTTAACGGAAACTTTAGATTCCAACATCTAAGTTCTAGGACTATTTGCCCCTCCCCTTACGTTTTTCAATACAGTGGTGAACACACAAAAGCATAGGGCAGTCTTGTCTTAGTAAATAGGTAATTACACAGAGGCAGGAGGGCTGGTGGCAGGCTGCTTTCTTCCACTAATGCCCTGGTCACCTAGCCATAGTAGTAATGCTGCTGCCCATAGGGACTGATCCTAAATTAGCCCTTTCTGTAGGAAAAGGGAGACAGAGCAAGAGTGAAATAGTTTCCGAATTAACCACAAAAAGGAAGAACACAGCCAAGGTAAAACCTCCTTCTCAAAGTTGCATGCCCTTCTACTTCTGATTTCTGTAACATTAGTCACCCATTTTGACAGTGGCATGTGCCCACATCAAATTATGAACTCTGTTGTATTATGAGTAGAAATGTTATTCTTCTGACTATGTATGCCTGGACTTCCTTAAGATAAACCTAGTATGTTGCATTCCAGATGGTATCAAACACCATTCTCAAATAACAACTTTGTTAAAAGGCCAACTCTCAAAGCCATCACAGAGCCTCCTGGAAGTATTGACTATTGGGGCCACTTATACACAAGTGTAAGAACATGTTTTAATTATCAACTTTAATCATACACTTAGAACTTTTTAACAAATTTCTCAAAGGAAGATGTAGCCCTCAGAAAGTTTCATTTCCTTTTCTGCCACATTGTTTACTATATTATTCCATTTGGAAAGGTCTTCTAGCAAAACATAATGCAAGATAAATTTTTAATAAGCAAAATCCTGGCATATTGAACTTTTAAAAGAGAAGCAACAAAAGAGAATTTGGCTGAATGCCTACTTGCTTTATTGAACTTTGGAGTAGTAAGTGATAAAGTCAGCTACACCATCCCTCAGATAAGCATATCACTGATAATGTGGGAACACTGTGCTATTGTGTCCTAGGCACTGGTTAATTCATGGCCTGTAGAACTGCTCTATCTGGTCCTCTGGGACAACTGGAAGTTTAGGTGGGGAGAGAGCATGGCATAGCCAAGGGATGTGGCTTGCTGCAGAATCTGGGGCTTGTGGGTCATGGTTGACTTGGTGATCAGTGGAAGAAGGGCTGATGCAATCCTGATCACCCTCCAGCACCTTTGTCTGTCACCATTGCTGCCATTTAACATCCCTGGCTTCTGGTTCTGACACTGCCCTATGCTGGAGCCAGGGGAGCTGCTGTGGCCTTCACTGCTGCCACTACCACCACATGTCCTGCAAGGAGCCCTGCAGTCCAGATGTGCCCTGGGGCATGAAGCAAGCTTGTAACTCTTTTATTAACTGAAGTAATCCCCAAGATTTGCCATTTCAAATGCATTTCAAGCAAGAGTGCTGCAGATGGGAAGTGCCCCACTGGAGGGGCTGAGAATCTTAATCAGCCTGAGCATGGCTTTAACGGGAGCAGCTGAGACCTTGGGAGGAGGAGGGGATGGAAGAGAAGTGGCTGGATAGGCTTCCAGCGCCGAACTGGAAAATAAAGCATGGGAGCTGGGTGAGAGCTTTCCCCGGAGAGGGGAGAGAACTCTGAACAGGGAGAGGAAAGCAACTCTTAGCATGTACGAAGAAACTTGCTCTGAGAATCTGAAGACAAGTAAACTCCATTTTGGACTGACAAAGAACTCGTGGAAGACTCAGTCTAATGCTGGAAAACAGGTTGTAACTTGTGAAGGGGCTGCAATTTGGGGGACTTTCCCAGGACTGTGGGAGTGCTTTAAGCATGGACAGTGACCGATAAATCCTGCTCCAAAAACACCTAGTGTTGTAAGGGCAGGGGGTAAAAGGAAGGTGGAGCCCTGCCAGTGGAAATGCGTTAGGAACCTGCACTCTGCCTCCTGGTACTTACTTTTCCCCTTCGGGATATTTTCTTTAAGATCAAAGGCATGACAGGCAAGATCTACAGGCAATAAGCAGAATCAGAGGAAGTGGAGCTGTGTGCATTTCTATGAGCCTGAGCTTTCACAAGTGGCCCTCAACTTCTACATGGGGGATAACTATTAGCCTTCTGCTATAAATAAGCTGCCTTTATACCCCAACCTGAAAACCACAAACATATGCCTCCACATCACATATACTAATTGGTATGCCAGAACTTCCTGTCCTATTATACAATCCTTCCATAAACTTAGCCAATTCAGTTTTAAAGAGATACAGGTTCCTTATCCCTCTACTTTACTTAAAAGAACATTCCAAAATGTAATGTCTTCAATAGTTGGGAATACAAAAATGATTTCTAATCTAAATTTACCTGCAGCCAGATGAAGCCATTCTATAGCCATTTGAATATGCACCAGTGCTGTGTCTGTTTTTGTTTGGTTTTGGTTTTTTTATTTGCTTGTCTTTGGCCTGAAAATCTCTTTACCTTAGATAATATTCATAGAACTACTTGTAAAGAGTGATTAATATCTCTTAATCTCTGTTTGGTTAGATTAAACAAATGTAGCTCCTTTAATCTTCTTACATCTTCATTCCCTTAATGATTTTAGTGGTTCTTCTTTGAACACATTCCAATTTAAATTAATCTTTGTGCACAGTGGCTACCATATTTGTATACGGTATTCTAAATAGGATCCTAGCTTTACCTTGTACAATGGTAATAGTACCTCCTTGTTTCTGTTGTGTGTACCCCACCTAATGCATCCTAAGGGTTTTGTTACATGTTAACTGTAGGCTATAATTAGAGTTTTTATATTGTACTAGGTGAATTGAACTGGTGGCTTCCAATCATTCTACTATCAACCAATACATCAGGTCTCTTCTTCAGATACCTCCAAACTATACATTCTCATCTTATAGTTGAAGTTAGTGGTTCCTAAATGTGTGACTTTGAAATTAATAAACTTCACTGCATTTCTAATACTCCTTTCCACAAGATTATCTGCATTTTCCTGTATAATAATCTGTTCCTTTTTTATATTCCCAATACCCCTCCAGTTTAGTGTCATCTGTAAATTTAATGGAGATGCTTCTAATTACAGTACCAAGGCTGCTTTATAAAAATGTTAAACAGGATAGGTCTGAAGACCAATCCTTCAGGGAGACCACTGGCAACTGCCATCAGGTAATTCACTTTTCAAAATAACCTGCTGTTGTCTTCCTTTGAGCCAGCTCTTTATCCACTGATCCCTGTCCTCTCCAGTTTAGCCAATAATTTCCCAAGAGGCACAAAAGCTTTCCTTAGATCCTGATAACATTAAGTCCACTCCATTACCCCTATCCAAAGTCTGTTATCAAAGCACACTAGCTCTATGGAAGTTTAATCATATGTTGATTAGAACTTTCTTATATTTGGGAGGACTCCAAGCTTTTACCTTAATTCATACTAAAGTAAGAGTTAGCAAATTCTATTTAGTGATAGAACAGAAAGGAAGATTTGTTGTGGTCATAGTTCTTCTGAAGTTTACTTTGTGTCACATAGTTGATGCTCTAATTCAGGGCATTTTCTGACTATCTCAAGTTGTTTCATCAGGATGAATCTGGCGTTCTTTTGTTGAATAGAACTCCCTTATTTGTAGATGGCTGAGTCAGGCTAACGGTTGTAGTGCTGGCACTGACATCATTCATTGTGAGTTACTTCTCACCTGTCTCCCAAGCTTTATGAACTAAAGTAGTATATGTAGAACCAGGGGGCTGGGATCATCAGGTATAAGCATTGTCAAAATCTGAGAGATGGCATGTCTTAATTCTCATCAGTTAAATTTTGAATAGAAAATTAAGGGAAAAGTAACATACACTAAAAACAATTAGCCATTCCTTGCTGTCCTTTGGATATTCCCTCCCCAATGATTTAACACTGGTTGTCATAGTATTCAGAGAAAATTCCAAGATTCGTTGCAATTAAAAGCACAAAAATATTGAGGCCTTGACTTGTCTTGCAAATATTTGTTTTGAATAATCCCTGAATGTTATTTCTAAATTAAAGAAACTTGGGGCTAGACAGGACCTCAAGAGGTCTCCTAAGCCCCAGGCAGATGTTATTTTTGTCACACTACAAAAAAAAAAGTGCTGTAAACAGCCATGCATTCAAAGTCCCCTGGCTCAAGTAGGACAAAGGCACACAAAGCTGGGGGGGCATGTGCTTCCCAAGCCCCCACACTTCCCCCACCCCATATATCCACCCCGTGCCCTGCACTCTGGAGGTGGGGAGCAGCACGTTGGGAATGAGGGGTGCCGGAGGGATGGGGACTGTGGGTTGAGAGTGAGGGGCACTGGCAGGGCCAGGGGCTGTTTCCTACTTAAACTATTTACTAAGTCTAGTCTGGCCATCAATGTTTACAAATGGGTCCTGGTACAAAAAAGATTGAAAACCACTGATGTAGTCCAACCACACAGTCAAAGTAGGGCCATCCTTACTAGATCATCCCAGCCAAGTCTTTGTTTAAGTGGATATTAATAACCTCCAAGGATGGAGATTCCACAACCTCTCTGGGTAACCTGTTTTAGTGTTTTACTACCCTCCTAGTGAGAAAGCTTTCCCTAATATCTAACCTAAACTTCCCTTGCTGCAACTTGACACCGTTGCTCCTTTTGGTGTCATCTGCCACCACTAAGAACAGTCTAGCTCCATCATCTTTTGAACCACCCTTTAGGAAGGCTGCCATTAAATCCTCCCTCAATCTTATCCAAACTAAATAAGCCCAGTTCCCTCAGCCTCTCCTCATAAATCATATATTCCCCAGCCCCTATTCATTTTTGTCACCCTCTGCTAGACTCTCTCCAACTTGTCCACATCCTTTCTGTAATGGGGGGGTTCAAAACTGGACACAGTACTCCGGATGTGATCTCACCAGTGCCAAATAGAGGGCAAGAATCAGTAGGGGATGCTCCTGCATTGAGCCACCCACCTCACTGTGCCCAACCACCTTCCAAGCTCCGAGTGCCTCCCTGGGGGCACCTCATATCTGGAGCACACCCGCTAGCCTGGGGGGTAAGACTGCCACCACCCAGGGATGGGCTTGATTCTGGCTCCGCACACCCTGGGGAACACAGGCCTAGTAGCCATCGAGGGTACTTGATTCACTTCAAGAACTTGGGATGCTTCCCTCAGTCGGAAGCACAAGTAGTGGTCTCCCTTAGTCAGCTAAACCAAGAGGACCCCAAGGCATAATCTAGACCCACTCCCAATAAGTCTCCCATGCTAGGTACAAAGGAGAACTTTATTGGTTACAAGGGGTAGGGTTGGAACAGGGTACAGGGTAGAGCAATATCAAAGAAATCCCATAGAGTAAACTGGCATGGCTGGGTAGCCTTTGATCACGCATCTGAGTTACAGCAAGCTATAGATATAGTTAGATCTCAGGTAGCTTACTCACAAGTATCATCCAGAGGCAGGCAGAGATTCCCTCTGGAGGCAGGCAGTTCCTTGATCATGAGTTTTGAGAGAGAGAGTAAGTTTCAGATGGTCCAGCTCTTCTCTCTCTCTGAGTCTTCCTCATGGCTGCTGCCCCCTCCTCCTGGGCAGTCCTTAAATTATATAGCCCTTATGACCTCATTTACCTGGCCCAATGGAGGCCAGCACCTGTTGGCTATCTGCCAACCAACTTGAAATGCACCACTAGTTGCTGGGCAGACTGGTAGTTCCTAGCTCCCCAGGGAGCCCAAGCCCCTCACTCAAGTATGTGATGCCAGTCACGTAGGCAGAGGGAGCAGGTTTCCCCCCTCCCTCAGGAATGTGTCCAGCTCAGGTTACCTAAAGAGATAGGGTAAGGTGTGTACCCTCTGCAGGGCCCATCTTAACCCAACTGTCACAGAGCAGAGTTTTTGGAAAGAAACAGAGGTGGCCATCTGCCACACTCCCCCCCACCTCCCCTTTAAAAGCTTGGACCCATGGATTTACAGAGCTATGGGTATGAGCGTGTTTCATTTGGAAGGGTCACCTTTCACACCTAAAGAGATATTACACAACACGTAAGACTGGTCATAACAATAATACACACAGAACATGAAAGCACACTGGGGAGTTCCCATGCCAGAGCTCTCTCAGGTAGGCCTGAGTCCATCCAACCCACTACCCAGAGTTCTTTCATGACAGGGCATCTGCTATCACATTCTGGTTTCCCTTGATGTGTTTGACAGCGAAGCTGAACTCATGAAGCTGCCAGGCCCATCATTGAAGCTTGGCATTGGTGTTTTGCATTGTTTGCAACCATTGCAGTGGAGCATGGTCCGATAGGACCGTGAACTGCTGCCCCCACAAATAGGGCCTCAGCTTGTTCAGCGCCCAGATGATTGCCAAATGCTCCTTCTTAATAGATGACAGGTTCCGCTTCCAGCACCACAGGGTGCCGTGTCTTTTGGTGCTCTTGTAAGAGTACACCTCCTAGTCCTGAGTCAGAGGCATCAGTGGCTACGTAGAAGGGTTTATCATGGTCCAGTGCTTTCAGAATTGGTTGTTTGATCAGGGAAGCCTTTAGGGTGTCAAATGCCTCTTGGCACTCCTGCTTCCAGACCACTGGATCAGGGCTGCCCTTCTCAGTCAGCTCATGTAAGGGAGCTGCCGTCACTCCAAATCCAGGGAAAAAACAGCCTGTAATATCCAGCCAGGCCAAGGAAGGCTCTGACTTGCTTCTTGGTTTGTGGAGGCGGCCAGTCTCCCTTTATCTTGTCCCACAAGGGAGCAATATGACCTCCACCCACACGATGTCCCAAATATACCAGTTCAGATACTGCCCACTGGCACTTTTTGGCTTTCACAGTAAGACCAGCTTGCTTGATCTTGCCAAACACCATGGTAAGATGAAGGGTAAGATGGTCCGGTCTGCCTGAAGAATGATCTTTTTCCTCTCACCTGCCACAGCTAGATGTAATAACTTTTTAGGAGGCAGTTAGCCATGGGTGATCTTCCTGGTCCCAATCCCTGTCTTCTTTGTGGGGCTCCAAACCTCCCCTTTACCCCACCCTAACCCTTACAGTCTTTGATGGAGTGGAATTTAGGCTGAGGCCCAATGATGAATGCTTCAGTGCCTCAAAACTATAATGTGGTCAACAGCTAGCAGCCTGCAATCAGACTGATTGTAATTCTAACTCAAATTGTGCCTGTACTAGGCTGCACAGTCCATGGTCCTTCACCAGACTACTGAACGGTATAAATGGTCGTATAGATTGCAGTCTCTTAAGTCCTTATCTTTGAGGTCTGGTTGACCAGCCAGAAACCTTCAAGTACCCTGATGCCTTTCTCAAGACATAGTCTCTAGAGTCTTAATCAACTGTCTTGGTGCCAGGGGGAACAGTCCCATCACCCGGGCCCCTTGCCTAATCAACAATTGCCCAGGTCTTTTCTGACCTTAATGAAGAATAGTCATCATCTCTTCTAGCAGGGTCCTTTGCAGCTGCTCTGCTCTCTGACAGTCACAGTATCTCAGTGTAGGTACTCTGAGATACCCAATCCTCTGGGTGATCCCTACAGTGTTCCAGGGGCATGAGCTGCTCACATTCCAGGCATTGTTCTGCCACCCTTCCCAGTGGCTTACTGGAAATTAACCCTCTCTGTCCCTCTCCAGGGCTGGAAATACTTCTTGGCAGCCACCCTCCACAGATCCAGTGACAGGCTACTCCAGAAGTGTCATGCTATCTGCTGTGCATCGTTTCCAGGGTCCAGCTATAGCACAATGATTTGAGCAAATTACACGCTTCTTGTAATTTTTTCTCCCTGTGGCAGGGCACTGCCATTTTAAGACCTGAGCCAAACAGCCAGCAGGTTCTTGATTGCAGCAGCCATTTTGAGACACTGGTTCCTATATAAACAGAGCAGTTTGCTGCTGGCCGCCAAGCAGGAAACATCGCTTGGCTGAGCTGCTGTATGAGAACATCTACAGATAGGAGCAGGAGGCTCTTGGTCCTAGACATGACCTAAAACTGCACTCTGCTGGGAATGTGTGGTCTGGTGGGGCTCCCATTGGCATGGGAGCCTCCAGGAAAATACCAGACCAGGTACCACCCCGGTGGAAGGTGGGTCAGGGTGTCTCAGTAACCCATAGCCCCCATATCACTGTGGGTAGCAGTTGGGACCAGGCATGGCTACGGCCACCTGAGCCTCCACCGGAGAGGGAAGCGCCATTGCCCCAGTGATGTGGTAGAAGATGTAACGGCCCAGTAACAGGGTGGATGGGGAGCCCCAGTGAGGGGGAACCAGAGTGCTGGGAGTCTGGTGTGTGTGAGTTTGTATAGAGTTGCCCAGGGAGGAGTCAGGGCAAGCTTGGCCCTGGTCATGTAATTGGCTGGGGGTGGAGCGTGAGAGGCCCTACTGAGAGGAGGGCAGTATGAATGCGTGAATGTCTGAGGCCTGACAATGAGGGCTAAGCTTGATCTGGCTGTAGGCTGGGAGCATTGTGTCACCTGGATGCCATCTGTGAGGCTCGGGCTGCAGTGTAGGGGAGGAACAGAGCTGCAGATAGTGCCCCCTGGCATCAGGGAGAGAATGGGCAGCCTTCTGCCTAATTAGAACCAATTAAGAAACAACAAGGTGTGGCAGGAGACTAAGGTGGGCAGTTAGCCCAGAAACAGGTGCATGGGCCAATGGTGGACTGGCCCCAGGAAGGACCCTATTACACTCCCCCTTCACATATCCCCCACCTTAAGACGCCACTAGGCACTCTTCTCTTACTATCAGAGGAGGTCTCTTCTTGTGATGCCATCTGCTTTTCTGCCATTTGTCGTGATTCAAGTGATTCCCTTGAGTGGCAATGAGATAAAAAATCAGCCACGACATTATTCTTTCCTGGTCTGTATTCAATTATAAACTGGAATGGTTGCAATGCCAAGGCCCATTGTGTTATAAGGGCATTGTTTGTTTTAACTGACTTCAATCATTTCAATGGAGTGTGACCAGTTATTACTGTAAACTCATGCTGTAACAGGTAGTAGCAAAAATATTCCACACCTGATTTCCAAGCTAAACATTCTCTCTCTATGGTAGCATACCTTTTTCATGGTCATTAAGTTTCTTACTGGCATAAGCTGTTGGACTTTCACTTCCCTTGATCTTTTGGAAAAGCACTGCCCCCAGCACCTGTCCTGATGCATCTACCTGCAGGTCAAAAGGTAATGCCAAATTTGGTGTATGCAATACAGCATCCCGACACAAAGCCTGTTTGACCACCTCAAAGGCTTGCTGCTGGGTTTCTGTCCACTTTATTGAACCATTCCCTTTACCCTTAATGTTATTAGTGAGTGGAATCTTAAGTTCAGCACATTTTGGAATAAACCTCCTATAATACAGGCATTTTTTAGGTCTAGCCAGTTATCTGCTTTTTAGTTTGTGGGATCACGTTTCTTTTTATTATTTCAACTTTGGCAGCTAAAGGTTTAATCTGCCCCTTGAAAACCCAAATATTCTGTTGCCTGTTACCCCAGTGCACATTTCTTAGGGTTAACCGTTAACCTTGTTTGTCTTAATTCTTTCAGCACAGCTTTTACTGCTACTAAATGTTGATCCCCATATCTTGGTATAACTATTATATCATTGATATAAGCCACCCCATGCTCATAGTGTGGGGCTAATACCCATTTCATCAATCTTTGAAGCGCTGCTGCACACAACCAAATGGCATTCTACAAAATTCATAAAGTCCCTATGGTGTCTCGAATGCCATTTTGGCCTGATCCTATGGTCTCAAGGGGATCTGCCAGTACCGTTTAGCTAGATAAAAGGTAGAGATAAACCCTGCCTGCCTTATTCTTTCACGTAATTCCCCCACCTAGGGCATGGGGAATGCATTAAACTGTGTGATAGCATCAAGTTTATGGAAATTCATGCATAAACACAGTGTCCCATCCTTTTTGGGCACTGTCACAATTGGGCTCCTCCATGGGCTTCTGGAGGTAGTAATTATCCCTTGCTTAAGCATTTTCCTTAGCTCTTCTTTTACTAATTGACAGCAGTAGTGTGGTATCTCTCGCCACCTCTCCCTCACAATAGCCTCTTCTGGAGTCATTATCTTATGTACTGCATTTCTCATTCTCCCCTGGGATTTTGCTAAATACATCAGCAAAATCTTTAACAATCTTGCTCAACTGTACCCGCTGGCCCTCTGCTAAGTTAGGCCCTGTAGTGATCTCCTCAGAATCCAGTTATACCCTCTACATCCTTCCCTAGTTCTCTGCCAAACTCTTTGTGGCAGTGCACTTTTGGGTGCCTGCCACTTTAAGGACTGTAGGCAGGTAGCTAGCGGGTGCTTGATTAAGGTGTCCATTCTAGGACCCAGCTCACACAGGCTAGGGCATCAGTTTGCTGCTAGCTGCCGAGGAAGAAACACCATCCAGCTGAGCTACTGCTCATGGAACATCTTAGAGGTAAAGGCAGGAGCTATAGGGACAGAAGGAGGCTCCTGGTCTGGGGCTTGACCTAAAACTGCACCCTGCCAGGGAAGCAGGGTCTGGTGGGACTGTCTGTGGCAGGAAAGCCCCCAAGAAATATTAGACCAGTTACCCCCCTGGTGAAAGATGGGTGGGGACACCTTAACCTTGGCCCCCACCATCTGGTGGGTAATTATGAGAGTGCAGAGAGCAGTGTGGGCCAGGCATGCTAATAGAGAAGCACCTGAGCCTTGCAGGGGTGTGAGACCCTGGAGGCCCCAGAGGGGGTAGGTTTGTGGTGAGGAGTAGAGTGTAATTTGGGGTACCTGAAGGACTGTGCTAGTGGGATGCAGAGTAGGGCATCAGAGTGCTGCTTGAAGGACCATACATGGTCCAATCCCAAGCATGAGAGCAGGAAACTAGTTGCCCAGTGAGGGGCTAGGGGCAAAAGCAGCCAAGCGTTGGCACAAAGTGACATCACATAGAGTAGGTGAACTCACAGGATCTGAAATTGCTGCGTGGTTGTGCCAGAGTGTGAGTAGTGAAGCCTGAAGGCCCCAGGCATTGCTGAAAGGGAGCTTGGGCAGTAGGGAGTGGCCCAGAAATGGGCAGTATGCTAGAAGCCCCTGTGAGAGTGGGGCATTGTGAGTGAGTGTGTGTGGAAGAGGCCAACAAAAGACTGAGTTTGTGTTGGCCTCAAACCAAGAAGCAGTACTAATCTGGATGCCATCTGTGAGGCATGGGCCATGATGTAGGGAAGGTTTGGCGCCATGGATAGCTCCCCCTGGCATCAGGGTAGTGAATGGGCAGCCTCCTGCTTATTATATCAGAGTAGCATTCAAGTTGTGGCAGGCAAGTTAGGGCAGACTGTCCTCGGCAGGTGGGCAGGCTAACGCAAGATCTAGCCCCAGGGAAGCCCCCTGTCACACTCTTCCTTTTCTGGAAAAGGAGTGGCCAATAACCCTTCTGGGTCTTGCCATAATTTTAACAGGTTGACATGAAATATCTGCTTCTCTCTCTGATGTCTCAGCAAATGGCTCATCAATTATGGGCATCACTTGTAAGGACATTTTAGGTAGTTTCTTTAAACTAACCCTCTGACAATCAGGGAACCTGGTACAAAATTGTTCCACATCTTGACAGCAACTTGGCCAAAAAACCCCAACATGACACCTGAGCTATGGTCTTTTCCTTCCCTAAGTGACTCCCTGATGGGTTAGCATGAGCCAACCGTAACAAATCACATTGATACAACTGTGGGACCACTACCTGTGCTATCATTTTGTCCTCCCCCCATCCTTTTTTTTAAGTCAGTATAATAAACCTTTCCTCACCACACACTGGGGTAGTTGCTCGCATAGGTCAAGAATATAACCTGTTGCTCTCTTCTAGCAATCTTTGACTCCCAAATAGCTTGGAATGTTGGCTCTTCTTGCTGTGCTTCCTGAAATTGGGCTCTGCATATAAATGGACTCATGCCCCACAGGGCTGGATCATCCCTCTCTGATCTCTCTGACATTTCCTACCCTATCAATCCTTCACTGAGGCCACTTTCCTTCCTTCACTTTCTAATAATCGGTAAATATTAAGCCAATCTTCACCCAGGATCATAGGGTATAGAAGATCTTCTGCTACCCCTACTGACCATTCTCGTGTAAGACCCTGAGCACTTAGTCATACTCTCATTCACAGGTGTGTAGACCCCTGGCCATGTAGACAGACCATCTGGATAGGTGCCAGCCTTTGGAGATAGGAAATCTGCTTGCACCTGAGTCTGGTCACTTCCAGTATGTATAATAATCCAGACTACTCAGCCGGCCACCTCTACCAATGCTGAGAGTTTAGCCCACTGCCTTCCTCCAGCCACCCTTCCTAAACTACAATTTATCATTTCTATGGGTGGAGGCTCTTGAGTTCCTAGAAGCTCACTTTTTCCCTTTCTCAGCATATATCAAGTTCAGGAGTATACAGATATGGGTTGGTCAAGCAGCTTTTAGTGATATTCTCGTTTTTGCTACATGTAAAACTGGTCATTGCAGGTTAACTAACTTCCTCACCCACACGTTCTCCCCATTGCTCTACTGTTCTAACATTCAAATTAGCACTGAACCTATCATTCTTCTTGCAGGGCCCTTCGCCCTTCGCACAGTCAAAACCTTTGGCTATTCTTTGGCCTCTTTGGATGTGTTTTGGGTGATGTCGTCATTCCCACCTCTGAGTACTATCTTTGAGATCAGTGAGAAACACTTCTAATAAAACTGTCTCTATAATTTCTTTGTGTGAGGTAACTGCTGGTTTTAGCCATCTATTCCGTAACTCTGCCAACCTTTGCAACAGCTCTCTGGGTGATTTATTTTCCTCCTTTTTCCATGCTCTAAACATCTGTTGATATCACTCAGAAGTGATATCCAGGTGATATAACACTTCCTTCTTCATCCTGTCATAATTCTGTGCCTCTGTGCTTGTGCCTGACCAGCTAGTAGGACTCCTAGTTTGGTTGCTCATTTAGCTAGGTCTAAATCCACCACCATCGCTGCTCTTTAAAACTCTCTAAGAATGTTTCTGGGTCATCTTCTAATGTCATCTTCACTAGCAGAAAATCCACTAAATTTCTGTGGATCATCACCTGCTGTCTCATCGGTTGCTCATCTACAGCCATTTGCATAACTGCTTGTTGCTGCTGTTGTTGCAGTATCTGGACTACCAAACTCATAGTTTGTTGCATGGCGTCTGCCCTTCCATGGACCCCACTGGAGGGTCCATTTTCATTTCCACAACTGGGCTCAGTTCTTTGTTCCCAGCCAGCACACCAATGTGCCGGCTGTAGGTGTTAGATGGCTTATCATCTCTGCCAAGAGACCAGCAACCTACAGGTGATGACAGGATGAATTCTAGGGTAAGATCACCTGGTCTGCCTGGAGGATGATCTTTTTCCTCTCACCTGCCACAACTAGATGTAATAACTTCTTAGGAGGCAGTTAGCCATGGGTGATCTTCCTGGTCCCAATCCCTGTCTTCTTTGTAGAGCTCCAAACCTTCCCTTTATTCCACCCTAAACACTCTAGTCTTTGAAGGAGTTGAATTTAGGCTGAGGCCTGATGATGAATGCCTCAGTGCCTCAAAACTATAATGTGGTCAACAGCTAGCAGCCTGCAATCAGACTGATTGTAATTCTAACTTGAATTGTGCCCATACTAGGCTACACAATCCATGGTCCTTCACCAGACTATTAAACAGTATTAATGGTCTTATAAACTGCAGTCTCTTAAGTCCTTATCTTTGAGGTCTGGCTGACCAGCCAGAGACCTCTGAGTACCTTGATGCCTTACTCAGGACACAGTCTATAGTTTCATAGTTTCATAGTTGGTAGGGTCAGGAGGGACCTGAGCAGATCATCAAGTCTGACCCCCTGCCATGGCAGGAAAAAGTACTGGGGTGAAATGATCCCAGCAAGGTGTTCATCCAGCCTCCTCTTAAAAACCCCCAGGGTAGGAGCCAGCACCACTTCTCTTGGAAGTTGGTTCCAGATCCTAGCTGCCCTGACTGTGAAGTAGCGCCTCCTGATGTCCAGTCTGAATCTGCCCTCTGCCAGCTTGTGACTGTTATTCCTAGTCACTCCTGGTAGTGCTCGGGGGGAACAGGGACTTCCCCATGCCTGCTCATCCCCTCTGACTAGTTTGTAACAGGCCACTAGATCCCCCCTCAGCCTTCTCCTGTGGAGGCTGAACAGGTTCAGGTCCCGTAGCCTCTCCTCGTAGGGCCTGCCCTGCTGACTCCTGATCACGCGAGTGGCCCTCCTCTGGACCCTCTCCATGTTGTCCACATCCCTCTTGAAGTGTGGCACCCAGAACAGGATGCAGTACTCCAGCTGCAGCCTGACCAGTGTCGCATAGAGGGGGAGGAGCTCCTACTTGAACCTGCTCGAGATGCACCTGTGGATGCATGACAAGGTACGGTTAGCCTTCCTGACTGCATCCCCACACTGCCGGCCCATGTTCAACTTGGCATCAATGATGACTCCAAGATCCTTTTCTGCCTCTGCACTGATGAGAAGGGAGTTCCCCAGCCTGTAGGTGTGCTGCTGGTTCTTCTTCCCCAGGTGCTTCACCTTGCACTTGTCAGTGTTGAATCCCATCCTGTTCTCATATGCCCCCCCCTGTAACCTGCCTAGGTCTGATTGCAGCCTATTCCTCCCTTCTAGTGTGCCCACATCCCCCTACAACTTAGTGTCGTCAGCAAATTTGAACAGGGTGTTTTTTACCCCCTTGTCCAAGTCACTGATGAAGATGTTGAACAGTGCAAGCCCCATTGGTATAGGTTTGAGGCATGGTGATCCTGTCCAGTTCAAAAACTGTTGAGAAGTGCCCAGTAACAGCATGGCTGGTTAAATCCTGGTTGACTGACTGTAGGGTCAGAGATGATGTGACGATTGCTTGGTGCTTGTGCTGACCATTCTTCATACCATCAAGTAAGTAAGGAGAAGTCAAAGGACTTTGAAAGGGTGGATCGTATTGGGTGTCTTGAGAGGAGCCAGGCTATTGGTGGGTGGAATATGTCCCAGTGCACTGGCAGGATAGGATTATCACAGAGTTGGCTAATAAGGTTGCTTCAGCATTTCTGCAGCAGAGATGAGGGGGAGCAACATTACTGAGGACTGGTAACCATGGGGGTGTAGTGGGATACAATATGCCTAACACAAGATGGATTGTAGCATGTAGTTGGGTGTCTATTAGTTTGTTGTGTGATGAACAAGTCCACACAGGGCATAGTATTCTGCAATAGGGCTGTGCGAGGCTTTGAATCATGCTTTGGATCCAGGGGCCACTTTGGACACTTCGGCATCTGAAGCAGCATGCCCAGAGCAAAGCACTGGCTCATTCAGGCTGTCCAAAGCAGTTTGGAGCTGCGGAAGCACTTCGGAAAAGCTTTGGATGGTTCGAACAAGCTTTGGAGGCAGAAAGTGAGTTAGCAGAGGGAGGGGGAACAGAGGAGGGAGGGGGGAGTTGGGGGGAGGCGGAACAGGGGGGAACACTGACACATGTAGGTGGCCAGTGAGAAGGATCCCTTTCTGGCTGCCTTTCCAATGACAGTGTCTGGGGGGTGGGACCTAGAAACAGCATAAAAGCCCCTGTTTAGAGGCACGCTGTGCCTTTTGCAAGCTTGTTCCCTCTCAGTGAGAAAGGTACCCTAGAAGACAGCCTGGTTGCTTTACTCAGTAGTTGAACTTGCCTGTTCCTTTTTGTTGTTAGAAAGGATTGGGTAAGATTTAGCTTAACTTAGCTTAGAATTTCCTAGCACTATTCAATTCATTTCCTTCAATTTATATTTGCTGGGTTTTTTGTTGCAAACTTTGAAAAAAAAAAGCTGTGTTTTCCCTGCCGTCACTGTGCAGGGAGGCACACGAATTGCACATGCACACACACACACACACACACAATATAAAGAATAAAAATCAGATATTCATAGGAGAAGACAGACAGACAGACAATACACAACTTTTACACAGCTCTTAACACTGAAGCAAACAATCAAAAAAGAGTCCAGTGCACGCACACAACAGAGGGAATAAAACACACAATACAAAAGGAGTGACACATACACAGAGACCATTTGCAACACAGGAAAGATTAATATGAAGCGTGCTGGAAAGGCAGGTGTCTTCTGGCAGGAGAGGGAGAGGGGGTAGGGGAAGAACTAGAGCTGCAAGCCCCCCCACAAAACACAGATGCATTCTCTTCCCAAGCTGCCATGACATCAGTGCTGCCAGTGGAAGCAAGGAAGTGGAAGCAGTGTCTGCACCTGATGTCCCTATACCTGCACCACCTCCACTCAGTCCAGAAGCAGGCACCAGCAGTGGAATCACTGTCTTCTTGACCCCAATGTCATCTCTCAGTGTGAGCCTCCTACTGCCAGAGGAGGAGCTGGAGGTGGAACCAGGGATGCTGAGCATGCTGGCTCAAGCAATTCTGGGGACTGAGGGGGAATCAGAGTTTGTGCTCTACACCCCTCAAATTTCCCCTAGACCCAGGTCTCCTCTGGAAAGCAGCACCTCGGAGGAGGCTGAGGTTGTAGAGGCAAGTGTCTCAGCTGAGGCAGCTCCTCCTGCTGTTGAGCCTCAGCCTGCTGAGGAGTGGGATAAGGCAGGATCCTCAGCCTCAACCCAGAAGCAGGGGAGTAGTGTAGTGTGGGGGCATTTTGAGCTGGCAGATGATCCCAGGTTTGCCATCTGCCAGCACTGCTGAAGGCACATGAGCCATGGCAAGGGTGTGAGACACTTTTCCACCAAAGCAATGCTGCCGCATCTAAGGAGGGAGCACCCCCTTGCCCTTCTTCCTGCTCAGCCTGGCACCAATGCAAGCATGCCGGAAGGGAAGTCTCTTGCTCACTCCAAGGCCCCTTTCACTCCCAAAGCAGAGGCAGGCCACCCTGGACTAATGGGGGAAAGGTGGACAAAAAGTGGGGCGCATTCCCAAGGTAAGCGAGATCACCCAGAGCATTGGGGAGATGCTTGCTCTGGATAGCCAGCCCTTCTCCCTAGTTGAGTGGCCAGGGTTCAGGTGGTTGGTAACACTTCTGGCCCCATCTTACAAAGTGCCTGCATGCACCACCTTTAGCAGGACGATGGTGCCCTCCCTGTATGAGGCATGCAGGGAGTACTTGAGGGAGGAGCTGCACAAGGCAGGGCCACAGATAGCCTTGCACTTCACCTCCAACATCTGGAGCAGCCGGGGTGGCAATGCAACTACCTGTCCCTCACAGGGCACTGGTGTGATCAGTCAGGCTGTTGGTGGGCTCTACTGCAAGCCATGGTGCTGGATGAGTCCCCCATAGCAAGGGAGATCATGGGGACCATGAACCATATGGTGCAGGGGTGGTTCATTGGGCAGGCCAAGTTCATCCACAGGTTCATGGTCGCCAACAATGGGGCCAATAAGATGAAGGCTGTCAATGATGCCAACTTTGTTGGCATCCGCTGTGTGGCACACAGGCTGCACCTCATAGTGAGGGATGCCTTGAAGGGGGACAGGACTGCCGGTGATAGCGCCACCACCACTACTGCTACAAGCCAGCTGATTTTGAAATGTAGGAAGGTGGTGGGCTACTTCCATCACAGCATCAAGGGGGTCAAGATGCTGCAGGAGAAACAGGCAGAGCTGAGCATCCCATAGCATAGAATCATGCAGGATGTGGAGACTCAGTGGAACTCCACATACCTGATGCTGGAAAGGCTGGTGGAGCAACAGAAGGCCGTCCATGAGATAGCCTTGCTTGGAGAGATTGGGATCAGTGGCCCCCTGAACACAGCTGAGTGGAGTACCATCTCCCAGATCTTGGTGGTCCTCAAGCCCTTCCTCAAGGCCACCAAGACCCTTAATGCTGGCAATGCCCTCCTCAGTCAGGTGATCCCCCTAGTGAGGGAACTCGAGAAACAAATAGAGAATTTCCAGGAGATCAGTGTTTCTGGCTGGGGCAGGCTGCTGTCACCAGACATGCAGGCATTGGTGAGGCACCTGAAGGAGGGCATCAGGAGACAGCTGGATCCCTTGCAGTTCAGTATGGTCCACATGATGGCAGGCATGTGCAACCTGAGGGTGAAGGGCAGCATGTGCACTGGCAGCACCAAAACCCTCGATCACTGGACACAGCTGCTGGTCAACAAAGTCGGGGAGGCCAAAGTGCAGAGGCAAAGACATGTGGAAGAGGGGGATCCACTTTCCCATGCCAGGACTCCCAGTACTGGTGCCAGCACCAGCCAGTCTCCTCCATGCCAGCCACTGGCAATGTGGACCCTGGGCATGACTTCAATGCTGGGGTCCAAATGCATCAGACCCTAGCCTCAGGCAGGTAGCGCTGAGGTTTCAGTGGCTACCTATCTTGCTGAGGATGTGGAGCCACTGAACTGTGACCCCTTGGCCTACCAGGCATGCCGCAGCCAGATGTGGCAGGATCCGGCCACGGTTGCCTGGCAACACCTGTCCTGTCCACCAACCAGTGTTCCAAGCGAGAGGGTTTTCAGCATTGCTGGTGATGTTGTGACACCCCATCACACCTGCTTGGATCCTGCTTTGGTGGAGCAGCTGGTGTTCCTAAAGGTGAACCTCCCGCTGAAAAGTGGTTTGCACTGTAATTTGTTCCCTCTTGGGATCAGGCCTGAGAAACTAGAGGCAGAGTGTTTTTTTGGTGAGGAATGTGCCCCAACAGGTAGTTGACTTTTGTTGTCTTCGATAAATTCTGGTGTGCAGTTTGTGGGGGTAGATAGTTGGCAGGTTTTGTGTTTTGATTTTCATAGATTTCATAGACATCAGGGCTGGAAGGGACCTCGGGAGATCATCGAGTCCAGCTCCCTGCCCAAAGGGCAGGAAGTCAGCTGGGGTCATAGGATCCCAGCAAGATAAGCATCCAATTTACCCTTGAGGGTCTTCAATGTAGGTACCTGAACCACCTCCGCTGGCAGACTGTTCCAGAGCTTGGGGGCTCGGACAGTAAAGAAATTCTTCCTTATGTCCAGCCTGAAATGGTCTTGCAGGAGTTTGTGACCATTCGACCTCGTCATCCCTTGGGGTGCTCTGGTGAACAAATGTTCCCCCAGATACTGGTGGTCACCCCTGATAAACTTATAGGAGGCCATCAGATCAGCCCTGAGCCTACGCTTTTCCAGGCTAAAGAGTCCCATGTCTCTCAGCCTATCATTGTAAGATCTGTTTTCCTGACCTCTGATCATGCACGTGGCTCTCCTCTGGACTCTCTCAAGCTTCTCCGCATCCTTTTTGAATTGTGGAGCCCAAAACTGGACACAGTACTCCAGCTGCGGCCTCACCAAGGCCGAGTCCAAGGGGAGAATGACGTCCCGGGATTTGCTCGAGAATGGATGCAAGCAAGCGTTTTGGTTGCTTTATTAGCCGCAGCATCGCATTGCAGGCTCATGTTCATCTTGTGGTCAATGATGACCCCCAAGTCTCTTTCTTCGGTAGTGCTATCCAACGTAGCACTGCCGAGCCTATAAGGATGCTGCAGGTTTTTCCTCCCAAGGTGGAGAACCTTGCATTTTTCGGTGTTAAACACCATCAGGTTCTCGTTTGCCCATTTGCTGAGCTTGTCCAGGTCAGCCTGGATCACCCGCCTATCTTCTGGCGTGGATGCTTTGGCCCAAAGTTTGGTGTCATCGGCGAACTTGGCCAGTCCACTCCTGACTCCAATGTCCACATCATTAATGAAGATGTTGAACAGTATGGGTCCAAGGACAGAGCCTTGAGGGACCCCATTGGTCACAGGGCACCACGATGAGTGACTGCCATAAATTACAACCCTCTGGGTCCAACCACGGAGCCAATTTCCCAGCCAGCAGATCGTGGTGGAGCCAAGGCCACAACTGGGCAGTTTGGCCAAGAGGTGATCATGGGATACCAGATCAAAAGCTTTTTTGAAGTCAAGATATATGACATCAAGCTCTTCTCCCTTGTCCAGGTGATAGGTCACCTGGTCATAGAAGGAAATGAGATTGGTCAAACAAGACCTACCCGCAACAAACCCATGCTAGCTATCCCTTAGAATGTTAGCCTGGGTCAGTCCATCAAGGATGGCCTCCTTAATAAACTTTTCTAAGATCTTCCCCAGGATAGAAGTCAGGCTAATGGGCCTGCAGTTAGCTGGATCCACTCTCCTCCCTTTCTTGAAGATCGGCACCACATCGGCCTTCTTCCAGTCTTCAGGCACTACACCAGAGCGCCAGGAGTTTTCAAAGATCCGTGCTAGGGGCTGGGCTATGACGCTCGCCAGCTCCTTGAGTACCCTGGGGTGCAGATTGTCAGGGCCGGCTGACTTGAAGGTATCCAGCTTCTCAAGATGTTACTTCACAAGGTCAGCATTTATGGAGGGTAGGGGATCCCCATCACCCGGATCTCCCTGTCCCATAGCAGGCATGGGCGTCCCATGGGACTGATGAAAGACTGACGCAAAGTACCTATTTAATAGGTTGGCTTTTTCCTGGGCGTCAGTTGTCAGTTGTCCCATCTGGTTTAGCAGGGGTCCAACGTTGCCCTTGCTTTTCCTCCGGCTCCCCACATATCTGAAAAAGGACTTTTTGTTGTCCTTGATGCTTGAAGCTAGTTGGAGTTCAGTTGCGGCCTTGGCTTTCCTGGTTTGGTCCCTGCAGGACCGGACCAGTGCAGAATAATCCTCCTTGGAGGTGAATCCCGTCCTCCATCCTTTGTAGGCTTTCCTTTTTAGCCGCAGGAGGTCCGCTAGGTCCCTGGAGAGCCAGGAGGGCTGCTGTGTCTTCTTGCTGCCTTTCCTCTGTGTTGGAATAGATTTAGCTTGTGCATTGAGGATCGCTTCCTTGAGAAGCAACCACTCTTCTTGAACTCCCATCTCCCTGGGGTCATGGTCCCTAAGGGCCTGAACGACAAGCCTCTTGAGCTTGTCAAAGTTGGCTTTTCTGAAGTCAAGGACTTCTGTGTTGCTGACTGACTTGCCAGCTTTACAGCGGATGGTGAAGGTGATCAGCTCATGGTCGCTGACACCCAGCTTCCCATCGATCACTAGGTCGCCGACTAGGTCATCCCCTGTAGCCAGTACCAGGTCGAGCAGCGCTTTGCCTCTCATTGGCCCATAGACTTCTTGAGTCAGGTAGAGGTCATCCACGCACGAGAGACCACTCGGATTTTGCTGAGTGATATCAGATTGCCACAGCGTCTCTGGGCAATTCTTTCCTGGAGGCTCTTTCCCCTGGCTGCTGCCAGAGAACTAACTCATGCTGGTCTCAGCCCTGGGGTTTAAATGTGCCCAGGGCCCTGCCTTCTTCCAGTCAGCTGACTGTGCACAGGTGCAGGCTAATTCCCTTGTTAGCCCACTGCCATAGTAACATGCACCTGTGGGGTTTCAGTCTGGCTCTTAGGGCCCTCTCCCTAGGCAGTTCCTGCTCTTGAAGGAGCAGGCACCTTAGTGCCCTGCGACACTGTGTTCTCCAAATTTTCCTCCAGCCTATGCCCAACATTTATAGATGGCTGGTTTTAATAGCCTGATAAATGATCTCTGATTGGTTTTATTTAAATTTCTTTGTTTCACTGAAACTTTTGGAGCTGGACTGAACCAGATCTCTCATGAACTTGGATGGTGTCAGTTAGTGTGGCTTTATATCATTGGAAAAGCGGGAGGGTTTCTTATCTCCTTTTCTTCTCCACTGTGGAATGCTGTTCCTTTTTTTCTTTACTTTACTTTATGGTCTTCTCTTAGAAGGATCTTTATTGTTTATATTAATTATATAAGCATTTTAACAAAAATATGAGTGGGCCGTTATCAACCATATGCAACATGGTGTGTGTTTTACCACAGCTACAATCTGGGTTGTCACAAATACCCCAATGATGGAAGCTGGCTGCGCACAGATTTTGTCCTATCTGGAACCTATTCAGCAAGGCCCACTGGTGGCATGGAAAGTTGAAGTCAGGTGGGCAGACTGTAGGATCTATGATAAGGAACTTCTTTGGTGGTGATGTCAACCTCCATTCCTCACACCAGGGGGTCTCTGCTGTGCGGTCCTGGTGTGGCAGTTTGGACCACAGTGGGTGTCATGATGGTAAACGAACATCAGATGGATTTAAGAGATTGTCATACATCAGCAGGCTTGGGTTGGAGTAGATCTTCTCCAAGCTACTGGAGAAGATATAACAGGCCCAAAGCCTCAGAAATGGGATTTCAGCCTTCTTCTTAGCAACACTTAGCCTAGGCCCCTTGAAAATGGCCAAGGCTGGCAACAATACCCACCCTGATGTTCTTTTTTAGCCCTAAGATATGTCATCACCCAAGCCAGGTCACTGCCAATACTTTGCCCTGAGATGGTTGTTGGCTGGTAACACTCCAACCCAAACTAAGCACAAGGCACTCCTAGACTTTGGGTACTAAAACTCAGTGTATGTTCAGTTCCTGATTGACCCCATCTACCCCTAAATATATTTTCCATGTGTATGCATCTAATAGATTTACAGACGTTATATATATATATAATTTGAATTACTACTATTATGACCATTGGATGTAATAACATATTGTATATACTAGTAGAAGTTGGAGACTGTCGCAGAGCACTTAGGTGCCCTGCTCCTTTGAAGAGTGGAAACTGCTAGGGAAAGAGCCCTAGCAGTGAGTGGGGAGCCCCAGCTGCTGGTTACCAGGGCGACCAGAGTGAGCTAATGGTCCACACCGCCAGCAGTCAGCTGACTGGAAGGGGCAGGGCCTGGCTCGCATATAAACCCCAGGGCTGAGGCCAGGACAGCAGTTCCCTGCCAGCAGCCAAGGAGGAAGGAGCTCTCCCAGAGCAACCAAAGGGGAGAGGCCTAACTGCAGGTACAGCCTCTGATACTGGTGAGGGACAGAGCACCCCTGGTGTGGCTTGAGTGATGTTATAGCCAGGTGGCTTGAATTTATGTTATAGCCCAGGGGCTTGTGTTTTGTTTGCTGTTTAAGACTGGTGGCTTGGGTGAGGCTATTAGGGGATGGAGGAGGCCTCATAGGGGACCCACAGCAGCTTGGGGACCCCGGTGCAGGGAGGGTGCAGCATTTGGGGGTGCACTGACTCTGGTGCCAGAGAGGGCACAGCACTTTGCAGAGCTGTGGAAAGCCCAGGAGCCAGAGAGGCGCAGTGCAAGACAGGGCCGCGGAGAGCCTGAGCGCCTTTGAAGGTGCAATGTGAGACAGGGCCACGGAGAGCCCAGGGAGGACTAGGGGGCCAAATTATAACAAGGCCCAGACCGAACAACATCAGTTCCATCTGCAAGGCTTGGGGCATGGTAAAGGGGTGGTTGGAGCCACGCATAGCCCATAAGTGCCCCAAAACACCCATTGTAGAACGGGACCCACAACGGGTTCAGGAGCCCACAGGGTCAGAGAGTACAGCAAAACCATGTCCAAGATGATGTAAAGGCAGCCTCCCTATTATATATTTACCATCAAAGACATGGCGGGCAAGAGTTGAGGGTGCCCATTGGGCCAACTTGGCATGGTAAGGGGGCCTTGGGAAGATCACGGTCATCCCACAGGACCTCGTCCTGTTATAGGGACCAACTTAACAACTTTTCCCATTAACTATGATGACCAGGGATCCTGGTTTTCTCTGATTTAAAAAAATCCCATTTTTGGTTATAAAAAAAAGTAATCCCAAATCCACATTTTTCTATGATTTAAATGAAGCACCGCTAATATATAGATATATATGAGGTTCATTTTAATCATGGGAAAAATGTGGATTTGGGGTTACTTTTTTTAAACTGAAAATTAGGGATCTTTTTTTTAAATCAGAGAAAACCAGGATCCCTGGTGATGACTGACTAAAGTCTTTTGTAACAGGGGGGCTGGTCTCCTGTTGCTTAGGAAGGGAAGAGAGAGAAAACCTCACCTAGAAGGTAAAAATACCAGCGACAGGGATGACATCATCTGGCATCACCTGCAAGGAATAGAAAAGAAAATTACTTACTGGAAGTTTAAAAGACCCAGAAAGGAAGCCTGACTCAACAATCAGACCCCTGGAAGGGGATCAGAGAGCAGAGAGTGTCTAGCAACGTGTGAAGCAGCCTGTGACGAGGCACGGGATTTCTGAACGGCAATGGGAGGGAGAGTTACCCACTCTGCCCTGAGGTACTTACCTACGTTAGACTTGACAAAGTGAGACTTTTTATTCAGGCTTAGGCCAAGAAGTTCCCAGACTTTTTTTTTTCCAGTTTTGTTGGATCTTAAGAGACAAATTGAGTGAATAGTGAGCTAGCTGTGAGCCATTCACTGGAAGAAAAGACTATTAAAATAGACTTGCTTAACTGGCAATTACAAGAAAACCACTTTATTAGTCACATTGTTTTGTTTGATGTTGTAAAGAGAAGTAAAATCTTTCAGCTAATACAGATCGTATAAAAACTACAGGGAATCTTCATTTGCTTATTTATTTTATTTCTCTCATCAAATGCATGGCAGGCAAATAGGCAGCGAAGAATATTATTTGTTTGTTATTATCTACGACATCATAACACCCTACTACATCTTTAATAACAGTTAAGCCTTGTATTAGTCTTTTGTTGTTATGTTTTACAGTTTAGTTCCAGGTGACTTGAAGTATGTTTCCAGGATCTTAGTTTTTGCCATATATTGGAGAAATCCATAATTTCTTGCAAGAGTTCATTGACAGGAGGTTAGGTGTAAATCAAAAGTTAGTTGAACTTATTGATTTTCCTTTATGATTCTTGGAACTTTGACTGGAACTCCAGCTACTTGAATCATGCCAGTCACTGTTCTGTTCAGGCAATATATTCCCACTTGCAATGGGCATGACTCTTTGTTTATACTCGGATCACCTAGAAGAAAATGAAAACACACCTTCTCTTCCCTTTAAAAATAGATTTTCTTGTGTACTTGTCTATTTCCCCCTTAAAGTACACTTTATTTGGCTTTCCCAGCAATTGTTATTTAAGTTTTTTGCCACTGACCAGGTTGACACTCTCCTCCTCCAGGGGTCCTATGGCACAATAATAGATTTACTGGAGCCCATGTATTGTTTTCCTTCATTACCCACTTGTGTAGATATTCAGGTTCTATAATTATTTTACTTACTAGTATGCAAATAGAAACTACTAGATAGACTTCTGTATCTTCACTTTCTTCTGGTGTTATTATAGTGATAACACATTGATCTGGGTAACAGCCAGATAGTGGCTTCTTGAAAATTTGGAAAGAGAATTATTAGTCCAGTGAGTTAAAACTAGTGGTATTTGTCCAAATTCAATGAATAAAACTATTTCCTTGATCACATCTTGCAGAGACTCTTGTGCTTGGATGCCAGCTGGAGCTTGGAAGGGAAGATATAAGCCTAGACCCTGAGAGCAGCCAGTAGTAACATCCTGGAGGCTGCTGAGTGAACATCTATGGAGCAAGAAGGCTGCAACTTTGGAGTGCCAGTACAGAGTTAACATCTGAAGCAGTTTGGAGATTTGGGAAAGAACAATGGGATGAAGGAGGTTCCTGGGGACCCAATGCAGGGGCTAGGGCCCAGAGAGAGGACCCATGTATGCAAAACCTATTGAAGGATCTGGGTGAGCCCAAAGAAAGGAGCTGTGTGTATGAGATCTATTGAGGAGTCCAGATGAGTCCAGAGAGATGGGCTGTGTATACAGGACCTATTGAGGGGTCCACGTGAGCCCAGAGAAAGGGGCTGAGTATATGTTGAGCCCAGAGAGAGAGACTGAGTATGAGAAACTTAGAGAGGGGCCCAAGAGGACAGACCCACAGATGCAAGAGAGCTGACAGCTGGAGGACTGACCCATAGAATCTCAACTGCCCTATGTGTGGCCAGGGCCCAGGAGGGGCCAAAAGTTTGAAAGAGAGCACTGCAGAGACTGCCAGAGCTTGGGGATTCTGGAGAACTCGACTGGCCTGAGATAGGGTCAGGGCCTAGGATAGGCCTTTGTGTGCGGCCACAGCCAGAGAGGAAGGGGTCAAGGGGTATGTGGCCTAGGATGAAGATGGCTGATGCAGGGCCATTTGAGGAGGAGGGTTTGTTGAAAAGGTGTCCAAGATTGAACCAGGGCCAAGGGACCAGGAGGTCTGTAGCTCAAGAGGGGCAAGTAATAGGACTGGAAGCCTGCAATACAGGAGGGGCATGTGACATCAAGGCAGAGCCCAGAAGGGGCCAGGATTTAGATCAGGATGACCATAGGTTGGTCCTGAGACCTGAGGGTAAGACCTGAGAGTGCACCCTATTGGAGCTGATTAGCATGGTGGAGCTGCCTGTGGTGGGGTAGCCTCCACAAAATGCCATACTTGGGCCACCCCAGGGAAAGGCAAATACAGGATGCCTGATAGCCTCAGCTTCCACTGCCTTGTGCGCCACCCCATGGAGGGGAAAAGATAAGGGACTGCACCCTAACAGAAAGGGAAGAAAAAGAGGGACTAGAAGGGTCCAGAGGCCCAGCAAGGGTCCCAAAACAGAGTGGAACCGGAAGTGTCCAGGAAGAGACCAAAGGTACCTGGCAGCCCAGAGAGGAGCTAAGGGAGAGTCTGAGGGGTCTAAGGGCCCAGAGAAGGGCTGTGTGAGTAAGAGAATGACACCTGTGAGACTCGGGACCTAGTGCAGGGGTGGAATGGAGTCATGTAATTGACCCATATAAGGCTTTGACTACAAACCCGGTGGTCATTACAATAAAACCAGGTCAGCCTCCCACATTCTTTATAACAACTAACACCAAGGCATAGCAAAAGAGGGCAAGGCAGACTGCCCCTAGAGCAGGGTAAAGGAAATTTTTTTGGTCTCCAGGAGCTTCATTCCCACCCCTGGAGATGCTACTCTGTGACAACCTTTATTGGTAATTCTTATACCCTCAATTTCTTTAAAACCTTTGTATTTCTGAATCCTGGTTTTGTAGTTTTAGTAAATCTCTTCTTGCCTCCTTTTGCTTGCCTTCTGTGGTAGAGATGACTCCTCCTAAGTCCTTTCAGATTTCCCACTGTTCCCCATTTTGAGCTCCTGCCTTAGCTTCTAGATCTGCTCGATTTGTCCCAGTAGGATTATCCTGGACTATTTTTGTGTGCCTTTCCGTTTACTATGACAAATATGTGTGCGTGCTCTTCCAGTTGCACAATATACTTAAATACCTTAGCACGTGTTACTGGGTTTTGTTTAGAGGTTTTCATTTCCCTAGCTCCCCACTCTGAAAGCTATGTTATTAATGCTTGACCTACCCAGTCACTGTCTGAGTAAATTGTGAGTGGTTGATCTGGGGAAGTATTTTGTAAGGCTGCAGCTGTGGCTTCAATCTCTGCATGTTGAGTAGAGTGGACTGCACACTGTCTTGAGACAGTTGTTTCTTTAGGAGATTTAATTAGGCCATAACCTGTATAGGGATGGCCATTGTCCTAGTAACTGGGACCCATCAGTAAACAAAATCTGTGTATCCTCACTTGTCAAAGTCTCTTCTAGGGGCTTTTCTTCCACAAAATAGGCTTGTCTGGGTGCCTGTAGAGTGGGTAGAGCGCATTCAGGTGACGCCTCTTCATATAGCAAGCTGTATGCTAAGGGGGAGAGCCCTTTAGAGGTTTCAACTTGTAGGTGTCTGTCCATTAGCATGAGTGCCCACCATGCAATATGGAGATTAAACACATGTCCCTCTTGATTTTTTCTAATTATTAACAATTTTGAAGGAATGTGTAGGGTTTTGAGAGTGGCTAGCACTACGGAAGAAAGAGACTTGGGGGTCATCATTGACCACAAGATGAACATGAGCCTGCAGTGTGATGCTGCGGCTAGTAAAGCAACCAAAACGCTAGCTTGCATCCATAGATGCTTCTCAAGCAAATCCCGGGACATCATTCTCCCCTTGTACTCAGCCTCGGTGTGGCTGCAGCTGGAGTACTGTGTCCAGTTTTCAGCTCCACAATTCAAAAAGGATGTGGAGAAGCTTGAGAGAGTCCAGAGGAGAGCCACGCACATGATCAGAGGTCAGGAAAACAGATCTTACGATGACAGACTGAGAGCCATGGGACTCTTTAGCCTGGAAAAGCTCAGGCTCCGGTGATCTGATGGCCACCTATAAGTTTATCGGGGTGACCACCAGTATCTGGGGGAACATTTGTTCACCAGAGCGCCCCAAGGGATAATGAGGACAAATGGTTGTAAACTACTGCAAGACCATTTCAGGCTGGATATAAGGAAGAATTTCTTTACTGTCTGAGCCCCCAAGGCCTGGAACAGCCTGCCATCGGAGGTGGTTCAAGCACCTACATTGAACACCTTCAAGAGAAAACTGGATGCTTATCTTAGTGGGATCCTATGACCCCAGCTGACTCCTGCCCTTCAGGTAGGGGGCTGGACTTGATGATCTTCTGAGGTCCCTTCCAGCCTTAATGTCTATGAAATCCTAAAAGCAAAGGCAAATTTGTATTGGCAATCTGGGTGTAAAACGATTGCCCATAAAACATTAGAAATATCTAACACTGAAAACCACTGATTTCCTTCATCTATGGCCGTAATCACATCCTGATAGGAAGCTACCATTGGTGCTGCTTGCAGCCTTAGTTTGTCAAGAGCAACAGTAAGTTTTGTCAAGAGCACTGTAAGCTTCTAAGACCTGTCTGGCTTTTTAATTGGCTAGAATGGATTGTTACACTTTGAGTTTCTGTGAGCACTTCCTTATTTAACAAGCTGTTAAATGTTATTGCTAAGCATTCCTCTGCTTCTTGAGAATAGTTATACTGTTTTTGGGATAGAGGATATTTATACTGTTTTTGGAAGGGAAACCCAGACCCTACAATATTAACACAAGCATTAATTAAACCACTTTTTTTTTTTTTTACTCTTACCTAAGACATGAATGACACATGCCTCCAGAGGCTGGGAGGACACGATGACCAGCTGCAGGTGGCAGTGGTGGTAGTAGCAGTGTGACAGCAGGAAGCTTCCACAGGTGGCTGTGGCCGTGTCAGCAGCAGGGGACGAAAGGCAGGGTGGCAAGCAACACTGCCAGCAGCATTGGCAGAAGCCAGCAGTGATTGGCAACTGCCCATGGATGTCACCGACGGTGCTGACGATGAGGAGAGGCTGGTGAGCAGTGACCACCTGCAGGCACTGCTAGCAGCATCAGCAGTGCTTCTCTCAGTGTGGTCCTAACAGCAGCCTTGCTATCTTGCAATTTGGCATTTACGCTTTTGAGTTTCACACTTAATTTAGCTGCCTCTGACTGCCAGTGGCTTACTTGCTGGTCAGCAGCTTAGAAATGAACTCTAGGCCTGTGCAAATAGGGAACTATTCGATTCAGATTTGGATTCATCTGATTTGGATGCCAGAGATTCAATTCAGAGATCCGAATCGTTTTCCCGATTCGATTTGGAGCCAACTTGGAGATTTGGCCATAAAGTATAATGGGGAATTAGTGAAATATCTATAACTCTATTGTTTTTTGGCTGCCTCAGATGAAACTTGAAGGGGTGATAGAGAGCATGAAGCTTGCCAAGTTTCAAAGTGATAGGTGCAGGGGTTTCTGGGAAACTGCACCTCAAAGTCCTTAAAGCAAAACTCATGACATAGGTGACATTGTGTGTGTGTTAAGGCATAGAGGGGTGAAAACTGCAGGCCTCCTAGGCTCTGCTGTGGCCACAAAGCCTGCCAGCTGTTAAGGAGATGGGAGTAGGGGGAGTCTGGGTTCTGGGGCCCTGCACCTCTAGCTGCTGACAGGAAACACCTGATGCAAAAGATTGCGGTTTGTTTCTTGGAGGCTCGCAAAGAATCTCAGACACACAGTCATTTAGCAGCACAAAAGGTGTATTTGCAAATAGGGTCAGAGCAGAGTCAAAAACTCAGATTACTCCGAACCTACCAAGGAATTTTTGCAGGCTGTATTTATCTTTTTCCTCCTGGGCACGTGTGCAGAAACAGGAACTCTTACAACTCATTTCCGTTTCATACAAACATGTATGTGGTTACATCACTACATCCATCGCATGTATATTATAATTAACTACTTAAGTATGCAGGGTGGAGAGGTAAATATGCATCAGCTAATCAAGCATGCTCAGAGAATACTATAGGTCACCAAGAGTTTAACTCCCCCCCCCCCCTTTCAAGGACACAGTCAGTTGAATTCCAGCTTCTGTAATCTGCATGAGAACGGCTAGGGAGAAGCTGGAGGAGAGTCTGCAATTTAGTATAAGAGAAGCTGTGGCAAGGCTGGCCAAGGAAAAAAATCCTTGGCAGTGTTTCTTTCTTATCAGGTGCAAGATGCAAGCTGTGCATTTCTAACAATACTCCATTTCTAACACACCCATGACATGGGTGCTTGTGCAGGGGAAGCACCGTAGGCGGGCTCCCCAGGGAGCTGCCCAGGCAGGCTGACACCCTGTCCCACCCGGGACAGCACTGAGGTGCCGAGTGCTGGGGCCGGGCAGTCGGGGCAAAGTTTGGGCAGCGTGGGGGGAGGCGCTGTGGGCAAGCCAGCCCGGTCAGGCCCTGAGGCAGGCGGGGTCTGGGCGGGAAGTGGGAGCAGCCCCAGGGCTCTGGCGGTCTCGAGCTGTGGTAGGCGGCGGTGCCCGGTGGCACCTGTGGTGGGGCGTTGCCCAGCCCGCGCAGCTCCGCAGGGATGGGCCGCAGCCACCCTGCGTGCGTGAGGATGCTGCCTGGCTGGGGCAGTACTCCAGGCTCAGGGGGCTTCCCTCTCCGGAATCGGCCTCCCTCCACGCTCGGCACAGATCGAGCACGGCAGAGCCATCCCCGGTGCAAGGGCCTGGCCGCGGGAGCCCCCTGGAGCCTGGGAGCAGCCACCGCAGCTGCCTCAGCCTGCCCGGGTACCGGCCTTGCCTACCTGTAGCTCCCCTCAAGGGACCAGGGCTGGGGCAGGCACTGCACAGAGCCGCTGCGCTGCTGGCTCGGCCCTGAGCACCGGGGACCAGCCTGCAGCTGCAGCTCCCACTCGCAATGTGCCCGACACGCACAGAGACCAAGCAGGAGCCCCCCTGAGCCCGGCGACCTGCCCCAGCCACACAGCGTCCCTTCATGGGTCGGGTGTCTGTGCCCCATCCCCGCGGAGCTGCGTGGGCTGGCTGGACCCCACCTCCGGTGCTGCTGGGCCCCCCGCTGTGGCCCGAATAGCAGAGCCCTGGGGCAGCCCCCGCTCCCCGCCTGACACCAGCTCTCCTCCGGCTGCAGCCTTCCCAAGGGCCTGGCCAAGCTAGCCTGCCCGCGTGACTCCCCCGCTGCCTGCTGCTCCCTGCTCCTCTCTCCCTCTCCCCCCTCATTAAAACATGCTTATTAACAAGAAGAAAAATTCACAAATACAAGGCAGTTCATGAAGTTTTATTTATTGTCATCAGGTTTTGAATTTTTAGAAAGCCTGGTATTTCCTGTAAAAAAAGGAGAAAAAAGCAACATTAATGATTTATCAATTGTATTAAATATGCAGGGTATCCTGCCATGTACCCCCTCTGCCTCAGTTGTTGTGGGGGTTTTGTTTTGTTTTGTTTTTGTTTGGGGTTTTTTGTGGTGTGCCGGCACTCCGGCACTTTACAAGGTAGACATTGTGGTTTTCTTCAGCACTCAGGCCAAAAAACATTGCCTACCCCTGCCTTAGAATAATAGAATCATAAAATGTTAGGGTTGGAAAGGACCTCAGGAGGTCATCTAGTCCAACCCCCTGCTCAAAGCAGGACCATCCCCAACAACATAATCCCAGCCAAAGCTTTGTCTAGCCAGGTTTTGAAAACCTCCAGCCATGGAGTTTCCACCACCTCTTGCAGTAAACAAACTCAAAACAGCAACAAATACCCAGTCCGGAAGCATAAACTATTTAGTCTTTTCTGGATCTCTGCAGAGCTCCTTGCAAAATCCAGGCCAGAGTGACTCCTTTCTGTTCTGGAACTGCATTCATGTGTCTTTGGTCTCCCTGTTACTTCCCCATGCAAAATAGGATGTCTTAAATATGTTGCATCCCTTTTCTGAGTAATCGGATAGGGGCTCCTATTACAGAGTAGTTGAAGAAAATTTTAGACCTGGGAATAAGTCTAAAATTTGCCCCAAATAAATGGGCAAGACCTCCTGTGCTGATCTTCTAAAATGATGGCAGTTTCTGTTTCGTTGTAAGGCTACAGACAGTTCAATGGAATCCCTAGATCTAATGGTTTTTTAAATATGATGGTTAACACTGATATGTTGCTGTCTTTGGATGCCAGCAACGTGTCAAAACTTGAAGGGTGCTGTCCTGAAAATCTATCACAGCTTCCCTACTATGTGGATCACCACAACATGATAAACTAGCCATTTGGCTGGCACTTCAGACATATTTATCTCATCATAACAAACTAGCTAAAGTATTAATCAATGTAGCAGTAGCATAGCTAGGGAGGGGTGACTGGAGCAGCCACCCCAGGCGCTGAGTGAAAGGAGGGGGATAATAAAAGCCACTGCTGCTGGAGCTGAGCAGTTGTGCTGGTTGTATGACAGCTGCTGGAAGTCATGGCTGCCCCTGTGTGTTGCAGCTGCCCTTCATTGGCACCTGGCTGCATTGTTACACGTCTGTAAGGTAGAATGGACAGAATGATGGACTCAGAAAATGACAGGCTAACAGAACTACCAGAAAGTCTGTTATCAATATTGTGACCTGGAGAGAGGCTGGCTGAGCCACAGAAAGTAGAGATGATGGTTGCATCCTTTTGTAGGTTATCTTATATAACACAGATGTTTCGTCACTTTTTTTGGACAATCTCAGTAACCTAAATGGAATTAATTACGATAAATAAGGCTGGTTAAAATTTGGAATTCCGTTTCCATAAAAAATCCCAAAGTTACAAATTGGCTCTGTTCTGATTTGGCATAAAAGACAAAAATGTCAACATTTCCCATGTAAAGGGAATTCCAGAAGGAATTGGAAAAGGAAGTCAACTTTTTTTCTATATGACTTTAAAAAATACATTGGACAACTTCTTGTCTCTACTCTCAGAGACTCCATCTATTGCTCATGACTTTTCTAGCAGATGAGGGCAGCCAATGGAGACCTTAAAAGTCAGAGGTCCCTGCTGTGGAGTACCATAGTAACCTACGGCATTTGTACACGATACGGGGGTTTATTTCTCCCTAAATTGAAGCCGTGTTTTTTTTAAAACACGGCTTCAATTTAGGGTGAAGTAAACCCCTGTGTTGTATACACCTGTGTCAGAGACCTATCCTGTAGGGCTGTTCTTCAGTTGTTGGTTTGCTTTGGTTGCTGGTTTGATTCGGAGGAGATTTGGCCTGATTCAGTGGCTGAATCTCCTAATCTGAATTGAATTGGGAGACCAATAAAAAGGTCTGAATTGATTCAAAGCCTCTGAATCAATTCAGAGGAGATTTGGACAAGATTCAGAGATTCGAGCAGTCCCCGCCTGCTGCCATAGGGATCTGGACCTGGGGTCCATGCCATTAAGTAGGGGGTGGGAGAATGGGGACTGGAGGAGAGGGGAGGGGACCATGGTGGGACCCGTGCCAGGCCCCATCTTTGGCCTGCTCCCCCAGCCCCCCTAAACACCCCATGACCACCACCCGCTCTCCCAGCCCTGTCAATGGCTGCCCCACATGGCTCAACCCCAGCATCCCGGTACTTCAACAACAAAAAAAGTCTCATACTCACAGGTTGCTGCAGTGGCCATCAGGGCCTCTGGCGGGTCATGGCAGAGCCCCTCCATGCAACATGGGACAGTGTGGGGCAGCAGGGATCACCCCTCCCCACCGCCTTTCTGGGCAGGATCCTGTGAGTGTGGGGCTCTTTTTTTGTGTGTGTTAGGACCCTGAGCCCCGGCAGGGCAGCCATTGCTGGGACTGGGAGAGTGGGCAGGGGTGGGGCCTGTTGGATTTGGAGATTTGGCCGATTCGGCAACAACCAAATTTCTGAATTAGATTTGGCCGAATTGATTTGGGACACTGAGTCAAATCACTGAATCAAATCACTGTTCCCTGAACTGGCTGAATCCAAAGCAACTACTAGCCGCTTTGCACAGGTTTACTATCTTTACCTGCCTCTCCAGTGGTGGAAAGGGGAGAGCGAGCTGCTGGCAGACAGAATCTATTACATATGATAGCTTTTCATTAAGAAAATGTATTAATAAAGGGCATGTATGCAACCAGCACCTGGCATGAGAATTTTCATTGCAGTTTTTGCCAACCTGGGTCTCAGCTGTAGAGCTGTATTTCTGGGACAGGAAAGCTAGTAGAGTGGTGGGATCATGGTATGACTTGTGTAGCTCCAGAACTGCCAGATAATTCAGCACACCTTCCTGGACTTGGGCAAAAAGCTTGACCCATCCCCCCGATATCACAATATAGTGCCAGTAAAGCCCATACCAAACAAATGTAGGTTGCTATTGGAATGAAGAAATTGGCTAGTCCAGACTTGTACAGGTCTTTGACATAGCTAAGGCAACTTAGGGGTGGTAGAAGCAAAAGAATGAGATGCCATACTGAAACTGGTTTGACCATGGGTTTCAGTCATAAATAATAGCTGGTTTGCAAAGAAAGACTTTCCTATCATGCATCAGGCTATAGATGGCATACATGTACCCATAGTCTGCACTCCCAAAGAAGCCAATGAATATGTTAATTGCAAAGACTCTTATCCTCTGGTCATACATGGTTTGGTGGACCACAGGAGAGAGTTCTTGCATGTAAATATTGGTGACACATGCAAGGTGCCTGATACCAGGATTCAAAGGAGATCAGGCATGTACTTGAACAAGCTACTGAGATCCAATTCTCCCAGTGTCACGATCAACAATGTGGTATAGATATGCACTTACCTTCTCTGGCTACAGCTTATGAAATCATGTCCAGACAACACTGGCCAGACAGAACATTAAATTACATTCCAAACTATTGTAAAATTGAGGCTGAACACACATTTGGAAGGCTTATGGGAACATGATGCTGTCTCCAAAAACATCCGGATGCAAGTACTGATTCTGCTCAGCAGAAGGCAAGGGAATTAGGAATGCCATGTAAGCTGACATAGCCAGCACATACAGCAAGTAACTGCCCACCTGCCAGCACATTTTAGTTCAGGGAACACAGTGTCTTCTGAGCTGCCTCAAACACAGAAGTGATTGCAGTAGAAGGCTGAAAAATTTGATTCATTCCTTTCTTTCAAATGCTAGAAATGTAATTCTAGCACAAAGCTACATTTTGAAACCTTTTATCATATTTGCTACCCCATCCCTCCTTGTTTCTAAGATTGGCTATACAAAGGGCTGTAGATGGAATGTTGTCAAGTAAACACCAAAACATGGAATCATAAGTTCATTTTTTTTGGCTTGTGTATTAAAAATTGCTTTATGAAGTTTCTGTGTTCCAACGGACAGCAGTATGAATATCAACAGCAAGGAGGGGAGACTTGTCTAAGGATCCTGTTTAACCACTCAGAGTTTCCTGTCTAGTTATGAGATTGGTCATTTCATCAAGGATATAAACATTTTGGAGGCCCTCAGATGAAAAAAAGTTGTGGCATAGTCAGTGAAACTGCACCATCAAAGTACATGCAGCAGCTTTTGAAAAGCCTTGTGCCCACACAACACATGTATAAATGGAGGGGCCTTGTTAGTTCCTGAAGGGGTCCAGCCTGGTTGGCTCTGCTGACTAGCTTAACCCATCATCTGGAATTCCTGCTGCATGAAAAATTTGCAGTCATCAGTTCCCAGAAGTGGATCAGATGAGGATTAACACTGATACGCTACTTAAGGTAACGGTACTTTCTCCTTGCCCTTACACAGCCCCTTCTCATAGTGCAACAAAATTTCAAGAACTCATGATGAAAGAAGAATCAAATGGTCTCTGAAGCAATTGTACATGGTGTGAGGTTTTTCTGCTAAAAAACAATCTACTCCCTGCTCCCCCCACAGGCAAGAATAGACTATTGACTGTACACATTAACAAGCTATGATCTAAATGCTTCAGGAGCTAATTGTTATTTTGTGGCAGCTAAAATATCCCTAAAACTGGCCTAGAGATGCCCCTGGATGTTTGAAGTGTAAAAACTTCTTAGAAAAGAATTATAAGCATTCTGTACACAGTTCTGCTACAGCACCAAAACATTGGCCTATTAAAAATCACAGAAATCAGACAGTTTAGATTGTGGCCATATTTTTTTTTCGGTTAGACATGGGGTTAGGTCTGTACAACAAGCCACTATGCAGGCTTCTGGTGCAGTTTCTGCCCTAAACAAAAGCAGGTTGTACCCGTACTTCCTGACTTCACCATCCTTGGCCATGCACACCTCCCTCCCTCTTCCTCTCCCCTTCCCCTTTCCTTTCCCAAAAGTAATAATGAAAATAGCAGGTAGCACTTATCAGTCTGGAACTGGGTATTATACACTGATGGGGCCACCTGAGGTCTGCCAAAGCCCTCAGAAAACTCAGAGGACATCCATCAGTAAAGACAGTGTCTACTGCAGACTGCTCCAGAGTCTCCATACCGGGAGCTACTTGCCTCAACTCCTCAGAGAAAGTGAAGTCTCCTTTCCCTATGATTATTCCAGCAGCAGGCAGATGAGTGAGGACAACTGACTTGATATTAATGGCAGCAGCAAGTACTTCATCAGATTCTTTGTAAAAGAGGTATGTCACTAATGTATTTACAGACTGTTGTGGTCTTTCATTGAATTACATTTGGATTTGATGAGTTTTCTGTCATGACACTGAGTCCCTAACTGGTGGATGTCAGGTACTGCTGGATCTCCTTCAGGCTGCAGCTGAAATAAAGAAGCTTGACCTTTTCCACATGTTGACTAGAATGTTCCCGTGCTTCTGAAGCCAGCTAGCTCTTCACTGGGAAACTAGATTGGCTTCTAAGATTACCTGGAGAGGTGGTGGAAGCTCCATCCTTTGAGTTTTTCAAGACCTAGCTAGACAGAGCTTTGGCTGGCATGATGTAGTTGGGGATGGTCCCACTCTGAGCAGGGGGTTGGACTAGACAACCTCTGGAGGTCCTTTCCAACCCTCATTTTCTATGAGTCTGTGTGCTGCAAGACGGAGCAAAACAGTTCTGACCACTCCAGAAAACTGATAGTGTAACCCTTAAAAAGGTGTGTGCGTTGAAGGATGAGGGAGGCTAAGAGAGAGAAAGCGCTTTTGGGCAAGGAGCTTGGTGTGAAAGAAGCTTTACATACTGAGAAAAAATAATCTTTTTCCTGTTCTTTCATTCTTACTGTGTCTAGGGAAACAGGACTTTGTGCATTCTTTATAAATAAACAGCATAACATCAGAGAAATGCATATCTATCTCATTAGTTTCTCCTCCAAGAACTGACTACTTGCATTAAAATAGATACGGATGTTGTCAGAAGACAGGTGTCTGCCTTACTTCTAGAACAAATGTGCTATTAAAGGTAAGAAGTTTTGGACTGGTATTACATAAAAGTCAATTTATTTCTGAATCCTCTGTTTCCCATCCTTATCATGACATATCAGTTCTTAAACATGAGTTTCTGGGAAAGTGGAAGTTTAGAAAACCTGATGTAAGAACTAATTCATTGTACATCACTTGGTGGAGTCATTGTTGGATGGGAATTAAGCTATAAAGCAGCAGCATTTTTGTTAGAGTATCATTTGAGGATATTTTTGTGTGTGGAAAAAGCAATTAGAAGAGCAAGAAGGTTAATTTATTTCTTCTTTTTACTTTTTTGGGAGGGTTTACAGAAATTGTATATGAATCTAATATTTTAATTTCAAATTAAATTAAAATGACTGCTGAACTTTGTGGAATATTTTTTCTTGTTCTATTGTATTCACTCCTAGTCAGTTGATTTGACTGAGCTGTTAATGTCACCTGCAACATTGTTTCATTGCTAATTTCAGTGCTAAGGGATTAATTCTGTTCTTTCACATACCTGTGTCCCAGCATGACCTGCCAGTGATCTCCATTGCTGCCTGCAAGCATCAGCAACATAGGGACAGATCTTCAAAGCCTCCCTCTTTCCCCACACTCTCTCCACCAAATACTCTCCCACACCTTCTTGATCTCAACACTAGTGGTCTGTCCCTTTCAGTACTGCCCCCAATATCCTACAGACTGCAGACTCTTCTACCTTTGCTTGCCTATTCTCTTGTCATACCGCCAGTAGGTGATTTTATATCTGCCCCATGGTATCTTATCTTCTTAAATCCTAGACCTTTCTTATACCTTACACCTCCATTCCAAGTAACTCCTTTCTACGTCTAGCCCCTATTTCCATGCCTCTCTAGCTTGCAAAAACACTCTGCCTGCATCTCAAGACATACATGTTAGCCCTTCCCCCTTTCCCTCTCCACCACTGTTTTTTTCCCTTCTCATATGCTGCATCTTGTCCCAGGCCCTATTTTAAATATCTCAGGGTAGAGAATATATCTATTTATTGTTATCTTGTAAGACACTCACATATGTTGAGATGCTGTACTAATAAAATAGCAATAGATCAATGGGAAAACTCCAGTTGACTTCAGCAGGCAAAGAGATTGGGCCAACCTATGTTTTTTTCATTCCAAACTATTTGCATAAACAATTGTAGATCAGAAACAGAATCTTGTAAACTACATCTAGAAATTTCAAAATGGGGTCCCAATCCCACTCATATTAAAATCAGTGGAAGTTTTACTCTTCATTTACCAGTTCAGAGCAATACAATGATGTATTTGTAACAGCCTAGGTTTAGTGCCTAAGCAAAACGTGCAAAACCATTAATGTGTAACAGTTACACAAATTAATCTGTCTTGTTTACTCAGGCAGCTTGCCCACTGCTTGTTTACATGCACAGCATTAGGAAACCCCTGGCTTTTCTTCCAGATTCTGCTATGGGCTTTGTGTAAACCATGTCACAGAACTGTTGTGTCTCTTTTGATTTACACATCCATGTAATCATAATAATGAAAGTCTCTTGCAAGGAGGTTGGGAGGCTTACTTAATAGTAAAGCCTGATTAGATCTTTAGATGAAAATCTGTAAAGGAATTAAAGGGAGAGATAATATGGTAGTCAAGAAATCTTAATATATTCCTGCAAAGTAGGAATTTGATATTTCTTTAGGGCATTGTTGATTTGTTTGTAAACCTGGCATATTGATGGATTTAAGTATCTCAATAAATTGCATGCTCTATGCCATATTCAGCATATGCAATTTAGTAAAGGACTAGGTAAATCACGATTTTTGTATAAAATACTAATGTATTTGACCTGCAGCATCTCACCGTTCAGACTCATCATGTTGGTTAAAAGTATGTACTATCCAGCTTAATGTTTCTCAGGTTTTAAGATGTAGTCTATCTAATACTTCCTGGAGATTTTAATCAGCATAGTTAGAATTTTTTTATTATGATACTGCATTTTAAATAAACATTATTGGAATCAGTGTACCATCATTTGAGAACTAGTGATTTAGTGCCAAACATGAAATCTCTGATACTGCTCTGGTTATTTAGGCACATCTTTCTGTAAAGGTAATTCACCCATGAGAACTGCAGGTGCTGTGCATCTCTGAAAGCCCAAGAAATCTTGCACCAGGCACTAAAAAGCAGTGTCAAATAATGACAACACATGAATAATAACCAGCCAAAATTCATGTGATACAGGTAAAAACAGGAGGCAAATCTGGAACCTTAGTCCTGCTTTTTCCCCACAGAAAACCCAGTCATTCTAGACATCACACTGAGAATATGCACTGTCCTATGAGGTAAAAAAATGAACCTATCTATTAGGACAAATTTTTAAAGCCTACCTGAAAAGGCCACTGCAGACATGTTTATAGGAAAGAGCCATGCTGGTGTGCTGCCTGTGCCTCTGAGTTCCAAGAACAAGCCTTTCCAGCACTGGCATCCTGATGTTCCCAATTTGGTCTGTTGTTCTGTGTCAGTTCGTCATCTGTTTGTCACTTGGCCCACAGTAATGTGTGTTTTGTAATCATTGCATCAGGGGCTTCCACTGGTGGTTTCTCGGAAATCAGATCTGAATTGGCATTCTGGGACTGGGAAAGAGAATTACAGAAAAAACTAAATGAAATTTCCCTGAATTACATCCGAACTCCTGCAAGTGATGTCTGTTTAGCAAGGTAGATTCATACTTCCAAGGGATCAGGCATGTTCAAAACTTGCAGCCTCTCTCTATTAGGTGCATGGCACTTTGATTAATTTGAGGGGGTGGTTTAAATCTTTCTATTTTGTCCACTGTCATCTAAACAGTCATGTATTATTGTAAATAAGAACAATGTAGTGGAATCTATTTCGCTTTTTCAGTATCAGCCAAAAGCCGTGGGTTTTTTACAGTACTTAAGGAAAGGAAAAAAAATGTTAATATAAAAGACACAGCACATTTGCCAGCTGAATTGTTCATGCCATGAAAGTGCCACTCATAGTGAATGCCCACACTGAACCTGGTCTTTCAACCCAGCTACCCCCTCTGCCTGAGGAAGGAAAAGTGGACTTTGCTCTGCATGAGGCCCACTGAAGGATTGTGGTACTGCCTGTGGGGAGGCACTTTTATCCAGATCCTAGTAATTTTTTCCCCCTAGGTATGAGCTAGATACAATTTAGTTCTGTGTTCAGCCATAACTTTAACCCTGGCTTCCTGCTGTTCAAAAAAGCATTTAGACTCTGGGGCAGTAGTTTTCAGCATTTTTTTCATTTGCGGACTCCTAAAAAAATTGAATGGAGGTGCAGACCCCTTTGAATTGTAAGCATGGGTATGCACATGCTTTTGATTGATCATAGTCATTTTTGGGAAACCCCCTAGACATAGTCTGTGGATCCCTAGGGGTCTGTAGACCACAGGCTGAAAACCACTGCTCCAGGGCAAACCTGCAGGGTCACCAAAGTCATGGATAAGGAAATGAGCTGGTGGCCTCAGGGTTTTCATTTCTGGTGTGTGTGTGTATATGTGTGTGTGTGTGTGTGTGTGTGTGTAAGTATATTATGTGTATATATGTGTGTATAGTATGTGTATGCATAGTGTGCATATGTGTAATGTACGTGTGTGTATAGTGTGTGTGTACACTGTGTGTGTGCATGTATAGTGTGTTATTTAGTTAGTCGGGGAAGGGGCACCCGCCTCCGGGCTGCGCACTGGAGCAGCGCTCCCCCCCACTCCGGCAGCCCGCGGCAGAGCAGGGCAGGGCTGGGCCGGACGCGACTCCTCACCCGCGGGCTCCCGCACTCCCACTTCTTAGCCGAGGCGCGGGCCCGGGGATCCGGCCGAGGCCGCGGTCTCTGCAGCTGAAGGCGCCGGGGGCGGGGGCGCGGCTGTACTACGCCTATGGCAGGCTCCGCAGGGTGGGACTGGGCGGTGGCAACCTCTCCGCCGCCTCGTGGAAGAGATAAAATCCCCACCCCCGGCCCCTCAGACACCCGCTAGTGCCTGCCCCTGCGCCTGCCCCTGCCCGCGTGGTTGACTGGGACTAGCAGGTCCCCCGGCCCGGCCCCAGGAAGCGCCCACGCGCTGACCGAGCCCAGCCCCGCACGGCGCAGCCGGCTTGCGGGTGCTGCGGGGGCCCAGTGGGCGCAGCCTTGCTTGCCGGGGACCGCCTGGCGGAGCTGCCTCGGGCCGGCCACAGCTCCTCTCTACTTCCAGGCCAAGTCAGCACCAGGGGGGATTCAGCGAGGGGGGGGGGCACTGCAAATCCTCACCCTACACGAAGCATCTTCAAAGCACGTGTTACTATCCCTGGCAAAGCCCCACACTACTGATCGTCTCTCTCTAAAGATATAGATCTGATAAATAGGACCCGCACTCTTTCACACATGTATAAACGCGTATCTACGTCTTTTGCGTCAAAGGTATATGGCAGGAGCTCAAGTGGTTTCTTTAGATCTCTGTTGTGCAATAAATGCTTCCTCCTGAGATGAGACACATGGGGAATAGACACGATTTCATTCTGAAAGCGAACTTTACCTTTTCAGCGGGGGGTTTCCCTCCCCCCCCCAATTGTCTTTATAGAGGCTTCCTAGGATACAAGGCTTACTTGATTGCATATTCAATATTCTTATCGACTTGTAAGATTAGTAATGACATAACTTCATGTATGAATAATTTTTATTTGCAGTCCTTAAAAAAAGAGCTGAATGAGACATCCCAGCACGACCCGGCCATGGAACTGGAAAACACCATTTGCCGTAGGCGGCCAGGTACATACATATATAGGAAGCTACCAAAGCACTGAAGCCCAGTTGTGAAAAGCCAACTTCAAAGAACATCATTATGGACAACCACCAAGGTAATTTCCTCTCTAGCACTTCAGAGGAGTAGCACTCTCTAGGAACTTTAGCTCTTCTTTTTTTTTTTTCATCCTTGGGCTTTGTAACTTATGTATAGTATAACTAACTATAAGTAGTTATTTTATATAACGAATGTTTCTTTTTTGCTTTATTTAGCAGTCTTCTATAGGTTGGTCATCTGGCTTCAGTTTCTTCACTTCATCCTGGTGTCTGGCCACAACTTCAGTATCTGCAAACATGGAGAAATAAAAGACAAGTATATGTCCATCCTCGAGCGCGACTTAGAAACATACCCGGCTAAAAAGGTGATGTTTTTTTCCTCGTGTCCAACCAAATCGATGATACAGTTGCTGCTGCTACATCTCTGCCTGCCCTTAATGGTGCTCGAAAGATAGTTTGGAGAATATTTACTGGTAAATCTGGGTCTTGAATAGCTTGGTAAATGGTTTTTGTCCAACAGCTTTTGGAAGGGAAAATTTCCCCCTCGTTTTCCAGGGGGACCTGAAGCCTGAATTCAAGATACCCCTGTAACTTGCAGTGGATGAGAAAAGGTGAAACAAGGACACAGTCCTTCCAACCAAGATAAATCTGACGGTGTATTCCATTCAATATTAATATGCAACAGTAATCTGCATGATAGGATGTAAGTGGGATATGACATGTGTACTGTGCATGTGTCCATGCACACACCTACCACGGAAGACTTTTCTTGAAGCTAAGCATGTCCGTAGATTGCTCTGGACAGGGACTTGTCAGATAACTTCGATCATTTGAGATAAGTCTTCCAGGTACCAGGTATGGGAAGAAAATTCAATAGCTCATAAAAACTTTGCAATCCTTATAATCAATTTATACCATAAATGCAAAAGCCAACAATGCTGGAGAAAGTTCCTTTTTGCTAAATAAAGTTGCCTGGTGTGACCGTCTGGTTACAAGCGAACTGCTGTTATTTTCTCTCTCTGTCTCTAGGATCAAGATTATCATGACTGCGAAGTCGGTGTGAGTGTTATTTCATTGCTCTTTGAACTCATGAAATGATGCTTAGGGAAAACTGAAGGGGCTTCGGGACTTCCCGTGGTAGAGCAGGCAAAGCTTGGAGCTCAGTTCACAGAGCCCAACAATAATGAAGTGGTTTGGGGTTGATACAAACATAAAACTTACTGGGGAGGGGGAGGCGGAGATTAAGATATTTTAAACAGAAAACCATGAACACATGCGGATTGATAGCTCAGCGTGTTTCGCTCCTTCTCTTCACTGCTTTTCAAAGGTGCTGAAAAGGAAACGGTCCATGGTAGATAGGGTTGTGTAGCTCTTTCAGGCAGTTTCTTAGAAAGAGCAAGGATTTGGTGAGAAAGGTGTAACGGGTGCCATCTACCGGCTGTTAACCTCAGCTGACCGATCGCGATCACATTGTCTCCGCGTACCAGAACGAAAACCTCTTGCGGTGCATACACAACGTTACCAGGCGCTGCATCTGCATGCATTATAAACGCATCTGGCAGGACACTCGTGAGCTTTTTAACGAAAATTGCAAAAGCTACGACCCTTTGCAGGTAAGAACAGAGCACAGAGCTCCCCTGGTTGGGGGGTGGGTCCCCCCCCGTCTCCCCCACTTTTTTTTTTTAATCTTCTAAAGCAAAATTTGAGTGTATTGTGCAAGGGCCAGACGGCTTCCTTTACTATGGGAACGCTTAAGATGCTTACTACTTGATGTTTCTTTGAAAGCCAGAGGTGAGGTCTCTAGTGATGATGAATTTTAAAGGTGATCAAAACAGGCAAAGCAAGTATTTGCCACTAGATATTTCCTGGGGGTAGAGGGAAGACAGATTGGTGCATACGTGATCATTCTTGTCCTTGCCCCTCCAAGAAAGTTCATCCTGCCTCAGACACCGGTTGGCTCAAAGCTGCATCCTACCTCTCTAGTCCGTCTGCTCAGACCGGACCTGGAATTCACCTCTGGGGTGGTTCTAGCCGTGATATCAGCTGTGGAAGTTCCTGCATCAGCGTGCTTAGGTGCAAGGCTCTTTACTACTATAAAACTAGGGTAAAAAAATACCTGAATGCATCTAAGCTACGGTACAGCTCCTGTTGATGATGGGGCAGAGTTTCTCTTCACTTTTTGTTGGTGCAGGCTAGCAGCCAGGGTGCTGGGCATTGGCTTGGGATAGAGGAATAATACTTATCTCTTTTGGTGCAGCAGAACTGTTCTTGCTGGCTGCCAAGGGACCCTCCAATATCATAGGGACAGAATTTGCTCCTATTACACTAGGTGATGTGCAGGCCATAAAGAGCAGCTTGACTTTCTGAGTCCAGGTCCCCTTTTTAGGGCTGTAAATTGGGGAAAAGGGGTGGGAGAAAGAGAATCTCCTTTATCTTAAACCAAGTCAATTTGACCAGAGGGCAGTGCCTCGGATCAAACCAGTAACATGTGGTTAGAACCTAAAAGGTAATTTACTGATATATGGTCTCATGGTCCACAGGATCCTGGATGTCTCAAACCTGTTACTCGGAAAAGAAGGGCCCCAGGCTCCTGTAATAAAGAACTTGCAGAATTAAGGTCATTATGGAGAAGTTACATGAATCTCGAGGACACGGTGCCTTAATTTTTTTTTACCAGTATTTATTACCAGCTATGCAAAAAGTTGTAAATGTTGCAATGATTTTTTTTGTTAATTTGACTTGAATATCTTTTTAATTTATTTTGTAAAACCTGATGGGCATATGTTTGTTAAACAAATAGCTTGCAAACACAATGTATGATTCCAGCAATTAAAACAATGTTGAGCAACTCCTGCGTGTATGTATGTAAAGTGCATCCTGAATTGAGAGGGATTAGCGGTCACATGAAGGGAAAAACAAAACAAAATAAAAAAAAGGGGAAAGGAAGCATATGTGGGCAGGAAGGAGCAGCAGCCAGATGGGGGAGAGATTTAAAAGTTGGGGGCATGTCCAATGTAGCTGACTGCATTGGTGGTGGTTAGTTTACGTGCTTTAAAGAGCAATTTTTGTACAGATTATTAATAGTTTTTTGTGCATGTCATAGCTATTTACCAAACAAAAGCTGGCTTAGAAGGGAACTTTTAGAAATATTATTAGTGTTGACAGGGGATTTTGTACACATCGAGTACTTATTTTTGGCCTTGTTGGTGATGGTTTTTGTGTATATCAGACTACCTTGCCCTCCCTCCCTCCTTTTCTTCCTGCAGTGATCCTGCTCAATTTTATGGGTACCTATTCCTGTATCTATGAAAATGAAAGTCCTAGTTGACAGCAGGACTTTGTGCTCAGCCAAACCAAATAGTGCTGTAGTGTAACAACATATGGAGTTAGGGAAGATAGGATTTATTTCTTCTGAGCTGAGGGAGTATTGCTGTTGGAGCTTGTAAACTGCCTGAGCAGCGAGGGTCTGAAAAAGTTGCCCCTGAAAACAGCAGAAAATATACAAAAACCGTTGGTGATTCCAGGATACCTAGTTTAATCAGAAAATGCTGGATTTTCTCTTAAACACTGGTAGCTATGCACAAAGCAGCACTCTCAAACAACATTATTACCATCCTTTCCCCCCTCCTCTTCCAACTGATCAAAGAAGGGTGGAAAAGTTTGTTCTCCTCACTTCCATCTTTGTACCACGAGAGCCACAGAAGACAAGAGGGATAGTGAAAGCTATTTTCTCTTCTCCAGCCCTGCCATTTACAGTGACAGCGAGGCCTGCCTGCAATGGGAAGCAGAAGACCTTGAGTTGTTCCGCTTGCCTGCCTGCCTCAAACTGAACCATGAACGGCGCATGCCCCTCGCGGCTGGGGAGGCACGGCTGCACTGGCTGCAGCGGAGGCAGCCTAGCGGCAGTGAGCGGGGAGCTCCCGCGGGCGGCGGCGACCAGCTGTGGGCGCCGCCGGCAGTGACCACCGGCGATTGCTGGCCGCCTGCAGACACCGCCAGCTGTGTCGGTGGCCGGGTGGTGAGTGGTGACCGCCCGCAGGCACCGCCGACAGCGTCCTATGCACCTGCGTGCACCCGCTCTGCGTCGCCCCTGAACTGAGCTGCCATCCCCATATCTTGAAAAGGAAGACATGCGTGCACACGATAAAACCGTCTCTTCTAAAATTTAAGTGAGCTGGGGCCTGAGAACGCCAAGAATTTATTTTGATTTGTCTGACACTTCATTTCTTCTTCTCCAGCCACTTTTTGGAGGCTGCTGACGCTCTAGCAACAGCTGCTGTTGCCTCCTCAAAAGGCTTGATGTGCTCAGGAGCGTCCCAGGGGGAAGGAAAAATCCCCCACACCGCTGGTACCAAGGCAGGAGGCTGAAGTCAGGTGCGGGGTAGCAGATGCCTGCTGCTTTTAATTTCCAGCCTTTCTTTTCCCATCACAACTAGTTCCCGTCACAGAGGCTAAAGGTTACTCCCAAGCGAATACCCTCAATGAGAACAGGGAGAGCGCACCAAGATTCGTCGGTGCCTGACGGAAAACCTGCCCTAAAAGCATCTCGGGCAGCAATTCACCCGGCCTCCGGGGCGGGCGGAACGCGCTGCGCCAGGAGGCGGGAGCCGGAGGCTCTGTTTCCGCGACGCACCGCGGCGGCCGGCCGAGCACCGGAAGTGGCTCGTGGTTGTGGGGGCGCGGGGCGAGGATGCTGCGAGCTGGGAGCGGGGCGCCGGGCGGGGAGAGTGTGCTGTTCGCTGGGTTCCGCGCGCTGGGGATGTACTCTGGCTCGCTGCCCCACGTGCTGCGCTTCCACCAGCGCCACCGCGAGTTCTACCTGGTCGTCGCCGTGGGCAGCAGTTTCCACACCTACAACGTGAGTGACCCCTCCCCCCCTCCCAGCTCTGGCGTGGCGGCAACGTGGGCCTGGTCCCCAGAGAAAAACAGCAACTTGCAGTCCCTCAATATCCTAGGATGCACTACTCCCAGCCCCCCTCCCCCACTCCCCAGTGGGGTGGAGCCCGGGTGTCTTGGCTCCCCGCCACACTGGGTCAGCAGCAGGTCAGAACTGCGCTGGTCCTGGGGATAAACCCGCAGTGGGTATCTAGTCATAGAAATGTACGAAGTTCGGGTTGGAAGGGACCTCAGGGGCTCATCTGGTCCAGCACTCTGCCCAAGGCAGGACTATCCCTAACTAGATCATCCCAGCCAAAGTTTTGTCTAGCCAGGTCTTGAAGACCTCCAAGGATGGAGTGTCCATCAGCTCTCTGAGTAATCTGTTCCAGTATTTAACTACTCTCCTAGTGAGAAAATTCTTCCTAATATCTAATCTAAACCTCCCTTACTGCAACATGAGATCATTGCTCCTTCTTGTGTCATCTGCTACTACTGAGAACGCTCCAGCTCCATCCTCTTTTGAACTCCCCTTCAGGTAGTTGAAGGCTGCTATTAAGTCCCCTCTCAGTCACCTCTTCTCTAGACTAAAGAAGCCCAGTTCCCTCAGACTTTCCTCATAAGTCATGTCCCTCAGCCCCTTCACTATTTTTGTTGCCTTCTGCTGGACTCTCTCCAATTTGTCCACATCCTTTTTGTGGTGGGGGCCCAAAACTGGACACAGTACTCCAGATGTGGCCTCACCAGTGCTGAATATAGGGGAATAATCACTTCCCTTGACCTGCTGGCCACACTCCTATCAATGTCAGTGCAGCCCATTATGCTGTTAGCCTTGGCAACAAGGCCACACTATGGGCATAGATTCAGCTTATCCACTGTAACCCTCAGGCCCTTTTCTGCAGAGCTGCTGCCTAGCCAGTCAGCCTCCAGCCTGTCCTGGTGCATGGGATTGCTCTATCTTAAGTGCAGGACTTTGCGCTTGTTGAACCTTGTTGAACCTCATGAGATTGTTTTTGGTCCAGTGTTTTGAATCCTAGCCCTACCCTCCAGCATATCTACTATTCCCCATAGCTTGGTGTCATCTGAAAACTTGCTAAGGGTGCACTCTATGCCATCTCCCTGGTCACTGATGAACAAAACCATCCCCAGGACTGACGTCTGGGGCACTCCACTTGGTACCAGCTGCCAACTAGATATTAAGCCATTGATTACTACTCTCTGAGCCCTATGCTCCAGCCAGTTTTCTGTCTACCTTACAGCCCTCTCATCCAGCCTGTACTTCCTTAGCTTGCCTGTGAGAATGTTGTGGGAGACCATATCAAAATCCTTGCTAAAATCAAGGTACACCACATTCAGTGGTCTCCCTGCATCCACAGAGCCGGTCATCTTATTACAGAAGGCAGTTGCGTTGGTCAGGCATGACTTGCCCTTGATGAAACTATGCTGACTGTTCATAATCACCTTCTTCTCCAAGTGTTTAGAATGGATTTATTAAGAATCTGCTCCATGAATTTTCTAGGGACTGAGTGATGCGAGGCTGACTCATCTGTAGTTCCCCGGATCCTCCTTTTTCTGTTTCGTAAATATGGGCACTATGTTGGCCCTTTTCCTGTCATCCAGGATCTCTCTTGATAGCCAGGAGTTTCCAAGGATGATGGCCAATGGCTCTGCAGTTTCATTGGCCAACTCTCAGCACCCTTGGGTGCACCCCATCCAGCCTCATTGACTTGTATACGTCCAGCTTTTCTAAATAGTCCCTAACTTGTTTTTTTTACTGTTGGCTGCTTACCTCCTACCCAAACTGTGCTGCCTGGTGCAGTAGTCTGGGAGCTGATCTTGCCTGTGAACACTGAGGCAAAAAAGGCATTGAGCACTTCATTCTTTTCTGCATTTTCTGTCACAAGTTTGCCTTCCCCATTCAGTAAGGGACCCACACTTTCCCTGATCCTTCTCTTGCTACCAAGATGCTTGTAAAAACCCTTCTTGTTACCCTTTGCATCCCTTGCTAGCTGCAGCTCCAGTTGTACTTTGGCCTTCCTGACTTCATCCCTGCATGCTCGAGCAGTGCTCTTATACTCCTCCCTAGTTATGTGTCCAAGTTTCCACTTCTTATAAGCTTCCTTTTTGGGATTTAGTCTTTAAACCCGTGCTGTATACTTTCTGTATTGTGCAGTTGACTGGTGGATCACACAGTAAGTGGAAACTGATCACACATGCTAAGTAATTATTACACAATTATTGGGTGCCTTGCACAATAAATGGAGGTCAGCCACAGGTGCTAAGTAATTACCCTGCCATAACAAAGACTCTCCAGCTATCAGAAAAGCCAACCAGCTTTAAAGTTAGTACCTGGAAAGATGTAACCCCTTCTCTAGCTGGTTTCTCTGCAGCTTTAATCTAAACGGGCCATGACTGTGCACTGCTGCTCCTCTCCCAGTCACATGCATTTAGGCGATTATTTAGTTTAAAGGAGCTCAGCCACCAGCCTAAGGACCAGATCCAGCCTGCAGACCCATGTCATTCAGCCTGTGGGGTTCCCCCAGGGTCTGAAAACTTGGCAGCAGGTGAGCAGTGGCAGTGTTTAATTGCTGCTCCTCTGCCCCCTAATTTCTGAACCTGTGGGGGAGCCCCAGTGAGTGGAAGGCTGGATTAGACCATTGTGGGATCAGGCCCACAGACCAAGCCTGCATGGGATCCAGCCTTCCAGAGGCCAGCGCTGCATCAGTCATCCAGCCTGGGGCATCAGGAGTTTGGCCACCACTGGTTTAGCATGTTCACTGTACAGTCATCCTTGAATATCTCTGTTCATATTTTTTTCATATCTCCCACATCCAACTCCCAAACTAACATATAAAATAGGTGCAGAGAGACTTTTTTTCTCCTTGGGAAAAACCTGAAGGTGGGTAGACAAGCATTCCCAGTTTAAGCTCTCGTTTACAAATATGGTGGTTTAGAGAAAACTGTAGCAGTCATCTGCTCTGTGAATAACTCTTACTCAGAGTCTGAACTGTGCAAGAAATTTAGCAAACATGCAAGTTACTTTTAGTCCGCACATAATGGGGATATGTGCATGGTCCAGTGGTTCTAAGACAAGGGCCTGTGTTAGTTGCTTATTTTCTCAGCACAAAAAAAATCACCAAAAACTCCCCAGTGTCTAGGAAAGGAATAAAACTAACACTGGAGTTGCTAAACTGAACAACATGCTTCTGACTGCTAGATCAAGTTACACTTTAGTTCATAATTGAATGGGGTTAAAATAATCAAATTATCAAATAAGGTTACTCAAATCTTATGTTTATATTAGTTTTTAAAAATATATGAATTTGTACGTCCAAATTAAATCTTTCAGAATATGTTTCCAAATCCTTACTTAGATCTAAATATATAATGCATCCTAGGATTTAATTTGCAGGGTAGAAAGTAACTTGTCTATAGGAGGGATCTAGAATAGGGATAGAACATGGATATCATGAAATCTGAATGAATCCAGCAAAGCACCTAGGCATATGCTGACTGTGAAGTATGTTAGTAGACTTTGGGGCCAGATAGTGCTATATAAATGCTCAACATTAGGCATGCACTTAATTCCTTGTTGGCTCTGAGTTAATATGTATGTGGTCAGCTAACCATGAGGCATGCTAGGGAACCTACATCCATGGGTTCATAAGTTCTCACATGAAATTTTGGTAGCTGTTTTGTTTTGGAGGTGTTTCGGGCTGTTTTGGTGCCCAAAACACTGAATCCGAATCAAAACGGACAGCTCTGAAACATCTCCGAAATGAAACGAGGCATCTGAAACATTTTGGAAATGTTTCAGAAAAATTCAGAGTTTCGGAGCTGGGCTTGCAGGGAAACAGCTGTATGCTGCTGCCCAGCTGCACAACTCAGCTTTGCAGGGAGCAGAGATCTGGACCGGGGGTCTCTTTGCTGTTGCTGCTGCCCGCCCTGCGCTGCCCCGGTGACACGGGGCTGCTCAGGGTGGGGCAGCAGTGGCAGGGAGACCGGCGGCATGGATCTCTGCTCCCTGTGGAGCCAGGTCGTGTGGCAGGGCAGTGTTGGTCCCTGCCACGTGACCTGCAAGAGGACCTTATTTGTGAATAATTCTATTTGTAGAATGCAGGATTGGTTTTATAGTAAATTCTGAGCAGCAAGCTGTTAAAAGAGTTTTTTTGTTGTTTTATTTTTGCAGGTAAAGAAACTTGGTATAGTTGCCGTAAGTAAGTATGCAAACTTCATTTTATGCAAACGGGTCAAGACTATAGACTCAAAAGCTAAAAAATGCCAGAATTAAGGTTGCTGGTGCAATGTAGTTAAAATGTAACTATCACACACACACACACACACACACACACACACACGTTAAAATTAAAATTAGTAAATTTATGCATCTAACTAAATTTTTTCAAAATATCTTTTTAAATTCTAAAAATGTATTGCATTTTTGGTTTTGCATTATAATCTCATTTCACAGATGTTAGAATAACTATAGGTAGAACTGGGATGGAAGTGGAAATTAGCATTGTCCTACTTAATTCACTCCTCTTGGCTGTATGTATTGTGTTGTAGTCTTTAATCACCTGGCATTTTACTATGTTTTTCTTGCTTCATTCACTGCACAGGATAGATAAGCTACACCACTGGGGGCCTACCTTTCGGCATGCATGCCACAAATCAGTCCTGCATCTTCTCCAAGTGCCACTTTGATCCCTTTTCCCTGCCTGATCTGCAGCTCTGCTTTCTTCTTACTTCCCTGTGCCTGATCTGCTCTTTAGCGGATAAGACAGGAAGCAGAAAGCAAATGTACTCCCTATTCCCTCCCTCATCTGCTGTGTGCCACACGGGCTGCCCGTATCACTTGTGGCACCCATGTTACAGATTGGCCACCCCGAGCTAAAGAATTAATTATGTTTGTAAAATAAGCAAGGCTGTTAACTGAAGCAGAAATCGTACAGATAGAGAAATTTGAAGGTTCATAATGAAGAGGAGAGGGAATTTCAACAAGAGAAGAAGTGATTTTTCAAAAAAATTTTTTTTAACTAAGGTAGCTGAGCGCTGTGGTAATGGTGGTTCTGCCTTCTCTTTATGTAATATCCTAGCAATTTAAAGCATTTGTGTGAGTGGTTGAAGACCTAGGTTTAGTTATGTGGCCAGATTTGGCCTGCCAAGGGATTTTATCTTGCCCATGGTGAGTTACTCCACCCTGCCTTCTCAGATGCAGGGGCAGTCCTGGCTGTGGCGCATGTGCTAGTCCTGCTGCTCCTGAGTGCGCAACAGGGTTGGGGCAGCATGGCAGCCAAACTCCATTTCTCAGCAGTCTTAGCAGTGGTGGCTCCTTTTGGCTGCTGCTGCTGGCCCTGGCCCCACTGCCTGGGCTCCCCAGCTCATCTGCCATGCACCCATCACTGGGGGTTGGGACTCACATGGGTAGTGCACTTGGCCCAGCGGGTGGGATGGGGCCATGGGCCAGCGGGAGCAGCATCCAGGAATAAGATGGGTGGGTGGGGCTGGTGGGATATTGGGGCAATGATGGGCCCAGGCCTGGGCCTGGGGCAGAGCTGTAATCTGCTGCCTACATGCTTGGAGCCTCCAGCTGCTACTGCATCAAAAGCAGTGAGGCCCAGTGAGCAGTGGGGAGTGGCAGGTGCCCACTGGCTGTATGTTAGCCCCTCACAGGCTGGCAGTTGAACAGCCCTGCTTTAACTTGCAGGCCATATATTTCTTGACTTTTTATTCCTGGGAAAACACTTCTCATACTTAATCCGTGTGTTACACAAATATTTTATCTTTTATCTTGTTTTCTTGTGAACTGCAATATTTCACAACTCTTCTTTTATTGGAAGGTGGTAATCCTGATTGTGTTAATAAATTAAATGCCCTTTTTATCGTGAACTTTGAGCTTTCCCCTTTCTGATTTACAGGTAATGCTTTATTGCAAGACATTACTTGTTTGGCAGCAGACAGAATGTTGGTCTTTGCTTCATATGGCAGTCTTCTCCATGCTTTTGCTCGGAACAAAGAGGTTTTTATCTTTTTATTTATTCCTAATAATACATTATAGCTGTTTAGTCCTGGTTTTTCTAAGTTAAATCACTAGTTTGTACCCACAGCTGTTAAATCTAATAAATTTTAGACACAACAATCTCAATAATGGTACTAAGAAAGATGTAAGAATAAATTCTACCGTGGGTGGACTTGTAACCATGTGCTATATGGCTAAGAAATGCTCATAGAAATCAAAAGTTAAAACAGTGGAAAAAGATTTTCCCCCAATACACTATCTTATCCTAAAGGAAGCTATCTTACATAAAACTTAGAAAATAGATACTTTTAGTAAATAGACATTCCTATAAAGTTGCACATATCGACAAATATATATTAACCAGAGTGCATTTTTTTCAAGTAATGTATTAAAAACAGGAATGTCCAAATAAGTTTTACTGAAAAACATGTACTTTGAAATTGCAGGTAGTTCACATATATGAAGGCCATAAAGCAGACGTTCACCTTCTGCAGCCCTTCGGCGATCATGTTATTTCTGTGGATGTTGATAATGTTCTTATTGTTTGGGATGTACAGTCAGAAGGTGAGAGACTATTTTGTTACTCTGTTTCTGTCCAAACAGTGTCCACACGATGGTTTAATTTTACTGTCAGTAATATAGGTACCTTAAAGCTGAAGCGTTGATCCTGCAGTAGGCATTTTGAATGGACTGCTACCCCTACACAAAGATGCACTGGCTTCAGTGGGGACCATAAGGGAGCAGAGGTCCATTCATGTAGAGCTTATGTCTTTTGTTATCGTTTCTTTTTTGTGGAGGCTCTGATAAAACACCTTGGGTGTAATGAACCTTCAAAAATTTTTCTTAATACCTATTATGCTGCGTGTAGCCTGAAGACTGTTTTGTTTGATCTCAGCAAAAGGAAAAGATCAAGAGCCACAAACACCGTTAGTTTTCTTTTAGCATCCTTTAGCTTGTTACTTGGAAGAGATGTTCTGCTTAGGAAAAGATAGGGCTCCTTCATAATACCATTCTGCTTTGGGCTGCTTGTGCCAGACCAACTCTTCAAAATTTTGCCAGCATACCTTGGGCTTTTTAGGACTGGAAAAGAAAAATCAGTTTCTTGGCCTTGTGGCCATGCCCTTTGAACCCCTAGGCTGAGGTCCTGTTCCACTTATGTGCCCAAGTGTGATCCTGTTATGTTCTGCTTTTGTAATTACATCATCTCAGTCTTAAGATAAAGTAACAAAAAAACAATGAGCTGTTGGGAGGGTGCATCCATTTTTATATTGACTGTTTTGCCAGGACTCATGCAGGGTGGACTGTGATCATGTTTACATCCAATTAGGTCCTGATAGGATCTGGGTCTTAGCAAATATTCTGCTTTATTGACAGAAGAGTGCTTTTATCAGTTTAGTTCAGGGATGTACATGTAGGCACATGTACACTTTAACAAATTGCAGTGTAGCAGAGCACAGTTTGCCATGGCAAAGAGTGATTTCACTCTTAGCTTTGCTTCTCAAATCCTTTTTTGTTTTTGCTTCTGGAATATCAGTGAATGAGTGGTCCAGTAAAGAATTGTAGCTTGCCTCTGGAATGATGTTTTACACTCCTTGTTTAAGGTATGGTGTGTTGTTTAGAGAGGTTGGCAGAATAAGTCTTGTGATTAGCAGTCCTTGCACATCGACATGGGGGGTTCTGCTAACAGAACTACGCTGGTATAGCACTAGCAATGAAAGCCATTCTGTTGTGAATTAGTTTGTGTCCTGAAGTGGATTAGCTTCATATTAATGGTGCTGATTCTTTCATGCAAGGAGTCCCATTTACTGGGGTTTGCTAACTCTGTTTTAGATTTTCAGGGTATGGCCAGCTTAACATGTTTGTAATGCCTATTGACTAACATACTTTCTTGTGCCTGCAGAAGAATACCTACAAATGAATTTTGATAAGGCCGTTTTTGCAGTGTCTGCTATTATGCATCCAAGTACGTATTTGAATAAAATTCTCCTTGGCAGTGAACAAGGAAGCTTGCAGCTGTGGAATATAAAGTCCAAGTAAGATTAATTCTTCTTTATTTCATCTTTCTATTGGATACGTAAATAAACAAAGCCATCTCATGGGGAAAAAAAAAAAAAAAGCACTTTGGAAGTGTCCCTAATACTTTCTTGTTAATTGCGTGAGAGGTAAACGTGTTGCTCATATTTCAGAATTAAGCAAACGTGTTACTCATAATTCTGATCAACACACAGGGGGTAATGCTACCACCACATCCTCCCTCCTACCTCCCCACTTCCAAATTTCCAGACCCATGAGGAATCCCCATTTCCCAGCTGTAGTAGATTGGAGCTGTGCACAGGGTTGGTATGTGGCCAGATGTGGCCCACTTGGTCTAATCCAAACCCAGCACACAGTCCTGGACTTTGTATGTGACTGCTACGGCCTCAGAAACTGCATGTTGGCCCATGTTAGACCAGGCCCTGCTGCCCTGCATAGCCTTGGCTTAAACTGTGTTTTCTCACGTAAGTTTTACAGAAACCCAGGGAGGAGAAAAGACCTTGAATAGCCAACCCTGTTTTCAACTCGGTTACAGGCAGTCCTCAGACTTATGACACAATTGGTTCCTGAAAACCACATCATAAGTCAAAAAGTTGTAATTCAGAAACTATTTTCGCATAGGAACAATGTTATAAAAGAGAGATTCGTTCCTGAACCAAAGCCCAATACCGTATTTTCACCAAAAATAATCCAGAATTTTGTACTTAGTCAATTATTGATGAGTAATATAGCTACATTAATGTATTTATATTGTAAATAGCAATCATATTGATTTGGAAGGACTTCTTTGAGGTGACTTTGCTGGACTTTTTGAAGGGCTTTTGGCTGGAGTTTTCTTAGGAGTCTTGGCTACAGGTTTTTCTGGAGTCTTGTCTGCTTTCTTAAAGGAAGTGTCCAAGGAAGTTTGGACAGATGTTCTCCAGGAGGATGGGTGATGCAGCGAACTTGTTCACTGGTGTGGCATGGTGTCAGATCAAGTATTGTAAAGTCTAAACTTAAAACTTTACAGAAAGTCGAAACAAGGTGTCAGTTTATAAATGTTGTAAGTGCCATTAGTTGTAACTTGAAACGTCTTAAGTGGAAGACTGCCTGTACTTTTATTGTGCCCCAGCTTGCTAGTATGAAAAGGATGCTTTCAAACACAAATACATTATAAGATCTCTTGGGGTATAAGGTTGAAATTTGCACAGATAAAAGTAAAAATCTCAGAAAGTGAAGTGAAATGAGCACTTTCAGTAACACAAGCCTTGGCTGTAATCATTGTTGGTAGTCCTTTGTCTCTCGTGTGATTTGCAGTGTGGGTCCTTTAATTCATATGATAACTCTGTTGGCATCTCCTCTATGCTGTTCTATGCCAAACCACACAAAAATTCCACTGTGAAATTCTTGTACACTCTACACAGTTTTCTTCCTTCCCCTTTCTCATTCCTCTAGGATAGAAACCTGGCTGTATTTTAGGATTTTCCATTCCCATGTAAATAGAATTAACATTGGGTTATTAGATTTCAGCAGCAGGTCTGTATGTGTCTACAGACTTGTTTCTTCATTGGGATATATTATCTGTATCTTCACAACAGTAAGGTTAAACGTACATTTTTAAAACTAGATCAGAAATGGCTATGGCTAGCGTTCTTTTTCATCCTGAGTTTCCTAACAGAGGAATTATATTGTATATCCCCACATAACTACACTGTACTTCTGTATATGTAGCTACAATTCATGCCTGTGTGCACATCATGTGATTGAAAGCTGGATGTGGTAGGTACTACAAGAAAGCTACCAAAACAGGACTTCCTATCCAGTGTAATAATCAAATTGGTGATGGTACATCGAAATATACTGCATGCACTTTCGATGATCTTACTGTCATGTAGCTTGATTTCCATGTGCTCCAATATGGACTGTGGAGTTTCAGTGTAATGTTGAGCCCTCTGTTTTATTAGTATGTATCTACCTAGAACAAGGGCCAGCAATTATTTTGGGCAGAGGGCTGCTTATTGAGTTTTGGCAAGCCATCAAGGGCTGCATAACAGGCAGCCCAGGGCAGATAAATATTAATTTTCTAAATTTTTAGGGGCCCTGTGGGCCACATAGAATGGCCTGGCAGGCTGCATCTGGCCCCCAGGCCACATTTTGCCCACCCCTGACTAGAATGATCTAACCACAAAAAATAACCAGATTATTTTTTATATCTTGGGAAGCTAAAGATTTAGTTAGCTTATAAACAGCAGCTGAACTTCGATAGAATAAAGTATTTTTGTTATAGTTTTTTTATTTGAGGCTGATTTAAAAATCCTGACAAACTTAGAGAGGAATCAGGGTCTTAACTGGTATGAAAAGGATGCCTACAATGAAAGTACGTATTTTTAATCCTTTAACTGTGGTGTCATTATTGTTACTTCTTGGTACATCTGCTTTTAGTATGTCTACTATACAGTCCAATGCAATGGTGTGCAGATTCCCAAAATTGCTTGGAAACAGTTAGCTTGGGTACAAGAAGCATGATTCTGGTGATGTAGGGTGCTCAGTCCAGGGTAACATGGCTGTATTGCTTTCAGTGTCTTATCTAACTGGTGTTGAGTTTGGATTTTATCCTCATGGAACTTCTCTGTATTAATTTTTAATGTTAACTGCTAGCCTTCATTTTCTCAGTGACAAGCTGCTTTGTGCGTGTAATTGTTAACCATACATTCAGAAAAAAGTCCATATCAAAACGAAAGTTTTAGAATATCTTCTTTCCTTTTGCAGCAAACTTTTACACTCATTTCCTGGATGGGGCTCTGGAGTGACAACTCTTGAACAGGTTAGTATTTTGGGTAGTTTGTTGGTTTACAGAAGGTAAATATAGAGCAGCAGTTTAGAAGAACATAAAATATTTTACTTCAGTGCTATCGGTACATATCGTACAGAGAAAATAAAAAAAAATACCCTACTTTGAGGGCTATGAAGTCTAAGGGAACAGCTCTGTGAATCCCTACCAAGTAGCTCTGTTAGTTCCATTAGGTGAGTTTGTGATTAAAGACTGTTTAGGTGGCTGTTTGCAGAATATTGACCTACTACAGATGAGCTTAGTTATGTTGCCACTACCTTGTTTCTGAAATGTATTTTGCTTTAAAAAAACACACAAAAATAATATTTTTGCCAAACTGGAATGTCAAAGCTGGGCAAAAACCAGCCAAACATTGAGGCTGTGGACTGAAGCTGGCCCATGTCATCTAGCTTTTGGGGCTTCTAGAAAGGCTGGGGTTTCAGTGGTGGGGCAAACAGTTGTGGTGTTAACTGCCAAACTCCCAAGTACAGATCCCTACCGGGTGCTCATTTTGGTGGTTGTTCTGCTTGTCCCGCTATCAAAATCCCAGGTGTTATCCCTGTTGCAAAGTTGTTTCAGTGGCAGCAGGGTGAATGAGGCAATATTAAGCCCTGCAACTGCCTGAGCTGACACAATAGCTCAGGCAGTCATGATGGCTAATGCCATCTCTGTTCACTCTGCTGCCAGAGGTGGGTTTCCTGCCCTCCCCCTGAAATCTTGGCAGCATTATTTAAAACCTAACATTCACATTTCTGCAGGCAGAATACACTTATTTGAGATTAAAAATAAGTACAACATGGCAAATCTATTCTTGACTTCCTTTAGATTTGCCAAATGGTCAGATTCTAGGTTAACGTAAGTGCATTCATGTTATAGGAAACTTCCAGCACGTTTATGTTGCAAGTTTTCTGTGCCAGGCAACAGTGCTTTCCATTACCCCTATAGCAGTAGTTTTCAAGCTTTTTTGACTTGAAGCACCCCTCCATAGCTTCTGCAAATTGAATGGCACCTAGTTTAAAATTTTTTTATATATATATTATAGTGCTTACCTCCCTGCAGAGGGGCTGAGCAGTAGGGGTGAAGGATTATTCAAACAGGAACAAGCCTGAGCGTGCCTTTATCTATTTAATTTGCCTGCTTATATCTTTACATCTTCATAGATTTCATAGACATCGGGGCTGGAAGGGACCTCGGGAGATCATCGAGTCCAGCCCCCTGCCCAAAGGGCAGGAAGTCAGCTGGGGTCATAGGATCAGCACCCTTTAAAAGATCTGGCACCCTAGCTGAGAATCACTGCCCTACAGGCTTCCTTTGAACTACAATGCACATAACCATGTTGGCACTCTATTACTAGTAGACTAATCAGCACTGTTGTGTCAGGGCTAATCAGGTAATTTGCAGTGCTGCACAAATATGCTCATGTTGCTTCCAGTTCAGAGGACACCCTTGTGCAGACCAGTGTAGCATATTTGGTATCACCACCTATCATGGGGAGTTCGTGAACATGCTTTTAGTGTAAGGCTTAGCAAGTACTTGATCACAAATTTCAATTAAAATTTTAATTGATAGTTGTTTTAACCCTACATGCATCTGCTGTTAACTTGCTGTAACTGCACATTTCTGACAGGAGAAACTTGTGGACTTTGATTTATCATTGTATAAAATGTAATTGTTGTATAAAAAATGTGAAGTTTACAAAGTTGAGACACTCGGGACAAGACATGTCAGCCTGGGCATTCTGTACATTTTTTAATTCAATTATCATTTCATATTGTTTCTGTATATTTTTCAGCGTATGGGGTAGTAAGCACAGTAAGCAAAGGATGGATATGATGTTTACTAGGTTTGTTAGATCAGTTTTTATAAAAATAAAAGTATACCTAGCAGTCATTTTTATATCAAATATCTTAATTGTTTTAGATGCATTTAATCACTTAAATTGAATCATTTGACATATTTTTGGCTAAATCAAAATAATGTTTTTCTCCTCATTCATTGCACATGCATAGAATTTTTTCTTCTTTCTTGTTGCTCCTCAACACGCAGGGCAAAATTAGTTCACTTTTCCTGGAGTTAATTTGAAATAAAGCTACTTTAGTCATTGGATTTCTTGTGAATTTATGCTATACAATTGCAGGTAGTTTTGACTGGGTGAACAGCACTGCTGCCTCAATTGTTACGTAGGAATGCTTGGCAAGTCTAAATTGCAACCAACAGAACTTCTCCATATTTCCTTTTAACATGCAAAAAGTTGGCAAGGAATCTAATATGTCATCCATTTAACTGTTTTTCTTAGGCACCTGCAGTGGATGTTGTGGCAATTGGTCTTGTGTCTGGTTATATTATTGTGCATAATATTAAGTTTGATGAGACGCTGATGAAATTTCAGCAAGACTGGGGTCCTGTTACAACCATCTCTTTCAGAACAGGTAAATTTTAGCAATTTTAATCATTGTATGTACTAATTGAATTAAAACAATAGTATTAATTGAAAAGTATAAACATGGAGAAAAAAAGTTGTGTAAATATTTTTGAGATTTAAGTGAGTAGTGTTGCAGTATGTAGATATTTAATCATTTTTTTAACGATGGAAAAATTGGAAATATTGCAATGGAAAAGTCTAATAAAGAACAAAAGTATTTTTAAATGTTACTATGAATCTATTTGGGAAAGCTAGTGCAAAGTAAGCAAGGCTGTGACATTAAAGTGCTGTAACTGTACTCCCCACTAGCTTCCCGCATGGATGAGCTTAACACATAGTAAAATGTGAGGAAACTGTAAAAACACTGGTCTTGAAAATCACATGGTAGCATTGTATTGGGTTTAACATTAGCATTATCTATGTGCTGAGGATTCACTGATTATTCATTTTTTTTCCTGCTGACTGGATCATAACTTTTCCTGATGAGGACCAGTGTTCACTGCTTTGCCATACTTTCTGCACGTTACATTTTTCTGGAGCTCCTGAGAGAGCTTGGTCTGTGCACTCATTCTCAGCTATTCCAGTTCTTCATATGAGTTATTGGAAAGAGCAAGCTTGTGAAGCTCTGATCCCTGTCTGAAGCCATTAGCCTGCAAAAGTCAGCAAAATACCCTCTTGGTACAGCAAACAGTTGGCTTAAGTTACTGCTATATGTGTATGTTTTAAGGTACTAATACACCTCATCCTCTACCACCTACCAGCAGAAGTAGAAACCATTAAGAAAGTTGAGCAGGTTGAGTTTTTGACACGGTACCAAGATCTGGTGTTCATTACTTACACTGATTTGGGCTTGCGGAAGAAGCTTAAGATGGCTGCCTAGGGCAGAGTTTGACCAAAAGATTGGTGTACCAAAACATCCAAGATTTTACCAAATTGCCCAGTAGATACTGCAGAACTGTTTGATGGTTGAGAGTGTGCATAGGAAATAAAACAGGCTTATGAAGATGAAGCAAAAGCCTCCTATAGGACTGTACTGGCACCCATATTATTCAACCTGTATATCCATTTTTTCATTAAAGCATATCTGTGCAAATGACATCTGCCTCAGTACTCAGACTCAGTAGTTCTCTGACCTAGACACCATGTTCTCTGCCAAGATGACCAAGCTAGCTGAATATTACAGTAGGTGGTATCTTCAAAAAAGTGCAGCTTTAGTAGCGATAGGTATGTTACGCTTGCACAGTACTTCCAAAGTGGTTGCATAAAATGTAACTATATGGGTAGCGAATAAAACATTGTGATAAACTGTGATGAGATTGATGTGACACTAGATCAAGCTCAGCTTTTTATAAATGCTTTTAAAAAATGAAGTTTCCATAGTAGAGGTGTATACTAACCTGAGTAAATTAGCCACTTTAGTCTGGGGTGCATCTACTTGCACCTTCCAAACATCCTCACTTATCTGCAGGCTACTTGGCACAAGTGTAGTCCTGTTTGTCACACATGCAGCTTTATCTGCAATTAAAATGTTTTGATAAAATGACTCTTAATTTTACAGTCTAGTTAAGAATAAACATTTCATCTAAATATTTGTTTCCACCACCTCTAAAGTGTATAAAGTTCATAGGATTTATTTTTTAAAAGCTTGTTTATAATTTTGTGATCAGATGGACATCCAGTCATGGCAGCTGGAAGCCCTATTGGACACATTGCATTGTGGGATTTGGAAGAGAAGAAACTAATTAGTCAAATGCGAAATGCCCACACTACAGCAATAGCTGGTTTGTCGTTTGTCCATGGAGAGCCACTTCTTATTACTAATGGTGCTGATAATGCTATACGGGTAAGTTGTGCCTGGTATTAACTATTGTATTTTCAATATATTCATATATAAATATTTTTTTCCCTAGTGGTCCTTCAAACAGGGATACTTGCATAGATTTTTTTCTTAAAGGATAGGAAGCAAAGGGTAAAGCTAAGTGGTCACTTTTCAGAGCAAAAGAAGGTCAAAAGTGAGGTCTTTCAGGGATCTGTCCTGGGCCAAATTTTGTTTAGCATTTTCATCAATGACCTGGAAATGGGGGTGCATAACGAACTGTCCAAGTTTGCCAAATTATTCTGGGTGGTCAAGTCCCAAGCTAATGGAGAGTAGTGGCAAAAATATCTCACTACGCTAAGTGAGTGAGCAAAAAAATGGCAGATGAACTTCAGTCCTGGCAAGTGCAAGGTAATGTGCATGGGGAAGAAATAACCTCAACTATATATAAACAATTCTGGGTTCTGTACTACCTATTACAACTCAGGAAAGAGACCTTGGAGACTAACAGGAGGCAAACTCAGGGCCAGGTCACAGGACCAGCCCATCCTCCTGTCTAGGGCAGTCTGCCCAGTCTTGCCTGTCATGCCTTTGTTATTATAATAATAGTTGTAATATGTGGGAGGCTGGCCATTTAAGACCCCAATGGCTAGGGGTTTATACACGACTCCAACCTTCCCTTATCATGTCCCATGCCTCTCAGATGTCTTTCTTGAGCTGTTCTTTACTCTGGCTCGTGACTGGGCCAAACTCAGCCCCTTGCTTGGCCCCATATGTTCATCCTTTCGCTGTACCCCACCGGACCTCATTCACACCACCCGCTCTCACTGGGCCTCTTAACATGCTGGCCCTTGCCGGGCCACACTCACCCTGCCCTGCTCCCTTCAGTGGCTCCCGTAGGTCATCAAGCTTGCCTGCTCACATTCCTTGGCTGGCCAGCGCACAGCCCCTCGGGCCCTTTTGCATCCCTCATCTGAACGGTAAACAGCCAGTTCACCTAGCCCCGGGTGGAGCTCTGACCCAAGCGCCTCTCCGGATAGCTTGTTACTCACTCTCCTTTGCTAGGGCCAGTTACTTGCCCAATCGGCCTTGGGCCCACTTGTGGCCTCAGGCATCCAGAGACTTACCTGGGCCTAACTGCTCCTTTCCTGGGGTTTTAACACTTGCCCCCTCTCTGGGCCTCAACCCACTCACCCTTTGGGGACTCTGCCATTTACTGAGCTTCTAGTGGCTGGCCCCATACACTCCACCCCTTCACTGGGGTAACTCATCTGTTCCCCTCACTAGAGCGCACACACTGCCCCTATGCTGGGGTCTTGGGGTATTATATCCCCATGGGCTCATGTGCCTCTCAGTAGGCATACCTGGCCCCATTACCACTGGGGTCTTCTATCCCCACAGGCTCAGGTGCCTCTCCCATGAGCGTGCCTGGCCCTACTACCCTCCAGTCTTGATGACCCACCAAATGGTAGGGGCTGGGGTTATCAGGTGCCCCTACCTGCTGTTCACTGGGGAGGTAACTGGACTGGTGTTTCTGGGGGACTGTCCCACCACGGACAGCCCTGCCATACCACCCTTCCCCAGCAGAGAGCAGTTTTCAGTCTTACCCAGGACCAACCAGGCCTACCTACTCTGGTCTCTTCACAAGTGGTGTATGTGATGTTCCTGGGCTGCTCTCCCTCCTGGGCCCTCTAATGCAGCCCCTTTCTGCTGGCTGCCACCTTCATAGCAGCAGGCACACTGACTAACCCATACCCTCTTTTGGCTGTGATGTCTTCCCCCTTGAGAGGGCCTTTGGCTTGCTTGAGGCCCTGGGCTCCACCTTCAGGCTAGTCAGGGTGCCAGATGGCTCTCTGCAGCTTTGCTTTGCCCCTTATGGTGGGGTCAATTATGCATTGGCCTTTCAGCCCTGACCCCCTTACACTGACCAGTCAAGGGGTTAGACAGTTAGCCAAGCAGCTTCTGCCCTCCATGGACAACAGGGGTCTCCTTCTGGGCGCCACCATACTGCCCTCTCCCCTTGGGCTTGCTTAGAGCCCCAAAGATCTTAATGGAGCAGCCCTTCTCTCTACTGGGCTCACCTGAGCCCTAGGCCTCACTCCTGTCAGCTTTAATCAAGGGCTTGCCTAGCCCCTGTGTTGGTCCACTATTCTAAGCCCCCTTTTAGGCTGGGCCTTGCTCTGTCTAGTCCCACCACCTTCCCTGGACCTCTGGGAACCTCCTGCCATCCCCATAGTTCCTCCCTTACCTCCAAGGTTTTCCATGAGCAGCAGTTCAGCCGAGTGTTGTTGCTCCTTCAGCTACTTGCAGCAAACTGCTCCCTCAGCTCCGAGAGCCAGGATCTAAAATGGCCGTCTCATCAGGGCTGGCCTGTACCTGCTGGCTGCCGCTCTCTGCCCTTAAAGTGGTGGACAGTGAAGGTGTTCCGCCATGGAGACATTGTAGATGGCTCCCTAAAAACATTAACTCAGTGTGCAGTGGCAATCAAAAAAGCCAGTAGAACATCAGGCATCATTAAGAATGGAATTGAAAATTAAATCGAGAACATCATCATGCCAATGAACAAATCCACGGTGCACCCCCATCTTGAATACTGTGTGTGATTCTGCTCCTCACACCTCAAAAAGGATGTAGTAGAATTAGAAAAGGTACAAAGAACAGCAACCACAATGACCATGGGCCTGGAGCAGTTGCCATACCGGGAGACACTAAGGAGGCTACTACTCTTCAGTTTGGAGAAGAGAAGGCTGAGGGGGGGATATAATAGGGGTCTATAAAATCATGAAGGGTGTGTACCAAGAGAACAGGGAATTGTTGTTCACCAAGTCCCAGAATACTAGATCTAGGGGGCATCTGCTGAAATTACTAGGTGACAGGTTTAAATCTAACAAAAGAAAGTACTATTTTAGGCAACTCATAGTTAACTTGTAGAATTCATTGTCCCAGGAGCTGGTGGAAGCAGGTAGCATAGCCAAGTTGAAAACGGGACTGGATAAATTAATGATAGATCTATTAATGGCTATTGAACAGAACAACTAGGGTTGTTTCCTCTGACATTTCTAAACCAGTAATGGTGGAAAGCAGGGAGGGTATTGAATAGGATTGCTCTACAGATACCTGGCTCAGTGCTCTTCTTCTGTAGCAGGGGTTCTCCACCTCTGGCATGGGGGGCCATATCCAGCCCACAGAGCCATGACATCCAGCCTGCAGGCATATCACATGGCTTGGACAACTTGGCAGTGGGGAGTGGTAGAAGCTTCACACAACTAGATCCAGTCTTTCCTGGGCCATTGCCCACACAGTGGAATGAGGCTCCTGCCCCAAATCCCTGTCCACACGTCCAGATTGGGCTGGGCTCTTCCCACCACCTGGTAGGATCATGGACACTCTGTCCCAGATGAATGGATCAAGGTCCGGCTGTGCAACTGGCCAAAGCTGAATTGGGCCCACAGAGGGACCTGGCACTGCCCATCTGGTCCACCAGGCAAAAAGGTTGGCCACCATTGTTATATTATACCTGGTGAGGGCCATCCCGGCTGCGGAGGGGGAGATCTCCATGAACCGCACTGTCCCGGGCTGCGAGAGCCAGCTGCGCCCCGACATTGTCATCACCGACCGAGAGGCCAAGAAGACTGTGATCGTAGATGTCACCATCCCCTTCGAGAGCCAGCGCCAAGCCTTCACCGACGCTTAGACTCGCAAGTGGGAGGAGCTGCGGCTGCGACGTGATGGTGGACGCGCTCATTGTGGGGATGCTTGGAGCCTGGGACCCCGGCAACGAGAGTGTCCTCCGCGCCTGCTGCATCTCCTGCCGCTATGCCAACTGATGCGCTGCCTCATGGTGTCTGACACCATCCGTTGGTCCCGCGACACCTATGTGGAGCACATCACGGGCCACCGCCAGTACACCGACCCCACCAGATGAGCCGCTGCTGGACCGGACCCGGAGGGCAATGCCTGAACCGCCCCCCTGCTTTGCTTCACTTTGAGAGGATTCTTCCGCCACGGACGGTCCACCCGAAGAGGACCCCCGCAATGGACTTTATGGACTGAGACACTTCCTCCGAGCCACTTCCTCCACCGTTGCGGACCATTGTAACGGGTTTGTGTGTATCTATCTCCTTTCTCTCTCAGCGTTGCGAACCCCCTCTCTCCCCTTCCCCCTTCCCACATCCTCCCCACCCCCGGGCTTAGTTGGCTAACATTGTATCGCCTGTAACCTAGTCGCGTTCCCCTCCTCTCCCCCATCTCTCTATTGTTAGTCTCTCGCTCCGGCACTTTGTATTTCCATATCAGCTTTGTCATCTTTTTTCTGGATTCCCAATCCTAAACATCTGCTAATAAAAGTCAATTCACTTCTGCCACTGGCAGAGACGGGATACTTGGCTAGATGGAACCATTGGTCTGACTCAAGGTAATTTTTATGACTCTGCAGGCAGCTATATTTAACTGAATCATTAGGTCTAGCAAAATCCAAATAACTAAATGGGAATTCACTTGTACTTTAACTAATATAATTTAACGTCCCTTCAGTAAGAATCACCGCTTTTAGTACTACCTCACCTGTTTCCATTTCTCAAACAGATATGGATCTTTGATGGCCCTGGAGGCGGTGGTCGCTTGTTGAGGTATCGAATGGGACATAGTGCACCTCCAACAAAAATCAGATACCATGGGCAAAATGGACAGCAAATTCTTAGTGCGGGTGAGATTTTTTTGGATTTAAATTTTCATGCTTATTGGCTAATGACAACAAAGACTGAGGATGGACAAAAATTATAATGATTTAAAAAGTACGGGCATATATACTGTGTGTTAACATGAGCTGCAGTAACTGTTTCATCTGTCTGCTCTATCCAATGCTAAATGGAAACTAACCTGCAATAATTTATCCACTGTTTCACTGTGGAATAAATATATTGTGGTTCAGCTTCCACTTACCACAGGATAAAGCAGACAAATGAAGCAGTTACAACATATTAATTGGGTCTGCCATAAGTCTCTTCTTTAATTCCTCCCTAGTCCTTGCATGTGTTTTATCTCTCCACGTCCAGAGATAAATAACTGGGTGTATCTTTTGGTTTTGAAAGTACATGGAAAATAACTGGATTTGTACATTATTTTGATATACCATATTTCCTTACATACAACACATATCTTTTTACAAAAATAAACTGCTGGAAATGGGAGCTGGAGGAAGGTTTAAACAAGGAAATCTTGGGAGTGGGAGGAGCAGTATCTGCAGCTTAAGGATCTACTGGAAATTGGGGAGAGCAGAGGATAAAGTAATGCTGCACATGTAGCACATGGCAGCATGGTATATTATGTATTAGGGAGGCTCCTCACCTCTTGGCTGTGGACTTTTCCCTTTCCCCCATCTCCCCTGCCAAGCAGAGGCTCAGGCTGCAAAAGCTGTAGACTGCTAGTAGTAGATGGGCTGGGCTGTATTTAGAAATGCAGAGGAGCTGAGTGCCAGGTGACTGACCTCAATAGGTGCTGTTGGCTAGGATCAGGTCCTCTGCTGATCTGGCAGACGCTGCTGGCTCCCCACCCTTCTCAGATTAAGAACAGAAGAGTTGGACAGCTTAGCTCAGCCAGGAGTACCTATGGAATTCAGATAGGGGGTTAACGAAGCAGCCACGAGGTTTCTCCTCTCCTACTGCTGTAGCTGACTGTCTTTTCACTGGTGAAAATACTGTATTTACCAGTATTTTCAAGGAAAGATCTTTTTTCCTTCATTCTGTTTTTCAAAAACAAGGCCTGTATCTTATTCAGGGGTCTGTTGTATGTGAGAGGGTACATTTATTAATGAGTGTTTGTGAAATGACAACTGTATGACTCGGTATTTAGATTTATGATAACAGATCATTTCACAGTGTCCCAAAGAGAATGGATACACAGATTTTAATTCCTATGATTTCGAAGTACAGATTGACTCTTGAACTAGAAGACCATGTTGAGGCTAAGATGAAAATCACATAGTGATTTTTAGAAATTTTGGTTACTATGCAACATTTACTGACATAATATATTTAATAACTAAACAAATCCAGAAATTATTTTACTTTCCCCATCATCTCAGGCGTGACTAATAAAGGCACTCTGTATGATTGATGGCGGTTTACTACTATACCTATACGAATCATGGCTATGATGCATCTTGGCCACAAGCCTCTGCAGCTGTATCTATTCAAAAGTCATCACCCATTTAGTAGTGAATGAATATGGGCCTCCATGCACATAACATTCCCAAATCCCATTTCTATCCCTGCTCTCTCTTTAGCCTGACCTTGCTTCTGTCCCTTGCACAGTTTTCCTCATACAAAACCTTTTTCTGTAATGTCCAGCCACTGCTTCCTGCTTTTCCCTCCCTATACAATCTTACTTTTGCTAGGGGTGCACCAATAGAAATTTTTTGGGCTTATACCAATGGCCAATTTTTAAGGAGCCATATCGGCTGGTACCAATCCGATTCCAATATGCAGCTTGGCAGCTTAGAGACCAGTATTGGGCTGGTAAGTCTGGTCTGGGAGTGGCAGGAGGAAAGAGGTGTGGCATGAGGGGGCAAATCAGGGCCACCGCAGTGAGCAAGAGAGTGGGGCAAGGGCAGGCACAGGTGCTGCCCAGCTGGTGTGGGGCATGGGATGGAGCTGCAAGTGGCTCATGTCAGGGTTGAGGGCTCCTGCTGTCGCATGCACCCCAGGAGGGCATGGTGGCGGGAGCCATAGATTTATAGATGTAGGGTCAGAAGGGACCTTGCAGATCTTCTAGTCTGACCCCCTGCCCTGGGCAGGAGAGAAAACTGGGCTCAAATGACCCCAGCTAGGTAACTGTCAAACCTCCTCTTAAAGACCCTCAAGGTAGGAGCCAGCACTACTTCGCTTGGAAGTGGGTTCCAGATCCTAGCTGCCCTGACTGTGAAGTAGTGCCATCGGATGTCTAGTCTGAACCTACTCTCTAACAACTGACGGCCATTATTCCTTATTACTACTGGAAGCGCTTGGGGGAACAAGGTCTCTCCCATTCCCCACTGGTCCCCGCTAGTAAGTTTATAGATGGCCATCAGATCCCCTCCCAGCCTCTCTTCGTAGGGTCTGCTCTGCTGTCCCCGGATCATGTGAGTGGCCCTCCTTTGGACCCTCTCAGTGCTGGCCACATCCCTTCTGAAATGCAGCGCCCAGAACTGGACGCAGTACTCCAACTGCAGCCTGGCCAGTGTTGCATAGAGGGGGAGGATCACTTCTTTGGTCCTGCTTGTGATGCATCTGTGGATGCATGACAAGGTGCAGTTAGCTCTACTGACCGTGTCTTCACATTGTCGGCCCATGTTCATCTTGGAATCGATAGTGGCTCCAAGATCTCTTTCTGCCATCCTGCTTTCGAGACAGGAGTTCCCCAGCCTATAGGTATGCTGCTGGTTCTTACTGCCCAAGTGCAGCACCCTGCACTTGTCAGTATTGAATCCCATCCTGTTCTCATTTGCCCATGCCTGTAACCTGTCCAGGTCCAGCTGTATCCTGTCCCTCCCTTCTAGTGTGCCCACCTCACCCCAAATCTTGGTGTTGTCCACAAATTTAAATAGGGTGCTTTTCACCCCCTTGTCCAAGTCACTAATAAAGAAATTGAACAGTGCGGGCCCAAGGACCGAGCCGCTAGGGGACTCCACTGCTCACATCCCTCCAGGTTGAATATGACCCATCCACTACCACTCTCTGAGTGCAGCCCCTCAGCCAATTTACTATCCATCTGACTGTGTAGGCATCAGTGCCACAGTTGCCTAGCTTTTTAATGAGAATGGGGTGGGAGACAGTGTCAAAGGCCTTCCTGAAGTCCAGAAAGGCTACATCTACCGCATCAGGTTGGTCTGATAGAACCTGCCCCTAATGAAACCATGCTGGTTGCCCCTGAGCATCATCCTCACTGCTGGCCCTTCACAGATGTGCTCCTTGATAATCTTCTCAAAGAGCTTCCCCAGGATCAAAGTAAGACTAACAAGCCTATAGTTGCCCGGGTCCTCCCTTGTCACAGGCCAGCTAGGCACTGTGAGTATATCAATTTAGCTACTTGGCTGTTTGGTTCGGGATCAAGGAGGCAGAGTTGGGAGTAAAACAATGGCAAATTTATTATAGCTTACACACACACAACAGTTAACAGAAAGATGAATGCAATAAGCAGATAATGCGGTATTAAAGAGGTAATAGTAAATAATCACAGATAATAGCAACAGATAAATAGATCAATCTGTCACAGGCCAGCTAGGCACTGCAAGGGTTTCAGCCCCTGGGCTGTTTAAAACAACAAATAGACAGACATGAGTTGGCAACTTATCGATAGTCTTTCAATGCCAGGTGCATGCCAGGTGATTTCAGCAAAGTCAGGCATCTCCAATTGACGCTGTCTGAAGGTTTACTGGGGGAAGGTCCCTTGATCAGGATCCAGTTCTCACTCACACCAGGAGTCTGGAGTCCGGGCTTAGAACAGCAATTTCTGTCTTGTTCCTTCCTTCCTGTTGGTCACCTGACGCACGCACTTTTTATACTTAGTCTTATGCTAATCTGCTGGCCTTAGGGCCATTCACAATCTTGTTTTATAGCTATTACCCTATGGGATTAAAAGGTGTTAAAATTATTATAAAAGGTTACTACCCAAACTTGAGTTTATCCAATAAGCAAATTACAACACAGCATCTTCAGGTTTGAAATTAACATTACACTGCCTACTATCTAACCCCTTTAGAACTCTCTGACTATGCTTCTTTGAGATGTGCTTTCCTAGAATGTGCTGGGTAAGCCAGGCAGTTGAATCTAGTTTTTATCATCATCAAGGCTAAATTCTGAGCAAGAAAAGACCTTTAGATCAGCTAATTTTACAGCTATAGCTTTGTCTTTGAGGCTTAGTCAGTTCTACAAACAGTTACAAGTTACATTTGCGGGTTACAAAAATACAAGCTTTATATTAGACAAAAGTTCCAAATGCCTCTAAGAAGCACATATTTATTGCTTATTAATTTCTTTAGTTCTAGTCATCACACTCCCTCCTCCCTTTGGTATACTCCTCTTTGGTTATAGCCCCTTCCTTCCACTAGGTGTATGCCTCCTTTTTGGCAATCAGGCATTTCCAAATGCCTTTGGTGAGCCAGGGGGCTTTTGAGCACTCTTGCCCCCTTTGATTCTCATTGGGATTGTCACCCTTTGGGCTCTGAGTATCGTCTCCTTAAGGAACGACCATTCAGCTTGGGCACCCAGTTTCCCTACTCTCTAGGACCCCAGTCCCTCTCCTACTAGACTCCTCAGCTCACTGAAGTTGGCCCTCTTGAAGTCAAGGGCTACCACCTTGCTGCAGGCCCTTGACACCCTGCGTTGGATGGTGAATTCCAGCAGGTCATGATTACTGTTGCCCAGGTGGTCAAGAACCTGGAGTCCCCTCAGGACATTTCCCCTGGTGGGACTGTGTACCTCCTGGGTTAAGTGGGGGTCCTGTATCTCAGCAAGGAATCTTCATGAGTGATCTGACCTGGCTGACTGCTCCTCCCAGCAGATGTCTGGGTAATTTAGATCACCCATAACAACTATATCCCTTGCCTTAAGCGCCTCCGCAAGCTGACCCAAGAATTCGCAGTCCAGCTCTTCCCCTTGGTTGGGAGGTCTGTAGTAGGCCCCCACCATTAAGTCCCTTTCCCCATGACCCCCCTGTATTCTGACCCAGAGCACTTCAGCCTGCACCTCCTCTGACCCCATCCTGCTAGTTGAGGATGTGTATTGCTCTTTGACGTAGAGTGCCACACCCCTGCCTTTCTTCCCCGCTCTATCCCACCTGTATAGTCTATAGCCCCTAATGTTAACTCCACCCAGTCATGAGATGAATCCCACCAGGTTTCTGTGAGCCCTACTATGTCCAGGTTTGAGCTAGCTATCTGGAGGGCGAGTTCCGCCTGCTTATTCCCCATACTATGAGCACTGGTGTAGAAGCATTTAAGGCCTTGAGTTGGTGAGTGTGCCACCCTCCGATTGCCAGGACTATCTGGACCCCTGTCGCTTACCTGGGTGCTCCTTGTGCATGTCACCTTTCTTGGTTGGTAGGTGTCCTTAAGTCCTCCTGTGGCCTCAGCCCCTGGCGAAGCTAGTTTAAAGCGTGCTGCATGAGATCAGCCAACCTGGAAGAGAAGACACACTTGCCTTTAGGGGAGAGGTGTAGCCCATCTCACCCAAGCAAGCCCCCTGCGCAAAAGTATGGGTCGTTATCCAGGAAGCCAAAGTCTGCCTGGTGGCACCAACTCTGTAACCATCAGTTGACCTCGCAAATGTGTCACCATCCACGTCTACTCACTGGGAGAATAGAGGAGAATACCACCTGTGCCCCTGTCTCCTTGAGCTTGGCCCCCAGGGCCTCAAAGTCTTTCATGATGCAGTCTGGGTTGCCTCTGGCCATGTCATGTGTTCCCATATGGATAAGAACTATGGGGTACTCGTCTAAGGGTTGAATGTAGGCTGGGATCCTCTCTGCAATATCATGAATCCTAGCCCCTGGCATGTAGCAGACCTCTAGTGCCATGGGGTCAGGTTGACAGGTGGGACCCTCTGTTTCTTAGGATGGAATTCCCAATGATGAGGATCTGGTGTTTCTTCCTCCTGGTGGCTCCTGCGGGGGCATTGGCCCCTGCATCTGCGTGTGAGATAAGGGTGGGCTGCTGCTGCAGGCTGAAACTGGCACCAGGCTCTTCCCAGCTGGGACTGGGCCAGGTTGCACTTGGGGCGGGTGGCGGTGGCACTGGGAGAGACGCTTTGGGTAGGGGGCTGCAGCCAACCCAAAATTTGCTGTAGTCCCCCCCACCCTTCTCCCAGCACAGCCACCCCCCGCCCCAAATGCAGTCCTGGCCCAATCCCACTGCTGGAAAGAATCTGGCTCTGCCCCAGGCCGCAGTGGCAGCTTGCCCTCACTTCGCACAGATCTGGAGGAACAGAGCCCTGGACGAGCAACTCGTGGCTTCATCCCATGCCCTGTCCCAGCTGAGCACTGCATGCCCCTGCCTCACTCTGTCCCTCACCACAGGGGCCTCAATCTGCACACCCCTTCCCTTTCCCTACCCCTTCCCCCACAGCAGACTTAGCAGCCAGATGCTGCTTTCCAAGCTGCCAGGCTGTGTTCCTGGCCGCATACGTGCTGTGGCTGTGCGCATGCACAGGGCATTTATCGGCCATATTATCAGCCACGTTGTGAGGGGGCCAAGACCCCAAGGGGCCAGGGTCGGGCGGGGAACCCCGGAGTTCCGCCCGACTTCCGGGGCGCGACCTGGAAGTTTGGCCGGGGGCTTAACGTTTCCCGGAACTCGGACCGGGCCAGACTGGGACCGGCCCGGGAGAATAAAAGGAGCCCACCTACCCCAAGCAGAGGAGGATGGAGGCTCCAGCTGGAGCCTGCCTCGGGAGCTGCGGAGCCGGGAGTTGCGGAGCCGGGAGCCACGCGGACGGAGCCGGCGGCGGCGGCGCAGGGAGCTGCAGAGCCGGGAGCCGTGAAGCCGGGAGCGGTGGAGCCAGGAGCCACGCAGCAGAAGCTGGCGGCAGCGAAGCCGGGAGCCGCGGAGCCGGGAGCGGTGAAGCCGGGAGCCACGCGGCAGGAGCCGGTGGCAGCGAAGCCGGGAGCCGCGGAGCTGGGAGCTGTGGAGCCGGGAGCCACGCGGCAGGAGCCGGCGGCAGCGAAGCCGGGAGCCGCGAATCCAGGAGCCACGTGGCAGGAACCGGCAGCGGCGGCACGGGGAGCTGCGGAGCCCAGGACCGCACCTCAGGAGCCAGCGGGGCCGGGAGCTGTGGGGCCCAAGGCAGTAGCGACTCTCGACGACCCAACGGTAACAAGGAGGCCGGCGGCCGCCGCGCCTGAGGAGACCGGGACGAGAGGTTCGGACGGAGGGACCCTTCTCCGGCGGCTGCGGGCCGTTTGGCTGCAGAAGAAGACCCGCGGGCAGGGAGGTAAGCCTCGTAACCCCCCCCCCCCGGGTCTTGAGAGACGATCCATAGGGGTAAGGACACCCCAGATCTAGAGGAGCTAGCTGCACCTGGGTAGACTAGGTGCTGTGAGGACTCCTGGTGAGGGTCCGGCAGTGCGAGGGCGCCCCCCCCACTGCAGGACTAGGACACGGACAAGGGAGCCCCTGACGGAGGCTAATCCCGGAGGACCGGGCGAGGGTGTAGGGGAGGAGGAGCCCTCAGGACCCCTGGACCTTGGAGACGAGGTACCCCATCCGGACCGCCAACTTCCTCGCATGGGTGAACCCCCATATTCCATCAAGTCGTGGCAGGCGAGATCGGCGGAAGCAGGAACGGCCCGTCACGTACCCCCTCCTCTCCAGGGGCCGTCCGGGGATAGGGGGACTCACGGTAGGTGACACACCCCATCCCCTCACACACGTCAAGCAATAAAAGCCAATTGCCGATTCCGTCAGTTTACTCTATATTGGTGCCGATCCGATATGGACCGATGTATCAGTGCATCTCTAGTTTTTGCTCCTCTTCCTTCTCCTTTTTTTCCCCACATCCTCCTTGTATCGGTTTTCTTAAGTATAATACGTATATTTCTTTGTTGGATTTCTTTCAGCTTAATCTTGTTTGTATATCCATTATACTGCTTATTGTGAAATAATGAGAAGAAAACCTTTATATTTTGTTTTTAACCTTTACGCTACTTACAGGTGTGTTTTAATCTTGGTTTCAATCTAAGATAACAATATTTTTGGTTTGGATATCAACATTTGAAAAATCTGTTTGTGTATTCATTTAGCTTTCCAGTTACATTTATCTTGATCAGATGACCTTCTGACTTGCTTATTTTCTATTGTCGAAAGACATTATTCATTTATTTTTTTTGTACCTTTACATCAGGTCAGGATGGAACCTTGCAGTCTTTTTCCACAGTTCATGAAAGATTCAACAAAAGCTTAGGACACGGTAAGTAGTTCATTAAGAATTGAAATGTAAAAACGTATTAACATTACCAGGCTTATCTTTTCCTGTTGGTAGACTATCAAGTCACACAAACAGAAGTTCAACCCTATTTAAGCTATTTATGGGTTAGTATTTCAGAAAAATCATACTGCTTTCTGTAAAGGCTGATTTCTAAAGAAAAGCCAAATACTCAGGTCTTATTCATTTCATGCTTTCAAACTGCTCTGAAGACAGACTTACTCATTTCCTCAAAGTCCTTTCTGTGAGACTCATTGTGGTAGAATGAGTACTTCCCAAATGTCATAAGTCTTCACATACTGCTTAAATGAAGAATTTTTCTGTTTTTTTTCCTTCGCACGGGGGAGTGAGAGACAGAGCGGAAGAAAGATGTAAAAAATACTAATTTTTGAGTGCCAGATTTTTTAGTGGCCTAGCACCTCGTATTTTCAAAACACAGGTCTTGCTGACTTCAATTGCAACTGAAAGTCTGTCCGTAGGGTATTGATTCTGGCACCCAAAAAATGAACGATACTTAATTACTAGATAGCATAATTTTTTAGATTTGCCCTATATCATAAAAAAACTCTATTGTGGAAGTAGGGTAGGTGTTTTCTTAACGAAGGGCCTTTCTTTCTTTTCCTGAAATCCTGTCACATTCAATGCACATCTTTCAACTACCGTGTAAAATAAAGGGGTGCTGTGAGTAACAATCACCAGTGTATGAAACGAATTCATTTCAAGAGCGCCATCCATCTTGTACACAGGGCCAAGGTCCTCTGGAAAAAAAACACACATCTGGTGCTGCCTTTTTGTTACATGATTATAATGCATGCACAGGCACCTTAAGTTCTGTTTTTCTTAACTTTTGAATGAAGCTTCTTTTTTTTTTTTAACACTATTTGTGTGAAATTTCCTAGCTTTAAAAATAAATAAAATTGAAATGCTTTCACATGGAAACATGCAACTCTGAAAATTGGACACCAGTGAATCTTGATCCTCTAATTCAGCGGTTCCCAGCCCTGGGTCGTGACCCAAATGAGGGTTGTGGGGACAATGCTGGTGGCACTGCACAAAAAAGACGAGCTTTCCCGCATGCCGGGAGCTTCCCTGCCCCCAAGCTGCCACTGCCGCACTCCACTTCCAGCAGTGTGGCATGGAAAAAACGGTTAGGAACCACTGCTTTAATTCTACAGCATAGGAGTCATTCATTTAAGCTAATATAGTAGTTGTAAGCATTAATGGTTGTCTTTCTCTTTGTGGTCCAGCCAGTAGGAGGGAATTTGATGCAAAATTCATGGATGACCCATGTTGAGAGTTGCTGACAGAGGAATAATGAGATACGGGGAAACTTGAGTTCAGTTCCATGCTCTGGAGAGCTGTACAGTACATAGTTAATAGATCTTTTGCCTATGTTTGCCAGAGGGGAGGGGTGTTCTACAGAGAAAGCAAAAGTCATATCCAGGACACCAGTATGATGCATAAGCATGCACACACACTGCATACACTACTACCAAACATCAGATTCCTATCCTAAAGCTTGAGAGTGATAAAATGTACTGAAATTTTTCCTAAATCATTCCTTCCAAGGCAGCTTTACAGCCTAAATGTTAATTTGAAATTATAGTCTTAAACAGTTGAAAGTGCAGTATTAAAGGTGGGGGGGAGTATTAGTCAGTTTTAAGTTATAGAGCAGTAAAGGTTCTCCCTGTTGTAACTTCAGATTTTCAAAATGTACATTTTATTTAAAAAAACCCTTAAAAATATGAATTGACCCTTCAGGTTCTTTATACTTACTAAATGACTTGCATCTTACATACATTAATTGGCCCTAGATTTGGTTACATTTTTCTTGTGTTTTAAAGGTTCTATAAATAAAAAGAAATCAAAGAAGAAAGGTCTTCGGTATGATACACTTGCCCTTCCACCTATCATGGCATTTGCATCAGGTAGGTAATCTTGTGTGAGAACTCTGAATCATCCCAAACCTGAATAGCAGTCCCTTATTCAGAAATTTACTTATGTTTCAGAAATCCGTTATTAATTTAATGTATGAGAGAAGTGTTAGAATTTCTACAGACCTTTATACCTTGAAAAAGACCATACATAAATGGCACCTTACGTAATTAAACTACCCACAGAAAATGGTCACTGGAACCATAAATGTAGCTGTTTAAAAGTGAGCTGGATTTTACTTTTTATGTGTTCAGGATTCTCAGCTAAGTTTCAGTGATAGAATCTTTGGTATTTGGGCCAGGAACACCTCAGTTATCTTTACGTGCTGTTCAGATTGTGTTTGTAAAACTAGTAATGAAAGTGACCAGTGTTACTTTCATTACAGTTGTCTCTGTAAACTGAGTACCTTCAGGGTCTAAATTGTTTTGAACCCATAATTGCATTCTTAGAGTTACTTTTCCATATAAAATTGTACTTTAGTCTTTATCTAATTCCTTGTTGGTTCAGTGTATAAAAGTGGCAATTCATACTTTTACATGTAGTTAATTAAAACCCTCCTTAAGCCCTGATTTAGAACTCCAGAGTTTTTAATCAATATTTGGAGTTTGTACTTTTGGGGGAGTCAATGGACCTGGAGAATGAGAGTAAAATTAGCTAGTATAAAAAATTGTGGCTTGAATTTATTTTATTTTATTAATACATTTTATAATTTTATTTTTATAAATAACCATATTTATGCAAATACAAGACCAAGCTTTCCCTTACACAATTGGCATGGGAAAAAGCTCCTAAGCTTATACAGTAAAAGCTCTGTTATCCGGCATCCCCCATTCCCGGGGATGCCAGATAACAAAATATGCCAGTTAATTGAGCGGCCCCAGCTGCTGCTTTTCACACTGCGTCTGGGGCATCCCTCTGCCCCACTCATGGCATTGCCGCCACTCCTGTGGGGCCCGGAGGGCCCCACAGGGCATGGAGGAGGGTTCCGTACAGCTTGTTATGCCCCTGGGTCATGGGGGCTCGGCAGTACAGGCTGCTTTGTCCTGAGCCATGGGGGCTCAGAGAAAGTGCCACAGTGGGCACTTCCAGTTTCACTTTATCTTATAAGCCAGCATGCTGGTTAGTGGAGTATGCCAGCTTGTAAGATGCTGGATAACAGAACTTTTACTGTAATTGCATTCAAGGAAATCTCAGTGCATACATTGTCTATCATTAAACTGTTGTCAAAAGCAGCATGTGCTCAGCAATAGAAACCAACTACCAAGTTGGTTAAATGTAGCCAATAATGAGCATGACTATAAAACATGGCTCACGTTGGTCAAACATACTGATGGGAATTTTAAAAAAATTTTTAAGGAAAATTTTTCATATCCTAAGCCAAGTCAGCCAAATCAATTCCAAATTTGTGAGTCATTCAGGAACCATATGTTGCTATACTACCAGCAAACATTCTCCACCCCCACCTGGGTCTTCAGATGTTTCCAAATCATTTGGCAGGCATCCTATGTGCAAGCCCAGAGACTTGAGGTTCAGATACAAGTTTTACTTGCCTTTAACCATATGACCATAGGAACAAGTTAATGGGAACTTTTTTTTTTAACTTACCACAAGAATAGGTTAGTGTAGTCTTTCTGAATAAGATATATGGCAATGGTCTCCAACCTTTTTATGGTGAAGATTACTTTTTGTAAGTAAAGGGCACGCCAGGATCTACTTCCCTCCTCCAGCTCCCTCAGATAAGCCGCCCAGGCTCTGACCCCATTCACCCAGCCTGGCCCAGGCAGCAGGGGCAATGACTCAGCACAGCCACATTCATCCTGCTGCTCCTGATCATGGAGCCTCTGACAGAGCCTCTGACAGTTGATCTCAGTCTACCATATGTTAGTGGTCACCAGCCTGTCAAGTTTGATCAACTGGTGGATTGTAATGTCCGTTAAGTGCAGTCCCCCTCACCACTGACTCTTTTTAAAGTCATGGTAAGCTCCTATGTTGCATACATTTTGACTTCCTCTTTGCTTCCACAGCTGATCTGTGCCTTTCTTTCACATTTCCTGTAATTTGCATTTCTTCACCAGCCTTAAATGCTTGGCAAATATTACAAACCAGAGCCTCAAGTAGTTCACTCAGAATCCCTCTGTTAGCCCCCTCTCTCAGCCTGCTGCATGTGGTTAGTGTGGCTGTACCTTCCACAAGGTGAAGCTGGACCAGGTTGCCTTGCAGTTTATCTGCATATACATTTTTGGAGCATCCCAGGGCTCATAACAAGAATGCCTGGTTCCAGTCATAACTGGGGGGGAACTAATTAGCTTATGGTTTGTTTGGTGGGGGGGGTATCTGGAGTACACACACATACTGAGCAGTGCTAAGCTGTGGGCTCATCATGGCTTGAAATCCTGTTGACTCTGCTGGGGTCCAGTTCAATAAACTATGTGGTTAATCATAAGCCTTTGGGTTTGGACTGATATCATGCATGGTTTGTACTACAGCAAAAGCTCTGTTATCCGGCAGCCACGGGGAGTGGGGGATGCCGGATAACCAAATATGCCAGTTACCCAAGAGGCATCTTTGCCCAGTTGATTTCAATGTTATTGTTTTCAAATTTGTTCCTCACTTCCATGTGCTCATGGAGAGCAGGGTCTGACAGTAAAGGGGGAGGAAGGGGCTTCCAAGGGAAGAAGCTGGAGGGTAGCAGAGAGCAGAGGGGCTACCTGATCTCCCCGCCCCCGACGTATTTTTCCCTACTATAGCAGTGGGAGGGAGAAAAATTCAAGGCAAACCTTCAATAATTACATACTATACCTGGAAAACGATAACAAATGTACTCAGTTGGTTTAATAAAGGATAGCATATCTACTCAAATTTGCCAACAAATTTGTAAGTTTTCCATATATAGAATCTAATAATTGGGGGGGGGGTTGTCTTGTAATTGGGGCTGTGTTCTATTTGAGTAAATATGGAAATACTATTTCTTGTCAGTTCCAGCCTGTAAAATATGCATATCGATGTTTATATAATGTGCATGTAGGTAATCATATGCAGAAAAATAGTTTGGAATTTTGATAGTCTCACATTTTTCATGTGAGGTTATTTTTTAATTATTTTGTCACGTTAGTCAACATAAGAGTGACCAATCTTCTCAGCCGAGCCAAAACATTTTGCAATTTAATTTTAATATTGTCAAAATGTGAATAGTATATGCATTTTAGAAGTGACTGGAAACTTCTTTAATATATACTTGTGTAATTTTTAAACTTACAATTTAGTTGTTAGTCCTTTTAGTTGTAATAATTATCAAATTATTGCTATTGGTTAATGTCATCAGGCTGCATTATCTGTCTGAGCTAGTCAGACCCCCAAAATCTCATTTCTACTTGGTCACTAACTTGCTGTGTAACCTCAGGATATATGATCCATACCATAAAAGTGACTGTAAAGTGAAAGATTCTAATTAATGCCACCTCTGTGTGTGTGTGTGTGTGTGTGTGTGTGTGTGTCCTGACTTGGACAGCACCAATTGCATTCTGCCTACCTACACACATGCATGCTGCACTCCAGAGGTACAAAAAATAAAATTATAAGGGTCAAATCAAACTGATTAAAAAAAACAAACCCTCCACTTTTACTCACCATATTTTCATGTTATACGCCCTGTTTACATTGTTACTATGTTGTGATACCAAGATTGTTTTTTTTTTTAACTAACCTTTTGGTTAGCTAATAAACGTACTGAATTTCAGTGGCTTTCAATTATAGGTGTTTGAAATTAATGTTACAAAGTATGAGATAAGAAGCCCTTTGTTAATTTCAAAATGACTGGATTGTTACAGAGGTTGCACGTCAGAGTGACTGGGATGGGATCGTTGCTTGCCATCAAGGTTGCATAACCTGTACAACTTGGAATTTTCAAAAAACATCCATGGGAGCCCATAAACTGAGACCAAAGGCATTCAGTAAAAACAAGACTCTTGATGTATATGCAACAGTAAGTATTTTGTAATTAGCATGATTTTGTTTGTTCAACATTGTCGTTTTTTACTTTGTTGTCTAATTTAGTTTCCTAAATTCTTTTCATGAAGAAGAACTTGGAAAAGATCTAAGTATGGCAAAATTCTGATTGCCAGCTCAGTTGCAATCAATTTCCCCCCCCCCCATTCTCAAATGAGTAATATTACTGTAAACTTGTTTGGATCCTGAAATGCCGGGTGGTCTCCTGATGATTTCTACTCTGGAGATCTAGTTTCATAGTTTCCAGGGTCGGAAGGGACCTGAGTAGATCATCTAGTCCGATCCCCTGCCATGGCAGGAAATAATACTGGGGTCAAATTACCCCAGCAAGATGTTCATCTAACCTCCTCTTAAAAACCCCCAGGGTAGGAGCCAGCACCACTTCTCTTGGAAGTTGGTTCCAGATCCTAGCCGCCCTGACCATGAAGTAGCGCCTCCTGATATCTAGCCTAAACCTGCCCTCTGCCAACTTGTGACCATTATTCCTGTATCCATTGTATCTGTGGTGGTAGATTTTCATGGTTTCTTTGCTGAATCCCTCCTGTTGAGATTTTTGAAAAAATAGATACATTTCTGTTACAAATGCGGTGGATTTACTTAAATATCAGAACCTTTTGAATGGGTTTTTGTTGTACCCATGGTGATCTAAAGACATAGGCAAGCAAGGTTCTTTGGATAGATGTGATATTCTGTCTTTTATTAGACCAACTGAGTAGTTTGTAAAGAACTTTTTTCCAGCTTTCAGGCACAATCACTGTTAGACCCTGACTCCATGCAGCACCCAACAACTAGGAAGATAATGATCCAATTGCTCACGGGTCCTGTTACTCATTAGCCAAAGCAAGCAGGGGGCAAACACCAGCACACATTGCTCGCAACAGCTTTATTCAAAATGGAGACAGCTTTGGACTAGCTCCCAAAAAACCAACAAACCGGGGAGCTTCAGTGAACAGTAGTTTTTTCCCATATTTATACACTTTGGTTTATACTTACTAACATTCACTGTACCCTCACTCTTCCTATGTTCCACCCATTTCTCCTCCCATTTCAAGCTCCGCCTCTGTTTACTGTTTGTTTCATTAACATGGAATTGCATATGCATTTCACTCATTTACATGTCTTTGCTATGAGTGAGTGCATGTCTAAGACCTTGACTCCTGCTCTTTGGTCAATGGGCGGACTTCGATCAAAACCTGGAAGTTTCTGGAGGCTTCTTCACCAATCACCATTCACCTTTTTGCATATGTTCATCTTGGATTCTGTTACCAATTACATGTTGTTTTTCACATTCCAGTCTGTTTTTTAGTCTCATGTTCCACATTCCTAAACATCACCTCATTCACAGCACACAAGACTCTCACAGATTCACTTGCTGCTTTTTTTCCTCAGAAAATGGTTGACACAGTTAAGATGGTTCCTTAGCATAAGCAAATGGCTGGCTTAGCTATCATCCTGCCTTGTGGCTAGCAGCTTTTGCTAGGCCACAGGTAAAGCCTTCATTCAGCTGCAAATCCAGTGCTCCCCAAAAATCCATACAGTGTTACCCTAACACTCACCTTTCTTTGAGCGTAGGGAGTCTCTGTTGTTCTGATACTCTAAGGACTAAAAGAAGTTGAAAGTTGGACAGGATGTCTCTGAGAATGTGAATAGGTGGATATTAGGAAAGCAAAAGGTAGAGAAGGGAAAGGAGGGGGTGAACTGCGGGGATAGGGAGAGAAAGCCAAAGGTAAGTAAAGGAGACTCTACAGTAGTAGTCTTCCAAGGTAAAAAAGAGGCTGTCTGTGAAAAAGTAAATAGCTGGAAATTAGGAAGACAAAGAGTAGAAAAGTAGGGGAGGGGAGGAAAGGCGGGAAAGAAAAGTGTAAAAGGTCAGGTCTGGCAGGTACCTGGTGAATCAGATGTCAGGCAGGTTGTAATGTGTCATAAATCTAATGTCTATATTGAATCCATGATTTTTTTGTATCCAGTAGATTTATGAAGTGACATTTGTAGGCTCGTCTACAAAAGGTGTTTTGTAAGCTCCCTTTGAGAATTAAAACAGATCGGAGAGGAATTTCACAGACAGCCTCTTTTCTACCTTCAAAAACTACTACAGTAGAGTCTCCCTTGCCTACCTTTGGCTTTTTTCCCCTCTCTCTTTCCTTCTCTACCTTTGGCAGGCAAGGTTCTTTAAGTAGATTTAATGTCTTTTATTAGTAGTAAGCTTTCAGACACAGTCACCTTTCTTCAGGCACAGGGAGTTCCTGCTGTTCTGAGACTCCAAGGAATGAGAGAAACTAAAAGTGTGATAGGATGTCAGCAAGGATGTAAATAGGTAGAAATTAGGAGTCTCAGAACAGCAGAGACTTCCTATGCCTGATGAAGGGTGACTGCACCTGAAAGCTTGCCAAGAACTTTTTTCCAGCTACTCAGTCTAATAATAGGTATCACATGTACCCAAAGAACGTTGTCTGCTTATGTCCTTAGACCAAAACAGCTATAACCAAATGCCCAGCTTTTCCCTTTTTTTCCTGATTTCACCCATTTACAGTCTCATTGACATCCTGTCACACTTTTAGCTTCTCTCATTGTTTGGAGTGTCGGAACAGCAGAAACTCCATATGCCTGAAGAAGGGTGATGGTACCCAAAAGCTTCCAAATAATTTATTTTTCAGCTACTCAGTTGATCTAGGCAGGCAGGGTTCTTTTGATATCTTTTATTAGACCCTTTTGAATTACATCTGTTCATTTCTGTGTGCTCTGACGCAACTCTTGTTTTTAAAGTTCTGCAGGAAAGATCTTAAACATAAAATCTCTTTCTGATTCATACATTTTACATCTACTGACATCAAGGGTACGGTGTCGATACACTTGAAAATTATATGTACAGACAAGCTGTTATCCATTGGAGGATTGCATGAGGGTTTACTTTTCAGGTTGCTTTCCTTATGCTACAGTAATCTCTTTATAAGGGGATAAAGTTGTATGTACCCAATAAAGTAGGTGGTGGTGGTGCAGGCCCCAAGACACACAGTGGACAGCCCAGAGGTCACCAGGTCAAGGCCCTAGCAGAAACACTTGTGGCTCAGCTCTGTCAAATTCCAACAAATCTGCAAATTTTACTAAATACCTTGTTGCAAGGACACAAGAAAGGAAGGGATATGTGTTCTCTGAGCTTCTTGCTTATGCTTATTGCTAGGTTGCACATTTTTATAAAAGCTGACAAGAAAGCAGCTATGCATTTCTCTTCCATATGATGAAGAACGTAGGCTATTATCTCACGAATTCTTGCAAACCTTCAGGAAAGATCTAATAGATGTTTTTAAGTTTTCCTCCCTTGAAATAAATGAAGTGTCTTGCAACACTTTAAATAGAAAATACTTTTAAGTAAAAAATGTTTTACTTTTTTTGTTAGTGAGTGTTGTGTCTTAAGGTCCTTTCTTGGTTTTTTTTTTTCCCCCTTTAAAAGGCAGTTGACATTAGCACATGTGGAAACTTTGCTGTAATTGGCCTTTCGACTGGACACGTAGATGTATACAACATGCAGTCTGGCATTCACAGAGGACGTTATGGTAAAGAAAAAGGTGAACATTGTTACTCTTTTAAAAATAGCATCCTATTAGAATAGCAGCATGAACATGCTGCCAAGAAATAATCTTCTTATAGGTTCTGTAGTAGATCAAAGAATATGGCTCTCCAAGCAGTATTGTACTGCATTTACTTTGGAGTTGACTTACTTTTGCTGGGTGAACGAAAGCACCATCACTGCTGCATTGAAGGAGGGCAGCAGTCCTGCTGTGCTGGATGACTGTGAGGTTGACATCAACTTAATTTTTATGAACACAAACTTGTTATTGTCAGAGGATTGAAAGCTAAAATGAAAACTGTTGGCTTTGACTAGGTTTGTGACCATGCACACCAGATCCTCCTTTACCTGATTTTTCTAGTTCTGTCTTCGCAACAAATTCTTAATGTATTAGTGTACTCTCTGCTCCAAATAGAATGGAGGGACCGCATGTGTATGTGCAGTTAACAAAGATCATAAACTAGCCCGGTACTTAGGTTTGTTGCTCTTGAATTGGCCACCTGAGCTGTTGGGTTGTCTGGGTAGTGAGATAGCACCAGCAGACCTTGAGGTGCCTTAAACAACTTCATACATCCAGTCTCAAGTTCAGAATTGGGATTTTTAATGAAAGCTAACATACTGCTTTAATGAATACATTGTTCAAGATGTTTGTGTGGTACTATCTAAATTCTCTTTTATATAATACTTTTTTGCATATCATGTTCTATAGATCTGTATGATGTGTCACTTTACGTAGGTCAGTTTTGCTAAACCAATTAAGCTATGTACCACTTAAACTTGAAAGTGCTGATTAAGAATATACACTTTATTCTCTGCAAATTAATTTTTCTTCTTTTTTAAAGCACACGAAGGTGCTATTAGAGGGATAGCAGTGGATGGATTAAACCAGTTGGCAATCACAGCTGGTAGTGATGGATTAATTAAATTCTGGAAGTTCAAAACTACAGAACTAGTTCATTCTACTGATCTGGCATCTTCTCTCAGTGGGATTCTTCTTCATAGAGACAGGTGAGAATGTACAGGTGTTTCAAATACAATGTTAGTTATTTTTCTATATTTTTTAGAACCACTAACTAGATCTTTTTTTCCCTTAGTATTTGAAAGTAGTCATGCAAAGAGGTTTTTTGTTTTGTAGACAATGGAATCCTGTTTTTCTGAGAGATGTTTAGTAGGCCATAACATTTTTAGAGTTCATGCTAAAATATTATTTGCTGTTTCATCTTTGTGTATTAACTCTGGTTATGTACTATTTTTGCCAGTGGTATTCTGGGAATTGCATCTGATGACTTCAGTATTAGTGTGTTGGATGTAGAAACAAGAAAGATTGTCAGGAAATTCTCCGGACACCTTGGAAAGATTAATGATATGGTAACTATACACATCAAATGCTTGCTTGCTCTGGGGAATAAAAAATAATTCACTCTGTAAATAGATATCCCTGTTTATAGTGTGTGTGTGTCTGTGTCTGTAATGTTTATAGCAAATTCCAGTTTATAGCAAATAAAAAGGTATAAATATATTTTTTGAATATTTATATTGTATTCCGCTACAAAAGCCAACAAATGTAAGGGTAATCTGACAAGCAGTGATGTCTCCATATATTTGTATAAGAATTAATTTGGTTTGCAAATTTTAAAATGCTTATTATTTAAAAAGGTAATAGAGAAATAAGTATTGCAGTTTAATTACCAGAGTTCATATTGCGTAAAGACTTTGATTGAAACTTTATTTTTACTAAGATGAAAAGAATAAAAATAGATGCTAGGTTATTGGAGCCCATTGTGTTCATCCAGTAGTTCAGTTGTCCATAAACGTATGAGGACTACATAGCTATATTTATATTTAGCATGCATAAATGAATTGTTTGCTAATATGACATTGGTGGTTGCTTTTAAACTACCATTTGGATTTGTCTTTAGGTTCTAATGCATTCCAAGTGTCAGCTGTGGTGTGTAGAACGTTTTATTTATTGTTCTTTTTTACATTTTGAGCAGTATCATACAAGGATCTACAAGTATTGCTTAGAACCATGCAGGCTGTTGGATACCATATCCTACAGCCTTGTTTTACTTACCTTAATTGTCCTGAATAAGTTTGTAAGTATCTTTTGGCTAGACACCTACTTATTTGATGAAGCTGTTGACCTAATTTTTATCTTAGTGAACTAAGGAAATATATTAGGTGTGCCATTTATACCACAGGTACTCATTTAGCTATAAAATGTATTGCAGGCTTTCAGTCCTGATGGTCGCTGGCTAATAAGTGCATCAATGGACTGCACCATTAAGACATGGGACCTTCCATCTGGATGGTAAGACAATTTAAAATCTGTAACAGAAGGTATAATATAAATTTCAAGTATAATGTGTATAAAACACAGTAAAAGAGACTGGTTGGGTTGTTTTGTCATAAAATAAAATAGGCTAAGAAATTCCAAGTTAATATTTGTTATATTTAAAACTAACTTTTGTCTAGTTCTTTCTAATTTTCCTGGTCCCTGTTATGAATCTCTTAATGACTAACAGTTTAAAATCTTACAGAATAATTGAGTCAAGTGCTTGAAGATGTATGAATAGAAGTTGTGAATTTGCTATTTTCATTCAGCTACAATTTAGAAGGTTTAATGTCAGTTAAAAAATACCTTTTAAGGGTGCACTGATACAGATTTTGGGGGCTGATACCAATAGCTGATATTTAAGGAGGCATGTCGGCCAATACTGATCTGATATCCAGTACAGCGGCCATCAGCTGGTAAATCTAGTATGATGGAAGGGGAGGGGGGAGGAAAGAGATGTGCCTCCCACAGTGAAGGAAGGGGCAGAGGCAGGCACTGCCCAGGAGGGCAGAGGGGTGGGGTGGAGGCATGGCTCATGAGTTGGGGGCAGCTCTGCTGCTGCATGAACCCCGGGAAGGTGGGGAGACATGTGTCCCCAAATCTGCGCAGGGCGGGCTGCAGCTGCAGGGTGGACCTGGAGCTAGCATTGTGCAGGACTTTTCTTGCTGGGGGCTGGGGTCAGAGCAGGCTCCAGCGGCACTGGGAGGAGGCAGCAGCCACCAGTCCTGTGCCGCCACCCACCGAAGCTCCAGCTGAATGTCATGCTTCCACCCAGCCACTAGGAAAAGCCAGGGCTGTGCTGGGTGGCAGGCTACAGTGCAGGGCTCAGAGCAGAGCTGCGGTGAAATTTGGGGTGACTGCAGCCTCCTCCCAGCACCACGAGAGCCTGCTCTGAGCCCAGCCCCTGTCAAGAAGAGCCCCACACAGTGCTGGCTCCAGCTTCACCCCAGAGCTGCAACCTGCCCCAGTGCCATGCAGATCTGGGAGCACAGGCCCTGCCCCCCAAGTCCTTCCGGGGCACAGGCAGCAGCAGGAGCTGCCCCCACCCCCCGAGCCTTGCCTCTGTCTTTCCTGCCCCCTGGCTGGGCAGTGCCTGCTGCTTCCCTCACCACGGGGGACATTTGATCTGCCCTCCCACGCCCCTCCCCTTCCAACTTACCAGCTGGAGGCAGCTTTCCACACTGCTGGCTCTGCTGTGTGCTGTGTTGCGGCTGTGTGCAGCACAGGCATTTATCGGCCAAATTATCAGGCCGATATCCAATATAGACAATTCTCTTTATATCGGTACCGATCTAATATCAAACCAATGTATCGGTACACGACTAATACCTTTATTTAGTCCATGCAGCTTAGTTGCTCCTAAGTTTTATAGGGCATTGCAAGGCAAGGGCATTTGAAGAACAGAGGAACTTGCAGCTCTCTGGAACAGGAGTCAGGTTGTGTACAATATTAACAAAATATTTATATATGTATATGTTTATTTTTGTATATATTTCCTAGTGCTCCAGTTTAGGTGTCTAATATGTCAGGATAGATGGTGCTGTAAATACAGTAATTTTTAATTGTATTGATAATTTTTTTTTTATAGAAATAATATTTCACAGTTGAATCTTGAATCAATAAAAATACTAAAGCAGACTTGCTTAAGTACTAATAAGTATGCATGCTTACTAGTATGGATGTCACTTTATTACATGCCTGTCATAGAAATGTGCATTAGCTAAAGTGGAAAGAGAAAAGAAACACTCCTGTGACATTTCTTATTTTAAAAGTGGAAATCATAAATGAACTTAAGAATGATTGATAGTATGATGGCGCCTTCTGCTCTGCCATTCTTATTTTAACTTGCATTGTTTTTAAAATGCTTGGGAGGGTGGAGAAATATTAGTTGACTGCGGTGCCCTGTTGTTGCTCACACTTGTCGGGATTGAATTTTCCTGATGAGATTACTCAGGCTGGCTTCAAAAAAAACAGTTTCACATGAAGTATAGTTTTCTCATGTCTGAATTCAAGAATTGTTTATTTGTTTAATTCATGAAATATTTAAGCATCTTCAGAAATTACCAGTTGCAAGTCGCAGCTCTAGGAAATACTGATCTATAGTGCTACACATCAAACAAAGATGCTAGTACTTCAGTATAACATATTCTGCACTTGTTGAAATTTTAGTAGCTTTTCCACTCTTTTGATGGGCCATAAAAAACTAAAACCAGGGGTATAAAACTCAACTTGTACCCCAGACTGGATCCAGACCACAGGACTCCTTTGCAGGCCAAATGCAGCCCAGGTGTGCAAGCCAGATTGCAGGCAGTATAAGTTCTTTCCCCCATTTTGTTTGTGAATACTGCCAGACCCTGCTCTCTGAACACCTGGAAGTAAGGGGCAAATTTAAAAATACTGACCTTGAAATAGACATACCTATCATAAATTGCATATAGGAAAATTATTACAGGTACCCATAAACTTAGTTAATCCAAAATTGATGCAGTTTACCTGTTTTGAAACTGCTGCGAGTTTTTGCATAGGTGATCCATAAACACACTTTAATCTACTTACATATAATGTACACTATGCATGACATGAGTCCAAAGCCAAAAGGCTCATGATTTACCATACAGTTCGTTGGCTGGTCTTCACCAGAGACAACAGGGTTTCAAGCCATAGTGACCCCACAGCTCAGCATTGCTCAGTATGTGTGTGTACTTCAGGTACCTTCTTCCCCCTGAACCCCAAAGGATCCACCCTTCCCATGAACCAGATGCTCTTATCATGAGTCCTGGGATCATCTAAAAATTTATATTTAGATGAGAGGCAGGGCAACCTGGTCCAGCTTCACCTCAGAGAGTGGGCCACACTAATCACATGCAACAAGCTGAGAGAGGAGGTTGTCCCAGCCACCTGCAGAGAGTTCGGGATTGATTGAGAGTGTGGTCGGGGGTAGAAAGGTAAGAAAGGTTTATTGACTTAACAAAAGCTTGACTACGTGTAGTATACTAAGATAGATAATGACAGACAATAATAATTCACGTCGGCAACTTATCAGCAGTCCCCTCTGATGCCTGATGTACAACAAGTTTCTCTTTCCACAAAGCTCGCGAAATCAGGCGTCCCCGATCAGCGCTGTCCAAGAGGTACCAGGAAGGACCCTGATATTCAGTACTTGGGCTCCTTGAGATCCACAGGCCCACTAATCGAGGTCAACAGCTAATTAATCCATTTCACAGAGCTGTATCTTCCTTCTGAATGATTCCCGTGTGTGCCAGCCAATTTATAATTTGTGACCTGTGCTGATAAATTACAGCCATTCAGATTCTTTTTACTTCCCTAGCTTGCTCCTGTGGCCATATGACTGAGGGCAGGCACAACTTGGGGGCATCTGAACCCCAAGCCTCCAGGCTTAGGCCTGCCAAAGTATTTGGAAGTATCTGAAGCCCCTGGTGGGGGTGGAGGATGTTTGCCAGTTGTAGGGCCACTTATGGTTCTGGACTGACTCATGGATTTGGGCTTGATTTGTCTTATTTGGTTTAGAACGTGAAAAATTTCTTTTAAAAAAAAATGGGCTCCCATTAGCATGTCAAATGTACTGATTTTGGTACCAAGGGGAGGGTGTCAGGGCTGGCTCTGGCCTTCCTGGTGCGAGCCTGGTATTACACTACCTCCAGGCCCAGTGCCAGTTCCCTGCAGAGGCAACACCTGCCTGGTTTTACAGGACACACACATACACACATACTTCCTGTCAGAGTTTGCCCAATATGGGCTTTGTGTTTTATGGTCATACTCAGTGTTGGCTGCTTTTAATCAACTTCATAGTTGATTTCTGTTTCTGAACACATGCTGCTTTTGGGATCAGTTTAATGGACACCTATTAGGGCTGTGCAAAACAGCACTGTTTTGTTTCGAGTTTCATTTTGTAGAAACTGTTTTGCCCGTAGGCTATAATGGGGAATCAAGAAACTGCCTATAACTTGATCATTTCTTGCCTGATTCGAATGAAAACAGCAGGAAGGGTAGCCCCTACTGAGGCCACAAATCCTGTTACGTTTCAAGGAGATGGGTACAGGGGCTTCTGGGAAACTGTACCTCAAGCTGCTGACAAGCAAAACTTGTGACACTGTGTGTGTGTGTGTGTGTGTGTGTGTGTGTGTGTGTGTGTGTGTGTGTGTGTGTGTGTGTGTGTGTGTGTGTGTGTGTGTGTGTGTGTGTGTGTTGTGTGTGTGTGTGTGTGTGTGTGTAGCTGTTTTCTGTTTCTCCCCCAGAGCACCGGGATTTGAAGGGACCTCAGGGAAGGATCACAGTCACTGGCCAGCTACACAGTCAACATCAGAGCAGTCTTTCCCCCCTCGTCCCCCTCTCTCCCCTTACCTTCTGTTTTCCTGCAAGCAAGCCCAGCTTCAAAACTTCAAATGTTTCAAGTGCCCTTGTTTCATTTCGAGGCTGCTTCAAAGCCTTTCATTTCATTTCAGTTTCACTGTTTCAAGCTCGAAATGAGTCGAAACGAAACACCGGGCAAAATTTTGCACAGGCTTACCACTGACGGACCTCTGCTGTGACGTGATAATTAGCATGCATTTGGAGCAGGCTCAGTTAACAGAGTCTACCTTGAGCCTACTGCAGCATGCTAATTAACGCACTCCAGCAGCCTCTGTGTCACATGTATTCAGGATCTCCACATTTCAAAGTGGCCTTGGGGGCACTTTAACTAAAGCTTATCAAACAAGCTTTAGTTGAAGTGCCCCCACTGCTATTTTGAAGAACAGGACACTGAATATATGTGACACTGCAGGTGCTTTAATTAGAGTGGCTCCCAGCTGCTCAAATTGAAGTGTACCCTTCTCTACCTTCTAACGTATGCATGCATATATAAGATATATATCACAGGGCCAATTCCCTATGTTTACTGAGGTTTCCTTGTATGCAAATGTAAAATGAGAGGCTTTTTTCCCCCCCATGCTGATGGTGCGGAGGGAGGGGAGGATTTTGTCTTGTATTTGAGTAAATACAATAAGTGATAGTCAGTTAGGACTTAAAGGTGGTTTTCATAAAATCAGTTTTTTTAATGTTTAAAAATCAGACTTTGAATGATTCAGCCTGGTTGTGTTTTTAATAAGTGCTGTTAAATCATAACTTAATATGATACCCTAGTAGGCACAATTTAACCATTGGTTGTGGGTTTTGAATTAAGGTTGTGTTGTAGAAAATGGACTTGTCATGTAATTTTTGTCATATGATGGAAATATTTCCATCAGAAGACAATGGGAGTATATTTCTTTTACAGCCAAGTGTGATTTATGAGAGTAATAAAACATTTTTCATAGTGGTTATTCAGCACCGTTCCAACAACGTAGAATACAGGTTATTGAACTAAAATATTTTATCTAGTTAGCCTTTTTCATTTGTTTTTTTCCCCTACATTGTGCCAGACTAATAGCAGAAAGTGATTTAAGTATAAAAAAAAAAAATACTCCTTTGGATTTTGTACAGCAGTTAGAGCACCCAGATGCTGGATTTTTCTTTGTATATGTTATAATTGGAGGACCAGAGCTTCCAAGTACAGTGAGATGATATGTGCTAAACAATGTCAGAACAAAAGACAGTAGCATGCGCAGGTCACTGATGCACAGATTCTGACACCAGTGTTTGATCAAGAAGTGCTGCTATGTAAGGTGGAGGGAATTGACAAGTCGTGGCGGCATCTTGGCTGGAGAGAATGAAAATAAATTGAAAGGTTAAAACCACTTGGTATTTTGTCATGAAAATGCTTTTTTGTCACAGAGGTATTTTTAAATATATATTATTCAAACCTATTGTCCAAATTTATTGAAGTTAGTTAGAGGCAAGGATTTTTTGGGTGATATCTTTTACTGGACTAACTGCATAGTTAGGATAAAGTTAGAAAGCCTTTCAAATGCATGGTTATAATTGCCGCAAACTATACAAAAATGAGTGCCATCTAAGAATACAAAGTGTTAACTACAGGTTATGAGAAGAAATATTGTATGCTTTCAGAATGACGACAGGTATGAAAATCACGTCTTTCATAATTTTTCTCCCCTCTTTGTAGCCTCATAGATTCCTTCTTGCTAGACTCAGCAGCTGTCAGCATTACCATGTCTCCTACAGGGGATTTTCTAGCTTCATCGCATGTGGATGATCTTGGAATTTATCTGTGGTGAGTGCATAAGTTTTCAGAGGTGTTCAGAAGTATTCCTATGTCAGCATAACATTACAGAAATTTCTTACATCACTTTGTCCATGATCTGTAAATAGAGAATTGTGACATAAAGTTTTTTCTCCAGTATGTTGACGCTGGACCTACACATGTTGGTTTAAGCTATATTTATTATTTATTTAACTTTATGAATTTTTCTGCATTCTACCACTCTGCTAATCTGGCTGAGGCCGAAAGACTCTTCTAGGTGTGCAACTGAGATGTAAAATATGCACAATTGTGCTTTCCTGTCTGCCTGCTGTACTGCTTATGATAGATACCTTCATGTCATCCAGGTCATGTGTATCTGGTTATTGTTTTATCTGGGAGCCTTTAATGCTAGGCTTTGTCTAAACTTGAATGATTTACTAGTATAGTTTAGTTAGTAAACATTTTAAAAATAATTGTGGTTTACGTTTTGCAAATAGCCCACTTTCTAGTGTAACTTTTAAATGAGTACTCCAAACAAAATGAATGATACCAGCCAGAGGCCTTCTTTGCTGGTATAAACATCAAAATTGCGAAATATCATATCCTGTCCAGAACTTGGATGATACAATCATTTTTGCTGATTTTAGAAATCAGAAGAGGAATTGTTCAGGAATGGTACTACTTTGTGAGATTGGTTTTAAAGCAGAGTAAATATAAAGTACCTTAAACATTAAACCTAAACGTGCTTATCAGATAGGTAAACTGCGAAAATTAAGTCAGATGTTACAGGCCATGTTATACCATTCACTTACCATGCCAGTTAGCAGTGCTTAAAAAATGGTGCTCGCTGAACAGCACTGTTTTCCCAAGCCAATAGCAGTGTAACTTTGTTCAGTTACACTGATTTCCAGTAGAACACAGGAAGCAGTGTGGAGCAGCATTGTCTGGCACAGTAAGTGAGAAATATAGACATGACCATGGTGCCTTGGTAGCCAAGCCAGGAAATTTAAAATGTGGTAAACTTCAGGTAGTGACAGAAGTAACTTTTACATCATAACTTGTATTACAGATTGGAGTTGTAGCAAAAGCAAGTTAAAGACATTTTCTGTAATAATTGTGATGTTATTCTGATCACAGAACTCTGATGTGATTGGAATAAGAAGCTTGGTGGGATAGCTCACATGACTGGAGCACTGTCATGGATGGGTACAAACTGTTCAGGAAGGACAGGCAGGGGAGAAGAGGAGAAGTTGCACTTTATATAAAAGAGCTGTATAATTGCTCAGAGCTCCAGTATGAAACTGGAGATAGGCCTGCTGAGAGTCTCTGGGTTAGGGTCAGTGGGGACAGCAGCAAGGGTGATGTTGTGGTGGAGGTAGTAGAGGATGAGGCTTTCTTCAAACAGCTAACAGAAGTTTCCAGATCACAGGCCCTGCTTCTCATGGGGGACTTCAATCACCCTGACATCTGCTGGGAGGGTAATACAGCAGGTAATAGGCAATCCAGTGAGTTTTTGGAAAGTGTTGGGAACAAGTTCTTGGTGCAAGTGCTGGAGAGGCCAAGTAGGGGCCATGCTCTTCTTGACCTGCTGCTCACAAACGGGGAAAAATAAATCGTGTATGTACTAATAGATAGTAACTTGGGCAGCGGTGACCACAAAATGATTGAGTTCAGGATTCTGAGGAAAGGAAGGAAGGAGAGGAGCAGAGTAAGGACCCCAGACTTCAGAAAAGCAGACTTTAACTTTGCTCAGGAAACTCATGGGCAGGATCCCCTGGGAAGCCAGACTGAGGGGGAGAGGAGTCCAGGAATGCTAGCTGTACTTTAAAGAAGCCTTGGCTTAGCAGGGAATAGTTTAGTAAAATGTATTATAAAAAGGAAGCTTTTAAGAGATTAAAACTTGGACAAACAACTAAGGAGGAATACAAGAGTATTGCTTAAGCATGCAGGGATTAAGTCAGGAAGGCCAAAGTGCAGCTGGAGTTGCAGCTAGCAAGAGATGTGAAAAGTAAGAAGGCTTTCTGCAAGTATGTCGGTAACAAGAGGAAAGTCAGGGAAAGTGTGGGTTTTTTACTGAATGGATTTAGTAAAATTATATCATAAAATGGAAGCTTTTAAGAGATGGAAACTTGGACAAAGAACTAAGGAGGAGTACGAGAGTATTGCTCAAGCATGCAGGCATTAAATCAGGAAGGCCAAAGTGCAGTTGGAGTTGCAGCCAGCAAGAGATGTGAAGAGTAAGAAGGCTTTCTACAAGTATGTTGGTAACAAGAGGAAAGTCAGGGAAAGTGTGGGTCTTTTACTGAATGGAGGAGGCAACCTAGTGACAGAAGATGCAGAAAAAGCTGAAGTACTCAATGCCTTTTTCCACTTAAGTCTTCACAGGCAAGGTCATGTCCCAGACTGCTGTACCAAACTGACAGCACAGTTTGGGGAGGAGGTGAGCAGCCAACAGTGGCAAAAAACAGGTTAGGGACTGTTTAGAAAAGCTGAACATGTACAAGCCCATGGGGCTGGTGCAGAGGAAGTTGGCTGATGTGATTGCAGAGCCACTGGCCATCATCTTTGAAAACTCATAGCAATTGGGAGATGTCCTGGATTATAGGAAAAGGGCAAATATAGTGTCCATATTTAAGAAAGGGAAAAAGGAGAATCTAGGGAACTACAGACCAGTCAGCCTCACCTCAGTCCCTTGAAAAATCATGGAACAGATCCTCGGAGAATCCATTTCTAAGCATTTGGAGGAGGAGAAGAAGATGATTAGGAACGGTTGTCATGGATTCACCACAGGCAGGTCATACCTGACAAACCTGATTGCGTTCTATGATGAGATGACTGGATCTGTGGATATGGGGAGACAAGTAGAGGTGGTGTACCTTGATTTTAGCAAGGCTTTTGTCTCCCACAACATTCTCACAGGCAACCTAAGGAAGTACACTGGATGAATGGACTGTAATCAATGGCTCTATGTCTAGTTGGCAGCCAGTATCAAGTGGGTTGGTCCTGAGGCCAGTTTTGTTCAATATCTTCATCGGCAACCTGGAAAATGGCATAGAGTGCACCCTCAGCCATTTTTCAGATGATATCAAGCTGGGGGGAGTAGTAGGTACACTTGAGGATAGGGCTACTATTCAACGTGACCTAGACAGATTGGAGGATTGGGCCAAAAGAAATCTCATAAGGTTCAATAAGGTCAAGTGCAAAGTCCTGCACTTAGGATGGAGGAATCCCACGCGCCAGTACAGGCTGGGGGCTGACTGGCTGGGCAGCAGCTTTGCCAAAAAGGACCTGGGGGTTACAGTGGACAGTAAGCTGAATATGAGCCCACACGGTGGCATTGTTGCCAGGAATGCCAAGAAGGCTAATAGAATACTGGGCTGCGTTGATAGGAGAGTTGCCAGCATGTCAAGGGAAGTGATTCTTTCCTTCTGTTCAGCACTGGTGAGGCCACATGTGAAGTACTGAGTTCAGTTTTTGACCCCTCACTACAGAAAGGATGAGGACAAATTAGAGTCTGGGGAGGGCAGCTGAAATGCTGAGGGGGCTGGGGTGCATGACTTATGAGGAGAGGCTGAGGGAACTGGGCTTATTTAGTCTAGAGAAGAGAAGAATGAGAGGGGATTTAATTAGAAGCCTTCAACTATCTGAAGGGTGGTTTGAAAGAGGATGGAGCTGGACTGTTCTCAGAAGTGATGGATGACAGAACAAGATGCAGCAGTCTCAAGTTGCAGCAAGAGAAGTTTAGGTTTGATATTAGGAAGAATTTTCTCACTAGGAGGGTAGTAAAACAGTGGAACAAGTTACCCAGAGTTGCTGTGGACTCTGTCCTTGGAGGTTTTTAGGACCCGGCTAGACAAAGCATTGGCTGGGATGATTTAGTTGGGAACAGTGCTGCTTTGAGCAGAGTGTTGGACTACACGACCTCCTGAGGTCCCTTCCAACCCTAATTTTCTATGATTCTATGCAGTTTAGTCCCCCCCCCACCATTTCTTTCTTTTTTCAAGACAAGTAATTCTAACCATAAGAAGAAAAACTCAGCTATTTGTTATATTTCAATGGTATCAAACATTCTAAAAATGTTGTTTAAATTCTTACTTTGCATGCTTATTTAAAAAGTAATGGTTTTTAATACTTCTTTGTCTTCATTATTTAGGTCTAATCGTTCCTTGTATTCACTTGTCTCTTTACGGCCGCTTCCAACAGATCATGAGTCTTCTGTAATAATGCTTCCAAGAACCTGTCCTGCTCAAGGTATTTGCTGGATGAAAATGGCTTGTTCAAGACCGCAATAATGAAAGTCAAATGGCAGACATTTCATTTTCTTCATGTAGAATTCAGTGTTTTCTTATAGAAAAAATGCATACAACAGAGTCACTTCATCTCCTTAAGAAAAAGACTCCCTTTTCTGAAATCCCTGAATAAAGTAGCATACTAACATTATTCAGTACCATTTAGTTCTCAGTTGTATGGATGGACATGATAATGTTTACAAGAGTAGGTATGTTGAAAGATTTTGTTTGTATTCCTTACTAAAACACATTTCAGGAGAATTAATAGTGTAGGTGCCATTTGCTTCCTTTCCTTGAAACCCAGAACCTTCATAATGCATTTCATGTGACATTTGTCATTCTGCTTGGCAGATAAAGACTTTTGTATGTTCTGTGTTCTTAATGCTTGTTTCCCTTATCCTGTTTGTCATCAGTGATTTTTATAATTTTTTGATGGCAGATGATAAGAAATGAACATTTCAGACAGTTCATTCCCATGAGCCACTTAGACCATAAGTCTGTCTAGCCTAGTGTCCTACCTCACAGAGTAGATAGTGAAGGGGAGAGTGAACAGGGCATATCCAGAATTTTCAGTTCCCTGCTCCTTCCACCATTGCAGCTTCCAGTATTTACAGGTTTGGGAAGGTCTAATTTGAAGGCCTTCTTTGTCTACAATATCCTGTTTAGTAGAATATATACCTATATGATGATGGACCTTTCCTCCAAGAATTGAACCATTCCCCTTTTGAATGGACTTAAGCTACCAGCTTCCATGACATCTTGGGGTAATGAGTTTCACATGTTAATTACTTACTGTGTGAATCTATATGTGCACTTTACTGCAGAGTAGACTAATTAGCTTTGCATTAAAGCACCACCATCTACACATGCATTAATATTAAGACACAGTAAGCTAACTCTGCCATAAGAGTACTATCTTACAGTAAAATAATTAACTCCACCACAGTACTATCTTACAGCATAGTGATTTACTGAATTGAAATGCACATATAGACAGTGACCGCAGACATAAATTGCACCCAGTCAGCCAGGGACCTGCTCCATCCTGGCTCAGATTGCTGCTGTTCTGAGTGCACATGCAAACACAGCACTCAGGGGCAGTTTACTGTGGCTTGAACTGCTCCAGCGTTTCTTGTCTCAATAATTGCACATGTAGATGTACCCACTATGTAGAACAAAACCTTCCTTTTGTTAACTTTAAACCTACCACCTAATAGTTTCAGTTTAGGTCCCCTAGTTCTAGTATTGTACAAGGCAGTAAATAAGAAATCCCTGTTTAATATTTTGTAAACCTCTGTCATACCCCGGCATCAAACATCCCTTCTAAAATCTGACACATCCTAGCCTATTTAGTTTCTCCTTATGTGGAAGCCCCCCATTCTCCTGATCATCGTTGTTGCTCTCCATTGTACCTTTTCTAGTTTTATATATTGTTTTTGAGGTGTGATGCCAAAACGGCACCAGTATAAATCTGTGGTGCATCCACACCTTGAATAAAAGGGCATAATGATACTTTTTGCTTTGTTCACAATTCCATTTTTAATAATTCCTATCACTTTATTTGTCTCTTTGGTGGCTGCTGAACACTGAGCTGATGGTTTTACCAAACTATCCACAGTGACATCCAATTTTTTTCTGGTGTGGTAACAGCCCTGTTACATATATTTGGGGTTATTTTTTCACATGTGCATGATATTTATCAACATTGAATTTAATTTGCCATGTTGTTGCCCATTTGCTCGCTTCTGTAAGATCAGTCCTTCAAAGTCTGTTCTTGTTCTTCAAAGTCTGCTTCAGCCTTTACCCTCTGAATATTTTGGTCACCTGCGAACTTAGTCACCTTGCTATTTTTCCCTCCTCCCCTCTTTCACTTCCCTTCCCCCTCCCACTGCTTTCACCTCTTTCCAGGTTATATATGACTATATTAAACAGACTGGTCCCAACAGAGATCACTGTTTATTTCTTTTCATTCTGAAAACTGACCATTTATACCAATTCTGTTTTTCTATCCTTAACCCAATTTCTGATCTGATCCATAAATCAACGATAAACATATTTCATTAAGAACCTTTGATGCAGAACTTTTGTTTAAAGGCTTTTTGAAGCTCAGAAATGCTTTATGAGTTGGATCGTCCTGCTCCCCATTCTTGTTGATACCTTCAAAGAACTCTTAACAGGTTGCTGAGACAGGACCTTTATTTAGAAAAGCCATGCTGATTTATCCCAGCAAGCTCTGCTCATCCATGTGTTGAGCTGTCCTTTTATTTAATTATTGCTTCAGCCAGTTTGCCAGTAGCAGATGTTAGACTTGCTGACCTGTACTTCCCTGGGTCCCCTCTAGAGTTGTTTTTAAAGAGGCTGGTTCTGGTTCTGGTTCCAGTTCAGTTAATATTTCCAGTTCAGCAGATTTATAACCTTTTTGGCTAGCCTAGATTTCTGCGTCTTAAATTCTGTTCCCTACCTATTTTCAGGCTTTTCTGTAGCACATATTATAGCAGGGGCTGGCAGTTATTTCGGGCAGAGGGCCACTTACTGAGTTTTGGCAAGCCATTGAGGGCTGCATGACAGGCAGCCAGGGGCAGATATATATGAATTTTCTAAATTTTTTAGGGGACCCACGGGCTGGATAGAATGGCCTGGTGGGCCGCATGCGGCCCTTGGGCTGCATTTTGCCCACTTCTGTATTATAGCCATGTATAGTAGTATGGTAGCATATTTTTTAAAAGGTAAAATAAGCTATGGAGTTCAAGTTACTTGGTCAGTGTTACAAAAGAAGTTCTGAGGTAGTGTAAGCTGGTAACAGAACTTAGATCTCCTATTCAATACCATGCTTTAATCGCAAGTAACCATCTTTTCATGTGTATAAATAGAGTATAGACTCTAGGGTACCATAATTAACATACATTTCACTTTGGCTTTTGCATTTCTATGCATGTGTACACACACACATACGCACATTTACTTTTAGCTAAACTTGGAAACAAAATAACTGTCAGCTTTATTCTGATTTAATGTAAGTGATTTCAAATTAAACTTAGAGGCCTGGCTTATGGGTAAATTTTTAACTTTTTTGAGTTTTTCTAGTTCTAGGCTTACATACAATTGGTTGTCATTAAGTATAATTTAATCTCTCACCTAAAGTAGAAAAATGCTCTCTGACTCATTAGATATATTTTACATAAACATTGTATATCAATTTTTAAAGATTGCTGAAAAATGATGATCACAGCGCATTTGAAACCTAGCTTGGCTTTAAATAACATATATTTTATTGAAGATGTGGACACTACAGAAAATGAAGAAACAAGTGATGATATGATAGAATATGATTCACCGGAGCAACTGGGAGAGCAGCTAGTGACCCTGTCTCTATTGCCTGAGTCAAGATGGAAAAACCTACTCAATCTGGATCTTATTAAGGTAATATTATGCTGGTTTTGGTCTGGCTGTCTCGCGTAGGGGGTTGTGTGCTGACTCTGGGGCCAAAGAGTTGTGAGTTTATACGATACTGAAACTTTTACTGTTGTGGCTTCTGCAAAATAAATTAATAAAGAGCTGCTGTTATGGCATCACAAGAGACACAAGTGACTTAACCAGCTTTTGAAGGATTTATTTGTGATGGAGAAAATCGTTGTGTGGCCTAGGGCTGATGCAAAGGACCACCCCTGCCTGACACCAGATTTCACTGAGCTGCCTGTATGCCTACTGTATTGCCTTAGTAAATGGCAGTTTCCAGTCAGCACATCTGTTGGCACCCAAATCTGCTCCTAGTTTTCTCCAGATTAGTGCCTGTCACACCCAGAATCAAGAAGAAAAGGGTGCATAATCCCCCCAGACTTGGTTTGTCATATGTAAGAGTTGGTCCAAAGGCTTATTCCTCTGTCATCAGTATTACTTTAAGATTTATTTAAAAACATATAATGTGTTTTGTCATGTTTGGGGTAAATTTTATGGATTGTTCTCTGGGGGGTGCCTTTGGAGCCTCCTTAGTATTCAGCAACAAATGCTTTCCAAATGTTCATTTTGCTAATGGCCCTGAATGTCTTACCAAAACAAATGTTTTTTGATTTTTAGAGAATTTTTTAAAATGACTTAATTAAAATGTCTAATTAACAGAAAAAAAATAAACCAAGAGAACCACCAAAAGTTCCAAAAGCAGCACCCTTTTTCATCCCGACAGTTCCTGGTCTTATACCACGATACACTACTGCTGAGCAAGAAAACAATGGAGAGCAGGTAAAACATGACAAAAAATAGCTTCTACAGATCTTGCGTATTTTTCCTAGCATACCTTTGGTATGCTTTTAATTACTGTAAAACACTTTATAGAACTATTTCATAGATTTCATAGACATTAGGGCTGGAAGGGACCTCAGGAGATCATCGAGTCCAGCCCCCTGCCCAAAGGGCAGGAAGTCAGCTGGGGTCATAGGATCCCAGCAAGATAAGCATCCAATTTACTCTTGAAGGTGTTCAATGTAGGTGCTTGAACCACCTCCGCTGGCAGACTGTTCCAGACCTTGGGGGCTCAGACAGTAAAGAAATTCTTCCTTATGTCCAGCCTGAAATGGTCTTGCAGGAGTTTGTGACCATTCAACCTTGTCATCCCTTGGGGCGCTCTGGTGATTCGATTGCATAGTATTACTTTGGGTTTTTTCCTTAAAGGTTTTGTGGTATCTGGGGAGAAAACAATCTTACTAGGTTGTGAGTGTTTTTGTATATTTTTGTACATACCATGTGAATTTATTATCTTCTTTTGGTCTAGTCAAAGTTAGTCAACCTTGGAATATTGGCACAGAAGTCTGATTTCTACATTCAACTTGAAGAAGCCCTGAGGACTAATGAGTGTAAGCAAACAAGTGAAATACCATTAAAATACAGCAAAATATTAATATTGTGATTAAATGTTTGCATTCTGATAATTAATAGGTTAGGAGTTGGGCAGGGAGGAGCCAGCTAACTCATTAGCAAAAGACAAATGGTATGCTTAAACTGTGGAGAGCAATGTAATATATAAATGCCTAGATTGGCTGCTGTAAATAATCAAGCTTGTGTGCTGGAGGCAGGCTAGTCATGGCAGCCCAGAGATCAACACAGATTAAATTACCCTGCAGGGGACTCCACACTGCAGCATAGAGTTATGTAAGGACTGTGGGCAGGTAGAGTTAAGTTAATCAAATAGAACTGCTATGTGAGGAAAAAGAGGTTGGCTTCTTAAAACGGATATTCAGTACATTAAAAAGCATGATGATCTGATCTGAAAAATGTTCTGTACTGGTCTGAAAGATAGCTAATAAAGTATGCACTTATGCTTTTCTAAGTTCATAATTTTTTTTTAAATCAGTTACATTGTGTGTGTCCTATTCCCCATTTTACAGAAAACTTTAAAGCTTATAGTCATTATAATTATCTGATGATTTAAATAGAAAGTGTAAATAGAAGTAGTTGGTTATAAAATAAATCATCAGGTGGCAACCGCCCATCCTCCTGGATCATAGTGCATGCATGAGGGCTACCCAGACCTTCAATGCATATGCCTGGACAGGAATTTTCGAAGGAGTGGAGGCTGCCCAGACCTTTCATCCTCCCTGTAGGCCTCTGAGACAAAATCCAAAGACCAGACTGAGTCCAGATGTTTGGGGCCTCCATGGCTATAGTTGTATAGGTGTCTGGAAATCAAACCCAGGTCTCCTGTGTAATAGACAAGGATTCTAAAACTGAACCACAGGGGACTTCTAAATCATCAGGTAGTGTAAGAACTTTATGCCCAGGTTCACAAAGGCATTTAGGCATCAGATTTATTGAAACCAGCAGCAAGGTAGATGCCTTTAGACCTTAGTGGATGCATTTTAGTGTTGGTTAAATTGTGCCTCTCCAGAACCATTTAGCGATTGCTAATTAAATGAAGCAAAAGAAGAATGTGAGTAGGTTGTCACTAGAGATTTTTTTTATGAGCCAGCTCTGCCAACATGTCTTCTGTCACTAGACAGAATCTTCATGCTTTCTGGGGTAAATAGCTTATTCTGTCACACACAAAGTAGTAACATAACCCAAATTCAGCACTGCATATAAATGAAATGCTTGAGCAGCACAGAGTGGTATTTAAAGTCACTGAGAGGGTTTCCTGTTTTTAACATGTTCATTGTTTACTTTGTGATTTTTTTCAGTGCCGATGCTCCTAAGGGTTTTTTTTAAGTTTGAGGAAAACGTTCTCAAAAAGTTTGAATAAAGGGGAGGGCAGTTAAACAAAATTAAAAATACTTACGTTGTAATGAAAAACTGAAAAATGAAAAACAAAATCATCAGTGTAATAATTTTAGAGTGTCTACCACATTTCTGCATCCTAGAATATTTTGCAGACTTAGTTTCCAATTAATGTGTTTATTTCAACAGGAGAATATCATAGGCAGTAGAGCTGGGCGAGGCTTTGGACAGAGCTTTGGATCCAGAGAAGCTTTGGACACTTCGGGGTCCGAAGCAGCACATCTGGGTTGAAGCGCTGGTCTCGTTAGGCTTCCCGAAGCGGTTCGGAGCTCCCAAAGAGCTTCAGAGCCGCCTCGGAGATCCGGCCATAGGGTATAATGGGGAAACGATAAAATATCTGTAGGTTTGTTGTTTTCTGTCCGATTTAGATGAAATTTTCAGGGATAGCAGACTCTACAGAGAGGATGAAGCCTGCCAAGTTTCAAGAAGATTGGTGCAGGGGCTTGGGGGAAGAGGTTAGAGAAGGGCTATTTTCTCACAAGGTCAGCTTGCTCCAATCCAGTTACTGCTTAGTTATCTTGTTTAAAGGAACTGTGAAAAGTAGTAGAGGGCTGGGGGGAAGAGGATCTAAAATACAGACTGATGTAGAATGCTGCTAAGGAGCTGTTCAAAGGACTTTGAATTCAAACAGTTTTATTTCAGTTTCTAAGGCTTTTTTATTGTGAACATTACAATTGTCTCTCTCAATGCTTTAACACAGATACATCCCCACTTAATCTGCTGAAGGTCATGGGGCCATCTAATATTGAGACAGAACTAAGAGGCTTAGCTCCAGAAGGTGGTGGATCTGTAGAGGTGATGCAAAGCTTTTTGAGATTGATTGGGATGATGCTGAACACAAAATGTGATTTTGAACTGGCCCAGGCATACCTAGCCCTATTTTTAAAGGTAGTTTTTTATGTTTTGATTTAAATTATTCCTGTATGTTTTGTTTTGTTTTTTAGCTAAAACAATGCATTGTCTTGTAAAATGGATTCTGTACAATGAAGTATAGTGTCTGTTCTAAAGAAATTGTTTATGAAGAATGTCAAAAAGAGATTCTGCTTCACCAAAAACCTCCCATATCCAGTCCTCATGGTTCTCCTGTTCCTGCTGCATCAGGTTGTTCCAGGCAAAGATCAGACTTATGAGTCACCTGCGTACTCGCGTGACCTAGCCTCCACCCCACTTTGTTCTCGTCCCCTTCCCTTTTTTCTGCTTTTCTTTCTTTCTCCCTTTCTGTTTTCTCCTTCCCGTTTTCTTTCCCACTTCTTTTCCCTCTTCTTCCTTTCCCTTCCCCCACTGGATTTGGTCATCCTTGCCCACAAAAGATGAAAGTATATACTTCACCAAAAAAAGTTTATTAGATTCATTGATTAACCCAATAGCCCTTAACTGGCAACAGTATTAAAAATTTGCAGGCAAGTAGGGATAGTCGTGAAGAAAATACTAACAGTGATTTTCTTTTTTTAAAATAAGAGTAACTGTTCATTGCTTATAATCATTTCTATTCATTTTTCTAATCTGCTGATGTAATGTTATTGGGTGTTTACAGATGTGGGGAAAAAAACAGTGCTTTGCTTTCAGCTTGGCGTGCTCCCACCCCAACCACAGTGTGTGCCCAGACAAGGAATCACATTAGTTTGACCCTGTTCACGCAGTGTTTGTACAGTGCATGCGCTTCAGCGGGGCTTTTATCTATTAATAGGTAAAAGAGCCCCAAAAAGCCCTGCTGAAGCACACGAGTTATACAGACACTGGGGGGGCAAGGTCAAACTAACACAATTCCTCTTTTGGTAAAGCACTGTTTGTTTGGGAATGTTCCATGTCTGTCAGCAACTATTGTGACTTTTTAAGTGCTTTCTTTACTTAGCTACATTTACAATATTGATGATGAAGTCAAAAAAAGCTTCTGTTCTTTGACCCTGAAAACAGTTGAACACAGTTTTCAACTTGTGTATTGATGTGCTGTTCTTAGCTTCTTTAGTTAGTCTGTAAGGTGCAAATCTACCCTGCCTTCTAGTTGATTTCAGATTAACATGGCCAACTACATATCTCTACTCTTCAACACCTAGAGTTACAAAAATGTGTCTTGAACGGTGATACTAAACTAAGCTGGCTGATCTGTGGTGGGTGGCAGGAGTGAGAGGCCAGGGGGCTGAAAATATCCTGGTGCCAGGGGGATGGGTAGAAAATGCTCAGTCCTGGGGCTGGGAACAGTAGCTGGGCTTTCCCAGCCCTGGGGCTGCCCAAGTAACTGTACTGAAGGTCCATTTATTAGTCTAACCTAGATTGATTAAGTTGGAGTGTATATCACTCCAAGTCTATCTTAGACTTGGTTCAACCACTTTTAGAGTGGTCTGTGTGCCTGGAACTTGTGTATTGTTACAGGTTTAGATTCAATTTCTGATCACTGAGACTGTGTCTAAATATAAGGTCCACACTGGGGTGAACCAAGTTAGATTGGGTGGCTATTTTTAATCTGATATAACTTCCCCCATATGCTTCCATGTTCCGAGGGGTATCTTAAGTCTATTGACAGGAATCTCAAATCTAAAAAAGTTGAGAACCGCTGATCTAGGAAATATGGAAACTAGGAAATTGTTATACTTAATTATAAAGGGTACTCTGAGAGAGAAAGCTCTTGGATTTGCTTTCCAAGGGTAAAATGTGTAGATCATTTGTCGAGACTTTTTTACAGTACTGTAGAAAAAACAGTTATAGTGGACATGTCTACACATTCATAAATGCGCATTTGCTAATGTGCATTACATTTGGTACCTCCCTTGTGAGATACTAGAAGAAGATGCATTGGCCTATTTTAATGCGCATTAATGAAAGTGCATGGTTTTTTGTGATGCCCTAATGCTCATTAAAATAGGTTAATGTGCATTAGCACACATGTAGATGCGCCCACTTGTGTTTTACTAGCAGCACAGTATGCAACCCAGTATTTCAGAGTTCTTTCCCTTGCTTCACGACTAACGTGTTCTATTAATTATTCGAGAGAGTTTTTCCTTACCCAGGGGGTGAGTTTGCTGACACCATTTCTACTGGACTAGTGTCATTTAATTAAGCAACATTGACCTCACATGATGTATTCAGTCTGCTCCTGCTTGATGTGATGCTGGGCATTGATTGAGTGAAGAGAGCTGGGAATAAATGTATGAAGGGTGTGCTTTTACTTGTGGATTTGCATAATGTTGGCACTGTACAAGAGCCAAGAGTGTCTGTCTTTTATTTGTGGGGTGGGGGGCGGTTGATTTAGAAGATGTCCAACAAAGGAAAGCTGGTGTGAAGAACCTTACAAAAATTAAACGCTTTTTTCTTTTGATAAATTTCACTTGCTTTATATGCAACATTGTTAAAAGGGTAAAATAGGGTGAATAGCAAAACTGGTATTTTAAAATGTGATAGTATGAATTTACATTAATGGCTTCATACTGTTGTTTCAGTTGCATCTTAAAATAACTTCTTCAGAGCCAGCCTTGTTGGAAGAAATATCTAAATTGTCAGCACAGCTGGAAGAAACCTGGGTTCATTTACAGACTCTCTTCAATCAAAGTCTCTGTGTGTTAAATTATATGAAAAGTGCTTTATTGTAAAGTACCTTTTGCTCTTCAGAATTTTGAGGTCAGATAAAAAGGGTGATACTTCTGTTTATATTGCATATAATTCTTGGTATCAGAGTTGTGTTTGGAAAAGGCAGACTTTGTACACCTAAATATGGTGTGACATCCAAATAATACAGAACCGAATGTTTTATTTAGTTCTTTTAATGTAGGAGTCAATTTTGAGTCTCTACAACATAACATTTTTAGACGTAACATGCCCACTAAAATGACAGTCGGAGACTAGTACATAAAGTTTACACGTGAATAAACATCTAAAAGGATAATCTAGTCAAGAAGAGCCATTTCTGACTATCAACAAAGATGTAAAATAGGCGACAAGATGGAAGAGAAAAAGCAATAAATGTGCCAGTCTTGTGTACAAAATGTGGTCTTGTATGTTTATGTTGAAGTTTAAAGAAGTCATTGATTTGGTAACAAATAACTGAAATAATACAATAGCTGCATTTCTCTAAAGATAGATTGTTTTTCTCATGAATATAAGTGCTTATTAAGAGTTTCCAGAACTAGTTTGTCTTCACATCTGTGTTTACTCCTTCTTTCAAATATTAATTTCAAAAAGCTTGTTGTGATTGCATCTGTGAGACTCAAGCCCTGTTGTGAGCAGCCCAGGCTCCATGGCAGGTAGCTGGGGCCTGCCCAGAGCTCAGGCCGGCTATGAGACTGCAAGTAACTGCACCAGGGTCTGAAGCCCTGACTCAGATCACTGTCAGCAGCATCTGCGCATGTACCTCAGGGCAGACAGCTGCGAAGAGGCCCTTCATTTCCTTGCTGCTGTACAGTTGTGGCAAGGACATGAATCAAATTTAAATGAAGAAAGCACACTTCTACATTTGGTAGTAAGGTCTAGAAAAAATGTAAAAATGATTAAAGCAGTGATTCTCAACCAGGGAGCTGTAGTACCCTAGGTTGCCTTGAGATCTTTTCAAGGGTGTTGTGGGGTGCCATGCAGTGTTCACAGTTACATGTGTGAACATATTTCAGAATAAAAACCCAAATATTTCAAATAGGAATTCCTAATATTAAAAAATTCTGGCCTGTAATGGCTTTTCTGAGTTCTTTGCAACAAAAGAATTGCTCTAGTGTTTGTTTTTTTTTTAATTTTTGTTGTTTTGGGTTTTTTTCTATCGTCAAAAAACAAGTGAAAAGGAAAATGTTGCATTTTCTCAAGGCACCTGTTGGTCTGAGAAGGTTGAGCATTACTGGTCTGAAGACAAATAGGATTATAAAAAAGGACTTTAGACTCCAACAGGGCTCCAACTTGTAGCTCATGGGCTTTAAGGGTTTAAGTTATGCTCCCCTCCCCTGCTCCTGCCAGGCCACTACTCCCCCATCACTCTGGTTGCAACAGCAGCTGGAGTCTCTGGGTTCTCCCTCCTGAGTTTCACTGGCTTTCCCTACACCCAAGGGCAGTGCAGTATGGTGCAGCCCAGGAAGCTGAAGGTGGTCCATGGCCATATCGTCAAGATATTATGTACTCTAAAATTATACCCCCTTACATTTTTTTTACAAAATATACCTTAACTGGAAATTATACCTAATTTTTCACTTTTTAAAAGTCTCCTGCCATTAAGATAGTAAAGGTAATCTTTAAAAGTGAACCAAATGTGATGCAGTATTTCTGAATTTTCTCTGCAGCTCTGAGTCTGCATTTATGTTTGATCAATGCAAAAGTTCTACATTGTATTAAAAATAAGTAAATAGGACAAGATAAAGACCCTTGAATGTAATGTATGGTAAAATGACTAACAATTGTTGTACATGTTTTCATAGCAAAGTTTGTCTTTTGATATAGCCAGCTGAAGATTTAGAAGCAGTTTAATTCAAACTTAGGTTTTTCTAGTCTAGGTATGAATTACGCTGCTTCAAAATCTTCATATCAGAAGCCAGGGACTTTTCTTGCAGAAATTGGATTTTGCTTGTTTGTGGCATGCAGGGCTCCTGCAGCATGTATGAGCTTCAGAAGAGGTATTTTCTTTGACATCTTGGTGATTTTTTGATCATTATGCTGTGGCTATCTGGAACCCTTCTTCTGGATTTCATTCTTTTGCCTCTGTCTTTTGTTATCCAAATTGCTTTAAAAGCAGATGCCTTAAAAGCAGCTGCTGCTTGTTGACTTGCATTATATCTTGTGATAGTACAAGAATGAGCTGTTGTTTTAATGAAGTATTACACTAATACATCATTGATGTGTTTCTGTACTACTGTATTTAATTTATCTACCTGTTTTAGAGAGATGTACAGTAATAGTGATACATTCATCAAAAATGATGACAGCCCCATATCATTACAACATAAATGTCAGACAGACTTCTGCATATTGGAATGTGTGTTCTTGGCAACAGAGAATGATACCAATTAGAAAGTGACTATTGTGCGTATATTAGATTGGTCCTCTGCTAGAAAATGAAGGTAATTGCTATCTCACAGCATTAGTCATTCCTTGTCGTTCACTTGGAAATAAATTGTTTAAGTATATAAATTTAGAGATAAAGTCCATTTTGAAAGAGCTGAAAGCCAGACCAATAAATACGTAGAGAGAGCCACAGGTACATTTCTATGAAAAAAAATAGGATTTAGTAAGCATCAAAGGAAAAGACCCAAGTGCAATGAAACAGCATGAGGTTTTAATAATTGGCAGAAAAGAAAAAAGAAACAGGGACCTTTATTTTCAGAGATGTTGAGTAGCCAGATTCCCTACTGATTTTATTAGATTTTAGGGTACTCATTATTTTGGAAATTGCTTATAAAAAGTCTTAAATAATTATTTTAAACAAATTAGTACATTAGGAGATCCCGGTTCCATCTAGGCTATTACAACATTATGGTTGGCCTCAGTACAGTTTACAAATTTTTGCATTTCCTTAGTGCCTAAAAAGTTCTTGTTTTGATCCAAGACCCCTGTCTGCTAGGTGCTGCACAAGGAGAAATCAAAAAAGATGGTCTCTGCCTCTAAAAGCTTCCAAGTGTAAAATAAGAGGCAGTGGAGGGACAGAGTACAAAAAAATATATACTTATTGGTGTGAGGCACAGTGGTTTGTACCTAACTGCAGCTTAGTTGCTTATTAAATTTTTTGTAGGCAGCATAACAAAGCAAATTGAAGGAGTCTCTGGGCTGTTCCTCCCTCCCTCCTGAGTTTCACTGGCTTCCCCCCTAATCCCAGGGCAGTGTAGCATGGTATAGTCTGGGAAGCTGAGGGTGATCCATGGACATGCAGTGAAGCAACTGGGGAGTAGAGGTAGAGAGGGAGCGAGTGGTGCAGCGTCAGTGCAGCATGCAGGCTTGGAGGCCTGATTGAGGTCTGTGGTTTACCCTGGTGTGGCCCATGAGTGTGCCACCCCTGCTGGTACAGCACGCGGGGCATTCAGCCTGCAGCCACTTAGATGCTGGACAGCCCTGGACTACAAGGGGAGAAAAGATGCAAATAGAATTTAAGTTTAACCCCAATATAAGTAGACTTTTGCATACATAACACAGTTCATATCTAGTTTTAACTGTTTCGCAGCAGTGCAGATTTGTAAGTTAAATAAGCACTGTCTGGGGCTGCATCTATGATGCAGCAAAAACAACAGACTTCAAAGTATTGAAACATTGTAGATCAGAGGCCTTTTCCTCTTGTTTATCATGGAAAAATAATTATGGCCTTATTTGCATATTTGATAAATATTAATATGCAAAACCACATGGCTACTATAACTCTGTAACAATTATTCATTAAAGAAAATGAAACGAGGTATATTTGGTCTGTCTTGTACCCTAGTCCCTCTCTTCCCTCGTTTGAGCACTGCTTCAGCTCCCTGTGAGCCACTGACCCTTGTTCCCTTTCTCTCTCAAAACATTTGCCATCCTACAACAGTCTGAAAGTGCCTTCTACTTTTTGTACATTTGTTCCAGACCACCACCTTCCTAAATCCCCTTTTCATGCCTGGGAAAGATTGATCCAGACTGAAACCAGCTTATTCTAAGGGACAATTTTAACCTTGCTTGGAAGAATCCATATTGTGTCTGCTTCTGGAAGACTTTAAAATTGATAAAATCTGACTGAACTTTCTACATCTAGTCAAGGAGAAGAAATATAAATCTGTTTTTAAAACTGAAAGAGCACGCCAAATAGACAGTAGATTTGGTCTGTTGCCAAAAGAACGAGATACAACCAATTACAGTACTGCTATAGATGAATAGATGTTATTGAAACATCATAATAAAGGAAGCATAGCTGATGAAAGAAGTATGGTTATGAATCTGTATCTTTGACAAACTCATCTCCCCCCCAAAAGAAAGACAGGATGATGTTTCAAGGCTCCTTTGACAGAAGCACTGAGGAATAGAGACTCACCTCATTACTTACCAAAGTTTATGCTATTGGAGCCTGGAAGTCATTGCCATCTATCTTTAGACATTGTATTCAGACTGTCTGCTTCATATGATTAATGTAATTATTAACAAAATTTTGTATTTCTCAATGGATTGAAAAATGAGCAAGAGACAAGCCTTTCACTGGATATATGATTAGGATGTGATATACTCTAAAATTACATCTGTAGTTTTTTACAAAATACACCTTGGCTTAAAATTATACCTAATTTTCACTTTAGTTTCTTGCCATTAAGATAGTAAAGGTAATCTTTAAAAAGTGAACCAAATATGATGCAATATTTGTGAATTTTTTCTGCAGCTTTAAATGAGTCTACATTTATGATTTATCAATGCAAAAGTTACGCATTGTACTTAAAAAGTAAATAGGACAAGATAAAGACACTTGAATGTAATGTGTGTCAAAATGACTAACAGTTGTTGTACATGTTTTCTTAGCAAAGTTTGGCTTTTGCTATGGCCAGCTGAAGATTTAGAAGCAGGTTAATTCAAACTTAGTTTTTTCTAGTGTAAGTTTAAACTAAGCTCTTTCAAAATCTTCAGTTGGCCATATTACAACCAGGAACTTTGCTTGCAGAAGTTGGACTTTGCTTGTTTGTGATGATCAAGGGTTCCTGCAGCATGTATGAGCTTCAGAAAGAACATTTTCTGTGATTTTTTTGTTGTTGTTGTTGTTGTTATGCTGTGGTTATCTAGATTAGAACCGTTATGGACTTCATTCTTTTGCCTCCACTTTATGCTATCAAAACTCCTTTAGAGTTTTCCTACTGTCAACGATTCAGTTTGAACTCTCCATTTTGTCTTTACAGAAATGGATGTCTAGTAAACATGAGTCATTTATATGACCACAACTTTAAAGATTCTTTATGGACACCTTTGTAAAAGAGACATCGATTGGAATAAAGTTTCTTTTGGGAATGTAAACAAAGCCTCCACTGGTTTTAAAAGGGTGCATCCCTATGAGTTAATCATTAGGGAAAACAGCACAAAACATTCCAAGGAGAAAAATTGGGAAATATAGTTTCAGATACGGTTGCTTGTCATTCCCTAGGTGAATGTAAACCTCTTTTGGAATGTCATTGTCATAACTGGGTGTTTCCCACCCAGCAAAACCAGTGAAAATGTTGATGTGCAAAGTAGCTCAATCTGTCTTAAACATTTCAAGTTGCAATCTTAATTAGTATCAGGGTGAAAGTTGCCATCACAATTTACTCTAGTAGTCATCTTTAAGGGTGCAGACAGAAGTGAAGCACCCAGCTATAACTCAGAATGTTTTCTGCAAAGCATTCTGAGTTGCAGTGTTACCCCAGACCAAACAGAAGTTCACTGTTGGTTCTGGGGGGAGGAGAATTTAGCTGCCAGCTGCAAGTCTGCAGCCAGGTTCCCAAAACAATGGCCACAGATCTCTGCCAGTGCCCACTGTTTTCAGAATGGGAGAGTGGGAAAGACAGTGGAGGAAGTTTGTTCTCGAAGCTCCCCAGCTGGTGCTGAAGGGTGAGGTGGGTGGATTGGAGACCCCTACCTCATGGCTCCAGTATACCTGCCCCACCCTCTAGGAGGGGCTGAAAAAAAACCCAGACTGAATTCCCTCCGCTCCGTTTCCCCCCTCCCATTCTGAAAAGAGTGACAGCCGGGGAGGCCACGCAGATAAAAGTTACAGAAGACACTACATTTTGAAACTTCTTTATCTCATGCTATGAGGGGTCAGATTTTCACCTAATCAACCATTTCTAAAGCTGTCTGCTGCTGTGCACTTGTGTTGGGTCACAGCTATAGACTGTTTTCTATGGTCAGGTCGGGCAAAAATTGTCACTTCTGTCTGCACCCAAAAAAGTGATTTATATCTTCAAGCCATTTCCCCTGGACAGGTGGCATTAATTGCATGCTTGTTGGCTGGTGGTAAGGATAGAATGTGAAAGATATTGGCTTGCCATCTTATAGTGTCTCAGGCAGTGATGACACTGCAGAAAGTTTGTATTGCTACTACCCACACTATTCATGTTTTGCATACAAGTATCTTAAGTCACCTGTGCTCTCCATCAAGTACTATATCACAAAATTAAAAATGTAATAGTTGCTGGCTTGTGACCTCTTTAGAGACCATGTTAATGAAAAAATCCTCTCACTCCTAAGCAAGTGGAAAATTATTTCCACATCAAACATATTTTCCTAGAACATCTAGTTTTTAAGGCTCTGGTTTAAAACTTCCAGCTTTGCAAGATCCCAACATAGAAGATATTCCATCAAATTTCAACTCGTATATAGCCACATATGGCAAATCATGATAAATTATTTTCCTACATTTCAGAAGTACACAGCATGAAACTCAGTGATGTCAGGTGAGTTTGAAGCTAAATGTCAAATTTACTGTTGTAGAAAGCTTCTGCCTTAAAAGCAGATGCTGCTTGTTGACTTGCATTATTATATCTTGTTATATTATAAGAATGAACTGTTGCTTTAATGAAGTATTACAACAATACATCACTGATAATATTTCTGTACCAATATATTTGATTTATCTAGCTGTTTTGGTGTGACGCGCAGTAATGGGGATGCATTCATCAAAAAATGATGACAAGGATGACAACCTCATATAATTACAGGATAAATATCAGCCAGATTTCTACCCACCAAAAGGTGTGTTCTTGCCAACCATTAAAAATAAGAGCGCTATCAATTAGAAGAAAGGACTGGCTGTGGCTGTTCTGAGTATATAGAATGGTCCTCTGCTAGGAAATGAAGGTAATTGCCATCTCACAGCATTAGCCATTCCTTGTTTTTCACTTGGAAAATAAATTAAGTATATAAATATATAGAGAGAATTAGTTTTGAAAGAGCTGAAAGCCAGACCAATAAATGGATAGAGAGAGCCACAGGTACATGTCTGTGGAACAGAGAGTAGGATTTGGTAATCATCAAAGGAAAAGACCCAAGTGCAATGAAACAGAATGAGATTTTAATAACTGGCAGAGAGAAGCAAAGTAAAAAAAGGTCTTTATTTTCAGACATGTTGAGTAGCCAGATTTCCAACTGATTTCATTCAGATTTCAGGCTACTCGTTATTTTGGAAATTGCATATGAAAAGTCTTAAATAATTCTTTTTAACAAATTAGCACATTAGGAGATCTAGGCTGTTACAACATTACAGTAGGCTTCAGTACTGCTTACAGATTTTTGCTTGTATTTCCTTAGTGCCTAAAAAATTATTGTCATGATCCAAGACCCCTGTCTGCTAGGTGCTGCATAAGCAGAAAGCAAAAAAGACAGTTTCTGTCTCTTAAGAGCTTCCAAGTGTAAAATGAGGCAGTGGAAGAAGAGAGAGAGTGCAAAAAATGATACTGATCAGTGTGAGGTGCAGTGGCCTGTGCCTAACTGCAACTTAGCTGCTTATTAATTTTTAATTTGGGGGGGCAGGACATTGTAGGCAGCATGACAGAGCAGGTTGAAGGAAAATGAGAAGGCAGCTTTTCAAATGGTTCTGATCAGTTACTACCCACCCTGAGAGACCGCATGGGAGGAAGCACAAAGTTGTTTGAAAGCTTAGGTGGGTAACTGAGACTGCTATCATGGGCTAATCAGCAGTGGGAGTTGACTTCTCAATAGTGAATGAGATAGTGGGTGAGGGGGCTTTGGTTTTGTGCAGCTGGATCACACTGGAGACTTAGTAAGTCTGTGACCTACCAAGACTCCCAGAACCTTCTCTACTCTGCTACCATCCAGGCAGGTGTCACCCATTTTATAGTTATATTCTTCATTATTTTTCCTGAGATGCACCTTGCATTCTGTTGGTTCTAGTCCAGGTTTCCAATCTGTCAAGATCCTTCTGAATTGTGCTCCCATTCTCCAACCTGTTCACAGTCCTTCCCAGTTTCATGTTGTCTGCAAACTTGCTCCAAAAGTTTTCTATGCCTGCATTCAAATAATTGATAAACGTGTTGAACAGCCTAAGCCCAGGACAGACCCCTGTGGGACTGCACTTGAAATTTCCTGCCATTCTGATATTGATCTATTTAAAGTTGTCAATTCACCCTATAGTAGTTTTGTCCAGTCCACATTTCTCCAATTTGTTTATGAAAAGGTCATGTGAGACCTTTGCTGAAGTCTAGATACACTATAGCCACAGCATTCCCTTCATCCACCCAAGTTGTTACTTGGTCAGAGAGGGAGATCAAGTTTGTCTGGCATGATTTATTCCTAGTAAACCCATCCTGGCTGCTTGTAATCAGCCTTTCCTCTTTCAGATGCTTGCAAATGGCTTGAGGATAGCCACCAGTAATTTTCCAGGTATTAATGTAAGACTAACTGGTCTGTAGTTCTGTGGGTCCTCCTTTTTGCCCTTTATAAAGAGCGGCAGTACATTGGCTCTTTTACAGTCCTCTGGTATCTCACCTGTCCCCCATGATGTCATGAATATTATTGCCAAGATCTCCAAGACCTCCACTGCCATTTTCTTCAGTAGCCTGGGATGAAATTCATCATTCTTTGACCTGAATTCATTCAAACCCATCCAAAGCTCTGACTGTCTCTCTTGTTATTTTATCCCTCAGCTTGTCCCCTTCCTTAACCAAATAATCTTCATTTGGTGTCTGGCTGCTGCTTAATTTTTTAATTTTTTTTTTTTTTGTCAAGACTGAGGCAAAGTAGCTGTCGAGTAGTTCTGCCTTCTTTTGTGAAGAATTCTCCTTGGCTAACTAAGAGTTCTCCCAGCTAGCTATCTTCCCATTTGCAACTCCCTCTTTTTGGGGAAATGTCATTGAATGGGAAGTCATGGACAGCTTCAGGTGCATCTGGATGCTATTGGGTTCCTAGACCTCTGTTTGGGTGGCTTTTGCCCCAAGTATAGCACAGATTGCACTTGTGACCAGAGCAAATGATCTTTGGATTTGGATAGGATCGTTTGGATAGGGATGATACTGCTTCAGGCAGGGCACTGGAATTAGATGACCTCTGGAGGTCCCTTCCAGCCCTTCTTTTCTATGATTCTGTACTTGTCCTACCAAGCAGTTTCAGGAGGTGGTGATCAGGGACATCACCTTCCCTGCTGTGTCCCTCAGGGCTCCACCCTGTCCCCCCAACTTGCTCAGTGTGAATATGAGGCTGCTGTGCTACATTACGTGGAGATCTGGAGTGAGGTGCAATCAGTAAACTGATGACAACCAGCTTTATCTTTCTTTCCCATCTGATGCAGACCTTGCAGACTTTTCTTTTCCCAGTACCTGGCTACAGCTGGCATTTGGATGCGAGTGAAACTACCGAAGCTGATCTGGTTTCATAGTTGATAGGGTCAGAAGGGACCTGAGCAGATCATCAAGTCCAACCCCCTGCCATGGGCAGGAAAGAGTACTGGGGTCAAACGACCCTGGCTAGGTGATTAGCGTCCTTTTGAAGACCCCCAGGGTAGGAGTGAGCGCCACTTCCCTTGGAAGTTGGTTCCATGATTCTAGCCACCCTGACAGTGAAGTAGTGCCTCCTAAATGAGAGAGAATTGACAGAGGTGGACAGACGGGACTCCTGTCAAAGATGGGATTCACCCTCCCTTTGTCACTCGGTTTCTCAGACTCAGGTGCTTTTGGATCCTCTGCTGCACCTGGATCTCCAGGTGGTGGCAGTGGCTAGGACTTTCACCAACTCTTAGGTGAGAAAGTTTCAATCCTGTCTTTCAAATGAGGATCTGGCCACTATCATCTATGCTAAGGGTGCTTAACCCCCAGCCTGTGGACCAAATCCAGGCCACAGAGCCAGGGCATCCATTCCATGGGGCTCCCTCTGGGCTGGAAAATTTTGCAGTGAAGTAGTAGTGGCAATTAATTCCACCTTCTTTCCCCTTTTGCCCAATTCCCAAGCCCCATATAGCCAGATAAGGGCCAGGACAATTTCCCTTCCTGCCACATGACTGGGTTAGGGCCAGGCCACACCACTCTCCTGCAGGGCCAGGTTGAGGCTGGGCCATGTCCCCTTTCCCTCTGGATCAGGGCCAGGCTGCCCCTCGCCCTCCTCCACACAGCCAGATTGGACCCCACTGTGCCTGCACCACATGTCAGATCAGCCAACCTGCCAAATACAGCCTGCAGATGGACTGGGCATCACCCATCTGGCCAGTGGAGCAAAAAGGTTGAACACTACTGATCTATGCTTTCATAATCTCAAAGTTAGACTACTGCAATGCACTTTGTGGGACTGTCCTTAATGACTGTCTAGAACCTGCAGCTGGTGTAGAAGGTGGTGGCTTCCCTTCTAATGGAGATGGGTCACCAGGAGCATGTAACCTCAGTGCTTCAGAGTCTGCATAGGCTCCCAATAGCTTTCCAGGCACAAGGTGCTGCTTTTGACCTATAAGGCACTAAATAGTCTGGGACCTACATACCTAAGGGATTGCCCATTCCCTAATGTCTTACTACAATCCCTAAGGTCAGTCAAGAACATCCTCCTGCAAATACCATCAGTGTGCCAGGTTTGCTTGGCGAAGACACATGGGAGGTCATTCTTAGTAGTCACCCCCCATCTCTCAAACTCTCACCCCTTTAAAGCCCAACAGAACCAAGCCCGGACATCTTCCAGAATAACTGTAAAATCTTACTATTTGAATAGGCATAGTAGGTAATATTAACTTGGGATATTGTTGGAGGTGGGTATTATCTACAGGTGATTTTAATATTCTATTGATTTCTATAAAATTACTTTGTTTTTCCTGTTTTGTTCTCTTGTTCACTTATAAAATAAGTTATTTGCTCTTTTCCTGTGAGCTGCTCTGAGCCTTTTTTCAGGAAGGGGAGTACATAAATAAATTTCTATATCTGGTAGGGGAGAAGGATGAAAGAGTTGCAGGATGGAAATGAAGGATGAGTCAATGGAAGATTAAAAAAACGTTTATTTTATTTTTTTCAATTTTTTTTTCAAAGAAATTTTTCCCTAGATAGGTTGGTTGGGACTATTGATGGAGTTTCTGCTTTTCCACTATATTGTCAAATGAAGATTACTTTGGATTGTCTGGGCATATTTTATTTAATAAATCCTGTACCACTGTGAAGATCAATGACATTTATGGCACCTTTGCTCTCACTCACCCTGTACTGTAGTTTTTAAAATCTTTTGTTCCTAAGTTTGTTATAGGATGTTAGAGGAAGTGCTTGTTGCATTGCTGTCCAGGGTGGGGTATTCTTATGGACCCTTTTGGACTTCATGTCTGTTGTATTGTTGCCTGTGATTGCAGGGAGCTAGACTTGCATTTATACCTGCATCTGCTCGGACGTGCTGGAAATCCAGACTCGATTAGTTGTATGCATTTGTATAAACAACGAAATGCGTGTCACTATTGAGAAAATGGCAGCAGAGCACTTTTCATAGTTTCATAGTAGCTAGAGTCGGAAGGGACCTAGGTAGATCATCTAGTCCGACCCCCTGCCTTAGCAGGAAAGAGCACCGGGGTCAGATGACCCCGGCAAGGTGCTCATCTAACTTCCTTTTAAAAATCCCCAGGCTAGGAGCCTGCACCACTTCCCCTGGAAGCTGGTTCCAGGCCCTAGCCGCCCTGACTGTGAAGTAGCGCCTCCTAATATCTAATCTAAACTTACCCTCCGCCAGTTTGTGACCGTTATTCCTGGTCACTCCTGGCAGCGCACGGGGGAACAGGGACTCCCCCAATACCTGCTGATCCCCCCTGACCAGTTTGTAGCAGGCCACAAGGTCCCCCCTTAACCTTCTCTTGTGGAGGCTAAACAGGTTCAGGTCCCGTAGCCTCTCCTCATAAGGCCTCCCCTGCTGACTCCTGATCATACGAGTGGCCCTCCTCTGAACTCTTTCCATATTGTCCACGTCCCTCTTGAAGTGTGGCGCCCAGAACTGGACGCGGTACTCCAGCTGCGGCCTGACCAATGCCGCATAGAGGGGGAGGATCACCTCCCTGGACCTGCTCGAGATGCATCTGTGGATGCATGACAGGGTACGGTTGGCCTTCTTGACTGCCTCCCCACACTGCCGGCCCATGTTCATCGTGGAGTCAATGACGACTCCAAGATCCTTTTCCGTCTCCGTGCTGGCAAGAGGGGAGTTCCCCAACCTGTAAGTGTGGTGCCGGTTCTTCCTCCCCATGTGCAACACCTTGCACTTATCAGTGTTAAACCCCATCCTATTCTCATCCGCCCACCATTGCAACCTGTCAAGGTCAGCTTGTAGCCTATTGCACCCTTCTAGTGCACCCACATCCCCCCACATCTTAGTGTCATCAGCAAACTTGAACAGGGTGCTTTCTACCCCGTCATCCAAGTCACTGATGAAGATGTTGAACAGTGCGGGCCCGAGGACCGAGCCCTGCGGAACCCCACTGCCCACGTCCTTCCAGGTCGAGAAGAACCCATCCACTACCACCCTCTGGGTGCGGCCCTCCAACCAGTTGGCGACCCATTTGACCGTGTGGGCATCGACACCACAATCTCCCAGCTTTTTGATGAGGACAGGGTGAGAGACAGTGTCGAAAGCCTTCTGGAAGTCCAAAAAGACTACATCCACAGCAACCCCTGCGTCTAATGATTTGGTGACCTGATCGTAAAAGGCCACCAGGTTGGTCTGACAAGACCTGCCACTGATGAACCCATGTTGGTTGCCCCTGAGCATGCATTCCCCCGCAAGGCCCTCCTGGATGTGTACCAGGATAATTTTTTCAAAGAGCTTACCCGGGATTGAGGTAAGACTAACTGGCCTGTAATTTCCCGGGTCCTCTTTTTTTCCCTTTTTGAAGATAGGGACCACATTGGCCCTCTTCCAGTCCTCCGGCACCTCGCCAGAGCACCACGAGTGCTCATAGAGCCGCGCCAGGGGTCCCGCAATGACCTCGGCCAGTTCCTGTAGAACCCTAGGGTGAAGATCGTCCGGACCAGCGGACTTGAACACGTCCAGCCTTTTGATGTGTTTTGGTTCAAAAGTGCACCACCACCATTTTCTCAGCACTGGCACACTTTTTGCCACTTATACAAATGCACATACTACTGTGCCAGGTGCTTTTAAAAGCACCCAGCACTGCAGCACATGCATGTGTAAAAATGCCCCATGAGCCAGAGGTTCCTTCCAATCCTCTGTCGCTATGCCAGGGCTGGGAGGTGGACTTTACAATGAGTGAAAATTGTTTTCAAAGTATCACCATAGGAGAGAGAGACAGAGAACACTGAACAATTAAAGCAATATCAGTACTATGAGGCCTGCTTCTGATCTGTTAGTTAGGATGTATAGAATAGCACAGTATATTTGAATGCCCTGCTGTTTGGCACAATAAGTTTGTTGATATTCTCTTAGTCTTTTCTGATAAAACAGGCTCTTCATTCCCCTGAATAAATTGGATCCACCCCAAAACCAGTCTTTGAAAAACCCCAGTAGTAACTCTCCTTCAACGTAATACTTCCTTTTTCAACACAACCTTTTGTTATCTCCTATTTAGTTAGTTCCTTTCCCATCTTACAGTTCTTGTATATATCCCATAATTTCCCATGTGGTACTGTACCAAAATACTTTAGTGAAATCCATATAGAACAAATTTACAGCATCTCTTTTCTCTAGAAAATTCATTCTCCTTCAAATAATTGTCCATATACATGTTCTTGATGTGGGTGTACTCATGCCCTGACTTCTGCTCTAGCAGTACCATATAGCCCTACCCCCCCCCCATATCCCAGTGCCAGGGGGTTGAAGAGCAGCACGCACTTCCTGATCCTCAGTTTCTCTCAGTCTTTGGGCTGTAGGAAGAGATCTCTGTTTACTTGCTCATGAGACTGAGTTCCAATTCAGAGACTTCTATTGGAGACTTTGAGAAGGGCCAGGGACATAAAAGTCAATGAAAAGGGATTCTACAAATGTGTCAAAAGTAAGAGGAAGACCAGGGACACCATAGGTCCCTTACAGAATGCAGAATGCAATGTAGTTATGGATGATGCAGAAAAGGCTGAAGTCTTTAATGCCTTTTTACTTCAGTCTTCACAAATAGGGCAGCTATCAGGTAATGAGTAGAGTTGGCAGCAAAGACAGGGAAGGAGACAATGCCTAGAGCAGTAGAAGCACAGTTTAGAAATTACTTAAAGAATTTACATGCCTTCAAGTCACTAGGGCCAGATGGGATGCACCCTAGGGTACTGAAAGAATTGGCAGAGATAATTTCAGAGATATTAGCTATCTTCTTTGAGAACTTGTGGAGGTCAAGTGAGTCCCAGATAATTGGAAAAGGGCAAACACAACACTCATCTTTAAGAAAGGAAAGGAGGAGGATCTGGAGATCTATAGGTTGGTCACCTTGACCACAATACCTGGAAAGATTATGAAGCAGGTCCACAAAAAATCCATTGTGAAGCACCTAAAGGAGAACTAGGTGATCAGGATGAGCCAGCATGGATTAACCAAGAGCAAGTCATGCCTGACCAACCTACTTTCCTTCTGAGAAGGTGGCAGGCTCTGTGTATGCAGAGGAGAGCAGTGGATGTGATATGCCTTGACTTTAGCACAGCTTTTGATGCACTGTCCACCACAACATTCTCATTAACAAGCTGAAGACAAAAGTACTCAAATATAGATACGTAACTGGTTGCATCATTGTGTTCAATGAGTAGTCCTCAATGGCGTAATGTCTAGTTGGAAAGAGGTATTATGTGGGATTCCCCAGGGGTCTGGCCTGTGTCTGGTAGTGTTCAACATCTTCATAGATGATTTGCACGATGGGATTGAGTATCATATCTACATATGACACCAAGTGGCACCTAATTGCTCATGTCCCATTTCCTCAAACTGCCTGCTGTGGTTAGTGACGAAAGTCTGATTCCCTGCTTCCTGTTCCCAACCCCCCTGACTTAGGGCTGTATAAAGCTTTTGACACACTGTCTACCACAACGTTCTCATTAACAAGCTAAAGTCAAAGGTACTTAAATGTAGATACGTAACTGGTTGCATCATTGTGTTCAATGAGTAGTCCTCAATGGCGCAATGTCTAGTTGGAAAGAGGTATTATATGGGATTCCCCAGGGGTCTGGCCTGTGTCTGGTAGTGTTCAACATCTTCATAGATGATTTGCACAATGGGATTGAGTATCATATCTGCATATGATACCAAGTTGCACCTAATTGCTCATGTCACGTTTCCTCAAACTGCTGGCCTTGGCTAGTGACTCAAGTCTGATTCTTGTGACTCTGGTTGAGACACTTGCTTCCTGATGTTGGCTGTTCCTGATCCACAGAGTTGTTAACCCTCTGGGGTCAAGTTCTGACTGCCCACATCTCATTTGTGCGTCTGACAGACCTTCTTTCTCCCTGGCTCTGACGAGATCGGTCTTGTCCCACTGCTCCAAGAAAAAGTCCTATGTCAATATCTCCAATGGGAAACTTGTTTCCTTGCCTTGTTGATCCAAACCCAAGATTTTGCAGCCCTCAAAAGATTCTGTTGATACATCTTAGAAGCTCCAAGAATCCACTGCCCATAGTGAATCCTGTTGAAACTTTCAGAGGCATAAGTCTGACTATGTGCCAGCACTGTTAACAGGTTTTAAGATTCTGAGGCATTGCATATATGATTCCTGCAGACGCTTGTAAAAGTATCAACCACTAGTATACTGGCTTTGTTGACATCTCTCCAACACAAGGACAAGAAAAGTCAAGGTTTGCAGCTCTAAGGCGCATTTGAGCAGCCTTCTGATTCCCTCTAGGAATCCAGCAATGTCATTTCCTGCCCTGGCTTCACCAGGTAAGGATCCACATGGTCACTGCTATATGCTCATGCCTCATACTCCTACACTGACAAAATACCTCATCCCATCAGCACTAACAACCTTGCTTCTGTCTGAGAAGAGATTGTGCTCCAACCTGGCACCATTAAACTTGGTCTTTCCACCAGAAGCCCAGACACCATCAGCACCACTATTAGGGACCAGGGCATACGTGGTTTAGCCAAATGTTTTAAACCCTTTGTTTAAATTCTCGTAAACATATTCCCGGAGTGGGTGTAGCTCTGGCTCTGAAAGAATATAAATGGGACCAAATGGGGTTTCAGCTCCCAGTTGCAGATCAATGGGACAACCACAGGGTTTGTGAGGGGGGAGGATTTCATAGACATTAGGGCTGGAAGGGACCTTGGAAGATCATTGAATCCAGCCCCCTGCCCAAAGGGCAGGTCAGGTGGGGTCATAGGATCCCAGCAAGATATGCATCCAGTTTTCTCTTGAAGATGTTCAATGAAGGTGCTAGAACCACCTCCAATGGCTAGCTATTTCAGACCTTGGGGGCTCAAACAGTAAAGAAATTCTTCCTTATGTCCAGCCTAAAACGGTCCTGCAGTAATTTAGAACCGTTCAACCTCGTCATCACTTGAGGCGCTCTGGTGAACAAGCATTCCCCCAGAAACTGGTGGTCACCACTGATAAACTTTTAAAGGTTGCCATCAGATCACCCTTGAGCCTGCGCTTTTCCAGGCTAAAGAGCCCCAGGGCTCTCAGCCTGTTGTCATAAGGTCTGTTTTCCTGACCTCTGATCTTCTCTGGACTCTCTCAAGCTTCTCCACATCCTTTTTGAATTGTGGAGCCCAAAACTGGACTCAGTACTCCAGCTGTGGACCTACCAAGGCTGAATACAATGGGAGAATGATGTGCCAGGATTTGCTTGAGAAGCATCTATGGATGCAAGCCAGTGTTTTGGTCGCTTTACTAGCCTCAGCATTGCATTGCAGGCTTATGTTCATTTTGTGGCTAATGATGACCCCTGAGTCTCTTTCTTCTGTAGTGCTAGCCAGTGTAGCACTGCCGAGCCTATAAGAATGCTGTAGGTTTTTCTTCCCAAGGTGGAGAACCTTGCATTTTTTGGTGTTCAACACCATCAGGTTCTCATCCGCCCATTTTCTGAGCCTGTCCAAGTCAGCCTGGATCACCCTCCTGTCCTCAGGTGTGGATGCTTAACCCCAGAGTTTGGTGTCATCGTCGAACTTGGCCAGTCCGCTTCTTACTCCAATGTCCACATCATTAATGAAGATGTTGAACAAGATGGGTCGAAGGACAGAGCCTTGGGGGACCCCACTGATCACAGGGCACCATGATGATTGACTTCCATCAACCACCACCCTCTGGGTCCAACCACAGAGCCAATTCCCCAGCCAGCGGATGATGGTGGACCTGAGCCAGCAGTTGGCCACTTTCACCAAGAAATGACCATGGGATACCAGATCAAAGGCTTTTTTGAAATCAAGATAAATGACATCAATCTCTTCTCCCTTGTCCAGGTGATAGGTCACCTGGTCATAAAGGAAAATGAGATTGGTCAAGCAAGACCTACCCGCAACAAACCCATGCTGGCTATCCCTCAGGATGTTGGCGTTGGCCAGTCCATTAAGGATGGCCTCTTTAATAAACTTTTCTAAGACCTTCCCCAGGATAGAGGTCAGGCTGATGGGCCTATAGTTTGTCAGATCTACTTTCCTCCCTTTCTTGAAGATAGGCACCACATTGGCCTTCCTGTTTTTGGGCATAACACCAGAGCACCAGGAGTTCTCAAAGATTCGTGACAGAGGCTGGGCTATGATACTCGCCAGCTCCTTGAGTACCCTGGGGTGTAGATTGTCAGGGCCAGATGACTTGAAGGTATCCAACCTTCCAAGGTGTTTCTTCATGAGGTCATCATTGATGATGGGCAGGGGATCTCCCTCACTCGGACCGCCCTGTCCCATAGTAGGCATGGGCGAAAGTACCCATTTAATAGGTTGGTTTTTTCCTGGGTGTCAGTTGTCAGTTCTCCCATCTGGTTCAGCAGGGGTCCAATGTTGCCCTTGCTTTTCCTCCGGCTCCCCACATATCTGAAAAAGGACTTTTTATTGTCCTTGATACTCAAAGCTAGTAGGAGTTCAGTTGCAGCCTTAGCTTTCCTGGTTTGCTCCCTGCTGAACTGGACCAGTGCAGAATATTCCTCCTTTGAAGTGAATCCCATCCTCCATCCTTTGTAGGGCTTTCTTTTTAGCCTCAGGAAGCCTGCTAGATCCCTGGAGAGCCTAGGGGGCTGCTGTGCCCTCTTGCTGCCTTTCCTCCAAGGTGGAAGAGAATTAGCTTGTGCCTTGTGGATCGCTTCCTTGAGGAGCAACCACTCTTCCTGAACTCCCCTCCCCCTGGGGTCATGGTCCATTAGGGCCTCACTGACAAGTCTCCTGAGCTTGTCAAAGTCGGCTTTCCTGAAGTCAACAACTTCTGTGTTGCTGACTGACTTGTCAGCTTTACAGTGGATGGTGAAGGTGATCAGCTCGTGGTCGCTGTCACCCAGCTTCCCATCAATCACTAGGTCACCGATTTAGGTCATCCCCAGTAGAGGTCATCCACACACTTTAGGAAGCTTTACAACTGCTCTGATTTTGCTGAGTGATCCTCTCACGAGATGTCTGGGTAATTGAAGTCACCCATGACAACCATGGTCCTGGAGCATGTGGCCTCAGCCAGTTCCTGGGTGAACTCCTGGTCAAGCTCTTGACTTTGGTGGGAGGTTTATAGTAGACTCCCACCATTGTGTCCCCTGTGCCGTGTTCCCCATGGATTTTAACCTAGAGGATCTCCAGTCATGCACCCTGGTCGCCAACATCAACTTGCAGGGATGCATAGTGTTCCTTAATGTAGAGAGCTGCGCCCCTACCCCTTTTATCTACTCAATCCTTCCTGTACAGGGTATAGCCATCTATAGCCATGGTCCAGTCATGGGTGGAGTCCCACCAGGTCTCTGTTATCCCTATAACATCATCATTTTTTGTATTAAGCAGGAAGATGAGTTCCTCCTGCTTATTCCCCAAGCTCATTGCATTTGTGTACAGGCAGGCAAGTGTCCCCTCGGGGGCTCTTGCCTTGCCAGCAGATTGTACCAGGGCTGGGGCAGGGGTGTGCTCCCTTAAGTGCTTTGGCCTGCTGGCTTTGCAAGGGTTGCTCAGCGGACCAGCAATGGTGGTAGTCCCCCTGTCCCTCAGTGGGCTTAGTTTAAAGCCCGCTGGAGCAGGTCAGCCAGTCTGGCTGAGAAGAGCCTCCGTGGAGAAAGGTGGACTCTATCTCTTCCCAGTGGCTCACTGTCTCTCTCACTGAAGAGCGGGCTGTGGTCACGGAAGCCAAAGCCTTCCCAGTGACACCAGTGCCGCAGTCTTTGGTTGACTACCTGGATCCTCCTCTCCCTCCTCAGCCCATACCCCGAGAGTGGGAGAATCAAAGAGAACATCACTTGTGCCCCCAGACCCTTTAGCCCTGTTCCCAAAACCCTGTAGTGCCTCATGACCCAGCTGGGAGGGCTCTGAGCCACGCCATTGGTGCCCACATGAATAAGGAGCATAGGATAGTGGTTTGTGGGCTGGAGGAGCTTAGGGATCTTCTCCATAATGTCTCAGATGCGAGCCCCCGGGAAGCAGCAGACTTCCCAAGCTAAGGGGTCGGGGTGGCAGATTGCCCCCCTCAGGATGGAGTCTCCCACAACAAACACTTTATGTTTTGTCTTGGGAAGAGTGGAGGCAGTAGCTGCAGTTGGGCCTGTGTAGTCTGCAGGAGCTGGCAACTTAGCAGGCTCTGCTGAGGCTGCAAGAGGTTCATACCTGTTGCTGAGCTCCGGCGGGGCAGAGGCCTTGGTGCAGCGGGCCTTAGGGCCCTTGACCACCTTGGTTCATGCTCCTGACTAGACAGAACGGGAGGTCCTGGAGTCCTCCTTTGTCCTGGAGGGAGACCATGGTCTACCGTCCGGCTCCTGTGGGAGGAGGGCCTGGCAGTAGGAGTCAATCTCCTGGTCGCAGTCCCTGATGGCACGCAGTCTCTGGACTGTAGCCTGGAGCTCCTCCAGCTGGTTTGCAGCAGACCCCACAAGGGGAGGTAGCTACGCTCCCTGGCCCCAGAGCCTGAAAAGGGACAGGCAGAGCCCGCAGCCAAGAGCCAGGGGCTCCGTCTGCATGGAGCCCAGAATCATAGGCTCCATCTGGATTGCCATTTCTGAGGTGCCGAGGAGGGGCCGCAGAGCCCGAGGGAACCATCAGGGCCTCAGCCCTCCTGCTTGCCCTCCTAACTCCGCGCTAGGTCATGCACCGGCAGACAAGCATACCTGTTTGCATAGCCTGTTCATGTGGCTCCCTGGGGGGCTGGGCGAAATAGGGACCTGGGTGGGGTGAGACCTGGCCCGGCTCCACTCAGCCACCTCCCACTTGCTAAGGGTTAACCTCCTCCCATCACAGGCCTCACTTACCTCTGGCTGTGCTGGGGGTCAGCGGGGGGGGGGGGCTCCACAGCTGCTGGGGGGTCTCTGGGGGGCTTCGGGCAAGCGGGAGCGCAGCAGGCTTTCCCTCGCATGTCTCTCGCTGCTCCAGAGCCTGAGGCTTTTTTGCTGTTGGCAGGCCCTTTTAAACTATGCGCATGCGCAGTGGGCCCGCCATCAAGGAAGCTGCTCTCAGGGAAGGGGGGGCTCTGCCCAGGATTTGGGGGGCCCTGCCCTACTGGTGGGGGACTGCTGAGTACCTCCCCTACCTCTCTCTCCCTGGGGGGCTGACCAAGTAGGGGTCTGTGCAGGGCGAGATGTGGGCTTCCAGCCATTGGGGTGCCCCAGGCTGGGAGGTCTGTCAGCTGTGAGCTCCCAAGCTATTAGATGCACATGGGCCCCCAGCTGGGAGCCTCAGTTGCATTAGATGTGGGCTTCCAGCTACAGGGATGCAGGAGATTACATCAGCTGCAGTCTCCCAGCTTCTGGGAATATACTACTTGCTGATGCAAGGGGAGCCTGGGATCACGATCATACAATTTCCAGGCTTCCACTGGTAGTAAGATATGATAGGACCTAATTTGCGATCTCACAATCATGCCTCTTGCCATGCATGTGTGGCATGACAGGAAGTGCGATTGTGTGGATCATGCATCATATCCCATCATACCTTTCCCTGCACTTCTAGAGTGGCTTAGAAGTACATTTTAGGGAGGAATTGACTTTGTGTTTGGTATTACAGATGTCAAGTGTGTTTTGGAGTCCTCCATACTATGCACCTTTGGTAGGATGTAATTAGTAGAGATATGCATTACTGAGCAAACTATAAACTACTTGAATTAGTCACTGTGTGCAGTTTCAGTTAAATGCTTGCAAATCATATCAAATGTGTCCATTCTGTTCTCCATTCTGTTTATCACTTTCTCATATGCTATCAGCTGGGTTACTGATGCACTATGCTTTGCTCCAGAGCAGGGTGAATTACCTTTCCAATGGCTTAATATAATTTCTGTTATTAAAATTAATTTAGTCCTAATTCATTGTTATTCTGTTGAATGTTCTCTGTAAAATCGTACATGGCAAGACTGAGTAATGCTACCACAGTTTGCAAAGAGCTTTAGAATGAGACTTATTTTGAGCTCCAAATAATAAGTGAATGCATCAAACAGATCATTTCAATTAATTTCAAATTCTAATCTGAAAAGTAGCTCAAAGATTTAGCACAAAGTTATTTTTTTATCATGTCTCAGTGACTCCATAATAAGATTGTTTTACAAATAGGTGTTGCAAACTGAAACCTGGGACCTGAAAGTAAAGATAAATGTTTCCTTTTCAGGAGCAGCCACGGTGATGAAGAACCTATGACACCCATCTTGCATTGGTAACCTGTACATCCAAACTATTTAATAACTGTATGGAAAGGTCAAGAGAGATCATCCATCTTGAGTAAATTCTGCCTTCATAATCTCCAGTCCCAAAATGTGCACAGGGACATCAGTCTGTCTCACTGGAGTGAAAATCTATAGTGGGGAGGAACAGGTAACTCATGTCTACTGTTTTTGCTCCCAGCCAATGGTAGCAGATGAGTCAGTCTACACAGGTTCTCCACAGAGGTGTAACTGGGGAGTTCTGCTCCCTGGCCTGCAGAGCGTGGGGCAGTGGTCACAGCTGAGCTTTCAGTGGAGGCTGCTATTTTTGTTCCCTAGTCCTCCCACCTCCAAGTTGACATCTGAAGGTAGTGCCCCAGTTGTCTCCCTGAGTTACTCTATGGGTTCTCAATTACTTTTTAAAAGTCTGACTCCATTATTCTGTTTCCCTCAGCCCCCAAATAGTTCTTACAAGCAAAGGATTTTATGTAGACGCGATAGACCAGAATTTGACCCAGAATTGCCACACATTTAAAAAAAAAAAAAAAAAAAAGCAAACATAAAGAGGTCATATCTACAATACTTTTACTTGGAATATATTATTCAGTCACTAGATGTCTCTAGATGCTAAGGGATTAGTCCTTGGCCAACAAAAGAGAAAGGCGGAATTCAATCCCTGTAGAAGCCTATTGGTTGTCTGTAGTTTATAGTTGATTTTGCATTAGTTTCGACTCTGAATTCATACCCATAACAATATCCAATACTAATATTTTATAAGATAACCAAGTTAAATGACTATGACAGTAATAATAAGCTGCAGACATTTTCAAGGCATTTCTCTGATTAGACTCCCACAAAGCTTTCAAAAGTCTTTATCACCTATGTTTCCAAACAGGAATCCTTTGGGACATATACTGAATATATCTTAGAATCTTCAAGAAGTCAACGTATTCACCTTTACAAGACAAAAGAGTAAGGTATGGCTTATTAAAGATGTTTTCATAAAAAATTTAGATCAGTTTCTGGAAGCACAAATATATATATATTAGGTTACATTATAAATTCTTAAATGCAGTAGTCTACATTGTAAAGGAGAAACAAAATATTAAAGATGTCCCCATGACAGGAAAATCAATAAAGTATTAGAAGAAAAAAGAAAGAAAAAATACCCTGCAGGGTAAAAGATGCTGAATCACATAATGTGCCATGAAAATGTAATCATGTTATCATTTTGACTTCCACTTGTACAGTTACAAGTGCCAATATTAATGCTATTTGTTAGACTAGCACGTGCACGATAGTTGTGCAACATATCTTGATGACGACAACAATACAACATATGCATTATGGAAACAGAAGTCTAAGAATGAGGGGAGATGTTCTATTTCAGCTGCCAGAAGGAAAACTTGTTTAGGTTTTATAAAAATGCTGGTCAAACAGCCCATTCATAACAGGCAGTGAAAATAGTTATGCAGTTGCCATGAAGAGACTGCCTGGCTACCTTTATTATGGAGGGGATAGTGGCCTGCATCTCTTTTATAATAGAGATTGTAATAAATTTATTTCTGTCTGTTTAAAGAGAGCCATGGCATGTATTAGACACATTATCCAGCTAACTATCAAGATACATTATAGGACAAGCCACTAGAATCAAAGCGTATATAATGGAATCATATCTTTGTAACCATGACTGAGATTGCATCTAGGACCATTATATGTTTGAGGATTGTGGTTCTGGAATTAATAAACATTCATATGCAAACTCAGTACAGTCTGTGGACACTTCAGTATGTCTGGTCACCCTGGTCTAGAACATTTACCTGGAACATCCTCTTGCCTTATCTATTTGAAGTGACTGTGACATTAGCTTACAATCTCTTCCATTGGCAGTAAACTTCTGAGTGCAGCATATCTCGAATTAACAAGAGAAAGGAGGCTGCTTCTCAAAGAAGTGTAAATTTCTAAATACATCTCTAAGAACAGTGATGGGGAGGAAACAATAGCCAGAATTGTGGCTAGTGAAAGGGAATTTTGGTGCAGTATTGTATCTTGTAAAGTTTACATTATTCTTTCAGGGAACATTTACACAATCATGCTGTGTTATGTGAAACCATGTACTCAAATCTAGATGTGCTGTGCCTTTCACCTAACTCCAGTTTTGACAGTTCATTAGAATCCTGAAAGAGATGTAGTGATCTGGGTCAAGGCTGTTCAAATTGAAGCCTGTGTGCTGCATGCAGCCAGCAAGGGGTTAAATTGGAGCCTGAGGGCTCCTGCTGTGATATCCCCCCCTGCAGCGTAGCTGCTACTGCTGTTGCCAGGGTCTCTCAACTCACCCTTCCTCCTCTGGCTTCAGCTTCTTCCTTCTCCCCCTGGAGGTTGTGTGACCTCTGGGACCTCGGGAGCCCATGGTTCTGGGTGGGGGTGAGGCATGTATGGGGTGGGGAAGAGGAGGCAGGGCTTCTGGGGTGCAGCTCACATATAGTCTGCAGTCACTCTGAAGTTGGACAGGCTCTGGTCTAGGTGACTGTTAGTACTATGCTTTTAATAATTGACAGTCTAGATGAACTGTCAATTGGAGTGGCAATTTCCCACTGATCAGAAAGATCTACTGAGAATCTCACCCCTGAGGAGAGAGAATTTCTTCTTGGAAAACTACTACGGTAGTCTCCTTTACTTACCTTTGGGTCCCCCCTTCTCTACCTTTTGTTTTCCTAATTTCCACCTAGTTACATTCTCACTGACCTCCTGTCACCCCTTTAGCTTCTTTCATTCCTTGGAGATCTCAGAACAGCAGAGACTCCCTGTGCCTGAAGAAGGGTGATTGCCCCGAAAGCTTGCAAAGAACTTTTTTCCAACTGCTCAGCTGGTCTAATAAAAGATATCACATCTACCCAAAGAACCTGGCTCTTCTATATGAGGGCTCTCCAGCTGGCAGTCCAAAGGCCCCGTGCAACCTGGGAGGGTTACACTGCGGTCCCTGGGTGCCGCTCCTCCCATTTCTTCAGCTGCACCATAGCCAGGAGTTCTGGATTCCCTCTCTCTCTCATGCCCCTGCTCCTGCTTCAGGGGTGGTGTAGTGCAGCACAGCACAGCACACCACAGCCTTTAGTGCTGGAGAAGCCCGTAGCCTGGGGTGCCTGAGTGCCAGCGGGCAGCAAGAGAATTTGTGGGAAGGAAGCTAAGGGTAAGTCAGGGAGCCTTGGCATGCAATACAGTGGCAGGGAAAGGGAGACTGGGGGCACAAAGAGCAGCAAGGGGGGTGGAGAGGGCAACCAATGCAGTGGCAGAGAGCAGTACCAGGGCCCTCGTAGGGTGGCCATCATAGAGGACATTCCGGTTTTCTGCTACTCTGTCCTCTGTTGTTATGAAATCTCTTCAAGAGAAAAAAAGAGGACATAAAGGCATCTGGTTTCGTATCAATACAGGACAGAGGACAACTGGACTGTCCTCAATGATGGCCACCCTACCTGAGGGGCAGGCAGCCTTCAGCCACTTAGAGGCTGAACAGCCCTAATATATATAGTAAGACGTTCTACTATAAGGACAAGCATTCAAGGAATACTTCTTTGTTATAATAAATGCATATGAATTTTCCACAGCTAATTTAAAGTGGATTTTAAAATTCCTTTAATTTGCTGAAGATAAGACTTGTGTAGAATGGCCCTTGAATGTTAACTAATAATTGATCAAGAATTACATTTTAAAAATGTAGTAGCCGTTTTTGCATGTAATGACTTAGTAAGCTGGTTGGCCAATCACATGTAGAGAAGAATGAGAGACTGATGGAAGTCTCAGCAATGTCCTGTCTTTATTCTTCTATTAAAATGGATCTGTATGCTTAATCCTATGTGATGATGGGTTTTACACAAATTAGAATGAACGAAGAATAAGAGAGGGGGCAATTGTATTCTTTAACAGGTCTTGATCTAACCTATAAATCAAAAATAAGAGAAGGTGATCATATTAAATGAGTTCTGTAAATCTGTAATTGAAAAGACATTCTGTAAATTGTAAAACCTTGTTTGACACTTGCTTAATATAATGATATAATTTCCCTCCTTTCCTCATTACTGTGGACCCTATTGGCAATTAATTTTTTTCCAAAGGGTTTTATCTCCAGGTTTTCCTATTAGCTATAATTGTGATCTTCCCAGCATTAAAAAGTGTGTAGTTTGTTAGCATTAATTAATGAGTTCTCCAATTATTCCTTCCATTCCAGTCTCTCGTCACAATATTTCTATTGCTGAAGTCACACCCTTGCTTCTATTTATTATATAGTGTAATCACAAAGGATGAATAAAATATTATAATCACCTGTGGTCAGCTCAGTGCTTTCTAATCTATGTTTCATGTCACTCAACAGAAGTCTCTTCTCACATTAATTGAATCAAAAACAATATGCTAAAAATGAGGGGACTGGTTTATGAAGCTTTATAGAGATTAAAGAAAAGTCTTATTGGTTGTATTAAGCCCTTTTAATTCCGACCCCAGAATTCACACTGTACCAGTTATCCTTAGCTACTGTGACTACCTCCAGTATAGCTGATTAGGGACTGACACAAGAGACCCTCTCTTCCCATTGTTATTCAGTTAGCAACTAAGGTATGATGAGCTAATGCTAAATCGGAGCAGTGCCCACTCATTTTATAATATTAGTAATAATTTCCACTTTCTGCATACAGTGCCTTTCATCCCAAAGTACCAAAGCACTTTCTATACTAATGACTAAATTTAACCTAACAACACACAGCTACACAGATAAGCATTATTACAGCTGTGTTCCATTCAGGGAGATAGAGAGGCTAAATGACTTACTGAAGGTCACACACACTGTCTCTGGGGAAAATGGCAATAGACCAGTGGAATACTAATGGTCAGTCCTTTAAGGAAAGTAAAAATTATCTCATTAATAACAAAGGTTAATATAAGAATATTACTTTGCACATACTGGTATGTTGAATGGGGCACATCCTTTCTGGACCCACGTTGCAGTCTAAGAGGATTAAGAGGGGATGGTATAAGATATACTTTATTTCATTTAAATCCTGTTCTTGCAGACTGTTTATTATAGGTGGGGTTGTTAATGTATTTCAGTAGTTCTGATTTAAAAATCCTATTTTCAGTTGCTGGTTCTTTTGACAAGTTTTAACCACTTGGGCTGAAATTTTCTGTAGTAGGTGCTGCTCCAGGCTGATTTTTTTTCTTTTAAAGGTTTCAGCAGTTTCTCAGAAATAGGCTGTGGTGGGCCACACAAGGTACTCTCAATGACTGCCCACCCCTCATGAGTCACAGCAATATGGAGGTGGAAGCTGCTGATTTAAATGAATTGGGCCTTTTCTATGGAACGAGTATAGGATGAGTAGAAAACAGGGAAGAGTAAGGAAGTGGGTAGGTGAGAATAGGCTGCTAGGTATGAGTAACAGGACACTGAAAATGGGAGTCTGGGGGAATGGGACTAAATGGACAAGGAGAAAAAAGGATTGAGAGTTGTAGAATAATGTGGAAATGGCTGAATATGTAGTGGGATTGGGAATTGGGGGCAGAGGATGACAGCTGGCTTGAGAAGAAGACTGAGAGCCAAGGAAATGGAAAAGGGGTCTGGGGGCCATTTGGTATGATAGGATTGCCTGTGCAACTATAATTCAACCTCTTCTCATGCATGCAATATGATGGAGTTAAGCTACATGATCCCATGCTATTTTTCCACAGGCTCCCTGCCTCATTTATTGCTCAGGGTGAACCTGCTCTGGGGATGAGTCAGGGCTGCATAGGAAAGGAGACCATTATCCAGAAGATTATCTGGAAGATTCCCATATTATTTGTTGCAATAGTGACAGAGGCTGTGGATAGGCATTACATTTGTAAAAATATTTTTTGTGAAAAAAGAGCATTTCCAACCAGAAGTTCTCAGCAGTTGTCTTGTGCCAGCTTGAAGGGCTGCATGCTTTTCTCTTGGTCCTGAGGCCCCGCAGTATCTCAGAAGAGGAAGGGAAGCAGAGAGAGCACTGTCCCCCAGCAGCCTAACCAGCAGCAAGGTGTCAGGGAGCCCTGCGGCAACCTTGCCAAAGCTTGAATAGTGCTTTGTCACCCCTGCTATTCCCACCTCAGCTACTCCATAGACCAGGGTGACCCTAATTTGCACAAAGGGCAGTGTGTAGAGGCAGCACAGTTTGCCCCATCCCCATGTGTCCCCAGACGGGTCTAGTTCCTTACCCTGTTTTGGCAGTCCCTGATGATCACTGGACTGGCAGAAACCATTCGCCATGGCTTATCTGTCCTGGGCACACCCAGACAGATCAAATCCTGCCTCCTCTGCACCCCTGCCTTTAGTACAACTCTGGGGTGATCCAGGTTTGTGTACAGGTAGGAGACAAAAGCACTGCAGCTCAGTCCATTTTGGGTATCTCTGGGATGGTTCAAGGGAAACCATCCCTGCTGCAGGGAAATGGTCTCCACCTTTTACACAGACCGGGGTCACCCCAGAGCTGCGCAGGAGGAAAGGAACACTCCCTTGTGGCATGACCCATTCCAGGGAGCTCTGGGACATGTACAGCTCTCCTGCCACCTGCTCATTGGCAGTCTGTTCCCACTTCCCCAACTGGAAAAGGTAAGGATGTCAATCACTGGCCTCTTAGAGGTGGGAGGACCCAAGAAGTAGCCGTGTAGCCCCATCCTCCTTCTCCCCCCTGCCTGCCTTTGAGGCATTTGTGTAGCCGTCCAGCCAAGAGGATAGAACATCTGTACCCGCAAGGCCCAATTTATTTTTCCAGCACTAAGAATTTCTTATTGCAGGAACTGAATACCTGTCCCTAGCCAAAGATGAAGAACTACAAGAAGAGAAAGAACAGTTTTCTGATGAAGAGAGTTTAATTGACTTGAGAACTAGATTCTCAAGTCAAGGCAGAAAACAGGGAAAAGCAAACAGTCTCCTCTTGAAGACCCCCAAGGTAGGGGAGAGCACCACCTCCCTTGGAAGCCCATTCCAGATTTTGGCAACCCTTACTGAGAAGAAGTTCTTTCTATTGTCCAACCAAATCTGCTGTGGCCATTGTTCCTAGCTGCTCTAGGGGGTGCCCTAGTAAATAGAGCATCTTCTATTCCCTGCTGCCTTCCTCTGATGAATTTATAGGCAGCCATAAGATCAGCCTTCTCTTGAGAAGGCTGAACAGATCTAGGTCCCTGCCTGCAGGCCTCTAACAATACAAGTGGCCCTCTGAACTGTTGCAAGATTCTTTGCATTCCTCTTGAAGTGCAGTGCCCAAAACTGGACACAGTACTCCAACTACAGTCTAACCAGTGCTGCATTGAGGGGAAGCATCATCTCCCTGCACCTGTTCATCATGCATCTTCTAATGGATGATAAAGTGCATTTAGCCTTGTTGATCACTTTGTCACACTGACAATTCATGTTCATCTTGGAGTCAAGTATGACTGAGGAGGAGCGCCATAGAAAATCAAAAGTGAAGTGACTAATTCTGTCTTCAGAGCATAGTTTTAATAATAGGCAGTAAGTAAGGTATGGAGCAGCGCATTTAACAAGGAGAAAACAAAATAATAGCACTTCTGTATACTGAATGAGGCAGGAGTCTTGCGAGGGGAAAAATATTTAATCATACAGTCGCATATAGGAACGATAATGCATATGCACAAGGGTTGGACACTTAAAGCTGTACAGATAGACTTAATTCTGGCATTTCCTAGCTTTTGAGTGTTGGCCTTTGCAAAATAATGTTGTAGCTTTTGTGTGTACTGAAGTATAATTGAAGAAAGCAAAACCATCCTTTGGGGCTGCAGTACAAGTTTTGTTCTCTACTCGTTGTGACAAAAGGGTTTGTAATGTTTTACTGTCTGCATGGAAGCTCGTGTGTAGGCTTTCCCTAAGTACACATGGCACGGTATTAGGGAGACCCACAACAGATGACTGAGCCATTCTTTAAACCCTGATTAGTTGTCATATGCAATCCCAAATTTGATGGGTTTCACATAGATTTATAAACAATTCATTACTTCACTAGTTAACCACAACTATTCCTCACAATGGCTCAAAAGCATCAGTCTTCATAACTGCCCACATACATCAAGACAAAAGTTTCTAGGTCCAGCCAATTTTGTGCTACAATAGGCCAAAAACAGGTTTGCAAAATGACTCCCAAGTGAAAGCAACTTCAGATTCTGAGAGATGTTTCACAAGTGATTCGACTTACTTTTTCTATAATTACTATATACTTTTGTCTTGAGTTGAATGTCCTAATGCATGTGGAATCTCATGTTGATGGTTTTAGTTTTGGTAAAATACTGGTAATTGAGAGAAAGATTACAAAACTAGATTTGTGATGGGAAGATACTGCTTCACCCTAAACAATGTAGAGACAAGTAATCGCTCTTTACAAAACAGTGATTTTTGTGATGATTTCCTGTTTTAGGAAACTAATTTAAGAGACATTAAGGAAGCCTGATTTTTTTCAGAGTTGTGCTCAGTAATAGAGAATTATTCAGCACCTCACTGGATCAAGCTCTAAATGTTGTCAAAGTTTCTGTTTTGCACTATGTCAAGGATTAGGCAAGTGTTTCACAAGGTTTGGTTTTCTTGTGTGTTACTAAGTAAAGCTGTAATGTAACTGGACAAGATTCTGACTCAGGCTAAGCTTCCTTCACATAATTCTGGCAGTACAGAATAGACAGTGAGTACCTATGGTGAACCTACACAGGTTATGGAAAATCACCCAACGCTATGGGGCTGATGGATAAGCCTCATACCACTTTCCTGCATGGTCCTCAATCTAGGAGCGTGTTGGGAGGAGTAGCCAGGAAAGGAAGGGGTGTGATACACATGCATGCAGGAGCGATTGACACATTCTTTCTTTTGGCTCTGCTGAGCTACAAAAGAGCCAATTGGCAGCTGCCATAAATTGGAGCAGTCCCAAGAAGCATGTTGGCCTTAGAGCAGCCCATAAATCCAGGATGCTTTCTGCAAAGCACAGCACAAGGTCTAGTCCCTTGCTTTACTAACCTATAACAACTACTTAGTGGTTAAAGTAGCTTATTGTGTTTTCTGTTTAAATAAGATACATGACCTATTCTGTTATTTTAATAGAATATTTTGAGCTGACAGAAATCAGTTGTGTTTTGGGGCACAGTTGCAAGCCTGTATTGCATAGCCTTTGAATTTGCTACCTATCAACAGGAAAATGTCTAATTGGTACAGAGTTGCACTGAAATCAAAGCAATGCACATCAAATGTTAAAATTCAGCCACTGTAGACCTAATGCAGTGTCTTTAAATTAGACATGATTCTTGTTAGGGTAGAAACTATGCTTACCCAGAGCTGATGAAAACACACCTGTTTTATTTCAGAACGTACAGTACTCTCATTACTCAATGTTAGGGTAGCTTGTTATTCAAATGGCTGGTAAAACACATTTTATCCTGCCTAAGTAGGATTTTGACTAGTCAGAATAAAAAAGGACAAATATTAAATTAGTTGGCAATCTTACTTTGATTAGTTTGCTCAAATCCAAAAGATGTTTCTTTAGAATCTGAATAAGATGTTTCACTTTATATTTATCCCTTGGCTATTGGTAAATAGTATTTGTTCAAAGTCAAATAAAGATAAACATCTGATCATTCAGTGGATCCTACCTGACTTACCCTATTGTTGTCCTCAGCTCACAGGCTCAAATCCGTGCTCCAACACTGACCTAAAGCTTGTAATGATCCTGTAGTTCTTTCAGTCATGCCTCATGTTAAGCTTGCATCTCATCTGTTTACTATGAACCCTGCCAGTCTCTACCCTTTGTATACTCACATGGTGAGATTTTAACTACAATAATGGTATTTGGAAGATCTCTGTCATCAGAAATGCTAGTGAAATACACACCTGGACTGAGTTTTCTATTCTACGTGTAGCTGTAAATGGTGGACTGTGCAAATACATTACATTTTTCAGAATAAAGTAATTATTTTAGGAGTCTTGAATTTTCTAAACATGGACATAATTTGAGGCATTTCCTAAATGGAAGAAGGAGATTGTTGTTGTTAAACTGGTAGTGACACAACATCTGCAAAGAAATGCCAGAGTTATAGTGCTATATATACCCTTGTAGCTACAGAAAGCAGGTGTTCAGATGTGCCCTGCCTGTAGCTCTGTAAAAATGGTGCAGGCAGTACAGAAATGTTCTTATTTGAAACAGGAACTTCTCTGTAGTACTATGTTTTCTAGTGCCATGTGTAACATATGTACAGTTATGTGTAGCACTACAAGAATCTCTCCCCTAGCATCCCACAGTAGTTCATTTTCTGCCCACATGCAAGGCTGGAGGGGAGAAACGTGCTCCATGACAGCCCAATGTGGGGGCAGAGCTGCAGCCCAGCCAAGATGTGGGGGAGGGAGGGTGTTGCATCTCTGCTCACTACAGCAGCAGGAAAGATACTTTCAGGCTGGTGGCAGCAGAAAGGGTCAGCGAGCTGTCAGAGTGGAAGACGGTCCCTAGGGCACTAGTGGGCTCTCCCCAAGCTGTCGGAGGACCCTCTCTCTTGCTAATCACTGGCAGCTTACCCAGTGGTCCCCTTTCCCTGGCAGGGGAAAGGGCAGTTTGTCAGTGATTGAGCTTACTGACAAGGTGTCCATGGTGGGCTGGGGGCAGGGCAGATGCACAACGAAACAATCCCCTATGGCTCTCCTGGCTTCAGAACACACCTTTGCAGAGACTTTCCGGTGCTCCAAACATATGTGCATCCCAACTAGTGCTATGTTTTTTGTAAAATACTACAAATGTAGTGCTACAAATGTATGTCTGTCCACAGCCAAAGAGGTAGTTATACTTTCTCAGAGCCTGACCCTTGGTTAATCTGAGCTGCTCTCATCTAATCCTTAGTTTGATTAGGGCCAGATCAACTTCCAGAAGTATTTAAGAACAATTGGAAGCCATTTGGAACATATTTGTAGGGACTGCTACAGCAGTCAGGGATCAGTAGGAGAAGAAGTCCAAGGCAGGATTTATAAGTTATCTATTTAATACTGAATGGTAGTGGTGATTGTGGAACTTCATTCCTTTCTGTAGCAAATTACTCCAGGGGAGTGGCATTTTCTAGTGTTGTTCATAGGACCAGGAATCAGGAAGACCCAATTCTATTCTCAACTCAAGTTTTTTGCTTTAAAAATGGTTGTATTATGTCAGTTAATAACTATGTGAATGATTTGTGACTGACTTGATATGCTACTGTTGATTTAATTATTCTTTACTATTCTTACTATAAAAATGAAAGTAAGGATTAGAGTTGCAGAGACTAGATGTCAGGCATCATTTGTAATATTGTCCACAACACTATGCAAATATATTGTTTGTGAAGCTAGAGTAACATTAGCAGCAACAGTAGGGGCGAGCTGAAGTCCTTGATCATAAAGAATCTCCCCTCCAAAGCAATGTAGAGCCAGATTCAAGAAGGACTCCAGTGCCTAAAACAGACCTGAGACAACTTCAGAAGCATAACATAAAAACATGATTAGACCAACCTCTTGCAGCTTGAATCATGAAGGGACCTAAGCTCATAAGGTGCCTCCCAAAGCATGCTCCCAACTGGGTGCGTCTACATGTTCATTAATGCACTTTTGCTACTTCACATTAAATGTAGTATTTCTAGGCATCTATACATGTGGCCCAGGCAGTGAAGGGGGGGAGAGGCCCCTCCGAGCCACCCTAATTAAAGCACCCAGAGCATGTCATGCATCAGTGTCCCCAGGCTTCAAAATGGCAGCAGGGGTGCTTTATCTAAATCTCATCAAATGAGCATTAGGTAAAGCATCCTTACCACCATTTTGAACTGCAAGGACACTGATACATGAGATGCAGAGACTGGCTGGAGTGCAGTAATTACCATGTTCTAACAGATTCAATTAATCAAGTCTGCTCTGATGTACTGTAATTACAGTGCATCAGAGCAGCCTTCACATTCATGTATAGGCATCCTCTAATGTGAGGTACTAACTAAATGCACATTAGGCTGCCCTAATTCATGGTAACTAAAGCGCACACTTTTTTAGTGATGCTTAATATGCAGTAGCCTAATTTTACTGTGCATTTGCATATTAGAGTGATTTTTACCATGGCACTCTAATGAGCAGTCAAATAGGTTACTCCACATTAGACCACACGTGTAGATGCTCCTTCTGAGTGCCCTAAGCAGTAGGCTACAGAGTTGAGCTCTGTTATGCTTGCTTTCCTTCTGGTCCCATGAATATTGCTTTCTTGGCTGCACACTGGCCCAACTTCAAGAGGGGAGGAGTATTGGGGAGGAGTATTGTTTAGGGCACATCCCTGGAAGTGGGTGATATATATTTTTACTCTCTTGGGCTTAGGAGGGCATTTAACAGAGCTCTCTCACTTCTTAGGTGAGTGCTCTAACTACTCAGCTAGGATGTAATAAACACCATCTCCTCCTCCTCTTTCTCTCTCTCTCTTCTTTTAAAGCATGATCCATGCTCAGTTCTGTCAAAAATATCGTGTAAAGCCCACCCTCTGGAGGGAACTCTGGTTCCTAAGTAGACAGAGGCATCTCACTGGTAGGCCTCAATCAATCACCTGAGATCCAGGGGAGATGCAGGAAATTTAGCAGGGTTAATTAGCCTGAGTAAAGTGCCATTTCTTGCTTCAGCACAGATGTGCTTTGTGATGTATAATATGCCCTAAAAGTTGGATGTTATGGCATCTAAACTCCTTTTTTAGATCTGGCCCTTACTAATTAATTGCATGATCCAAAGCCCATTATAGTCAATAAAAAAGATTCCCCACTGACTTTTGTGGGCTTTGCATCAGCCCCTAGAACCCTGATAGAGGAGAAAAGAGGAAGATCATGAATTACTTTCCCAAAAATCTAACCCTTTTAAAAACCAATAAATTTTGGTGTTCTTTTTTCTGACTTCTGGATTTTTTGAGCCTTTAGCCAGCACTAATTTAATGTTTTCAAACTTTTCTCTGCAACCATGAATAAATGTACCACTTTAACAAAAGCATAGATCAAGGATTTTTTTTCTTTCTTTTTAAGAAAGGAAACATTGGAAGAAGGCCAATGTGGTGCCTATCTTCAAGAAAGGGAGGCAAGTGGATCCGGCAAACTACAGACACATCAGCCTGACCTTTATCCTGGGCAAGGTCTTGGAAAAGATTATCAAGGAGGCCATCCTTAACAGACTAGTTGATGGCAATTTCCTGAGGGATACCCAGCATGGGTTTGTTGTGGGTAGATCTTGCTTGACCAATCTCATTTCCTTCTACGACCAGGTGACATATCACCTGAACAAGGGAAAGGAGATTGATGTCATATATCTTGACTTCAAAAAAGCCTTCAATCTGGTATCCCATGATCACCTCTTGGCAAAACTGGCCAACTGCGGCCATGGGTCCACCATCGTCTGTTGGCTGGGGAATTGGCTCTGTGGTTGGACCCAGAGGGTGGTAATTGATGGAAGTCAATCATCATGGTGCCCTGTGACAAGTGGGGTCCCCCAAGGCTCTGTCCTTGGGCCCATAATGTTCAATATCTTCATTAATGATGTGGACATTGAAGTCAGAAGCAGACTGGCCAAGTTTGCCGATGACACCAAACTCTGGGGTAAAGCATCCACACCTGAGGACAGGAGGGTGATCCAGGCTGACCTTGACAGGCTCAGGAAATGGGCAAATGAGAACCTGATGGTGTTTAACACCAAAAAATGCAAGGTTCTCCACCTTGGGAGGAAAAACCTGCAGCATCCTTAAGGTTTGGCAGTGCTAGGCTGACTGGCACTATGGATGAAAAGGGCTTGGGGGTCATGATTGACCACAAGATGAACATGAGCCTTCAATGTGATGCTGTGGCTAGTAAAGCGAGCAAAACGCTGGCTTGTATCCATAGATGCTTCTCAAGTAAATCCCAGGACGTCATTCTCCCGTTGTACTCGGCCTTGGTGAGGCCGCAGCTGGAGTATTGCATCCAGTTTTGGGCTCCACAATTCAAAAAGGATGTGGAGAAGCTTGAGAGAGTCCAGAGAAGAGACACACGCATGATCAGAGGTCAGGAAAACAGACCTTACGACAACAGGCTGAGAGCCATGGGGCTCTTTAGCCTGGAAAAGTGCAGGTTCAGGGGTGATCTGATGCCCACCAGTTTCTGGGGGAATGTTTGTTCACCAGAGCGCCCCAAGGGATGACAAGGTCAAACGGTTATACACTTCAGCAAGACCGTTTCAGGTTGGACATAAGGAAGAATATCTTTACTCTCCAAGCCCCCAAGATCTGCAATATCCTGTCATCAGAGGTGGCTCAAGCACCCACACTGAATGCCTTCAAAAGAAATTTGGATGCTTATCTTGCTGGGATCCTATGACCCTACCTGACTTCCTGCCCCTTGGGTAGGGGGCTGGACTCGATGATCTTCCAAGGTCCCTTCCAGCCCAAATGTCTATGAAATCTATGAAATTAGATAGAAAGAAAGTTGAGATTCTGGGGTAGTCTGATTGCAGCAGCTGTGGCTTTAGGGAAAACACCAAGACTCAAATAGCTGGCAACAGTGCTAATGACATATCTGTGCACACAGACAGCAACAGGGTATTTTTAAAGGAAGTTCTTTATCCTCTCTGTGGTTTGTTGGCTTTCTGTATGTTTGCTTGGTATAGTCGAAGCCATGCCTTGTCTACCCAATGCTCACTAGATAGAAGCTAGGATGCCAGCAGCCATTTTAAATCTCTGACGCTAAAGCATTTTCTGCTGATTTGCTGCTGCTGACTTTTTATTTAGTTAAGAGGCTATATATGCTCCATGTTTCTGCTTTTGTCTTCAATATTTCCAACAAAGTTGCAGTGTCAACTCTATTTCCTGGTATTTTTATACATAAATATCATAGAATAACTTTGAAGTTCTTGTTAGAACAAAAGAATGTCTGTGCTACGACTTAACATGTCTAAATGCAGGAGATACGGTTTTTTTACCTCATAAATCCCAAGCCAGATGCTTGTACTTTTGTCAAAACCTGGTAATTCCAACATGCCTTTGGGAAACCTGTAAGACCACAGATATATTCCGGACTGACAGCGGGGTGTGTGCATGATACAGGGTTTAATCAGCCCTAAACCGAAGTGATATTTTTTAAAACCCACTTCTTCAATTTAGGGCCCCCATTTCATCTACACACACCCTGATTTCCTATCTATAAGTTCCTAAGTAACAGGCTGGGCAGACCTCCTGTATTCTGAAGAGAAATTCCAGCACAACCCAAAATGGTTAAAGAAGTACAGTCTCTCTTCACCCTGCTTAGAAAGCAACCTGTAATAAGCAGTGCTAGTGATGGAAACCAAATGTGCCCTTCTGTGCAGTGTCCAGGTTGTACGTCCCAACCTGCAGTCATTCCCATCCCCTCCTGTGCTCTGATCTATGTAAAAATGTTACTCTTACAATGTGAGTAACTGTCTCTTCCTTATTCTCTTGGGCCTGTTTTACCGTCAGCACGCCAGTGCTAGATCAACCAGAATTTGGCCCTGTGTTTGCAATGGAGCCTCTTGGTCTTAAGCATGATTATCAAAAGAGACAGTATCCGAGGAACCAGTTGTATGGAATTTGAATATATGAGTTATAATTCTTCAGGGATTTGAATAGGATTAAAATGCAAACCATTAATGCAGAAACGTTAGTTCATTGAAGACTGCAGATTTTAATGATAAATCACGTGCATGATAATTTTTTTTTAGGCTTATGATTAATTTATAAAATGGCCTTGATAGCATCTAAGTGGTGATATCTTTCTTGCATTGCCAGGAAGATATTTTGACCTAGTATTTAATGAGATACTGAAAAATTCTTTAAAGATAATTAACTGGCACATGTTTCTTAATATCATTCTGCTTCTATCTTCTAGTTTCAATTCCCATTATATAAGCTGGAACTATATTACGGATCCTTTAACAACAGTGAGCCAAATCCCCAGCCCATCTAAATTGTCACAGCTTCTTTGAAGTCAACAGGCCCTCGTGCCTTTAGTCATATCACACGCACATGGAGTTCAGGGGCAACATAACTCAAGGAAAGATAGAGATTAGCCCTGGCCCATCACTCATGCAGTTTGTTGGCCAAGTGTGGGGTCAGTCTTGATCTGATGGACAATTCTTTTTCCTGCTTTGTTGAACTCATGACAAGATATGCTATGCAGAAAGATCCTTGGTCCTGTGTTTGCTTCCTTAAGAGCTCAGCCCCTGTGGTAGGTCCATTGTTGAAGTGTATAGAATTTGGATGGGTCACTTTTTCCTTCTCTCCCTCTCCCTTATTTCTACCCTTTCCCTTTCAACATTTATGGAACGCACATCATTGAGATGTCAGCTCTAAGAAGGGGATAGCTATACTCTACTCTATAACCTTAATATGCAATATACAATGCTAATAGTTCTATTTGCCTTTATGAATTGCATGCCCTTTTTGTGATTGTTTAGTCAGGAGACATCCAGTAGACCAGCAGGTGGACAAGGTCCTGACAGAGCTTTTCACTGCTGTAGTGATCCATTATTTCAACCTCTTTATGTCTCAGATTTTTATCCATTAAGTCTTTAGTACAATAACCTTGAGATTAAAGGGTAGTAGCCAGGATGACCAGAACAATAGATCTTATCATCCCTATATCTGACTGACGAACAAACCAAATAATTTTTATATTAATATGTTGAAGATACTGTAAGAGATTCTTCAGCATCCCACAGGACTCCCACTTTCAATAGTAAATATAAATGACTCAGCTGCAGAAGCAGCTCACCATTTGCAAAAGGATTTTTTTCATGGAAAAATCCAACCTGCTTGTACTTCAAATAGTTGAACTATTGCTGCGTATTCATAAATGCGTTTAATTTATTAGTCTACACTGAATTCATTAGACCTGGTCATGGAGACGCTCTATCTAATATATAATCTAATAGATTGCAGGGCCTGTCTCCGGAGTCCTTTCTCATTCTGTTGTTTACAACAGCTCCTCTTAATTCTATCAGACTAAGAGGTATGACAAAATCTCTGTTTTAATATCCATTTTTTCAAGCATCTACGAAGGAAAAACTTACTGTGCTATAGGCTGAGAATTAGAATGCATCAATTTAACTCTAGATGTGTATTTAGTTTTCAGGTTTTGCAAGAAAATGTGTGTTTATCTGTTTTCTTATTCAAAGCATATAAAAGAAAACAGACGATAATACTGGTAATCTTAGAAGATACGATTTCTATATAATAAATAGAAATTTGGTTGTTTTAAACAAAGAATATATTAACTGAAATATATATATAGGTTCATATTTAAATGTAGGAGGCTAGGTGATGGTACACCTAAAAGCTACATTTTGGTTTTGCTGAACTCAGTAGGAGTTTCTCTATTAACTTCATTGAGACTAGCATTTAGGTTCTGATTCAGCAAACCACATAAACATATTTAAATTTAAACATGTCCTTCAGCTCATTTGTATCCAGCAGATCACTTGGGTATGTAATGTAGTCTCATCAAAGTCAACAGAAAATCAATAGAATTTAAGTTTCTGCTCAAATTTAAACAAATGCTTAAGTATTTTGCTGAATTAGGACGTGGGCTCTCAGTTCCCAATCCTCCATGTATTGCCCAAACTGAGAAGTTAGATGGGCACTGGATAAAAATGGTAGGAATTTTCCCCATAGATCATGTAGCAGCTTCCTTGAAATAGCATTTCAGAATTATAGAAGCTGTACAGCTGGAAGAGCTTCTGTGACTTCATGTATAGCATTCACCTTAGTGGGGAGGAGTAGGAGGATCTATGTACAGTCCTCCCTTCCTCTGCCTTCTCCTCATCCCAGCCTTCCTGGACCTTGTCCACACCTTATGTGGACTGCCAAGTAGGAAGCTCCCATAGTGATTTTTCTGGCTCTTGCAGAGTTTTCCATCTCTCTCTGAAATGGCTGAATCATCCCTGCCTGAAAGATTTATCCCAAGAGCTCATAAAAATAATTCTAAAGAGCAACTGTTTTACTTCAAAATGGATCAGTTTTGCACCAAAATACTGCTGTCTCCCTTCGTGGTTGTCGGGAAAATGCTTTTACTTGAGACAACAAAAGCATATGAACCGATCCTCCTCCTCCTTCTCCTATATAGTACACACATACACAGGGAAATTTCCCTAGTAAGCTTGGGCAGGGAGGGGGAAAGTCTTTGTTAAACTAGTCCAAGCACACTGTGCTGTGGATAGACCATGTTGTGCTTCAACATTGGCTTATTTTATAAAAATAGCTGGGCAATGGGTGTCTTTTCCTGCAATTGTTAGAAACTCTTTGGATTCTGAGTATTTATTTGCTCGTTTTAAATTCACCACTCTGCCACTGAGATAATGTAAACCAATCCCCAAAAGCCAAAGCCACTGTGTACAATAGTGCCCGATTACTAGATGCAGATAAACCCACAAATATTCTGTTTATACAAATGCCTGTTGGCACAGGCGAGCATGGGGATATTGAATATACTATGGAAGCACAGCTACTTTGGAAGTCTGCCCCTTACACCCAGATGGCTGGAGCCCCTTGGTAGGCAGGGGAAAGCATGGAGCCAGACAAGGAGCAGCCACACAAAGGGAGAGGGGCTACCCCTTTCTGTGACACCGCTGCCACCATCTCTGGCTGATCTGGGGGAGGGGCATTGCAGAGCTGCTCCTGCCCCACTGCAGCTGGGAGCTGTGGAGAATGACTGTGCAGGCTTCTGGGCTCAGCTGGGGACAGCAGCAGTGGCACACAGTTTCTTCTTTCCAATGCCTGCTTCCCATTGGTGGCAGGAGGGACCTGTGAACCACTGGTGAGCCCAGCACCCTGCACAGTCACAGCCGGTAGCTGGAACAGGTCAGGAACATATCTGAAGCTTCTGTGTCTACACCTGTTTAAAAATATGGCCCAAAATGCTCTGTGGCATTCTACTGCAAGACCACCAGAGGGGGGCATGCATTAAATAACTAAACCTCTTTCCACTTGGTTGTGTACAAACAATAAAGAGCCATTCCTATTAGTTAATGACAGGGGCAGTACTAGTCTCTTCCCAGTAGACAGAAAACTGTGGGAGCTGTGCAGACAAAAGCGGGCCAAGCTGGGCTGGGCCAGATTGGGAGTGCTGCGCCTTTGCAGACTGTGGGTAGGAACGGGGTAGGCTCATCTGTGTTGGGTGGGTGGTAGCAGCTCAAGGGGAGGTAGGGGGCTTGGACATGGCAGTGTTGGGGGGGGTATAGGGGGCCTAAGGTGAATTTTGGGATGGCTGTAGCCCCTCAAGTCCCTCCCTAATGCCACCCCTGGTTTATGCTCTAAATGATAGGATAATAGTAATACATACTAAATAGTGAATCAATCCTGTAAGAAAGAACCCCATGAATCTTTATAAATAAAACTGACAAAGTCAGTAAGAAAAACGTGTTCATTTTTCATGTAAGTATCTTCTGTGCCAGGGTCATCAAACTCATTTGATCTCATGGCCTGGATCCAAACCATGCAGCTCTTTGTAGGCCAGATCCAGACCTACCTCCAGCATCAGGGCAAGGAGAAGCAGCAGCATTAACCTCTGTGGCTGCCCAAGCCACTTGTCTGTCTCCCCTGCAGCCCTTAACTGGGTTAGTGCACTGGGTGTCAGCCCTTTGCTAAGCAGTTGACAAGGGCTGGGAGCAGTTATGGTTTGAGCATGTGCTTCATCCTCCTAGTGCAGACAATTCCCCCTGGTTCCCTGTCCATGGCTTAGCCAGGCCAGCAGCCAGCATCCATCTTCTACAGCTGACATTGCAGAGCACAGCAAACAGGCAGCTCCCAGCTCACAAACACAAGGACCTAGGCAGGATCAGCATGGATTTCAGATATCAGTGGCAAGGGAAGTGACAGTGGTGTTCACCCCTCCACCAAATTCCCAGCCCCTCCAAGAGCCCCCTGGACTAGATCACATGGCTCCATGGGTTGGATGTGTCCTACATGCTATATGTTGGACACTTCTAGTATGGACCATGTAGATTATAGGGTAGAAAAACTTTGTTCTAAATGAGGTATTTGGTCACAGTCCATTAACCCTGCCAGTAAGATAGCCATAATATTGTGCGAACCCCAAATCCATACTTGAACTGCTACTTTTACCACAACTCAGTGTATTTAACACTTTAGTCAACATATAAAACTAGCTGATAGAAACCATTAGTGAAATGAGCGATGCCCAGAAAGAATTTGCCTCTTATATTAATGGAAAGTAAAAAAAAAATTGGATTCTTTAAACCTGTAATACAAGAACATGCATCAGCCCACCAAGTAAGCTATATGCAATATATTTTAACTATCTATGTAAAGTTTAGAAAGACAAGAAAGTTAGAAGTAAAATTCTGGAAGTAAAATCATTATTAAAGGCTTGCAGAATCTTGCAGTCTTATACCTGTTCTTCACTTTACCAACTTCAATAGTCCCATTGAAACCAGTCAGGTTACCAGTACTTAAGAACAAAACCATGAAGGAGTAGAGCTCAAGTTGAAATCCTTCCTTTGGAGCAAGGAACTAATTCCATCATTAACATATAACTCTAGATTTTAAATAGTTCAATCAATTGTAAAATAGCTGAATATTTTTGCAGAATAAACATGCATCCAAGATTTTCAAATATAGATTGTGCTTTTGGGTACCCAACTTCACTTCTTAAAAGGCCCTGTGTTCTACAAAATTCAAGGTATTTCATAGATTTCATAGACATCAGGGCTGGAAGGGACCTCGGGAGATTATCGAGTCTAGCCCCCCGCCCAAAGGGCAGGAAGTCAGCTGGGGTCATAGGATCCCAGCAAGATAAGCATCCAATTTACTCTTGAAGGTGTTCAATGTAGGTGCTTGAACCACCTCCGCTGGCAGATTGTTCCAGACCTTGGGGGCTCGGACAGTAAAGAAATTCTTCCTTATGTCCAGCCTGAAACGGTCTTGCAGGAGTTTGTGACCGTTCGACCTCGTCATCCCTTGGGGCGCTCTGGTGAACAGACGTTCCCCCAGATCCTGGTGGTCGCCCCTGATAAACTTATAGGTGGCCATCAGATCACCCCTGAGCCTACACTTTTCCAGGCTAAAGAATCCCATGTCTCTCAGCCTGTCATCGTAATTTCTGTTTTCCTGACCTCTGATCATGCGCGTGGCTCTCCTCTGGACTCTCTCAAGCTTCTCCACATCCTTTTTGAATTGTGGAGCTGAAAACTGGATGCAGTACTCCAGCTGCGGCCTCACCAAGGCCGAGTACAAGGGGAGAATGACGTCCCGGGATTTGCTCGAGAAGCACCTATGGATGCATGCCAGCATTTTGGTCGCTTTAGTAGCCACAGCATCGCATTGCAGGCTTATGTTCATCTTGTGGTCAGTGATGACCCACAAGTCTCTTTCTTCTGTAGTGCTATCCAACATAGCACTGCCGAGTCTATAAGGGTGCTGCAGGTTTTTCCTCCCAAGGTGGAGAACCTTGCATTTTTCAGTGTTAAACACCATCAGGTTCCGTTTGCCCATTTGCTGAGCTTGTCCAGGTCAGCCTGGATCACCCGCCTATCTTCTGGCGTGGATGCTTTGGCCCAAAGTTTGGTGTCATCGGCGAACTTGGCCAGTCCACTCCTGACTCCAATGTCCACATCATTAATGAAGATGTTGAACAGTATGGGTCCAAGGACAGAGCCTTGTGGGACCCCACTGGTCACAGAGCACCACGATGAGTGACTGCCATCAATTACAACCCTCTGGGTCCGACCACAGAGTCAATTTCCCAGCCAGCGGATCATGGTGGAGCCAAGGCCACAACTGGGTAGTTTGGCCAAGAGGTGATCATGTGATACCAGATCAAAAGCTTTTTTGAAGTCAAGATATATGACATCAATCTCTTCTCCCTCGTTGAGGTGATAGGTCACCAGGTCGTAGAAGGAAATGAGATTGGTCAAACAAGACCTAGCGGCAACAAACCTGTGCTGGCTATCTCTTAGGATGTTAGCCTGGGCCAGTCCATCAAGGATGGCCTCCTTAATAAACTTTTCTAAGAACTTCCCCAGGATAGGAGTCAGGCTAATGGGCCTGTAGTTAGCCAGATCCACTCTCCTCCCTTTCTTGAAAATCGGCACCACATTGTCCTTCTTCCAGTCTTTGGGCACTACACCAGAGCACCAGGAGTTTTCAAAGATCTGTGCCAGGGGCTGGGCTATGACGCTCCCCAGCTCCTTGAGTACCCTGGGGTGCAGATTGTCAGGGCCGGCTGACTTGAAGGTATCCAGCTTCTCAAGGTGTTCCTTCACAAGGTCAGCATTTATGGAGGGTAGGTGATCCCCATCACCCGGATCTCCCTGTCCCATAGCAGGCATGGGCATCCCATGGGACTGATGAAAGACTGATGCAAAGTACCTATTTAATAGGTTGGCTTTTTCCTGGGCATCAGTTGTCAGTTGTCCCATCTGGTTTAGCAGGGGTCCAACGTTGCCCTTGCTTTTCCTCTGGCTCCCCACATATCTGAAAAAGGACTTTTTGTTGTCCTTGATGCCTGAAGCTAGTTGGAGTTCAGTTGCAGCCTTGGCTTTCCTGGTTTGCTCCCTGCAGGACCGGACCAGTGCAGAATAATCCTCCTTGGAGGTGAATCCCGTCCTCCATCCTTTGTAGGCTTTCCTTTTTAGCCATAGGAGGTCCGCTAGGTCCCTGGAGAGCCAGGAAGGCTGCTGTGCCCTCTTGCTGCCTTTCCTCTGTGTTGGAATAGATTTAGCTTGTGCATTGAGGATCGCTTCCTTGAGAAGCAACCACTCTTCTTGAACTCCCATCTCCCTGGTGTCATGGTCCCTAAGGGCCTGACCGACAAGCCTCTTGAGCTTGTCAAAGTTAGCTTTTCTGAAGTCAAGGACTTCTGTGTTGCTGACTGACTTGCCAGCTTTACGGTGGATGGTGAAGGTGATCAGCTTGTGGTCACTGTCACCCAGCTTCCCATCAATCACTAGGTCGCCGATTAGGTTGTCCCCTGTAGCCAGTACCAGGTCGAGCAGCGCTTTGCCTCTCGTTGGCCCATAGACTTCTTGAGTCAGGTAGAGGTCATCCACACACGAGAGAAAGCTTTGCGACTGCTCAGATTTTGCTGAGTGATCTTCCCACGAGATGTCCAGGTAATTGAAGTCACCCATGACAACCAAAGTCCTGGAGCAAGTGGCCTCAGTCAGTTCCCGGGCAAACTCCTGGTCAAGCTCAGGACTTTGAGTGGGAGGTCTGTAGTAGACGCCCACCGTTGTGTCCCCTGTGCTGTATTCCCCACGAATTTTTACCCAGAGGGTCTCTAGCTGTCCATGCTGGTCGCCAACATCAGCTTGCAGGGACATGTAGCTTTCCTTCACATAGAGAACTACACTCCCGCCCCTTTTGTCAACATAATCGCTCCTGTACAGGGTATAGACCTCTATACCCATGGTCCAGTATGGGTGGAGTCCCACCAGGTCTCCGTTATCCCAATGACGTCATAATTCTTTGCACTGAGCAGGAGGATGAGCTCTTCCTGCTTGTTGCCCACGCTCCTGGCATTAGTGTACAGGCAGGCAAGTGTCCCCTTGGGGGCTCTTGCCTTGCCCACAGATTGTGCCAGGGGTGGGCTCCCTTAAGTGCCTTAGTCTGCTGCCTTTGGAAGGGTTGCTCAGTGGGCCAGCAATGGCAGTAGTCCCCCCATCCCCCAGTGGGCTTAGTTTAAAGCCCGGTGGAGCAGGTCAGCCAGCCTGGCTGAGAAGAGTCTCCTCCCCAGGGCGGAGAGGTGGAGGCCATCTCTTCCCAGCAGCTCGCTGCCTCTCTCGCCAAAGAGCGGGCTGTGGTCATGGAAGCCAAAGCCTTCCCGATGACACCAGCTCCGCAGTCTTTGGTTGACTGTGTGGATCCTCCTCTCCCTCCTCAGCCCATAGCCCGAGACTGGAAGGATCGATGAAAACACCACCTGAGCTCCCAGACCCCTAAGCCCCGCTCCCAAATCCCTGTAGTGCCTCATGACCTGGCTGGGGGTGCTCCGAGCCATGTCATTGGTGCCCATGTGAATAAGGAGCATGGGATAGTGGTCTGTGGGCCGGAGGAGCTGTGGGATCCTCTCCGCAATGTCTCGGATACGGGCCCCCATCAGCTGCATGCTCCAAATTTTGGTGCATGGTGCATGTTCAATTAATAGCATAGGAACGAGATAAAAAGTAATTACACACATTTTGTGGAAGAACTTTGTGGGTTATTCCTTGTTTTGTAATGCCACTAATTGCCACTAATTGCTTTAACATGTGGCTGGGTTACAACTTAAAGATGTGATTAACCGTAAGATGTGGCAGAGACCTGAGAGAACTCCTTGAGCAATAAATGCCCTCAAAGAAAGGCACTCCTCTCTTCATATGTAAATAGGGCTCTGTCCCTGCTTACTGTTGGAAAAGGTGGTGCTTTTATTGTTTTTCAAAAAATACAGTACACAGTCAACCATCAGCAGGAGACGGTGTTGTAGGCAGCAGTAAAATACCATGTATTCCCACTTTTGTACTACCCACTACTATATAGACAGCAGTAAAATACTGTCTTCTAATGCCCACTTTTCTAAGTTTTGCTTTAATCTGAGCAGATACAAAATTGAGTATTCTTCATCAAATTAGTAAATGTTGTTGATAGCATTGCCAGCTCAGTAAATGGCTTTATTAGAGTTAGAAAAGCCTTTCTATGACAAAGTATAGCTAAACATGTCAGGAAGGCAAAAGCATGCAAATAAATTAAGTGTCATGTTGCTGAAACAGTGAACTATTGAGAGGTGAGCTAGGTGCTGTAAGTGTCTCATACTTGGAGCACAAAGCCACACCTGTCTCCTTGTGCTAGTATGGCACAGAAAAAGCTGACTGTAAAGAAGGAGCCCGTGTAGATTGCAGCTGATGGGGCTCCCAACCTCAGGGGTGCACCACGTGCTCCCATGGGTGGGAGTCCCATCACCCAATTTGGGCTCCCAGCCATGACAGCTTGTTACTTGCCAGTACTTGATGCCTGGAAAAATGACTAAAAACAATGGGAAATCTGCCAGGGCACACCTGTCTCTTCTATGCTTGTTTTGTTTTAGTTCATGTAAAAACACATATAATAAGTTTTATTACGGAGGAACAATTGAAAAGGCAAGATGTTGTTTTAATAGTATAGAGGCACAGGATTTTTCTGTGATATCTTAGAAATACTTCAACAAAAAAAGTGGGAAGTTGATTCCAGATTTATTTCACTCTTCCCACTGTGATCATCAGTTTTCATTTTTGTTGTTTTGTTGTAATATACCAAGGAAAACAAGTCCAACACAACGAGTCAGGCACACTAACCAGCATTTACCAGTAAACTATTGTAGATGTTTTTCAAAGAGTTTTTCTGCTGTCTGTGCATGAATGATGAAACATTTTATTTCCCTGTCCTGTAGGTATGCTGGCAATAGTGAACATTTAAAAACCACAAATGAAAATATATTTTGTTCCATGCCAAAAATGACAGAGTTGGAAAGTATGGCTATAATACAAATATATAATTTTCATGGTGTGCTTCTGTTTCTTAGCAGAAATTTGTCCCAAGCACAATCCTTCCCAGGCTCTCCAGTATTCATAGCAATTTTAGTCTGTGTAATCCATTCTTGGCTATTTTTCACCTTTAGACAAAATCAGTTCCTTCATTTTAATTTATGATAAGTAGCCCCTTGTATTTTTTATTATTATTCTGCTGAGTATTTTTGGCATCTAGAAGGACATTCTGTTCGAAAAGTTGATCTTTTCCTCATATGCTGCTTTCCCAGAAATACAAAGCAAACACCAAATAATATTTGCACCCATCTTGTAGCTACTGAATCAACTTTTTCACGGGAGATGAAGGGTGACCGCTGCCAAATAAATGTCACTGGAAAAGTTCCCATGTTCATCTTTCCCGTTCTGGACCTCTGTCGCTTGCCCATCATCATCAGTTTGCAATGTGAGGAGGTCTCTATTCCCAGGCAGTGTCATTACAATCCTAAAACGCTAGGCTTGGGCTTAGCTCAGCTGAGAGAAGAGCCATTTTCAAGCCTACAATCCTGGGCCCAGCTCAGGGATTCTTCTAAATGCAGGGCTGTCCAACTGGTATTGCCCATGAGGCCTGTGCGCTCCCGCCCGCCTGCCCTTTCCCCCCATTTCTGCAGCTGCTGTAATGGCCAGTATCTCTTGGGGCCGCAGAGACCTCGGGGACCCTCGGGGTGCGGCACGTGCCCATCTGTGTCATGCCTCTGATAGGCTGGCTACGGCTGGGACTGACTACTCTGGGGGTTTTGCAGGCAGGGTCTTGTGCCCTCCCATGCCCTCTCCTGTGCGAACTCCGCGCTAACTCAAGCGCCTGTTCCCGCAGCTCTGGTTGCATGGCTCCCTGGGGGGCTGGGCCAAGTAGGGGCCTGGGCAGGGGCTTGACCTGGCCCGGCTCCACGCAGCCACCTCCTCTCAAGCAGTGAGGAGTTAACCCCTTCCCACCACAAGCCCACTTACTTCAGTATCTACTGCTGAAAAATCATTCCAAAATGTCTCAAACAACATACCCAAAAAGTATGCATAAACTGATAGTCTCTTGAAAATGTTGACCATATAAAAGCTTAAGTGATAGTGACAATATGATAAATCCAAGATCAAGAGATACCCTCTATCTCCTAATGCATTTCCCCAGGGCTCCTGGAAACATAAACCCACAGTTTTGGGTATCACCTAAAATATATAAAAAATGACAAGTTCTCCAGACGAGTGCCATGGGCAAGACTGTGTAACCCAGGAGGGTGAAGAATATTTTATACACAGGGGAACTACAGACAAATGGTGGAGTTGAACAGTCTCCCTACCTCTCTATCCACAGTTATTTCTTCTGAGATCTACCTTTCAGTTGTCCATTGCTGGAAAATTAGCACAAATATAATATGCCCTCCAGTATCCTATGAGTGAGACAGGATTATCACAGTTATCATGAGTAAAAATTTCATGACGTGCTGGTTCTTGTTTCATGGTTATTAGGAGACCACTGTTAAATCTTAGAAATAGGTGGACATGAAACTTTAAGAGATCTACTGAGTCGTCATTTCAGCCCCCTATCTTGGGTGATCACATCATATAATTCCTTTCATGAACTGAAGCTTAATAAATAGTAAAAATTAAAAAAAAGTTCATAGGCAATACTTACGAAATTTATATTTATTTATAAAATTATCTATCTACTTTTCTTGTTGGAGCACTTTGGTGGGTCAATGGTTATGAACACATCTTCAAGCCACTGTTTTGCAAATGACTGTGTTTCGCAGTAATACTGGGAGAACATTGACTTTATGTGGGGAAAAAAGAGTGCCAGTAGGATTCTAGAGTGTATCTTGCAATACTGAAACATTCTGTAATCTGCTGGGGAAAACATTTGCTGAACTCTAAGTGCATAGGATGCTTTTTTGAAGTCTACCCATGTGCTTGAATTAAATACATGCTTAAATAGTTTGCTGGCCTTGGGCACAAAGTGTTCAGCAACTTCCAGGATCAGTTCTATAGTGGTTTCCATGTAAAAATCTCAAAGTGTTTGACAAAGATACCTCAGTATTACTATCCCCATTGTACAGATAGGTAAACTCAGGCACAGGACTTAAGAGACTCAACCAAGACCATGGAGTGAGTCAATGGGAAAGCAAAGAATGCCTTTGATTTTTTAGTGTTGTTGTTCTGATAAAAAAATATAAATATATCCCCAATCCCTCCCTCCCTGCCCCTCCCTCCCCAACCAAACAAACCCTTACTTCTTGATTTTCAGGACATAATTTGCATAACTAATCTGCAAGGATTCGGGTTTTCCCTGATAAAAAATTGCAAATTCTCTGATTAAAATCACAAAATCTGTGATTAAAATGAAAGGACACTATATGTATAGGTATCAGTTGAACACAATGTTTTATTGACATAGTCACAGTTTTAAAGCAATCTGGGAGCCTACTGGTGCCTCAATTACTATAATAAAATAAATTCTAAATACCTATATATTTTGGCATTTGATTTTGGGCTTTTTATTATGGAAAATCAGAGCTCCTGCTGAGCACACTCTGTTCACCCCAGGGAATTATGCTCAAAAAAATTCAAATTTATACAAAAATTAATTGGTTTTTGGGGGTTTTTTTTGTTTTTTTACAAATTAAACTAAATACAACACTATTTGAACCTTTTTTAGAAATATATGCAGGTACTTTGTATTTGTGAAGGTCTGGGTTGGTGTGGGGTTTATGAGGACTTGTGAAGGGTTGTGGGCAGGTGTGGGGTTTGTGGGGGGAAGTGGTGTGGGATTTGGCCAGCAGCTCAGTGGTGGCAGGCAGACTGTGGGCACTTGGGGTGCCCATGACCACGGCAAGCAGAGCTCTGTCTGTCTGAGTCCCAGGGCCTACACATGCTGGCACAGAACTGGCCCAGCCTTCTGGCATGCACCTTTGGACCAGGCTGGGGTGGCTCCATTACAGAATGTGCAGATTGCAGCGCTGCAGATGGGAGCCACGCACCATTGGAATTGGTGGGCTCTGTGCCTCCATGGGTGGCTTCCTGCTGGAGTGCTGGAAGCCCAATGTGAAGGTACAGAACTGAGTGGCCCAGCCATGGGCTGTGTGCCTCCATGTGGGCCAGGCAGGCTGTATGCCTCCATATGGGGCTTCCAGCACTCCAGCGGGAAGCCGCACATGGAGGAAACAGGAGTTTGCCCAGCCCCATGGTGTATGACTCTGTGCCTCCATGTGTGGTTTCCTGCCCAGCTCAATGGCATGCAGCTACCAGTCCATCTGCCATTGAGCTGGGCTGGCCCTCTATGTGGGCCTTCCCATGGACACTTCCCTGTTCTCTCAGCCCCTACCTGCACATCCTCACCCTGCCCCCACCTGCCCCGCTGGTTCTTTCCACAGTCCCCAATTCCCCCTGCCCCAGCCATGGCAGTCACCTGCGCCCACCCTAGCCCTGCCAATGCCCCCCATCCCCAATTTGCAGTCCCCACAGCCCCACTGGAGGGAGCCTCCAGCTGCCCCCCAGCCCTCTGCAATCCCCAGTTACCCCAAAGGCTCTGGGAGGGAAAGCAAACCAGAGCCAAGCCCTGACTTAGAGTCTCAGGTCCCACCCTTTTCCCCCGTTTTCTCCCCCTCAGGACAGGGCTGAAGGTTTGCCGCCCTTTTTGCAAGAACCTCTTGCAGGCTGGAACTCTGCCAGCCTGTAGAGAGCTCTTCGCAAAAGTGGAAAATCTGTGAGTATGCCCGTTAAAATGAAAAACCCAATTTTTATCTGTTAAAAGGGAAAATCTGCATATTTTTCCCATTTTTCTGCAGGAAACAGAAAACCCAGATCCCTGCTAATCTTTAACAAAGCAGTAGTTGATAAAGTCTCAAAGTTATTTTACTTCCTTCTTTATGTAGAACCCCTGTTTCCATTACTAGTGCATGACAAGTGGGACTGCAAGTCACACCACCAAAGCAGCTTTATCTGATGAATAATCACCTGCCAGATAATGGATATTAAGAAACAGTTTGAGAATCCTGTAACTTAATCAAGGAATAGTTTATGGTATTACAAGAAATCTACATAAAACTGTATATTAGTAATTTTCTCTTCTTATCCATTAGTTGTTACAAGGCTTAAAGAAGTTTCTACATATTTTATTAGCTCAAGATGATAAAATTAACAAGAGATGCACTTTGCACTAAAAATATAAATTATTTAAGCAGCAGGCAATTATGAAAACAGAAATTGAGATTCTGTTTTACATAAATCGGGGCTGTTTAACTTTTGAGTGATGAGGACCACATCCTGCATAGGAACCCTGCTGCACTGCTGGTGAGGACCAAGCTGTGCTGCATGGACACCCCCACACCTGCTATATTGTGCAATGCTGTAGAGGTGTCTTTTCCCTCCCTTCCCCCTGTTGTACCATGCTATGCTACACCATGCAGGGGACATGGGCCCCACAGGTCATGCTGCTCCAACCCTCCTGGCCAGGATTGTGGGCAGGAAGTTGAAGCTGAAGGGGAGAGGGGAGCCTGAAGAATCTGGCAGCAGCAACAGCCAAAGCAGTGGAGGGATAACACCTGGCTGGGCGCTTGTTCATTGCAATTTAACCCCTCACAGGCTACATGCAGCCCAGAGGCTGGCATAAGTAACATAGGGAGAAAACATTATGAACAACTATGCTAGCAAAGATTTTTTTCTTCATAGGGTGCAAGACTAGGACAATAATTAAGAGGCCAAATCCTGCAGTTCTCACTCACATTTAATAAGGGGTGAATCTTTTTTTTTTTTTTTTTTTTACAGTTGTAGATGATGCCAAGTGCTCCAGCACCAGTATAGTTCGAGATTAATGAGTCTGGAGTCACAGCAAAACAGACAGTTAACCTTCTTCAGAGCTTCTACACATTCTTATGATGTGGGGCATAAAGATCAGAAACTGGAGTATAACTTGGGGTATAGCTGTTTATGCAGATCCTTCAAGGCTGTTCCCCAGCAGACCAAGAGCTACGGCAGCCTCAAAGCTGCACAAGCTGCACATGCAGTGACAGAGTGCACCTGCTGTTGCTGTGCAGCTTGGAAGGAAGCAGGATTCTTTCTCCTCCATAGAATCCCATGTACTTTGCCAAGCTATCTGAGATTTACACAGTAGGAAGGATTTTGCTTTCTCTTCTTACTGTGGCAAAACTCAGAGAGACTTAAATTATATTTTTTGACTACTGATCTAAGGATCCAATCCAAAGCCAACTGCAGTCATTGAAAAAGACTCCCATTGACTTGCATGCTTTAAATTAGGCTGTAAATAAGGACTTTCAAGATTTGACTCAACAGTATTCACAAGTTACTTTCTTTCTTATATGATTTAAATTAAGTATCAATTTATTAATTCTTGGTTTAATAGAGGGAAACAAGTATAGAAGTGCTTTTTGGATGTCATATTTAAACATTTCAACATTCACTCCAGTTGGTCCAATACCATGTTTATGACGAGGTATTGTTTCAACCACCATAGACCCCCCCCCTCCCCTGTGCACTGTAATTAAGGCTTTCTCTTTTTTGTCTTATTTTCTGTAAGATCAAACTGAAAGTACACATTTTGATCTCTCTTTATGGAAACATAAAGGCAATATTGATTTTCACTGGGCTTTACCAACGTAACTAACTCATGTTTCCTTCCCTGTAAGAACTAAGATGCTTATCTACAGGGCTGCAAGGCTTGCACAACAGTCTTTCTTTACAGTCCTATGAAAATGTAACAACGTAAGCAACAGGGTAACCTGACCTATGCTATGCTATAATAATGTTCATTCAATAGAAGTTTTAAAAAAATACAGTATTGGCCTGTCGGTGGGAATACAAAATAAGATTAAAGCACTTAGGTACAGCCCTACAGACACCTGGAGATGTCAGTGGGGATGAAGCCTAACCTAAAGCCCTATTCCTTGAGCCCACTGGGAACTACTGACCTCTTTGGACCAGCCACTAGAGAAAAACACTGCAAATGATTTGCCAGTCATCTACACAACAGTTTGTTAGACAACTGGAAATGAGACTCTTGAGTTTTATTCCTAGTTTTGGAAAGGGAATATGACCTAAAGTTTACAGAAAGAATTACAGAAAGCATAATCATGAAAACATATTTCACAACTTCCTTGCATTAGCCAGTGTGGCTGAGCAAGTGGTCTGCCATATACAAAACCAGTTCTGTTCCCAGCTCAGGTAGGGAACTTCTCATTGTCTCACTTTTAAAACAGGGTGACTGACAGTTGACTCCCTCTCAATGAAAGTTATGAGGTAGGTTTCAATATCTGTGGCTTTAAAGTTCACGGAAATATAAGCAATGAGTAAAAAGGTTTTTGGTTTCCTGGCTCCCAGCTCAGTGCATTTTCACCTAGGCTAAGAGAATGTTTTAATGAGTAGGCGTCCTTTTGTCTCTCCTCCTCAGTAGGCAGCCTGATTCAGCTGAAGTACAATAAATTTGAGAGTTCAGCTTGTCAGGATGTCCCTAGAAAAATAGTCCCTTCTTTGAATCTGCTATATTTCACATATACCCCATGGATTTCTTTCATATTTTTTTATTGAGATATATGTCTTTTCCCAAATAGAAGCCAGTTGAGGGACTAGGTTTAGAAAGATTCCTGTGTGCTTGCTGAATGGGGAAGGAACAATGCTAACTGTTGCTAGGGTGTTTATTTCAAAGTACTAGAATTTGTGAATATGAATACATTTCCAAGTGGTGACTTGAATGGAATATTCTGTGTTTTTCATCTTGCAGTAATGCTAGGCATAATGTTAAACCCAGACAAAAAAATAGTATGTTTACAGCAATATCTTAGAGGGCATCTTATGTGTTTATATCTCTGTAATGAGGTATATGTAAGATGTACTTAGCAGCGCCTGGAAAAGAGAAGAGAATCCATCTTGCCCTAGAAAACTTGTCTAAGTTGCTAGTCATGGAGGAAAGGCCCTCCAGCTGGAATTCATTACAGAGTAGGGATTAGCAAGAGGAAGTAGTAGACTGAGCTGCAGTTAAAGAGGGAGGTCTGAAACCTTCTGTAGTTCTTACCGGGTGACTACTTGGTTTATGAAGCCTGTCAGACCATTTATTTTTATTTAATGAGTCAGCCATGCCTGTGGACTAGTTTTATTTTCTTTTGTGGACAAAGGAATGTGCTGTTGGATGTTTAGAGGAAGAGGGAATGCTTCAGGAAGCTTCCTTACCCCTTCCTCCCTGAAATCAAGGGATTGACTGAATCACTTGAAGCTCTGGGAGCATCTTTTCCAGGTGGTAGAGACAAAGCAATCCTATTGAAAATTGAGGCTCGTATAATATAGCTTAGTGCTGGTTGAACTGCTTTGCATTTTGATAGCTCTTCCTCAGGTAACTGCACCTTCTTCCCATTGTCATATCCCCCAAACAGGTGTAGAGAAAGTGGTCATTAGCCTAAAACTATGAGTGGGAAGAATATTACTAATGACTTTTATTTGTTCTAGGCCATCCCACATAACTATAGTGATCTTCTGAAATAATAATTTCCTTCTTGTTCTCTCACATATATATGCATCCTTGTCTTGCCCTACTCTTACTCTGCCTTTCCCTTGTACCATATGTTCAACCTTTCTTCCATTAAGATTGGCTCCTTCACCAGCTGCTTATCAGGCAGAGTTAGGAATCATAAGTAGAGAAAAAAACCAGCATATAAAATAGTATGAAAAATGATAAGTTAAGAGCCTGTGATATGCTTGTTTTGATATAAGTAGCTATGCTGCATATAACTAAAAATAGTGAAAATGGTGAAAAGGATCACTGTTTTTGATTGAGGGAAATCCAGCAAATACATGCATGGTCTCTCTAACCCAAGCGAGCCTGTTCAAGAAAACTGGAGGCTATGTAGTTGGTGAAGGGAGGTTGCAGGGAGAGGGGGGTAGTTGGAAGCTTACTGCAGAGAGACTGCTGTAGTTGGGGAGGGGAGAGGAAAAGGAAGAGAAGCTTTTAGGGGATTGCTCTGATGTTAACTCTTTTCATTTTAAGTGAGAGCAAATAGAAGACCAATACTGTGAAGTAGACTTTATTTTAACAGATTTAGACTGCTTTAAGAGTCTATTATATAATAGGCTGTGCAGCAAACCTAACTTTTGTGCAAATCTTGAATACATTTGGTAACAGTTGTGCAAACAGAGAACTCCAGTATCTCTAACTCACATTTTTAAGAGAGAACATACCAGGGACTCATTAGTGAGAACACATTTTCCCACTTTTTGGTTTGCTCCTCTTAGGGGATTTGGTCATTCTCGCCTTTCCCCTGCCTCCCACAATACACACACACACACTTTCGTCAATCGTGTTAGTATTCCAGGAATTGCATTATACCTCTGGTTTAAAACTACTGCAGGTGGAATGGTGAGAGGAAGGGAGGTGAAGAGTCCTGTCCCAAACCCCACCTAGAAGCCACATGCTACCAACTTGAGTGTCCAAAATAATTTTCACTCACAGTAGATTGTGCATATGTTGATTTGATGATGACATGTACTTTGCTGGCTTCCCCAGTGGTGGGGTTTGGACATACTCGTGGACAGAATTAAATTAAGACAAGCTCAAGAAGCATATGCCCAAGGCCTTGACTCTTAGAACCATGCAGATTTCAGAACGTGGATTTTAATTCCTGAAGTTTTTGCTTGTGGCCCTGATGGTTGTGAAAAGATGTATGGGAAATGAGGACCAATTGTGCTGGACACAGTGATGTCTGCCTTAAATGTGCAGAGAACTTCCATTAAGGGGAGCAGCAGTGGCTAATAGTATTGGGGGATAAAAGGGCATGCTTGGTCCCACATCCACCAAGACAGTGGACCATCTGTCTGGAATCAAACTGGGGAAAGGTTCCTTGGTTTCCCTGTGGGAGCCCTGCTAGGGCTTTGATGCCTCCTGGAGCTGCTTCTTACCTCATGCCTTTTGGGTCTAAAAGAACAAAAATGTGCTCGTGATTGTACTCTAGTATAACTAATACTAGTATATTTGTCATTCGCAATCTGCATGTATCTGTATGTTTGTATGACAGAAAATTGTGTGGATCTATATATTATGAATCCTTTTTTTTCAAATAGGGCTTGGCAAATGGTGCAATAGTTAATTTCTGGTGCCTGATAGTCATAAATTGGATGCCCATGTAGATAACACAGATGTATGGGGCAGCTCGGTCTCTTGGAACTGTTTCTTCATGTTCTCAATTGACTCAGGAAGATATCACTGTATGCCATGTTCTTTCTGAAGGTTTTATGTGCAACCCATGGATTAAAACTTTAAAGCTAAGATTCTGGAAAACAAAGCGGCTGACTCAAGATACTACGCTGTCAACTGAGTAGCTTAACTAGGGGTGGGCAAGGGAGGGCACCAGCTGGTTGCCTATTTGTGGGGGCAAAGGAGGGATGCAGAATGGTAGCCTCCAGAAAGCCCATCCTGCAGCAGTAGCCACCACAGGAAAGCCCCCACCAATCCTGCTCTCAAGGGCTCAGCACAATTCCCCCTCTGCCCCCAGTTCTGCCCATGGTGCTGAAATAGCTATGTAGTTACAACCCAGTGAGACCCAGTCCAATTTGATCTATAATATTAAGCAGACTAAATAGGAAAATAAATGGAATTAAAGTAATCCCTCAAGACGCTTAGATGCCAGTGAGGCAAGGCTTATTTCTCTACATCTTAATAAATTAAAACAAAACAAACAGATGAAGGATTCTTGGGTTGTAGGTCCCTAAATAAATTAGGTGATACTGATATAACTATAAAAGAATGAGAACATACACATTCTTTGGGTTATACAATCAGTTGGCTATTTGCCTAAACACAAAAATTAAAATGATATGTCACTTAAAATGAACTCGACCATTTTCATCTCTACTCTCAAGAGGTGCTATGGCAGCAAGATGTCATAAGGCAAGAGCTCACAATGTCACCTAGCAACAGGAAGCTTCAGGAATAAAAGTTCCAAAGTAGCCAGTTGGGAAACAGCATGCTGGAGAGTTGAGAGGAGATATGAATGCCACAGGGCCTCAAAAGGGCATGGCCCCCTAAATCTGCAGATGATCAAGCAATTGCTATGGTGAGGGCTCTGAATAGTAAGTGAATGGAAAGGGAGGCCTAAGGTATTTTACTGTCATGAGGAAGGCTGGGATCTCTGCTGCTTTTATTGTATTTTTTAATTTGATCTTAAAAATTATGATAAATTCAGAATGTAGATTCCAACATTGGTCTGTAATTAAAAAAACATAGTCAACTCAAAGGAGACAATGTTCTAATTTTTGTTTTATCCTTCCCTAAACTGAGGAAAAAGCTGAGCTATATTAGCTAAGCTTCCTTCTGAGACTTGATTTAAAGGGTAAGAACAATGTGTTTTTTCTAGTTTTTGAGGCCTGAAGATTGAGAGTTAAAATTACTTGTCCCTTGGGAGGTCTGAGGGGGTCTAGGACTTGAAGTAGGAGAAGAATTAAGATTAGACTGCTAACTTGATGCATCTAACTAGCACAATATTAAATGTGATTTTGCCTTTATTGTGAGCAAGGACTACTATATTTATTAGACATATCCTAGTGGTTAAATATGAGAAGACAGTAGAGTACATCGTTTCTGTTGTACAACCTACACAGCCTTCTGCACAGTCCATTTTACTGCTTCCCTTCCTTTGCCTGCATGACAATAAGAGTGGGTGTAATGGCATGAAGAGGATACAAGTAGGTTGAATCTGGCATACTATGCATGCTGGGCACACACACCCATTGTTGTTTTATTTCACTGTCACACAAGGAGTGACTGCCCTAATAGAGATACTTCTGGCTAGGATTAGAAGTCAGGGATGCAATGTGCTCATCTTATTTACATGCATAATACAGATGCAGACTTCACGGCCTGTCCCAGCGGTATACAGCTTTTGTGTAATTTTATTTTGGCTCTGTGGGGGAAGGGAGGCTGCTTTACCTGATGCTGTGCATGTTGTGTATGGGGCATTTGTTAATCTTTTTCCAAAAGCCATCTGGTGTGTGTCTCAACTCTATCACTCTTCTGCAAATTCAATGGAATAAAAACAAAACACCTAAAATTCTTATGCCCAGTGTTTATCCCATTGTCACTCTTTTCTGGGCAGTATAACTCTTCCCGATCATTTCCTGTAACTAGATAGTCACTGTGGTTATCTTAAAAGAAAAAGGTTTTGAGGTTTGTGAAAATTAGAACAGAACTCTTCCTGTGAACTGACTTGTCCTGAAACATGAAAATAAAACCTAAATAATCTCATGTACCTAATCTGCCCTGTATTTCTATGGCAAAGAGAGATGGTAATGAATTTCAGCTAAAAGCCTCCAAAACCATTTTATTGCAAACTTTCCAGTCAGAAAACATAGACTCACTTGACTAAGAACTGTACGTGGAATGGGAGCCTAATTCACTAACAGTGTAATATATGCATGATAAACAAAAACACCCGTGCATTTTATTTTTGCAGCAGCAATGCAGTAAAAACCAGGCTGTTGGTACTGGAGTGCAATAATTTCCAGCCCAAGGGACCCAGCCAGGTAAGGCAGGTGTCACATTTCCCATACTATATTAATACCAAGGGAAATTAAAAACAGGATTTGCCCCCTTGGCTTTAGATCATCCTCTTGCCATGCTTGCAGCTCAAATTTGGTTGTTGCCAGAGCCCCTGAAATTGAGCACATCTAGGACAATGACTTCTCAACCAGGGGGACGCAGCACCCTGGGGTGCCTCAAGAGCCTTTTGAGACTGTTGCATGGTGCTCCGCACCGTGTGGTGGGCAAATAACACGCACCAGACAAAACCCAGAGATTTTACATAGGAAAATAGGCTGAGGGGGGATTGAATAGCAGCCTTCAACTACCTGCAGGAGGGTTTGAAACAGGATGGAGCCAGGCTGTTCTCAGTGGTGGCAGGTGACAGAACAAGGAGCAATGGTCCCAAGGTCCAGCAAGGGAAGTTTAGGTTGGATGTTTGGAGAAAGTTTCCCAGGAGGAGGGTAGTAAAGTACTGAAAGAGGGAACCCAGAGAAGGGGTGGGAGCCCCCTCCTTGGAGGTTTTTAAGTGGGGGTAGACACTAGACAACGCCTTGGCTGGGGTGATCTAGCGGGGGCGGGTCCTTCAGCGCAGGGGCTGGGCCGAGGTGACCTCCGGAGGTCCCTGGCAGCCCTCGTGCTCCAGGGGTGAGCGGTGTCACCCCTCCAGAGCTCGTGACAGCGGCGGAATTTGCTGCGCTGTTCGTGGCGGAGCCGAAGAGGGGTGCAGGCGGCGAGCTGGCATGGCCGGGGGGGCCGGCGCAGGCTGATCCCCGCGGGGGGGGACGTGCTGGCGGTTGGCTCCGCTCGGGCAGGCGAGGAGGGTTTTAGGACGCCCGGGAGGAAGAGGAGGAGGCGGTGGGCGCTGCCGAGCGCCGCGCGCATTAGGGCCCGGGGCGGGCGGGCGGGCGGGAGGCAGGTGCCGCGGCGGAGCCGGGCCGCGGTGGCAGGCAGGCAGGCGCTGAGGGAGGGAAGGAGGGAGGACGGCGGAGGGGGGCGGGCAGCTCTAGCTGCCTTCTCGCTCTGCTCTTGCAGCCGCCGGGGAGGCGGCGGCGGCGAAGCAGCAGCCCCGACATGCTGAAAGTCACCATGCCCTCGCCCTCCTCCTCCTCTTCCTCCTCCTCCTCCGCCGCCTCGTCCTCCAGCGCCTCGGCCGCGGGCAGGGGCGCGGGCGCCGCCGCCGAGTACTGGATCGACGGCTCCAACAAGGACACCCTGGCCCACTACTTCGAGCTCGAGTCCGAGCTGGGACGGTAAGGACCGGCGGGCGGGGGGTCGTGCCCGCCCCGCTGCAGCCCCGCGCCGGCGGGCGGCCACCGCGGCGGGAGCGGGGCGCTCGGACCCCGCCTGGCACCCGGGCGTGCGCGTTTCACAGACACCCGTGTGTGTGTCCCGCACGCTGTGTGGTGTGTGTGTGGGGGGGGTATATGTGTGTGAAGCCAGGAAGTGGTTTAGGGGGCGGGGGTGTGTGAGAGAGAGACCTGCACGTGTGTGTGTCAGATGCCGGGGGGAGGGGGGGGGTGAGAGAGAGAAACCCAGACACCTGCCTGTGTCCCAGACGCTTTGGGGGGTGGGAGTGTGTGTGACAGCAGGGGGTGGGTGTTGCAGGGGGTGAGTGAGAGAGAGAGGGACCTGGACACCTGTGTGTGTGTGTGTCACTTGGTGGGGGTGTATGTGTGTGTGTGTGTGTGATGCCTAGGGGTGGATGTGTGTGTGTGTGAGAGAGAGAGACCTGTACACCTGTGTGTGCATCTGTGACACCAAGGGATGGTTGTTGTGGGGGCGGGGGATGAGAGAGAGAGGTCTGGACACCTGTGTGTGCATGTCCTCCAGATGCCTGGGGGTGGGTGTGTGATTGTGTGTGAAAGCAAGAGAAACCTGGACACTTGTGTGTGTCCCAGAAACATTATGAGGTGGGAGTGTGTGTGCGCGAGACACCAGGGGGTGGGTGTTGTGGGGGGGTGCAAGAGAGGGCGAGAGGAAGACCTGGACATCTGTATGTGTTGCAGACACTTGGGGTGTGTGAGATAACTGGGGGTGGGTGTGTGGGGGTCTGTGTGTGTGAAAGAGAGAGAGACCTGGACACCTGTGTGTGTGTGTCAGGTGCCTGGGACAGCGTGTGTTTGAGAGAGAGATGTGGACACCTGTATGTGTGTGTGTCCTAGGCGCCTGGGTTCTCTGTGTCTTTTCCAAATCAAGTGACCTCAGGCATTCAGTTTGCCCCCAGCCTTGCTGGGCTGCCTTCTCCCCAGCCCAGCGGCAATGCATCCTTGGCCGCCCTTGCCAGAAGAAACCCAGGCGTTGATCCCCAGAGGGAGAACCCCAGCCTGCTAGTGGGCTGGGAAAAGCCTGAACTATTCCTGGGCTGAGATGGGGAGGGGGAAGGCAGAGAGCACAGTCCGAGTCCCATCCTGACATCATAGTGCTGGTTGCTGAGGTGGGCAAGCAAAGTCCGGCACCTGCCTTCTCAGTGACAGCAGGAGGCTCAGGAAAGTCTTCCTGTGGGGGTTCCTTCTCAGGTTTGGCACAGGAACCTTTTTGACACTCATGTCAGTGGCAGGCCTTTTTGCACCAGCTGCTGCAGCATTTTGAGTCCTGGTTTGGTTTTTTGTTTTGTTTTGCTTCATTCCCCAGAAAAGTTGGTTTGCTGTAAACCGCAGCAAAAGAGGGGGTGTTTCATTCTGTGCCAGCTGTGGGCTTACTCCATTTTTGGGGCATGTCTCCATGGGCACAGAAAACTGGCTGAGACAAAACTCACACTGACAACATGAGTCCATGGACAAACCCATAAAAGTGCAGTACAAAAGCTAAGTCACCATGTTCCTGTATTTGAAACAAAAAATAGACACAGTCCCAATCCTGCAACTGCTTACCCATGCAAGGAACTTCACATTAATGAAGTTGCCAATGTATGGTCTGCACCTAAGGTATATGTTGGTCATTGCATGCAGGATGACTGTTGAGCACTTCTTTGAATCAGCATATTGGGAGTAAATAGACAGTCTAGTATTGAGTTTAGGCTAGATTCATTTCCTTGATTTTGGGGTCAGCACTTTTAGTCCTCTCTGAGACAAAACCTGCAGAAATCATGAGTCGGTGGACAAGCTCATAAAAGGAGCATACTTTTACTAAGAATTGCAAGCCAAGTTAGAAAATGATTGTCTGTTCCTGAGTGAATCAGTGTTCAGTACCCATTCATTCATGCCTGCTGTGCTACTATCACATCACTTGTCCCAGTCACTTCAGAATTTTGAATGTTTTCTTGATCTGCATTTAATTGTCAGTTCATATCGTGTTTTTAGATAGGAAGTTAAAGAGTTGACATAGTACAGTAACCTGAATAGTGGGAGTGAATGACTTATCATGAACTTGACAAAGTTGAAAGCAAAACTGAACTGATAATCTTGTAATGGAGAATTTCACAGATAACAATGTGGTTGTGTAAGAACTTTACAGATTACAGTATGGTTATGTCAGTATATTTGCAGAAAGGACTCATGCCACTAAAAATGTTTCTACCTTGCAAAATGAAGCTGTGATTGTAGCATGGGTGAGCATACATCATGCTAGCTTTGGTCCAGCTATCATGGGTAACTGGAGCAATGGATATGTGACAGTCAGTTGCTAGGCTGACATGAAGCTTGGGTTGCTGGATCTTCCTTACTATTATTACCATGCTGGTTATATTAAAGCCAGCATGGAGCATGACCCCTTCCTTTGCTGTACAGGCATACTGTAAACAACTTTTAACTAAGGAAGTGTAATGCATTAAACCTTTGTGTTAGTACAAACATGTCGTGTTTGTATGGCTGACCATTGAACATTTGGTTAACATTCTTTTTAGTCATTTACGTTAGATTGATTTTAGCATATGCTATACAGATAATACCTTGAATCTAGAAGACACTAAAGGGAAATTATGGTGCCTTTCATGTTAATAATATAGTGCTTAGTGGCATTTTAAAGGTGGGCAGGTTGGTGAGTTGAGTGTTTTTTGTATCTTGCTCACTGAATATTTGAACCAAGTGTTCACATTTTCCAATATCTTCAGCCAAGGTTTGCAGTAATGTGAACCATAAAAACCTAAATTTTTAATATAAAAAAGCATTAAAAAGTATTACTTGTGTAGCTGTTGTTATGGATTGTGAGTTTGCTGAAATTGATACCAGTGTAAAGAAACTAAGAGGAAGAATGCAGTTATAACACATACATCTTTTAATATCTGACAACATTTGCAATGTGTAGGGGGTGCACATGGGTGCACCTTGTGAGACTGGCAGTTCACCCCCTGCAAAAAGCACCACTGATGCTGCTGGTGGCACCTGTGGGCGGTCACCACTCCCCGCTAGTGCCAACGGCATCTGCGGGTGGTCCCCGCTAACCGCTACCACCGCCTGCAGGCAGTCACCGTGCCCCCCGCCAGCCTCTAGGGGCACACTATGTTCAAGTCTAACAGTATTTTTAGAATCACTTACGTTGTGATCTTTTATCTTGGGGTTTTGGGTTTTTTTGTTTGTTTGTTTGTTTTGGGGAGGGGGGTTGTGGAATTGTATTGAATAGACCATACTTGTACATGACAAATCAAATGTTTGCTGTATCTTGTGCTCAACGGGAGTAGATTACAAAATGGCAGAAGTTTAATGTTCCTAATCTATTGATTATAGGAAAATTGCAGAGCCATTTAAAAATCAAGAATGGTTAATGCACAAGATTTGATAGTGCCAGGTCCTTCATCAGGGTAGGAAGAACCTTCACCATAACTATAAGATAGATGGTAGCCCACTGGCTGACACAACATCTGAATGGGACCTGGGGGTCACAATTGACCAGAAGATGAATATGAGCCAACAGTGCGATGAAGTCACCAGCAGGGCAAATAGAATTCTGGCATGCATCAGCCGATGTGTTGCCAGCAGATCCAGAGAGGTGCTCCTCCCTCCCTACTCAGCGTTGGTGAGGCCACAGCTGGAACTTCTTCTCCGTAAGGGTAACTAGAACCTGGAACACACTCCTGGCAGAGGTGGTGCAGTCACCATCCTTGAAGGTGTTCAAGAGAAGGCTGGATAAGCACCTTGCTGAGTTAGTCTGAGCTCATTAACCTTGATAAGCAGACTTGATGATCTTCCAGGTCCCTTCCAGTCCATTGACTCTCTGACTCTCTGATTCTATGTCCATAGAGCTGCTCCAGCACACTGGGAGCTGGGAGAAGCTGGGCAAGGGCAGTTTGCCCACAGTGGGACGATGTGTCCTGCAAAGGGGTAGGCACTGTGGCACAAATTTGCGCCACTACTATTTGTGCCACTGCAAGTGCATGCCTCTGCTCATCTGGACGCGGCCACAAAGTCTACTGTATAGTAGAGATAAATATTGTATTAACCATGTCCCTCCAGGAATGCTTTCAAGTTCATCAATGGGGCAAGATGCAGAGCTGCTCCTGTCTGTTTTGTGAACAAATGGAGGAACGCAAGTGATAGGTACAGTCAAGGAGAATTTCAATGAGTTCTAAATTTGGTATCCAAATTATAATTTAATATGATATTATATAATATAATATTATAACTTTAATATGAACAATATATATTTTTTCAAATCAGACAAAATAGATGACTCAGCAGGATGTGCAGATACTTATTTTCAACTGTAAATGCATAGAGGTAATTTTTTATTTTTAATGTAGAATGTGTCTGCTCCCAGAGGTGTCCAGGCCTAGTTTCAATACTATATGCATATAGTTTTAGAAAAGCAGTGCCAATTTCCTCGATATTCACTCAAAGAGTGTCTTTGTGTCTATTTCTTTTTGTATGCAAGTTAATAAATGTCAGTGATATAAGATGTTCAATATAATGTTTCTGTAAATTTTTATTGGCGGCTCAGTATGTAGTCAGACTTGTAAACTGTATATATCATTTTGGTTCTTTAAATGAAAATGTAGGGTTTCTGTGTGGGTAGTCATGAAATATTGGGTGTTTGCAGCATATGATATTGTCCCTGCATTATTGGACCCTTGTTATTTTGTGTGCAGAATGTATTGGGTCAGGAACCAAGTGAGCCTTTAAATTTCTTCTATGGAATGAGTGCTGGGGGTGGTTAAAATAGTTGCTGTGGGTGGATCTTTCTGTGTAATTTTCACAGCTTGTTTGTATTTATGGAAGGAGTGTTAAAAATGGAGAATGTTATTCTTCAGAGAACTGTTTATTTATTTATTTATTTCTAAGGCATTATTTTCAACTGCTGTGCACATTTATTATGTTTTTTGATTAACTTGGTAGTTTTTAATCTGGAAAAATTGTATTTTTCACAAGAAAAAAAGAATAACTCTTGAGTTGAACTTTCTTAGAAGTTCAACTGCAGATATTTTTGAGCTTCAGAAGTTGAAAATAATAGTCATATTGATCACTTCAAGATATGACAAAATATATTTGAGAAGCAATGAGAAACTTTGTAAAAGCCAGAAGTAATGAAGCTGTTCTTTAAATTCAGTTCTGAAAAACTGCATGTGAATAGAATATACTTTAATTCACGACAGAGGTATTTTTCCCAAATGAGACTTTATAAAATGTTTAAACAATTTTTTTTAGATGGGCTATAAGGAAAATGAAAACCTATGATACAAAAGATATATATAACCCTAGGTAGTCCCTTCCTGTAACTAGGTATGTGTCTGAGTCCCTGAACAAACAGGGATGCATTGAAGTGTAGGTAGGAGGTTGCCAGTAATAGATGTCTAAATGTCAGCTGTTTGTTGGCAAGGAAAATAGTCTTATTAAAAAACCCTTTTACAAACAATAAAAATGATAACTATTGAAATAATGCTTAGCATTGAATATATTAATCTTCATTGGAATGATGATTATCATCCATAGGTGGGCTAATAGAACCTGTGTGCAGAGAAATTAAGATATTCACTGAATGTCTCCTAAGGGGCAAGTCTAGAAAGGGGAAATTGACACTTTCACTCCTACTATTATCTAAAACAGTGGGGCCAACCTATTTTGACAGGCTTGCCACAAATTTCCCCCACAACCCAAGTGCCACTCTAACCCATTTTCCCTACCCAGTTTGCTGCTCTTTTTTCCTGCTCCCTCCCCTGTCTCCCTGTCTGACCTGATACTCTGTTTGCTGCTTCCTTCCCAGTTTGCTACTGTGCTGCCTGTCCTGTCTTGGAACTGCTATGTGCAACACAGAGGTACCCATGCCACTTATGATACATATGCTGCTGTTTAGCTAAAAGATCATACTACCTCTTGATAAACCTGCCTGCCCCTTTGCTGTTGGTGTTGATTTGGATAGCTGTAAAGAGGGAATTTCTCAAATGAAATTTTCCTTTGAAAGAGTATTAAAAGACACAAATTTATTTTCAACTGTGCACATACACAACCTATGCATGCTATGAAGAATTTAGTAAATATAAGAAAAAGAAAATGTATAGCATTGTTTCTGTATCTGCCTGTGCTGTGCCGTTATAATTAGGGACCTACTCTTAATTTGTAGTTTTGCAGATTTCACAGAAACTGTGAAATCCAGAATTGTCCGCAAAATCCGCAAAATCAACAACAACAAAATAAAATAAAAATAAAATGCTGGCTCCCCAGTGGGAGCTAGCAGTCCTCGCTGTGGGGAGGGGAAGGTGCTGGCTGGCAGGGCAGCACAAAGGGCAGCTACCCCTTCCTCCCTCCTCCCCTGCCAGGTCTTCCCCGGTACCACGGGTTGGGCAGCATGAAGGGCAGCCAGACCACAAGCAAGATGGTGGCTGCCCCCTCATCCTTCCTCCCTCTGGGGCCTCTCTGCCTATCAGTGCCAAAGGGTGGGGCCACTGCAAAATGCCTACAATTTAGCTAGGTCCCTAATTACAATGTGAAAGAGTTTAAATGTGAAATTTTGCACAGCAGCTACAGATTTTAAGTTTAGCTACCCTCTTTATGAAGGTCCTGATTCTGTCATTCTTGTGCTCAGTATGTAGAACTATTGATTTTTACAGGGGCTATCCTTGTATTAAAGCAATGTTCAACTTTAGTAAAGATAGCAGAATATCCCCTGGTCCTGCAAGTGTGTCATACTTCTGCTTTTGGAGTGTTGGATATGCTTTTTGTATATAAAAACAACAGGAGTGAGGAACAGATAATCTTGGCAAATAGTATTTCCAGCGAATTAATGACTGGTCTTTCTAGGGCTACATCTTCTGCTTTGTTTTCTGTTGTAAACTTCCTCACCCAGCTACTTGATGGTGATTGCTTAAAAACCAGTAGCTCTACTGAAGAATTTCTGTTTTCTTCTTTGCTCTTGGGATTCTCTGATACGTATGTAAAGTGTAGGGTTGTTTGGATTTTGGGTGATGGGAGAGTGTTCTCTCTTCTGGTCTCTCCAGTTTCCCCTCTTCTTTCGCCCCTTCCCTCGGTGACCCTTCCTTTGACAAAGAAGTGTTGAATCAAGCTACTTCAGAGATCAAATTATACTTTTTAGCCTCGAGAAATTTATTTAAGAATGGTAAGAAATAGGTACTTCTCTCCTCATCACCCCAAGAGGTTTTTATTGCCCATAGAATTTCTCAAACCTTTCTGACACAAGAACAGAGGGTCTTGCTGGGACCTCATGGCTCTTGCCCGTTTTTTGCTGGAACTGTTATGAACTGTAGGATACAGTACTGTTCAGGGTGGTCCATCAACTGTAAAATGGGCAAGGCAAACTACATAGAACTCACTAAGTTTACTCCCCTTCATGGGTAAATGACTGCTACCCTAAGATGTTCTGGGCAGCACAGAGAAGATGAGCAGCATATTTGTTAAAATAATGGATCTGAGTTCAGAATTATTGAAAACTTGAGGCTTGAAAGAAATACATTTGATTTCTATATCCTTAGACTAGTTGTGCTGTTTCATTAGTTTAAAATGTAAAGACACAGTTCCATAATGGTTGGGACTAAATGAAAATAGATACATTTTTTCCCAGGTTTTTTTGAGATATCATCAGCAAGTAGGTTTTGGTTACTATAATTAAAATACATTCAGTATTGTAGTCTCTATGTTCAACACCGTTGTTAAATCTGGCTGTCTAAACGTATACTTATAAAGCTGCCAGGTTTTTGCTTTTCTGCTAAAATATTGCTAAGGACAGGAAACCCTTCCATTTTTAGTTTGATAAAGGATGAAAGAAATGTAACCTCTGAGGGACCAATCAGTATATCAATAATAATGTAAATGGTCTCTTTGAACTTCCTGTGCAGGGGATAATGGGAAAGAAGTGATTTGGAACAAATCATGGAGCTGTATAATAACACAATGGCCATTGACATCTGTAAGACTTGTGCAGCGGATCAAGTGATTTATAAGCCCATGTTATAATAACCTACTTAATTTAATTATCTATTAGATTATGTTGTCCAAGCAGTTTTTGTTCTTATCTCCCATTCTTCCTGAGATGGATGTTTGCATTAATAACTGGTTATAATGTACTGGCACCTAAAAACCCAACCACCTTGGTCATCCATTGTGCTAGGCATATATGCAGTGGGCTCATCTACACGAGATGCTTAATGCATAAAAGACTAATTCTACCTTGCATTAGCGTTGTGGGCAAAACCCATGCTGATGCACAGTAGATTTAGTCTAATGCACATTAACATCACTAAAAAACCACTCATCTGCTCTAATGCGCAGTAGCACCAAATACAGCATATTAAGTTATTACCTGTCATTACAGGTACTAAACTTAATGCACCATAATTATGGCACATTAATGAATGTGTAGACGTGCCCAATATGTGGGATAATGATTCTCATTTAGCTTAAAATCTGGTAAATAAGAGCTAACAGGTGGATGAGACATAAATAGAAAGCAGTAGAGGCCAACAGGATAATGAAATAGGATGTTTAAGTACACATGAATTGTACACACTATTTCATTTTTATATTTATGAATTTATCATAATGTGAATATTCTTGGTATGTTTTAAAATATGTGAATTAGATTTAATATTCATTTAATATTGTCAAACAAAAAATAGACCTTCTATTTTAGTACGGTGGTCATCAGAAGGCATATGATACCAAATTTAACCATGTAACTGATGGCAGAACTTGAAATATATAAGACATTTGATATACGTCTCTGCAGAACAGGCTGCCAAATTGCTTGTTGGATATGTAATAAAACATCATCACTCAGGGTATCACAGGATTGAGAAGACCATTCATAATACTTCAAAATAGCCTGGGGTACAGCTTATTTAAGGCTTAGAGACTCAGTTCTGGCTTTGTCCCCTGGGTCTAAGGGGCAAGTTAGGAAGACAGCTTAATTGCAGTCTGACAGCTGATGAGTCTGGTGCTTCCCAAGACAGAAGTGCAGTGCTGGACAGCTCCCAGCAAGGAAGGGACCTTCGCCTAGATTATGCTGAGTTGTCAGCTGAACAGTCTGGAGCACATGGAGAGCTGATGCTGAGGCAAGTGGTCCACAGTATGGGAGTCCTAGAGTTCAGAGGACTATGTGAGAGGCCTGGAGTGTGCTAAGGAACTGTGGTATAGGGGTAAGGAGTACAGAATAAAAGCAACAGCGAAGGCTGGACAGTGCTGTGTGGCTGGTTATGAACGTATTAATATCCAGCTGAGGAGCTTGGGAGGCTTTTTACATATTAACTTGGCCCAGGAGTGCCCCTTTAAATTAAGTATTGTTTCAGTTCTACAGATGAAAAAGAGACACAGAAATATATTGGTAAGTTCTTACCTCTGTGAACCTTTTGTGCTAGCTCTCCCTCTGCTGATACAGAAGATGAGGCATATGATTGCATTGTCTTTGCTTTTGGAGTCTGCGGAGGCTCTTCAGGGTCAGGGTTCCTTTGTTATGAAGCTGTCAGCTTTGCAGGTTTGAGTTAAAAAAAAAGTGTCAGGAAGGACTAAAGGACAAGCTTTCATCAAGACTTCAGATGAATTGCTGAATCTTGACAGATTTTTCCCCTAGAGGCAATTCTGTATTTGTTGATACATAACTCCTAATTTGGTTGGTACAAAATATACCTGTGTGTGTATATATACACAGATCTCCATTTTAGTAGGGACACAAAAGTCAGCCTTTAAGAAAAGAAGCTGGCACCAAAAATCTGACTCTAAAATCTAGCTGTCCATCTTTTGAAGGGATAAAAGAAAATCCTGGCAAGAAATGTATACTTCAGCTTTGGCTCTTGTGAAGTGGTATTGTTTTGAGGGAGGAGGGGAGTGGAGGTTGCAACAGAACCATTTTGATTTTTATTCTGGAGTTTCTCCATCATCTCCATTTTTCCCTGTACTATGCATCTAAAATAGACTCCCAGATAACATGTGATAGCTTCTTACATCCAGTTCAGTTAGCTTTTTTGTTTGTTCATCACTACCTTCATTGTATTTTGGAATATATTCATGTGCACATTTAACAGGACTGTGGAATACCTGTAGCTTGCCTTTAAAAGCCAGCAGGCCCTGAGCTGGGGCAGATTCTAGAAACCATAAGATAATCTTCTCATTCATACTTCTTAATATGAGCAAGCAGTTTTTCATCTGTCACTAAATTTACTGTGTATTTTGCATCATTGACAGATTGTCAGAAGAAACTGGACCAACAGTTTATTGCTTGATGGTCTAATTTTCTGCTGATAGGGTAAGAATTAACACCATTATTATATGTGATAATAGAATAAGCAAATATGTGCAAGAATCATGCTTTCAGTTAAACCCAAAACAAAGACCCAGTGCTTAGTCCAGCCAAGTCAAAACTCGGGTACGGTAGCAAGTTTTGCTCCTGTAGAGAAAGTGTTGGGCTGGCCTTGTGGAGCCCCCAATTATAGGCCAGAGTCCTACTATGGGAGGCAGTCTATAAGCACAGAACAAAGGCAGTCTGTGTCTTAGGGGGCATACAGCCTAAGTCTAATCAGAGACAACAGATGCCTGCATACAAACAGAGTATAACACCCCCTCCCCCGCCCCCAAACCCAGTGGTGCTCATCACACTAGGCAGTGGTCCCAACACCAGCTGTTTGACCACTGGAAACCAGTTTTATAGGCATCATTCAAAGGTTGTTTTAAGGAAGAAGGATAATAGGGTGGCTTTGTGGACACTTACAAGGAGCTCCTTCCAAACACATTTGAAACTATTTTCAAAAAAGCAAAATTGGTCATTGAATCAGCCACAGCATTGTTTGTAGAAAAAGGTGCAGTTAACATCTCATTAGGGAATGGGAAATAATAGGTAGAAATAGATCATAAGTTTTGAAAGGTGAAGATAACTAATTTTGTGTTTTTTTGCAATGGAGAAAGAGAAGCAGGTAGAAAGAAGGGACACAATCAAATTCATGATGGGCCAGGAAAAATCACACCACACCTAATGAACTGTCAAAGTAAACAGTATGTGAATGCACAAGCTGAAATGTGTTCATAAAAAGTGCACTGCAGATACTAATGGATAACTAGGATATTGAGGTAATCAGGATTAATTCACAAATGTAATTTAGGATTACATTTACCAGAGAAATTGCTTGCAATAAATAATTTTATTCACTGGAAAATAATTACTGTAATAGCAAAAAATGCAGTCCAAGAAATAAGAAAATGTTTGATAACCTTCAGGGCAGGGGCGGGCAATTATTTCAGGTGGAGGGCCACTTACCCAGTTTTGGCAAGCTGCTGAGCGCCTCATGGGTAGCCCCATCCTTTGACAGGTGCTCCACCCCCTGGTCACCATCTTGGGACCAATGTCCCAGGGCCAGCACCAGCGGGGCCCACAGCGTAGTGCATGCTGGCAGGGGTCTGTGGAGACAGGTTGGGCTGTACCAGCAGGGAGCAGGGAGCTGGCCCAGCTCCATAGAGCCCCTGCTGGCTGAGACCCTGTACTCCTGTCACCCTGCTCTGGGCTCCACAAGAACTGGTCCCGGGACACCAGTGTGGGCCCTGTGCACCCACTCACTTCCAGTGCCCCCTAACCCCATGGTACAGGTGGGGGGCAGCGTGCAGCCCCGACACCCTGCTCCATGGCAGGGAACAAGCTGGTGCCGAGCATGGGAAAAAGCAGCCTTCTCCTGCCCTGTAGCTGGCGCTCCCTGCTGCAGCCACTCGCAGCCTGCATGGGGCTGTCCTGAGCAGGCACAGGTGGGGGCCGGGGCAGAGAGGCAGCAGATGTTTGCAGCTGGCTCAGGTTCTGGGTAGCTGCTGACAGCTACAGAGCCCAGGCTGTGGGGCAGGCTTTGGGTGGGGAGGCAAGGAGCAGCAGGGGTAGGGGGCAAGGACTTTGGGTGGGAGGCCAGGGTCATGAGCAGGGCTGGGGGCAGGGGCTTTGGGTGGGGGGCACTGGGTAGCAGGGCTGGGGGGCAGTGGGCACAAGCAAGGCATCCTGCCATGTATCCCCTGCCCTTGTTTTGTTTTGAGCAGGCAGAGGCAGCCCCACGTGGCCTGCGAGTGGCTGCAGCACCGGGCACGGGGTGAAGCAGGGACCACTTTTCACATGCTCAGCACCAACTTGTAACCCACCCCCACTGCCAGCCTGGGCCCCGCGCCGGCTCTGGGCTCACCCACTGGGGCTGTGCCATGGCAGCAGCAGCTGTGCCCGCCCCCCCACTTGCCACACTGGGCAGTGTTTGCCAATGCCACCTTTGTGCTGCCCAGCTCGTGGGCTCCAGGCAGGCAGGAGCAGCAGCAAAGACTGCCCAGCATGGCAAGTGGTGAGGCTGCAGCTGCTGCCGCCATGCGCAGCTCCGATGGGCGAGCCCGTAGCCAACGTGGGGCCCAGGCTGGCAGTGGGGGCAGGTTACAAGCTGGTGCTGAATGTGAGAAAAGCGGCCCTGCCCCTGCCCTGTGGCCGGTGCCCCGCACTGCAGCCGCTCACAGCCTGCATGGGGCAGCTTGTTCCTGCTCAGGACATCCCTGCACGGGCTGCGAGTAGCTGCAGCAGGTAGCACCAGCCATGGGGCAGGGGAGGGGCTGCTTTTCCCCAAGCCACTTTTCCCCGGGCTCCTTCTCTGCCTTTCCTCTCTCCCCCGCTTACCTGAGTTTCCAGCACAGTGAAGCCACACGGTCCCAGGCCAGAATCTGCTGCTGGGGCACCCGGCTGGGGGGGCAGGGCTAGGTGGGCCCTGCAGTTGTGGGAGCCCGCCAGGCTTCCACTGGGTCCTTCTGCCCCTGGTTCCTGTCATTTCTGACAGGAACCAAGACAGAGAAATATTAATTTTCTAAATTTTTTAGGGGCCCCGCAGGCCAAATATGGCCTCGTGGGCCAGATCCAGCATGCGGGCTGTGTTTTGCCCACCCCAGCTCCAGGGGATAACAAATATTATCTTATCTTAAAATTCTTTAAAATAATTTAAGAACAAATCAATAAAAATACTATTTTAAAATAATCAAGTTTTAACAGGATAGAAACACTGCCAGGAGTAGAAATTCTGTGCTGTGTGGTTTTATTTTCTATTAAGATAAGGAGCTTCATGAAAATATATTAAAACAAATGGACTGTCAGTTCCTTGCTGAAGAAGAATTTCTATTATATATTTAATATTTAGATAATGCTGTAATCTCACTCTTTTTGTTAACTTTGGGAGGCAATTTATTTCAGTTTTATTAAGCAAGGGAACTATGTGGCCTGAATTGCTCAAATATGTGAGATTTTTCAATGCAAAGGCACTAGCTCATATTTGTATCTAAAAGGTCTGAAGTCTGAGACATTCTACACCTATATAACATTCTGTGCTAGTGAAAATCTTACAGTATTTTGAGAATAATACTCTGGGCATACATTGCACCAGAGAGATTCAAATAACTGTGGCATCCACTGGGTGATTTCACATAGTGTTGTCAGAAGACCAAATCTTTACTCTGTATCCAAAAAAAGAGGGAATAGATTAATGACTGTTTTACAGGAATGCACTTAGCATGAAGAAAAAAATGTCAGAATTTAGCACTGAGTTTTTAGTATATTTCCATTGACTAGTTCTTGAACAGGTAGATCAAAATTCTGCTTTGTTACACCACTTCAGTTTCATCAAATAGTTTATTTTCTTAATGACACTATTTATTTGTTAGCTTTTTATATTATAAAATTAGGATTAACTGAGCTGAGACACAAATGGATTGGGAATCCTGCCTCTGAAACTCTCCACTGACACCTGTATCTTAATTTACATTTCTAATGAAGTGTAGTGTATGCCTGGCTCTTGATTACTTGAGGACATTGGACATCATCCAAGTGATTTAGGTAACTGGTATTCCTCTGCAGAAGTAGTACTATTGGTAATATTAATGAAGTACATTTCACGTTAGAAAGGCAGTTCTAATTTTGCACTCCTTCCTTCCGTTTGTCTGCTTGAAGAGAGTGCAAATACTTTGAACCTACATTTTCTCCCAGTTACAGCAGTTTCAAATCCATCCTCTGAATGTCAATGGAATTATAACTGTGCAAGTGAAAACAGAATATGAGGTATTATTTAAAGCTTAATAACATTGTGTCATCTTCTGGTAACTGTGTAGTAAAATTCATAGTCCTTACTAGATTGATTCAGTATGAATTGGGAAACTCACATTGCACAATTTGTTATCTAACTAACTGGTATTTCTCCTCCCCTTCCCCGTCTTCTAAAAGCAAGTCCAGTGTTCATCATAACAAGGATACAAACACATATTTTTTTGTATTTAAATGAGTATCTTCAGTTCTATGCATAATTCTTGTTACAGATGTTCAAAATTAGGAGGAACTGGAATGAAACCAGTTTAAAATGCATTTTATTCAGTACAGTAAAAATCTTCTGATAGTGTGTTTGGTTAGCAGTAGTATAAATATAACACTTTTCCATGTTCAGTGTTGCATTGTCTTGCCTGGGTAGATTTTGCAGTATCCAAAAAAGTTGCATTTGTTTTCCTCCTCAAATCCCTTCTCTACTTGAATTTCATAGTGTCACAGAAAAATAGGCCTGAGATGGATCTAGTCCAACTCCCTGCTCCAGGCAGGAGCATGCCTGTCTAAACCATCTCAAACAAATGTTTGTCTAACCTGCACTTAAAATTCCAGTGACAGTCCACTGTCTCTCTTGGTAATCAGTTATAGTACTGAAAATCTATCATAGAAACTTCTTTCTGATATTAAAACTAAATTTCTCTTGCAATTTAAACTCACTGGGTGCCTGTACAATGTGCAGGGAGGCTGCTCTGACACTCTAATTACAATGCATTGGAGCAGACTTGATTAATAGTCTACTGGAGCGTAGTAATTAACATGCTCCAGCCAGCCTCCACATCTTGTGTATCAGCATCTCTGCTTCAAAATGGCAGCAGGGGCACGCTAATGAATGCTCATTGGATAAGCTTTTGTTAAAGTGCTTCCACCACCATTTTGAAGAGTGAGGATGCTGCTGCACAAGATGCTGCAGGCACTTTGATTAGAGCAACTCTTGGAGCTGCTTTAGTTAAAGCACCTCCCCACTCCCAGAGCACATGTAAAAATGCCCATTGCTGTTTGTCCTGTCCTCTGTGGGTAGTTCATCTCTGTCTTCTTTGTAAGAAGCCTTTTGGTATTTGAAGACATCAAATTCTCATTCAGTCATCTCTTCTCCATCATAAATAATCCAATTTCTTCCAATATATCTCTGTTCACTATGTTTTCTAAAACTCTTAATCATACTTCATTCCTGGACTCTATCTAATTTGGCTACATCTTTCTTGAAGTGCACCACCCAAAACTGCATGAGCCTCATGAGATATTCTAGATACAACCTCGCCAGTGCTGAATAGTCAATGTCAGTGACTTGTATATGACATTCCTGTTAAAATATAGCACTATAATTATTACACTATTGACTTGTATTTAGTCTACTGTCAAATATAACCTCCCAGGTCCTTTTCTGCTGTTTTGCACCTACTATGTCATTCTTCATTTTATATTTGTGTATTGTATTTTACACTGTATATTTGTTTCTTCTTAACTCTGGTACTTTGCAACTGTCCTTGAATTTCACTTATTTTAGATCAATTTACAAATATATAAGGTCATTTTGAATCTTTCTCCTGTCCTTCAAATGTTTGTTCTCCCACCCAGCCTGCACTCAGTCCCAACCCATAAGTCATTAATAAGGATAACAAAGAGTACCGGACCTCACTTGATACCTCCTCTTAGTTTGTTATTGAGCAATTGAAGATAATTTCTGAACACCAATGTAACCAGTAATGCACCCACTTTACAATAATTTTATGCAAACCACATTTCTTGTCCTAATCCTGATGCCATGGAAGACGGTATCAAAACCCTTGCTAAAATCAAAGTAGATTATATCCATTGTCTCCCCTATTAACAAGTCCCATCAGATTGTCATAAAAGAAAATCAGGTTAGTTGAACATGATCCACTCTTGATAAATCCATTTTGGCTTTCACTTGTCACTTTGTTATCCTTGTATGTGCGTAGAGATAGATTTTTTGGTGGTCTGATCCAGTATCTTTCCTAGTACATAAGTTAGTCTGTAATTCTCTAGGTCTTCTTGTTTGCTTTTTAAAGATAGGCACTCTATTTGCCCTTTTACCAGTGCTAATTTAGAACATATAAAATTTCTTCTATGGTAGAAATGAACATAGTAGGTATATTTTCTTAACATAAATAGATGCATAATTGGAGTCAGTAAAATTTATTTTTGTAAATAAATTATTTAACACACAGGACAGTTATGATGAGCAAATGCTCTGGTTCATACCTAGAAGTATAAAATCATATGGAAAAATGTCTGTTCTCTCCCCAAGTATTTCTGGAAGCAAAATATTTTTTGTGTAAATGTTCACAATCAGCAAATGAAAAATTAGCCAAAATCAGAATTTCTATTCTGTTATAAAGTTTTCAGCTTTTGTTTTTGTCTGAAGTCAAGATGAAAAGCAGAAATCAACATTTTTCAGAGGCTAAAACTGATAAATTGTGTTTCAGAAATGTTGGAATATTTTGATTTTATACAAAACAAGACACTTAAGTATTCCCGAATGAACACATTATATTTAGAACAATTTTAACATTAAACTGCATCTACCCATGCTACCATGGTACATCAACTGCCCCTCCCCACCCACACCACTGCCCCCAGCCCCAGGCTCCTTCAGCTAATTCTCTGTTTGGACTAATTTCCACAATGCACCAGCATTCGTGAGGTTCAAACTACACCTGTGTGACTCAACCAGAGGGAGACATTCAAAATTGCATATTCCAATGAAAAAGAACATAGAAAATTTCCCATTAGCTCTAATACAAGCAACACACAATATTGATTGAGATAGAATCCCATTCGACTCTTTCACAGTTGTATTCTGTTTGTGGGTCATAATCATCTGGTGACTGGCTAATGCACCGTGGTTTTCTCCTTGTCTGTTTCTCCTTGTTGCTACTCCTTCATCTGGTAATACTCAATTTTATTCCATTTCTGTTACTCTAGTTCTTCAGGCAGTCCAGTCCTTCTGTATAATACAATTCTCTTCTGTATTGGCAATGCCTTTCAAATTTATGTCATCAGCAAATATCTTTACCGCACTCTTATCGTAGTGTCAAGGTTATTAATGAACACTTTAAATAAGATAACTAAAAAAGACTCTATTCTCTCTCATACGTCCTTCCCTCACCTGCATCCCCTAAAGAAAAGACTGCAAAACCTAGAAATAGTACAGTAAAGATACTGGAGCCCCCTTTACATGTTACAGGTATTGCACACTTAACTGGTTAATTGTGTATTGCACACTTAACTGGTTAACCCTGAGACCAGCTACACATGCAAAATACCTGTTACACCATAAAAAGCTTGAAAATGTGTGCTAACTTTATAGTTAGTTGCTATCACACTTTAATTTGCAGAGAAGCAGGGTCTGCGCTGCAATTGAGAGCCCCATGAGCTGATGGGGATTCTGGCCACCATGCCCAGGGGAGCACCATGCCCAGCTGGGGCTAGGAGTCCTGCAACTAAAGGGACTTTCAGCCCTATCATCTGCCAGCTCTGGGTCCTGGAAACACTCCATAGCTGCTGGGACACAGAGTCCCATAGTTGCTGGGTCCTGGCAGTACACGGTGCAGCTGCAATCTCCCACCCCAAGGGGTGTATGAAGCTGTAATCCCCAGGAGAGATTGCAGCAGTCATAATTTCCTAGCCTCTAGGGTGTGTAAAACAGCTGCAGTCTCCCAACAGTAGAGGTGTGTGGGGTGCCCCCGCAGCTGGGAGCCCCTCTCAGGAGTGGGAGATAGTTTTTTGCTGATACAGGGGGAACTCATGATCGGGCTCGTGTGGATTGCACATTAGAACCCTTGCACCTTTACCTGTATGAATAGAGGGGCCCTGGTGCATCTCTGGCAAGATGTTTCAGTTTTTGTGGCTCAGAGTACATTGGAGGAGGTACTGGGTCCAGGACGTGTGCTGCACACAGCACCCAAGCAGTGTTGGTCTGTGTGCCTGATCTGAATTGCTGGGTTTATCCCAAATCATCAGTCTGACCTCCAGACCAGCCTGCACCATTTATCCTGCCCATAGGGCCAGTGTGAGTTTGACACCCATGGTCTTGGTTGGGAGGGGGAATGTTTTACAGAACTGTGCCTCTTCTGTAGGGCGTTCCAGTCAAATTAAGAACTGGGGTAAACTCAGAACTCTTATGCTGACTGCCTACTAGATATAGACTGACTACTGCATGCATGCCACAAGTGGCATGGGCAGCCTCTGTGTGTGGGACATGGTAGACTGGGGAGGAGATAAGTAGTATCATAGCAGATAGGTCAGGAAGCAGAAAGCAGAGCTGCAGATTACTGGCACTAGGGACAAGATTGTGGGGCTGTTTTGTGGTAAATGTGCCAAAAAGTTTGTCCCCCACTTGCATGGGCAGACCTATAATTTTGAAAAGGGGGTGCAGATGGTGACGTGCATCATCTCCTTTAAAACAACACATTCTTTTCCAGTTAAAAATAAGATAGGAGCTTTTCTAATATGCTTGGGGCCTAGGGCTGTATTACTTAGTTTAAGATTGAAGCAAAAACATAACTTCCTAGCTCCCCAAAACTGCCTATGTGGCCCATGGGCCCAAATAATTAACTGCCCCCATGCTAGGGAATATCAGAAAGTTTCTGGGGCTTTTTGTCTTCTCCATCAGGAATTAAAGAGATTGACACAAGGAACAATTGACAAATATGGAAAAAGTGCCCCACTAGGGACTTTCTTTACCCTATTGGATGGGTGTTCCAGATACAAGAGCAATACAGAATTGATGATGTGAGAAATATAGAGAATAGGTACTGGAAGCTGAATAATGCAGATAAGAGTTTGCAAGGTGAACAAGTAGGATGTATCAGGCAATACATTTGCAGTAGATAAAGAGAAATAATGATGCCACTGTATAAGATACTTGTGAAATCTCATCTAGGATTCTATATATATGGCACCCATGTTTAAAAAAAAAAGCAGTGCAGAGGTGAGCTACTAGGATGACCAGACGGATAGAGACCTTAAGAGGAGAGACTAACAGCACTTGTTTTGTTTAATTAAGCAAAATAAAAGCTGAAAAGAGGCACAACTGCTGTATAGAAATGTCATGGGGGACAAATACCAGGGAAGTGAGAAAACTATTTTGAGGTCAATACTGGCACAAGAACAAATAGATATAATTTGGTCATGAATAAATTTAGAATAGAAATTAGAAGAGAGTTTCTAATAATAAAGGAATTAAAGAACAGTCTTTGTTAGAAGTAGTTTGGACAAACAGCATAACTAGTTTTAAGATGTAGCTTGGTCACTTTATGAAAAGTATTATATGATGTGAGCTGCTTGCAACAGTAGAGGACTGGACTTTATAATCCAATCCTGTCTTTCTTCTTATGAGCCTTATTGATTTTTCAGTATCCGTCTGTAGCTGTCTGTACATTCTTACTGGTGCCTTGGCATCATCAGTCCTTCAGTCTTCATTCTTCCAGTCACATCCGTATCTAGAATTGTAGATCTCATTTGTGGGTCCATTGGGTTGTTCTGTATCTTTGGGATCTAACCAACAGAAAGTTTGTCACTGTCTAATACTGACAACTGTATATTCTTTAGCAATGTGCATGCAAGACTGGCTTTAAAGCATTGTCAAATTTGTATTTTGTTATGTAGCAGAATCCTGCCTTTCCAGCAAGCTGCAATTTTCCAATGACTGGCAGAATGGGTAGGTTCCTCACTCTGAAGAAGTTCTGATGCTTCTGGTGGAATCTTATGTAAGGTTTTACATCTCTCTTTTCAAGTCAGTTCTATCCAGCCATTTGAGGATTTCCAAAAACATTTGTAAAATAAGTAGTTTTCCTATACAATGCCTGGTGCATCTGTGGACTGTGCTGGTGACAGGTGAAAGATTATCATTGTGAGTTGGAGTGGACCTGACCATCTTAGATGCTATCTTTATAATGTCATTTTATAAAACAGGTATTTTGGAATTATTTGACGGAGATCTGTGTTCATTTTGTGCTATAAAATGCTGTGGAGAATTTTTCCTGGGTGGAAGAACATTGTGGACAGCAAATACAAATGACCATGTTGCCTGTGTTGTAGTTGTCATCTTCACAGCAGACAAAAGGGAGTGAGGCATGAGGATGTTGTGGAGCATCCATTTTTTCACTGGTATAAAGTCTTTGCTTCCCAGATGGCTGAGATGCAGGGAGCTGTAGCTATCTTCCTGTTGATAGCCCTCCCTGCTTCCATTAGGGTGTGGTGGAAGGAGTATTAATAAACAGACAAACCTGCCTTGTGATGTCCTGAAGTATTTTACTGAATTATCATGAACTCAGCTATGTAAAAATCAAAGTGGCTAAAGGAATGCCAAATTTTACTTAAATTATTCTTCCTTCCATGTTGACTAATCAATTCATCTGTCTTTTTGATCAACTGCATGAAGGCTAGAATAGGCTAGAAAGTCACTGTGAGAAGAAAAATTGAAAGTTGGAAGCTGAATTCCTAGGTAGTAGTCAAGCAGATTGACCAATTGCATCTGCTGTTATGACTTGTTGGGACCAGAAAAGGGTGAGTAGCTAGAAAATTGTTTTTAATACAATTTTTTCTACATTTCTCCATAATGATATACATCTGGACAAAGTAGTGACACTTTTCTAGTGGGACTGGAAATGATTCCAGTAAAGATTTGTTTGTACAGTTTAACAAAGAAATGTGCATTGCTGCTTGATAACACTTTCCCCCAGTCATTTGTTGCTGGAGTACAAAATTTATGCAAACGCATGACGTGGGTAAGTGGGTAATTGCTATTATTTTTTTTCCTGGTGCTTGCCAATCAATAGATTCTGAATAATTATCCCTTTGGCACACTAAGTTCTTGCTGTCATTTTTCATTCTGTCAATAGTCATTCTGCACCTCACCTTGCAACAATCATTTCAGTCTACAAAACAATCAACTATGTAGCTTTATCTGCTTGGCTGTAAAATGGACATTGAGATTGTCCATTGAGGTTAGTGGTATAATACTAGTTAAGACTACATGGTATAATTATCTCGTAATATATGAGTTTCAGTTCTAAACACAATATAGTTCATGTTTGTATATATAAACATGGTACTGCTGAAGATAGTGATCTGGCCACTTGCCTATTTTTCAGAAGTACTGAGTATCAAACCCTGGCTACTCCCTGGTTTGTGAGAGCTGTTTTGAAATTTGTGAGAGCTGCTTTTGAAATTCAGGCAAGTGACTAAATGTGGATTAAGAAGCCTAACTTTTTACACTTCTTTCTTGAAATTCTTTGGCTTCAGTTTACCTAAGTGAGAGACAAATACAGCATTCTCTGGTTCAAGTATAGCACTTCTTCAAAGCTTACTTACCGGCATTTGAACAAGTCCTAGAAGTAAAAATATTATAAAATCCTTCTGAAATGTATACTACTTCCAGGTTTCAGTTGAGACAAATACTCTTTAATCTTTTCCATGACATTCTGATGCTTGTATTCAGAAAAAATTTTACAAAACTTTGTCATAACTGGTTTGGAATCTCCCTCAGTTTATTCCGGATTCACCTAATTTTCAGGCCCCAATATCCCTCTCTTTCCCTACATTTCTCCATGTACATTTATTAATGATCTCAATTAGCAGAGTTTGACATTATTTAAGGTTTTTAATTCAGTTGGGAAACCCAACAGGAAAGATCTCAGAACATCAGTGAAACATGCAGCCAAACAGAACCACTGATTAATAGGTAGATAGCTGCATTCTGTGTTGTTTTAAGTTTCGTAATAGCTTGTGGTTCAGACCTGTGTAGAACTTACTGTGACCTCAGAAACAGAATACTGCAAAGGCGCAGATCACAATAGTAAGTGCTGAAACTGTGATGTTCTTTTAGTTACAATATTCTGACAAATAAAAGCATTCTTTAGAATTTCTCCTGGATGATCGTTTGGCAGCAGTTGAGGGTCCAGTAGTCCTTTTTTCCTCTTTCCCTCCTCTCCAGTTACAAGCGTACATAACAGAGGTTGGAAACACTCTCAGTTTAAGGTGGGGGGATACCAGCCATGCCCCAGTTTGCTTCAACTGGATTAGGAATACTAGGGTATAGTAGATTGCTAGCTCTACGCTGAAAGCATTTAAGCTTTTATCTCCTTGCTAAACCTGTAAACAGCTTCATGTGAGAAGGGGAGACCTGATAGAAATGAGAAGAACTGTATATAAGAGAGCATTAACCAGAGTAACAATAAAATCCTTGGTGAATACTAGACCACAAAAACTGAATGAGTGGTGAGACTTCATTTAACTTGACAGATGGGAATAAGACAAAGAAAGGCAGGTAGTATGGGAAGAGGAACAACCTTCTCTTTCTGTTTTCTGGGAATATTTAGCAAGGAAAGAATGGAACTGCCTAACAGCAGTGATGGACAGATGGGCAGATACTACTTGAAACACTTGCCATTGTTCTGGAACAAATCGGATTTATTTTAAAATAAGAAATATGGAAAGAAGTCTTAGAAAGTAGTTTTGCTGTCACTTTATTTAAAAAAAAAACCTTCTGCCATTTGAACATTTGTCATTTTGGTTCTGCTAATATTGGTATTTTTTTCTAGGAACATGTTTGTAACTTTACTCCAACAACACAGTTTTAGTAATGACCTTTCAAAAGTTACATTTAGATTTTTTTTCAAAAAATTAGTTTGAAAATCCCAATTAAGAAATATATTTATGTATGCACTGGATAAATGTGACAATGGATTTCTGCAATTCTTTCTTTTTACTATAGTTCTGCTTTAGGAAGAAAGTCTGCATATATATGTCACCTAGGAATATGACTTTTGAAACTTAAATTTATAACTAGTTCTAGTTTTGCAAAACTGATTTTCACAGACTAGCATTGAAGAAATCAGTAAATGTATCTAGCTCAAATTTGTTTTGTATGTTCAGATGATACAACTAGATCAAATATATTTTCAGTTTTCTCCATCATGCCTGGCACTACAGGCATCAAAGGTGTTGTCTTGAAAATACTCATGTGCATATCACAAACAACAATTTCATCCATTTGTTTCAATGGCTGGGAAGCAGTTGCCAAAACATGACAGAACAGATCATGAGAAATAGTCTATTTCTGAAACAGCTTTCTGTTTTTTATTTACATTCTGAAATGGATGTGAACATTCAGAGTTCTGCCCTATTAAATATCTTAACTCTTTTTGCAAATCTATTGAGCTGTAGCCTCCTAAAATGTGAGTTATTGTGTTGCTGGACAAGTGAAATGTTAGAATGGGGGCAATTTAAACTAACTTTAAAAGATGCTTATGTCTTAAATTTGGGCCTATTGTAATGACAGTTGCTGGAATTATTTGGAGATATAACATTGAAAAGGGTAAAAGATGCTGGATCAAAATAATCTCTTAAAAACTATTTAAAATAACCTAAAAGTATACTAGAATAATGCCCTCTCATTATATCTCAGGAAAGAAATGTGTGTCTTTGTCTACCTTCTAGCTCAGGGGTTTTCAACCTTTTTTTAACAAGTGTGCCCCTTCTGTCTCAAGGTTTCAGCTCATGTACCCCTTCATATTTTTTTCTTGTTTTTAAGCGGGGTGGGGCAGGGCAGATTGAGACCCCTGCCGTGTGGGAGGGAGTGGGGCTGGGGCTGGGGATAGGGCCAGGGCAGGTGCTGCACAGCTGGGGCAGAGCACAGGACAGAGCTGTGACCGGCTCATCTGGTGGGGTGTGGAGCAGCTCCCACCACTGCACACACTCTGGGAGGGTATGGGGTGCATGTGCTCCCAGATCTGTACATGGGGTGGGGTGGGTTGCCACCATGGACTCGGGCTAAGGCTGCACTGGGTTCTTCCCAGCTGGGGCTGGGCTGTGCTGGGCTGTGCTCAGGGCAGGCAGTGGCAGCGCTGGGAGGGGGGCTATGGGAGAGGCTGTAGACACTCCAGAATTTACCGTAGCCCCACCAACCCCTCTCCCAGAGCCACCACTGCCCACCCTGAGTGCAGCCCGGCCTAACACCCAGCATTGCAGCAGTGCTGCACTGGCCCCAGCCCACAGCAGCAGCCTGCCCTTGCCCTGTGCACAGATCCAGGAGCACCCCCCACTTTACCCCCTGGGGGTGCGCATAGTGTCAGAAGTCATCCTGCACCCCCCCCATACAGCTCAGTCCCTTAGCCCGCCCCAGTTGGGCAGCCTCTGCCCCAGCCTTACTCCCTCCCTCAACACTCAACACTGGGGCCTTGATCTGCTCCACCCCCCGCCCCCAATGCCACTTCCCTCACAACAGACTTACCAGCAGGACCCGATTGCTCTCCTGGCTGCATGCAAGCTGTGCTGCGGCTACATGCATGCACACGGCAATTATCAGCCACATCAGTTCTGCATACCCCCATAACCTTTTTAAGTACCCCTAGGGGTATGCGTACCCTCAGTTGACAACCACTGTTCTAGCTAATGCCATACACAATTCTGATGGTCAAAACAGAAATTTCAGATATAAATCAAAGTATACTATAATGTCAGCTATTTTTCTAAAGGTGATACTGCACAGGAGAATTTGGACAACTTCTATTATATACTTCTAAATATTTCATAACTTAGCTATTTGATAATGCAATATGGAAACAGTTGAAATTTAATGGAAATTCAAAATATAAAAGCAAATCACATGAAGGAGATTGAAGTGTATGTGTGTAAATTATGTTATGGTTTTCAACCTAGATATAATGTTATGTGTGTTTGGGTTTGGGTTTTGTTGTTGTTGTTGTTGTTGTGTGGTCTTGTTCCCTTTGTCTATGAAAGCACTGGAGAGGTGGGATGAGGTAGGGAATGACAGCATGTGAGGAGTTTTAGTTTCTCCTTGGAGAGTTGTGCAATCAGTAGCAAGAAGGTTGCTATACAGAATGTATGAGGAATTATCCTGTGGCACTGGAGCAGGCTTTTTCCCTGTGGATCCCTGAAATCCATGTGGTTTGAGGTTGCTCCCTATCCCCCCCGACTACATAGCAGAGGAAAGAAGGAAGGTGTGAAGCTGAGAACTAGTATGAGAAAAAGAAGGGCCCAAAGAAAGGAAAATGCAGCTCCAGCTCCTCCTCCCAGCTGCCTTCCACCCACTCTGTCTGCCTGGCATGATGAAACCTAAGCTGGAGTTGTATTGGAGCTCCATGTGCTGGGGCAGGAGCTGCCTGGATGCAGCTTCCCATCCTCACCTGTCTGGGCACCTCTCTTCCCTGTGCTATCTGCTGCCTGGAGCAGTGCAGCAGGGGCAGGAGGAGGAGGAGAAGGAGCTGCTGGAGGCAGGGGGAACCAAGCAGTACTCGGGCAGCTGCAGCTGCACTGAAAAAATCCTGCTTAGAAGCTGTGCACACTTGCTAGGGTCAGGACATTGACAGGTGCAGGTGGGAGCACCGTGCTGGCTACCCCTTGTGGGAGCAGGCAGGGCTCAGCCCTATATGAAGCTCCGTGGAGAGAACTGGGGGCCAGATGGGGCGGGGTGTGAACCTCACCTTTTTCACACTGCCCAGTTGAGCTCTGCTATACACACTGCCTGCCCCACCTCTCCTTCTGCCACGCCTGGCCAGCTCTCAGGACCTAGCATGCAAGCGGCCCCCACCTTCTGACACATGCACCCCCCCAAAGCATACAAGAGTAAGACTTTATTTTGAGCTCTAATACAATCACCTGTATATACACTACTCGAAAACACATAAATTAGGGTAAAAATAATTTTTGATATAAAATTAAAATGCTATAGTAGATATTTGATTTTTAATATACAATTTATTTTTTAAATCTATAATTTGTTCAAATAGCTTCTGAAAGATTTTGCATGTACCGTCCTCCACAGCTCACCAAAACCTGTTAAGTGGCCCACAAGCCAAAATAATTGTCCACCCCTGCCTTCTTTCTCTGAGAACCACAACAGACTTAGTCTGTTAATCAGCTAGTATTTATACAAGGCCCCCAACAATTCTGCACTTACATTGTTTACTGAAAGATGCTTAACTCTGTGTCACTTTCTGTTTTCGAATTGTATTAAGAGTTTTTAAAATAAGTTTAAGGAGGGGCATGAAAACTGTACAGCAATATATACAGTTATTATAGAAATAATAGCACAATTATTATTCTATAACAACAATAATACAGCTGTTATAGAATAATAATTGTTCTCCATGTCCAGATATCTTTTTTATTTGTAAGAAAAAGAGGTTTAGGTTAAATATAAGGAAGAATTTTTTAATTGTTAGGGTAGGGAAACAGGCTAGTTAATAGAGGTTTTGAAATCTTCAGTCAAGGCTTTTTAAGAATAGGTTAAATCAGACATCTGTTGGGGTGATGCACTTGATCCTGCCTTAGCGGGGGGGATACAGTAAGATGTCCTTTAAAGGGCCTAACCAGCACTGCATTTCTATAATTGCTATTAAGCAATTAAACCTGCAATTAAAAAACATTTTTTTTATATTAGATGCTCTTGGTTTGTGACACCAAGAATATATATATTTTTCAAATCAAAACCCTTAAAATGCACCAGTTTATGGAAAGTGCAATATAAAGTTCTATAGAAATAACTAAATCTTGCAGCAAATGCATAACAAAGTCTGTCACTCAAACATTTATTCATCTGCAAAATAATAAATCCAGCTTTATAATAAATGTCATAATCTCTGCTGTCGGGTCTGCTAATCTAGAAGTGCACATGGTTTTAGTCTTTTTTTGTGAACAAGGCAATTGTAGTAACCTTACTGTTATTAAACTGGACTATAGGTCAGGTAGCTTATCTTCTGCAATCTACAATAGCATAGAGAACAGTCACTTCAAAGAACTTGAAAGATGAAATCCATTTTAAATACAGAATTTTCAGTAAATAAGGTATACCCCTGTAAATTATTCTCCTCACATCCTTCACATCTAAAACTACTGCAAGCTTTTCAGCAACTTAAACTCAGGCAACTCTAAGTTCCACAGAGACCTTTCTTACTTTTCTGCATACAAATTCATCTATCAGGCTGTCATAGTTAAAGCTGTCTGACAGTTCACATTCTATTGATATCATTGCAAATCCTGAGAGTGTTTCTTGATTCATGAAAGAATTTCAGTAGGTCTCAGTCATTTTAGATTTCATGAAGGTTAGCATGGCTTCTTGGGATATTAAAGGACAGTCTAGAAATGGCCAATACACAATTGCACAGGTAAACCTGTTGAAGTTCATTTTGCATGAGTAATATTTATTGGTAATGGTGAAGATGGAGGGCTGACTTTTCTGGTCTGCGAATAGATATGAAAATGGTTTTAAACTAGCCAGTGACAACAAAAGTTGGCAAAAGTATCTCCACTCATCTCCACCTATGTTTCACTTCTGCTTCAGAGGAAGGAAGGACCCTCTATTGGAGGAAAGGAGATCTGGTGCAGCTGAGCTCTGCCCTGATACTTCATTGTCAGAAGCTTCTCTTAGGATGGTCTACACACAAAAAGCTTATTTGAATTAACATAGGGTGTACGTTTAAAATGCATCAAGTACAGCAGTAATTTTCTATTTCTTTTTTTTAAGCAAACACATTTCCTGCTCTGCAGTGGCCAAAGTTGCACCCCAGTGTCTCCTGCTGTCTTCCTAAAATAAACTGTAGTGCTGTTTTGTCTCTCTTTTTTAAAAAATTGGATGCCATATGGTTGTGTGTGTGCAAGATATTTCAGGTAGACAAGCACCCTTCTGGACAAATGGTTGACTACAGATTTTGGGGGCTGGATTCTGGCCTGGGGAGTCTTTTCCAGTCTTATGTTCCTCTGGTTCCTGAATAACTCCACATGTGAATGTTCTTTCAAAGCCAAAAAGTATTACTTAGCTCTGGTGTATGTGTTTCCACATATAGCCCAAATGAGAGCTATACACTCTAGTCTGGATAAAGACTATCTAGCATGACTGGGGAGCAGCAACTGGTTCCCTGCTGTCTGCCCCCATCCCACCTCTGCCTACATTGCATTCAGATATAATCGGGAATACAAACGTAAGGCCCACTAATATTGCATGACTTTGAAGGAAAAATTGGTCCTCAGGAAACAGATTTTCATTACTTTTAATCTAATTTGTGTATGCTAGAGTATATTTACCATTTGGAGGATGATTGCCTCTGTAATGGCTATAGTGTACTGGAAATGTATATATAAATTCCTTTTCCAATTTATGCTCAAAACTTTGTAAGATCAAGACCTTAGAGGTTTTTTTGACATTTCACCTTTCCTTCTTGTAGCCGGCACCTTCTTCAGTGGTGGCCATAAGCCCCTGGAGGCCAAAATAAATTCTTTTTCTGCCCTCCTCGCTCTCTGGGGACAGTCACCCCTTCGCTCACCTGTGATGCGTTGTTGTATTTTATGGTTATAAAAGGGAGGATGCCCCTGTGCTTCCCAGACCTTATCTCTTTCGAATGACCACTAGGTGTCTGTCTGTCGTACTTGCCTTAAGAGCTAATTCTGTGGCTCCATTCTGCCCCTACACCATGCCCCAAGCCTTGGAGGTGTCATCACTCTTGAATGTTCTCTCCATACACTCTCTTAGCCCCTTCTCTGGGTTCTCAGACCTCTTGATCTCTCACTCAGTCTTTCTCTTTGGTCCCACTCTCTCACACTCTCGGCCCCCTCTGGAACTTGGACCACCGTGGAATACTCCTTTTGGTCCTACTCTCCTTTGGCCCTTGGGCCCTCTCTGGTCCCACTCACTTTTGGCCCCTCACGCCCATACCCTCTTATTCTTTTGGCTTGCACTTGTGCCCACAGTGACATTGTTCGCTATCAAGCTGCCTCTATCTGTCCACACCTGGGCACTTCGCCCTTCCTGACTAGGCCCAGGAGTGGCTCTCACTGCCCACACCTAGGCATTTTACCCCTCTTGGCTACTCCCAGGTGCAGCCTTGGGTCCTTGACCTTAATCCCACCTTTCCGCTCACACAGCTTGTGGATCATCAGATCCTCTTCTTTCTGTGCCCTTGGATCTTCTGATCCCACTCCCCATCCCTCTCTGGACTCTGGGCTCTTGGATCCTCTGATCACCTCCTTTCTGCAGGCCCTTCCAAGTGCTTTTCTGTAGGCATGTGCTCCTCTAGCCTTCCCCCTCCATGAGAACCCACAAGGCAGTGAGAGCTAGGGTTTTCAGGTGCCCCATACTTACCTTTCCATGGGGGTGGCCTTCAGTGGCATTTTATAGGGTCTACTTTACCACAAGCAGTCCCACCACTGTGACTCCAAGCCCCAGTAGGGTGCAGTTTTCTGTTTTACCCAGGAACAGCTCCTGGGTGATCCTACTTTGGCCATCTTTGCTCCTTGGCCTATGGACTCCTTGGCCTATCTCTCCTGCTGATATCACACCTCCCTTCTGGGCTCCCAGGTCCACTGATCTCATTCCCAGCCCCTGGTTTCTCTGGGTTCACACTTGCCCCTCTGGGCTACAGGCTTCCTGCTCCCTCTCTGTGTCCCCACTGGGTTACACGTTTCCAGACTTCCTGACCTGGCTCACACCCAGCCTTCTGGGGCTACCCTGTTCTGGTGAGCCCTGGCTGCAGCCCCTCCTAGACCTTTTAGCCCCGCCTCAGTCCAGCTGAGATCTCAGGATCCCCTTGTCCTGACTTGCTCCCCTTGGGCTCTGTCTCCAGCGGTGGTCCCTCCTTGCCCAGCAACCCTCTCTGGGTCCAGTTGTAAAACCATGGTCACGTGCCTGCATGAACAACTCTCTCTCTGCCCAGGTATTATTCCCCTGTTCCCTAGGCTGGTAGAGTTGCTTATGCCAGCATCTCAAGATCCCTGCTTCCTGGAGCTCCTCCCTTTGTGATTCTCAAGGCCAGAAAGCTGAAGACTGCACTCTCCATGCTGGCAGTCAGGAGCTGGAGCCATCTTGCTGAGGAGATGTTCTCTCCACAGCCTCCCTGGCTTACTGCTGCCTCAACCCAGGGGCCTAGGCTTATACCCTGTCTAAGGCCAGCCCATTCCCCCATCGTGGGGCCCCTGATTACCTCCTGCCCCACCCACAGTCAGCCTGCCCAATGGTGTTCCCTCTTAGCAGTCTCCAGTATCTTACATCCTGTAACAGGTCTGAGCTTATCTCCCAGCTAAGCCTACCCCTTTGTAGCCTCCAAGATCTTACTGTCTGCCTCTGTCCAGGGTCTGGGCTTTTTCGTGGTTGACGCCAGCCCTTCAGCCCCCTTACCACTTGCAAGCTGCTTTTGCAGGCTGCCGGTGCCTTTAAAGGGGCAGGTCTGGTAAGTGCACTGCCACACTTCTGTTTTTTCTACCTCATAATATATATTTCTGAATTTATTTTTTAAAATAACAGTGAATGCAAGACACTTGTGAAGCATTTGCCTTCTAGGAATGTTCTCTCATACTCTTTATCATTTGATGTCTGTAGCCACATTAAAAACACATTTGCTTTATTTATAGTCCATCATTATTTGTAATACACATTTTAAAAACAAAAGTGTACACTTGAGTACTCTGCATGTTTAGGACCTGGCTTAACTCGTGTTTCAGCTTGCAGCACAGTGGCTCCTTTAATCTGCTATACCAGTCTATCTCCTGTGATGCCACACTTTGTGGGTGCTTGTGACAGGGGGCCAACTCAGGGCTAAGTCTCAACATCAGCCTGCGTACTTGTCTGTATGGGGCAGTCCACTCAGTCTCGCCTGTCACAAATTGTTGGTTTAATAAAGTGATATTAAAATGCAGGAGGCTTCCCATTTTAATGCCCCAATGCCAGGGGGTGCTATACATGGCTCCATACCATCTCTACATCATGTCCCATACCTCACAGATGACATCCAAACAAGTTCTTAGCCTTCGACCCAACACTTGGCCTCACCACATCTGAGGACTTACTGGGGACTCCCTCTGACCCAACACTCAGCCTCACCATGTCTGAGGACTTACCAGGGTCTCCCTTTGATCCAACTGCAGCCTCAGGCATCCATAGACCTACCTTGGCCTAATTGCCCTCTTCCTGGGATTTCAACTTATGCCCTCCTGCTAAGGCCTTCCATCTATGCCCTCTCACCACGGCCCTCCACTTATGTTATTGCTCTTATGGGATTGGCCCATGTGCTGCCCTTCAGGCTGCCTTTGCAGCCCTACTCAACATACCCCCAATGCAGTCCTTCAGGTCACCCCTGCAACCCTACTCTACACCCCTTACACAGAGTCAGGCCACAATGGGGCACTCTACTCTGTATGGGCCATCACACACTTCTGCCCCCTCACTAGGGCTGCTCTCTTGCCCCTCTCACTGGGGCCCCTGGGATCTTGCACTCTATGGGGCTCAGGTGCCTCCCACTAGGTGTGCCTGTCCCTACAATAGGGTTATCCACCAGGATGTGGGATTTATCAGCCCATCAACAAAACAAAAGTCTCTCATTAGTTCAAGCTCTTCTTAAACAGCTTTTTCCAAGGAAGGAAAGGAAGGACATTACCAGCTGACCTGTTGATTAGCTCCAAAAAGCCCTAAGTGGACACTGTCCTGACTGCCTGTCCAAGTGAAATTAGAGATACACACACACGAACACCTCTCAACATCAGCTAGCATGCCACATGCCTAGGGTCCGTGGGGCTGGGGTCTGTGCTATGGGAAATGGGAGGGAGGGAGTGGGGGATCCCTGCTTCAGCAATGAGGGGGGTGGGACAAGGGGAAGCCAGGCAGACCCTGCTGTGTCTGCAGTCTCCACTGTGGCTAGGGAGCAGAGGAATGGGACCAACCCTGTTCTCTGGAGCAGGCAGCACAGCATCTGGGATGTTGGGGGACTCTGGTTTAAGTTAAACTAGGAAGGGGTCTGGGACAGACATTGCATAAGCCGGTTTGACCCAAATCAAATACTGATACTACATTCAACCAGTCTGTTCTGTTACAGGTTTAAACCAGTTTCTGATCATTTAAACCAGTTTATATGTAATGTCTGTCCCTAGCCCCAGGGATCACATGAATCACATTAAATGGACTTCACTAATAGAGGAGAAGACTGAAGGACATCTTAGTAATTTGTGCAGTTGAACAATCTTGTGAATTTGTGGTGAGCACTGAAACCTTAGGGAATGTACACACTGCATAAATCAGTGACCGTAGAGCTAATTAGTCTGAGTGGAACTTTGCACTAATACGAATATACTGATGCTGGTCCCTAAGCCAGCTCATTCAGACTTAACTTGGATACCTCTGCACAGCACGACGCTACCATTGCAGACATGTGCTTAGTTTTAACAAGTGGTTTGCCATTTGGCATCTATTCTTTGAAGTGGGAGAGATGGTGATTGCTTCATATGTAGTCATTTCTATATCTATCCATTGTGAATAGACTATTATATATCAGCTAATTAAATTAACTTGGTTGGCATGTATGCTTTGATTGTGATGACTAGATGAAGAGTAGTGAGGATTTGTAAGTGTCAAAAATACTTTGGCTGAAAAAACTGATGGCTCTTTCACAAGTGTAGAATATTTTGGTGACAACTGCAGAAGCTAGTCTTGGTTCCCAAAGATTCCCTTAATGGTTGCTATGGTCCTTGCTTATGATTGCAGTCATTCAAGTTAGCTTTCAAGATTGATTCAGAAATACATTTTCATGTAATGGAAGATGTATTATGTAGGTTTCATAAAACCCCCCCCAACATGTTAACAGCATTTTTCATTGTTCGTGCAATTACTTTTGTTTATTCCTGTAGCTCTGTATTTATCTCCTATGATAATAAATCTTATACAGCTTGGCTTAGCTTACACGAGCAAATCCACAGATAGATATTTGTTCTTTAGGGTTACTACAGAGATTATATTATGTGATTAAGGATGAAATGGGAAGGGAGAGCAGGGAGGGAGAGCTCTGCACTTGAGGCTAAGGTAGGACCCATTTAGGAATCCTGGGTCATAGTAACCTGTATTTTTGGTCATTTATATCTAGGGATCCCTCTTGTGATTCTAGGTAAAATTGTAAACTATTTTATTGCACAAAAGTATGTATCTCTATATTTTAAAGTGCTCTATAATTTGTGAGGAGGGAAGGGTATCAAGTGAATTAAACTGGCTTTTAGTAGGAAGTGAAAAGAGTGGTTGATAAGGTGGCATTGGAATAGGTTTGAGTCAAGGAGAGATGCTGTCTCTAGGTATATGTTTGGCTGTAGGCAGATAAAGCTGCAAAGCTTCTAGTGAAACTGCAAGCGGCAAGGCTAGGGATAGGCATTATACATAAACCGGTTTAAGTTATCAGAAACTGGTTTAGACCTGCAACAGAACAGACATTCAGTGAACATAAATCAGTTTGAAAATGGCTGAAGCTGGTTTGAGATAAACCTAGTTGAATGTAGAATCAGACTTAACTGATTTGGGTCACGCCTGTTTATGCAACGTCTGTTCCAGACCCCTTCCTGGTTTAAGTTAAACCAGAGTCCACCAGCATCCCAGATACTTTGCAGCCCTGGGCAGGGCTGTCTGCTCCAGAGCAGGGCTGGCCCCACCCCTCTGCTTCCTTGGTGGAGCTTTGGCAGAGACAACAGGTACAACAGAGTCTGCCTAGCTTCCTCCTGCCCCATCCCACCCCCTCACCACTCACTGCTCAAGCAGGGATCCCTCTTTCCTCTCTCCCACAGCACAAACTGTAACCAGCACGTGGTATGCTAACTACCGTGTTTCCCCAAAAATAAGACACTGTCTTATATTTATTTTTCTTCAAGAAGACACACTATGGCTTATTTTCAGGGGATGTCTTATATATCCAACTTCTTCTCTTTGCAGAAAGCCGTAAGATTCTTGCCCTGGGAGTCCTCCACAATTTCTTTCTTGTACTCAACAGAATAACTCTTTCTTTTTGTGCTCATCTTGTCTGGGGGTACAGATACTCAGGAAAAGTAGAGATAGGCCAGCAAAGCTGATGTGTAAGGGCTAGCTTATTTATCAGGGATCCAGTGAGAACTGGGTCCAATCTGCACAGTGGAGCTGTGATGATCTCTCTGGGCTCAGTAGCAGACTGCTTGCTGAAGCTTTTCCCCTATCCCCTGGTGTTTGTGTGAGGTGAGAGAGACCCACAGACTGTTGCTGGTCAGTGTTGGGTGAGAGAGACCCACAGTGCTGAGTAAAACAGCAGCCACAGCTTTATTCTTCCCCCTGAGGACACACAATACCTAAAGCAGAACTTCCTGCTCCTCACTTCACTGAGGAGACTTTTACTTTCACTTTCTATTTCTCCCTCTCCGGTCACCTCCGAGATAGCAGCTGTCACGATGGGGCAAATGAGAAGGGCTGCCCGTCTTATTTACCGCTTCGCGCCAGTACGCTTAGCCACGCCTATCACTATGTCTTATTTTCGGGGTATGGCTTATATTGCGCAAATACGTAGAAATCCTGCTACGGCTTATTTTATGGGTATGTCTTATTTTCGGGGAAACACGGTAATGCTGAGACATGTCTGTGTAAGACAGATAGGACAGCGTCGGCTTAGGGTTTTTTGGAGCTAATCAACAGGTAGCTGGTAATTTCCCTTGTTGCTTCCTTGGAAAAAGTTGTTTAAGAAGAGCTGAACTAATGAGAGAAGCTTTTGTTTTCTTGATTGGCTGATAAACACTGTGTAATTCCCTGCTGGCTCTGTTGCTGGTCAGAGGACCTGTGAGTGGGAGGTGGGGAACCCCTCCCTAATCAGACCATCCTGCCGGGGCCTGGCCATGTCCCTCCATCAGCTCAGCATTATGGAAGGAAAGGGAGGGCTGCACTAGTGCCTCCTGGCTTCTAGCCTGAGACACTGCAGGCATGTGCCTGCATTTCCTTAGTCCAGGGGGGATGTCTGTGCAATTACAAACCCGTTTATTCTAGCCAGGTTAGACTAACCTGCAAAGATTGAATCAGTTCAGGCTCAGGCTTTTTTAATATCTGTCCCTAGCCCTAGGGGCCAGAACAAGCTCTGGTGAGTGAGAAACAGATTTACCTGCCCCTTGACACATGTAGGTAAAGGTGTGATAGGATCCAACATGTGATCCATGCAGTAACCCGTCCTGCCATGCCACACATGCTTGGCAGGAAGTGTCCTTGTGGGATTGCACATTAGATCCCATCATGCCTTATCGCCAGTACAGGGGAGCCCAGGATCAGATTCCCTCTGAAGCAGGAAGAAGCAGGCTGCCATGGCTGGAAATCCTCTCAGCTGATGGGACTCCCAGCTGCATGGCTGCCCCATGCAACCCCTCCCCTTCCCCGAGCTGGGAGATCACAGCAGCTGTGAACTTCCAGCTGCAGGGATGCTCCCTACACCCCCAGGACTGGGACATCACAGCTGTATCCTGCGGCTGCCAATATTCAGAGTCCTCAGCTGTCCAGGACTTCTGAGATTGAGAGTCCCCTCAGCTGTGGGACTCCCAGCCCCAGCTGCACATGTTGCACCCCTGAGGCTGGGAGTCCAGTCAGTTGATGAAGGCTGTCAGCTGCAGGGGCAGACCCTGCTACACACCCAAATTAAAACTAGATAGCAACCAGCTATAAAGTTATTGCATATTTTCAAGCAATAACTTTATTGCTGACTGGACCTTTTTATAGTGCAGTTGTTCATTTGCATGTGTAGGTGTTGTCTTCATCTGGAATTGCTTTTTTGCTCAAATTGAGAATTGGGCTTACTGATGGCATGTAATTTAGCTGCATTGTTTTGTTAATGTAACAGAACATTAATCTTTCATACAGGATTACTATTAAAAAAATGTCTAGAAATTATAGGCATATGACTCATGAACAGGGATCCTGGTTTTCTCTGTTTAAAAATGGCAAATTCTATGATTAAACCTCCCCAAATCTGTGTTTTTCCATGATTAAAATGAAACACCTCAATATAGGTATCAGTTGAACAGAATGTTTTCTTGATATATTTATAATTTTAAAGCAATTTGGAAGCCTACCAGTGCCTCAATCATTATAGTAAAAAAAATTCTAAGTACCTATACATTTTGGTATTTGATTTTGGGTTTTTATCATGGAAAATCAGAGCTGCCCCTGCTCCCTTTGCTCACCAGGATGTGGGTCTAGCTGCAGCTGCCCCTCTCCCCCCTGCTTTGTGGCAGTGAGCAGCCCTGATATGCCAAAGCCCTGCCTATGCCATTGCCCCTAACTCCCAAGCCACAGCTCCCCAGCCTTGCTGGTGCCCCTCATTCCCAACTCATAGCCGCCTGGGCCCTGCTGATGCCCCCCACCCCAACCCACAGCTCCCTCACCCCTGCTGGTGCCCCTCATGCCCCACCCACAGCCCCCTGGCCCTGTCAGAGCCTCTAACTCCTTACCTACAGTCCCCCACCCCTGCTGGTGCCCTTCACTCTGCACTCACAACTCCCTACTTCCCCCAGGCCTGCCAGAGGGGCCCCAGTTGTGAGGGCCAAGGGACCAGGGACCTAGGTCCACAGCCCTCTGCTCCTCCAGCAGCGCCAGAGCCCTGGCTGCTGCTCATGGGAGGCACTGGCTGTTGTGACCAGAGTGGATTATGGAGCCCGGCTCCTCCTCCCCCATAGCTGGCATGGCCAGAGCAGAACCCTCAGAAGCAGGGGGCAGATGTAGGCTGCCTGCTGTCAGCTTGAGACTCCCCATCCTGTTGCCCTCCCCTTGGGGCCTCTGCAGCCAGGCGGATGGGACCTAGTGTGGCAGGACAGACTGGAGTAGGAAGTTTGGTGCCACTGCCGGGATATCCATGCCACCATGCCAAGGTAGCAGGGGGCAGAACTGCATGCTGCCACTCCCTCTTCTGCTGGGTGGACAGAGGGTAATACAGTTTATGTGCAAAATATATTTAAGTTTCAAATTTAGTTTTGTTCTGGATTCCATATACATGCCAACTCTACTTTATGGAAATACTTTCATAGCATTGCTGTTTTTATCAATAATTTGACTAGGTCGGCCATTTCCCAATAGGTTCATAGGATCATAGGAAAGTAGGGCTAGGGATGTTACAAGTTCAGCAAGTTCATCTGCAGGATCATCCTTGACTAAATTGTCCCAACCAACTGTCTGTCCAACCCATTTTTGAGTATTTCCAAGGATGGAGGTTCCACAATTTCTCTCAATAGCTTGTTCCAATGTTTGATCACTCTCATAGTCCAAAAGTTCCTCCTAATCTCCAACCTAAATTTCTGCTACTGCAGCTTGAGGCCATTGCTTCTAGTCCTGTCCCCCACAACCACAGAGAAAAATCCATCTCTTATCTAGTCTATAGTCACTCTTCAGGTATTTGAAAGTTATCAAGTCCCACCTCAGTCATTTCTTCCATAGACTAAATAACCCTTTCATCTTTTCTTCATCTCTTCCTTCCCAGGCCTGTAATTATTTGGACTCTTTCCAATCTGTCCACATCCTTCTTGAAGTATGGGGCCCAAAACTGGGCACAGTATACCAGGAGAGGCCTCATCAGTGCTGAACAGAGAGGAAGAATTGATTCCTCTGATTTACAAGTGACACTCCTGTTTATACAGCCCAATACACTACTGGCCTTTTTGACAATAACATCACACTGGTAGCTCATATTTAGGTTATGGTCTGCTGTAACCCCCAAGTCCTTCTCCATAGTATGGCAGTCTAACCCATCCTTATCTAGTTTGTATTTGTCCAAGCAATTATTCTGTCCCAAGTGCAGGACTTTGCACCTGTCGGTACTGAATCTCATCTGATTGTGGGCCATTTTTTCAGTCTATCCAAGTCATTCTGAATCTTAGCTCTGTCCTCCAGTGTGTCTGAAATTTACCCAACTTGGTGTTATCTGCAGATTTGCTAAGTGCCCATTCAGTCCCATTGTCCAAATAATTAATGAAGATGTCAAACAGTACCGGACCCAAGATGGACCCTTGGGGACCCACTTGTACCTACTCTCAACTAGACATTGAGCCACTGAGGACTATTCATTGAGCACGATGTTTCACCCAGCTATGTATCTGCATCTTCTAATCTGTATTTCCTTAGCATGTTAATAAGAATGTCATAGAACCATAGAGAAGTAGGGCTGGAAAAGACCTTCAGAGGTCATCTAGTCCAACTCTCTGGCTGATGCAGGATCATACCATACAAACCATGGGAGACAGTGTCAAAAGCCTTGCTCAAGTCAAGGTATGCCATCTACTGCTCCCCTGCATCCACAGAACATGCAACCTTACCATTGAAAGAAATCAGGTTGGTCAGGCATGACTTGCTCTTGGTGAATCTGTGATGCCTGTTTCTGATCACCCTGGGTGCTTGTAGATGTAAAAAAAAAAAAAAAAAATGTGCTTTACTTTAAATTCAGTTTATTCCCATGTCAAGCCCTGTGCATGCCCAGAACAGACAGTGCATTTCTTCAACCTGGCTCACCCAATGTCTGTAAAGATTAGGTGTTTTAGTGGAGCTTTTTTAGCACTTTCATCTAATAACTGATTGAATCAACTTTAGCTAAAAGCACCAAAAAGCCTGGCTGAAGTGCCCGATATTTACAGATGCTGCAGAGCCATATTGAAGTAACACACTGCTTCTTCCAGTAAAGTGTATGGGGTTTGAGGTTTGTTTGTTTTTTTTTTCTTTATGTCTGCAAGAGATTTCTTGAGGACCTACTCCATGATCTTTCCAGGTATCAAGGTCAGGCTGACTGATCTGTAGTTCCACAGATCCTCTTTCTCTGCTTTCTTAAAAAGAACATTATATTTGCCCTTTTCTGATCATCCAGGACCTCACCCAATCACCTAGAGTTCTCAAGAAGGATAGCTAGTGGCTCTGAATTCCTTCAGTACCCTCTGGTGCAACCCATCCAGCCCTGCTGACTTGGAAGCATCTAATTTCTCCAAGTATTTCCTACCCTGTGCTTCTACTACTGTTGGCTTTTGTCTCCTTCCCTACCTTTGCTGTCAACTGTACTTTTCATCTAGTAGCTCTCCCTATTTGCAAAGGCTGAAGTAAAAAGAAGCATTAAATAATTCAACCTTCTCTTCATCATCTGTAACCATATTGATTTCTACATTCCATATGGAACCTATGGTTTCCCTGGTCTTCCTCTTACTTTGGCACACTTGTAGAATACATTTTTATTGATTTTAATGTCCCTTGCCACCTGCCTCTTAACTTGTGCCTTGGCCTTTCTTATTTTCTTCCTGCACACCTATGTGATATTCTTATTCACTTCCTTAGTGCTATGACTCAGTTTCCATTTTTATACAGTTTTTTTTGAGTTTCAATTCACTGAAGCAATTCCTTCCTAGCCAGGCTGGCCTTCTGTTGCATTTCCTGTTCTTCCATTGCACTGGGATAGCTTGCTCCTGTGTCCTTAAAAGGGCCTCCTGAAAGTATAGCCAGGTCTCCTGAACTACTTTTTCCCTCAGACTTGCTTCCCAGGGGATCCTACCCACCAGTTCCCTGAGTTCGTTAAAGTCTGCTTTTCTGAAGTCCAGTGTTTTTGTTCTGCTGTTCTCCTTTCTTCTTCTTCTTAGTATCTTGGACTCTATCATTTCATGGTCGCTGTCACCCAAGTTGCCTTCCATCTCCACATTCTCTACCAATTCCTCCCACTTTGTGAGCAACGCCTACCATAACATCCCCTCTTTAGCCATCAACTTGAATGTGCTGAAATGGTTTACCATAAACAGAGGCTGTCTGGGCTTACCAGCTTCTATGTAGCAATGGCAACATGCTTCTCTATGGATAAGAGTCATTGTGGTGGAGGTCTTCATGAAGGTGCCTCTGGACATGCCATTGCTCAATTTCTCAGGTGGCCATGGTGATCCACTGTCACCAGTCACTGCTCATCTCCCTGGCCCAGAAATGCTGCTTCACAGTTTGGAACTGCTCCCACATCTGCCCAACTACAATGTGGTGACCTACGGCCAAAAGGTCTTCAGGGCAGCAGCTGTTGTCATGAACTAAAGTCTGGGCATTGCCACAGATTCTCCATTCTTTGGGAGCAAGCACATGCATGAAGTTCTCCCCTGAAAGTCCTATTCCATCATTCTTGGCACCAGTAAAAGTAGCCAACATGTTCAGTAGGTCCCACCAATGTCATCTTTTCTACATAGTCTTCCTCATAAATTCACAACACTGGGCCAAGAAGGTCTTCAAGGCAATGATAATGTACAGACCATGCCAATTGTGTTGGAAGCTCCAGGTCACAGTTAATGGTGGACAGGCAGCAGAAATGCAGTGGAAATTCAGGTAGGCAGTGAGGGGTCCAATCTACACAATAAATCATGCTAAAAGTCCTCCCACACTCATTTCACCACCTACCTACAATTTGAACAACCAGCACTGGCAGAGCCAGAGGAACCTACAGATACTTGACCAGTGCCAGGCATGCTGGCACGTATGCTTGCTGTTGGTAGAAGAACAGTAGTCCATTCAGCTACTCTTTAAACCTGATGTGAAGGGTAACGTATGGACATGACAATCCCATGACTTCTCCATTCTGGGACAAGCCATGGAATGCAATCTCTTTATAGCCTAGTTGAAGACCATGTGTTAGAAGAACAAGAGAAAGGGCATATCATGCAATCAGCAGAATAACAGGTAAGTTTGCAAAGTGGTAGTACCTTTGCCTGAAACACAAATCTTTAATGGAATGCAAAATTATTTCAATCTACAGTGTAAACTTGTTGGAGCTTTTGGAGACCATTTCTCCTCAGATTCCACTTTCCACCAACATATTTATTATTTTAAGTTTCCTGAGTCTGTACTTATATAAATAGGGATTTGATGCTTTAACACAATGCTTGCTTCTTAATGCCAAGCCACTTTGAATTTTGAAATAGTAAAACTGAATAATTTTGTCATACCTGGATGACAACACTGGATAAGTAGCTTCATCTGCCCAAAGTATAAACTGGACTGTCAACTACTAGTTAATATTTTCCTCAAATTCTTAATATATCTTCCATCCTTTGACCGTTACAGTATATTTGACTAACATATTGCCATGTTTTGTAATTTCATGGATTTACTGGTGTATAGAAGAGCTGCTAAACCTCTGGCCTGTTGACACTATGTCATCCAGTCCACAGGCCCCACTACTGTCAAATCTTCAGACCCATGGGGAGCCCCAGGCTTTGAATGCTGGATATGGTGTCCAATCCTAGCACACAGGGCCATGCATGGGCAGTGCCAGGCCCCAGTACCCAATTCTGGTGCACAGGAGGAAGAAGGGGGCAGTTTAGGGCCTCCAAGACCCAATCTTAACATGAGGGGGCAGTGCTGGGCCCCTGAGACCCAATCCTGAGGGGAGGGGTGCAGTGACAGGGCCCTAGGCTGCAAACCTGGTGGGGGGGAGTGGAATGGATAGGGTGGCCATAATAGAGGACAGTCCAGTTGTCCTCTGTCCTCTATTAATATGAAACCCAACACCTTTATGTCCTTTATTTTTCTCTTGAAGAGAAAAAGTTTCATATCAATAGAAGACAGAGTAGCAGAAAACCGGGATGTCCTCTGTGATGGCCACTCTAGGAATAGAGCATTGCTAGGTCCCTGGGACCCAATCCCAGAAGCAGGGGCCAGGACCCAATTTTGGTGCACAGCAGGTTATTGCAGGTGGTACCAGGGCTCCAGGACCCAATCCTGGCGTGCAGGTCAGGGAGAGGATAATGGCAGCCCCCAGGCCTGATTTGTGCTCCAGACAGGGTCCACATCACTCATGTGGCTTGTAGGGCCAAAAGGTTGAGCACTACTGGTATATAGTATATGCCATACATCTTTAAGAAGCAAGACAGGCTTTTTGTAAGCCATGCCAGTTGCAAAGTGAATATATGGCTATGTTTTACACTTCATTTGGAGAAATGTTACCCGCTATTTAATGTTGCAGTCTCTTGACGTATTGTATAAACATTTGTGTTTTTGTTTCCTTTTATTACAGGGGTTCTTACACCACTTCTGTGCAGCATGGTGTCATGTAACAGTTGAATAAAATGGGTGATATTATCCATGTTGCTATGAGTCATATATGAAAAAAGTAATATTTTCAGAGTAATAAATTAACTGGAATAGGGATTTAAACACTTCAATCCAAGATGAGATCTCAGAGTACAAGATGTATGTGTCTGGATCCCTGATAAATACAACTGCACTATGCACAATTAAAGACACTCAGGGATGCACATTTGAAATTTCTAAAGACCATTGTAATTTATGTTTATTTTAATTACATCAATATCTGTCTATTTCAAGGCTTTTTGTAAAAGCAGGCACTGTTAACAAAAAGTTCAGAAAATTCCTTGTTATGAATGCCAACATGATGATCTGCAGATCCATGCTTTCTAAATTGGCACAGTTCTGCCCAATTGTAACTTGACAACTGTGGCTGCTACTTTATGTTCAGCACATATTTGCCATACTTTTCAGAAATCTGTATGATGGATCCGTTACTAAAACTTGCCTTTAAATTGCAACTTCCCCAAATAGTTTGACATGACTTAAGCAATTTGCAGGCTGAAAAAAGCCCTATTAGACTTGATCATAATTTACAAACTTGTTTGCATCCTTAGGAGGAGGAAAAATAGGCTCTGGGATTAAAATAGTTCCTACCCCGAATGGGGTGGATCTCTCCAGAATATGATTTAAGCAGTGGCACTTAACCTCTGGCCTGTGCAGACATATTAACTAGCTTGTGGGGCTTCCCATGGTTCAGAAATTTGGCAGCAGAGAAGAGATAGCAGTGTTAATTGCCTCCAGATATGCGGCAATAGATTAACTACCACCACTTCCCCACCGCATAATTTCTGGACCTGTGCAGAGTGCTGTGGTCTGGATGACATAGTTCCATGTGCTAGACTACATTGGCAGGTGATTATTCTGTGGCTGTATCCAGCATGTGGGGTCATGCCAGTGCACTGGATCATATTCCTGGACTGACCCCAGACACCAACCCCAACATAGATCCCACCCATGCACTGACCTTGTATCACTCATCTGACCTACAGGGCTGAGAGGCTGAATGCCACTAAATTAAAGTATATTAGCTGGTTGATGTGGGAAAACTTGTACTGTGCCTACCAGGAGCAAATCCACTGTGGAAGTGAGTCTTCCTTTGATTCCAGCTGTTTGTTTCTGTATGTTGAGGGTGGAGGGCAGTGGAAACCAGTTACAGGCATTCTGAGGAAAGGAGGGGACACTGGGGTGGAAGGAGGGCAGTTACAGCTCTTCCCCCACCTGCCCCATGGTTGGGACTGTGAGGGGTGGGGGGGGACTGTTTAGGAAGGGTTCTGATGGGAAGGGGTTCCGGGGGTCCATGAGAGCCTAGATGGGAAGCAACAGGCACCAAGGGCGTCCTGTAGGCTAGAGGGGTGTAGGGTGAGGAGGGGCTGAGGTGTTAGAGGGGAAGGAGGGGCAGATGGGGTGGAAGATATGCAGATGAAATGGGTTCTGAGATGGAGTTGGGAGCAAGAGGGATTGTGGATGAGGGGAGACCAGACGGTGTGAGGGACTGCAGGGAGGTTTAGGTGCTCAGAGTGGCATGGGAGAGCACGATGGGGCATGGGGGAGCTGGTAAAGTCATGGGTGCTGGGGTGTGATGGGGATGGGTCTGTGCTGAGTTCATGGGAGCACTTGAGGGAGTAGATTAGAACTCAGTGGGGTGTTAGAAGGCGTAATGGGATCTGATGGGGTTTGGGGCCCAATGAGGTGGGATGGGATGGAGTATAATGGGTATGGGATAACAGGAGACAGAGAATGTGGTGTTAGAGGCATTTGACATGGCAGGGACAATGCATAAAGGGCAGTGAGGGGCACTTCGGGACCATGGTGGAGTGTTCTGGGGACCTGCCTTCTGGAGTGCAGGGAGCAGTTCTGTCCATAGCCAGGCTAGGGGGTAACAGGTGTACACCCCTGGCTCTGGTTGCCTGCCCAATCCTGGAGCTGGCAGGCAGCTCTCTTCCATCTAAATCATTTATTTGTTTTGGCTTGAACTTAAACAGAGTCATGTAGCCCTAGGCCCCTAGCATATTAGTAATGCTTCTAGTTCCTTTTTAACTGGAAAAAAATGAGTTGTCTTATGTGGTGATGCACCACATCATATACACCTCCATTTTCCAAATCCTAAACCTGCCCATAGTGGCTGCTAATGCTGTGCTTGTCTTGTGGGTAAATAAACTCTATTTTCTGTACTTTTAATCCAAAACTCTTAGTGCTTGGACAGATGACATGTTTACACCAGTGTAGTCAGTCTTTGTACAGTCCAAATAGTGAGCAGACACATGATGTACAGTCCTGACCTATTTCAATCCAGCGGGGAATTACCTTGGGTAAAATCAGGGGTAAAACTATATTGGTGTAGCGTATGGTAGTCTAAGGGCACATCTACGTGTTGCCCTACGGTAATATTGTTACTGCGCCATGCTTTAATACTTCTAAAAGGAAGTAGGGAGTAGTACTTTTGGAAGTATTAAAGCATGGTGTAGTAACTACCTGTATTGCACCGTACGTATGGCACATAGCTATTTTTAGCAACTACTTTGCCAGGAGCATGCTGTAATGCAGGAGTGAGCTGCTACAACAAAGTAGCTGCTGGTACACTATGTCACCATAGTGTAAAGCTACAGCAACATAATGTTACATCTAGGCATGTCTTAAGTCCAGAGCTATTCCACGTTCACTGACGGTGAACATCCTATTGCCTGCTCCCTTGCCACTTTAGTGGTGAGGCATTATAGCTGCTTCCAGGAATTTCCTGGAATAGCTGGCTGGCTGTTTCTGGAACCCAGTTTAATATACTTTGTGGGACAAAACCAGGGTATATTACATTACTGTAAATGTGTCATGTATCCATACCTTCAGAAGCACTTTATTCTTTTGAATATAAAAGCAAACCTTAGGCCCCTTCCCATTCTAAATGTAAGCACTGCAGAGGGAAAAAACTTCCCAGATACTATTTAATAATAATGTCTTAAGAAACATAGACAAATGGAAATACTTTTTTTCTCTTTTAAAAATCAAATTGACAAGTAAACCTAAAAAGGGAGCTGGTTATCTTCTACGTTTTAGAGTAAAAAAGCTCTTTTGAAACATGGTATAAAGTTTGTAAGCACGTATTTCCCGAAATAGTTTCACTGCAGCATAAGTGCTATAATATCTACGTAGTTCACACATGCAGATGAAAGTTGCTAGTGTGATGATTGCTAAAACTAGAATACTCTGTTGTAGTTAGCAACTTAATCTTAAGAACAAGCAGAGTTTTATCATTTTTATTAGCTTTTTCTCTACAGTGGGCACAATGATACCACTTAATGATACTGTGCAAAGCTAATCTAAGGAACTGTGTTTATTTGTTCAATATGGAATTGATTGTTGTTGCATTTTGAGGGGCTTGGGCTCGTCTGAAAATTAGGCCCCTTTTAGTGAAATTGCCTTTCCTTGTGTTTATAAGACTTAGTTCACTAACTCCTGAACAATGACATCTGACTCTTATATGCAAAGGCAATATCCATGGAACTTCCATTGCTGGAAAATAACCTTCCTCTCTTCTGGCAGAAGGCAGGGCAGGGTGGTAACTTAGGGATAGAAATTACACATAAACTGGTATAAGTGTTTGGAAACCAGTTCAAATCTGTAACACAACAGAAGTTCAGGGCACATAAACTGCTTCCAAAATGACTAAAACCAGTTTAAGATCAGTCTCAATGAATGTAGTATCAGACTTCATTGATTTAGGTTGAATAGGTCCCAGATCCCCTTCAGATTCAGGTAAACTCACAGTCCCTCAGCGTCCCAAGATGTTTTGCACCTCCCCTATAAGCCCCCCCACCCCTGCATAGGGTAGGTGGGTTAGCCTTGGCCCAAGCTATCTGCTCCAGCTGAGCAGGGAGGCATGCTCTAGCAAGGCATGGCTTTTGGCCTGGGACGCTGCAGGTATGTGGCTACATTTCAGAATTGAAAATGAAAGTATCTTCACTTGCTTATTGGTTCAGTCTATGTACCTTAGACTAACCTGAGAAGATTGAATTGATTCAGCCTTAGGTTTTTGACTGCCTGTACTTAGCCCTTATACCTTGAGGCATAAAATTCATCAGATACAATGAATACTTTCATACTTTAGTTATGTACTGTATTACTGAGACTTGTGTGATGTGTCTGTCTAATCTGCTCTCAGACATGAGCCTTTGTTGTTTTGTGCTCATACAAAATTGCTTTAAATTTTAGGTTGATTTATAATCTACATCAATAAATTGGTTATCTATACATTAGCAGTGAGCCAACAGTATGCCCAAGAAGGCTAGCAGTACACTGGGCTACATTAGTACGAGTATTGCCAGCAGATTGAGGGAAGTGATTATTCCCCTCTATTCATCATTGCCCCAACATGCTCTATTGGGCCTTGCTCCCACGCTCTTGGGTGGAAGGGTTGTATCCAGCCAGCAGCTTCCAGGCGGGGCTCCTGCGGTAGCCAGAACCTGCTCGCTAGGGAGGAGGTTGGGGAGGGTGGAGTTGCAGATGCTCGAAAGTGAGAGCACAGTGCAGAAACTGTGTCAAGAAGATCAGTGGGAGTGCAGAGCGTAGCTTTGTAGGGTGTCAGTGTAATGGTGTAGGGACCCCCCCACACACACACTCCCCCTATGGTGTGCAGCCCCAGCTGCCAGCAGCAGCAGCAGGTGGGGAGGTCAGGGTGCTACTGCCAGGTGCAGGCATGGCTCCTGCCAGTGCTGCCTGAGGGAAAGGAGCAGAGCCTGCCCTATCATTGGGGCTGCATGCCATGTACCTGCAGCTCCAGCTCTCACAGTGGGGGAAGCCCTGCACTGGAGCCTGCTGCTTCCCCAGCTCCATGCTGTGCAGGTCCCTGCACTCTGCTGGGAGTAGAGGGAGCCCTGCCCCCTACTTCTTCCCAGAGTCCAGCCTGGGGTTTCCCCACTGTGAGTGTGGAGTTGCAGGCACATGGCACAAAGCCCTTATGATAGAAACAGCCAGCACTGCGCTGCATGCACACACACACACAAAAACACACACACAATATAAAAGGGGTTTTTTTTGAGTTAATATGCAATCTCTTCTATATACAGTAAACAATCACAATTGATGACAAATTTTTTTTGTAATAACATTAAAATCTATTATAGTAGGTGTTTGACTTTAGTGTATGATTTGGCTTTTTTCTGGTTCTAAGATGGCAATTCCCCACTACCAAAAAGAGTATTTGGTGGGGAGAGCAGCAAGGGGACAGATTTCCAGGAGCAAATGTCAGGCACTCGGGGGCAGGACTTCTGGTCTCAATTTAGTGACCAGGGGGTGGGGCAACTGTCAAGGGGCAGGGCTACCTATGTAGACCCCGACAGCTTGCCAAAACTTGTTAAGTGGCCCTCTGCCCGAAATTATCGCCTGCCTCTGATCTAGACTGTCCTCAGTGGTAGCAAATAACAGAACAAGGAGCAATAGTCTCAAGTTGTAGCAAGGGAAGTTTACATTAAATATCAGGAAAAGCTCTCTCACTAGGAGGATAGTAAAGCACTGGAACAGGTTACCCAGAGAGTTTGTGGAATCTTCATCCTTGGAGATTTTTAAAACCTGGGTAGACAAAGGCTTGGCTGAAATGATTTAATTGGGGATGGTCCTGCTTTGAGCAGGGAGTTGGATTACATGACCTCCTGAGGTCTCTTCCAACCCTAAATTCTATGATCCTGAATTAACATGATATATCTTGGGGTAATTGCACCTCATCTGCCCTTGGGGAAAACCAGGAGTAATGTCCACAAATTCCTGGAAGACCATTTCAGGCTTAACACTAGGAAAAACTTCTTCACAGTTATGGTGTCCAGACTACAGAATAAGCTCCCTCCAGAGGTGGTCCAGTCACCTGCCCTGGGAATCTTCAAGAGGAGGTCACCTTGCTGGGTCATCTGACCCAAGTTGTCTTTCCTGCTTAGTGCAGGGGGCTGGACCCAATGATGTTGCAAGGTCCCTTTCAGCCCCTGACAATGTATGAATCTATATACAAAACATAACTTGCTGCTCATGGAATGCATTCCTTAGGTTAGATCAGATTAGCCCCCCTCATGATGCAAGCAAACAAATACAATCAGTTATAACAAGTTGTAAAAGTTGCACTTTTCTTCTGGACAAACAGTTAATTAGTGACTGTTGCTATGATGCAGACATCAGGTAAGCCTGAGATAAATAAAATGTTAAACTAGCATCTGCTATAGAGTATGCTGATTTGTGACCTAAATGTAAAGTGGAAGGCTATTTACCAACCAGCAGAGTCACCTTAGACCAGGATATGATGTTTGATATGCTGTGAAAGGCAAAAATTAGGAAGATCTGGTAACTTCCACTGTGGAGTTCTGCTTGAAGTATGTTTGTCAGTGAGTATTTTGTTACATCATGCTCAAGTAATGTTCCCTTGTTTAAGAATGTGTTCTCTTAAATCCTTTATATATAAATTGCTCATTTTTTTACCACAAAGCTGCAATAATATACTTGTATGGAGAGAAATACCTTTTATTATACATATACAAATTAATTCTTCAAAAACTAAGTCTCCCACGCTTTGGGGAAAAAACATTTTGAACTATTTTGTCACCTTTTTTGCCTCAGAGAAGAAATCTGTTTTTTCAAATGAGATTTATCTTCAGTATCAAGATTTAGTTTTATATGCTGATATTTATACAGACTAGTAATTTAGTTGTAGTTTGGTCCTGTGTGTGTGTGTGTGTGTGTGTGTATGTGTGTGTGTTTTCATATTGAGATCAGCATACCCTTACACTGCTTTGTAGTACTTTTTGCATTGCTTATTTTACACTGAAAAAGGATACTATGGGGATAGCAGTTATCAAAACTAACACTGCTATTCAGAAATGTTAACCTAAGTAGGTGGGGGTTTTTTAATCAATTATTCAATGTTGTGCCTATGTTGTGTCTTGTCTTTTGTTTTTTAATTTTCAACTGGATAAAACTTTTAGTCCTCCCTCTCCTAAACCCCACTGCATATAGCCAGATGAATTTGTTCTAATATCGTAGTGTAACTCAAGGGGCAGGGGTGAGGACAGGAGGCATCAATCTTAGAGTGGGCACCAGTATGGTCCCCTCCCCCTAGGCATTTTTGCCATGGCAGGAGCTCAGCAACACGGGTGCAGCCCCATACCTCCACAGTGTATCTCTGGATCAGAGGGTGAGTAAGAGGAGTAGAATGGTGCTTGCCAAGAAAGCTTTGTTGTGGGAGGTGTAGCCCTGTACTCAGAAGCCTATCTGCAAGGGAGGAGTGAATGGGGCACTAGGAGTGGCCCCAGGGAGCTTGTGTTGAGGAGTTCGTGACCCCTTGCGGAGCTGTTCCCAAAGACACAGAGTCTCTGTCTGTCTCAAAATTTATTCAACATGCTGGGTACCCTGAGCGAACTCAGAGGCCCTGAATAAAACTGTTAGAGGCGCTTTATAGTTTACAGACAAGATGCACGCGCAGGTGGGAATTTTCCACTGTGAAGGAAAACAAGATGTTAGGTCAGTGTGGGAAAACTCTTAATTGTTTCAAAACTGGTTTTTGGCTGCATGTTAACTAATGGGGGGAGGGGGGCTGTATCTCTCCTTCAGACTTCAAGGTGATGAGGCCTGTGTCTTATCAGCCTGTCCTTGAACCACTGAGCCTGCTACACTATTATTTATGATTTTGTTAGTAAATTTCTACAATTCCCCCTTTCGATCCTGGCCTTTAAATGCTGGGATCACTTTCTACTACATTTGGCACATATTGTCCATTGATTGTTGGATTTCTGCAGCTGAAGGGGAGGTACACAATGAGGTTTCATTGGGGTAAAGACTGTAGGTTTCATGTGTGTCTGATGGATCCACGAATTCCTTTCGGTGATTTTGATTGTGGAGTGGGTGGTTAGTAGGACTTGGTATGGTCCTTCTCATGTTGGCTTTAGGCAATTTTTCCATCGTGGAACATGGACCCACACGTAGTCACTGGGACTGAAGGGGTGCATCTCACAATCAAAGGGTACAGGTTGCTGAACAGCAGCACGGTGCTGTAAAGAAGTAAGCTGCTTCTGCAAAGAAATCACATAATGGGTTAAATTCTCATCCTCCGCTAGCAATCCTGTACCTGGAGGAAGGAAACCACGGGTAATGGGGGGTGGATGACCAAACAAAAGCTCATAGGGAGATATCTTAACATTAGCTCTAGGCGCGTTTTGCATAGCAAACAGTGCAAGGGGCAATGCCTCGGGCCACTTAAGCTGAGTTTCTGAACACACTTTGCCTAGAAGGGTTTTTAGAGTCCGATTTGCCCTTTCCACTCCTCCAGATGACTAAGGGTGATAAGGGGTGTGAAGCTGCCTCGTGATTCCCAACCGTGTGTAAATTGTTTGTAAGACCTGGGAGGTGAAGTGATCTTCTTGATCTGAGTCAATGACTTGAGGTATGTTAAACTGCGGAATAATGTCCTTTAGAAGTGCATGAGCGACTTGCTGATGAGAAGCATGGGTGGCAGGAAACACCTCTACCCAATGGGTGAGCTGATCTTGTACTACTAAGGCATATCTGTATCTTTGGCACCGGGGAAGTTCGATGAAGTCTATTTGCAGTCTCTCAAATGGTTGATATGCCCAAGGTCAGCCCCCAGGTGGGGCTTTTCTCTCTGGGCCAGAGTTGAACATTGGGCAAGTGGAACAGACGCTTGTTTAGCCACTGCATGTATTCCAGGGGCAAACCAAACTTGGAGAATGGTTTCAGCTGTGGCAGTTGCCTCATAACGACCTTGCCCGTGGACTATTTGGCACAGGGGCCGCTGTAACGTTTTAGGCAAGATGGGGCGGTCATCACTAGTGTACCACAGTCTATCTTTTGAATAAGCCCCATAGAGACGTTTCCAGTCTTCTTCTCCTTTGCATGCTTGCTCATATCCTTCCAAGGCTCTGGGTGTCTCTCACACAGGAGCAAGGGCGTTGAGACTTAGGGGTTGCTGAGCAGCAGCTTTGGCAACAGCATCCACCCACTCATTTCCTTTAGCCTCAGGCGTGATCCCGCCGGTGTGTGCGGAGACATGTATTACGGGTATCTGTCTGGGTTTCTGGATGGCTTCCAGGAGCTCAGAAACCTGAGTGGAGTTCGCAATCTTTGCTCCGGAAGAAGTAATGAAGCCTCACTGTTTTCATAATTGCCCGGTGGAGTGGCAAATTCTAAACGCATACTGACTGTCAGTGTATACGTTTAAAGTCATCCCAGTTGCCAGTTTACATGCACGAGTTAAAGCAATCAGTTCAGCTGCCTGTGCACTTAGCCGGGGAGATAAGGGCTTTGCTTCAACGATGTTGAAGTCAGTGACGACCGCATACCCAGTCCGACAAACTCCAGCTTCTGTGTAGGAGGACCCATCTATATAGAAGACTAAGTCAGGATTGTTCAGGGGCACATCAGTGAGGTCGTCTCAGGGCTTTTCCATCATACGAACGACAGTGCAGCAGTTATGATGTGGCTCTCCATCCTTGGGTTGAGGCTAGTACAGCGTGAGATGCGCACGTTTTCGGCAGTTAGTAGAGTCACTTTATACCAGGCTAAACGCTGGTGAGAGAACGCTTGAGTCTTTTCTTTAGTCATTAGGGCTTCAACTTCATGAGGAACCCTGACTTCGAGGGGGTACCCCATGACTAGCTCTTTTGATCGCTCAACAAGCAGTGCTGCCACTGCAACGGCGCGCAGACAGCTGACTACCCCTTTTGCCACTGGATCTAAGGTGGCAGAGTAATAAGTGATCGGGCGTAGCTGAGGTCCCAGTTTCTGGGTTAGGACTCTTGAAGCTACTCCCCATCTCTCGTGGACAACAACACAAACGGCTTCTCGTAGTTGGGGAGTCCTAGAGCAGGGGCTTGTGATAGCTGGTGTTTAACTTGGTGAAAAACATGGTCTAACTCAGGGGTCCATTGAACCACTTCAGGTTTTCCCTTCTGAGTGGTCTCTACCAGAGGCTTAACCATCTCTCTGTAAGCAGGGATTCATGGCCGGCAAAATCCAGCTGCTCTTAAAAAGGCTCGCATATGCTTCTTAGTGGTGGGCTTTGGCAAGTTTTTATAGCCTTTACCCTTTCATCAGACAATTCCCACAGTCCCTCTGAGATCACGTGCCCCAGGTATGTAACCTTCTTTTGGCAATATTGTAATTTTCCTGGGGATACTTTATGTCCTCTTTCAGCTAATCCTTCTAATAGTCTTAAAGTGTCCGTTCGGCAGCTTACCTGAGTCCGTGATGCTAATAGTAGGTCATCTACATACTGTACAAGCACTGTATCCGAGGTAAGTATGATACCTTGTAAGTCTCTCGTCAGGATTTGGCTAAAGATAGTAGGACTCTTGGTGTATCCTTGGGGAAGTCGTGTCTAGATTAAATGTTGTTTTCTCTTCCAAGTGAAGGCAAAAAGGTATTGAGACTGAGTTGCAACTGGGATTGAAAAGAAGGCAGCACACAAATCAATTACTGTGAATTGAGTGGCCCACCATGGGATGGAGGTAACAATAGTGGCAGGGTTAGGAACTACGGCAGCTCTGGGAATCACATAATCATTTATAGCACGTAAGTCTTGCACAAAATGATAAACAGGCTTGCCATCCTTTCCTAATTTAGGTTTCCTGACTGGTAACACGGGGGTATTGCAAGGAGACTGACACTCCACTAAAATCCCTTTCCTGATGTATTCATCTATAAGGGGCTGCAAACCTTCTTCTGCTTCTTTATTCAGTGGGTACTGAGGCATGCAAGGCGGGACTCCCCCCTTGGTTTGAATAACAACCGGGGTGGCAGACTTCAGCAGTCCTACATCGGTGGACTCTCAGCCCCACAATGTGGCTGGCGATTGTTGTAGTTCCACCGGTAAATTTCTTCCCCCAAGGCCAGTGCCCCAGCGAAATAAGGCAGTTTGTCAATTGGTAATTCTAAAGTTATTCCCTCCGGACTACAGCGTAGAGTGGCCCTCAGCTTACACAGTAAGTCCCGTCCTAATAAATTCATAGGAGCACGGGCAGACAACAAAAAGGAGTGTTCACATGACAAGGGTCCCACTTGGACTCGAGTAGGGGCACTTCTGCTAGTTTTGAACAATTCCCCCCCCCACTCCCATCATATTCTCAGTTCCTTCTTCAGTTAGACTTGCACGCTCAGCAGTTTAGATAACATAGACATAGTAGCGCCGTTGTCAATTAAACAATAATATCGTTGCTCTCCTACCTGAATTGAGGCAACAGGGTCGCTCTTATTGCAATTTATAGTTACCACAAGGCAGACTGGGTGAGGGTGGTCAGTCGGGTCACTGAGTCCTTCTTTCCTGTGAGTAGTTTTTGACACTGGCTTTTCGCATCACTGGTCCAGAGGGGGCCCCCGTTCTGAGATGGCTCCGATGTTCATCCCCTTCCTCTGCAGACACTCTCATTTGAAGTGTCCAGGTTGTTTACAGTAGTAACATACTTCGCTGGCTCTTTGAACTGTGAACTACCCCTTGCCCTGGTTTCTCTGACCTAATCCCCTTTGTTGAAACCCTCCCTGGCCCCTTCCCCTGTTCCGTCCTCTTCCTGACATGCTGTGCACAGTTCCCTCAACCACTGCAGCTACCAGCTTAAAATCTTCCTTTCTCTCCTTCTTTCTTTCCCTCTCCTTTCTCCCATCAAACACATAGCTTGCTATGTTTCTTATCTCTAACATACTCTTTTCTTCCCACCCTGGAGTATACCTGCAGAAATGCTCCCTAATATCGGGAGCACTCTGGTTTACAAAGGCTGATACCAGCGAAGGCACATGCTCTGGTTTATCTACATCAAGATGAACATATGTCTTGGCTGCCTTACACAAATAGGTAAAGAAGGCATCCAGATGCTCCTTGGGTCCCTGTTTGCATGCATGGAATTTTCCCCAATTCACAGGCTTTTTACTCGCTTCATCAAAGCCTGCTAGTAAATCATTCCGGGCTTCCTTCAGGGATGCCCTTCCCCCGGGGGTGTTGTAATCCCCATTAGGTTCATTAGAAGGCTAAGGATCTCTGTTTGCTGCTGAGGCAACAGCCCTGGCACAGTCTAAAACTTTAGCCCGTTCGTCTGAGGTCAGCAGGGTATCCATGAGTTCCTGCATGTCTGACTAAGAAGAATCATAAGTATGGACTATGCGCCGAATAGTCCGTCCTACTTCATCAGTTTTTTCCCGAAAAGAGGGGGTTTGTTGTTGCAAAATGAGGAGGTGAAAGGCACATGAATAAGAGTAGGGCCAACCTGGAAGCTGCCCCTGCCATCCACAAACGGGACCGGCTAGGTTCGCAGAGGAGCCTGAACCACCGCATTCGGGTGTTCCTTCCCCTGGCTGGGTGGAAATGCCTCCTTCACAGGACCCCGGCTCCGGGTCCAGACCGAAGAAAAGCTTCTGGAGGCAGGGAGCCCGGAGCTCAGAGCTGGCACTGACACCACGGGAGCTGCAGCACTCTTGTCAGGGGGCAGGGGTTGACTGGGGACAGGGAGAGCAGGGTAGAGAGGCTCAGGTCCATCTTCAGACTCCACAGAGACTGAAATCGGATGATCATAAGGAGGTGGAGTGGTAGAGTAAAGAACCGGTTTTGGGGCTTTTTCGGCCAATTCAGCCCACAGGTACCAATAATCCATCTGTTGAGTTTTAAAGCTACCAATTCCATTTGAAGGAATGCCAAACAAGACCGATCAAATGAGCCAAATTTTGGCCACCGTTTATCCGGAGCACCTTGTTGAGTTAAGACAGGCCACTTCTGTGTGCACAAAATACAAGCACGCTTCCTGCCCATGCCAGACTGCACCAGCAGATTTGCTTCTCCCCAAACCTGGACAAGCCTCCCTAAAGGAGATCCCGGTGGGACGTATGAAGCCGATTGTCCCATCCTCCCGAGACTTAAGCACTCTGGTCTATAAATTCCTGGGAATAGCTACCCCTCACGGCGGGCCCCACTTACCCAACGCCCGGACCAAGCCCTCCGAATGGTGACAAACTCACCTATGCCAGCTGGGAAGGTTGGTCCGAACGATGAGCAGCCGGGTCAGCACACAAGGGGTCCCTTCATGGTCGCCAAAATTGTTGAGGAGTTCGTGACCCCTTGCGGAGCTGTTCCCAAAGACACAGAGTCGCTGTCTGTCTCAAAATTTATTCAACATGCTGGGTACCCTGAGCGAACTTAGAGGCCCCGAATAAAACCGTTAGAGGCGATTTATAGTTTACAGACAAGATGCGTGCACAGGTGGGAATTTTCCACTGTGAAGGAAAACAAGATGTTAGGTCAGTGTGGGAAAACTCTTAATTGTTTCAAAACTGGTTTTTGGCTGCATGTTATCTAATGGGGGGGAGGGGCTGTATCTCTGCTTCAGACTTCAAGGTGACGAGGCCTGTGTCTTATCAGCCTGTCCTTGAAGCACTGAGCCTGCTACACTATTATTTATGATTTTGTTAGTAAATTTCTACACTTGCATTGCCGAGTTGTTGCGCCACTGTGCAGCAAGCCTGCCCCTTATCTGCAGCAGCCTAAGCCCATGTTGGTACAGTCTAAGCTGTAGCTGTAGCATCTGCCATTTTAATGCAGAAAGCAGATGGGAGGTAAGATGCTGCTCCCTCTCATGCTCTCCAGTGATCAGCATAATTCCCTCCCACTTGTGCCCTGAGTACTGAAAGAGCTCCCTATGCCTCTTCTGTAATGGTATGTGAGACAAGATACTTAAACTGTGATTTTTCAGTATAACATTAGTATATGTACATGCATGCATGCATACATATATACAAACAATTCTGTAAAATTCAGCCCATTCAAAGAGTTCATTTTATTTGTCTTGTACATTCAGTATGAAAAGATCCTATGAAAAGTTAAGGATCAAGGCTGTCAAGCAAATAAGAGTCACCATAAAACAAGCAATGAACAATGGGGCAATGTATTGCCTATCAAATACCTCTATAGTAGATCAGTATATTGATGTGGGGACAAAAAATCCAATGTTTTCAAATGGAGACTGATAAATGTACAGCAAACACTCTGTTATCTGGCATCCCCCGGGAATGGGGGACACTGGATAACAAAGTACACTGGTTAATTGAGTGGCCTGGCCGCCGCTTCTCTTGCTGCATTTGGGGCATCCCTCCACCCCTCCCACAGCATCACCGCTGGTCCCGCAGGCCCAGCACAGCCCCGTGCAGCCTGTTATGCCCCTGGGCCACAGGGGCTCGGCAGCGCAGACTGCTTTGCCATGGGCCATGGGGACTCGGAAAAACCAGAAGTGCCACGGTGGGCACTTCCAGTTTCATTTAATCTTGCAAGCCGGCATGCTGGTTAGTGGAGCATGCCGGCTTGTAAGATGCCAGATAGTGCAACTTTTAGTGTATGTGGTTGCCTGCAAAAGCAGGTAATTAGATTCAAGGGCCCAGGAGCCTTTCAAGTCCTGTGGCCTGTTAGTGCTATACAATTGCTCTTTAGGCCCTTGTGTGTAGGGGTAGGGACAGACATTACCCATAAACCAGTTTAAGTGATCAGAAGCTGGTTAAACCTGTAACAACAGATTTTCAATGCACATAAATTAGTCTGAAAATGGCTAAAACTGTTTTGAGATCAACCTGGTTGAATGTAGTATCAGACTTAACTGACTTGGGTCAAACCGGTTTATGCAATGTCTATCCCAAACCCCTTCCTGGTTTAAGTTAACTTTAATGTGCCTGCATTTCTGGAATGAAAAGGGAATGTCTATCCACCTCCAAACTGGTTCAAGCATTGCAGGTTAGACTAACTTACAAAGATTGAAAAAATTCAGGCTCAGGCTTTCTGAATCTTTCCCTAGCCTAGAAGAGCTACACTGTAGTGGTGGTTCTTGGTTATAATGCCAAGCTCTTTCACTTGTATCCCTCTCTCCCAAAAAACCCATACTCAAGCCAGAAATGATCCAGTTTAATGATTTTATTGCTTTGAAGTTGAATGTTGATTGTTTCCCTTGCTGACTAAATTAAGTGCAGATTATTTTTTCTGCTCGTAGTTCTTCTCTGTGGCACTCACCCAAAACAAATTCCTGTCCAGGTGTATATGCCTCCTGCTTCCCCACACTTACTGGCTTAGAAGCCCTCAAAGAGCCTGCATAGCAAGAGTATTTGAAGAACAAAACCCTTTCAAGGCTTAAACTGCAGCATTTTATGTACAAATGTAGAGCAACTGACACAATTGATCGAACTAGCATCATGAGAGATCAATGTAAAGAATGTAAATACTATTAAGAAGAACTGATGTAATTAAAGTAAGAATTTTCCCCTGCAGGCTTCCAACCATGGGAGCAGGGGGAACATAAATTGCTAATAATTTTTTTTAAAAAATAAGACATTTACAAGTTTGTTCTGCTAGGGGCTATGATGAGGATTTTTGTCTGTATATTGTTGCTCTGTAACTGTGGAGTTGATGTAGTATCTCTTAAAATTGCCAATGGAAAAAGCACATTACATGTATAAACAATCAAATAAGACCGCTTTAAACAAAAATATCTGAAGTGATTTGCAGAAATCATATTTTATTGAGAGTCAAACAGTACACCAAAAATCGTCCACATTTTGGAGTTTTGAACAAAAATATTCTGGTGTTCGTCTCGTGTTTATTTTTATTTTTATTTCTTTTGCATTGATTTGACTTTAGTAACCACTAAGATCAATTCTGAAGGCATTTAAAATATAGAATTGCTCACAATTTTTCCTTCAAAATTTCAGAAAGGACAGAACTTCCTGTCTAAAATGTTGGATTGTCTTGCTCTTGCCTTTGTCAGGGATTTGCCTTTCTTGTGTAATATTGCCATAATAGCTTTTCACCATTTAAGCTCACAGCCACCTAGTTTGAATTAGAGAGGACTGATGATAAGCCCTTATCAAGGATAGGCCCTTGTCTTTTATATCTTTCTTTGCTCCCAAATAATGCAAGTCTATTGATCCCCTAGGCTATAGTCATCCATTGATAATCAGATGTGTTGCTATAGCTCTATTCAGCAAAGTAAAAGCTACAAGCATTTGGGATGCCAGAGTCCTTGAGTATTGGTGGAGCAAAGGCCCAATGAGTAAATTTTGTGTGCATGTGCATGTATGCGTGTGTGTGTGTGCACATGCACACTGTGACATAGACTCTCTGGAAGCCACCATTCTTGCATCCCTTCTAATTTGGCACCCAGGACTGGTACCCTTCCTTGCCCATCCCTGTGTACATTAGGGATGGAGGGAGAACACTATTCACAGTATTTACAACTAAGAAATTGATAAGCCACTTAGGCTAGGGACAGACATTACACACAAACTGGTTTAAGTGATCAGAAGCTGGTTTAAACCTGTAAAAGAGCGTAAGTTCAATGCAGATAAACCAATTTAAAAATGGCCAAAACTGATTTCAGATAAACCTGGTTGAATGTAGTATCAAACTTAACTGATTGAGCTCCAACTGGTTTATATGCAACTTCTGTCCCAGACCCCTTCCTACTTTAAATTAAAACAGACTCCCCCAGCATCCCAGCATGCTCTCTGGGCTGGGCTCTCTGTTCCAGCAGAGCAGGGTTGGCCCTGGCCCTCTACTCCCCAGCTGGAACAGAGACAGGCAGGCCATTGGCTAAAGGGCACTTCCAGCCAGTATCTCACTGGACCCCCACCCAGCTGCTGGAGTGGTGAGGGGGAAGGGCCCCGATGGGGCCTGCAGCCCCTGTCCTGGTGTTCAGAGACCTGGTGTTCTTTCCAGTGGGGGCCACAAGTGGGGTTAGAGCTGCCATAGACTGTGCGGTGTTAACAACAGCACCAGGGCTCAGAGGGGGCCATTGCACCGCAAGCCTCCCCAGCACCATGACTGCCACACACCCTGTACAGTCCATGGCATATTTCCCCATCCTGCAGTGCAGCCCCCCTGCTGGAAAGAGGCTCACGCTTGGGGACACCATGACAGGGGTTGCAACCCCCATCATGGTCACTCCCGTCTCGCCATTCCAGTGGTAGGGCGGGGGCAGGGGATGGCCACAGCCCAGCTGGCAGGGCCCCTTAGGTGAGGGGGTAGGGAGCAGGATTATTTCCCCTCCCTCCAGCATCCAGCAGAGGTGGCAGGAGGGGGGTTATCCCGGTGCTTGCCCCACACAGGGAGTGATCAGTGGCAATGGCTGTTAAGGCAGGCAGACCTTGCTGCGGTTCTCCAGGGCCAGAGGATGGAATAATCCCCCTCCCTACTGCCTTGCCTAAGGAGCTTTTCCAGCTGGGCTCTGGCCCCGCTCCCTCCTCCTCCGGTGATCGTGATGGGGGCTGAAACCCCTGTCATGGTGTACCAGAGCATGAGCCTCTTCCTGGTGGTGGGAGGGCACTGAAGGGCAGGGAGAGCTGCTGCAGATTTTGCAGGGTACATGGCAGTGGTGGTGCTGGAGGGCTTGGGAGGCAATGGCCCTCTGCAAGCCCTGATGCTGTCATTTTCACCGCACAGTCCATGGCAGCTCCAAAACATTCTCACAGCCCTTGCCAGGAAGAGGCTCACACTCTCCAGACACCAGGATAGGGGCTACATCCCCCTTCAGGGCCCTTTCCCTTGCTGCTCCAGCTTCCAGGCAGGGGCACAGCTAGACACTGGCCAGCAGAGCCCCTTCGCCAAGGGGGTAGAGAGTGGGGTTATTCCCCCCTCCTTCCCGCATCTGGCAGAGGGGGCAGGAGGGGGCTTATTCCATCACTTGCCCCACACAGGGAGTGATTGGTGGTGGCAGATGGGGCAGGCAGACCCCACTGCAGTCCCTCCAGGTAGAGGGTGCAGGGAGAGGAGAATAACCCTCCCTCCTTGTCCCCTCTGCCTCAGGAGCGCTGCCAGCTAGCATCTTGCCATACCCCCACTGCTTTGGCAGCAAGGAGGGAGCACTTAACGGACTCCGGCTTGGGTCCATGCTGGTAGGACAGGGAGGGATGAATTAACCCCTCCCTGGCCATTTCAGTCCAGGATACTGGTCAGGCTGGTTATGTGCCCCCTTTCCCTCGCACAGCTTCCTTGCAGCCAAGGGTGCACTCTAGCACCCCCAGCTCCTGGCCTGAGTGACTGCAGGCATGTGCCTGCATTTCCTCAGTTCAGAGGGAATGTCTGTACACTTGCAAGTTGGGTTAACCTAGGCAGGTTAAACTAACCTGCAAAGCTTGAATCAATTCAGGCTCTGGCTTTTTGAATGTCTGTCCTTAGCCTTTGACATTAGGCATAGTCCACTCTTAAAAGAAATTATCCTCTCAAACTTTTAGATATTATTAACTAAAACTAGACATTGTCCACTCTCCAGAATGCTTGCAGTAAAGAGGTATAGAGTATCTCATTGACCAGAGGATGAGACACATTACATCTCAGCTTTAGCTGGTACAGAATGTCAGCATCAAACTTGTCCAGCATAAATGTTTAGTTTCATAGTTTCTAGGGTCGGAAGGGACCTGAGCAGATCATTGAGTCCGACTGCATGCCATGGCAGGAAAGAGTACTGGGGTCAAACGACCCCAGCAAGGTATACATCTAGCCTCCTCTTAAAGACCCCCAGGGTAGGAGCCAGCACCACTTCTCTTGGAAGTTGGTTCCAGAGCCTAGCTGCCCTGACCGTGAAGTAGCGCCTCCAGATATCTAGCCTAAATCTACCCTCTGCCAGCTTGTGACCGTTATTCCTGGTCACTCCTGGTAGTGCACGGGGGGAACAGGGACTTCCCCAGTTCCGCTGGTCCCCTCTGACTAGTTTGTAACAGGCCACTAGATCCCCCCTCAGCCTTCTCTTGTGGAGGCTGAACAGGTTCAGGTCCCATAGCCTCTCTTCGTAGGGTCTGCCCTGCTGCCCCCTGATCATGCGCGTGGCCCTCCTCTGGACCGTCTCCATGTTGTCCACATCCCTCTTGAAGTGCGGTGCCCAGAACTGGATGCAGTACTCTAGCTACAGCCTGACCAGTGCTATAAAGGGGGAGTATCACCTCTTTGGACCTGCTTGAGATGCATCTGTGAATGCATGACAAGGTGTGGTTGGCCTTCCTGACTGCATCCCCACACTGCCAGCCCATGTTCATCTTGGAGTCAATGATGACTCCAAGATCCTTTTCTGCCTCTGCACTGACGAGAAGGGAGTTCCCCAACCTGTAGGTATGGTGCTGGTTGTTACTCCCCTGGTGCATCACTTTGCACTTGTCAGTGTTGAATCCCATCCTAGTCTCATCCTCTCACCCCAGGTCCCCCATGATGTCTAGGTCCAATTGCAGCCTATTCCTCCCTTCTAGCATGCCCACATCCCCCCACATCTTAGTGTTATCAGCAAATTGGAATAGGGTGCTATTTACCCCCTCGTCCAAGTCACTGATGAAGATGTTGAACAGTGTGGCCCTGCGGACCCCACTGCCCACATCCTCCAGGTTGAAAATGACCCATCCACCACCACTCTCTGGGTGCGGCCCTCCAGCCAGTTGGCGACCCATTTGACTGTGTGGGTGTCGACACCACAGTCCCCCAGTTTCTTAATGAGAACAGGGTGAGAGATAGTGTTGAAGGTCTTCCAAAAGTCCAGGAAAACTATGTCCACTGCTACCCTTGCATCTAAGGATTTGGTGATCTGGTCATAGAAGGCCACCAGGTTGGTCTGACAGGACCTGCCGCTAATGAACCCATGTTGATTGCCCCTAAGCATAATTTCCCCTGCTGGCCCCTCGTGGACATGCGCCAGAATAATTTTCTCAAGAAGCTTGCCGAGGATTGAGGTAAGACTAACTGGCCTGTAGTTTTCTGGGTCCTCCTTCTTCCTCTTTTTGAAGATGGGAACCACACTGGCCCTCTTCCAGCCCTCTGGCACCACACCAGAGCACCACGAGTGCTCGTACAGCCGTGTCAGGGGTCCTGCAATGACCTCAGCCAATTCCCTCAGTACTCTAGGGTGGAGATCATCCGGACCAGCTGATTTCAATACATCCAGTCCCTCCAGAAGTTCCTCACTAACCCTTGGCATAGGTGCGCCTCCCCTGGGATCTAAAGGGGGCCCAGAGGGGGGTGACTGTTCCGGTCCCTGCTTAGGAAAATGGAGGCAAAGAAATTGTTAAATATGTTGGCTTTGTCATCTGGTGTGACGACCAAATTTCCTAGCGTGTCCTGCAGGGGTCCCACATTACCCGGAACCTTCTTTTTGCCCCCTATGTATTTAAAAAAGGACTTCTTCTTGTCCTTGATCTGGGAAGCTAGTCCCAGTTCCATCTCCGCCTTGGCCTTCCTGACTGCCCCCCTGTATCCCCAAGTAACCGCAGTATAATCCTCCCTGGTGATGGCCCCTCCCTGTATGCCTCCCTTTTAGCTAGGAGACATTCCCGGATTCTTTTGGTGAGCCATGGGGGTTTATGTGTGCCCTCCTGCTCCCTTTGATTCGTGTTGGGATTACCTCCCTTTGGGCTTGGAGGATCATCTCCTTAAGGAATAACCACTCTTCTCGGACACTTGGCTCCCCTCCCCTCTGGGACCTCAGTGCTTCCCTGACTATTCTCCTTAGCTCATTGAAGTCCACCCTCCTGAAATTTAGGGCTGCTGCCTTGCTGTAGGCCTTTGCCACCTTGTGCTGGATGGTGAATTCCAGCAAGCGATGATCACTGTCGCCCAGGTGGCCAAACACCCTTAGCCCCCTCACCAGGTCACCTGTGGCCAGCACCAGGTCCAGCAAGGCATCTCCCCTGGTGGGGCTGTACACCGCTTGAGTTAGATGGAGGTCCTGCATTTGAGCTAGGAACCTACGTGAGTGGTCAGACCTGGCTGACTGCTCTTCCCAGCAGATGTCTGGAAAGTTCAGGTCCCCCATGATGACTACATCCTTTGACCTAACTACCTCCGTGAGTTGACTTAAGAATTCCTGGTCGAGCTCTTCCCCTTGGTTGGGAGGTCTGTAGTAGACCCCCACCATTAAGTCTCTTTCCCCACGACTGCCTTGTACTCTAACTCAAAGCACTTCAGAGTGCCTCTCCTCTGATTCTTTGCTAATTGATGAGGATGTATATTCCTCCTTAATGCAGAGTGCCATACCCCCACCTTTTCTTTCTATCCTGTCCCTCCTGTACAGCCTATAGCCCTTGACATTCACCGCCCAGTCATGCGTTGGTTTTGGTTTAGTTTGAACACAAGAAACCTAAAAAAGATGGGATGACTGAAAGATAAAGGAGTTGTTGGAACTGTTGAGCTTCTAATGGAAAGGTATAAAGTAGACTGAACAGCAGAAAACATTTTTCTTGGAAAATGCTTCTGACCATCTATCATGGGTGGGAAAACCTTCAGGTGGGCTGTAGAGTTGGTCCAAAATATTTCTCATTAAAATGTTTTGGTCCTCCCACACCTTTTTTTGTTGTTGAAATTTTATGTTCATATCAATGTTTTTTCTAGGTGTACAATGTTTATGATGAGACAATAACAGTTGCACAGTTTTGTGATGAGTAACAAATTGATTAATCATCATTCTAAAAACTGACACTTTCTGTGACCCCAAATTACTTACTTCAAGAAATTCTGGACAGGTTGGGGACTTACATTACAAAAGAAGCTTCTTGTTAAGAGTAATGGCATTTTAAATTGGATGGTAATAAGAAGTAAAAGTGAGCAAGAAGAGAAGGGAAAATAAAGGCAGCGAAGTACAATTCTGTTCTGAAACAGAGTTGGCACTGTGGTGTTTTATATATTACTCTACCTCACTGATTTCCAGATTACATCTCCTCATTTTATAAAAGGGCTTTTCTAACTGCCAACCCTGCACTTACAGAGATAATCTAACAGTCAAACAGTATTCTTTCTGGTTCATGTTTCATTAACAATAAAGGTTTTTTAATATGAACTAGGTCCCAGTTCAGCTATTCAGATGTGTAATGCTAAGCATGTACATAAGTACTTTGCTGGAGCTGGGCCATATTTCACAATTCTACTGAGGATGCTCAGGATGGAACAGGGTGCAGTTCACCCTCTTGCAACTCTTTGGCTCTGTAGGGCCAGCACATAAAGATGAGTAACATTTTACCTGAGCCAGTAGATAAGCAGAACTGACAATGAATCACATAGATGTGTTAACATAGATAGATAGATGTAGACAGAAGGCTACAAGTACCCATTAAATATATTGCCTTGAATTTATATGGAAATATAATAATTATGAAAGGATAATGGAAGGAGATTGCTTTTCGTAGTTGTATAATGTAATTGTATGTGTATGTATTTTTGTTCAAGGCCAGGTGCTATGGTTGTGACTCTTGTAGAGTAACATACTATTCAGCCAGTTGCCCAGATACAGTCAGTTGGGCTGCTGGTAGAGTAAGCTGCTATTTACCATAAGGTCAATGGCATCCAGCACTCAGCCACCTGAAATCTCTATAGTTACATAATACAGTGAAAACAAACTTTATTTAGTTATTTTTAATGCGTGAGCAGCTTTAAAAGCAGTTTTTAATATGTTAGCTGCAGCTTTTCTCTAGCACTCACTTGTGATTTTGCTGACTTGAAATTTAACTGTTTGCTTTTGTTGTTTTCTAAGAAGAAATATAAACTGGAATTCCAAACTCAAACTCACAGTCTTTAAATAAGCAGTAACATTAAAAGCCAGAGTAACTACAAATGGATCATGATGACAGTAAAACAGTTATTTTAAAAATATTTATGGAGGAGGGATGGAGGTTGAATATCAGTAGAGGTCCAAATGTGTCATCCGGCATGCAGCAGCATTTATTTACCTGTCATGTAAAAAACTCTTCTCTCTCCTAAAATTGGAAACGTGATCAAAGCCAGCTGCTGTGGTTGCCTACATTTTGCTTTTAATAAAACAAAGGTGACTAAGACATGCCAATGAATCTCTTCTGCATAGTGAATGTTTGCACCTTAGGGCTTCACACTGAGATGAACTTCCCCCCTTGGCTAAGGCAAATACAGTAAATCAATATTGGCAACATCAGAAACTCCAACAGAATTGGCAAAAAAATAATTTCAGCTTTCTGTTATTTGATATATATTTAGAATATTTCTAATTTACCATGGTGTGGAAAAGACTTTATTTGCATAAAAGGTAATTTCAACAATTTACAATTGTACCCCTAAGGTAACATTATTATATAATCATTTTATAGCACTTTATAAATACTGTTGGTTGATATAGCAGTTAATAATATCATGAATACTGATTTCTGGAAGTTATTATCAAAGCTAATACATAAGAAATTAGTTGTTATAAAGGAATTTACAAACACAAATGAAGACCAAGCATATATTCTTTAATATAAATTGAAAAGTGGGTACCATATTTTCACAAATATGACATGTACCTTGTCGTCCCCCCTGCCCTTCCCCCACAAAATCAGCCCACCAAAATTGGAGTGGGTGTTTTGTGTGGGAAATCTGTTTCCTTCGCTGGGAAAGAAGCACTTCTGGTGATAATGTGCTTCCCAGGAGAGTTGCATGGCATGTTAACCTCCTCATAGCAATAAATATTGCTGGTGTTACCTTGATGAGGCTTGTCATATGGAAGGAACACTTTATTTACAGGAACTTATATTAAGAATTCCTTGTAGTAAAGAAGCTACAGTCCTCCTACTGCCCTTGCAAGGGTCCAGGGCCTTACCCTGTGGGACATAGAGAAAGTTCTTGTGGAAATATAGTGTGTCCAGGAAATATGGCACCACACTTCCAGGGCGCACACAGTTTCCAGGGGGGCTTCTCTACGTCACACAGTCAGACATGGCTTTGGAAAAACTTTTTCTCTACAGTTTGCTTTCCAAAAAACAAGGTGCATGTTTTATTTGGGAGCATGTTGTATGCAAAAAAAATGGTACTTTTTACTTAATGTTATTTTGATAGTATAGGTAGAACATTAACCGCAAAAGAAACATTATGGGATTTGATTAGTTTTCCGGAGTTTAGGAGCCCCTACATTTTTTCAAGGGTATATTTTATCAAATATGGAATTGGACAGAGCCAGTTGTTAGGAGCAAGAAGAAAAATTGCTGAGGAAGCTGCTTTCAGGAATTAAAATAATGCTCCCTGCTGAAAGAAAAGGAAGGACAAGAGAATGATGACAATGATAAATATTGGCTGATTACCTTTTGATATTGCAGTTTTATTGGGGAAGATGTCAAGGTCTCACAACCTATAAATAATATGTAAATAGCCACAGCCACAGAGGCAAGGCTGATGAAAAGAGGACAGAATTAGATGTAGAAAAGAAACTGAATCAGGTCTGAAGGAAAAAGCTGTTGGGAGAAAAATGTTTTGAGTATGAGCTGTCACACTAACACACAGAAAATAAAATAGTGACCTAGAATCAGCTGACACTTTTTGTTTATATTCAGTAATACTCACAAGTTCATGTCAAACAATGTTTTGCAAAACAATCCATGAAACTATGTATATGGAGGTTGTCAATGCTTTGACTGAAATAACCAGAATAACCTCTTTCTATGAGGCAGATGGGGTGTCAGCTACAAATGCTATATGGAAGGCTACCTGTGCCAAAGGATGTGACAATTTGCTATGAGCAATTACAGAAACATCAATAAGCAATAGCTTAATGTATAAAATGAAGAGGCCTTCTTTCTGAGCTGAGCAGCCATAAGCCTATTGACCCTACAGAAACTGAGAGATCCTGTAGTCAGGGTTTCTAACAAGATATCTCAGCACTCATATCTATATGTCAGTAGTTTTTAGATATCCCATATAATTTCACTGTTAGCAGTCCTTATGGACCATTTTTATCTCAGCATCATGTATCACAGCTGTGCTAAATATCTTGAGTGGTTCAGCTTTCAGTGATCAATGACGTAGCATTATTTTAAGTTTAATTTTTTATTAAAAGTACATTAAATCTAAACAGCATTTTTGGATTTTTGATAGTTTTTACTTAAAGTTTTTTGACAGAAGAAAATATTTTAATTAATTAGTCTTTTTTAATTTTTTAAAATAATTTTGTGGGGCTTGAAATTGGATCTTGGGTCAGAGCCTGTGTGTGATGTTAGTGCAGCCTTTAATGATAGATTTTTGGGGGTCCCTGAAGAAAATGGGAATTAGTTGTACTTCAGAAAAGGAAGGAAGATAGAGCAGCTCCATGACAGGAAGGATGAGTAGGGATAGATCTATTGTAGTCAGGAAGAAGAGAAAAGGACCTGAACATTTCATATAGTTATTAAAAACAGTGCTGAAAGATTTCAAGACTGTTCTCAGGATTTTGGATGTTGTGAATCTTCTTATTTGCTCTAACACACATAACAGCATAGGTCCTGCTACATTTCCAGTCAGGTCAGTGGAATAATTGCCACTAAATTCAGCAGGCATTGAATTAGATGTAAAGTAATTATCATTACCCCATGGAGAGAATCTTTATTGGCTCCTCACTCAGTCATGATACTTAACTAAGTATTGATGGACTTGAACGTAGAAATATTAACGTTGTAGTCTGTAGCTTTCCCACAAGAGACTGTTTTCCTAGCAAACAGATACCACAGCAATAAATGATCATGATATAAGTATCTAGGTGAATATGAATGGTATCTAGTGAAGCATCTGGTAGTATTAGTTCCAATTTCTCATCAACATTTCAGTTCTCACCTGGACTGACCCACTGTGTGTGTAAGTCACAGGAAGATGTCTTTTTCACTTTAAAACACCATACTTGCAAATAACAAGAAGTTCTGTTTTCTTTGTATCACATTACAACACCTGAACAGGAATTTTTTTCTTAGTGCTTTTTCCCCCTTTGACCCAAGAAGATGAATTTTTAAAGCCAAAGTTTATATTCAGGGCAGCAACTGAGAAATCCCATTATGTTGTATCTGAATATGATTGCTGGAACAGAAAGATTTAAACATTTTGGAAGAACTTCCTCTAGCAATGCATCTGCACTTGCTGAGCCTATAGTTAATTTCTCCCGCATGAATAATCTGGTAGTCAACATTACTTCTGGATTTCCATCTATGCAGCCAGTCATCTGCAGTTTGAAATCCTCCTCCTTCATAGCTGCAGCAAGTTGCTTCAGTTTTTGCATGAGTTGGGAAGGATAGTCATAGCATACTGCTCCTTGTAGCTATTAAATGTTTATTATCTGTGCCATGCTGATGTTAACAGGCCTTTTCTTTCACAAAATCAGAAAAAAATCAATTTGGATAGACTATAGCTGGTTGCTCACTCCTCTCACCAGGTTTCAAAAAACACAGTGAACTTTCTTTTAACAGACAGGCAGAATGTTTTCCATGGGTGCTGCTTGGTGGTAATTTATTATGAATAGATTTCATAGAATTTAAGGCCAGAAGGGAACTATTTGTTCATTTAGTGTGACCTCGACCTCTTGCACAACACAAGCCATTACATTTCATTGTTACCCACATGTTCCACTTGTGTGTTACAAGTAGGATGACTTCTGTTCTCAGTGGACTAATCAATCTGCTTTTAAAAAGGACTACCACCAAACAGGATGGTTACCCCAGCAGGATGCTAATTCTTTCTTAAATGTGGCAGACTCTGCCACTAGGGTCAGACTCTGCCAGACTTACTCACACTCAACAGGACCTGACCCCATGATTAATTCCACTGACCACTCACAGAGCAAGGTACTACTCAATATGAGTAAAGGTGATAGAATCAGCCCAGTGAGAAGAAATGTACATTTTAAATTAACAGGGGTGTAGGTTGTAGCTGTGTTGGTCTAAGGACATAGGCAGACAAGGTTCTTTGGGTGAATCTGATATCTTTTATTAGACCAACTTAAATAGCTGGAAAACAATTATTAAGCAAGCTTTTGAGTTCAAAAACCCTTCATCAGGCTAAGGAAGTTTCTGCAGTTGGTGTGTGCTCTTCCTGGATGGAATGAAAAGTAAAGAAGCCAGAAGCTGGGCTGGTCTGCATACAAGAGGGAGGAAAAATGTCCAGCACACCTACAGCCTAGGATATGACCTGCTGGGTGGCACGGAACTGGAAAGGGATCTTGGAGTCCTAGTGGACTCCAAGATGAACATGAGTCGGCAGTGTGACGAAACCATCAGAAAAGCCAATGGCACTTTATCGTGCATCAGCAGATGCATGACCAATAGGTCCAAGGAGGTGATACTTCCCCTCTATCGGGCGCTGGTCAGACTGCAGCTGGAGTAGTGCGTGCAATTCTGGGCGCCGCACTTCAAGAAGGATGCGGATAACCTGGAGAGGGTCCAGAGAAGGGCCACTCGTATGCTTAAGGGCCTGCAGGCCAAGCCCTACGAGGAGAGATTAGAGAAACTGGACCTTTTCAGCCTCCGCAAGAGAAGGTTGAGAGGCGACCTGGTGGCTGCCTATAAGTTCGTCAGGGGGGCACAGAAGGGAATTGGTGAGTATTTATTCACCAAGGCGCCCCCGGGGGTTACAAGAAATAATGGCCACAAGCTAGAAGAGAGCAGATTTAGATTGGATATTAGGAGGAACTTCTTCACAGTTCGAGTGGCCAAGGTCTGGAACGGGCTCCCAAGGGAGGTGGTGCTCTCCCCTACCCTGGGGGTATTCAAGAGAAGGTTGGATGTGTATCTAGCTGGGGTAATGTAGGCCCAGCACTCTTTCCTGCTTATGCAGGGGGTCGGACTCGATGATCTATTGAGGTCCCTTCCGACCCTAGCATCTATGAATCTATGAATCTATGAAAGACAGGCAGTCAGTGAAAATGTAGATTGAGGAGTCAAAGGGTGAGAGACAGTTGGGGGTGGGGGGGAGGAGAGAGAGAGAAGGGGAATGAATAGTGAAGAGATACCTGGGGAGTCAGCTGTCAGGCAGGTTACAGTGTGTCATAAATCCCATGTCTATATTTAGTCCATGATTTTTAGTATCCAGGAGGTTGATGAAGTGGAGTTCATAGGCTCATCTCTGGGAAGTGTTTTGTAAGTTTCCTTTGAGGATCAGGACTGAGAGATTGGAGAGAGAGTGGTTTTCTTGTGAGAAATGTGCCCCCACAGGTAATTGGGTATTCCTGTCTTTGATGGATTTCCAGTGTGCATTCATTCTGGTATGCAGTTGTTGTATGGTCTCTCCTACGTATTTTCTATCTGGGCATTTGGTGCATTGAATGAGATATATTACATTTCTGGAGGTAAAATTGTAAGATCCAGGAATGCTGATGGCTCTGTTGTGGGGTGTAGTGATTGTGGGGGTGGTGGAGATGTATTGGCAGGTTTTGCATTTCTTGTCATGGCATGGTCTGGATCCTTTTAGTGTGTTCTGGGCTTGAGGAAGTTTGCTTCTGGTGATGAGTTTAGCAAGGTTTGGTGCTTGTTTGAAGGCTAGGATGGGTGGCTCTGGAAAGATCTTTTTAAGAATAGGATCTCTTTCTAGTATGGGTTGCAATTGTTTGAGGATTTTTCATACAGGTTTGAGGGAGGGGTGATATGTCATAACCAGAGGTGTGCGATTTGTGGGGGGGTTTCTTCTGTACTGCAGCAGTTCTTCCCCTGGTATCTGGGTGGCTCTTTCAAACGTGCAATCTATCTCTCTGGAGGAGCGTCCTTGTTGGGTGAAAGCCTTTTTAAGATTGGTGAGGTGGTAATCCTGGGTGTTTTCTTCAGTGCAAATTCGGTGGTATCTGAGGGCTTGGCTGTATATCACAGCTTTCTTGGTGTGTTTAGGGTGATTGCTGGTTCTGTGCAGATATGTAAGTTGGTCTGTGGGTTTCTTGTATAACGTGGTCTGTATTTTATCATTCCAAATACTGTTCATTGTGTCTAAAAAGGAGATGCTGGTGCTGGAGTATTCTACAGAAGGTTGGATGGAGGGATGGTGATTGTTGAATTATGATGGAACTCAATCAGAGATTGTAGGTTTTCAGTCCAAATGATGAAGATTTCATCGATATATCTCAAGTATAATAAGGGTTTGATGGTGCAGTTCTTGAAGAAGTCTTCTTCCAGGTGGCTTATAAAAAGGTTGGCATACTGTGGGGCCATTTTGGTGCCCATAGCTGTTCCCATCATGGTGCCCATAGCTGTTCCCATCATGATTATTAAAAGTGAAATTGTTGTGTGTGAGGATGAAGTGTATAAGGTCAGTAATATCTTTGGGTCTGTATTCTGAATTGTCATCTTGTTCCTGTAGATATGTAAAGCAGGCTTGGATGCCATCCTGGTGTGAGATGTTGGTATATAGGCTGGTAACGTACATGGTGGCTAGGAGGGTGTTGTCATTTTAAATTAAGACATTTTTATATTTTTATTCTAACTTCAGTATACATTTAACTTTTTCAAGATACCACTTATGTGAAAATTTGGAAAAAAGAAAGATGCTTACAGCATACAAAATATAAGCAAGTTTTTCAGCATTTTATCATTTCTGAAACTGATCTCTTAAACCGAAAGGTATGTCATTCCCTTTATCCCTTTAATCTTTGATTAGAGCTGTGGGGATCTGGTGAAAATGTTCCTTTTGTTTTGAGAAACTGCATGCTTCTCATTGGAGTTTTGGAAAAAATGTCACTCTCCTTTTAGAGTACACAAAACACTAAATTTTGAATAAAGGAAACTGCAAATTCTCCTCAGTGTTAAGGAGCAGTCAAATATGTGTGATTTGTGGACCATAGCTACAAAATATCCTTTTTTAAAATGAATACAAGTTACCCACTTAATTTTGTACCAGCCAATCCTCCCAAGCCTATATGTAACTGATATGTAACTGTCACCTATAGGAAATGAAGTCTAGGCCAGTGTTTAAGTTTTCTGAATCCTGCATGCCCAATTATGCACTTAGCACAATTTGCATATGCAACCTCAGTGTCTACCAGTTTTATGTGTAATTTTCTGATATGTATGCAGAAATAGCTGCTTAGATGATAACATGGTAGCATAATCTATATTAGTTTACAGGATTTAGGAAGACAGCCCTATGGCTTCTTTGATTCCTTTGGCTTTGATTCCTTCAGAAAAGTCTGCTTCCGAAGTATTGTTTAATTTAAATTTTGAATCTGAATGTGGAAAAATAAAAGAAAGAATCAGCCCTTGGGAGCTGGAACTTTGGTTATGGTGAACCAAGGAAACTTGGACAAGGTCTTGGAGAAAAATCAGCTCTTACTCTTTTTCTTGGAAGAATAGGCCAGAGATTATTTATTCCCTCTCTGAAAGAGAGGTTACATGAGGGTTAAAGCAAGAGAAAGAGAGGAATTTCCATGTTTTTCTCTGTAACAGAGGGCTGAACTGCAGCTGGAAAGAACAACTGGGTAAAAAACAGCTGGCACTTAAGTGATTTAAAGTTCTTGGAAATATAAGGTCATGAATACTGGTAGTAGGGGAGTAATGGAGTCAGGGTAGGAACAAGAAGAGATATTTTAAGGAACAAGGAGGAAGCTGCTTTTTCTTTTTCAAACTTTTGGGAAATAATTATGAAGTTTTAAGAAAGTGTGATTCCAACAAGCTTGAATCCATTAGTTTAACAGTTCAAACTGAGCTAGTGTGTTCTGTCCTCTCACAAGGTACTTGGTGGCTGCATCCAGATGAGCAGGGGCATGCTTACAGTGGCACAAATAATAGCAACATGAATCTGTGCTGCTACTTTGTGCCACAGTGCATGCCTCTGCACATGTGCTTTGCTGCAGGACACATTGTCCTGCTGTGGGCGAATTGTGCTTGCCCAGCTCCTCCTGGTTCCCGGCATGCTGGGGCAGCTGGGGCACAAACGGAGCATAGAGCCTCTCTGGCTAGCAGCCAGAGCATCTCACTGGAGGACCAAGCCTCTGTTTGTTCCGATGCACACTATTGTACCTTGCACGGCACTGCTTTTTTCCTCAGAGCTTTTTTTGTTTGTTGCCACCAGAAAATGCTGGTAGCAAATTTTGCCCCTGTGCTGCAAATTTGCAGTGCAGGGCATGTTTTAACATTCCACGTGTGCAGTTTGGTGCCACAAACCATACACTCCTGCAGATCTGGATGAGGCCTATGGGTACATACAGGTGTTACATTTAGATTGTCCTAACCTTGATGAGGACCTGCCAGTCCCACCACTTGCAGACCCACCTGCCCCTGCCAAGCCCCTCCAGACCTGCAGCCCTATTGATCCCACCACTACCTCTTCCACAGCTTACTTATTCCAGCTGCCTGCACCTCCTCCTGGCAAGCAGTGAACACTTACACACACAAGATCCCAACTCAGGTTTAGGTGGCTTGTTCAGACCTGAACTCAACAGAACTGCTAAGCATGATCTGTAGATACCACTGTTTTGGAGAGCTGGTTGGTTTGATTTTTTGAGAATGCTGGTGACTTGGAATTCCAATCTACCTGTTTTGAAGTAGCTGCCACTTAACTTGAAGACAAGTATAAATTTCAGTGAAATGCCATGGATTTTATGCTAAGAGCAGTCCAGGGTTCTGAGAAACTAATGTTCTAATTAGGGTGGTGTAAAAACTGATTTTTTTTGGTTTGGTGGCTAAAATGAAAAAAGTTGGTTTTGGGCTGACCTGAAAATCAACATTTTCTTGATACATTTTTGTATTTTTGGTGATTTTTTTGGTGAAATGAAAATGCTCATTTTGGATTGAGAAAAATTATTTGACTCCAAATGAATTTGTTTAATTTGCAGGAATATTTAGAAAATCAAAGAATTTTATGTATACCATTCATGAAAATAGGAGTGAGCTGGTATTGTATGTCTTTTGAACTATAATGTGGGAGTTGAGACATTCTTGTAGAAGGTGGGAGGCCTGAGCTCAGACCCCTGCTCTGAATCAAACAGGGTCTTTTTTATATCCCAGTTAAGTGTCCTAACTACTGGCCTGTGGTATATAAGGACACCTTCTCTCTTAAGTCCTGAAAAAATGTATTAGACTGAAGCTGTACTCAAATTCAACAAAATTCTGCTTGAATAGTTTCAAGCAGAACAAAGATGTATTTCTCTGTGCATCAGTCTATTTAGTTCTATTGTAATTCTTTGAATAATGGGGAAGATAATATTAAAATTATAAAGTTGTAACATATTATAAGGATATCCTCATGTCTGATTGTTTTATTTACCTTATATAACTAATTATATATCCACTGTAGTCACATGTAGTATTCTCAGTCTGGGTATCTGAGTAAATCTGCAAGCATCTTGCAAACACAAACCTTACGCTGCATCTTAACTCTTATTTTTCTGGAAGTCTGGAGCTTTGACTCTCATCTTCAAGAAACTCTCTTCTGGACAGTAACCATTAACGGAACCAAATGGACTCATTAAAAAACTGGTCAGAAGGAATTCTTACTGTATTGCATTTTGAATTTTCATGTAAAGGTATCATCCTACTAAGGCAAAATAATACGGCAATGGTGCTGGAAAAAATCATAAATTATACTTCATACATATATACTTCATATATAGCGAAATAGATAGATATAATATACACACATACACTATTAATTAGTGATCAATAAAATATTGGAGGTGGGTTATAACAAAGTAAAATGTTAAAGTTCAAATTCACGGATAGAATTCTCTGTCCCTGCAGGATTGCAGGAGGAACCAAAATTACTGTTTTGTTAAATTAACTTTGAGGTTTTAGCTGCTTGTTCTAGACCTTTTTGTTTTTAAAAAATGTAATTGAAATGTAAATGTAATATGCATGGGCCAGGAGAATACTATGTGTATACTCTAAACAACAGTCTCAGTTTTTGTTTTATTGACAGATAAACTTCATAATACCAAATGTGAATAATGAGCATTATCAAGACTTCCATAGTCCAAAATTAAAACAAAAGCTGAAACCATGTAACTGTTCAGATATGAACTCTCCAGGAAATTGCATGTTCTGTTCTTTTTCCTTTTGTTATATTGTTTCCTTGTGCCTAAGCATATGGATGTAAAGAGACTTCTACTGTGAGATAAAAGGGAATGGGTTTCTCCCACACATTATCTGGTTCCTTGTATCTTCCCATGTATTATCCTGGGGCAAATGGATGCCATTTCCTGTAGTTTACCTCTCAGTGTAGTGGGGTAGGTTACCATGGATTAGCTTCCACTTATCTTGAGTTTCCTCTCAGACATTTCTTCATGAAGCTTTAGATATTATACATAGCTAAAATAGAGCTCTTAATTTTCTCCCAAAACTGTCCCTAGTACCTCCTTTCTCAGTCATTATAGAATATAGATAATGTCACTATTCTGCCTGTTACTTGCGACCATAACTTGGGTGTCATCTTCATCATGAATCACTTTTGAAGTTCCCATATCCAGATTCTTCCTGAATGGCATCTCTAAAATACAGCTTTTTCCCATCCAGACATAGTCTGGACTGAGGTCTTATAATCTCACTTCCTGATCCACAGCTTTCTTCTTTCTGACCCTGACAAATGTAGTCTTATCTCTCTCATATCCACTTAGAATACTATGGTAGATATGACTTTCCTAGCCCATTGTTTTGACCAAATAACCTTCCCTTTGCAATCCTTCCACTGGCTCGCTTGCCTTTATCTCATCAAGCTCAAGCTGCTTTTCTTCACTTTCAAGGCCCTTCATGGCTTATTCTGATCTTTCCTATTACCTTTCTCTTACTTTTGAGATGTCCACCCAGGCTTTTACTTATTCCTTGATTCCAGTCTTCTCCTCCCACTTGTTAAATTTCAAACAGAAACCCTTGTGATTTCTCTCATCCTGCTGCACCATAATAATCTGCAAAGATAAAGTTTTATTCTCCTTCAGCTTTCTCCATAAAACTTCTTTTCTTTGATGCCTACAAAACACTTTTACAAGAGTTTGGTAGCTAGTGTGCTAAGACCACTGTCTATCATGCAGACTAATATTGTCTTGAAGGTTCCTTGCATGTCCCCATTTGTCTGTGTTGCATCCTCTTCTGTTTCTTGTATTATACTTTAGTGTTTAAACTTTTTTAGCAGGGGTCGTCTTTTTGTACTTTTTATGGTGACTAGCTCCATAGGGTTCTGAACCATAAATAGGACTACTTGGTTCCACAAATAATACCAATAATTAGAAAGTATATGATGGTTCCTTCTGGCTTTAAAATGTGTGACTCTACTAAAAAATACAGTAGAGTGAGTGACAAATGAGAACTCATGAAAAGCATTAAAAAAGAACTCGAGGGCAGTAAGTGGTGGCAGGGGGAAGAGACCACTTGGAGCTCCTGAAGACTCACAACGGGTAGCAGTTTCTAGGACATGAAGGGAAAACAGAGATGGGTGCCAGCTATTTGAAAGAGGATGTTTCAGAAAGGATTGTACATTTTCTCTGCTGTTCAGTATTCTTTTTGGTTTCACATGGCATCTTGAGCATCAGATCAGTGTGAGTAGGATTGAGGATGGATACACATTTTTCACATGTCTGTTAATCACCAGACAAAATGAAGCAAATATTTGTGGTCAACAAATCATGGCAACAAGGAATTACTTTGACACTTTTATCTGTACATTGAAGTCCATTTGTCACTCAATTTTCACTCAAGGCTAGTATTTTCACTGCACTTATTCACTGAAATAAAGTCTTTTTTCTTTCCCAACTACTTATCTGATTGTAAACACTGCTAATGTCCACGCTCACTTTCATCTAGCAACAAGAAAGTCAATTTCTGTTTCCAATTTTCAACATATTGGGTCCTGCAGGGATGAAAAACAGCTTGTCTTCCAGGATATATTTTTATTCATTTTGTTGGGACTACCTTTACAAAAAGAACTTCATATTTTTCAACTTAAAAAACTCCCTGAATCTAAGCATCTTTTTTCTCTTCATCTTCTGTAGGAGTGAAAATGTAGTAAGCTTTAAAACTGTCCTTGAGCGATGGAGTTGTTAATTTACCCACAGAACAAATACTAAAAGCTTCCTTGCATAACTTTCCACTGAATGTCAATTGCTCATTGTGAAAGGAGCACCTCTCAGAGTTGAAAGAAATTTTGCATTCATAATCATTGGTCTCTTTCTAGAGAGACTAATGCTAGTTGTTGGGGTGTTTTTGTGATGTACATGTCTGTGGCAGTGGAAATGAAAAAAAGACTTTGTGGTCACCTTATATATGCCCCCTACCTCAGACATCAGAATCTAAAAGATTTTAGTTACTGTTGTCATTGTCTGGATTTAAAATATGGGCACTAAAAGGAAGATTATTTCCACTTTCCAGTTCCCCATGGGGCCTGAATGACTGTCAAACTCCCACTCACATTTATGAATAGTCTGTTCTCTGAAAGCACATCCTGCATCATTAGGCACTTCTACTACCATATTTTCCTTTTCCTATAACGATATGTCCATGTTGTTCTTGATCAGTAGAAATGCCATACTGTTGTTTTGCCACTCTAAATTACTAAAAACTTTTTATTTGACATTGTGATATCCTGTAGTTTTTTCGATTTGGGATCTATATTGTTCCCTCTAAACTGAAATTGTTCAGTTTTTAAAATCACACAACAGTTGTTGAAACTAACCCATTTCTAGTTGCACCTCCAAAAAAGAAGTTCTCGGGTATGCTAGTGGTCCATATTCTGACCCAAAATAAATATATAGAATTTTGTCCCTTGATATTTTTATTTGTTCCTCAGTTAATTAACATTTGCTATATAAATAGACACATACATATATTCTAATATTATAGAAGTCTTTGTGCGTCTGTCTGTAATGCTTTATTCATGCTCTGATTGACTGTTTCAGCAGAGCATTCGGACTGCAGGTGATGGTGCTGCAGTGGAGCACTGCCATGACAGCAGGGATTGGGGGGGGGGGGTGCGGCTGAGGTCAGTGCAGCCGCTCTGTGGAGGAAGCAGCAGTGGTGCAAGGGGATGGGGAACAGGGTTGGACCCAGAGCAGCAGCGCAAGGGAGGGGAGGAACAGGCCTGGGCCCACTGCAGTGTTGGGGGAAGAGGAGGCCCAGATGCCACCATGCTGGTGGGGACAGAGGGGAAGGAGCAGGAGGGAGAAACCAGTGCAGCTGGCCTCACTGCCCCCTGTCCTCCTGCCTTGCTCCCAGGAGATGGTGGCGATAGAGCGGACAGAGCAGCAGCACTGGCCTTACCCCCTGCTCCCTGGATGCAGCGGCAGCACTGGGTGTTGGGTGGTGACACTCCATCCACACCCATCCCCCCCCCATCATTCATGGGGAGGTGAGGCAGGCAGGCATGGGAGTGCAAAGATCAGGTTTTTGAGTATTTTTCCCTATTTTCAGACTGTTCTTTCTATCTTGTTTATGCCAATTTTCTGAGTGGTTTACAAAATAACTTTAAAACAGGAGTACAATCTAGAGCTTTTGAAAGTATCTAGTAGAATAATTAACACTGGTCACTTTGAATGCACTGAATTCATGCTGCATAAAACTGTCATATTTTCATAATTACTTTTCTGTGTACTTTATTTTTTATATTTAGAAATTAGCATAATGATTTGATCATAAAGGGCCAATATTGGCTTGATACAGATACAGTGTGAGCAGGTGCTATACAAACTTCCCAGTGTAACTTTACTAGTTCATATGAATCCTGGCTTGGAGCAGTCCTATCTATTCGAGTCTTTAGCTTCAAGCAGTAGCTGCCAGATATGCCAGGCTGCATAATGATTTTGTGCTACACGTTTGTTTGATGTCAGGAGCTGATTCTCATTAGATGGTTCTCATTAGAATACCTCATCTATAGAAGCCAATTTAAAATGATCAGACCTGTTAGTTTTTGCAATCTATAGACAAAAGTTTGAAAAGAAAGGGACACATTTTAATTCTTTTTTGAGCATTTTATATACTTTGGAAGAACTCAATACAAATCAGTAACATTTTCATAGAATTATAAAATCATAGAAAATTAGGGTTGGAAGGGACCTCAGGAGGTTATCTAGTCCAACCCCCCACTCAAAGCAGGACCATACCCAACTACATCATTTCAACCAGGGCTTTGTCAAGCTGGGCATTAAAAATCTGTAAGGATGGAGATTCCACCACCTCTCCAGGTAACCCGTTCCAGTGTTTCAACACCCTCCTAGTGAGAGTTTTTCCTCATATCCAACCTAAACTTCCCCGGTTGCAACTTGAGATCACTGCTCCTTGTTCTGTCATTTGTCACCACTGAGAACAGTCTAGCTCTATCTTCTTTGGCACGACCCTTCAAGTAGCTAATGCAGGCGTGGGCAATTATTTCAGGCAGATTGTCACTTACTGAGTTCGGGCAAGCTGTCTGCTGTGCACCCTGGTTGCCAGCTTGTGACCAAAAGTCCTGACCTTTGCCACAAGAAGTCCCTCCCCTTGTCCCCAGAAATACTCCTTTCAGCAAAATCTAGCAAGGGGTTTTGCCATCTCAAGAACCAGAAAAATACCAGATTATATTCTAAAAATTGAACATCTACAACATTCATTAATTTGATTTTTAAAAATATTTTTGTCCTGATTTACATGCATTTCTTTATTGTACATAGAGAGGATTGCACAAAGGGGGGTGTGGGTATATGTGTATGGTGGGGTGTGCATGTGGGACTCATGCTAGGAATACACACACTCTCTCCCTCCCTCGCTGTACACACAGACACAGATGCACACATACATACACAGTCTTTCACACACACACACACACTCCTCCCGCTACTGGCCCAGAGATACTGGTGCGGGCCCTGTGGTCAGCTGAGGGCCACATTGTGCTGGAGCAGCCTGAAAGCTGCAGCAGGCAGAGGCTTCTGGTGGGAGGAGGCTGGGGGTGGGGCGAGTCCAGGCTGGACTTGCTGGTGAGTCCTGTTGGCTTCCCCTGGGTCCTACTTCCCCTGGTTCCTGTCATCTTTGGCAGGCAGCCAGGAGCAGATAAATATACATTATCTACATTTTTTAGGGGTCCCGCAGGCCAGAAAGAATGGCTTGGTGGGCTGGATCTGGCCCATGGGCTGTATTTTGCCCACCCCTGAGTTAAAGGCTGCTATCAAGTGCTCCCTCAGTCTCTCTTCTGCAGACTAAATAAACCCAGTTCCCTCAGCCTCTTGTCAGAAGTCATGTGCCCTAGCGCCTGAGCCATTTTCATTGTTCTCCACTAGACTCTCTCCATCTTGTCCACATCCTTTCTGTAGTGAATTGCCCAAAACCGAACACAGTACTCCAAATGTGGCCTCACCAGTACTGAATAGAGGGGAAGAATCTCTTCCCTCAATCTGCTGGCAACACTCCTACCAATGCAGCGTAGTATACTGTTAGCAGTCTTGGCAACTAGGGCACACTGTTAGGTCATATTCAACTTATTGTCCACTGTAACCCCCAGTTCCTTTTCTGCAGAGCTGCTACCTAGCCAGTCAGCCCCCAGCCTATAGTGGTACATGGGACTGCTCCAACCTAAGTGCAGGACTTTGCACGTGCCCTTGTTGAATTGGTAGCTCCCAGCCCTGGCTCTGTTGTGTATGACAAGTCGGAGCAGGGACTGGGAGATTGCCTACAACAGGCAGCTCCTGGGGTCAGAGAGCAATCTCCCAGCCCCTGCTATGATCATAGAGCTGGGGCTGGGAGCTGCCTGCTGCCAGAGCATGGGGACATTGTCCCAGCCTGGCCTCCATGCTTGGAGCCTGCCCCAGGAACAGGCAGCTCCCAGGGGATGGAATTGTTCTCCTGCCTCCTGTTGCCCAGGCTGACTGAGAGCAACTTTTCTCCTGGTCAGCTGTCTACATGTGTGCTACTGTGATGTCGTTACCACACAGTTAATTTGCTACCTTCATTTGCAGGTAGGAAATTAACCCCGCAGTTGACTAATTGACTGCACAGTAAGCATCAGCACATGTAGCCGGTGATGCTTTACCACATGGTCAATTAGTCAATTGCATGGTGAAGCGTCTTGTGCAGACTTGCCCTTTCTGTACATATTTCAAATGCAAAATCAGTATCTGGTATTTCTGTACGTGTTTGAAATCATTATCTGAAAACTGTAAGTAGGGTTTCATAAGTTTTCATTACCTGCTTTGCTCTGGTGATACTAAAATCCTACTCTTTTGTTGGAATATGAATAGAAAAATATTCTAGATTTGACAGAGCCCAAAAAAATACTTGGTAAGAAATTTTAAATTACAAAAAAAAGTAGTGGACGATGCCATCAATGTAATGTTTTCCTCTAGGATAATACTTTATCTGCCTACTACTGAAAGCTTTGTCTGACACTTGCTTAGGCTTCCAGTTGAGATTAGTGATTTCTTATCATGACAGGGCATTGATCTGTATTTGTTCATCATAGACAATATTAAAGAAAGCTAAATATGAAGGAGGATTTCTTTAAATCTGGAGTCTGTGAGTAAGATGCAGGCTTCAGCATTCCTGTAACCTTCCAGTCAAAGGCATGGTAATACCCTGAAGCATTTATGGAGTCTTTTAAAAAGTTGGATGATATGTCTAATTTAATCAATCTAAACTCATTCTGAGTCTGTCTGCAAGATGGACATGTACCTGAAACTAAAAATATTAGGGAGACACTGGAGAAAAAAAGTGTGTTAATGGACATTGGTGTCTAGAAATGCTAGCTTCTTCAGAATTCTTGATCCAGAGCCTTATGGTGCTGCTGAGGCAAATCAAAAGTTGAAAAAATGTATTTCATAAACACTATGAGGAACCTATTAAAAACAGTAGGTAACTATTACAGGTTTTCTTTTATAGCAACAATCAGGTCACTAGATTCCCCTCCTTCTAAATGATCTAATAAGCATTTGATTGATCTTGATATAACTTAAGCTCTGAGTTTTACATTTTTGGTTTCTTGAGGACCATAATTACTGTATGTGTATGACAAATTGTCACATCTGTGCAATTAAGTTAGCTGAACAAAAATATTTAATCATATGTTCTTTAAAATTGTTGTGAGCTTAGAATGAAAATATGGAAAAACAGAAGCATAGAAAACTAAAAAAAATATATCCTCACTTCTAATCCAGGATTGGGGGGCTGATGCGCCTCACTCCAAACCCACAGCCCCCAGGCCCTGCCAGTGCCCTTCATTCCAGACCCACAGCCCCCTGGCCCTGCTAGTGCCCCTCACTCCTGACTGACAGCCCCCCAGCCCTGCCAGCACTACTTACTTCTGATCCGCTGCTATCCACTCCCCGCCTCTCGGTGTGTGAGGAAGGGAGTGAGTATGGGGGGGAGCCTGGGTAGCAGTGGTGGGGACAGGAGATTTCTGCACCCACAGTGGGATGCGAGTCTGCTGCTGAGCCAGACCAGCTCTGGAGGAGCTGCCTCTGCAGCCCAGTGGGTAGGACCCAGTGCATGGGGGAGCACCATGCCAACATGGTAAGGCATGGCAGTGGCATTGTGTGCCCCCCTCCCACCCGCTTTTGCTTGGCAAGCGCCTTGCTTTGGCAGTGATGGCCGTGGAAATGGCTCCTTCCCAAAGCTGGTAAGGCCTGGCTGCAGCCCTGCACCCCACTGTGAACACAGAAATCTTGGGGGGCATGTGAACTGTGCCCCTTCCCCACTCCACTTGGCCTATGACTCCTTCCTCCCCTGCCCAATGCATGGCAAGTCCCCCTTTCCTCTCCCTTTCCTCTCCCACCCCCTCCCATAGACTTACCTGGAGGCAGTGATGGAAGCTGCTCTTCATGCTGCCCAGCTGCTCTTCATGCTTGCACCATTCGGCTGGTGCAAGAGGGATTGGGATCCATTGTGGGCTGCTGAAGTGGAAATTGACAGGGTTGCTTCTGAAAAGGGATAAGACATGCTCCAAGTCTCCTCTTTCAAAACCTCAAAGTGGTGTGAGGTGGGCAGGGGGATTGAAGCTAGGAGTTCCCCAGGGTGTGTGGTCCCCTTGTGCAGTCAACAGGTTGGCATTGTCCTGAGTGCTCAGCAGCTCTTCATACTCTTTGGAGGCTGAGGAGCCTGCAAAGTGCACTGGGATCGATGCACAGCGAGTTCCTGGCTGCATGCCATCAGCAGCACAGGTTCTGTTGCTCAGAGACTTTAAAGATCCCAGAGGAAATAACTCTTGAACTGGAATGAAAAATTACTCATTAGTGTTGATAGCCAGTATAACATCACTATCATGCAGAGGGAGTCCTTGCCATTACCCTCAAGAGTATAAGCTTTTCTAAATTATTTTTCCTTGTTTTTGAAATAGCGCCTGGCATGGTATAGATAGGTAGCAAGGAAGGCAGTCCTTACCTCAGAAAGTTCAAAATTGACATGAAAGACAGGACACAAAAAATGATTAAATCAAAGAAACTTAATGGGAGTGGGCTGGGAATTTGAGGTAAGAACAACACAAGCCGAATATTGACTATACCAGGTCAGATTTTCAAGTGTGCAGTTCAACAAAAAAGTGAATTTTCAGGTTATACTTGCTTAGCTAGCCCATGTTACATGGCATTTTTTGATAGTCTGATTTGATTTGAAGAGTTGAGACAGTAATCACTTCAAGCCACTTTGAGTACACGTCAACAAAAATTAAGAAATTCTTACCTTGAAAAGGGCCAGCAAAATCAATGTGGATGCATAACCAGGGTTCCTTTGTCATTTCCCAAGGGAATACTGGTGCTTTTGGTGGATTATGATTGTTTGCTTGACAAATCCTGCACTCCCTCATAACCCTTTCTATGTCATTGTCCATACCTGGCCACCATACATAACTTCTAGCCAGCACTCCCATCTTCACAATGGCTGGGTGTGCTGCATACAGTGTTGCGTACATCAGTATGATTTGATGTCCTGCTTCTGGAATTATGACACGATTTCCCCACAAGAGGCAACCCTTCTGGGCAGACAGCTCATGCTGATGTAATGAAAATGGCCTGAATTTCTCAGCCATTTTGTCTGCAGGCCAGCCCCACCACACCCAGTTGTGGACACGGGCAAAAATACGGTCTTTTGCAGTCATCCATTCTATCTGATCAGCCTGAAGAGGGGCTTCTGGCATGGATTCCAGCATGAGGACTTCCATTGGTGGAGGAGTAGCACAATCAGGTATTTGTAGTGGTAGGAGGCTCAGTGCATCAGCATTTGCAATCATTTTCCTAGGTTTGTACACAAGCGTGTAGTCATATGCATTTAGCATGATGCTCCAGCATTGCATATGAGAAGACAGAATAGGAGGAGTTGGTTTGTCTGTAGTAAAAATTCTAAGAAGGGGTTTGTGGTCTGTTCGGATTTCAAATTTGCGTCCATAAACATAATTGCAAAATTTTTTTACTCCTGCAATGATTGCCAATGCTTCTTTATCAATCTGTGTATAGTTCCTCTCAGTTGAAGTCATTGTTTTAGAGTAAAAAGCAGTGGGGGCATCCATGCCATCAGGCAATGTGTGACTGAGGACAGCGCCAACACCAAACAGTGAGGCATCACAAGTAATGGACGGTGGCTTCTGCTCATCATAGTGAACAAGAACAGAGTCTGATGTCAGCAATTTCTTGACGCCCTGGAAGGCTTCATTGTGCTGGCAAGTCCACGTCCACTGAGCTCCTTTATTCAGTAGGCGATGAAGGGGCTCTGCTATGGTGGCTTTGTCTTTCAAGAAGATGTGATAAAAATTGAGAAGTGCTAAGAATGCTTGAAGATCCTGTCTGCATTTTGGTATAGGGTCATCATGTATTGCTTTTACCTTGTCTTCAACTAGGTGAATGCCAGAAGCATCAATTTGATATCCCAGAAAGTTGATACTGGAAACTCCCAGTTGACATTTTTCTCTTTTTACTTTGATACCTGTTTTATCGAATCTCTGTAAAACTTCTCTGTGTCTCAGTGAGTTCCTTTCTAGATGACCCCATGATCAACACATCATCAAAATATGGAACAACCCCAGGAATTCCTGCCAGCATTTTTTCTATGAACCACTGGAGCATTCCTGGTGCCACAGAAATTCCAAACTGGAGGTGCTTGACATGGAACACTCCCCAGTGTGTAATTATTGTTTGGGCCTCAAGCCTTGTCATCCACTATCAATTGCTGATAGGCTTGGGAGAGGTTAAATTTGGCAAAAACCTTCCCTCTTGCAAGAACAGATAATAACTAGTTAATGGCACTGGGTACGGGTCCTGCTTAAGTGCTTTATTACAGTGCACTTGTTATCCCCACAGATGCAAATACAGCTGTTAGGTTTTAAAACAGGAACAATTGGTGTTGCCCAGCTTGTATGTACAGTTGGCTCAAGGACCCTTTGCACAATAAGCCGATCTAATTCTGCATCAATTTTCAGCCGCAGTGCAAAAGGTCCATTCTGAGCCTTCATAAAGATAGGGGCTATCACAGGATCCATTTGGAACGTCACAGGTGGACCAGAGTAAATTCCTAATCCCTTGGGGAATACCTGGGGAAACTCCCTTGCAAGCCTTTCCAGACATTCTGTGCAGAGACTGTGTACGCCTTGAATACTAATTCCCAATGGTGAGAACCAATTTCTCCCCAGAAGACTTTTGCAGGAACGCTTAGTGACAATAAGGGGTAGACACTGTCTAACAGATCCATACTGGACATCAACACTGCAGCTACCCAAAGTTTCTACACTCTGTCCGTTGTAGTCACACAGACGACACTCAGGTTTCGATAACTTGGGGAATGGGTGCCGAAACAACCAGGAGAATGTGTTTTCATCTATGAGAGATACTTCCGAACCTAAGTCCACCTCCATTTTTCAGTTCTTTCCATTTATTACTACAGTTGCAATCATCTCAGAACCTTGAGTTTCAACAACACCAACATTTTGAGTCAAATATAGTTTTCGTACCTCATGTTCTGGGGAGGACTCTAATCTGAGTAGTCAAGGAGCGAATACATTTACCACAGTCTTTTTGTCTCCCGGAACTGGCCTTTGAGTGGCAAACCCTCTCTATGTGGCCCTTCTTCTTGCAGGCATGACACTCTGCATTCCTAAACATGCACTCTCTTCATCTGTGTTGGCCATCACAACTCAGACATGTCTGTGGATTAATTGACTTATGTGGTGCTGTTGGTGAGGGTATAATGTGCTGAATTTGCTAGTGATGATCTAGTTCTTGATCTTTTTGGAGTAAGTGGACATTGCTGGAGAACACCTGGTGAATTTCTCTTATGTTATGGGATGCTGCTTCAGCTGCCAAGGCTTTTTCTTGTGGAGTAGCCAAGGTCAAATTTGGTTTAGAAAGCAGACGATGTTGGATTGCTTCATCTTCAACCCCGCAGATGAGATGGTTGCGAAGCAGGCCATCCAGGAGCTCCCCAAACTCACAAAATTTGGCAAGGTGATGGAGCTCAGCCAAGTAAACTGCTATGCCTTCATTGGCCTTTTGGTCCCATTTAAAAAAATCTGTAATCTCTTCAGGGTAACAGATGGCCTTGGGCAAAAACATGCCTTTAGCAGCACAATTAGTTCAGCATAAGACTCAGTGTTTGGTAAGGCAGGTGCTGTGAGGGAACAGACCATGGCAAATGTTTTAGCACCACAGGCTGTCAGGACGACCATACACTTCTGTGCTGGGTTTTCCATTTTGTTGGCTTCCAGGTAACAGGATAGCCTTTCCACATAAGAGTCCCAAGAAGCCAGCTGCCTCGTGTCAAATTCTTCTATGTCCCCCAATGTAGCCATCTTGATTAACAACAGCAGTATTAGACAGAAAAGAAGAAGAAAAAAAACTTCCCTCTGATCACAAAACACAGCCTGGTCTCAGAATGTCATCCCACAATCTAGGGGCGTGTTCTCAGTGAAGAATCCCATCCTTGTCGCCAGATGATATGGTGCGAGTTCAGCAACACCACCCTGAACACCGCTGTGAACTAACAGTCATTTATTATTATAGCTCTCTGGAATCATATCCAGGATGGATCTTAATAGTTGCATCAGTGGATGAATGGGGAGGGAGTCCCAGTGCTGCAAAACTGCCACAAAGTAAAGTGAACCCTGCAGTGCTGAACATGAGGGTTTGGGCTTTAAAGGGACAGTACAAGGAAAACACAATAAGACACAACAGTAATTAAGAAGAAATAAATTGTGCCAGAGAACCTATACTTTATATCTAATAACAATTTTCTTTCATTCTTAAACATGCTAGATTTGGGTTTGGCTCTACAAATGTGTTCCTGACAAGCAATTTGAGCCACTAAGGAGTGAAGATTGGCTTGATATATAACTATCTTGTAGCAGCCACGAGAGAGAATCAATTCATTTTACCATATAGTCAATCTATGTCCTCTACATATCTGATTTCTTTTATCTGAGCTCTGTTTTTAAACCTCGAACCCTGTAGTTTACAGGTTCATATTTCATTTTCCTAATACCGTTTGTGTATCTTGTGTACACTGTCTCCAAGCTACATATTACAGGTTCTGAAAGTCCTTCCTTACTTTGCCACTTTTAAGATCATTAACTTGTACTATAAATGGGAGTTTTGCCACTATTTTCATCATAAATCTTTGGGATTATCCTACCAGCATATAAATCCTTGTCAACTTCTTATTATGTGAATATAATGTGGCAGAAAACAGCAGAAGTTCTTAGAGAGAACCAGTTCTAAAGGAATTTCACAGGTACTGGGTACTGCTTTTTATTAAGCATTACAGAGTCTAGCTGTGATTACTAATATGAAAAGCAAATGTAGACTAAGGAAATTTCCTCCAGTAGATAAGGATATTTATTATTTAAAGCTTCTGTTTCATGTCTTGTGTGTATCAGATTCCTAACAATCCCAACTTACTCTTTTATAATCCTTCTCCCAAAGAAATTTTGGCCCAAACAGATCCTGTTTTATCCATGCTCCAGCTGTTCTTATTGCTTGACAATCTATTGCATCATTAACATATAATGCTATGTCATCACTTTAACCTTTTGTTTCATCTTTCCTACATGGCATATACCTTTCTTTATTTGTATTACAGGTAAAAATGCTATTCCACCATGTTTCTGATATCCCATATAAATTATACTATTCAGTTTTACATTTTGCACAAGTAATACATTCATCCATTTTATTGGCCAGATTCTTTGTATTGGGCTGTAAACAAACATTGCATTTCTCCCACAAGAAAGCTTTTGTCCGATCCGTCACACTTACAGTCCCACTTTAAGTACCTAGGAAGTATGTAGGATAAAATGCTCTAACAGTTTTTCCCTGGACATTGTCATGTAAGGAAGAATTTCTTTATTGTCCAAGCCCCCAAGGTCTGGAATAGCCTGCTGTGGTTCAAGCACCTATTTTGAACACCTTCAAGAGAAATTTGAATGTTTATCTTGTTGGGATCCTATGACCCCTGCTGACTTCCTGCCCCTGGGACAGGGGCCTAAACTCAATGATCTTCCGAGGTACCTACCAGCCCTAATGTCTATGAAATCTATGTGCATCTCTAAGGTAGTTGCACCTCATTTAACTTAATTGCAGTTCATTCTAGGGACAAGCTTGTCAGGTTGTGTGCTCTCTGTGGTCACTCACAGGCAGAGGAGCAGTAATGCAGCTTGAAAGTGCTACATGAGTAAAGGGCTGTGCTGCTCTTGTTTTGATCCAAGTCAAAACCTGGGTCAATCTGCATTGCCTGTTTATAACCTTAGAGCCTGTCCTGATGAGCGTCCATGTGCAGGGGTATGAGTTCCCTGCAGGACAAATAGCAGCAGCACAAATATGTGCTGCTGCTATTTGTCCCTGGGCATATTCCTGCACACACACTCCAGCACGAAGTAACCTGAGAGGGGTAGGAAATGCTGGGGTCAGCACCTGTGTTGACCCCACCAGCCTTACCTGGAGTCCTAGGGGCTTCTGGGGGCAGTAGTGGTGCCAAGCCGGCCAGGCTCCCTTTCTGGTGGTGCACATTGCTGCCATGTGCGCCACACCATTGTTTTCAGTGGCAGGTTTTTTACAATGTGGTCTCCCAGTGTCAAGAAAGATCCACTGTGCTGCAAATTAGCATGGCACATGGGTGCACATGCACTGTGTGTAGTTTGTGGCATCTCAAGCAAGTCTGATGAGCTGCAAACTGCACATGTACTCTTGTTGGGATGTGCCCTTAGAGTACAAACATTTTGGTTGTTATTGACTACATTCATTTTTCTCACTGGATTACACAGAGGCCTTTCATGACATTACTACCAGGTAGCCAGCTCTAAAAGAGTAAATAGCTCAACAATTAAATAATTTTTTTTACTTGGTTTCCTCACCTTCTGCTGCAACTGAAGTTCTGATATATGCAAATACATGTCAAACAAGACACAGATGGTTTTCACCAGCTTTCTAATTCTTCAGAAAATAGTGACCCATGTTTCTTCTGCCTTTCAATTTATGATGAAGCAAGTCATATTCTGCAAAATTTGCCTGTCTTGAAATCTGTGCGTGGGATTAGTCAAAGCAATTTAGTTTTAAATATTAAGCTTGTTTCTCATAATACGTGAGGGATACTGGGCAGCAGTCTTGTAACTGATAGGTGGGAGGAAGGTGAGTAGGTCACCAGCCCCAGGTGCTAAATTGGAGAGGTCACCAGTATGGCTCACTCCCTTCTAGGAGGCATTTCCATGGCAGGGGAAGCCCACTCATAGGAGCCAGGTAGGTGCAGCCCCATTCCCCATAGTGTATCTGTGGGGGGAGAGGGAGGTTAGTGAGGGAAGTGGAAGCCTTGCTATGGGAGACGCAACCCTAGGTCCAGAAGCATATCAGGGAGGAGGAGCAAACAAGGCCCCAGGAGGATCATCCTAGTTGAGAATCACTGCTCTAGACCTTACTATCTTTACAACGTTCTGTCAGCCCACGTAAACCAGTGCCCTTTTTAGAATTTTTACCCCAAGCCCATTCTCTCTGCCTCAGACATGCATGGACGTTGAAAACCCGCTGGATAAAAGGCTATGGAATTGAATCAGCCAGCTAATTACTGATAAACATAATGATAAAACCTGCTCTAATTTTGTAGTTCACTTTTGTTCTTGAAGATGAGAGAATAGTTCTAAAAAAAGCCAGTCAAATTATGCCTGCCATTACTTATGCCAAGCACTTTTTTCAGTTTTTATGAGAAATATACAAGTGGGAAAAGTGGATTACATTGATGTTGGAGATGTTGGTTACTATTTTCTTTTCAAAATGTAAGAGAAACAGCAGGAAACCAATTTGACAGCTACCCCCTTGAATCCTGACAATTTAATGAAGGAAGAAATACTGATTTAAATGATTAGGTGTCAAATTTGAAAGAGGACTTTTTTTTGAGGCGAGACCTGTTGCAGATTTAAGGATGAAATACCAATAATGTCTTTCAATGTGAAAAGTTTTACACAGGTCCACACATGAACACTTTTTCAACTCTTTAATTACTAATACAGAGATTAATTCCCCATTGGTTTCAGGGCTTTGTTACACATTAACCACTGGATTATCCACACATTAATACAGGAAACTAGTGTTAAGCACACTCTGGGCAGCTTAAAGTTATGACACTCCAGGTCAGGTTTATTTCTGATCTGTGGTATCCATTAATGTGTGGCCACTCCCTACAGATGAGCTGGTCAAATTGCAATCCTTCAGTATCCCAGGATGCAGTGTCCCATCCACCACCCTCCTGTTCTGTGTGAACAAAATTTCCATCCTCTGAACTCTACTGCCCAGAGAGTTCTGGTACCAAGCCAACTCCTTCTTCCACCCAGGAGTGTGACCTTCCCATCCCCAGGGATGCAAGTGCATGCAAACAGCCCACAAAGCATATGCCAGCTGGCCAGACCATAGGACACAGATGAGTCTAGGAGTGAGGTCAAGAGCAGGTGAGGGAGAACAAGGTAGGGGCTGGATAAGATCCTTATGAGCCAGGGCTTCCTTCTTGGGACAGGGGCAGTAACTCCCCCAAAATCACCTTCCTTAACTGCTCCCACCTCCCAGCACCTCCCACATCCCAGTCCCAAATCCCAATGTATTAAAACATTAGGCCTTTAACCTACTTCCTCTTAATTTCTTTTTAACTTGTTTTACTTCTTTTTATTTTATCCTTCAGTAGGTTGCTTCCTTCATTTAACTACCCCCCCAACCCCCATTTCCTTTCCACCTCCCATTTCAATACCCACCCCCATCCCATTAACTCTCCACCTCCCACCCCTGAAGCCCATCTCTCACACACCCCTACCTACATCAGGGATAGAAGCCTGTCCTAGCTCAGCAGCCCTGCAGTGGCAACTCACAGCTGTAGCTAGTCAGACCCCTGCTCACTAGCTCTTTAGGAGCAAGTCAGAGCTGTGCAGGTGTGGGACAGTCAGATAAAGTTTTCAGTCTTAAGGTGGAACTGCTCTGAACTTAAACTAGCACTAGCACTGATCAGCATTTGAGCAATTCAAAGTGCAACATGCAACAAAGCCCTTACACTTGCTATCTTGGTCATGGTTGTCACTAGAAATAAGATCAGCAAGAAAAGTATGGATTCTTTCAAAATTAATATGATATACTGTAAACTATTGCATGTAGTAGTTTTATAAGGAAGTGTCATGAAATGCCAGGGGTGTAATTTCCTAAAAGAAAACTGTGGACAAATGAACAGATCATTAGAAAACTAAAGGCCATCATCTCCCCTTAGTTTGTGGGAGAGGACTGAATAATTGACTATGTTGTGGATTAAACAATTGATCCAAGTTAATTAAATGATATATTCTGGTGCAAGCATTGTTGTCTTGACCCACTTAACACAGATTTTTCTCCTGGCACAATGGACAAATGTGTATAGGAGGTAGGTAAGGCATTATTTGTATAAATTACTTGATTACTATGCTGGCAGAATTAAATCAATACATTGTATTGAAAATTGAATTTAGAAGGAAACCTGGGATTATTTCTCCATCTAGCTGGGGGAAGAACCAGGTAATTAGTTTATTTCAAAAGGCAGCTGAAGGGAACTGAAAGAGTAGAACAGATGGCAGTTTCAGCAAATGCATACACAACACTATTCCAGTATATTTTATATACAGTATACAATATTTACAGTATAGTTGTGAACTGTAGTGCCTACTTAAAAGATTAGTGTAATATTGAAAATTTCCATAAAGCATGTTTTTCACTGCTAGAGTCAGCAACAGATTTGGTATTGTTGTGCAGTCATGTTATATGCTCAGGTAGATATGTACTGCCAGAGAGTTTTGGAAAATTTGTCATTTCACATCTCTTTTGGTTTGGAAAGAGTTTATTGACCTCTTCTTTATTCTGAATGGAGGGTAAGAACAAATCGATAATTTGTCACAAAAAGCAGAGCAGGGCTTTCATTAACTGTCCACACTCTTAACCCATGGCAAGTTAAACAGTGGTTGCTTAGATCTCAGTAAGAGGAGGATAAATTACTGCATCTTACCTTTCACTTATCAGAGGGTAAGAGCTTACACACAGACAGTTATCATGGAGCAGCTTGTGCTGTGGAGTCCTGCTATCTTCTCCCCTTCAATCAGGGCTGGCCCACAATTTTTTGGGGGCCCCCTGCAAGATATAGTTTTGGGGCCCCCTGATCCATTGGGGCCGGGGCTGGGGCAGGAGCAGGGCCAGGAACTCCTCCCCCACTTGGCCAGGAAGAGGCCCCCTGCCTGCATTGAGCCCTTTAAACATGGCGCATGAGGTGGGGGGTGCAACTTCATGGCTGCAGGGCCCCTGCGGCCACAGGTTTTGCAGGATAGGACAGACCAGCCCTGCCTTCAGTAAATTGTAAATGATCAGACACACATTTTAGTCCAGGGCTGACTCTTGTTTGAGCAAAGCTGCTTCAGGAATGTTGAGAGTCAGAAGGTCTTCACCCAATAAATTATAAAGAAAAATGCACGTATTTCCTGTGGTGTTACAAATTTTATACCCTACATGAGCAGGGGTGTGAGCTTGCAGTGGCATTGTGCCTCAGTGCTCACTCTTGTTGTGGGACACATTGACCTGCTTTGTGCAGACTGCCCTTGCCCAGTTCCTCCAAGTTTTGGGGATGCTAGAGCAGCCAGGGCACAAATGGAGCAGTAGAGGTACTCTAGCCAGGAGCCAGAGCATCTCACTGGAGGACCAAGCCTCTGTTTGTTCTAGTGCGTGCTATTTTTGCATGCTCTGCACTGCTTTTTTTTCCTGGGGTTTTTTTGCTCCGGGGAAATCCCAGTAGCCAATTTTACCCCTCCCCACAATTTTGCGCATTTTAATGTTCCCTGCCACAAGCTGCACATGCCTGCACATGGGGGTGCAGACTACAAAAGATCCAAAATATATAGATAAAGTTGGTGAAATCCAGTAGTCCACTTATGTTAAATCTAACATTAATGAAGATACAGAGCCTGTTACTTCACTTGATATTCCTGATAGGTCACCCTCTTAGAAGAATTACTGATGAATATTGTTATCTTTGTAATATATTCCAACAGTTACAAATCACAGACCCCCAACTCCGCTCAAGTTTTACTAGTCAGGCCATTCAAAGTAGATTTGCTGCAAATAAATGAAAAAGTGCTTTAAAAAGTACATTCTTAATGTGCTAGCTCAGTGGTTTCTATTGATTTTTTTTAATAGACTGGTGAAATTTAGTCCATTACATGAAAACCTCACCGTTCTTTAAAATGCACTCTATAAATATTAAGAAAACTATCTTAATTATTACTGAAATCTGTCAGTTTACTGCATAAATTATTAGTGTAAATTTTTAAAGTCCCCAACATCTTATACTTACTTTTCCATTTAAAAAAAAAAAGAATTTGATTTTCTTCTTTAAAGTAACAAAGTAGCAATAATATGCCTCTATTTTCCTTCATCGTGTACAATCTAGATTTATTTTGAAAAGTTCAGTTTATCATCCCTCTAACTCATCTAAAATAATTAATGACCACGGGTATAAAATTTATTATTTTATCACTTTAACCATCAAACTTTAATAAAAGCAATAGGAGCTGCTTCTAATTTAAATGTTAAGCAACACACTGTAAGTGTCCTTAAAACTAAATGTTAAAGCTGGCATAAAAGACTGGCATTTTAAAATCCCAGTAGGTAGTTGCACAAAATGCAGGAAGGAAAGGTTAAGATATGGAATTAATTTTAGTAGTAGTTGCAAATATTAAAATGGTTTCTTTAGAGTGATCTTATATTTGTATTTGGGAGCACAAGGCAAATGCTGCATCATTATTAGGGGACTACAGATAATATATCAAAATTATTTGGTATCATAGCTTTTTCATTTATCCCTAGGAGCTGTTAACAAGTTAATATGATCACAGATTGCACTTGGGAAGCTGAATTATTTGCCAGTTAATTGATTTTTGAATACATCATTCTTTCTTTGAAATGCAGGTGGGCATAGTTTAAGGTTATGATGTTCAGGAATGTTCAAGTATGTCTTATTTAAAGGAGCTGGTCCTTTTTGAATTAGTCATGGTTTCAGGTTAGTAGTAGCTGTCAGACCCCATATTGATGACTTGCTTAAGAAATACATAGAAAGAATTTATATGGTTGCAGAATCCCGGCATGGTTGAATTTTAGCTATTTCACTAAGTGTTGCACACACAGATCTGCAAGTGCTTTGCTATTTGAGGTTGGCACAGGGGGCATTGTTTTGAAGTACTGCAACTAGGTTTTCTTTCTGATTGTTCACTTCCAAAAGAAAGAGAAACCATTATAATGAATCAGATCAATTATGTTCATTAAAAAACTTTAACTTTCACATTACAAACATAACATGAAAATGAAATATTGTTTATTGCAACTTCTCTGCTTGTTACTGTATATTAATGGTCAGGCTAAACGGGAAAGAGAAGGAAAATCTACTTTCAGTTATTAAAATTTAGTTTTTGTTTTTTCTCCTTTTGTTCCTTTCATCTTTGACTCATTCTGTCTCTCTCTCTTCATATCACATCTTTTTTTTCAGTCTTTTCCTGAGATTTCTCTCCCTTCTTTTCTCTTTGAAAAGCAACAAGGCTATTTCTCTTATTCTGTATTCTTTCATGATGCCCTCTCCCCTTTCTCTTCTTCATAATCCCTGGTTTTCTCATTTTCTGCTTCTTCAGTCTCTCAGCCCACATTCTTATTTCTTTCTTTCAATGTGATGTCACCACCCTATCACCTTACCTCCCTCCTCCTTATCCAACACACACGTCATCATTTCCTTGTTTGTTTCCTGGGACCTTGCTTTTGTTACTGCCCTCAAATGTTTCATTTCCTTCTCTTTTCTAGGGTCTCTCTGGCTTTCCATTCTGTCTCAGGAGTACATTTGTCTGTTTGCCATCCAGGATAACAATCTGTTCCTTCCCAAGGGTCTCTTTCCCACCTTGCATTAAGTCCCTATGGTCTTTTCTTCTCCTTTGAATTCCTTCTGCCTGTGTGAATTCCTCCTAGCCCCTATTTCCTCACTTTGGTGAAATACTAAGCTTTGGGGGAGGTGGCTGATTTCTCTGTGTTGGTTTTAGTACTCATGTTGATCTGTACTGAAAGACACAGGGGGCAGGAGAACAGAGGATCTACCTGCAAAGGCAGGTAGATAGAAACTGCATCTGCAAATAGTAGAAGGAGGGCATCATATGGAGTACCCTGGTGCTTTTAGAACAGATTTGAAAGAATGGACTGAAGATGGGGGTCCAGGTGCCGCTGACAGTTTTAAAGAGGGACTTCTCTGACATTCCCCCATCAGTTCCCTGCTATATGGGTTGCAATACACAGAGAGGAATTTTTACAGAATGGGAGATGGAATGAGCATCCTCAGATCAAATGGACCATGTGATTTTGAGGAAAGAGATGAATCATGGACTAGTGGTAAATAAAGTTAGTAGCAGGGCAAAACTATCAGTCCAAATGAAAAAAGAGCATTTTTTCCTTTTAAGAAAGAGTTATCATAACAAGTTCTGTGTCTTAGCATGAGCCAATGAGAATATATATAATCCTACCACAGACAACAGTAGATTAGTCTGTGGAACAGCTCAAAGCACCTATGCAATATCAACATTGAATCTTTGTTAAATTAACCTGGATGAGGTCTTTATTACACCCTACACTATGTGCTGCACAAAGATTGATTAGTGTTAGTTCTAGCTTGAGTTTAGAGCTATTGCACATTTAGGCCAGCAGGGTCCTGGAGGACTGAAAGGAAGAGTTCTCCTCTCCCCTATTCTGGACTTCCCATCAGGCCCCTGGGGCTCCCCCAGTTTCCTCCTGCCCCTAGGGCTCCCCCCTCCCCTTGAGGTTCCCCCAGCTTCCTTCCCCCCCACCCCCCGCACGCTTACTTGTGGCTGCCCACACTGTCTGTCCCAGGGAAAGGCTTCACCTGCCTCCCTGACTCCTGCAACCACTGCTGGGAGGCTCCTGCTCTTCTCCTGGGTGAACCTGCCCAGAGAGAAGCCATGACCAGGCAGGCAGGTTAACCATTCCCTGCCTGTTTCCCTGAGACAGACAGTGTGGATAACCACAAGTGAGAAGTGAAGGGGGATGGGGGGGGGAGTGAGTGGGCAGCTGAGATACTGGGGAGAGTGCATGTGGGGGGGTCTTTAAGGTGTAGTGAACAGTGGCTATACCTTAGTGTACCATGAGCGGGGTAGCACTGATCAGAGATAACCCTGTCCTGCAGTGCTATAAACTTGAGCTGCCTAACAAGTGCTTAAACTAGTTTCAGGTGTTAATGTGCAGACAATCCACTTAAAGTTCTCCACGGGCCACCCAAAATTACTGTGTAACCAGGCCCGGAGTGGAGGTGAGATGCTATTGACTGCAGCATGCTAGAAGCCATGACAAACTTGTACAACATTTCAGTTTTAAGAGTTTTTCTGGGCTTTTTGTGGCCTCTAGAATGTAGTCATCAATATCTACATCTTCATCAGCCTAAGAACAGAATTAGTGATTAATGACAAAATTAAGTAATCTTTAAATGATCCTTACACTCAAGTCTACTTTCACAGAAACTGTTCACAAACTTCCTTCCTTTTATCCATGCTGCCTACATTACTTATGTCTCCCTGTGTGCCACAACACTCTCTTCCCATTCAGAGTCCCTTGAACAGATTCCAGACCTTGCTTGCTTCAATCTTTCTTTCTCTCTCTGAATAAATTTAAGACCTTGGTTGGCCAGGCAAACTTGGACCCGATAGCCTTAGTCTCTTATGTTTGTTTTTTTTCTAACCCAAAACTCCGAGGATATTCCATGGAGTGTCATGTGGGATTTCAACAGTTCTGTCAGGTGTACATAAAATGTGATAATCTTCCAGAAGAGACAGCCACATGCTAGAACCAGAGATATGGGGCGGAAGCTTGGCAGCAGCAGAGAATATGTCTTCTCTCACATGATGGAAGGGATACTGTAAGACCCGACTGGTGTCCAGGATTGCTCTAAGGATCCTAAGTATTCCACCAACAGCAGCTTCTTGTGAACAGAACCGGAAGGCTTTTGGTTCAATCCAGACAAAAAAAAAGGAATAGGCTAGCAAATGAACACACCCCTAAGCTTGTTTCTATTTCTCTAAATCTCTTGCTTCTGGAGAATCAGTCAGAAGCTCAGTAGTGAAGAAGTTGCAGTGTGATGATAAGTTGCCCTTGCCCATAGACTCATTGGTAAAACCATCCTGTAGCAAAAAAGAAGGTGGTTCAAGTAGTTCTGAATCATATTTGCCTGAATCTGATTCTGAAATGGAACTAGTAAGTAGTGCAAGTGATTCTGCAGATAGTGACAGTAAAACCGGAGGTGCTGCAGTGACCTCAGTGGAAGAGAGTTAAACTCTGCTGAAGTAGATGAGTGGACAAGCACGGCATATAATGCACAGTTCTTTGGGTGTGCTCAAATTAGTGTGTCAACAATTTTCGGTGCCTTCGTTTTTCTTCTTAAATTTAAACAATGTAAGTGAAGTACATGCTATTGTGTACTGTCTTTAGATTTTTACAAGTATTCCAATAAAAATAATTTCTTTCCACATAAAACTTTGAATTTGTTTGAATATAACATTTAAAACCACATTAAATGTGCTGTATTAATTTTTTTCCTAATCAAATATTTCAGTTCAAATATTTGTGGCTATTGGGACATAAAATTAACATGGAGGTACTTTTTTAGTTTTGTTTACTAAATATAAGTCAAATAAACATGCTAAATCAGATCATGCTCTATTTAGGGTATTGGAAAATGTTCTGGAAAATTTTCCAATTCAAAATTTTCTGGAAAACCCACATCTCTGGCCAGAACCCACCAAGCGCAGGATATGAGCAAAACAGAGGAACTAGACAAATTGAGCAGTAAAATGGATATTTCCTAAAATAATCCAATTAATAAATAATATTCAGGTCAGAGCGTTCTGTGAATTAGTCCTCCATATTCATTTTGCTGCTGCCTGTGTCCAGTTTCTGTCTCTTTGCTTTTAAGAATCCCTCTACTGAATCGACTTCTGTACACATCCTTCTTTCCTTCTATTCCTAAATTTGTTTATTCCTTTACTTTTTTTCTCTCTCTTAAAATTTCTTTTTTCTTTCCCTGCATTCATAACATGAAAGGTTAATGAAAAAGGGACAAATTCTGTCTTCTCCTAGCTTAGTGGGGCATACTTCAGGTCAGTATGACAAATGGCATTTGTCCTAGCTACAGACTAATTTATAGTAAACTTTTCAAAAGTCTGTAGGACTTGGGCACTTTGAAAGTTTTTACCCCCAGTATAACTACCTTTGTAGTATCTAGCACAGTCATGTCCCAGTCCAGATTCAATCAGCGCTACTATGAACTGCTAAATATCAGTAAATATACTCCATGCTCTGTTATATATTTATCTTGATATGGACATGTTGCTAAACTGTCTAAGCAATTATCTGTTTGGAGCCATACCTGAATTGATTTGGATTGTTGTTTTGGCCAACACTATTATTTTGAGATAGATGGAAACTATTTTAGCTTATTTGCATTTCCCATCCATTCAAATACTACAAAGTATGTATAGGGATTTACTCAGTTTGTGGTTTTGTGATTTTTCACAGAAACTGCAAAAAAAGAAAGCAGTTTCCACGATCACTGCAACTGTCATTCCCCACAATTTGTGTGGGATCACTACGAAAAAAAACTTACTAAAAATAAAATGCTGGCTCCCCAGTAGGAGTCAGTGGCCACTATGGCCTGGCCTCTCAGTGCATTGGGGAGGAGGGAGGAGGGAAGCCATTAGCATGAAGGGGAGTAGCCCAGAGGGCCACTGCCTTCTCTTTCCACTGCTGACTGGCAGAGGGCGCTGCCTTTTGTATGGTCCTGCCTCTCTCTGCCAATCAGTGGCAAGGGGTGGGGCCACACAAAGGGCAAGCCTCTCCACCAATCAGCAGTGAGAGGTGGGGCTGTTTGAAGGGCAAACCTCTTGGCCAGTCAGCAGTGGGAGAGGTGGAGAGCTTGCCACAAAAAGACTGTGAAAATGGTGCTGGGCACCACAAGCAGCCCATAATTTTTATTTTGCCTCCAAACACTTTAAACAGATTGCTAAGTATATATTATGAATTCTGGGTTTCTTGCATAATTCTCCAAAAAAAAAAAAACAAAGGAAAAAAAGTTGCAGTGTTGAAAAGTATATTTTGAATAATTATGGATTTTTTTGCTATTTCTTCTGAAAGTAAAGAGATGGTTTACGGAGAGGGGTATATAACAGAAACTAGCACTAATACCAAGATATCTGTCACTTTCATAGTCATATATAAGAAGCTTTCTCATTTTAATACTGCTTTTGTATTTTTGTCATGATACTATATTTTTGGATTTTTAGCATTAAGAGCTCCGTCATACTGAGCATACAATATGTAATAGTAGCTTGTTTACAGTTTTGGCTAAAAATGTACAATAAAATGAATGATAAGATGATATAATTTTACAGTTATTGCTAAAAGCAGGGAGTAAGGTTATACATTCTATTTAATTTCAGCTCTTTTTCTTTGTGCAAATAGCAAAAATACCCCTAGGAAGTATAGTGTAGGCAATGACTCATTAGTGAGAAGCCAAACTGTTTTCTCTTCATTAGACCAGTATTTAAAAATTTCCACTGGTGGAGATATCCTTTTTCCCCTTTTCAAAGAATAAAGAAGACTTCAATAATACTTTAAATATCTATTTCCTTCTTCCCACAAGAATATATCCTATCTGAATGTAGATTCTGACACCATCTACCCATAATGACTACAGACAGAACCATTTATATGTAGCCTGTATAGATTTAAAAGGAACTTTTGACTCCAGAGATAGGTTACAACAATAGAAGAAACTGGAGGAAACATCAATGAATAAAGCTCTGTTACAATTAATCATACAGGCTAGGGACAAACGTTACACATAAAGTGGTTTAAGTGATCAGAAACTGTTTCAAACCTGTAACAGAACAGACATTCAGTGCATATAAACCAGTTTGAAAATGGCCAAAACTGATTTGAGAGAAACCTGGTTGAATGTAGTGTCAGACCTAACTGATGTGTCTCAAACCGGTTTATGCAATGTCTGTCCCAGACCCCGTACTGGTTTAAGTTAAATAAGAGACCCCCAGCATTCCTGCATGCTCCCTGGGCTGGTCTCTGCTCCAGAGAGCTGGGCTGGCCCCTGCCTTCTGCTGGAGCAGGGGTAGGCTATGGCCAGACGTGGCATGCCATGGCCCCTGAGGCAAATTCCTCCCTCTGTCCCCTCGCTCCCCTGCTGGCAAACCCTGCAGACTGCAGCTCCAGTTTGCCAGCCCCATCCACACCTCCACAGCTTTTCTGCAGCGAGGCAGAGACAGAGTTAATGCCTCGCTCTGTCCAGCTTGCCTGCAACCAGGGAGGGGATTAATTTCACAGTGGTCCTGGAGCTGGGGAGAGAGGCAAGCTAGTCCCCTGCATGCAGATCCAAGACCTGCACCTGTGAGCCCAGAGCTAAGACCTGCAGGACCAGACTGAGAGGTGGGAAGTGTTGGCAAAGACCTGACTTTCATCACACATATGTGGCGGAATTAAGGGAAGCTGCAGACAGCTTCTGGCTGGAAGTTGGAGGCCAAAGAATACCAAGAGCTACATTTACAGTATAAAACAGAACCTGTAAAACCTAAACAAAGCCTTTCTGAATGCCTGGCTGTAAGGAGGCACTCTGCCCTCCAGATTAGTAAGACCTATGCAATGCTTTCTCTTGTCTTCCTGCTTGTATTTTAAGTTAGACTAAGTTGTATATGCTGTGTTTTACTAGGCTATTTCTTAGCTTAGGCTAAGATTTTTGGTAGTTCCCTGCAGAGCCATCCCTAGGGGTGTGCAGGGCCCGGGGCATATCAGCCCATGCAGGGCCAGGAGGATGGTGAGAGGCTGGAGCACAGAGCGGAGAGGGGGTGGCAAGTGGGGCAGTGGAGGGGGGTGTGGGGGCAGCTGGCAAGCAAGTAGAGCATGGAGTGGGGATGGGTGGCGGGTGATAGGAGCGTGGCACAGGGGGGTGGTGAGCAAGCAGAGCATGGAGCCGGTGGTGCACAGCAGCTGCAGTGGGGCCTGTACAGCACTGCCTGCAGGGCCCGGGGCAGTCACCCCCAATCGCCCCCCTCCAGGGATGGCCCTAGTTCCCTGTTGTATACTTTGCAAATTGCTGTGTTCAATACATGCTTGCTTCAGAGAATGGACTTTTTTCCCATTCCCACTCCTCAGTTTAGCAGAAGCTTCCCTCCCACCCCCAGGCCCATGGCTGGCATCCTGTGTGTCCTGCTCACCCCAGCTAGTACCTGGCCATGCCCCCTTGGCTCCAGCAGGGAGGGGTGAGGGCCTTGGAGGGCATCTCTCTTCCCTCCCCTTTGGCAGTGGCTGACAGGCATGCTCTAGCACCTCCTGGCTTCTGGCTTGAGCCACTGCAGGCACATGCCTGCATTTCCTGATTTAACAGAGAATGTCCAGTTATTAATCAGTTTAAGCTGCGCTGCTTAAATTACCCTGTGAAGTGAATCAGTTCAGGCTCAGGCTTTTTGAATATCTGTCCCTAACCACAATATCTAAGTTCTATATTCTGCACATTTACTTATCCATGTGTTTATCACAATTCTGCAGACAGAGGTACTTTTCCAGTGCTGTCTCTGCCTGTATCTCAATTGGCCTGTGGTTACAGATTGGGAAGGTACTACTTCAGCTGGTTGCTGATTGCAACTAAGCTGCTAAAGAAGAAGTGAAGCTCTTGAATTCCAGGCATTTTAGATAATCTATCACAACAGTTCTCACCTTTTTAGAGACAAGGCTCCCCACTGTAATGTTTCAGAATTTAGTGCCACCCCATTTCAAAATAAAAATGTAGCATGGCAACCCCCGCAGGGTACCGTGGATTGTGGTTAAGAATCACTGATCTATCATATTCCTGTACTTACTGGTTCCTGGGTGTTTCTAGTACATTACACTATCCTTTTAATCATTTATTCCCTGCAAAGAGGGTTGATGAAGTTTTTCTTCTAAAGTACTGAACTTATCCTTCTTTTAAAATGTGATTGGCAACCAAATGTGTTTAGCTTTCAGACTAATGACTGCATCTTCCTGATCAAGGAGAAATGAAATTACGCAACCAGATTTTTTTCATATTAATAACTAAAGCCATCCTATTACCTCAGCAGAAAGATGATGCTTTCATTTAGCAGTTAATGTTTCTCATCAGTGAACAAGCTGTATTTCTGTAAACTGAGCAGCTAGCAATCTTTGCTGCTATAATGATTGTCACTTTAAATATACTCTGATGGCCTAATTCTGAACCACTGGATGGTGGATCAAATCCTGAATAAATAGATTTCAGGACTCCAGTACACAAGCCAGAGAACCAGATTTTTTTCCAAATTTTTTATTGTGGAAAAAATAGGGATATTAATATGGCTTATGATCTTATTAATGGGTGCATGGATTGGTCTTCCTGATGATCTTAGATCAGTGATTCTGAACCGGGGTGCCTTGAGTTCCTTTCAAGAGTGCCATGGGGTGTAACACAATGTTAGCACTGTTAGGTGTGCAAGCATAATTGCCAAAATAAATCCAGAGATTTCAAATAGAAATCCAGAGCAGTAAAAAATATTCTGACCTGTTGTGGTCTCTCTGAATTGCTGTATTATTTTTTTGTAGTCAAAAACAAGTGAACAAAGCTGGCATTTTTGAAAGGGTGCCTTGAGTCTAAAAAGGTTGAGAACCACTATCATAGAAGAAGCAGCACATGTTGCATTGCATATTGAAAAAATGTATTGCATGGTCTTAACAAAGCTGGAGAGAGAATGGAAGATAGAAGTGAGATAATCAGCTAAGAAACTTAAGAAATTGAAGTTCTTTGGTCCTCAGTCACTTTTTTTTTTTTTTTTTACTAACATTACAAAGGATTTATGTCTAACAGGAAGATGATGGGCCTAAATTTCAGTTAGAAGCTCGGCGTGTTTACAGAGATATCCTAGGCTGGTAATGCTTTATTTTTATTTTTTTTAAAAAGGGAATATATGGTTCAGGCATGATATACATGGTGTTTCCTCTGCTCTTTCCCACAAAATCAATTCTCCAAAACAGAACCGAAGTTTTGACATCAGACATGTTATTCTCTGTGATATGTATTATTCATAGTGGCTGCTTGCAGATGTTAAAAAAACAAACAAACCACACTTTACTGGAAGAAGCAGCATGTTACTTTGATCTGGCTCTGCTGCCTCTGTATAGATTGGGAGCTTCGGTTGGGCTTTTTGGTGCTTATATCTAAAGGTGAGTCAGTCATCTTTTAAATAAAAGCACCAAAAAAGCTCCACTAGAGTGCCTGACCTATGCAGATGTTGGGTGAACCGGGTCCAACTGAGGTACTGCCTCTTCTGTGCATACACTAGTCTCAGTGTGGGAACCAGTGAAGTTTAAAGTAAAGCGCCAGTTTTTTGTTTGTTTTTTTAAAATGCCTGCAAGCATCCAGTGTGCTGTATTAAATATATATAACATCAAGAAACAGATGTATACCAGTAGCAATTCTTCTAGTTAAGAAGAATTACGTTATTTTGAAAAATTGCATATGCAATAAATGCTGTGAGTAGGAGCTAAAATTTTACTCAGAAGTAAGTGTTCAATACTATTAACATCCTAAACAGATAAATACTTAAATTACAGTAAATGTTAAGCACTTTTTTCTGCCCACCAACCACTCTGCATAGCACAGATTAGGTTAGTTAAAAAAATCCTCTATTTATATTTCCATTTTCCCTATGAGCAGGTCTAGTAACTTCAGCAGACTCTATCCCACCTAGGACTGATGTCTTGCAATCTGTAGTTAACATATTGTTTGATTTCCTACTCATTTTCCCTCCCTCCTCTTCCCATCCTCCACCCACCAAGTGGCTGTCATTTTAAAAATTGTAGCTTCCTGTCAAATAGCTGAATACAGTCTGCATGCCTTAGGGTATTGTAAAGTAGAATTTCCCTCCAGGTTCTTTCTTTCCTTTAAAAGACTCATTTGCTCTTTAAATATTGGTAAAAAGAAATAGTCTTAACAGTATTGTATTTGGTCATTAGTTGTTTTTATTTGCGATAGGAGCCAGGTACTTTATTATAAAGCATTTGAAGGAAGTTCCTCTGTCCATTTATAATCAGAAACTTTAACTATGGTATTTTACAGCATAGTATTATCACTGAGGGACTGGTCAAGTGATGAAGAATTATCCATGAATTGTAAGAGTGTAGAATAAGTGACATCTTTGTCTACAAATGATAAACTTTTAATTGGGAGCCAGCACTTTTTACCATCTCAAGTTAATTCCTACTGTCCTTTGAGGTTTGTGGCCAGGACAATGCTATCAGCCAACCATATTCCATGTTAAAACAAAAACATCAACAAGAAGATGTTGCTCTAACTTTAAACAAAATTATATAAATGCTTGTTAGAGCTCAGCCCTTTTGAAAAGTCAAGAAGGTACCTGAGAGAGGGAATGAGCAAGGGAAAGGAGAGTTCCCTTAAGGCTGGCTGGTAACATTATGTATTTTCCTGATTCATAGAAAATGCTGTCCAGTTCTTCACCACCCTTCAGTAGCCAAGGATACACGTGTGTGTTGTCTAGACGAGGGCTATCCAACTTCTAAGCCTCTGGGGAGCCAAACACCACATGGGGCTACACCAGTTGAGCCACAGGCCACTGGGCACATAGACACCTCCCTGCAGCCCTGCACTGCACTACATACCAACCCAGGCACTCTCACTCCACCATTGCAATGTACAGGTGCACAAGTGTCATCCCCACCCCTCTACTGCAGTGTACAGGTGCATGTGCACGATTCTTCTCCCTCCCAGTGCAATAAGAACCCTTGTAGGCATACCCTGTCCCCTGCTGCTCAGGGCACTCCCCTCACCATTGCATCATGCGCGTACAATCTCCCTCTCCTCACACATACATGGTTCTGTACTCTTCTCTGCTCCCAGCACTGCTCATTGTATTTTGCAGAGTCAGGAAGAAGCAACCAGAGGAGGGAGGGGGAGCCCACGGACTCTGGTGCTAGGGACAAACATTCAAAAAGTCTGAGCGTGAATTCAGTCTTTTCAGGTTAGTCTAACCTGCAGAGAGTGAACCTGTTTGCAAGTGGATAGACATTCAGCACATACCTGCAGTAGCTCAAGCCAGAAGCCCAGGGGTGCTAGAGAAGGCCTTTCTTCCACATGGAAGCTGAGTTGGGATGGGGGTTGTGGCAGCCCTAGGGCCAGCTGAAGAGCCACCAGCTGGTCTAAACAACTTTATACTGATGACCCAAAGAGATGTGTAGTGTTCATATATTAGACATGGGCTAAAAAAGTTCTCCAGTTAAAAAATTCCACACTTGACTTGAAAGTTCTGCTTCTAATTAGTCTGTTTGGATAAGATGCTTAAATTTCAGTACTACAGTGGGAAAAATGTAGTTCTTGACACTATTTTGAACTATACTGTATGTTATCAATACTAATTTACATTTTATATAGGCAAAGTTATAGGTTTAAATTAAACTCATGCCAGTGAACAATTTAACAGGCATGAAAACTCATGACATTCAGTAGCTAACAGCAGATTCACCAGGTAGAGAAATATGGATTGTTGATTGTTTGACACTCTAACAGAGTCCCACTTTAAATATATATCTCATCTTCCTCTTTCATTGGTCCCACTTTAAATATATATCATCTTCCATTTTATATTTATATTATAAATCATCTTCCTTTTATCTTCGTTCTAAAGGAAATGCTTGAAAAGTGATGATCACTTTCTTGCCAGTATATTATGAACTGAGTAAGTGGTAGCAGGGATATCTACTAATTTTTTTCCTTCTGAGAGCAAGAAAAGGTCCACTAACACAAAAGAATCTATCATATCATTTAATAAAGTATTCAGAACCAAATTCATAGGCTCGCTGAAACTCTGTACATACCTACATCTTAACGATATGTAATGTTATGATATTTGTCCTTCACACCTGCCCATTGAGAGCAATCCAGCAACAGGATTCAACAGCTGTTTTATGAACCATATGAATCAACTGGACAAATTTGGTTCTTCAGAGTCAGGGTGACCTTTTTTAGAGATTTTTTTCATCCTTCTCTCTCCCTCAGTAGAATTTTAACATATGGCTGGGTCATCTCATTTCCCTGTAGTAACAATGTTTGAATTACTTAATAGAGCCAGGTCATCCCACCCACTAAAAGTTGGCAGATGTGCTATGCCAGAAGCTTCTGGTTCTCACAAGAGATAGAGCTCAGGTATCTTTGCAGATATGAAAGCCTTATGGATTGTATTTTTTAGAAAGTAGAGCAGTTGGTCACATTTTTTTTACTTGGTATAACCTCAGTTTTCAAGATGACTGAAAAAAGAGTGAAATAACATTCTCAAGTCAATCTTCCTCACACTAATCATATTCCTTGTCTAAGACAGGCTGTGCTGTCACAAGTACTCATATTTTAACAATGAGGGCGGGGGGGGGGGTCTGGCTGCTGCTGGCAGTCATCCAGCTAACTCACTTAATTGTGACAACTTGTGTTCTTTGAATTTTTATGTCAAAAAGCACTAAACAAGCCTAAAGGCAGGCTGAAGCCTAGTAGACCTATCTGTTGTTTCCTGCGGTTCACAATTAGGGATGAGAATTTTTTACCCTTGATAAAAACATGGGGTGTCTAAATAGTAAAACTTGTTCTTCTACATTCCCCATTCATGACACATATTTGATATGATAGCAGAACTGTACTGAATGAATGATTTTGTCTGGAAACATGGCTTTGGGTTTGTAATTTTCAGGGGGTGATGGAGCAGATTTAATACACCTTGCTTTAAATAGGCATCTCCACTGATTAATATAATACAGAACCATGTGCATTAGGATTAAATATTCTCCAAATGTAGTCAATGGAAGTTTTTTTCCTTTAGGGCAAAGTTTACATTTACAGTGCTGCAGAACTCTTCACCAAAGACCTGGACTTTAGCAAGCAGTTAATTTGGCAAAATCGTCTATTGGGAGTAATTGTAGGATGGTAATGTCCTGTTCAGACAACAGGTTTTTCCCCAAGGAAATAAACTTCATGGTTCTTGGTGATTATATCCAGAGATATGCAGAAATTAAACAATTGCTGTTAAATACATGATGTAGAATTTCTGAGCAATTTAGGTTCTAGTTCAGACTTGTTGTAGGTAAGAAGAAAAATAATGTTATGCAGTACTTTGTTTTTTAACATTAATGTAAGAAACTGATAGCTGGACCCAGCTGGGCCAGGTAAATTTTGCAGTCCATTGTACCTCAGGCCTGGCTTTTTAATCCTGTCTTTTGTCTGGTTACCCTTTTATCTAACACTGACAATTATGCTGCACATGATAATGGGGGCTATGCTGATGCAGGTGCTAAGGTGCACAATTGACAGCCTAGAGGTTGCAAGACTGAGGCCATAGCAGAAGCGCTCATGTCTGGCCTGTCAGATTCCAACAAATCTGTGACTTCTGCTAAATACTTTGTCACAAAGACACACATAAAAAGGAAGGATAAGTGGCTTCATTGTCTGATTGTACAATTGCACTAGACTGCCAAATTCCCCTTTTAGCATAAATGATATTTCAGACTTAATTCAGATCTCCACAACTAAAATGTTGTACTAAGTAATTGTTAACTTCCTACCTTACCTAATCTTTCTGCCTTCATTGCTTAGAAGGGTAATACAGCCTTTTCAGAGAGAAATAGATTTTTGGGGTTATCAGCCAGCCCTAATTTTTTTCTTTTACAGAAAATATTGCATCACAAATAGTTACCTGCATTATAAACATCTTATTTCTTATATTTGCTGGAGAGGCAGATTTGCAATATATTTTCTGATGTGGATTAGCAAAAATCAGTTGTCTGTTATTTGACATTACATTCATGTATAGTACTTTTCAGGCATGATCCTTGCCCCCAAATGCAGAGGGACAATCCAAATTGTATCCATGTTGTATACTGTCAGATGTACCAGAGACAATACATGGGAACAGGAGGTGTGCATGATGTTACCTGTTTTTACATTATGTGTATATTCCTTATATGTTATTGAATTCACTGTAAAATTAGAAGTAGGAGGTAGCATTAGGAGGAGAGGTAAGTTAAGCAGCGGATTGTACAGAGATAACATTTCAGATATGGGGAGCCGTGTGAGAGAGGATGTGGAGAATTTTATGGCAGAAAAATACAAATGGAGAGCAGAGGGGAGTAAAATTGGTGTACAAGAAATGAGCTGGAAAATGGCAAGCAACAAGAGACAATAGACAGGGACAGAGTTGTGTGGAGTCTTAAACGGCAGTGAGTGTTTGTAATGCAATGTGCATAACACTCTGCAGATCCTTGAATGTATGTAATCCATTGTAATATAAATTGCTTGTGCTAAAGGGCAAGGGCAGAATCTGCCATGATCATTAATTTCTTGTCAGATATATCCACTTCCCTTTATTATCAAGACAGGGCATAGTCCTCTACAGAATTCTGTGCCATGTGAGTTTGCAGCAATTTTTCAACGTTGGTAGTGTCCAGGCTTTAAAAAAAGTAAAAATAGAATACACACAAAATCCAAAGCTTTGGCAGCAATCCCAAGGGGAACTGCATTAAAACAATAGTTAATTCTCTAATTTACATATTTGATATTGCTATCACTTTTATTGTAAATTGGGTTTTAAAAAGTGGTAGACTCTAAGCCTGTGTTCTCTGAAGTTAGGAGCCATATTTCTACAGCTGCAGTTAACGGGGAAGTAAAGAATATTTTTTTTGAACAGCAAAGAAGATTATGTGTTCCCCAGATTTATGGTGAGGTTTACGAAACTGCCTATTTTTTTTTTGTTCTTTTTTCCCTCTGGGATGTTGAAAAGATATTTTACATGCACTGTACTTTGTTCTTCTCATTAAAACTGGAAGACAAAGAGTTTGAACTCATTTGATTTCAAATAAGCAATTATGTAATAGATATTGGGTAAAGCCCTGGAACTTAGTAATTGATTGTGACAGGTGTTCAATAGGAAGGCCCATATTTGTTAACTGGAACAAAATTTTAACAGCTATAGCATAAACTGTCTTCTAAAAATATGGCAGGTATGCTTTTTGATCTATTAATTAGGCTTTGCTGAGAGCACTAATACTAAATATTCTTGTCTTTTTGAAGACTCTTTCATTTTGGCCAAAGTGGGCTCTGGAGGATGACCTGCTGCTGTACGTTCTTCTTTGGAATACAAACTATTCTTCAACACAGCTGGACCAACCTGTTCTAAATGTCTTTTACTTCCTTAAGAAACTATATGGAGGTCTTGACAACATCTGTTAGGGGACCTGTGCAACAATGATTGCCTTCTATGGGTCTACACAAATAGAAACTGAGGGCCTTGTTGCACATTACACTAGGTGTTATTTTTAGATCTTAGTAAGCATTAATACTACTTAGAAAGTTTTCTGAGCAGTGGCATGTTAATACTCACTTCAATCAAAATACAGATCCTTGTGTCACATCAGAGTCTTGAACTGGCTTTGATGCAATCTCAGGATGGAGACTGAAAAACAGCTGATTTTCCAGTCTCAGCCCTGGAATCCCACTGGAGCCAGTTCAGGGCTCTGGTGTGGTACAGGGGCTGGGAGGGATGCTGACATGGCATGGGAGCTGGTCCCAGCCCCCACATCATACCAGAGCCTTGATACAGCTCTTCTGCAGGGCTGGGATGGGCTCCTGTGCCATGCTGGTACAGCCCTCACACCTGTGCTGGCCCCAACAGTCTTACCTGGGATCCTGGGGGCCTCCTGGAGCAGCAGCAGCCCTGATCTGGCCACTCAGAGCCTGGCCATCAGCCAGAGCATGGCTGTCTCCAGCCAGGCTCTGGTTCTGGCAATGCACACTGCTGCCATATGCGCCACACCACATTTTTTAGCAGAGGGGTTTTTTTGACACCAGGTTCTCCCAATATTCAAAACCCCCACTATGCTGCAAATTAGCAGTGCAGCACAGCGCAGAGGTACACATGTGCTGCATGCAGTTTGTGGCTCCTCAGGCAGCTTTGAGGCACCATAAACAACACGTGTGCTCGTGGGGATGCGCCCTGGCATTGTAAGCATACTTAGCACATGCTAAGTGTCACAAGGCCCTTAGGTAAGCTGTTCTGTTGATGATGCAGAGGAAATAAAGGAGTCTGTTATAGACTCTCTACTATAACTAGCTCTGAAGTATTACTGAGAGAAAACAGCAATACAAACATGTACTCAGTAAAAACAGCAGCTATGACTGAGCCCACAAAGAAAACTTAGCTATTGAATAGGATACTGCCATTTTTTAGAGAGCAGTGTAAATTGCACTTAAGTTGACTTGGAAAAGTAGAATTTAAAAAAATATATCATACCGTATTACTGTTTAAATAAGTAAAAACACTATGACCCACAGTTTGAGAAAGAAGGCGGAAGTTCTTATGTAGCCCACCGTAGCAAAGTGAAATGCATTCTTTTTGGGACCAAGTGTGGCTACATTTTGCACCACAAGTCTCTCACTGGAAATTCAACTCTAAAATGCCTTGGATATGATGAAACTATGCACATACAAATCCTGTGCAGAATAGGTACCAGACAATGCTTGAATTTGTTTCTATGATGTTAAATTCTGATACAGGCTGAAAATACCAGCCTTCAAATGGGACATTCATCCATTAGTTTAGTACTAAGGGGAGAACATGAAAGAATAAACTGAGTTTTCAATCTGTAATTTTACATTGTACTGAATTCTTTATACTTTGGAATACAGACCTAGATATATTAGATTATAATCATACTGGATTACACAGCAACTCATATCTAAAAAACCAATCCTTTCGAAATGGAAATTCCAATCATTGGAAGCTGCAAACTTTCCCTAATGCAGCCTGAAAAACAATGGTTTAGTCATTTTCTGGTTTAGGTAACTTTAGAGAGGATTACCTAAAGATGTTCAAAAAACTTCTATTGACAAGAAGATCTGGAATCCTTTTCTAGAATATACTATTATTTTCTCAGACTATAGTTACATAAAAGAGCATGCTATCTCAAGCACTGTGCACTCTTGGCAAACCCTAGAAAACTCTAAACAGCTATATATGGATACTAATTTACTCAGATCACAGGTTTATCTGTTGTCTTTGTCAGTAAGGGCTGGATTCTGCAAAGCTCAGAGCATCCTCAGGTTTTCTTGAAATTGAAGTTAAGAAAAAGAGAGGAAGAAGAGAATAAAAAGGACTGTAATATGATAGGGAGAGAGAAGATGGAAAATTGTAATAGGAGAGACATTGTAATAGGAGAGATATATGTATACAAATGCCAACAGTATCGGAAATAAATAGAAAGTTTTTAGTCTTGATATAAAACTAAAGTATGTCTTAATTGGCATTGCAGAAACTTGGTGGGATAAAATGCAAGACATGAATATTAGTACAGGTTTCCCTCACTTTATGCAGGTTCTGTGTGTGCAAATTCACTCATATGCGATGACCCTTTTTATACCAAAAATTCACTATATGCAAGATAAATTTACTCTTACGCGATCAGTGTGATGGAAGCCAACAGTAAACTCCTTTGTGCAGTGCATTGTGGGAATGATGCACACCAAAATATAGTCTCCTGTGTGGATCTGTGTTCCTCGCTCGTTGTCTGCAACATATGTTTCTGTACTTGCCATCCCCATTATGATAGTGCCCCATGCTTGTGTGTTGACTATTGCCACTGCTGGCCTGCTGAGCAACCCTTGCAAAGCTAGCAGGCCAAGGCACTTGAGGGATCCCACCCCAGCCCCAGCCCTGGAACAAAATGTAGGCAGGGCAATGGCCCCCAAGGGAACACTTGCGTGCCTATACACAAATACCAGGAGCTTGGGGAATAAACAGAAGGAACTTGTTCTCCTGCTAAATGCAAATAACTATGATGTCATTGGGATAATGGAGACCTGGTAGGACTCCACCCATGACTGGGCCACAGGTATAGATGGCTATACCCTGTACAGGAGGGATCGAGGGATCAAGTGGACAAAAGGGGCAGGAGCATAGATCTCTATGTCAAGGAAAGCTATGCATCCCTGCAAGCCAACATTGGCACCCATGGTGGATGACTTGAGACCCTCTGGGTTAAAATCCATGGGGAACACAGCACAGGGGATACTATGGTGGGAGTCTACTACAGACCCCCTACCCAGGGTCAAGACCTTGACCAGAAGTTTGCCAGGGTATTGGCTGGGGCTGCACACTCCCAGTGTATGGCTGTCATGGGAGACTTTAACTACCCAGACATCTCATGGGAGGAGTGCTCAGCCAAATCCAAGTGGTCGCAAAGCTTTCTCTCATGTGTGAACGACCTCTATCTGATGCAGGAAGTCTACGGGCCAACAGGAGGTAAAGTGCTGCTTGACCTTGTACTGGCAACCGGGGATGACCTAATCAGTGACCTAACAATCAAAGGGAAGCTGGGTGACATTGACCATGCGCTGATCACCTTCACCACCTGTTGTAAAGCTGGCAAGTCAGTCAGTAATACAGAAGTCCTCGACTTCAGGAAAGCTGACTTTGACAAGCTAAGGAGGCTTGTCAGGGAAGCCCTAAAGGGCCACAACCCGAAGGACAGAGGAGTTCAGGATGAGTGGTTGCTCCTTAAGGGAGCAATCCTGGATGCACAAGCAAAGCCCATCCCGTTTCGGAGGAAAGGCAGCAAAAGGGCACAGCAGCCCCTTTGGCTCTCCAGGGAACTGGGAGTCCTCCTGCATCTTAAAAGTAAGACCTACAAAGGATGGAGGACTGGAACCACCACCGAGGAAGAATATTCTGTTCTGGCCTAGACCTGCAGAGAACAAACCAGGAAAGCCAAGGCTGAGATGGAACTCCAACTAGCTACAAATACCAAGGACAATAAAAAGTCCTTTTTTAGATATGTGGGGAGCCGGAGGAAAAGCAAGGGCAACATTGCCCAACATTGCCTCATAGAGGTCATCGCGTGGATGACCTCTACCTGACTCAAGAAGTCTACAAGCCAATGAGAGGTACAGTGCTGCTCAACCTGGTACTGGCTACTGGGGATGACCTAGTCAGTGACCTAATGATTGATGGGAAGCTGGGTGACAGTGACCACGAGCTGATCACCTTCACCATCCGCAGTAAAGCTGGAAAGTCAGTCAGCAACACTGAAGACCTTGACTTCAGGAAAGCTGACTTTGACAAGCTCAGGAGGCTTGTCAGTCAGGCCCTAAGGGACCACAACCCCAGGGGGAGGGGAGTCCAGGAAGAGTGGTTGCTCCTCAAGGGAGCGATCCTCAATGCACAAGCCAGTTCGAGTCCATCTCGGAGGAAAGGCAGCAGAAGGGCACAGCAGCCCCCCTGGCTCTCCAGGGATCTAGCAGACTTCCTGAGGCTAAAAAGAAAGGCCTACAAAGGATGGAGGATGGCATTCACCTCCAAGGAGGAATATTCTGCACTGGTCCAGTCCTGCAGGGAGCAAACTGGGAAAGCCAAGACTGCAACTGAACTCCAACTAGCTTTGAGCATCAAGGACACTAAAAAGTCCTTTTTTCAGATATGTGGGGAGCCGGAGGAAAAGCAAGGGCAACGTTGGACCCTTGCTGAACCAGATGGGGCAACTGACAACTGATGCCCAGAAAAAAGCCAACTTATTAAATGAGTACTTTGCGTCAGTCTTTCATCAGTCCCATGGGACTCCCATGCCCGCTACGGGACAAGGAGGTCTGGGTGAGGGAGATCCCCTGCCCTCCATCATTGCTGACCTCGTGAAGATATCAGCACCTTGAGAGGTTGGATACCTTCAAGTCAGCTGGCCCTGACAATCTACACCCAAGGGTACTCAAGGAACTGGTGAGCATCATAGCCCAGCCTCTGGCACAGTCTCTTTGAGACCTCCTGGTGCTCTGGTGTAGTGCCTGAAGACTGAAAGAAGGCCAATGTGGTGCCGATCTTCAAGAAAGGGAGGAAAGTGGATCCGGCAAACTACAGGCCCATCAGCCTGACTTCTATCCCGGGGAAGGTCTCGGAAAAGATTATCACAGAGGCCATCTTTAACAGACTAGCTGAAGGCAATATCCTAGGAATATCCAGCATGGGTTTGTTGCGGGTAGGTCTTGCTTGACCGAACTCATTTCCTTTTATGACCAGGTGACTTATCTCCTGGACAAGGGGGAAGAGATTGACGTTGTATATCTTGACTTTAAAAAAGCCTTCCATATGGTATCCCATGATCACCTCTTGGCTAAACTGGCTAACTGCGGCTTAGACCTCACCACAATCCACTGGCTGCAGAATTGGTTCCGCGGTAGGACCCAGAGGGTGGTGGTCAACGGGAGCCAATCGTCTTGGTGTGCGGTCTCCAGTAGGGTCCCTCAAGGCTGTGTCCTAAGGCCTATACCATTTAACATCTTCATCAATGATGTGGACATTGGTGTCAGAAGTGGACTAGCGAAGTTTGCTGATGATGCCAAACTCTGGGATAAAGCATCCACACCTGAGGACAGGAGGGTGATCTGGGCAGATTTTGACAGGCTCATGAAATAGGCAGATGAGAACCTGATGGTGTTCAACACCAATAAATGCAAGGTTCTCCACTTTGGGAGGAAAAACCTGCAGCATGCTTATAGGCTTGGCAGTGCTACGCTGGTTAGCACTACAGATGAAAGCGACTTGGGGGTCATGACTGACCACAAGATGAACATGAGCCTTCAGTGTGATGCTGCAGCTAATAAAGCAAGCAAAACGCTGGCTTGCATCCATAGGTGTTTCTCAAGCAAATCCCAGGACGTCATTCTCCCGTTGTACTCAGCCTTGGTGAGGCCAGAGCTGGAGTACTGCATCCAGTTTTGGGCTCCGCAATTGAAAATGGATGTGGAGAAGCTTGAGAGAGTGCAGAGGAGATCCACACACATGATCAGAGGTCAGGAAAACAGACCTGATAATGAGAGGCTGAAAGCCATGGGACTCTTCAGCCTGGAAAAGCGCAGGCTCAGGGGTGATCTGGTGGCCACCTGTAAGTTTATCAGGGGTGCTCATCAAAATCTGGGGGAACGTCTGTTCACCAGAGCGCCCCAAGGGATGACAAGATCAAACCATCACAAACTCCGCCATGACCGATTCAGACTGGACATAGGAAAGAACTTCTTCACTGTCCAAGCCCCCAAGGTTTGGAATAGACTGCCGTGAGAGACGATTCAAGCACCTACTTTGAACGCCTTCAAGACACATATGGATGCTTATCTTGCTGGGATCCTGTGATCCCTGCTGACTTCCTGCCCCTGGGGTAGGGGGCTGAACTCTATGAAAAATCTATGAAAAAATTGTAGTTTTTGTCTTGCGCATGTAATATATTTATTGGGATATATTAAACAAGGATATACTGTATGAAAATAGTTTCTACTCTAATATATATCACCCCAAGAGTGAGCTAGGTGCTTTCACTTGCTTTTTTGTATTCCATCTATAAGAAAATAAAAATAATTTCAGTATAACTGCAGCTGACTATGGCAGTGTCTCCTTTCAAGTTATAGTTACAGAAGAGGTTTAATAGGTCAGGTTAAGTGTTTGGCTACTTGAAATACATTACAAGTAAAAGAAATGCTGGAGTGTTGTATGAATCAGTCATTTTAACTGTGAATTTTTCATTCCAAAATCACAGTGGCTTTATAAAATAAGTCAGATTCATAAAATGAGAAGATGGAAGTATATAATTCACCACCCTGAAAGAATATAAAACACTCTTTTTTCCTGTGTTTGTTTGAAAGGTATTATTTTAATCTGTCTGTGCTGCCATGTTTGAGTATCCACTACCTTTCAGGTTTAGAAATTGATATCCCAACCTGAATAAAAAGCTGAACTTTTAACAGTCCATCACATAATAAAGCTAAATCTTTCATGTTGTGCCTGGAATCCACAGGCCATGTTGGAGGGTTAAGCAACAATCAAATGAATTTATAACAATCCCACGGCTCTGTACCCTAATCCTGAAAACACAAAAGTTCTTTGCTTTACTGTTCCCCACAGTGGGGGTACTCCAAATGTTACAGGTAAGCCCAGACACTGATATTTTCAGTGTCAGACCCAGTGTGGCAAAACCGACTAGTAAAGAGTACTTTTTGACATTTGTTTTAGTAAAACCCTAAGTACCCCTTAAATTGCCTGGTCTGATTTTAAAAGGATAGTCTTCCTTCAGAGCACTGATTGTTGCTAAAGCAAACTTCTGCCAGAAAAAAGGGAGAAGAAAAAGAAAACAAGTTTAGTACTCAATAACTGAACAATTTTGTTTGTTGCTTATCCTCCCCTTTGTTGTCATGCTGCAGATCCTGCTCTCCTTAAGCCCTTTGGGAATAGCATGAGGAACAGTAAGAGGTGGTGTTGACTCACAGATACAGGCTTTTCAGGATACTTACTGGAACAACATCCTGTTTAATGTAAGAATGTGTCAAATGAGAAAAAAAGACCAACTAATCTTAAATGGGCCAGACAGAAAGATCTTGCCAAGTCCTTTAGAAGCTCTTCCAGATTCTTATTGCTTAGTTTTATTCCCTCGTGCACACTCTGCTCCTTCCAGATTGAATAAATTATGAAAATATTACCATTATTTTCCAGTAATTTACCTTGAAAAAAGAAGCTGCAGCTTGTGAGATAAAAGGTACTTGACTGAGCAGAGACAGTGTTAAAACTAGTATTAACTGCTCCAGTTCTTTATACTATAGACTTCATAGTCATAGTCAAACTATGGTTGTATGGTAGGTGGTTGTACTGCACATAGCTGCACTTATGTTAAATAGGCAAAAAGTGCTCATCTGCGATGTCCAATTGTAAGCACATCCACTCACTATTTTTTGGCTTTGATCCCTATACTGATGCAGTTTGTGCATGCAGTTTAAGTAACTGGCTTTGAAAATTTGATTCAGTATTTCTAAAGTTCCCTACTGAGGATGAAATCCTGGCTCCATTTAAATCAGTAGGAGTTTTGCCATTGACTTCAGTGGACCCACGTCCACATGCATCTCCACATGCACGTCCACACTATTGCCCATTTTGGTGAAATGTGAGAACATGAATAAAGAAATTATTGATTCTGCCAGAGAATTGGGGAATCATTTAAAGGAACCCCCCTCCCCCCAGTCATGTAGTTGAATCATAGTTTACTAGTTTCCTGCTATGTGAGAGCTCCTCATTGAGACTTGTCCCAAAGGACAAGGTTGCAGCAGCTTGCTTAAGTTTTTCAGACTTGATGGGAAAAAAAACTGTTTACTACCATATAGAAGTTCACGCATTATTGGAGAAATTTAGATATTTGTATGCATAATTTGGCTGAGTTATTTAAAAGGAGTTAAGGAAAGGAGAAAAAGGGCACAGAACTGCCTGTTCTGGAGCACTTGCTCTTATAGTACTGTATAGCACCAGTGCTTTACCTCCCAGCTCAGTTTTCCATTACCAGCATTCTTACTTTGAGCCCTAATTAGAAGCTAATTTGCTGAATCAGAAATAGAATGAGTGAAGTAACATTTGTTGCTGTCAGGTACTACAATCTGAAATATACTCTAGTCCATATTCTGCCTCCTTAGTCTCCAGCCCTATTTTTCTATGATTTTATGAAAAGAAGCCATATTTAACCCCCAAGTGGGTATGTACCACAGAGTAATTTATTTCCTAATAATGAAAATCCCTGTGCTGAAAAATTGTGGTGGGGGTGCTTTAATTAAAGCTTGTTCAATGAGCTTTAGTTAAAGTTCCCCTGACACCATTTTTCAGCACCATTTTTCAGCTGATACACATGATGCTGAAGTCTGCTGGAATGTGGTAATTACCACACTCTAGCAGACTTGATTAATCAATTAATCGAATCTGCTCTGATGCATTGTAACTGCAGCACATCAAAGCAGCTTCTCTGCACGTATATAGGCACCCATGGAGATTGGGACCTGTCCATCCCAAGACCTGTCCTGCCAAGATTTGAATGGGTCCTGATCTCCACATGGCTAGCAGGCAAGAACTATTTCAAATAAAACTGCAACATATTATAGCACATATGCAAAGAATCAATGATCTAATTTTCCCTCTGATATGATTTCTAACATTTATGTTGCAGTTCAAAAAAAGAGCAAAATCTTTTAGACTGACATCTGAATATTAAATTTCGCTATTTGTCAAAAATATTACAATTGCAGTAAAATATATCTCAGTAGTAGATCTGAGAACCCATTTTCTAACTACCTATCCATATTCATCCTGAGCAAGTAATGATGCTTCCCACAAGTTGTCCTTGTTCTTAATGCAATCAATGTATTGTATAAGAGCAAGTGTTTTATTTAGATGTCATTTATGATTGAGTGGCATTAGGTAAGAGTAATATAATATTTTTAGGCTTTTGTACTTGTTCAAAAGTTGGCTATTTCTGTAGAAAGTCCTGTGTTTAGTGAAGTAAGATTTAATTTATAGAAACCCCCCCCACACACACTTATTTTTATAGTACGTATTTGGTCTTCTTAAAATAAATCTTGCTTAGAAACATTAACCTGCTTTCCTGGCAGCTATATAGCATGCTACAAGAAATTGCTGGTATTTTCCACAAAGTAGAAATTCTCACCCTCTCTTTTTACGTTGCCAAATTGCCTGCATTTTCTCTTACACATCCTCTTTACATTGTTCCAAGAACTTCAGTTAAGTTGTGGTTGGAATTCAGTCAGTTTCTATGACTCTAAGGTAAGAGTTTTGAAAGAAAAACACAAAGCTGTGAGTTCTTCTAAACCCAGTCTGTGAACAAAAAAATATTTTCTAACTATAAAGACATTAGAGCTGAGCAGCCCATGAAATCATCTGAGATTGCCAAATTGTTTCTGTTCCTCACTGGAGTAAACCAAAACTTTTCAAAGCCAGAAGAGAGGGCAATGAGCACTTATCTAGCTCAGGTTAGCCCAATGGGTAGGATATTCAATTGGGTAGAGGGAAGACCCAGGTTCAAGTCCAGACGTGGACTGATACTTCAGTCATATCTTAGCTAAGCATCCTTTTGAGTATTTTTTGTATGAGGTTCTTTTCAGTCTCAGTCTTTTCAGTTAACTGTTCTACTTTGTATAAATTTAAAAATATTAATTGGCATGGAGACTTGGACTTGCATCTGCCACATTTCAAATGGGTGTCTTAGCCAGTGGATTATAGAGAGTCTCTTTCTCTGATCCTGTCACACACACTCTCATTTTTACTGTACTTTCTATGCTTGCCAAAATGGACAAATACACTCCTGCAAAAAGTTTCAGTTTCTACAAATGGCTTTTCTTCTGACAAAAAAAATGCTTAGTCAAAAAATTCCCAATAATCTCTTTTTTTTTAAATTTCCACTCATAACTGAATTTTCCCCCTGAAAAATTCAGGATGGGGCAGAACTTATAATGATTACACCATCTCAGAACTATACAGGCACAAGTGAGCTTCTCCACCACTTCAGTTTTCCACCACTTTGTGTTGACTGAGAGTCTAATTATGCAAAAGGCATCCAAGGCTTTCCAAACCATACAGATTCAGGAAAGTTGCATCTGCTGGTTCAGCAGCAGGCTAATTTATCCATGACTGCCCTGCTGCAGAAAGCCAAAATAAATAAAGCAAGTTTACTTCTTGCATGTGATTGGAGGACTGCATAGGGTACTAAAGTGCTCATGAAAATAAGCATCCATCTCCCACACCATGCTTCTTCATTTTTTCTAAACTTCTCTCTACATTCTGTACATTTAAAGCAATAAGGATGAATTCAGAGAGAGTGCATTTAATTTAAAAGAAATCAACAACAAAGGAAAGGAAGGCCTTTTTTCATTATCATCACTAAATTAGGAAGGGGTAGGCTTTTGTTCTGCTAGCAATTAACATTTGACCTCCCCTATGTCTATCAGGTTAATTCCAGAACCTGCCTTTGCTCACATTTCTGATGCTTATATCTGAAGCAGAGGGTAAAGGATTTGCTAGTTAGTCCTTTTCTTTCTGGCAGAACAGAACTTTCAGCTGTCTGACATATCATCGCTTAGGAGAAAACATAGCCTTCAGATTAGGACTCTACAGGACACAGTGGGTGTGCCTACACAGGCAATTGATGCAGTAGCAGTTTACTCACATGAGTAAAATACTCATGAATAAATGCTCCCGGGGAGGTATCTACACATGCAGGGAAGCCGGAGCAGATTTGCTACTAATGGCAGCAAATTTCTTCTGCTTCCTGGGGCCCTGCAATGGGCTCCTGCCACCACCACAGGTAGCTCTAGGCTCCCCTAGGTGCTAGCCCAGGGGCTGGCAGGAAGCACCCAGCCAGGAGACACCTGTCTTCTGGCCAGAGATGGGACATCACACCCTGCCCCTGAGGACTGCCAAGGCAGGGGGACAATGTCCCCCTGCCCTGGCAGCAGGAAACTCCTGGCCATGGCTGTCCAGTCAGGGGCAGGGGACTTGGAAAGAGCTGCAGGGGAGGGGCAGGTCTCAGCTCTCTGCCTTCATCCACCAGTGGGCACCTAACAGTTAGCTCTCTGCCAGCAGCCCCATGGGTGAATTGGGGCAGGGGGCTGGGGCCTACCCCATTCCTGCAGATCTTTTCAAACCCTGTGCCTCAATCATCTGATCTGGGCACAGGGCTAGGACCTGCCTCTAACTGGGATAATTCCCAGCCCCTGCTTCGCAATAGCAGGGCAGGTACTGGAGTGCCTGTACCCTGCTCAGCTCTGCAATCCCCAGCCTGTTCCTCATCCAGCTCTGCAATCATGGAACTGGGCAGGGAACAGGCTCCCAGCCCCCACCAGCAGGGAGCTCCCAGCACCAACTCTGTGACCACGGGGCCAGTGCTGGGAGATCTAGATAGGTATTGCCCAGCACTGGCCCCATGGTTGCAGAGCTGGTGCTGGGAAATAAGGATCTCCCAGCCCCACACTCCCCAATCACAATGGCAAACAGAGACTGGAGGATAAAGACCTCTCGGCCCCCACTCCTCAATCATGATCTTGGAGCGGTGGGCTTGGAGCTTCCTGCCATCCGGGCAGGGGGACATAGTCCACTACCCAGGCTCTGGTGGCAGAGCCTGCCCAGGCAGCAGGCAGCTTCTGGGAGCAGGAAGCAATCTTCCACCTTCTGGTAGCCAGCTGCCTGGGAGCAGATTTGCTCCTACTCAGACATCTGCATGAGCACTACGGCACAGTAAGTAATCACAAGTACATTTGATTCTTGCATTTGAAGGTAGTAAATTTACTCATGGTTAGTGAGGTTTACTGTGCAGTAAGTGTGTGCGTGTGCAGTGTGTGCGTCATAATAATGTATCCTTATATATTTTTTTCTGCTTTTTAAATAAGAGTCATTACAGTTGCTTAGTGAGAAATGGTCATTAAATTCATTTAATGATTCTGAATTTTTTTTAAGCTTTAGGTACTTTCCCATGTTTATCAATACACTATGTAATCATAAAGGACAAATAAATCACTTTAGCATGCAGAAGAAATAAAATATTCTCCATTTGTATAGAATCTTGATATGGGCATATCTTTTAAGATTCAGTGTCTCTATTTATAGCTTATCTGAACTGACCTCTTCCTGTGCATGAGCCTTTGTAGAGTGTATCTTCTAATTCAAGAATAAGATGTTGAATTCAATGGTGTTCACTTACGTAGTGACAAAGTCCCTTCACTGCAGGAATTACTAGTATAATTGAACAGTATGTGTTATGCAGGAGGATCACAATGGATTTTTCTTGCTTTAACTTTTATGAACCTATCAAAACTATTGAGTCTTTAAACTTTGTAATGAAAATGTCATGAGACCAAGACTTCCTTGTTAAATTTCAAGTCCAACCTGTCTCCAGTTAGAGCAAAAATGCCAGGAAAATAATACAGACAACCCCTGCTTAACACTGTTTTGCTTAGTGCTATTTTGCTGTAATGCTCATTTTAAATTGGTACAGGCATACCTCGGAGATATTGCGGGTTTGGTTCTAGACCACCACAATAAAGCAAATATCGCAATAAAGCAAGTCACACAAATTTTTTGGTTTCCCAGTGCATATAAAAGTTATGTTTACACTATACTGTAGTCTATTAAGTGTGCAATAGCATTATGTCTAAAAAACCAATGTACATACCTTAATTAAAAAAATACTTTATTGCTAAAAAATGCTAACCATCATCTGAGCCTTCAGCGAGTCGTAATCTTTTTGCTGGTGGAGGGTCTTGCCTCGATGTTGATGGTTGCTGACTGATCAGGGTGGTGGTTGCTGAAGGTTGGGGTGGCTGTAGCAATTTCTTAAAATAAGACAACAATGCAGTTTGCCGCATCGATTGACTGTTCCTTTCACGAAAGATTTCTCTGTAGCATGCGATGCTGTTTGATAGCATTTTACCCACAGTAGAACTTCTTTCAATAGTAACATCAAAGATCACTGATCACAGATCACCATAACAAATATAATAATAATGAAAAAGTTTGAAATATTGCGAGAATTACCAAAATGTGACACAGAGACACGAAGTGAGCAAATCTGTTGGAAAAATGGCGCCGATAGACTTGCTCGACGCAAGTTTGCCACAAACCTTCAATTTGTAAAAAACACAATATCTGTGAAGCACAGTAAAGCGAAGCGCAATAAAACGAGGTATGCCTGTACTTGATTTCACTTAGCACTCAGTGAGTTTCGCTATAATGCTCGCAGTCACCATCTTGGGTCATTAAAACAATTGCGGTCACCATCTTGGGTTGTCAAATACTTTTGGTTTCGCTTAACGCTCATTTCACTTAATGCTTGGTTTTTCAGGAACCAATTAAGAGCACTAACCGGGGGTTGCCTGTATTGGTGATCAGCATTTAGCTACTTCTCCTTCTAAAATTTGGGGGCACTGGGAAATTCAAAGCCATATAACAAAAGTAATGGAATAAAAAATTATCTGAATGCACTGACAGGGGTGTCAAAGATCTTTTCTGTGTTTGACTATAGAATACAATACAGCTCCTTTTTGGCTAGAAACGTTACTTAATCTGAGCAAATTATTGCAGTTCTGACCTGCTGTGTTCAAGTAAGGCCATGAATAATCAATACATTTGTGTTGGGGAAAAATGCTTTTTTCCTGGCACAAAAAAGCATACACACAGCATTCAAGCAGTTTGTAGTAGAAAAACCCTAGTGAGTTCACCACAAACTGTTCGCTCTTTAAGTAGCAGCTTCAGTTTTCTAGCACCATGTATAATACCTGTTCAATTATATGTGGCCCAATCAGGGCCTCTACAACTGCTAGTATCCCCTGGTCCTCCACTGCACCTCCTCCCAACCGAAAGTAGAGGGAGAGTGGCTAGGTCCCTGATAGCCCACCCAGCAGTGTGCTGTCAGGAAGCCCTATAGGTGCTCTTTTGCAGTAGCTGCTTTAGCAGCACTGGGACTTGGCCCATTAGGAGTTATCCATGAGTGATCTAACTAGACAAGATTGTTCACTGATATATTCAGTAGGCTTGAATCTGAAACCAATCTTTCTCTTTCATTTAGGGGTGCTACATCCATTGTTTACAGATGCAGGCAGAAAGGAACCCAGAAGCCCTATGCTGTCAAAATGTTGAAGAAAACTGTAAGTTTGTATTTTGTACTTTTTTTTGACAAACTAAATTAGTTCTTCAATGATTGTGGGAGGCGTCAGTTAACCAAAATCAGGGTGGGGGAGCAGTGAGTTGCAGCTGGGTAAAATGTTTTGGAATTTTTTGCTGAAAAATGCAAATTTAGATCTATCAAAATATTTTAGGAATTTGTGTCAATTTTTGACAAATTGTTCTGTAAAGAAAAAAAGCTTCATGCGTGCCATCTCTTTCAGAAATCTTTTAATTTCGGTATTTTGAGATAAAGTGTTTTGATTTTTCTTTTAGGGATTTACTCCTGTTTTACTAAAAAAAACTTTTAAAAAAGTTTAACTGAAACAAAACAGCTCATCTGCCCTGCTTTTTTTTTAAGGACAGCAAATGAACTAAAAAAGACAATTATTCACATATCTCTGCATGGAATACTTCTATGAGGTGCCTGTAAGCCTGTTGTGAAGTGGATCATGAAAAGTATGGGCAGGGCTTACAAAAGGGAGACTATTCGGAGCTCAAAGAAAGGAAGAAAATGGTGTGAGGCCAAGAGAAGGACAAAGAAATTCTTGACTAGAGAAAAAGAAAAAGCTGAAGGAAGACTGGCTAATAGGAGTGCATGGACATGAGCACTATTTATTAATTACTTTTATTAATATTCTTCCATAAAGTTCATGAGTGTATGTGTGGCAGTTGCATGGGTGTAAAGATGTCTAAATTAAGTGATGTATCAGTGCAAAATATAATGGACAGGTCCACAACCCATAAAAAGTAGGCACTAATTTACCATATTTGAAAATGAGCCAGAGATTAAGCTGGCATAGATATCTAACTAGTGGTGCTTCTTCTAAATATTTATTTGGCACATTGGCAGGGGACTAAAGGTAGTATGGGAAGAGCTAGCATTGCTTCTGCCTGTCCTGTAGAAAAGAGAAAACTTGGGTTTTGATTTCTAACAGTGCAATTCCTTAAACTCAAACAGTCCCTTAACATTTTTTAAATAAATAATTCTTTATTTAAGTTGTATATGATTTTTACTTTGAAATTCATGAAGAAAAATTGTATGGTTTTTTAGTATCATTTTGTCAAGAGGCAGGTTAATATTATGTACCATCTACTTGTGACTAGTAGTAGGCTCAGATTTGCATATTGTACCAGGTACTCAGTGTTGAATTATTTTTAAAGGTAATATTTGAGGAAGAAATAACAAAAGGGTGAATTGAAGAGTATGATTACATAAATCTGTGCACAGCAGTGATGGCTAGATTACAGTGCAGCCTTGATTATCTGAATATTATGGTTAGCACTTAAGTCAAGCTTATGTAACGGAGGGAATTTTCAATGTTATTAATAGAGTTTAAAGACACGATCCTGTAACTAAGAACAGGTGGTGAATGTTTAGCATCGCCAGTAATATAATCTGATAGACTGTACCTGGGATTGAGAGCCAGGTGATCCTCAGTTCCATTCCTGGCTCTTCCACTGATTCCTGTATTCCATGGATCTATTTGCTTAGGGCCACATCCAGCTTAGTTTTGTAGGCACCTCCAGTTTAGGCTTCAGCATGCCTAAAAATAAGTGCCTTACCCCGGGAGTTTAGGCAGCTAGGGTCTCTGTACAATGAACGAGTACACTAGGCCCTTCAAAAAGCAATTCACAGCCCTTTAGCACTAAGCAAGGACATACCTAGAACTTACTAATAGAAAACAGGGGTGCTTATGTAGTATTCATCTTGAAGCTTAGGCCCTCAGTTCAGGGATGCAGATTAGGGCTAGAGACAGACATTACACATACACCAGTTTAAGTGATCAGACAGTGGTTTAAACCTGTAACAGAACAGATGTTCAGTGCACATAAACCAGTATGAAAATAGCTGAAACCGGTTTGAAATAAAACCTGCTTGAGTGTAGTATCATACTTAACTGATTTGGGTCAAATCAGTTTATGCAATGTCCATCCCAGACCCCTTGCTGGTTTAAGTTAAACCAGACTCCCCCAGCATCTTGGCATGCTCTCTGGGCTGGGCAGGGCTCTCTGCTCCAGAGAGCTGGGCTGGCCCCTCCCCCCTGCTCGCTGGCTGGAGCTTTGGCAGAGACTGCAGGCTGCTTCCCCCATCTCCCTCACCACTCGCTGCTAAGCAGGGATCCCTTGTCCCTTCTTCCTTACACAGACACCTCTTAGCATTAGCTAGCAGACCACATACTTGCTACAGTCCATGCTGTGGCACATGGGACAAAGGCAGAATCAACAGATAGTTGGTCATGTCCCTCTGTTGTTTTGTTAATGATGGGATTAAGCACTGAGTTAGGAGTGATAAACACTGTGTTATCAATTCCTTGCTGGGCTGGTCAGAAGGGGAGTGGAACCCCTCCATAATCTGAGTGTCCTGCCAGGGCCTGGCCACACCCCCTCAGCTCAGCATTATGGAAGGAAAGGGAGGGCTGCTGTAGTGCCCCCTGGCTTCTAGCCTGAGCCACGGGAGGCATGTGCCTCCATGTCTGGGATGTCTATGCAGCTACAAACTGATTTAGCCTAGCCAGGTTAAACTCACCTGAAAAGAATGAATCAATTCAAGCTGAGGTTTTTTGAATGTCTATCCCTGACCCAGATGCTTATCTCCATTCAGGATACAGAGCCATCTCCTCATCCTATGAGGGATGGTGCATAAGGTTTCTTTAGAGGGTCTGGCTCTTCTACTCTGGATCATACTGATTACCAAATTTGGGTGCAGGAAGAAATTTTTCTCTTGGGTCAGATTGGCACAGACTGGGGGGATATGCGGGTGTTGTCCTGGGGAAACAGTTATTTTTCTTGGATCTTATGAGCATATTCAACTACTACACTGCTGTCATTACAGTGACAGGACATTGGCATTGCCCTCATCTGCCCTGTTTTTAATTATACTGTGTTAGTGTGATGTTGGGGTACTTAGTATTGTGCCTGATGGTTGTGTATGAGGGCTTGAAGTGACAGTTTAGGGAATTCCTGGCATAAATGATTGCCTTACAATGTAAGAGACTGGAATTAAGGGGCAAAGAAGCCTTACCAGCCCTATGTTCCTATGTTTCTAACTGCATCCAAGGATACAAAAATAATAGGACCAGAAGGAGAACAAGCAGTAGGGAAATGTGTCTGTAGTGACAAAGGGATCCTGAGTTATAGTCTCAGCTGCCAGGATTGGTTATATGTTTTATATTAGACAGTCACTGGCCAAGAAACAGAGAAATAACCCCAATAGCAAGGAGCCATGACTCCCTCCTCCTAGGGTTACACTTCCTCTTGCTTGCTTTCCTTTTGGCCCGGTTACTCTTATATTCCTCTATGCCAAGAGTATCAAACATATGGTGTGCAGGCCAAATCCAGCACACAAAGCTATTCCTTGTAGCCCACAGAGCTCCTGGAAGACTAGGACATTCAAAAGTGTGGCTAGCAGGAGGCAGGGTCTTCTGCATCATCCAGGGCTTCAGGGCTCCACTGGGCATACTCATTGGCAGCAGGGAGCTGAACATGGCCTATGCCAACACAACCCCAATCACCCTGTGACCACTTGGCCTATCACCATTTGCTCCACTACCACTTGGCCCACTGCTTGTATCATTGGCTTTGTTCCTGGCCTGTCCACTGTTGCTACCATCAAATGTCCTATCTCAGTCTAAAACTAGCAAAAATTAAGAGTTTTCACACAGCATGTAATTAAAGTGTGGAACTCATTGTCACCAGATGTTGTAGAAGCTGATGGCTTAACCCTTCTGGGAATGTAGGCAGAGTTTAGTGCTTCCCTAACTCTACTGTGGATCACAGTAGAGTTAAAGGGGGAATCAGGCACCAATTGCCTGAACTAGGACCTCTCAGTGTATTTATGGAAGTTTAATTTTATGTACCTACAGGGATTTTGTAGCTGCAGGGCTGTATCGATTTACAGGGGATGGGTTTGTTTTTTTCAATTTAGATGATAAAATTCTTCTTAACTCCATTTTGGGCTCTTAGCTTGCCAGTCTGGATCTGAGCCATAACGTTTTTCTCTGACTTCTGCCATCTGTCAAATGGGGTGATGCTATTTATTCACTTAACTCCCAGGACTGTTTGAAGGAATAACTTGTTAATATCTTCACAGTTCATTCAACTAAACTTATAATACCCTTAAATAATGCTAAGTATTCTGAAAATCTTGGGACACCTACACAGAGGTCTCAAGTAAGCTGCCCAGTCAATGAGGCATCCAAGTATAGTAGGTAGTTGAACAATGTTGGTCTTAATTATAGGATCTTCAACTGTGAACATCTTTCCTGCTGTAGAAGGATGTTGTGAAGATCATAGACTCATAGAAAATTAGGGTTGGAAGGGACCTAAAGGGGTCATCTAGTCCAAACCCCTGCTCAAAGCAGGACCTTACCCAGCCACATCATCCCAGCCAGGGTTTTGTCAAGCTAGGCCTAAAAACCTCCAAGGATGCAGATTCCACCACCTCTGGCCAACTCCCTGTCTCCCCTCTCTCCCGGTGGTACAGGGACCCCAGCCACAGTCTGCCTGGCTTTCTCCACTGCTGGCCACTTACACAGCAGGAGCATGGCCAGAGCTGGACTGGGCAGTGCCAGGCTACTGACTGAGCTGGCTTTGGCTACACCTCCCTGCCGTGAGAGCAGCCAGCAGAGGGGAAAGCCAGGCAGACCTGGGCTGGAGTCTTGTGTAGGTGGGAGAAGAGAGGCAGGAGGGTTTAATCCATCTGCCTCCCTCGAGCCTGCTGGCCCATTGTTCCCCCCCTCCCCCAACCTCCCATCCCTTCCACTACAGTGGGGAAAAATCTGGCAGTGAGTTTTGCCACTAAATTCAGAGAGAACAGGACTCCCTTAATAGTATTGTTGTAATTCTTAGCAAATAGCAACTTTTTAATATAATCTTTTTACTGGTAATGCTACCTATTAAATTCCTAGATTGTTTTATTATTCTTGAGGTATTAGTTTTGAGATATCCATGTAATCCTCTGTCATTGTTCAAATCTTGTTTCATCTTTTAAATGAAACTAATCTAATTTGAATATTTCCATCCATTGTTTCTAAGGAAATCAGTTTTCAAATGAATTTCAATTCCATCAGGACTACAGTTTATACAAAAGTGCAGTAAAGTGCACTGAATATAAATACATGCAAAAAGAATTAGCCAATTAAATTAATATTTGTGGTGAAATAAAATGATTTACTTAGTTGCATTTATGATCTATACAGTTAGACACATTTACTAAAAAGTAGAAATTTCTACTACAAAAAGTTTTGAAAAGTGGCATTGTGTTCACTGGAAAGTGAAAAGATTTTTGTCTGTATTGCTAGATCATCCTTCATAATAGGAAAAAATCTCACATTACTACTGAAAGATATTGTACTGTTCTGCATTAAGTGATTTTACGTGGCATCTGCATTACAATATATTGTATTGTATTAGATCACATTGTAATGCAGATGCCAGGTAAAATCACTTAATGCAGAATAGTATTTTTAAACTGTTACCACTTAGGTTGAACTTCTATTCACTTCATGAATAAGTCATCCCTAGGGTTAAGATATTAAATCAAGAATAAAGATGTATTATGGAAGGGGGGAGGGTTACACCACATTTAATTTATAGGCAACGTAGTAACTTTAGTTTCAAGTTAACATATTAACTTTCAAAGTATAAAAATTAGTAAATTGGTGAAAGGAAGAAAATATGAAATTAAAATTGTTACTCTACAGTTTAGGAAGTTTGACCTACAGTACACTTTGTAATGTCTTGTTGAACTAAATGTTCTTACTAGCTTCGTAATACCAACAGGTGATTAAACTCATGAGAAGGAAACACATTATACATACGTTTAGTAGGGCTGTGCGAAATTTCAAAAGTTTTGAAACATTTCAAGTTTCGAAGCCAGGCTTTGCTTCAGCACCAGTCCCAGCCAGCAGCAGCAGCCTCCTGTCATCCTGCACAGATCCGGGGGCTGTGCTGCCTGGGAGGATTTTGGCGCAGCCCCGGGATCTGTGTATGGATGACAGCATGCTGTTGCTGCCGGCTGGGGCCAGTGGCAGCACCAGTCTTCCCAGCACTGGGTGTGAGTTACACCCAGCGCCAGTCCTAGCCAGCAGCAGCAACCTCCTGTGATCTGGCAGACAGATCAGGCCTACCCACACCCCCTGAAGAAGTCTAGCAGAGACCCACAGCCCTCCCAGGAGTGCGGGCCCCCAATTTGCCTGCCAGATCACAGGAGGCTACTCATGCCACCTGGGATGGACAGCAGCACCTGTCTTCCTGGCACTGGGTGTGGGCTGCACCCAGTGCCGGTCCCAAGTGGCAGGAGCAGCCTCCTGTGATCAGGCAGGCAGATCGGGGGCCTGCATCCCTGGGAGGGCTGCAGGGCTCTCCCAGACTTCTCCCAGGGTGGCAGGGGGCCCCCAATCTGCCTGCCAGATCACAGGAGGCTGCTCCTCCTGCTTGAAACCACTGCTGGGAGCAGCCTGCACCCAGCGCCAGGAAGACTGGTGCTGCCCTTGGTCCCAGGTGGCAGGAGCAGCCTTCTGTGATGTGGCAGGCAGATCAGGGGGCTGCACCCCTGGGAGGAGTCTGGCACAGCCCCTGCAGCCCTCCCAGGGGTGTGGGCCCCCAATCTACCTTCCAGATTACAGGAGGCTGCTCCTGCCCCCTGGGACCAGCACTGGGTGCAGCCCGCACCCAGCACTGGGAAGCTTGGTAACTCCCACTGGCCCCAGCCAGCAGCAGCAGCCTCCTGTGATCCAGCAGGCAGATTGGGGGCCCACCCACAACCCTGGGAGGTGCAGGTCCCTGATCTGCCTGCTGGATCACAGGAGGCTGCTCCTGCCGCCTGGCACCAGCGGCAGCACCAATCTTCCTGGCACTGGGTGCAGGCTGCCCCCAGGGCCGGTCCCAGGTGACAACAGCAGCCTCTTGTCATCCGGCAGGCAGGTTAGGGGCCGCACCCCTGGGAGGAGTCCAGCACAGCTCTGCATCCCTCCTGGGGGTGCAGGCCCCTGGATCTGTCTGCTGGATGACAGGAAGTTGCTGCCGCCAGCAAGTGACAGTTTTGCTTGTCAGCACCTTGAGGTCCAGTTTCCCAGAAACCGGCACCTATCTCCTTGAAGCCTGGCAGGCTTCATGCCCTCAAAAGGGGCTACCATCCCGGCAAGTTTCATCCAAATCAGGCTAGAAATGACAAAGTTGTAGGCAGTTTCATGCTTCCCCATTTTAGCCTATGGGTGAAACGTCGAAACAGTTTCGATGAAATGGAACATTCCTTCTAAACAAAACAAAACTCAAAATGAAACACTGTTCCATCAAAACGTCAAAGCAGAATGGTGCTATTTTACACAGCTCTAACATTTAGGTATGATTGAGAACCAATTTTATTTGAATATTTATTTTACAATGTGTCCCAGGTCTTTCCTCATCATTACATCCAGGTAGAAAGGGCATATTTAGTATGGATTGCTTCCCTTCTCTCTGTATGAAAGGGCAGCCAGTTGCTTCTGCTTCTGCAGGCAATTCTTGCCATTCTCAGGGGATACGCTTTTGTATCCCCCGCAAATGGCGAAATCCATGAATAAGGCGGTGCATTCATGAACACCATCTGCATTCATAAACTCAGTGCCCCCGGTGGCTGGGGGGGGGAGGGCATGGTTCCGGCAGCAATGGTGGGAATGCAGTGGCAGGAGCGCAGCGGTGGGAGTCTGGTGTTGGGAGCCTGACGGGAGCAAGCACAGAGCTCCCAAGGAGCTCCTTTAAGTGTATTTAAGAAGCAGGTTCAGCTTTCGTGAATATATGAAACCGTAAATGTCAAACCCGCAAATAGTGACGGTTTCCTGTACTACCCCCCATTTTTCCAAAACCACTCAGAAGGCAGGGTTGTCCACTATCTGCAAAAATGTAGGAAAAATGCATAACTGGTAGATCTCATTTGCTACCAAGACTAAAGGGTCTAACAGCATTAAAGAGTCAGGTAACAGAACGACAGCCAGCAAGAAATCTTCTAACATTTTCTTAGAATCCCCTTTTTCATTTTGCATTCTGAAATTGTTAGCTGAGTTCAGTGAACTACTGGCTGCAGAAGCCCCGGAGGCATGGCTTCAGTGGCAGTAGCATAAGTGGGGGAAGGCAGTGACCAAGGCAGTTACCCCAGGGGCTAGCTTGCAGCGAGGGAAGTGGGGCAAAAAAATCCCACTTCTGAAGCCATGCAGCCACACCAGTGGCATGATAGCAGTTGGAAGTTGTCACTGCCCCAGTATGTTGCAGCTGCCCTGGCCATCCAACTGTATTGTTATACTTCCATCCAATGGAGGTGCAATGCTTGTGAGCACAGCTTCTAAGGCCCAGGAGTGAATCTGGAAGTACAGGGGCTCTGAATAGATGGTTCTCTGCCTGCACTGGATTCTTTGTTGTTTACAAGGGTGGGGTGGGGATCCATGAAAATCTGCTTCTTACTTGAGGACATGAGAGTCAGATTTCCCTCAACTCTGTGAGAATCGGATAAGTTTTTCAAGAGGCTATTATTTTCACATGAACCTATTTGTTTTGCCATTGCTATTAACAGTAATTTGATTTTGAGGCCTGGTTGCCAGGTCCTTGTGTACTGCCAAACAGAAATTCTTTCCAGCATCGACAAAAGTAGAGTTACATGCAGAAAATGGAGAGAGAAGTACCAAAAATAAGAAACTGCTATTTACTCTTTGATGTTGGCAAGTCAGTTGTTGGAAAATCACAGGGGCAGCATATGGCCCAAGACCCAGTTAGCCACTCTAGAACCCTGGATGGATTGCTCTTGTTTGGTCAAGCATTTCATCTAGCCTGGTAGGAGATATATCTCTCTCTATATTACCAAGTGCAAACTACTCAGAACACATTAGGTTGGCAAACTTATCATGAGTGTGTTGCGAGGTTGTCTGTCCTGAATTGGACTCTTATTAGACATAAGGCAAAACAGAAAGACAGGAAACTGGTAGCAGAAATAAGGCAGGAATGGAAGTTAACACAGTAGGAGGGAGTGGTAGGACCTGTAAGTTCTCACTGGGAGCTGCTTGGGAAAGAGCCGTGAAGACAGTGATATCTAATTTCCTCTCTTTGTATGGTCTGAACATCTTTCAAGAGCACAATAAGAATTTAGTGACATGAGGGAAATCCACAGGTCACTGTCTGTAGTGCTTGATGACAGTATGAAGTGATGGCATGCTGGTGATGATCACCCAACCTTCATGCCACTCATTTCTTGCTGAGCTTACTGCCTTCTGAGGAAGTTGCTAAGAGCTTACTAAAAAGAAAGTTCCCTTTCATACCAATAAATTTAAAGAATCTCTTCATTATTCTTGCCCCTTCTTTTTAAACACCACTACTATTACTGTTTCAAAGAAATCATTTCTTTATACGTAAGTATTTATTTCACTAGCATATGTTTGAAACCTGAACTGGGCTCATTTCCAAGAAACGAAAGGGTGCTAATATGAAAATGTAAATACAGTGAGAACCAGCTGGAAGCATTTCAGTAAAATAACAAGAAATAGCTCCCTTTTTTTCATTCCCCACAGAGTTTTAATTGCTTTGGTTTGCAAGCTTTTCAAGAAAATGGTGATTCAAAGTTCGGCACAGAGTTCATAAAGGTTACATGGCTTAGTATCTACCGAGGATCCCTCATAATCCTCTGTTCTATGTAACTGTCTTCAATGTAGTTAACTTATGTCTTATCATTTTTCTCTTTTTTGTACTTATTGTAATGGATACTTTCTTCTAAAACCCCTATTCCCCATTCTTTAGTAAATCACAGCAAGAATACAACAATGACAAATAGTTCTTTTGGAAAATATGTTGCCAGTATAAAAGGTATATGCTTTCAGTTTAATTGTGCAAGAGATTAATGAGTCGCCTTTGGTTAAGAGACTGCTTTGCTATTTTAAAAAATATTGCCGATAGGGATGTTTTAGTTGCTAAAGTTCAGCGTAAGTGAGAAATCCAAAATCATATTATTATCATACTGGAAAACTGAATCACATTACATTAATGTCTTATTCTCAAAATCTGGTAATGTTCTGAGGTTTTTGCAGGCCCCTTTCTCCTAGTATCTAACTGCTTCGCAATCATTAATGCATTTATCTATGTCACACCTGCATTGTTCTCTACTAAGCTGAGCACATGCACGGCCGCATACAATAAAAAATCACGATGCCCAACAACGGCGTCCCGTGTGCACCTACCTCCCGGCTGCAGCAGTGACTCAGTAGTAAACGCACTCAAAGGATGTCCGTTTTATGTCTTCTACCTGAGAAATTTCATGCCCACATCTCTCACCTCCTTAGGGAAAGCCATAAACTGCTTTCTACAAGGTATTTTGTGGTGAAGGGAACCTCTGCTCTTCCTTTTGAAGCATTGGCACTTTTCATAAAAAAGTAAAGATTCATGGTACTTTGCATATAAAAAATAAAGATTCAGTGACCCAAGGAGAAGGAGATAATGGGAGCATTGCTCTGTAGCCCAGTGATTACAACGTTCACCTTGGAAAAGGCAGTCCTGGGTCTTAGGACCTGTTTCAGGAACTATGGATGTGTTTTATCCAGTGACTGTTCAATGTAGAATGCATAAAGAGTCTTTGGAGCATAGAATAGACCTCCCTGGATCTCCCTTCTTCCCAGTTAAGCATCCTGATCATTGAGCTAAAGAGCTATGTTGACTCTTGCTGTCTCCCCCAGGGTCAGGAGTCTTGCTTTTTTCTTGCAAAATGGCACAATTTCATCAGAATGGGTGGCAAGTACCCACAGAGCACCCCGGAAGAACCTGTATCCTAGGGGTGAGAACATTTTTTTTCTGGAAAGGGGGGATATGAACTCTATCAGGCACTGGATCCATGTTCCCTGCATCTTGGATGTGTACAAGGCTAGTGCAGAAAAGAGGGCTATGGCCAACACCATCTCTTCCTCCTACACTTTTTTGGAATGAAAGCTACCATGGTCATTGTGTTCTTCATAGTGCTCTGCTCATGTCTATTAGTGGCGAATTGATCCCCCAGCAGATGTAGATGAATGACAGCCTATTTTGAGGATCTGAATTGCACTTAGGCATGCCATACACAGTGAACTGCTCAGCCCTGACAAGACAATAGCAATTCTGGGAGTTTGTGGAAGCAGAACTTTAGTCATTCCTGAAACTTTGCTGCTGAAAACTTAAGTGCTCCTGGACTCAAGGCACCTGAAGTATTAAAGAGAGGTTTTTGAGGATTGTGTTCCTGAACTTAGATGTCAGGAATTAGAGTAACAGGCAGGCTGAATTGCTCCCAATTACTTGAGAGGGCTTGGCTACCAATTGCCTAACTACTTCTGGCTGGCCCCAGTTGCCTGCCTGGGCATGGCCTCCTGCTTATAGAGAGCAGCTCTTTCAGTGCCCAGCAGGCTACTTGACAGGGCAGGTGTCAAGCTTTGGTTCTCTGTCCTTGGGCTTCTAGCTCCTTCTTCTCAGGTTCTGCCTGTTGTTCCTGGTTTCCTGTTCCATGGGCCCTGCTTCCTGGCTTTGTTTTTGTTCCTGGTTTCTGCCTCCTGACCCCTGTGCTCCAAACTTGTTGGTTCCAGACTTACCAGTTCTTGACCCCTATGCTCTGAACTTCAGTCCGTAAGTGCCTTCTGACAGCCAGATCCTGTCTGGTGGATTTAGTTTAGTGATTGCCCACATCCCAGTACCTTACAGCTACAGCTGTCTGTTCCAGGTCCCCTGGCCAGAGGCTCTGATCTGGAACCCTGCTTCCTGTTCCTGACCCCCCTGCTCAGGCTTTACTCAGGGTAACCACCCATGTCTTGGTCCTTACAGATCTCAGCTTTCTGAGCCATCTGCTCATGCTCCCCAACTCACGATTCTAATTGGGGTCCTTCTTTCCTGCTTTAGTGTGTTTCTCATCCACTATATTGTGCCCCTTTGGGGCCAAGCCCTGACTGCTCACAGCCCAGTCAATCCCCTGACATTAGGTGCTTAAATTTGACTTGGCTTGCATGTTAGGTGCCTATGTATTTTTATGGATATAGGCCTACGTGACTTGCCCATGGTTATGAAGAAAGTATGTGGCAGAGCAGAGAACTGCTCTCACTTCTCCTGAGTCCCAGTACCCCAGCTGTCATTCCTTTGCAAATCCAAATAGCCCACAGAACACAACAGCCAGGTGCTTATGCATCAGCATTTGCTTTTTAATTCTTCCCAGAAAAATAGTTTCTAAGGACTAGGATTTAAACAAAAGGGAAAAAAAGTTAAGTTTTTCTCTTCCTCCCAAGCTTTGGAAAAAGTCATGGCACCTGGCCTCAAACCTGGAGGATATTATGAAGCAGGAATTGTACCTAGAACTCATAAGGGTGGGCTCTGCCTTCTGCTATATTAATATACTTTTTGCCCAATTCCCATGGCCTTAGTGGGTGGTCAGGATTTGTCCTTGCTGATCTTAATCCACCCCATTGTGATGCCTTCCCATGAATCATCCTGAGGGGCAGATATTGCCATGGAAGCGGCTGAGACCCCTCTGTATAAAATAGGGCAGATCCAGAGGCTCTTAGGGGTTGTTTTTCTTGCTAGTGTAGGACAACAGCAGTATGTTTTCAAACACTGAGCACGCACTGTCTGTTCCATAAAGATAGCATCTAAGAGGTAGCATTAACTTCTAATTCCTTTTTAGCTTTGGCTATACACCTGTACAGTTATCAGTCATAGCAATGGAGAATGGGAATTGTTTAATAGATATTGATGTTCACAGCCACAATACAGAGAGTTTTAGAGACCCAGGCTCTGTTTTTCATGTTATAGTGTTAACCACGATATTGCCAGACTTCAGTGGCTGGTACTTATTGAAACTCTTATCTTTGACAGTTAAACAGCACACCTCGTTCTTGAGTCTGGCTATCCTAAAAGGGCAGGAGCAGAAACTCTGACAGAGGGGGATCCTTGAATGACACAGCATGCCCCACACTGTCTACTCCCTTACTAACACATACAGGCCAGGCCTAGTGAAGCAAACATCTCTCTGTACATCTCAGAATTGCCCCTGCCACGTGTGTGCTGAGGAGCAAGAGTGCATTTTCCTTTGGAATATTAATAATAATTGGCAAAAAGAATCTCCATGTTTTCTGTGGGCTTGGCAAAAATGGTGCTTACATATACATATGTATAGCTCAAACAATAATGAGCTAAGAAGAGAGTATTTGGTATTCCTTTAGATTTGTTGCATGGCAACCATATGTGTTATCTGTGGAGGCTATAGTTAATACATAACTGTATAGGAGGCTCAGCTTAGCATTACAGTATCATTATTTAAATCATGGGGTTTTTTTTCACTTTAGTTAATGGTATATCCATTAGTAGTCTATCCTGGAGTTATAGAGCACAATTATACATTCAGATAGAGGCAGATATATGTATGGCAGTGGATTTTTTTTTTCATTGTTTGAAGAGCCCCACTTTTACAGAGTAGGGATGACATTTAGGAATTTTAGGAGTAAATGGAAGATTTTTATTATTATTATTATTATTATTTCTATGCTTGCTTCTACCATACCAGGGCGCACACAGTCTTTTGGATTGTATAAATTGTTAGCAGGCTATTGAAGCTCATTCCCTGGAGCAGTAGTGACTTACTATATTTTACCTAGAATCATCCTTGATTTGTTGCAAGTATAGCCTTGAATTTTTTTGAATGAAGCTGGCTCTGAAGCTTACCTTGACATCTTGTCCCATAGTCAAAACTAGGACAGCTTGTTGCTATTAGTAATACAGAAAGGTTCCTATCAGCCCAGGTTTCTGCTTCTGTGAGAAGCTGTACAGATATGTGGTAAGACAGTAACATTTAAAAATGTTCCTGTCATATATCTAAACTAGGTTTATATATGGAATTAGCAGAGAAGCCCTAGGAAAGTAGTGGCCCCATAAAATACTATATTTATCTCACATAGAGTATGCTACAGAATAAGATACATACCTTGTCTTTAAAAGACAGAATGAAATACTACAAGGAAAGATCTCTTTTTTAAGTAACTGAATAGAAGTGGTTAGGGAGCTGAGCTGTTCATTGTTCTGCTCCTTGTAGATCATGTACAGATTTTACTTTCACTTTGGCCAATGGGATCTTAAGCTATAGAAACTGCTGCTACTGTGATGCTTAATGCAGCCCGCGGGCTGAATGCATCCCACCAAGCCATTCTGTCTGGCTCGCGGGGCCCCCAAAAAATTTAGAAAATTATATTAATCTGCTCTGGGCTGCCTGTCACACGGCCCTCGATGGCTTGCCAAAATTCAGTAGGCTGCTCTCGCCCAAAATAATTGCCCACCCCTGTGCTAGAGCATGCCTGCCTGTCACTGCCAAAGGGGAGGGAAGAGAGAAAGCCCTCCAAGGCTCTCACCCCTCCCTGCTGGAGTGGAGAGTGTGTAGCCAGGCACCAGCCCAGGGCTAGCAGGCTGGAGGGTGGGGATTTAAATCCCCTCCCTGGCCCACATGGGACTCCAGCCTGGGTCTGCCTAGGTGCAGGGGCAGTGCCCACCAAACTGAGGAAGGGGGCTGGGGAAAAAGGTAGTGGCATTGAGTTCATAAAAGTTTGAACAAGAATAGCCCTTTCTCTGAAGCAAGCATCTATTGAACACAGCACTCTGCAACCTCAAGCACATGACAGAACAACCAAAACCTTTGCCTAAGCTAAGATAGAGCTCAGTCAAACACAGTGAGAGCACACACAGCGTAGTCTAACTTAAATGGAATGTAATAAACCAAAAAGACAATAGAAAACCTTGAATAAGTCTTACATAGTCCTGAGGGCAGAGTGTCTCTTCACAGCCAGGTATTTGGAAAGACCCCGCATAGGTATTCCACCTTTTACAGGCTATGCTTTATAATGTAAATGTAGTTCTGCTTTTTTTTGGTCATGCTGGCTCAAGCTGTCTGTGACCCTCTCCTGTTCCCTTAGCTCCATCTGCAGCACATACATGTGATCACTGCTGATTGTGCCAGGTAACTTTGCGACCACCTCTCACCTCTCAGTCTGGTCCTGCAGGGCTTGGCTCTGTGCTCACAAGTGGCAGGGGATCAGCCCAGTTCCCCAGCCTCTTCCCCCTCCCCCATGTCCTGGGAGAGACTGAGGGGAGTCATGCTCCCATCCCCTCTCCTTATCAACTGCTTACTTTAGTCTGTTCAAGAGGTGGGAGGGGGTGGAGTCTTCTCCTTAAAAAGGGTCCTGTCTTGTCCCTTCCTCCAATAAGTCCTTGGAAAGGAAAACACATTCTGCTAGGTAGGTGGGTCAGTAATTGAAAAACTATCAAAGTTGTTAGCCTCTTGCTACCATTAGAGCAGCAAGGGAGGGCAAACCCTGGCTGTGGCCACAGTGGGAGTGGGGAGGGAGGAGGAAATAAGAGGCCATGCTGGGCCGGTGTCTGGCCACAACCCCACACCTGCTCCGGCTAGAGAGCAGAGGAGCGGGGCCAGCCCTGCTCTCTGGAGCAAACAGGACAGCCCAGCCCAAGGCTGCAGAGCATGCTGGGATGCTAGGGGACTCTGATTTAACTTAAACCAGGAAGGAGTCTGGGACAGAAGTTCCATAAACCAGTTTGACCCCAATCAGTTAAGTCTGATGCTACATTCAACCAGGTTTATCTGAAACTGGTTTCAGCCATTCTGAAACTGGTTGATATGCACTGCACTTATGTTCTGTTACAGGTTTAAGCCAGTTTCTGATCACTTAAACTGATTTATGTGTAACTTCTGCCACTAGCCAAAGTCTCTGATCTAATTACATCTATATCCCATTTACACATCCTATGATTCTCTCTCAACTGTTACATCTCTGTCCTTACAACTTCCTGGTATCTTTTATGGTTACTGCTTTCCCCCATACTTAAAACATATTCTGAGTAGCTATCTGTTTTATGTGGCATTCACACTGCAAAGTATCACACCCCTTTCTGTCTTTCTAATGTAAGCAAATCAGGATATTTGTAGAGTAGCAAGTGGCCAACTGGCAGCACATGTGCCACAAGTGGCATGTGAGGCCTCTGTGTAATGTGGCAGAATGGGGAAGGGACAGACAGCACAGCAGCAGCAAAGGCAGGGAGTACAGGAAAGGGAGCAGAAAGCAGAGTAGCAAGTCAGAAAGGAAGCATGGAGGAGGGAGCTGAAACAAGAATAGCAGACTGGGCAAAGGAAAAATTTCATAGATTTCATAGACATTAGGGCTGGAAGGGACCTTGGAAGATCTTTGAGTCCAGCCCCCTGCCCCAGGGGCAGGAAGTCAGCTGGGGTCATAGGATCCCAGCAAGATAAGCATCCAAATTTCTCTTGAAGGCGTTCAGAGTAGGTGCTTGAACCAGCTCCGGCGGCAGTCTATTCCAGACCTTGGGGGCTCAAACAGTAAAGAAGTTCTTCCTTATGTCCAGCTTGAAACGGTCCTGGAGGAGTTTGTGACTGTTTTACCTTGTCATCCCTTGGTGCTCTCTGGTGAACAGATCTTCACTGAGATCCTGGTGAGTACCCCTTATAAACTGATAAGCATCCATCAGATCACCCCTGACCCTGTGCTTTTCCAGGCTGAAGAGTCCCATAGCTCTCAGCCTCTCATCATAAGGTCTGTTTTCCTGACCTTTGATCATGCGTGTGGCTCTCCTCTGGACACTTAAACTTCTCCACATCCTTTTTGAATTGCAGAGCCCAAAACTGGACGCAGTACTCCAGCTGCGGCCTCACCAAGACCGAGTACAATGGGAGAATGATGTTCTGGGATTTGCTTGAGAAGTATCTATGGATGCAAGCCAGCGTTTTGCTCACTTTACTAGCTGCAGCATCATATTGAAGGCTCGTGTTCATCTTGTGGTCACTAATGACCCCCAAGTCTCTTTCGTCCATAGTGCTAGCCAGCGTAGCACTGCCGAGCCTATAAGTATGCTGTGAATTTTTCCTCCCAAGGTGGAGAACCTTGCATTTTTTGGTGTTAAACACCATCAGGTTCTTGTCTGCTCATTTTCTGAGCCTGTCAAGGTCTGTCTGGATGGCCCTCCTGTCCTCAGGTGGGGACGCTTTACCCCAAAGTTTGGTGTCGTCAGTGAACTTGGCCAGTCCACTTCTGACTCCAATGTCCACATCATTAATAAAGATGTTGAATAGTGTAGGCCCAAGGACAGAGCCTTGAGGGACCCCACTGGTCACAGCGTACCACGATGATTGACTTCCATCAACCACCATCCTCTGGGCCTGACCACAGAGCCAATTCCCCAGCTAGCAGATCGTGGTGAAACCAAGGCCACAGTTGGCCAATTTTGCTAAGAGGTGATCATGGGATACCAGGCTGAAGGCCTTTTTGAAGTCAAGATATATGACATCAATCTCCTCTCCCTTGTCCAAGTGATAGGTCAACTAGTCATAAAAGGAAATAAGATTGGTCAAGCAAGACCTACCTGCAACAAACCCATGCTGGCTATCCCTCAGGATGTTGCCATTGGCCAGTCTGTTAAGAATGGTCTCTTTGATGATGTCTTCTAAGACCTTCCCTGGGTAGAGATCAGGCTGATGGGCCTGTAGTTTGCCAGATCCACTTTCCTCCCTTTCTTGAAAATAGGCACCACATTAGCCTTCATCTAATCTTTGGGCACTTCACTAGAGTGCCAGAAGTTCTTGAAGATCCATGCTGGGACTGAGCTATGATGCTTGCCAGCTCCTTGAGTACCCTGGGGTATAAATTGTCAGGGCCGGCTGACTTGAAGGTATCCAGCCTTTCAAGATGTTCCTTTACAAGGTCAGCATTGATGGAAGGTAAGGAATTGCCTTCACCCAGGCCTTCCTGTCCCATAATGGGTAGGGGCATCCCTTGGGACTGGTGAAAGACCGACACAAAGTACCCATTTAGCAAATTGGCTTTTTCCTGGGCAGCTCGCTGCCTCTCTCACCAAAGAGCGGACTGTGGTCATGGAAGCCGAAGCCTTCACAATGACACCAGTGCGGTGGTCTTTGGTTCAGTACCTCGATCCTCCTCTCCCTCCTCAGCCCATAGCCTGAAACTGGAAGGATCAAGGAAAACACCAGCTGCACCCCCAACCCCTTAAGCCCTGCTCCCAAATCCCTGTAGCACTTCATGACCTGACTGGGATTGCTCTGAGCCATGTCATTTGTGCCCACATAGATAACAAGCATAGGGTAGTGGTCAGTGGGCCGGAGGAGCTTAGGGATCCTCTCTGCAATGTCTCAGATACGGGCTCCTGGGAAGCAGCGAACTTCCTGGGCTAAGGGGTGGGGGCAGCAAATTGCCCCCTCAGTCCCCCTCAGGATAGAGTCTCCCACAACAAACGCTTTGCATTTTGTCTCAGGGAGAGCGGTGGCGGTAGCTACAGGTGAGCCTGTGTTGCCTACAGGATCTGATCAAAGGGATCAGAATGGCACTCAGGGAGAGTGTGGGGCTCATTTGTGGCATGCCTGCCAAAAAGGTTGGCCCCCATTGGCTTAAACAAAACAAGGCATGACAAGTGAAACTTCTCAAAGTATCCCATCACCTAGAATCTATTGATTTTTCCCTGGGTCTGCTATCCCTGTGACTGTTGTGGGATGTTATTTATCTAAAATTAATAATATCACTTAAGACTCATTAATTCTATTTGGAAAGGTATTAATTATCAATATATGCATTAATTTACATAACTATGCATTTTTAATGAAAATTTGGGTGGCCATTTGACAAATATTAATTCAAACGAGTACTTGAGTATGAAAAAAAATGTATTCATCTTTTATTTAGGCATGATTCCTGTTTAAATTGTTTCAGTTACCAATTCAGAGAGGAGAAACTTAATTGCCTTACAACTTAACTGAGCAGTCACACACCATGAATAAAGACTTGAAATGAGCAACTCATGAATACCTCACAGGCTGAAATTTGTTTGCCTAAACTATTTGACATTGAATGAACACACTTGCAGAAGTCAATTCACAAATGAGTCAGGAGCTGAAATAACAGCTAAATTAGTCAGATAACTAAATCATATCAAAGGATTAGGCATGCTGTATTTAGCATATAACTAATTTTGGGTGCAGGTTTTAAAAACACTGTTTCATGTTACCAGCTCTCTCTTAAATTCCACAGTAACCCAGGTTGTATCATTCTGTAATGTCACCAGTGACATCAAAAGGGGCAATAGACACAGTCCAGATGGGGTCAGATGACGTCTTTAATAACTGTGTGATTCTAGCTAGGTTTTACTGTTATCATTCTATAGCAGAAATGGTGCAGAATGATGATAAAGTCAGAACTCCATTCATATTTGCAAAATACACTATTAAATTCTGTCTCTTGATCTTATGAACTAGCTCCTTTCATCTTACAGTTTCTGTGAATATACTTGGGACATCACTGTACAGATTATATTTTAGTTAAAAGCCAAAACCATTGCCTTTTAAATTGAAAAATTCCTTCTTATATGTAATGATGCTGCTATCTTCTGATATTTCATTGTTTTTCATTTCTGTCAATGGAATAAAATTTCACACAACTAATTTATGTGTCAAAATGACTTTAAGTACCTGGGTGTTTACAGGCACAGAGAGTTAAGCACCAAATAAGCTAAATACAGGCACATTTGGACAATTTGCAGATGCAGTCCTTCACTATAAAACATGTACAATAGAGAGTAAATTCTAAAAGGTGTGAACCAATTAAATGTTTATATCTGTGTGTACATGTGAGTGATAAAAATGGACTCTCTTTCTTTACATTAAGAGTGAAAACTGACTTATGAAATCACTATGAGAAGTTTTTAGCCATACGTGAAGTGAAAACTCCTTGTTGAGTGTATAGGAGATACTGTAGCACTCTGAAACTACTGCTGTGGTTTAAAATATTCTTTAATGTGTTCTATTGAGATACAATATTCATCTCAACAGAGGGGTAGCCAGAAAAGTCTATCAAGCTTAAAAGGAAAAAAAAGCAGGGGTTTTTTCAAAGAAAATTCTCACTAGCACCGTGGCTCTAGAGGTCACTCACTCACAGGGACATGGCTCCAGACATTGCTGTGCAAGCATACAAAGCTCATATCCCAGAGAAAATGGTTTCTGAAATTCAAAAGGAACCCTTTACTTCATAAACTCTTACTTTTGTTTAGAAAAGTAATCCAACATGTACACTATGGAGGGAAATAAGTTGATTGACTACTAGTTTAATTTGATTTATAATGTTCTTTTCCCCCCGTCTTCTTGTATTTTCTCATTTCTCTTATTTATCCCTATTTGGTAACAGTTAATTTATTATTAATGTATTTATTAGCTGTGTATGCTGCACTTCCCCAAACAAGGTGAACAGCAGCTTACAGCAAGAGTAAACACAGCTTGAAAGCAGAATAAAATATTGAGATCCTTAGCTGGTGTAATAAGCCCAGATACCAGAGTCTTCAATGGAGCTACAAAGATTTATATCTGCTGAATATCTGATTTTCTGTGTCCAAAGGACACAAGCTTATACAGAAGCATTGTACCTGCATTCAGAAAGCTTCTGCATATTAGTGTTGTTGTTGGCTTCTCAGTCTTCTCACTGATGGACATCCAGCCCTCTGCCAAAGATTTTATAGATTTTTAATATCTAAAAGTATAAGACTTCTCTACCATATTCTTGCTTAGAAAAATGTTGAGGATAGTTAAGAATGAGAAGAATTAATCCTTGGAACCGACTTACCCATGTTACCAGGGTGGGGTGTTCATTGCTCAGTATTTTTAGTCATGACTTTAATTGAAATAATGTTTTTCTAAGAGTTGTTGCTGTTGTTCAAATAAAAATAGAGCTGGCCAGAACCTGGACTTTCTGTTCTACCAAAAATTGTTAGAACTGAAAAGAAAGTCCAAATTTTGAATAGTCATTTGGAATTTATAAGCTGTAACTGTCCCAGCTCCAAAACAGTCTGCATGGAGGGACTGCCTGCCCCACAGCTGGGGAAGCTGGAAATCCAGGCTCCTAAACAGTTTTACAAGAAGGCTGCCAAAGGAGCCGGGGAGACACAGAGCTCAGAATGATTTCCTAATGGAAAGCAAAATTACCCAGCATCACTGAATTTTTTTCTGCATGAAACATCAATTTGCAGAAGTTAATTTTCCATCAGAAAAAAAACATTCCAATGGGAAATTACAGTCAGTTCTAAAAAGAAATTATGGGTGGGATGTGGGATGCAGGTATTACTGTAAGAGGCTCCATATGCTAATGGCAAGAGCAGAACCTGGGTGCCCAAGTTGGATGTAGGATGAACTACCGGTATTATGCTGCCATGTAAAAAGTGAATACAATTCTAGGATATAGTAGGCAAGGTATATTCAGTAGAAACAAGTACTTTTACCATGGTACAAGGCATTGGGAAGTTCTTTTGTGGTCACATAATGATAAAACATTCGTGATGGAAAACAGCAAGCTTTGATGGCTTCTCACAACTATTGAGAGCACATTTGTAAACATGAGTGAGAGGTGTGCACTGAGAAATAAAATAGTGCTCTTAATTTCGCTCTTCAAATTCACTGATGTTTCCAAACTGGGAGCTTTTTTTGAGTACACTTGTTGAAGTACCACCAAAAATCACTATCATTTTGATTTTGATTTTTTAAAAAGTGTGGGTACCATGTCAGACAACTGCCATGTTTTTAAATAAAAGCTTACTTATTGTGTGTTGAGTATTTTATGCTAATCTATGTGATAGAAGAAATAATCCTAAATGCTTTATTACATTTCTTTATCTTTTTCAAACATTTTTTTCAATAATTAAACATGCAGAACTACCAGTATTAGAAGGTGACAATGAACAAATGTGCTCTTTTACTCTCACTGCCTTGATTCTCTTTTCTTCAACTCTTGAATTGGTCTTACACTCTATAGGTGCATCTACACAAAATGTTGACTACACAGTAGCTGAATAATACTGTGTAGTACCGTGTCACAGCACCAACAGTGCTCACATGCTTCTGGCACAGTATTATTAGGCTACTGTGCAGTAGTGTCACTTAAAAGGCATTTCCCAGCACTACTGTGCAGTAACTCCAGTTACTGTGCATTTATTTAGTACTGGATTATACAAATACTAAATAAATGCTCAGTAACCACTGAGCAGTAGCATCTTGTGTAGATGCACCCTCTGTGTCATATACCGAGCTCTTGCCAAGTTACTTATGACACTTTCCTAGCTAAATCTCTGGAGTACTTCTATATTCTTATTCTTTCTAATCTGTTTGCTCATTTCTATCTTCATCTCTGCTCTCTCTTTCCTTGCCTTGCATGACCCTGTGACCATCTGATATTCCCATAATTTGCTGATCACTTTTCCATCATCAGCTTTAATTTTCCAAAATTCTTTCCCATGCCTTTAGCTGGTGTAGAGTTTTCTTGTAGTGTGTAATCAGAGAAAGAAGATGACAACTTATTTGTTGCCTACCTCATCTTCCCCCATGATTAATTATGATTTGCACCTCCATATTACGGCTATGCAAAGCTTTGGTCACTGATTCGATTTGGTGGATATTTGTCCTGATTCAGTGGCCGAATCTTCAAATCGAATCAGGAGACCCTTTAATCTCTCCAAATTGCTTCGAAACCCTCCAAATCGATTCAGAGAGCTACAATGATGCGGACATAGGCACAGCTTTAAATGTTTTTTATACATACCTTGAGGTACCAGGCAACTTGTGAATGCTGAGATGGTGGGTTAGATGGAGTGTCCCCAGCACACTCAGCAGCAGACCCAGAATTGAACTAGCAGAAACTTCCGGTCCACTTCCAGTTCTGCTGTGGAGCACGCAGAGGACCCCCTGACCCAGCTCAGTGACTGTTGCCTCTTGGGTCTGGGGGGGTGGACATGTAGGGTTCCGCTGTGACCGATCGCCATGCTAGGGGGGTACGGGAGGGCGCCCTGCAAGCTCAGTAGCAGACCTGGAAGTGGACCGGAAGTACTTCCAGTCCACTTCTGGGTCTGCTACTGAGCACGCAGAGACCCTCCCCATCCTGCCCTCTGGGATGCTCCCTCTGCCCCATCTCAGTGTTCACAAGCTGCACCTGCTACCTCAAGGAATGTAGAAAGCTGTGTCTATGGCCAAACTGCTGATTCTCTGAATCAGCATCAAATCTTCAGATTCAGATTAGGCTGAATCAAATTGGGACAGTAATCTGAATCAATGAATTGCATCACTGCCCCCCCAATTCGAGCTGAAGCTGAATCGAATATGGCTCATTTCGCACACCCCTATTACTTTCCCGTACTATTCCCTTCCGTACGCTGTTGTGGCTCCAGTTGCCTCTCTGACTTTTCCTCAATATCTAGCTGCTCTCTCTCTCACACAAATTCTCAGAAAATATAGAACTTTTCATCGTTCTTCCTAATCCTTTTTCTCTATGTCTTTCTTTGTTGGCAAATACAAGAAGTCTCTCAGTATCTTCTCCTCTCCACCTAAAATCACTCATTACATTCTGTCTTTTCTTTCTTTCCCTTTTTCTTTTCATTTATTCCATTTTTGCCACTTCTACTTTTTTCCTGTTCCCTTTCTTGTGCCTTATACTACTATTAAGGACTTCCAATTATTGCCATCTTAATTAGATTTTCCTGCTATTGTTGTTCCCGAGGTATAGACCATTCTTTGAATTCGGATCTACCAAATTCCTGCTTTCCTACTTCTGATACCTTTGTAAAAGCCACATCTTCGAACTCCCCGCCTCATATCTTATCGTTAATAATGTTTGTACTTGCACTAGAGTGCAGATTTCTAGAGACTTGTTTTGTGTTCTTCTGTCTTGTCTTATTTAAACATGGCCTGTTTTGGCCCAGAGCATGGTCCTGTCTATAGCTGTACTTCTGTAGCTTGCTTGACACTGTTTCTAGTGGGCTCTCAGGCATCAGGCAACAAACAAGCAATCTGAAGAATTGGAGTCTGTTTGTGAAGCATTAAAACCTACTGTATTATATACATGTTATGTAATGAGGTAAAAAAACTGTTAGTATTAATGAATACCCTAATTAGCAGCTACCTGAATTAATTATACGTATCTAAAATTTCAATCTGTACATTATTTCTCATTGAAAATATAAATCTTTGGGAAGTCTTAGCTCTTTTGTAGACTTTTTTTTCTTTACCTTGCCTGAGAGCCTTTTGGAATCGTGCTATAGCCACTTGCAGATTTTCCTTCTGAAATTTTTGCAGAGGAACCTAATGGAAATCCTAGTAACTATTCATTGATGGAGTGTTTGGGAGACTCCTAAATTCAGTTTGTACATATGAATACTCTTTTCCAATCTAATAGGAACTCATGTGGACCGCATGCTCAATTCCTGTCTTACTAAAATATTTTAGTTATTAATAAGGTTACCTAAATTTTTACACCTACTTTTCACCTGTCTCTGTAGGTAGCACCTACAAATGTTTGCTTCAGCTTAAGACTTGATTAAGAAAAATAAATCAGTTTGTAATGTGTTGTGCTATTTGAAAACACCATGCCAAAAGAGCTTAATAGAAATTTATTTCTATTAATTGGTTAGCATGTTCTTTAGCAACCTTTAATTTATCTATAAAGACAAAAGTGACTTTGGTATAGGGAGACAGAGAAATATCTCATTTATATTCTAGTCTAGAGTAATGACTTTCAGAAGATTAGTGGACCACAAAACAATTTAGCATGGTTTTTAATTTTTCAAACCAACTATCTTCAAAGATAAGTAGCCAAAGTAATAACAAGACTTTAAGGTGGTAATTAGCAGAAACATTGACAACACCGAGTACAAAGGACTGTTGAGTTATAGTGTAGTTACCACATTATCACAGAACAACATGTATTATTTCTTAGGAACTATTTTAGTAGAGTGTAATGTCAAGACAATAACCAGTCCCAGCATGCACCCCACAGATGCAGAGAAATTTAAATCTATGACTTGAATTGTTTGGTTTAATATAATGTTTGGTTATGCTGGAGACATGTGTGAGACTTCTTTGAGGTAGAAAATTATACTGTGGTACAGTAGTTGAGGAAAAACCCGAGATTAATTTGTTTACAGCTTGCAATTTACTCTCTCTCAGAGTTGCTTATGTTTAGAGAGAAGCAGCTTTTGCAGCTAACAGTACCCACTGATACAATTTCAAGATCATGTTACAAAGACCAGCATTTTCAAATTGTTACATCTCTTCTTTTTATGTCCTGTCACTGTGTTCTAATTTGGGTCCAGAAACAGGTGCATACTAGTGCTCAATTTGTAGCCTTAGCAAGGTCCTTCTTGGTGTATGGTTCCCCCATATGTGGGCAGGGCAGTAGGTGTTCTATAATCTGAAAGTTACCTCCATATTTGCACGTGGTTTCTGCATCATTGGAGTATCCCCACAGTTGCATGTTAACTTTCATCTCACCAACCCCTATTTGAGGGAAGTTCAAGCAGAGATTCTCCATGTTGGCCAATCAAGCTCTGCACCTGCTGGGAGATGTTTGGCAGTTTTGATATTCATCCTAACACCCTCCTGAGTCATCCCTAGTCATAACTGCTACATTTTTATTCATATGCCTGTTGGTGTTTCATCCAGTGGCTGCATTGTAGGGGGCAAACTTTTCAGTGATTTTAGCCTACTGGGAGCTGCAATGCAGCCATGTAGCAGCTGCCTCATGTTTTCAGTCTGCCGGGTGTGTTCTTTTAGGCTTGCTGCTACTTTCCTGATGTCTAGTGGAGCATTCCCAGCAGGTAGATGGAGACTACAGACATTCATTCAATCAAGGTATCCAGTAATGCAGCTGCAACTTTTGTTCATCACAGTGTGTAGCTTTTTTCCCGAAGTGGACATGAATATTCAGTTGTGGAATAACAAAGTACAAGTGCAATTACATGTAAGCACATAAATGGAGAGATGATGAATGGTAGCATATGCAGGGTGCTCAGCACCTCTGGAAGTGAGGCCACTTTTATTCAGGTGCCTAAATATAAATTCTTAACTTTATTCAATCACATGTGCCACTGGCGTGATTATGCATCTGCAACAGCAGCTAATATTACTCTTCCCTGCCTCCTCCTCTTGTCTCAAGTCAGCACCTGGAGTAACTGGCATGGTTGCTTCACCCTAGTGATGCTGCTACAAAGGTCACTTGATAGACAAAATCGTTGACATGCATTAAAATTAATATTTTATGTTGCAGTAATTCTCAGGGTATACTGCAGTCTCTCTAGACCAGTAGTTCTCAACTGTTTTAGGCTTGAGGCACCACTCCATAACTTTTGTGAACTGAGCAGCACCCAATTCCAGAAACTAATTTATTAATAGTGCTCACTTGTTTCAAGGGGGACTGGGAAGGAGGAGAAGCAGGTGGCACTGCACTTCCATCTAAATGATGAAATAATCATCTAAATCTTCAAGCATGTCTTGCCTCTCTCTCTCCTGGTAGCACTCTTCAAAGGTGCACAGTGACACCCCAGTTGTGTATCACTGATCTAGACATACATGAAGACCCAAGCCCTGCCCAAAAGAATTCACCATCTGAGAAGACAAGCAATAACCAGAGGACGAGAAAAAGGGAAAAGGCATAAAATATTTTTTTTGTATCAATTAAATTCTTCTCAGCATATGATTCTCAACCTAGCCACTGTATATGGAAGAATTGCAGATATACAATATTTTGATTGTATATCTGTCTGTACCATTCAGACATAACTTATCTTGTAATCTGTTTCTGCGGACAGGGCCTAGCATATGGTAAGTTTTCAGCAGAATACCAGTACTAATGCAATGTATATCTAACGTAATGGTGTTCAACCTTTAGGTCCTGTAGGTCAAATAAGGGACACAGGGCCAGTCTCAGGGGACTAAAATCTGCATACCAGGATCAGGCCCCAGAGCACCGCCCCACCTCTGCCAATTGGGATTGGGCCCCACTCCACTTTTGCCTGGTCCTGCATGCTGGGATCAGGCTCTGGGTCCCTGTGCTGCCCTTGCCTTGTCTCACATGCCCAAACCAGGATCCAGGCGCCCTGCATCATCTCCCTGTCCCATATGCTGGGATTGGCCCCTTCTCACCCTGCACATCTGATTTAGCATACAAAGCCATGGATGACATGATGCTGGGAGTTAGATTAGGCCTACAGGCCAGGAGTTAAACACCCCTGACCTATTGTATAGTGCCACGTTACTCCTCATAGCCATGTCTGCCTCTTGATTGACTTTTGGCAGTTTAGCATTCTGCATAATATCTTCATGGATAAACCATGGAAATATGCAAATGTTGTTATGGATAATTACATGCTACATAGGAGCTTTGCTTTAAGGTATATCTGTGCTTACTGGAAATTTTTTGCCAAAGGTCCATAGTGAGGAACTAACTTGTAATCAACTCAGGTTGGCCTGAGAAACCACTTCACAAATTAAAGTGCACATACCAATTCACTAGAGTAGAATTCTGGCCATTACACCCATCCCAACAAATGTCTTTGATTTAATATTGACCTGTCCTGAAATATAAGGCTTGGAGATGGCAAACAAAGTTAGTTTAGTTGCAGCATCAATAATCATCTAAATCAGCATTCATAATTACAGCAGCTTTTTCATTAGAAGAGGAATTTTGTGCTTAGAGAGCACATAATTTGGATGAAAATTACTAAACAGAAATATACTCTGTTCCTCTTAGTGTAAATTAAAATCATAGGAAAATCTCCTCGTCATTCAAAGATAATCACTAAATTAATGAAAACCAGTGATATGCTGCCTGCTAACACTGATTTTCCTACTTCAAGAAAATCCTGATTCTGCAGGCTTTATTCTTAGTGAAAGGAATTTACTCATGTAAGTAACACTCTGCAACCCTTCATTGTACTGAATGAGGCTAAGCACAGTGGTTACAGCTGATGCATACATTGAATATGTAAAGTGCATGTGGGCAGAGAGTTCTTCTACTTTTGCAAAACCTTTCTGGGCAGATACTGGGTTTGCACAAATCCAGGGGAGTGCAGTGGCACAGACACCCTTCCTCCCCGTTTCAGTTGACCATGCCAAGGGAAGAGCAGCCGAGGACTTTTTTTAAGTCTCCAAAGCAAGTAAGCATCTCCTGCTGCCACCTTCTCCTCTTCTTTCCCTCTTTGGCCCCCTTTATCACCCACTCCTGCTGCTGTCTCTGGCTGTCCTCAGGACAGGGGCTGGGTGGATCTCCTGAGCTATTCCTGTCCACTCCAGCTGGACTTAGCACAGGACAGCATTAGCTGTGGGCTGGTTCTTCCTTGCTGTCTGGTCCTTCTGGTGTTCCTTGCCAGCCCAGGAGCAGGCACAGGGGAAGGTAACACACCTGAGTTTGGATCACACCTGCAAAGTATGACTGGCCACAGGTGCAAAGTAATTAACACTGAATTAACTAGTTAATTGCACAATAAATTTAGACTGGCCACACAGGCAAAGTAATTATCACTCCATAACAATGTCCATCCAGCTATAAAAAGAGCCAACCAACTACAAAGTGCTTATTGTGTAACAACTTTATAGCTGTTTTCTTCCCAGCTTTAATTTGAATATGTGGCAGGGCCTTTTAGAGGGGGAAATGAAAAATTGTGACTTTTATCCTAACAAATGCCAATCACTGGCTTGTTTGTAGTATAAATGCATGAAACTGAATTGAGACCTGATGTAAGTAGATGCATCTCTCAAGGAAGTAGCTGGACCAAATTAAGTGGTGATATATCTGGTGGTGTAAGTGATACTTTACATGGGAGTTGGCAAGAAAATGAATGTAAGAGCTCACTAATGAGACAGCTATGTATGTTGATGCTCTTAGAAGAAAAACACCTAAATTTGCACAATTCTCTTTTAAGATTTATCCAAATAGCTATTTTATTATAGTTTTCCAGGCTGTTTATAAAATGTTAGCTATCTGCTCCCTATATAGCTTCCATTACCAGAATATCCAAGCACCACAGAATCTTGAGATGTCTTTATTCTCAAAACACGGCAGGAGGTATGGAAGTATTATTATCTCTATGTGAGATAGAGAACACAGGTTCTCTGTTTCAGTGACATGACAAAGTTCATACAGTAAATTTCTCCTAAAACAGGAAATTGAAACAGAACCTAGGGATAGCTCCCAACTCACTTGACTTTCCTTCCTTTCTCAGTTTGGTTCTATCAGCTGAATAAATTCAGGGTCCTTTTCCTTAAAACTATTATCATACTCCAGCAATACCAATGTAGTTCTGAAAGAAGGTCTAAATCTTCTTTAGAATTTGGAAAATCTTATTGTGTGTATATTCCTAGTTAGTCTCAGTGCATTAGAAATAGAAAAAATGAGCTGTATAGTGTTCAGTTTGTACTTCCAGCACACAAGAATAAGCTCCCTTCAGAGGTGGGGCAATCACCTACCCTGGAAATCTTCAAGAGGAGACTAGACAGTCACCTTGCTAGGGTCACCTAACCCCAGTTTTCTTTCCTGCCTGGTACAGGGGGCTGGACCCAATGATCTTCCAAGGTCCCTTCCAGCCTTGCAATCTATGAAGAGAAGGTAGATTGACACATTTAATTAGGCTTCATGGGGGATTAATAGGGGAATAGCTGCCAGTGCAATATTTTCTTTTCATTTCATTTTCTTGATACATAATGACACAAATAGACATTTTACAAGGACTGTGAAAACAGGTCTAGAATTAATCGGTCTCTAATCTTCTGAAGCTGTTCTGGCTGGAAGGAATTGAATCAAGGTTTTAAGGCCTGATCCTGTAAATATTTACTCACACAAGCAATCCTCATACGTCAGCATGTTCTGGAGTTTTGCAGAACGGTGTTCATAGTAAGTGTTTAAAGAAAGCCGTGCAGGAAGTGGTTCTCATAATGTAAAAAAAAAAGATTAAAAAAAAATTTCTCTATTGCATTGCTTCCCAAACTTTTCCTCAGCATGACCCCATTTCCTCACCATGACCGCTCACGCCCAACCCACAGCCCTCCACCCCCATGACCCCATCGACTGATGTTGCATTTGGGGTCACAACCCACAGTTTGGGAACCACTGCTCTACTGGTAGAAAACCAAGGTCATTGTGTGACTGGAGTATGAAATCCTACTTAGATCCTCCCAGCAGGTTAAGGTAATTGCCTAGGATGTGAAAGATCCACATTCAAGTCTGCACTGCCTAGTTCAGTCTTCTGTGTCACAGGTGAATGCTTCCATCACTGGACTGTAGAGTCAGCTTCTCTGGTGGTCTTATTAAATGAATATTTAATTATTTTTTAAAAGGTGAACAGCACCAACAGGAGATATTGAGAGACAGTCACCCCAGAATAGCCAACAGCCTGGCACAATCCTCTGGGATATGGGAAACTTAAGGTTCAAGTATCTGGTTTGAACTGGGAAGAATCTCTCTCTTTCCTGCAGACCAGACGTTCCACCCTTTTGAAACTGGTACATATGTTCCCATGAAAAATTTTAGTTTCAACAGATTGATGTGTCCATCTGAAACCATTTTACTAGAAAATTCCTAACTAGTTCTATTTGCAGTTCCAGTTCCTTGCTATTCATTTCCTTACCTGTCAATCTAGAAAAGGTATATGATGTGCTGAAAGTCACATGTCTGACTTCACAGTACCTGACAATTTAGACAGGACTGTAATGGCCATTCAGTTCACTTCTTTATACAAAAACAGCTTAGATAAAGTGATGTTATAGATTTTAAGGTCAGAAGGGACCATTATGATCGTCTAGTCTCAGCACCTGCATAAGAGAAGCTACAGAAACTCACTTAGTAATTCCTAAATCAAGCCTGTAACATCTGTATAAGATGTAACATCTGTCTTAAAACAAAATCCAGTCTTGCTTTTAGTAGATGATAAATCCAAAAGAAACCATGGTAAATTTTTCCAGAGACTAGTTGCCTTCAATTTTCTTCCAAATATTAGACATTATTGCTCTTGTTTTTCTCTTGTACACTGCTAAGTTTTACCTTTTCTGCCTTTCTGCACTCGCATGCTCCCAGAGTCAACATACCTAAATGCATGGACAGACCTAGAATTTTGAAAAGGAAGGTGCAGATGGTATGGTTCATCATCACATGTAACACAACAAGTATTTTTCTACAGTTAAAGAGAAATTAGATGCTTTATTACAATGCTAGGGAAGTTAGTACTATGTTATTCAGTTTTGGATAAAAGCAAAATTATTGGAATATGTACTAATTTGCTAGATTTATATATAAAATTAAAAAACCCCAACAAACGAGGCAAAAAATTGAATAGTCAAAACATAGTCACATTAACCCTGTAGTCTTTATAGTTAAATGTAAGTCTCCTGTTCATATTCATAAAAAAGAAATCTAGACTTCTTGAGTGTTTTGAGCATGTTTCCAATACTTTACTGTCAGTCTTTCTACATCTGAATTAATAGTATCACACCTGAGTTAAGGTTTTTAGCTAAAGCTAAAAACAGTCTGCAGGGCTATGAAATAGAAGAGAGACATCACCAGGAAGGACTAACAGACAGCACAATTGCAGAAGATAGGATAGCTTGAACAATGGAACTTCAATACCATTAACAAGGATAAGGGGCCATTAACACCTGTGGGGTGGATAGAATGAGTATGAATTAAAGAGGTGACAATGAGCCATGAAGTCAATTGACTCTTTCAGCCCTACCTGAATAGAAATGCTGTGGCTCCTGTAGGCAATTGGTTTTAAAATTTGGGTGGACCAGGAATGAAAGCAGGGTGCAGCTGCACCACTGAATCCCCTTGCATCCTCCCCTGCCTCTGGCTTCTTTACTTTCCATTCCATCGAGGAAGAGCACACACCAACTGCTGAAATTTCCTCAGCCGGACAAAGGGTTTTTGAACCCGAAAGCTTGCTTAATAATTGTTTTCCAACTATTTAAGTTGGTCTAATAAAAGATATCAGATTCACCCAAAGAACCTTGTCTGCCTAAATAATACACTTAGCATAGTTTTTTATTAATTCCTGTGACATGCTTCCTTCAGCTAGATTCTTCAGCATGTATACACATACTGATCCTGCCTTGAGCAGGGGGCTGAATTAGATGCCCCCCTGAGGTCCCTTCCAGCTCTGCTTTCTCATACTCATATATGGGAAAGGCAGCATCATTTCTATTCAGGCAGGGCTGAAAGACTCAGTTGGCTTCATGGTTACTGTTATCTCCCTAATTCCTTTTAATCTGTTGTGTGTGTGTGCATGCACACATGTGCACATATATAATAAATATGTGTGCGCACTTGGAGTTGTATTTTAAGTATTTAGGTTTCCATGTATTTATGCCAGAAAAGAGAAGGTCAAAGAAGTACACCTTGTGCCATGAGCTTAAAGCAATAAGATTCATGATGGCTGTTAGTTCCTGGGGGAGTCCTGCGTTGGGCCAATCCCAGAAAGAGTTCTGTCTTCCACCCATATTTTAGTGGTCCACTAGGGCACAGGAGTATAGGTACAATCAGATTCTTCACATAGGATTGTAAAACAGGGTAGCCTTTTTTTTTTTAAAGAAATGACAAAGTCTGAAGTGAAATATGTTTGCCTGTATTAAAGAGGTTTTAAAAAAAGCCCAAACATTTTGATTAAGCGCAGTATTCTCTCTCTCAAAACTGAAATCAGATTCTATAAAGGAAGATTTTTTTCCCAGTTATTTGTGTAACCTGTTTTCCAGCCAAAATCACAATACTCATGACTCTAGTTTCTTAGTAAAAGCACAAACCTCAAGTATAAAATATTTTTGCCTTCAGCCAGCAATTTCCTAACCTACAGGGTAAATTTCCTTGGATTCTGTTAAATTCTTGCATAAAACAAATTTTAAAAAATCCTTTCCTGCAGGATGGTTAAAGTTACAGGAATGTACACAAGGAATAGAACAGCTGGATCCCAAAAGTTTCTACAGGCTATCAGGAAATGGAAAACTTATCACCACTGAAACAGTTACAAGAATAGTGGCATGCATTTGATGGCAGAATCTTCCACATATAAATAAATACTCGTGTTTAACTTCAGTGGTGTTAGCAATTTGGATGAAGTTAATGAGTAACTCACTGATTCTTATTTAGTTAGGAACATTGAATTGGTAAGTTCTACTGAAGAAATATATTAAAGATTAATATTTATTCAGAATTGCTCTTTGTTTTGTGAAAGTATCTGTCACTTAAGTGGGTTTTTTATAAACATACTGGTTACTTTAACAACAACAAAACCACAAATCTTAGAATTTGTTTTAAAAATTGACAGGTTATTTTTCCTTTGCATACTTCAATACCCAAATGTGACAAGATGTACCTATAAACTACATCTGTGTTTGAAGAAAGTCACACCTCAGAGTTAAATCTGACTGTGGTTGAAGGATTTGGGGCCTTTGTATTCTGCATAGAGCAAAATATATCATAAAAGGCATGCAGTCTTTTCCTGCCTGACTGGTGTGTCTCCTCCATGAAATAGGCTGGACTAAATCCCTCCCCTATGTAAGTGCATTATGGTAAATGGAAATACAGAAGAACTGAATTTAAACAGAAAATAGAATCTCTAGATTCTTTTTCTGGCTTGTCTTTCATCCATTTTGTTTTTAGCATGTCTCCCTGGGGGAAAAAATTTGCCCTTTTCCACAAAAACCTTTCAGTTAAGAGAGAACCATATATTATGTTAGATATTGATCACATTTTGAAGTGTTTTTCATATGAAATCTAGAAACATTGCTTGTAGGCAGCAATATAGTTAGATTTTTATAAGAAGAGTATAACAGTCAACTTTTCATGTTTATTTTTCTTTTAACCAGGTAGACAAGAAAATTGTGCGAACTGAAATCGGAGTTTTACTTCGCCTCTCACATCCAAACATTGTAAGTTTGGTGCTTTTCCATTATTCTTCTCTGTCTCCTCTCTTTAAACTGTATACAGTGTCTAAGATTTCAATAGCGTAAGCTTTGTAGCCAACAAGCTACTTCATCCATTATACAAAGCAGATAGTTGCCTATGAAAATGGCACTCTGAACCAGTTGGTCTCTGAGGCTAAGTACAAACATTTGGCGAGGGCTAGAGGGAGGGTAGATCAGGTTCAAAATGGCCACCCAATGTAACTTAGTTCACCCCAGGTTGGACATTACACTCCGACAGGTCTCAATGATCACAAATTAATCTAAACCCTTAATCGTACAGAAGTTCCATGCACACAGACCAGTCTCCAAATGGCCAAGTTCAATCCAAGATAGAACTGCACCAATGTACACTCAAATGTAATCGATCTAGGTTAGACCAGTGCATGGAACTTCTGTACAGTTCCCCGCATGGCCCCGGGGCTGGAAAAGCCCAGCCATTGGCCCCAGCCCTGGGACTGTACTTCTCATACCCCGGCCTGGAACTGGGCTATTGTTAGCCTCCTGGCCACACACCCTCCCTGAGGACCAGCCAGCCCTTCCCCCTCTCAACCTCCATCCTGCATGCCACTCCAGGGGCTGCCAGAGTGACATTCACCACTGCCAGAGCTGAGCAAGTAAGTCCCAGTGGGGGGAGGAATGGGAGGGATGGGGGTAGGTTTATGGGAGGGGGGTGGGATGCTGACAATATTCCCTGGTCCCCCCCAAATCCTCACCACTAACTCCATGAATCCCTCTGATCCTTCCAAACCCTGCCAGACCCCAGCAACCCCCCACAGACTCTGGCTGGCCCTCCCATTCCTGCACAGGTTGCACCTGCTCCCATCTCTCTGTGGGTCATGCCTGCCCCCCCTCCCAGTCCTTCCATGGATCACACCTGTCCCCCCTTCCTCTGCAGGTTGCACCTGCCCCCTCAACTCTCTGTGGGTCATGCCTGCTCCCTCATCAGATTCCCAATCCTCCCCCAACCTGCTTGCCCCCCATCCCTCCAACCTCCCTACTATGACCCATCCCAATTTACCTTAGATCAAGTGGCAATGTTGAACCCAATCCAACAACCCCCTAACCGCCCCAAATGTCTGTACTTATCCTAAGCTATCACCCTGCTTTACCTTCTGCTTGACTTCAGACTAACATGGCTAACTGCATCTGAGAACTAAATATTGACATTTATAGCTCATTATGTGCTAATATGTGAAATCCCTAGATTACAGAACCTTTTGGCTACGGTTACTAGATCAGAGTTACATGTTTAAAGTACCATATTTTCTCACGTACGGCATCTACCTTTTCCACTAAAATCAGCCCCCCAAAATCAGAATGCATATCTTAAGCCAGGAGACTGTTTTCTTTGCTGGAAAAGAAGCATTCCTAGAGACATTGTGCATGCCATGCAGCTGCCAAGGTGGCTGCTGTTTATGTCTGTTCAGCAACCTGAAGGGATGGAGTCCTGTGTTAACCCTTTCACAGCTGTAGCTATTAGCTGAGCACTGTAGCTTGTGTGCCTGCAGCAGTAAATGTGCTGATGGTGGTATCTTTTGATGAGGCCTGTGATGTGGAGACAACCCTTTGTTTACAGAATCTTGTATAAAGAACTACTTACAGTAAAGAAGTAACAGTCTTGCTACTGCCTTTGCAAGGGGCTGCGGCCTAACTTTCCATGACATAGAGTAAGTCCTCTCGGAAACACGAGGTGTCTAGGAAGCATGGTGCCCCAGGAGACAATCTAGGTAAGGCAGCTGGCAGCAAAAACTTTGTCACTGAGCTGGCCATGACTCTAGAATTATTTTTTCTACAGTCTGGCTTCCAATGACAAGCTGCATGTTTTATTTGGTGGGGGGAGGGCGTTATAAGAGCATTTATGGTATATTATTACAGGTCTTGAAAAGCAGAGGGATAAAATTTACAAAATCAAGCCTTTTGTTAAAGAAGAAGCTGACAAGATACATGGGTCTGTCCAGTACTACCATGGCTAGTCTTTAGAGGGAATGTCCTTGCATTTCTTTCTATAGACTTGCTCTGGAAGATGCATGGATGGAAATGTATGGACTTTAAAGAAAGCAATTTCTAACCTTCTACAGAGAGTTGCTGTACTCTGAGATATAGGGTGTGTAGGTGTGAACAAAAGAAAGAGTGATCCCAGAGGAGATAAAATAAAGGGGAAAAAAGGATAAAAAATATTTACAATAAATTGCTTAACTGCCAGGAATATGAGCCATGTAACCATTGTTATTGCCATTTTCTATTTTACTTACTGCAATCTATTTGTTTTAGGTGGCTCAGTTATATATGCACTTAGTGCAAGGGAAAATAAAAATGTAATTACTCTGTTTGGTATCTTTCCTAGATAAAACTGAAGGAGATATTTGAAACCCCCACAGAAATCAGTCTTGTCCTGGAGCTGGTCACAGGAGGGGAACTATTTGACAGGTGGGTGATCGATGGAAACCATATCCTGCAGTAGTAGACACAAGGGGTTTTATGTTGTTTTTACCTTGCAGTGTCTTACTCCACAAGGGTATGGTGCTGGAAAGCTTGCTCATCTGTGTAATCCTTCCATTAATAGTCCCTAAGTAGTTCAATTTAAGTAAGACTTATTTACATGATTAAAAATCTGCAGGATCTAGCTCCCAATTAAAAGGTTTCTCCCTGGAGATATTTTCTTTTGAAAGGCCAAAATAAGCTTAAAATGGAGAAAACTCAGTCGATTCTGAAAAATAGGAAGTGGTGCAGGAAGAGAATCAGCAGGTGAACATCATAGTGAGAAGGTGAGTAGGGCAGTCATGCAGTCCCAAACCAAAAAGCACTTAGTCAGGAATGCTGGCAAAAGCATGTAAGCAAGCCAAAAGAAAAAAGTGTCACCAGAATCAGGCCACCAGGAGAAAGGAATGCCAGATTTAAAAGACTGATTAGCAGAGTAACAAGAATACCATAATATTTGACATTAATTATATCTGGAAAAACTCTATCCATCTTAAAAGATGCTACGAGAAAAATTAATTTCTGATGCTTATTTGCCTATAATGATGGATAGTTCTGCAATGCATGTGCACAGAGCTTCATGTTCTTATGTTAAGAATGTAAGAAATTTCTCATGATTTCATTCTGGGGTAATATTGTATTCTGGGGGTTTTCTTACGAGTTATCTGTCCCTGTTTATAGAGCACACAAATAAACAGAAAACATTTTTTGATAAATCACTTATTTTGCTGAACTAATCTACTGATCAAATGATGCTTTCCAAATCATGTGGGGTCAAGATATTTAATCTTCCCTCATCTTGGATTACATGCTTAATATTTAAAGCAAACACAATATAGGTATGAATTAAGGACACAGAGCAGAAAAGTAATGTCGATTGTGGAGAAACACAAATTTGTCTTTGTCAATGGATATTTTTATGCATAATAATCCTAGCAGTAATCCCATCATAAACTATTTCAGAACTTCAGTGGCAGTAGCTAACTATAACGAGGCACCTATGGCACGCACCTTTTACTTTAAGATAGGGAAACTTCAGTTTAGAGAGGCACAGATAGTGTCATAGTTTCTAGGGTCAGAAGGGACCTGAACAGATCGTCAAGTCCGACCCCCTGCCCCAGGCCAGAACGAGTGCTGGGATCATAACATCCCAGCCAGATATCTATCCAACCTCCTCTTAAAGACCCCCAGATGTGGGAAACTGCCTGTTAAGAGCTCCTAAAAAGCAGGGCCCTGGGGAGAGTAAGGGCACTGTGAGTAAGGGCTTATAAGGAGCCACATCCCAGGAGGAGAAAAGTTTGATTTTGCTGCCAGAGATTTTAGGGTTTTTGGCAGAGTCAGAGGGCTCAGTACCTGAGCCGGGTAGAGGAAGAGCCTGGATCCACAAGTCAGAGGAAGAGGAGCCCTGCATCAGCTGGCTGTAGCTGAGCTAGGACCAGGGGCCAGAGGGGAATGCTCCAGGAATAGGAAGCAGCAAGAACCCAGGGGTGCAGCTGCTTCTGTGTTTGGTTGTACTCTGAGGGAGGGAAGGTTTTCCTTCTGTTGAAGTGGTAATGCATTATATCTTTTATTGAGGTTTGGTTTTCCCAGGAGTGGAGGTTTCTAGTAAGCAGTTGCTGGCCATTTACATCTTAGTTATACAGATAGTTTGGGTATAGGATTACAGGCGAGGTTTGGAGGTTCCAGCTGTACCTGCAGGGCACATGACTGCCATGATCCCATCCAGGGGTGAGGCAAATACTGAGAGTAGTGGAGAAAGGGCCAGGGCTCAATGTCCGAGCAGGGCAAAAACCAGGGTCAGGGACCCATAACCCAGGAGGGGTGAGACCCAGCGTCAGGAACCCATAGGTCAGGAGGGGTGAGGGCCCAGACCAAAGACCCATAACTCCAGGAAGGGCAAGATCATCCCAGAAGGTTGGATTGTAGGACCATGGCCCCAGAGTGAGAGGCACAAGGGCCAGAGGCCCAGAGAGACTGATAATTGACAGGGCTGGAACCAGAAGCCTGGCTTGGTGCAGTGGGTCAAGGCAGAAAGGGGCCAGATACAGGAAAGAGGTGGAGGCCATGAAGGCCGAGGCACCAACAAGGGTAAAAGGCCTGAGATAGCATGATGCAAGTGCCCACCAAGGTTATTGATTTGTAACCCCTTTGAGGCACAGAAACAGCTATAGCAGGGGAGGATTGGAAGTCATGAATAGCCCATAAGACAACAGGTGACCAGGGGGTGGACAGATATCAGCCAGGAAGGCTTATGTGATATGGGAACTGATTAAGATCCATGGGATCAGTGACAGACCTGCAAAGGTGAAGGCTGAGTAAGACTCAGTCTAGGACTCTGGGGCAGCCTCCCTTATTCTAAACAATATTTCCAGCAAGGGGTGGTGAGCAAAAATGAAGAGGACAGATACACAGAGAGCCAGAGTAGGGCAGGATTCATGAGGCCACCAGAGGGCATCATGGCCACCTCTGGGACCTATCCCTGTGACACCAACTCTTTCCATATTCCTTCAAATGAAAAAAGAAAATTGTGCATTTATTTGCATACACATGCTATATTCTGATATTGTTTAGCTGCTGCTATGCTATTAGGAACTAGACTTGAGACAATGATAAACCATGCAGGACCTTCTCTGTCACCTAACAGTAGCACTAGGCTTATACGCATCAGCTTTATACTTACTCTAACATTTATTATCCATAAGGGAAACATCTGTAGGTCATCGTGGAAAAGGAAAACATGATTATGTCTAAGAAAAGGTTGTTTGGCTTGTAAACAGCGAAGTAGTAGGGGAGCTGACAGTGGTATCTGGCACACTTCCATACCTTGCAGTACCTCTATGTAGCTGTTTTTCAGGCTGTCTGGGACTTGTTTCCAGCATTATGGGACTTAGCTGAGTGAAACCTTTTCATATGGACTGTGATTGCTTTCTCAAAATTGGGCCCTGTTAAGATTTTCCTTGGGAAGCTGTCACACATTACACTTAGACCATACTAAGGACACTTAAATGTGAGCATCCACACATTAAAGCTCATTAACTCATATTAAGTGCCCTCTGAGTGTCTCAAAATTATGCCAACTCAGGTAAGAGTTAACTCTGGGACCTGCTGCCTAGCTCATGCTAGGGCAACTTCAGTCTGCTCCACAGAGATAAAAGGAGTCCTCCAGCATACCAGCATGCACCATTTCCAACTCCTTCCTGCAGAGCAAGGATACAGCTCCCATTTCCTGGCTCCTGGCTATGTCCCTTCTCACTAGCCCTTTAGTGGCAAGTCAGAGCTGTGCAACACAAAAATGGTATTAACCCTTAACATGTGACTGCTCACAGCACATTCTAACTTTAACACTACTTATCATTCCACAGAATTAGTATGGTCTAAATGTAAAGTGTAACTTTACCCATGGTCCAGACATTCAGCTCTACCTACTGCCTAGCTATATCAACAATATTACTAAGTAAAGCAAAGGTGCTTCACCGATTACTAGAATCCTCGGACTCCCGTGTGATATAAGTGATGAGTACCAATATTATGTAGCTCTTCAGCATGAAGTGCTCCACCTCCCATTATACACTACAGAACTGGAAATAGTTGCAGTAAATTTTCATGTTATTGGTGATTTGAAAAGTCATTGAAAGCTAATTTGCAGCAGTTATTTCTAGCAAAAGGAAAGTGATTCTGCTCTTCAGCATAAGCGCAAAAATAATTTAACAAAAATATGCAGCCTACAGCACTCATATGAACAGTTTCTCATTAGCTGTTCCTTCTCCCTTTAACTATGCTGAAGAAGTAGGAAGAGCATTTGCACTTTGGGTTGGAATAACATTAGCCTCCTACAGGTCGTTTTGAGATGGAAATTTGGACTCCTACTTAAAGGCAAACTTCTCTTCTCATCCTTTTTCATCTTCCTCAAATCTTTATCTGCCTTTCCTTCCTTTTCCCCGCATCTCAATCCACTTTCCTTGCATTCTTTGTCCCTGACATTTTCACCCACAAGCTCTTACCTCATCTTCCCACATCACCTCCTTTCTTTGTCGCTCTGGCTATTTCTTCATTCTTTGCTTCCCATTTTTTTCCAGTGTTTTGTAGCTCTCTTATATAAAGGGAATGTGCTGACCTATCTTTAAGAGACTTTGACCTTCTGTCTTCTGTACATATATAGCTTCTATCGGAATAGCATCCGAGAACTGTTAACCATATCTATTTTCCCATCTAACAGATGGAGGGTTAAGGCACAGAGAGACTCCAGGTTATGACTGGAGCAGTCACATTGAAAAATACAGGAGACTTGAAAACAAAAATAAATCCAAGTCTTCCCTCTTTCCCCACTTACTGAACTGACTGTGAACCTTTGGGATGCTTTTAAATGATCTTTCACAAATGTTAAAATGTGTGATTTTTAGCATATGATTTTGTAATATTTCTTTGACTATATTTATTACATATAGACTAAACTTAGAAACATATCCATGTTAATATTAGTTCCTGCCTGAACTATGTAAGAAAGCTGTATTCTGTACAATACTTATTCCTATGCCTTCTTTCAGTCAGCTGTCACATAAGTCATCCAGGCTCATGCTCAGCCACATGGTTTCAGATCAGCCATGTCATTATTGTAATGTTTGGCCTGAATGCACATACAGCAACTTTTCTTGCTAGCTATCCCATTATTTTACTACCACTACTAACTAGGCCATCCTGTTTATACTACTTAGGAGCAACTTGCATCCACTTCCCAAACTCAAAGGTCACTGGCACAGTCATTAATATAATCACACTGTTGGGCTCTGAGGAGTTTTATGCCCGATCCCAAAAAGCTTAGGTCGGGGTGCTCAAACCCAAGCCCATGGGCCAAATCCAGCCCAGGAAGCTATGTCATCTAGCTCCCTGAGGAGCTGGTGGGAAATGATAGCAGCATTCATTTCCACTCCCTTGCTGCCAAAGGAATGCACCCCCTGGATTCCTGGGGAGTTGCTCAGAGCAAATAACATGGTTTTGCATGCCAGATCATCCCAGTATGTAGCTAGATCCAAATGCATGATGTCAGGCTGGCACACAGCTGGATCTAGGCATACAGGTTTGGTTCAGCATGTGGCCAGTCTAGGCATAGGGTCAGTCCAGTGCACAGCAGGATTTGGATGCTCAGGATCGGTCTAGCAAATAGCAGAATTGCACCCCTGAACCAACTCTGTGTTGACTTCACACAGAATCCATCCTGTGGACTGACCCCACACCACTAATCCGGCTCACAGGGCCAGAAGTTCGAGCACCACTGCCTTAGATTGCAATCATGTGACTGCTGGCAGAAGCAGGCAGGAAACCCAGGGAACTCCCCAGGATGGGGATCAGGGCAGCCCCAGGATCTGGGACACGGCTTTCCCATGGCCACCCCCCCCAAGATATTGTTAAGTGTAGATTTGGGCTAATATCACCCCTTCTTCATCAGATCACCCCCCTATTGTAGAACTTTCATTTTGTAGAGCTTTCACAAAAAAACATATGGGGGTTTTGAAGGGCTCCCGTTTGCAGTGATGCTGAGATTGCTAATTGAATAGAAGCGTGTTGTGGACAAAGAATGTCTGGGGACATCCTGAAGTCTTTCAGACACGTTCTTGTTCCTGTTTCATAGAAATTAAGAACGCAATGGGATCCTTGTGAAGGAGTTGGGAAATCCAATTTGAAGGGTGCACAGTGAGTCACCATGGTAGCACTGGTAGATGGATCTTTAATATTTCATAGCTCCACTATTTCCAACTCCAGCCCCTTTCTTGGACTGTAAAGACAGCAAGTGAGAAAGGGAGACAAATCAGTCTGGGTAGCTGAAGAAGTAAGACCTTCCAGGCCAAGGGGTACTGCCGGAGAACTCTGAGTAGGAGGAGACACGTTCCTGGCAACAGGCTGCACAGAAGGCCCAGAGAGGTTGAGGGAGCAATGGCAATACACTGAGAAGTAAAAAAGAAACTCCTCATACAAGGAGCAGAGACTGTGGCCACCAAAAGACTGAGGTAGAAAGTAGTCAGTCTTTCATTAGACTTACAGTAACATCTAATTTAAAAATATTTTTTTCAAAACAACAAACAGCCCCAATCAGATAAAATAATCCCTGTGAATTATTCTGTAGAACAGTGCAGCTAGTTCACCAAGTTTCATTTTCTTGCATTTTAAAATAGCTGAAACATTAGGCAGCAAAACATATGCATAGCTTTGTAAATGAAGAAGCAAGTCAACCAGCAGCACAGTTGGCACCAGTGGAATACTGCTTGGCCAACAAAACAAAACAAAACACTTCTGCATTCACAGAGGAGTTTCTTCTGAGTATTTGGCTGCCTTAGTGCTACAAGCTAAGTGTCAACTGATAAAATATTAAAATTTGACTGTTTCTTAGTCCTTCTGAAGAAGGCTGTGCAACATTTCATTTATAGGCCCTTTTACTTCACCTTTGATTTCTGTCTCTACAGCTTCATAGGAATCATTAGCAAATTATAGTCAGGACAAAGCAGTATATAGTATAGTGGTTCTTTAGGAGAAGGGAAACATACTCAAAGTAGCTGAAATCAATGTAGAAGAAAAAAGCGCTTTAGTTTCATAAGCAGCGCTGTGAAAATTGCAACTTCCGGTGCTCTCCAGCAGCATCCTTACTTACCTCTGACCAAGAACTTGGGCCCATCTTTGCAACATAGGTCTAACTCCCACAGAAATCAAGTCTTACTTTTTTTGAAAATACTGAGCACCCGTCTGCACGCTTTGATTTCATTGTGAGCTGTTAGGGTCTCACCACGTTTGAAAATCAGGTAACTTATTTAAGTGGCTTAATAAATATTGAAGAACCCAAATTTAGGAAGCCATTTTTAATTTATAACTCCCAATTTAGCTGAAAGGATTTTCCTAGTCTATAAAAAAGCTATAGGAATGTAGAAAAGTGTAAGGAAAAATCATTGAAATATCACATGTGAGCTATGGAGTCCAAAAAAATTAATACATAAAAAGTTTACCCAATATTAACAGTATCCTTTTTTGCTGCTTCATTGAAAATTGAGAGTTGTAATTTTCCCATAAATTGTTAATGCTAAATTTCTGTATAAACAAGATATCTAGTCAAATGAAATCCATTTGACTTGTAACCAGTTTTTTGCAGCATCTGGTGGGTGCAACACACAAGGCACAGTCCAGGGGATTCTCTGCTACCTTTGTGCCTTCTGGGTGACTGTGGGGGTCAATATAGCTTATGCCCAGAGATCTGGGCTTTCCTTTCACCATGGAAAACCATGGTAAAATGTGGATTTTCTCATATTAAGGAGAAAAATGTGGATTGTCTCCTTTATAGGAAAAAAAGGGAAATGGTGGGTTTCCCTTTGCAGACTGGCAGAGTTCCAGCCTGCAAGGACCTCAGGGGAGTGGAAGGAGGGTGATCAGGCAAGAAGTGCTACATGCACGCGTGCGTACACACATGCATGTGGCAGCCAGGCAGCATGGCTAAGTACAGACAGTCAAAAAGCCCAAGGCTGAATAGATTCAGTCTTGCAGGTTAGTCTAAGGTGCAAAGATTGAACCAATAAGCAAAATAACAGACATTCATTATTGATTCAGGAAATGCAGCCACGTGCTTGCAGTGGCTCAAGCCAGAAGCCGGGAGTGGGGGCGGGAGCAGGGGGAGGAGCTACAGCATGGCTCTCTAGCATGTAGCCAACATGGGCTGTGTGTTCACTTCCTCTGCACTCACAGGAAAGAGTCCTACTGCTGTGAGTCTGGACTGCTGCCCCTGAGGTCTCTGGGATTTGCAGTCAGACTCACAGCAGTAGGACTCTGCAGGGTTACTCATCACTTCCTCTTCCTCCTTCCAGGTGCCTCTGGGATTTGTAGTCCACAGTCACTGCCAGCACTAAGTAAGCAGGACAGGGCAACTCCATACTAGGAGGAAGGGAAGTTTAACCCCACTCCCTGTCCCTGGACCACAGCAGAGGTTTGCTTCTGGGGAGCAGTGAGCCAGCCCTCACTGCTCTGGCTAGGGAGCAGAGGAGGGGTGGAGCCAGCACTGCTCTCTGGAGCAGGCAGCATGCCCAGCCCAGCCCAGGGCTGCAAACTGCTGGGATGCTGGGGGACTATGATTTAACTTGAACCAGGAAGGGGTCTGGGACAGAAGTTCCATAAACCAGTTTGACCTAAATCAGCTAAGTCTGATACTATATCAGACATGGCAGGGGGTTGGACTAGATGATCTGTCTAGGTCCCTTCTGACTCATTGATTCTATATTCAACCAGGTTTATCTTAAAACAGTTTCAGCCATTTTGAAACTGGTTGATGTCACTGAACCTCTATTCTGTTACAGGTTTAAAGCAGTTTCTGATCATTTAAACTGGTTTATATGTAACTTCTGTCTCTAGCCCATGAGACCAGCTCACACAGCTCCGTGTAGGTCCTAGGCAAGGAGCAGGGAGCAGGATGAAGCCACGGGTGGCTTGGCCATGGGCATGGGGACAAATGGTGATGGAGAGCATTCAGGAGCAGGCCGGAGGGGAGACAGTTGTGGAGTAGGTGAGGGGACTCTGGAGGAAGTGGGGAGGAGAGGGGAAGGGACTGTGGCACAGGTGAGGGGGAGGGGAGGAGAGAGGGGCAAGTGGGGTACAGAGGATCGCCACGTGTATCTCAGGGCACTCTGCCAACCAGCTCCAGATGAGCCTTTTGCCAGTCCCCTGGCTTTTCCTTTCTGTGGGACATGCTCCCTAGCAGGTGCAGCGCCTATCCTTCACCTCGCTGCCCACCCTTTGCATCGCCCAGTCCTGCACAAACAGGCCATTGCCCTGCTGACAGGGCCTCTGCCTCTGTGTGGGCAGAGCCTGGCCAGTCGCTCCAGTGCACAAAGTGAGCTGTTGCTGCTCTGGGCTTGCCTTGGCCCTGAGGCTCATCTTTTCTGGGTGAACTGGACTCTAGCCTGGTTCATACCTCCTTAACTAGGAGGTGACTGTCGGCTCAAATCTAACCATTTCCATCTGCGCCCTTGCCATAGTCTCTACAATCCCAGGGACCTGCACTGCCACCACCCCAAGCTCCAAGCTCCAAGCCTTATGCCCGAAAGTAAAAGGAACTTGGGAGGGACCACCCAAGTCCCAGCCCTGCCCCAAAGGGAAAAGAGAGTCTGGCCCTGCTTCCAGTTGCCTTCCCACCCATCCGCACAGCCCCAAGCACCATATTGAAGGCTGGAAGTGTGTAAGCATATTTTCATCAACTGTTTCTCTGTCTTCACAGTGTTAGGACTTTGGGAATGTCCTCATTTGCCCTGCTTTTACTGGTGCCATGTTGTAGGGTGTTTTTTAGTGTTTCACATATTGTTTCTTATAGTTGCTGGTGAGGGTTTGAAGTGGATAGTTGGGGAGTCTTTAGGTAAACAGTTGAAGCAATTGGCTTCTTCCAGTCTCATTTTCCTGAGATTAGCAACTCATGGATGAAAAGGTTTAATCAATGCACATTGAAAATGGAATGGGAAGTAGAACCAATTAAGATTCTTGATGATGATCTGTAATGAAAAACTGTAGTTAGATGGAGAGTGAACGAGAGAAAGAGGACTTTGAACAAACTAAATAATAAAAACTGAGATTAAAATTATTTTGCCTCTATTTGCAAGGAAAAATTTTTACATACTTTTAGCAGGTATTTTTATACTCATTGTGTGTATAATATATAAGGCCTTTTGCAAGTAAATTATATGCTCCCATTTCACCTACAACTGATATGCAGAGTGGGAAGGAATAGCCATTACAACAGTAAATGTTAAATAATAGTTTAGAGACAGAACACAAAGATTTCTTTAAAGAAAAACAAGATCTGGGCTGATTAGCATAAAATTTAATTTTCACTAATCAGTCTGAGATGAGAGAACCATAAAATGAGCATTAGGCATAAATTCACGTTTTAGAGTGGATCAGAGGTAGAAAAAAGGAGCTAGTGGTGTTAAGATTAAAACAGGGAAGTAAAGAATAGAATAGCAATTGAGGGGGAGGGGAACCAGGTTAGCTGTTAAAGATGATAAAATCTCTCACAATTAAAACCATACGCTTACTCACTGCAGTAAAAAAACAAGAATGAAATTCAGTGATCTCAGGGTACGTGGAGGAGCTGTCCATTGCTTATGCTGCATTCAGGTCCAGTCAGGTCCAGTTCCGACTTAGTTCCTTCTACCCAGTGGGAGACGGAGAAGCCACAGGAGTAACTACAGCTCAAGGACTGGAATAATCTCTTCTGACTGGTCAGACCCAGAAAGGAGAAACAGGTTTGTTTTTGGCTGGTGATCACGTCATTATTTCTTCAGGGGAGATGGAGAAGCCATGCCAAGGGTTAGAAAGGGACCTTCCCTCTGCTCCACTGCCTGAGAACATGCAAAGTCTTTATTTCTCAAAATATACAACTCCCTCCCTTCTTGTCAGTTGGTGTTTGTGTATGAAAAAAATGTTCTGTGATCTGCATGCCTGCCTTCTTGGGATGACAGATCAAGCTTTGGTAAGGAGCTGTCATCCAGGGAAGGATTCTTCTACAGCACAAGCAATCTCAAAATCTTTCAAGGCTGAATAGTATCAGGCATCAGGGATTTGTCATTTTTGCAGCTAATAGACATCCGTGTCTACAAGTAGAAGAGATATCTCTTCCCCTTGGTATTGCAGTACAGTGGAACTGGATAAAGTGTTTTTTTCCAAGATCACTGCATCTCAGTGAGCAGGCTGTCTTTTATTGAAAGTCTTGCATTTTTGTTTGAGAAAAAAGAGGGCCCTTTTTTCTACCTTGATGTTTTTGGAGGTCTTAATATAGCCATCGATTTGCATCTTGCCATTAAACTGTTCTGTTGCACAGTAACACTAAACTCTGATCCAGTTATCTGGCATTAATCTTGATAACTGTTGTGATAGAGAAGAGGAAAATTCCTGTGTATCTTGGAGATGATCTAATCAAAATCATTTGGGTCTGCCCCAAAACATTGCCTTTGGCCAGTGAGTGAGACTTCATGCCAGTTGGAGGTCCCACAGCCTGAGGAAATCATCTCCCTGTTCAAGGCAGTGGAGCAATAGAAGTAAGTCTTTGCATTTGGCACAGTGAAAGATCTGTCCCTTTGTCTTGCTGTTCATTAGGGATTTTGGTTTTTCAGTTGTAACTGAGCCAAAAAGCCCATTATTTCTTACTTCAGTGGATAAGTCAATTTTTAATGCTATGCTCATTTCAATTTGTTGCCCTAATATGCCCATCATTATTTCCTGAATAGAAGCTTTAATTAACTAGAGTTAGTGTGGAAAATGATGTATCAATAATTTCAAGTTCAGTTCAACACTAAAAAGTGACTGTAAAAACCACATTGTGGAACTCTATATCTCTGGCATCTCATTGATTTCCAGATCAAACATACTTAGTTTAGAGGTAAAAAGTTCTCATCAGTCCAGAAGATTCTGCATCTATATCAACACTGCCTTTCTGCCACATCCAGAATCACTGGGAAGAAACAAGTTTTGTCCATTCTTTTCATGCCCAAACCTGGCATTTGGGTAGTGTAGACTAATTAGAAGAATCTTAAGTACCTTGGAGTTACTTCCAGGCACTTCTGAGACAATGTTGAAAACAAGGAATACATTACATCAGCTCTACAGAAATTGGCTTTCTCTTTGCTTCCTTGTGCATTTTGTTGGTTTATTTTGATCTGTAGTACAGACTTTATAAAGTCAGATCTTGACTGAATGAGAAGATTTTTGTTTGTGAATGTTGTCAAGAACTGATATAAACCAGGCATCTGAGCTATTAGTTTCTATATTTAAATGCTAGGTAGCATGTGTTTTCTGTGGAAGTCTCTTGAATCTGGAATTCAGTTTAACTATTTATCTTACATAGCCAAGTTTGCACCTTTGAAACATAGACCCATTGTTCATTCTCAAGCATTTACTTGAAGGATTGGTGAGATATGTAAGTAGTATTTATGGAATTTCTTCTGTTTCTTTTCTGGGAAAGAGATGATATGATATTAAATACGACATTTTATTAATCTAAATTCTGCAAGCCTTCTACCTACAAACCATAGGTGACATGTAGGGGGATATGTGCCCCGCCCTGCAACAGGGCCGCTGTCTATCATGGCACCTGCGGGAGCTTGCCAGCTCCGGCCCCACCTATGATGCTGATGGCAGTGCCTGCAGTAGCTTGCCGGCTCTGCCCCCACCGCCGATGCTGGCACCTGCAGGAGCTCAGCAGCTCCAGCCCTACCACTGCTGCCAACAGCGGTGTCTGCAGGAGTTCTCCAGCTCCACTGCCACTGCTGCTGGGAGCATCTGTGGGAGCTTGCCAGCTCTGCCCCCACCACTGATGCCAACAGCAGTGCCTGCAGGTGCCCCTCCCCTCCCCCCTGACTCGGGAAGCACCAGTCGCCCATGTTACAACTGTACATCATAGAAGATCCTGAGGTTCTCTTGATGTCACTGTCCTAAAATAACCTACTATCTACCTACTACCAAAAAGTGATTTTGTTTTTAATCTATGCCTACAACAGGCAACTGTAAAATCAATTTGTATAACCTTGGGATTCTGTGAGTGGAGGGAGAGGAAAGCTCAATGTACTCAACCAGCACAAGTTTCAAATTCAGTAGTCTTATACTAGAGATACTAAATGGTCCATACTTTTGGTTTTTTGTGAGAATTAAATGCCTTTCAGAAGCCTGTAATCTGGTGTAAAGTGTACAAAAACTATGTGGAAATTACCAAAAATTTGAATATGGGAAGCAGCAGCATCATGTAAAATAGTGTTGCTTTATTGAGATGGACATCCGTTTGCTCTGTGGAGGGAAAATACAGGCAGCCTGCAGCTGCCTGCACTCTCCAGCCATCCCAGACAGGTGATCCCGGGACTCAATCATGCATACCCTAGTAATTCCTATGCAAGGTTGTGCCCCTGAAGACCTAGGAACATCTGCCTGACTTTTCCCACTTACAGAGATGCACCCTGGGGAATCCCAGTCATATCTCTGAAAGAGGGGATTGGGGTTCCCCACTTATGGAGACCGGCCCTGGCATTTTCTTAAGCAGGGAAAGCCCATGCAGGTCTTAGCATGGAGGCATGGACCCAGGGAACCCTCAACACACTGTGCTTCCCTACCAGGAGCCATGCAGCCCCATGCCTCTATGCTGGGACCCATGCCAGGTCCCACAATGACCTGTGCTTCCTGTCAAGGCATGGGTTAACATGGGTTTTGGTGAGGAGGCACAGGATGCCAGGATTTCCCCTGGTCCAGCATTTCCATCCTGCTCTGCACTGGGATCTTCGCTGACCTATGCCTCTAAGGTACAGGGTGTTATGGGACCTGGCATGGGTCCCAGCAAGAAGGCACAGGGCAGAAAGGGTTATGGGGAATCCCCAGGAAAGGAGAACATGTTGCCCATTGTCCTGCATCAGGCAATGTGTGTTTCAACCAATAAAGTGGATCAGCTTTCAGGAGTCCCAAGCAAGCACCTCTCTGGGGAGCATGCTGTGACAGCAGGTTAGATAAACCTTTGACTGGGATGGTTTGGTCAGGGATGATCCTGCCTTGAGCAGAGGGTCAGATAATATGACCTCTGGAGCTCCCTTCCAGCGTTTCTGTGATTCCAAGGCCACATTGTGCAGGTTCTGTCCTTCTAGGTGTGGCTTTATATATCATTCTGTGAAATCTGTGATTAGAAGTTAGCTATGCAAACTTATCAAAAGAAGAGGTTGATACATTATGGTAAGATCACTTGACTTACATTTTTAAAAACAATATTTAACAAGTAGTTGTGTGAGAGATGGGTTTGAGATATTTGAATCCTAACACAACCTCTATTAGCACTGAGTCCTATCTCCTTTTCAGGCTGACCAAACCACTGAAGACATAAATTGGATGTTCCCAAATTGAAAAAAAAGGAGGCATTTCAAGCCAATGGGTGAGGTTCCATTAATACGTTCAGGGGATTTTTAGGAGTCTGATGACAGAATAGCATATCAACAAATGGAGGGATATAGCAAGTTGCAGAGGTGCTGCACCTGCAAGGTTTGCCCTAACAAGTCAGTTGATTGCTCAATTAAAATCCAAGTGCTACATGAAAAATTTACAAGCATGATCTGTCAGGAGCAGAGAAGAATTACTGACTGAAATGCTCACTGATGAAATAGTTTCATAGTAGCTAGGGTCAGGAGGGACCTGAACAGATCATCTAGCCTGACCCCCTGCTACAGGCAGGAATGAATGCTGGGTTCACAAGACCCCAGACAGGTGATCATCCAACCTCCTCTTGAATATGCCCAAGGTGGGGGCAAGGACCACTTTCCTGGGAAGTTGGTTCCAGATTTTGGCCACCCTAACTGTAAAATATTGCCTTCTGATCTCTAACCTAAATCTATTCTCCATCAGCTTATTACCATTGTTCCTTATCAACCCAGGTGGTGCTGGGGAGAAAAGGGCTCTACCTATTTGCTGTTGATCTCTCCTGATGAGTTTGTAGGCAGCCACCAGGTCCCCCCTCAACCTCCTCTTGCTGAGGCTGAACAGGTTCAGGTCCCTCAGTCTCTCAATGCTGACCTAAGCAGCAGGTGATATGCAACTATAGACTACCAAACCTACACACCAAAAGGACAAGGACTGGGGATGTTTTCACCAAAGATTTCTTTTTTTTTTTTTTACATTCCTTGGAACTTTTCATTCCTGCAAAATAGGAAGTTGATAATAAAAGGACCTTTGAAAATTTTACCGGCTGCCTTGGCCTATTTCCATTGAATAGCCAAATGAAGTAGACAAATTATTGTTGACTGTGGCCCATAAGCCAGGACAATCCAGCTAAGTTATTACATGGGGCAGTGCTCTTATACCAAAAGGGTAAATTAGGAGTGTTACTGTGGAGCAACCCATTCACCAATATCAATTTGTTATTTAAATCAACATCTCTGCACTTGATGGAAAATAAAAGATGATGGAAAAGTGAATATTGGGTAAGTAGAAAGGTGATCTCCAGCATATCCTCTAGGTAAGCTTGCAAGTGTGGCTCACATTTGCTCCTAGGCTCGAGTATAAAGTGCAGATAATACTGGGGTATGGGAATGCATGGAGAGTTTGCACTGTATATGTAACTCTAGTTATGCATAACATGAATGAATGATCACAGAACAAAAGATAAAGGACAGGGACCCTTGAACATATATAGAAAAACATTTTTTTTTCCACTCCATATACATACAGAGTTTTATACAGGCCTTTGTTCTGTTTTGCTATTAAGCTCAATGTGATTGCTATTTTCTCAGATGCAAGGAAGGGTACTTTGTACCCTAAAGCTTGTTGATACTCCTCCCTACTATATAGTTGGTTCAATAAAAGTTATCATCTACAAACATCCATGCTTCTTGCTTTTTTTTCCTGAAGAGTCCCAGCCACATCACCCAAACACAAACCTTAACTTTGATATTTCTTATTTTTGTTTTTCTGCACTGTGCCTATGATAGTATACATGTACTTGTACCTTCTATGTTAATATTGATAACAATTTCAGACAGCCACTTGCAGCTCTCTCATAAATAATTCATTTTTCTAGTTCTACAGAACAGATCTTCAGAAACAAACAGCTCTTGCAGTGGGACAGATTTAATGACTAGAAAAATATGTACGGTTTATCAGAGACAAATGCATGAAAATGACAATAATGCATCTAGAATATGCATTACCATGCAGGCAGAGCACTAACAGAGAAAGTAAATCATATTTATTTAAAGCTATAACTTTTAACAATTGTTTTGGAAACTGCACCTGCAAGTAATTCAGTGCTGCATTCTAGTAAATTAAGGGAGTGCTTTTTAAAATTTCATTGTAAAATTTCCTTTGAGAGTCTTTCTTTCTACCAAAAGAAGCAAGTGCCATTATTCTATTGTGCCTCCTCTGCTGTTTCATAGATAAGTGAATATCACTTCTGAGCATGAAGTTGCCTCTATTTAAACAAAAATGAGTAGACTGAAAATTGATTCTGAGGTAGAAACATATAACGATAAATTAAAAAACATGCCAGCCTTATTGAATTAAGGGAAAAAGCCAAACTGGTTCAACTTTGCCTTCCTACACGTTACTCTGTGTCTTGTCATGTACATAGTAAAACTAATGAACTGCAATTAAAGACCAACAGTATTCAAAACAGAGCCAGTGTTCACTCACCTGTTCATTAATGTGGAAGGTCCAGTCATACTGATGTGATGTAATTGGGAAGAGTTCACAATAATGGGCTTTTTCATAGAATCATAAAGACGTAGGGCTGGAAGGAACGTCTAGAGGTCAGCTAGTCCATCCCCCTGCCCAACATAGGATCATTCATATCAAACTATCCTATACAAATCCAATGTCTAACCTCTTAGCAAAACTACACAGTCATAGATTCATAGATGCTAGGGTTGAAAGGGACCTCAATAGATTATCAAGTCCGAACCCCTGCTTAAGCAGGAAAGGGTTTTAGGGTCAGATGACCACAACCAGATGCCTATCCAGCTTTCTCTTAAAGACCCCCAAGGTAGGGGAGAGCACCACCTCCCTTGGAAGCCTATTCCAAATTTTTGCTACCCTTACCATGAAGTTTTTCCTGATACCTAACCTAAATCTGCTCTCTGTCGGTTTGTGACCATTGTTCCTTGTTACCCCAAGAGGTGCCCTGGTGAACAGAGCATCTCCGATCCCTTGCTGTGTCCCCCTAATGCATTTGTAGGTAGTCACAAGATCACCTCTCAGCTTTATCTTGCGGAGGCTGAAGAGGTCCAGGTCCCTCAGTCTCTCCTCATAGGGCTTGTCCTATAAGCCCCTAACCATATGAGTGGCCCTCCTCTGGACCCTCTCGAGTCTATTAACAACCTTCTTGAAGTATGGCACCCAGAACTGGATGCAGTACTCCAACTGCAGTCTGACCAATGCTGCATAGAGGGGAAGTATCACCTTCTTGGTTCTATTTGCCATGCATCTGCTGATGCACGATAAAGCGCACTTAGCTTTGCTGATGACTCACACTGACGACTCATGTTCATCTTGGAGTCCACTCTGACTCTGAAATCCCTTTCTGCTTCTGTGCTGCTGAGAGGGTCACTTCCCAGCCAGTAGGTGTGCTGGATATTTTTGCACCCTAGGTGCAGCACTCTGCACTTTTCCTTGTTGTACTGCATCCTATTGTGTACTATTGTGTATTGGCCACTTTTCTAACCTGTCCAGGTCTGCCTGCAATCATTCCCTACCCTCTGGAGTGTGCACTTCACCCCATGATTTAGTACCAATCCACTTCCAGGTCCACCGCGAAGCACACGATCAGCCACAGGGGCACCCCGCATGCCCCGCCCCCAGATCCAGGAGGCACCAGTCACTGAACCAGGGGGCACAGGGGGACTCCCCAGTGTGCTCCCCAGCAGACCCAGAAGTGGACCAGAAGTGCTTCTGGTCCACTTCCAGGCTTGCTGCCAAGTGCGCTGGGGACCCCCCTGTACTCCTGTGGGACACTCCATCTGACCCAGCATCTCAGCATTCACCTGGTACCTTGAAATATGTAGAAAAAACATTTAAAGCTGTGTCTATGTCCAAATCATCGAATCTTTCTGAATCTCTCTGAATCAATTTGGAGGGTTCCTATTAGATTTGGAGAAATTAAAGGATCTCCTGGTTTGATTTGGATTTGGAGATTCGGCCACTGAATCGGGCTGACTCTCCAATGAACCGAATCAGCAACTGAAGCTTCTCACAGCCCTAATAGCTTGCATGACTGCAGCACTATCATGGATGGGTTCAATCTGTTCAGGAAGGACAGGCAGGGGAGACAAGGAGGAGGAGTTGCACTTTAGGTAAAAGAGCCACATGATTGCTCAGATCTCCAGTATGAAGTTGAAGATAGGCCTGTTGAGAGTCTTTGGGTTAGGGTCAGAGGGGAGAACAACAAGGGCGATGTCATGGTGTTGGTCTGCTATAGACTACCAGACTAATACGTAGTGGTGGATGAGGCTTTCTTCAAACAGCTAGTGGAAGTTTCCCAGTCACAGGCCCAGGTTCTCATGGAGGACTTCAGTCACCCTGACATCTGCAGGGAGGGCAATACAGTAGGACACAGGTAATCCAGGAAGTTGTTGGAGAGTACTGGGGACAACTTCCTAGTGCAAGTGCTGGAGCGGCCAACTAGGAGCCATGCTCTTCTGGATCTGCTGCTCACAAACAGGGATGAATTGGTGGGAAAAGTAGTAGTGGATGGCAACTTGGGCAGCAGTGGCCACAAGATGATTGAGTTCAGGATCCTAAGAAAAAGAAAGGACAGAGAGCAGCAGAGTAAGGACCCCAGACTTCAGAAAAGCAGACTTCAGCTCACTCAGGAAACTCATGGGCAGGATCTTCTAGGAGGCCAGTCTGAGGGGGAGAGTGAGTCCAGGAGAGCTGGCTGTACTTTAAAGAAGCTTTGCTGAGAGTGCAGGAATAAACTATCCTAAGGTGCAGGAAAACTAGCAAGTACAGCAGAAGACCAGTTTGGCTTAGCAGGGAATGCTTCAGTAAACTTAATCACAAGAAGGAAGGTTATAAGAAGTGGAAACTTGGACAAATAATTAGGGAAGAATATAAGAGCATTGTTAGGGCATGCATGGATGAATCAGGAAAGCCAAAGCACAGTTGGAGTTGCAGCTAGCAAGGAATGTGAAGGATAACAGGAAGGTTTTCTACAGGTATGTTGGTGGGAAGAGGAAGATCAGGGAAAGTGTGGGTTCATTACTGAATGGAGGAGGAGCAGAAAAGGCTGAAGTTCTCAATGCCTTTTTTGCCTCAGTCTTCACAGGCAAGGTCAGCTCCCAGACTACTGCATCAGCACAGTTTGGGGAGGAGGTGAGCGGCCCTTGGTGGTGAAAGAACAGGTTAGGGACTACTTAGAAAAGCTGGACATATACAAATCCATGAGGCCAGATGGGTTGCACCCGATGCTTAGGGAGTTGGCTGATGTGGTTGTAGAGCCATTGACCATCATCTTTGAAAACTCATGATGATCAGGAGAGGTCCCAAATGATTGGAAAAGGGCAAACATAGTGCCCATATTTGAGAAAGGGAAAAGGAGGATCCAGGGAACTACAGACCAATCAGCTTCATCTCAGTGCCTGGAAAACTCATGGAGATGATACTTAAGGAACCATTTCTAAGCACTTGGAGGAGGAAAAGAAAGTAATTAGGAATAGTCTGCATGGATTCACCAGGGGCAAGTCATGCCTAACCAACCTGATTGCTTTCTATGATGAGATGACTGGCTCTGTGGATGTGGGGAAACCAGTGGATGTGTTGTACCTTGATTTTAGCAAGGCTTTTGACGCTATCTCCCACAAAATTGTCCCAAGCAAGCTCAGTACGTATGGGCTGAATGAATGGACTGTAAGGTGGATAGAAAACTGCCTGAACATCAGGCTTAGAGCATAGTAATCAATGACTCAGTGTCTAGTTGGCAGCTGGTATCAAGTGGAGTGCCCCAGGGGTTGCTCCTGGGGCCAGTTTTGTTCAATGTCTTCATCCATGACCTGGAAGATGGCATAGAGTGCACCCTCAGCAAGTTTGCAGATGACACCCAAACTTGGGGGAGTAGTAGATAAGCTGGAGGGTAGGACTAGGATTCATAGTGACCTAGACAAATTGGAGGATTGAGCCAAAACAAATCTCATGTGGTTCAACAAAGACAAGTACAAAGTCCTGCACTTAGGACAGAACAGTCCCATGCACCAGTACAGGCTGGGGGCTGACTTACTGGGCAGCAGTTCTGCAGAAAAAAACCTGACTGTTACAGTGGATGATATGTTGAATATGAGCCAGTGGTGTGCCCTTGCTGCCAATGATCATTGGGGATGGTCCTGCTTTGAGCAGGGGGCTGGATTAGATGACCTCCTGAGGTCCCTTCCAACCCTAATTTTCTGTTTCCATAATAAGGGTTAAATGTCATAATCCTATTTTTTCTTTGGCATACTGTTTATATATTATTGTATTCTTTATATTAATATGTGTTTTATATGAATTCTGTACTTTTGACTGAAATTTGAATTTGAAGTATATTTATTAAACAAATAAGTGATACAGTTGTAAATTGGCATTTAATATTCTTGTCAACTGTGTTTATGTGGGTGCTTCTACACATGCAGTTAATGCTCATGAATAAATTCTGAAGTTTATTGCTCCCGGGCATGCTGTTTGAACGTGTGGCTGGGACCACAGCACATTGAGCTAGGTCAGAGCAGACCTCAGCTGGCAGTGGGCGAGGGGGATCAGCCTGCCAATGCAGGGCTGCTCCACCTGGCTCAGTGTGGTGCAGAGGGAGGGGCTGGGGCACAAAGGTGCTTCAGAGCAGGGCTAGCTGGCTAGGGCCCTCATGCCCCAGACAGCCAGGGCAGCATTTGCAGGTGCACTGCTGCAGAGTAAAAAGCTCTGCAGCAGGACAGTACTTGTATTTACAAGTACTATCCTGCTGTAAAGTTAATTCATTTACTCCAGCTTACTAGAGGCATACACTATGTTTACTGCACAACTAATTAATCCGCTGAACATTACATGTCTCATGTAAACACACCCTGTTTTATATGTTTAATTTATATTCTTCCAGAAGGTCCCAGTGCACATTCTTCTTGGCAGCAAGGGTGAGCTATTAGTGGAACAATGCAAAACTGTGCCACACCATCTTGAAATGAATGACTGAAACATGGGAAAGTGGTTTCAAAATATTGCCTAGCTGATTTGAGTAGGTCTAATTGGCCTAATTTTATTATTCTTTAACATGCAAATATGTTTCATTTGAGCTTTTTATAATTTGTCAGTCTTTTCTCTAGTCACTATCATTCCATTTCTTCAGCACCAAACTGGTATTTTAAACACATATTTTTATCTTAACTTAAAGTATCACAGATAATGGAGAGCAGAGTAAATCTAGCTTTAATCATTTGAAACCGGATGTTTTATTCTACAGGGAGCATCACAGTTGCCCAGATATTTTCAAAGTTGATTTACTTTCTGGTTAATTTTTTTATGAAACATCTGTCTACATTGCATGTATACCTTAATTCACTGAGTCTGAGAAGCTTCTCCTGGTTTCTTTGTAGGATTGTAGAAAAAGGATATTACAGTGAACGAGATGCTGCAGATGCTGTTAAACAAATCCTGGAAGCAGTGGCTGTAAGTATTAACTAATACATTAGGCTCAGTTTATAATAATCTTTTACCAGTGTGGACTAAGTATGCAGGTGTGGAAATAGCAGAATCTCACTATAGCTGATCTGTGTGAATTTAGTTCTGTAATTATTTTTCTATCGATCCCTCAAAAGTATTGATACCTTAAAAGGCAGAAATGACCTTGGGTGACACTAGTCTGTTTCATGCTACTGTCCATCTGCTATAGTTGAATGAATATTCTTTGTCATTATCTATTCTCAAAAGCCTATAACCTCGTGTATGCCTGAAAATGGTAGAAGATCACTGGCATTTTTATTGAACTTGCAAACTACATCAGGGTCATTTCTTCAGAATTTTGTCTTATGTGAAAGATACATTGCCCTTCCACTAAAAACAGAGACTAATGGGAAAAAAATAATCTGCCAGGTTGCATAATATATTAGAGATACTTCAGTCAGAGTTTCTGCAGAAAGATTACAAAAAAGACCTCTTGCTTAATTTGCAGTCACTGCCTGAGAGTGACCCTTCACCTATTCTAACACGTATGTAAGAGCCTTTAAGCAAATCATGCACAACCTTAAAGGAGTCCTCAAAAGAGACAATGCATCCAATGTAATTATGGTGTGAAAAAGTGATTAGTATAGATTGCATCAGCATGTCTAGTTAAAAATGAATTTTCAAGACTGCAAACTGCCTGTCCATAAAGTAGTCTAAAGCAGGTGTTTAGGGAGTATCAGAGCCTAAGCTATGATGCAAATTTCAAGTAACTTCATCAACTGGGCCCTAAAATATATCCCTCTTCCCCTTATACTGCATACCTTTAAAATTTCAATTTTCATTAATGCTTTCACATACTGAAAAAAAAATCTAGGAGCACGGTCTACATAAAATTTGTATTACTGAACTGGGCAGTACTGAGTTCAAGAACATTATTTAAACTAATACCTTATTAGACTTTATATCTGGCTTCACAGAAGAATGTGTGGGTAATGATAATAGTGAGATCACTGCAGTCTCTGCTTAAGCTCACAGTTGTTTCAGGGTTCAAGTAGGAAAGGGAGAAAGAGAAAGAGGGCTGGCCTTCCCAACAATTGGGTAGCTGGCTAATTGCTCGGTGGAAATAAGGTTCCCCTTTATAAGCGCGATAGTGTTTATAACAAAAAGGCAAAGCAACCAACTTTAGTAAAACAGTGAATTAAAGGTTAAAGAGAAAGTTCCTATGTTACATCACAACTATAAGTTTTCCTCCTTTGACTCCTGCCCAAAGGAAGATCCCAGTAGCACTTTTTTCCCTCATGCTTATTTTTTGTTTGATGTGACCTCTACCAACTGGCTGGATTTCTTCCCTGAATCCATGATGCTTCACCAAGCGCTGTGATGGTCCATGGGTGTCCAGGAGTTGGAATTGTTGTCTGGAACTGTGTTGGATGTTGAGATATTGGCAGGACAGAGAGATCCCCATGGGGGATAGTTTTGATGGTGGTAAGCAAAAAAAACCAAACAGTCAACTGTATCTACTCGTTTTGCATTTTGCTTGTTGTATCACTGATACCCTGTGAGAGGCCTGGTAGGGGGCTTAATTCTCAATATTTCTTATGTTGCCAACATATGAGGTTTTGGAATTGTCCTTTCTTTCTCTGAAAAGGGCACAAAGTCGATAGGCAGAAATTTTAATTTCCAATTTAACTACATTTTCTGTGTGTTTATAGATTTTAGGTGAAACAAAAGCAATATGCAAGTCTAGAATTCTTACTGGTTCTGTAGAAAATAGGGTGAGCTAATGAATGCATTGCTTTTGTTTTCCTAAAAATGTCCAAGAGTTTTGGTGGAAACTCCATTTTCAATATATTTTTCTGTATTGTACCTTCTGATCCTCCATCACCTATTAAATGTTTCAAACCATATTGGAAAGGTGATGTGTTTAATCCCACAAGGATAAGCTAATTGCTCTTCTACTTGTCAGATATTGAGGGCAGCAGGCTCTGTAGAAATGATCTCATTTGTTCTCCAAAATAAATGGTGCCTGAGTGACAGAATAATAAAGGAAAGCAGAGAACTAAAATAGATATGAATATGAAAAAATATGATGGTCATTACAATTGCTCAAGAATTCACAGATTCTTATACAACATACAGCTGTTCACTGTGACTGAAATCGTGGCTCCATTAGAAGCCAACTGGAGTTTTGCCATTGACTACAATGGAGGCAGGATTTATTTCCAGGAGAAAGAATCTGGCTCTTCTTAGAGAGTTGTTTCTACACTTTTTTGAATAAACTAAGCAAAGCAATATGTTTGCATCAGTTTTATGTGCTCCCTCTTTTTCAAAACAGTTCTTTCAACTCAATAAATATTCATCCAGGAGCCTGTAAATTGATCACATTGATTTTTCTTTCTAATATCAGTGAAGTGTAAAATGGAGGCCAAAGTACTGCAATTTTAGCCTTGCAAAAGAAATGAGTTTTCTGAGCAGAGTTGCTGTCAGTAAAAAAAAAAAAAAAAAAAAAAAAAGACATTTTGCAGCAGAAGTATAAATAATTTTAATAAATGCAATAAAATATTGCTTTTAAAGATATAAATGATGATTATTACAGGAAAATTCTTTATATTGGTGCCTTTGTTAGTGCAGAGAAGCTGCCAGACATTTTCAGAGATATGTTTCAATTTTGTTGATCTGGTTATCTGGTAAAAAGCACTACAGCCGGCCAAAATGTGGGGAAACATATTTGGCACTTGTTTTTTCCATAACTGTGGAATCAATCTGACTTTGTATATTTCTACTGTTTTACCATTCATTTAGGCAATGGAAATGTTCATATACAACTTTCATGACACACAAATGTTTAGAACATAGTAGTGCTTCAACTGCATGATAATATATATAGTTTTGTTTGCACAAATGATTCAAACAGTTGTCAGTAACAAGTTTTGATTAAGCAAGATCCTTTTGGGGTTTGTTCGTCAACAGAAAAAAGAGCTGAAATGCCTGAGTAAATTTTTCCTTATGTATATAGTTTGTCCAGCTGTAGAAGATACCCAGAACAAAATGTTCCCTGGAAAGAGAACAGAACTGAAAGGAAGAGCATGCAGATTTAAAAACAGAAAAGTACCATGTGTTCCCATAACATAAAATGTAATTTATTATTCAAAGTCCTAAATTAGTAAAACACTTAATTATTCAATAAAGTTGTAGCATTACATGCATATATAATCATAAATGTATGTTTTCTTCAATTCCAAGTAGGATAGTATTCAAGTACTATAATACTTATTATATTACAGTTAAAGCACATTGGCAACAATCCAGGGGTGCCCATTTTAGTGTCCATCAAAATGAGGGGGAAGGCTTGGACTTAGGGTAATAGAAAGGAAATAGCTGAGGCTGAGATGGGAAACTGATGAGTGGAGTGTGGGTACAGAGCTAAATGAGTCTTATACTTATTTTATTGCATTTGGAAGTCTGTACTGGGGGATATACAGTCTCTCACCTTTAATCTGAGTTAATAATTTGGGTATAATATATTTACAATATGTTGCAAGAGTAGTATAATAAGATCCACACTTTCCTTTTTATATACAAAGTTTACAGCTATATAATGAAAAATCATTGCTATATTGTGCAACATATTATAGGTTACATTTACTATAACTATATATTTACTATGTTTATTAAATGTATAATCTCACAATATTATCATTATAAACTTATTTATCTCTTTGTTTCTGGATTTGAACCATTTTTGACCACATCTTTTTGCTATTCCCAAATTCTAAAAACAGCAAATAGATGAATACTGTATATTTGAGTATTGTAAAGAGTTTTGACTGAACTCATGATCCATTAATAGACCTTCATTACTAAAAATTACAACACCTTCTTAATGTCATAGTAAAACTGGAGAAACTTGCTGACTTTTTGCTGGATTTAACTACCTAAGTCACTGGCCTTCCCCAAATTTATGTTGACTTTCTGGGCTTTTAAAAACCCCAAATTCAAGGAGAATCTAGAAAAGAGGTTGGAAAGCCATGTGAATTTTATTTGCCAAAAAATTGCTGAACCAAAATAGATAGACTTTACAAAGCAATCAAATTATAACTTATATCACTGGAAGCTGAAAAATGTTAAGTTAAAGTCCTTTCTTTAACTGAGGAAGCTATGGCAAAGCAATTAAAGAACTGAAGGAGATGCATCATCCTTTCCTTTGAGGTTCTCTGTATTTTTGTTCTGTGCCACAGTTATCCTGTTTTCAGCTGGGATAGTCTGTTATCAATCTGTGACCCTTTTTTCTAGAACACCAGTACTGCCAAAGGGATAAAATGCAGGTAATTGAAATTTACCTAGTTAAAATGGTAGATATTATTGGGCAGCCTCACAATAATAGATAACATGCTTTTCTTGCTTTCATAAAACATACTTTATTTTAAAAATACTAGACACCTGAGAAATACAAATAGGCATGTTTCTTATATGATTTGTAGTGTTGGCTTCATCAGCGAGGTTCACATGTTCACCATAGTCACCCTTCATGAGTAAAAGGGCTGGAGTAGTATACAGGGGTTTCTTAAACCAAGGATCCAATTGTGGGAAAGAAGTGAATCTGCCACTCAGTCAAAGATAAGGCTGAATTCTGAGGTGTCCCCCTCTGAAGTACTAATAATAAGGTATGTCTACACTGCAAAGTGCATGGTGGGGGGAAGACAACCATACTTGCCAGACTGGTCTTTGAGCATCTCCAATGTAGAGCCACATAACTGAATAGAGACATTCACACAGATTGCCCATTCATCCAGTGCTAGAAATTCTAGGGCAACAGTTCTTGATGCTTCACTACCTTTTAAGATACAAGATTTTTTTGAGATCTGATTTAGGGTACTTAGATTCAAAACCTATTTCATTCCTAGCAATGTAGTTAGCCTGATAAAAGGTTAAAAAAAATTGTCTCACATTTTTCCTGGATCATTTCTGCTACAACATCACTCCAGTACTATCCAGCCTTGTATCATTCTAGGTATTGGTTTACAGTGTATTATAGGAAAACTCTATCTGTCCTTTTTGAGCCCCCAGCAAGAAATGCTTGATTTCCTGCCAGTATTTTTAATGAAGTATTTATGGATTGCTACTTCTTCTGTCCATGCTGGTAGATGCCAAGCCATGACTCAAGTACTTGTGGATAAGTTCTTACTTATGGCTGTGTTGTTGCTGCAGAGGTTTCAAATGGTAAGGAAGATCTGTTTTCATCAAATTACTGATGACTGTTCAGCAATGGCAGATCTCAGAGGGAAGATGATGCATAGTGGATGCAGACATGACAGAGGGGGTGCTGACTACAGTTGAGCCCAGGTGCAGATAAGACAGGCACTAGGACAGGGACTAGGAACTAGGGTTTATTAGGGAAATGGGGGACTTGTTTTTGAGAGGAAACTAAAGGAGCTTAGTTTGTATGATCTAGCAAAACAAAGACTGAAAGGGGACATGATTGTTTTGTAGAAGTACATCAGTGAAGGTCTTCAAGGAAAATTATTTAAGATAAAAGATTATGTTGTCATCAGAACAAATCTGTATAAACTGGCCATGAACAAACTGGCCATGAACAAAGCCGGAAATCAGAAGAAAGTTAGCGGCTAGTTGAGTATCAAAATTCAGGAACAGCTTTCCAATAGGAATGGTCAGGGCAAAAATCCCAAGTGCATGCAAAAAACCTACACAAGACGGAGTCTGATCAATGTATGTAAGGATTTATATGATATGGAGCCTGTGATAACAAGTAGCTGTAATCAGTGATCTGGTTAGCAAGGATTTAGTTAGGGAGCTTCTGGGGGGGTTGGACGTATTCAAGTCAGCCGGCCCGGATGATCTCCACCCTAGAGTTCTAAAGGAACTGGCCGAGGTCATTGCAAGTCCCCTGGCACAACTTTATGAGCACTTGTGGTGCTCTGGTGAGGTACCAGAGGACTGGAAGAGGGCCAACGTGGTCCCCATCTTCAAAAAAGGCAGGAAGGAGGACCCGGGAAACTATAGGCTGGTTAGTCTCACCTTGATCCTAGGCAAGCTGTTTGAGAAAATTATGCTGGCACACATCCAGGAGGGGCCAGCAGGGGACTACATGCTTAGGGGCAACCAACATGGGTTCATCAGTGGCAGGTCCTGTCAGACCAACCTGGTGGCCTTTTATGATCAGATCACCAGATCATTAGATGCAGGGATAGCAGTGGATATAGTCTTCCTGGACTTCCGGAAGGCTTTTGACACTGTCTCTCACCCTGTTCTCATTAAGAAACTGGGGGGCTGTGGTGTAGACACCCACACAGTCAAATGGGTCACCAACTGGCTGGTGGGCCGCACCCAGAGGGTGGTAGTAGATGGGTCCTTCTCAACCTGGAAGGACGTGGGCAGTGGGGTTCCGCAGGGCTCGGTCCTCGGGCCCACACTGTTCAACATCTTCATCAGCGATTTGGATGAGGGGGTAAAAAGCACCCTGTTCAAATTTGCTGATGACACTAAGATGTGGGGGGACGTGGGCACATTGGAAGGATGCAACAGGCTACAATCAGACCTGGACAGGTTACAAGGGTGGGCGGACGAGAATAGGATGGGTTTCAACATAGACAAGTGCAAGGTGATGCACCTTGGGAGGAACAACCGGCACGATACCTACAGGTTAGGGAACTCCCCTCTTGTCAGCACGGAGGCGGAAAGGGATCTGGGGGTCATCATTGACTCCAAGATGAACATGGGCCAGCAGTGTGGAGAGGCAGTAAGGAAGGCCAACCGCACCTTGGCATGCATCCACAGATGTATCTCGAGCAGGTCCAAGGAGGTGATCCTCCCCTCTATGCGATACTGGTCAGCCCGCAGCTGGAGTATTGCGTCCAGTTCTGGGCACCACACTTCAAGAGGGATGCCAACAGCATGGAGAGGGTCCAGAGGAGGGCCACTCGTATGATCGGGGGACAACAGGGCAGGCCCTATGAGGAGAGGCTGTGGGACCTGAACCTGTTCAGCCTCCAAAAGAGAAGGCTGAGGGGGGGGATCTAGTGTCCTGTTATAAACTAGTCAGGGGGGATCAGCAGGCATTGGGGAAGTCAGTGTTTCCCCGAGCACCGCCAGGAGTGACCAGGAATAACGGTCACAAGCTGGCAGAGGGTAGGTTTAGGTTAGATATCAGGAGGCGCTACTTCACGGTCAGGGCGGCAAGGGTCTGGAACCAGCTTCCAAGAGAAGTGGTGCAGGCTCCTACCCTGGGGGTGTTTAAGAGGAGGTTAGATGAACATCTTGCTGGGGTCGTTTGACCCCAGTATTCTTTCCTGCCATGGCAGGGGGTCGGACTAGATGATCTGCTCAGGTCCCTTCCGACCCTAGAAACTATGAAACTATGAAACTATGTATGAATGAAATTGTCCATCACTACTGTACTCAGTGGTACATGGGAAAAGAATGTAGTAGGTATATTTGTTTTTGTATGTGTCCATTCATGAACTGAATTGACTGGTACCTTTCACATCCAGAAGTGTCCATTGGCTTTAGGACATAGTGGCATGGCGAAGAAACCACTAAGCTAAGAACAGAGCAGTGAGAATATACAAATTAAAACCTAGACTAATTATAGAGATGGAATTCTGCCAAAATCTTCCATTCCACTTCCATTAACCTCTCCCACTGTCCATGAATATGGGCTACTGAAGTCTGCTAGACTTTCTGAGAAGGCATCTAAGAAATCACTTAATGGCCTGCTAGTTGCACTCTGTAGATGTCAGTGCCAGAAGTCCAGACTAAAGTAATTTGATAGAATAAAAAATTATGAGATCATGGAACATGCATGGCTATCCACATGTGTGCAGACAGCTCAGAACTTTATTTGGATGCTTTTTGAGAATGCCAGAGAATAGACTCCTTAAATATGCCAGGTGACCTCTGGGGAAAAAAAGAGGGATGTTGACCCAGATGGACACAAGGGACACAATAGAATAATGACTGAAGCCACATCTTTATAGATCAAGGACTTGGAAAATTAAAGGATAGGAATGGCTAGCATTCATTGACCTCTCTCATATGCAATTGATGTTGCAAGAAGGTGGTTTGGATTGGAATTGCACAGTGATGATTCACAAAGAGCAGAAGACCCTTCACTAAGCAGTGGAGCTAATGTAATAGCCAATTGTGAAAAGTAAATGTAAATGATTGGACTAGTATTGTCACTGACTAGTATTGTTTGCAAATCTGTTCACAGGCGTTAAGAGGTGAGAATTGTTTTTTTGCTTGCATATACTTCATACTGTCTGGCCTTTATTCACTTCATGCAGCTTTCTGATCTGTTATGATTCTTATCTTAATGTCATCTAAATAACATGCTTTCTGCACAGCACAATGCATTTTTTTTAGTTTGTTATAACTGAAACACACTTCTCTCCAGATTTTAGAGGCTCATTTCTGTCCAGACTGAAGTGAACTATATTCAATTGTCAGGCTTTTGTGGAAAAGTATGATTGTGTTCTACTGCAAAAAGCATACTCTTCATTTGGAAGACCACAGGCCAGATCCCCTCACTTTTGTAAACTACAGTAGTTTACTTGGAGTTAGTGGAGCTCTGACAGCGCACCCCAGATGAGGATTAGCCCTAGCTTAGGCTGGGTTGCCCATTCCTTTGCTGTAGACCAAGGGTCAGCAACCCATGGCCTGTGGGCCAGATCTGGATCATGGATATGTGGCTATAGTAGCATTTTGTGGCAAGGGCTTCAGCAGCAGTTGTATTCTCCTGCTGTTACAGGGAAAAGTACTGTCTTCAGGTGCTCAGGAAAAGCAGCAGCAGTGGCTGGTTCCTAGTGCCTGCCTGCCCATCTCTGACCCAAACTGGGTCACTGTACCCCATAGCCCAAAAAAGGTTGCTGACTGCTGCTGTAGACAAGAAAGGTAGCCTGGAGGTAATGGCCTCAGGGCTACTGTGTCCAAACAAGCAGCTGTCACAGGGAAAAAACTGCCTTCTAGGCTGAAAGAACTTGCCCCCCACTTCCCATTCCAAACCTAATTTTCTATAATTTCTATGAACTTCTTGGTGTAAGAGAGGTTACATTTTCTGTGCTAGAGAGCAATTATTTCTGTTCAAAAGCTTTTATCATCTGGTTACAACTTATGCCTCCAGGAAACTCAGGTTTTCCCAGGACATTCTGGTCATTCCATGCTTCAGGCACATAATACAGGCATGTATTGAATGTTGCTGTCACTCATGCACCAGTTTGAGTCTGGTCTTTGTGGTGACATGTAAGATAGCATTAGCTCAGGTTTTTATAGCTGGCAGTTGAAACCAGAGTTTGAATCTATGCTTTCAAGAATCCACTGTTTAAAAGCACAGAGGAGTAATATTTTCAAAGTGAAAGAGGATTGATTGATTCATTGCTCATTCACCTAAATCAGAGATAAAGAAATGTGTTTTCTTGACATCCCAATCACACCTGCTACTATTCCTATCAGTACTAGAATAGTTTAGAAATTGTTCTTAGGAAGAGATGTATTCCACCTGACTTCTATAAATTCCATCTTTCATACCCATTTTAATAATATTTGAACAATCTTCAATGTACCTCTTGTCACATCACGTTTGTCAAGTCAGGAATCACTGTATCTGTAGTTTACAGATGAGAAAGAGGTACAGAAAGACTCAAGGCCAGCTTTTCAAAGGCATTTAAGCACCTAAGGATGTAGATTGGCACCATAATGCAATTTTTGAAAGTACATGAACAGCTTATTTCTCGAAGGCCAAATTGGTCATTTAGGTGTTGCCACTTAGGTTTTGTAGTGCCTAAAATCTAGGCGCCAGGCCCCAGGAAAGCAGAATTAGACAGAATCGAGCATCTCTGTTCCATATACAGGATATGGAGAGAGTTAGGTTCTTCCAAAAGGCCATTCAGAGTACCTGGACCTAGCTGCTAGGAAATACCAATGGCAAGCATGAATCCATGAGTGGATCTATGACTGTGGTGACCATCTTCAGCTGTGGATGCAGCCATTTACTGTGATCCAGCACAGCTTCTACCAGAGCTCTGTGCATGCTGTGAGCTCTCTGTGCTCTGAGCAGCAGCCTACCTGGAGTTTGTGTTTTCAAACAGCTCTGGAGTCTGTAGTTTCTCTTGTCTTGCCTCCCTCATTCAGTTCATCATCAGGCAAAGAGAGGGGATGAGTGGTTGTGGCACACAGCCCCTGGGCTCTGTCAAAGCTACAGCTCCAGAGCCATGGGAAAGCAGGGACTCCAGCTAGAGACTACGGCAATAAGCTGGTGAACTCAAAGAGCTCACGGCACCTGCAAAGTGCCTATGGGAGCCCCGATGACATGCTGGTGACCTCAGAGAGCTCACTACACATGCACCACAGACAAAAGAGGTGTGGCTGCACCCCTCCTCACCATGATATTGGATTTGCCCATGGAAGTGTCTGTGTTTTGTAGAAGGTCCAGTTTCAGATTCATTACATATTATCCTAGAACTGTTTTTTAACTCTATTCTTAGTACTAGGTTGTTTACTAGTCTATATACGCATATGGTCTCAGGCCAAATGTTTTCCTATAGTTTCTTCTTTGCTGCCTTGCGAGAAGGATATAATTTAAAAAAATCAGTTCTCTGATAGCATAAAAATACAACATATTTAGCAGAAATTCAGATTAATGTTTAAAGGAGTTTTATGTCACACGAGGAACTGTTATATAGACAGGTCCCAAGTGTTCCTCTCTATTGACAGTGGTTGATCTATTATGCTATGTGTTCTTTATGATTATGTCCCATGCATTCACAGATTAGTATTAATCTTTATATATCAATAAGGATAAGGATGTTCCAGTATTTAAGCAAAATTGCAAAAATTAGAACTCTGGTTGCAAAACTCCCAGCATATTTATGCTTACTTGGTGCCAAAGCAAAACACTTGGTATTGTGAGTAAAAGTAGACCAGAAAAAAAAACCTGTATGGATGATCCCTTTTATGCCCAGCAAGAATGAACTAGAATGAACTTTGTATGATACCTTAGCTAATACAAGATGCTTTTGTCCTTATGCTTGTTGAATTTTTGGAATCCTTTATTCAATGTTAGATACAAAACTGGTCTGATGATTTATTAATAATCTTACTGATTAATTGGTTGAGCATACTACAGATAGGGAGGCATTAGTTAGGCATGTTGATCTTGTTCTGTGTAAAGACTCCAGAACTTCAACAGACCAAGGATTATAACTATACACTTTGTCACTGACTAATTATGTTTTTGATAACTAATAAATTAACTGGGCTTCATCACTTTTCTCGCCTGCCACATCTTTGGTGTTATTATTGGGGAGACAGTTCCCTGTCAGGGGCCCGGAGGAGTCTCGACCCTGTGGGTTTCTTCATGGGGCTCCAAACCTCCCCTTTATCCCACCCTTACCATGTCCTCAGCCTGGGTAGATGCTGCTCCTCTCAGGTCTTCCCACACTGCCCACTTTGAAAAGATCGGATCTTCCTAGCTGTCAGTCTTCAGGGGTCCATCCCTCATCTTCAGGTTGGCTTCCCCTCTCCTGAGAAACTAAACCTGCCCCATCAGGGGCCAAACTGTAACTGAAGAAACTCAACTGAAAATGACCAGCTTCTGCCAGCAGGCTCCTGAGATTCCCTCTCTCTGGGCCCTCAGTCCCTTAGGGGAGACTCATCCATCCCCTTTATCTTAGTAGACATGGAGACAGGCAACCTTCCTGCGTCCAGCCTCTGCCAGCTCTTCTGGCATCACCTCCCTGGGGCCTGGCTGACCTGTGGTCCAGTGGTTCTGGTCCCTCCAGCTGTCCTTGTGTACTTCGCCCTCCTGGGGGCTCATGATTCCCTGTGCTCTGCCCACTGCAAGGCTGTCTGGGGATGCCTGCGGGCTTGAGAAGTCATCCCCAGCCACGACGTCTGAGCTCCTCCTGGTCAGAGCCCCTTTGGTTCCCGGCAGTGTCCCTTGAGGTTGCTGCCTCTCAGTGTGGCTCCCTTGCCCTCATCAGCCCCCAAGGCTGCCCTCTGCCTTACCCATCTGGGTCCTCCAGCAGGTGCCCAGTTCCTTCTTGTGGCTGCTGGAGTTGGAGCCTACCAGCTCTGCAGCTGGCATCTCCCAGCTGGCATTCTGCTTCTTGCTCCTCGGCACCCCCTCAGCTGGATCCCTGGTTGCCTTTTGAGCAGCCTGCATTGCTCGGGAGCCATGCCCCCAGTTCTCACCGATACACAGGTTCAGACAGCTGCAAAAATGCTGAACCTGTGTCTGTGTCAGCATAGATTTCAGGTCTCTTCCCAGCTGCCACCTGTCTCTGTTCCTGCTGTAAGTGTCAGGCACACTGATCAGGGTCTGGACCACACTGAGGGGTGCTCCTGCCTCCCCTCTCACAACCCACATTGGCCTCATCTTATAATCGCATGTAAGGAAACCTCACTAAATACATTGTCTATCATTGAACTGCTGCCAAAGCAGCATGTGCTCGGCAATGGAAACCAACTAAGAAGCTGGTTAAATGCAGCCAATACTAAGCAGGACTATAGAACACATGGCCCACATTGGGCAAACATGCTGATGGGAATTTGTGTGTGTGTGTGTGTGTGTGTGTGTGTTCCCCTAAAAAAACCCAAAACAGGCAGTTTCTCTCCCAGGAGGGTACTGGCATTGGGCCTAGAGGTATTATGATACCAGACCAGCACTGGGAGGGCCAGAGCCAGTACCAACGCCCTCCCCTTGGTGCCAGAAATGTTTGATCTTAGCCCAAAGACCCAGATGCGGATGGGAACCTACCCCACTTTTTTTTTGGTTTCCCAAAAATATTTATATATATAGTCAAGTGCACCACAACATTCATAAGACAGGTTGGTAGAGGTATAGCAAGATGTGTGTGTGTGTGTGTATGTGCGCATGCGTGCACGCGTTCGTCATTCTCCCCTTGTACTCGGCCTTGGTGAGACCGCAGCTGGAGTACTGCGTCCAGTTTTGGGCTCTGCAATTCAAAAGGATGTGGAGAAGCTTGAGAGAGTCCAGAGAAGAGCTGTGTGAATGATCAGAGATTAGGAAAACAGACCTTATGATGACAGGCTGAGAGCCATGGGGCTCTTTAGCCTGGAAAGTGCAGGCTCAGGGGTGATCTGATGGCCACCTATAAGTTAATCAGGGGTGTTCATCAGGATCTGAGGTAATGTCTGTTCACCAGAGCGCCCCAAATGATGACAAGGTCGAACGGTCACAAACTCCTCCAGGACCGTTTCAGGCTGGACATAAGGAAGAACTTCTTTACTGTTCGAGCCCCCAAGGCCTGGAATAGACTGCTGCCAGAGGTGGTTCAAGCACCTACTTTGAACGCCTTCAAGAGAAATTTGGATGCTTATCTTGCTGGGATCCTATGGCCCTGCTGACTTCCTGCCCCTGGGGCAGGGTGCTGGACTCAAAGATCTTCTGAGGTCCCTTCCAACCGTAATGTCTATGAAATCTATGAAATTTTTCCTTTGCCCAATCTGCTATTCTGCTTTCAGCTCCCTCCATGCTCCCTTCCTGACTTGCTACTCTGCTTTCTGCTCCCTTTCCTGTACTCCCTGCTTTGCTGCCGCTGAGCTGCCTGTCCCTTCCCCATTCTGCCACATTACACAGAGGCCTCACATGCCACTTGTGGCACATGTGCTGCCAGTTGGCCACTTATTAATGTACAAATATCCTGATTTGCTTATATTAGAAAGATAGAAAGGGGTGTGATACTTTGCAGTGTGAATGCCACATAAAACAGATAGCTACTCAGAATATGTTTTAAGTATGGGGGAAGTGTGACAAAGGGCATTTGGGCCCAAAAGCTTGCAAATAAAGATTATTTTTTTAATTTATTTTTCAACTATCTAGTTGGTCTAATAAAAGATATCATCTCTACCCTAAGAGTTTTGGCTGGCAAAAAACATGAAAGGGGACCACAAGCAGTTCACCCACAATCTCTCTGTTGTGCTCTCTCTCAGCCTGGCACATATGATTAGTGTGGCCCTGCCCTTCATGAGGTGACCCTTGACAAGGTTGCCCTGTGCCGTATCTGCATATATATTTTTGGAGGATCCCAGAACTTGTGACAAGAGCACCCAGTTCTAGTCATTAGTGGGGCTAATTAGCACATGAATACTTTGTTGGGGGGGTATCTGGAGTACACACACATACTGAGCAGTGCTGAGCTATGAGGTCACCCCCCAGGCTTGAAATCATGTTGACTCTGCTGGGGTCCAGCCCAATGAACTTCGTGGTAAACCATGAGTCTTTGGCTTTGGACTAATGTCATGCATAGTTTGTACTTCATATAGGTAGGTGTTAAAGTGCTGCTCAGAATTGTTTATGGTGTACTTGTGCTAAAACTTGCAGCAGTTTAAAAAAGGTAACATGCATCAATTTTGGATGAACTAAATGTATGGGTACTGTATGCAAATTGTTTTGGTTATTGCTAATTTCAGATTATTGTTTTCAGTTTTGCTTCTCACTTCCATGTGCTCAGGAAGAGTAGGGTCTGAGAGTAAGGGGAGGGGGAAGGAGCTGCCAGGGGAAAAAGTTGGGGGGCAGCAAAGACCAAAGTGATTACCTGACTCCCCAAATTTATTTTCCCTGTTATAGCAGTGGGAGGGGGACAATTCAAAGCAAATCTCCAATAATTAGATTCTGTACCTGGAAAATTATAATTTATAAATTTTCCTATATAGAATCTAATTACTAGGGGGTTGTCTTCTAACCAGGTCATCTTCTGTTCAAGTAAAAATGGTATGTTACTCATCTGCTGTCTCCTGCATATGGTCCTAACTTCATCACTGCCAGATGTTCATAATTTGATGTCCTGTCAGTGTGCAGCCATGGGTAAAATGTTTTCTGTATTAACACTTGTGCACATAAATGGCGGTATTTACATACACAAACCATATTTCAGTACACAGATAGAATTTAGGTGTTACTTATAATGGTACACACAGATACTGCTGCACGGTATATTACAAGCTTCCATAATTGACTCTGCAATCGTGTGCGCATTGCAGTTGCAAGCCAGTTTGAGCCTATATCAATGCATCAAAACTGTAGCATAAAGAAATTAGTTCTTGTTCTCTTTGTTCCATATTACATATGTGGGCATGATTTGTCTCCAGTCATAAACTCCCACCCTCTTTCCATCCAAACACTCTTGCCTTCTGTTTCTCCGTGCTCATGATACAGTTAACATGGTTTAAGTATGAACACATGTCTGTGCACACATGAACACATACTGCTCTCTAGCGTTTGGCCCTATACCTATTTGCATTATAATTTTAGCTATTAAGTTTTATCATGGAAGCAGTTTGTTGTTTGCTGAATTATCCAGACTTGGCAGTATTTGGTGCTGAAACAGTTACATTGGATTTGTCTAATATTGTTCAGTACAATTATGGTGGTTTTCATATTCATGTCTCTCTTTTGTAATTACATGATTCTGTACTTCTTTCATCCTTAGAAGCATTTCTTGCAGCATGGGATTTTGGTGGTGGGATGATCCTTTGAACAACAAGCTAAGTGATTTTTTTTCCTAAGAGACTATATTGAATAAAAATGAAATTTCAAAAGATGTAAGCTAAATAGGCTAGGATTTTTTTATATCTGTAGCTGTTGAATAATGCTTTCCCCACTCTGATGGCTGTCATTATGCTGAAGTACAGTTTCCTGATGATGTGGGAATACAAATCACTATTGAAATGTTGATAAAAACAGGAAACTCTAAAAGTTGTTTACAACGTAAATTCTACTCTTTGGGGTTTTAAAAAGTTTAATTAACCACTTTCATTTGTCTTAGAAAAGTACGATTTTGAAAATACTTTTAACTCAAATAGCAAACCACTTGCCCTTTTTCCTTGTCTATGTTAGGGTATCAAGATGATAATTTTTCACATAATAATTTATTCTCGTTATTATATTTAAATTAAACAGTTTATCTCAGGGATTTATTTGTCCCTGTAACTAGATGCAGTGACTAAAATATCTTCTGTATTGTCTGTTGGATCCATCCCACAGTCTCTCTGAATTAATTTCTCATCAAATCTCATAAAGTGTCAGTTTCCTGACTGATCACCATCTTGTGGTAACAGGAAACTTTTCTGATATTTGTATTTAAGACCCTACATTTCCTTCTCAGGCTATTGTTTCTGATTTCCTGCTGCTGCTTCTAACTGAATTGCATCCTGATGCTTCTGTACCATACCCTGTCAATTTAAACCTCAGGAAGACTGCAGAAATTTGTATCTAAAACCAATTATTGTGAGAGTGTTCAGCCATTTCCAAGCCTGTGCTTGATTTTACAGACTTCCGTTCACATCACTGGACTTTGGTCTAGCCCATATTAACATGAGCTATGATAGTATCAGACAAGAAAATCAACAGTGACTATACAGCCTACAAGTACATTCTTCAAACTTCAAGAATTTATACTTCAGAATTTATGCTTATGCCTGGCAAGATAATGAGTAACATTTTAACAGATTAGGGTTCTGGATTATTATCAGGTAAATAAATACAGTATATGATTACAAATACTTTGATATAATTCATGTGAAGCAAAGTAAAGCAACAGACAGATCACAGATTAATATTTTCCATAACATTTCTGATGTAGGATCTCCTACCGAGATAAATTATGGGAGGATCTTATGTTTACCAGTGACCAAAAAGAGCAAATATAAACATAATTAGATGTTGGCTAAATGACAAGGAAGTGCTGGAATTGTGAACAAGACAAAAACATTATATGAATAGAATGTATTTATTCAGGCCTAAATAAATACGCAGGGCATGTCCAGACGAGCGTGGCTGTGCAGTATGTGGAGCTGTAAACACATCTGCCGTGCTACATACTGCACAGGCAGCTGTTCTCCATGCTGAAAGGTCATGCTGCCCATGCGTGCATTGCTCCAGGGTTTTTTTCCACAGGTTTTTTGACCTCTGGATATCCAGGGGTCAAAAAAACCTGCAGAAAAAAACCTGGAACAGCACACACACAGGCAGTGCACACCGCTGAAAAGCGGAGCTGGGCTGCAGCTGCCAGCCAAGCTCCGCCTGGCAGGATTACCACTGCCACATCCCCAGGATGCCCCCAGACTCCCAGGTAAGGCTTCTGGAGCCAGCTTCCTCCAGAGCTCCTAGGGTAACTAGTTGAGACCAAAACGCATGTGGCATGAGCATTCCCCATGGACAAGTAGCTGCCACTGCTGCTACTTGTCCCCAGGGAACCAAACATCCACGCTCTTCTGGATCTGGCTACAGTTAACCAGAATAACAATCACAACAGCAAAAACATCAATAAAAGAAGCTGTGATTTGAATCTGTGGACTGATTCTCTGAAATGTTCCATGGGCCAAATCCTAGTCCACCTATTAGGTCAGGGGTGGGCAAAATACGGCCCACAGGCCAGATCTCTCTAGCCCAACAGCAAGGCCTGCCCTTCCTCACCCCATCCCCAGCCTCCCAAACCCCTACCCCAACCAGCTGGAAGCCTCTGCCTAGCAGAGGCTTTTGGCCTGGGACCATGGAGCTATTCCTGCTTCCTTATACTGGAGCGGGAAACTCAGATAAGAGTGGGGAGGAGGGAGAAGCAAGGGAGGACCATGTACCATTGCCCAGTCCTCAGGGACAAGCCAGCTTCCGCTGAGTCCTGCAGTCACAGTCATATAGCTAGGAGCTGCGTGGTGCTGGAGCAGCCAGTAGGGGGCAGGAAATCAGGGAAATGGCAGCTACAGGCAGGGTAGAGCAAGCCTGTGTGCAGCAACAGTGGGCAGGAGTGCAGGGCCTGCTCTAGTGTCATGGGGACAGTGCCGGTGGGGCCCAGAGTGGCGCGGAAGAAGCGCAGGGCCAGGCCAACAGGGGTCCGTAGAGCTGGGCCAGGCTGCACCAGCAGGGAGAGAGGGGAGCCAGCCCAGCTCCATAGAGCCCCTGCCAGCCCAGACCCTGTGCTCCTGCTGCCCTGCTCTGGCCCAGGACACTGGCACAGGCCCAGGCCCTGCACTCCTGCTCAGTTGTCGCTGTGCTCCCGCCTGCCTGCTTGCTTTCACTCCCCCTGCCTGTGGCCACTTTCGCTGCTTCCCTGCCAGCCCACCAGCTGTTCTGGCACCACGTGGCTCCCGGCTGTATCACTGGACTGAGGGAGCATGGGGCCCACACCAGTACTCTGGGGCCAGAAGCAGGAGCAGGGGGCATGTGTGTGTTGCATGCATGTGGGCAATGAGGCAGGGAGGAAGAGGGAAAGAGAGAGAGAGCAATGAGGGAGAGACAGTGTGTGTGTGTGTGTGTGTGTGTGTGTGTGTGCGTTCATACAGTGAGTCCTACATGCACACCTCAACATACACATATACCCACAGCCCCATTGAACTGCCATACATACAGACCCCCACACCCCTTCACACACCCCAGCCACCCTTCCCCTGTGCACACCCCCCACAAACCCTATACATACCCACACCCCACATTTCCACACACACATCCACATGCCCCCACCCCCACACCCACACATCTATCCACCTCCCACAAACCCCACACAGACACACCCAGATCTTCCCACATACCCACAACCCCCCACAAACCTATACCCACCCTCCACCTCCACACAATATACAACTGTAAGACTTCATTTTAGGCTCTTGTGCAATCCCCTCTATGTACACTGTATAAGCACATGTAAATCAAGACAAAAATATTTTTTGAAATCAAATTAATGAATGTTGTAGATGCTTGATTTTTAGAATATAATTTGGTATTTTTCTGGTTCCCAGGTGGCAAAACACCTTGCTGAAAGGAGTACTTCTGGTAGCAAGGGGAGGGACTCGTGGTGGCAAAGGTTGGGAGTTAGGGGGCGGGACTTCCGGTCACAAGATAGTGACCAGGGGCAGGGCACCTGTCAAGGTGAGGGGCTACCCATGCAGCCCTCCACAGCTTGCCAAAACTCGGTAAGCAGCCTTCCAGCCAAAATAATTGCCCAACCCTGTATTAAGTGCCCAAATGCAATCCTCTTCCACCTTTAACACATCTACTTTTGTAATGTACCATCATGTTAGTCTTAAGATTATGCAGTAATTGTGTAGGTAATAAAGAACGTTCCCCCTGTTTGTTTGTTAACTAGCTTTAACCTTTCCCTTTCCAAGAGAGGCTCAGGGCATCTTACAAAAGAGAGCAAAATAACTTGGACAAAAGGAGAACAAGCAAACATTGCTGGGCCCTTCCATAAACAAGACAGAAAAGTAGCCCCTACGCTGATTGTCTTCTAAAGAACTTTGATATTTGCTATCTTACTGCACATTCAGCAGTCTTCTTCCTTCGTATTCCCCTGAAGGAGCAGGTAGAAGGTAGTGCCATGCCTCCAGTCCCACATTCCAACTAATCAAACTGGCTGGGTATACGGGAGATATTAAGCTGTACCTCGTAACAGGATATGATAGGGGGCATATTATTTCTATGCAGTAAGGAGCTCAAGGAAGATTTGTCTCTTGATGCAAGATGGGTTCTGATACCTTTCCTGGGGCAGTGCTGTTACACAGTATATGGTACCAAATTAGCATGATCAAGTATTTATCATTTCCTGAATAATTATTTTATAAATTGGGAGGGGGGCATACAATTAAGTAAGCTCTATTTCTGTGATGTTAGAAGTGGGCTATTTTAGAGTTGCTCTTAGGTTGAGGGGAGGTAATATTTTGACAGTACAGTTTTATTTCATTCATCCTTTTAATAAATGAAGGAAAATGGAATATTGTTTTCTCTATCTTTTAAAAAGACAGAATCTCTTAAAATAAATCACAAAATTTACCTTTTGTATTAGAAGATTTTTAGAAGCGTAGAAAATTTTATCTTAAAAGTTTAATTTATTTGCAATTTCTGTTTAAATAAAAGTATAATTGAAGCTGGTTTTAAATTCCAGATTATATGTTTGCAAAAGAATATGGCCAGGTGCTTGGAGAAAGAGCATCTTGGGCAGATTCCTGAATGTGCAAATGAGCATTAGATAACAAAATAGTTGTTTACATGTAAAAAGAATCCCAGTTTTCAGAAGTGATTGTAGAAAGAATTGCTTTAATATATAGGAAAAAAGCCCTTATTCTTTTTGCTCTACTCTCCAAAGAGGAGAACAAAGTATATAATTCTTTCCTAAATGAGTAAGGATTCAGAAAACTGCACTATATATTTTATGTAAATTATAAAATAGACATATAAACTTTTTTAAATCTCCAAATATTCTACTATCTGTAGTAGAACACGCATACATTTTATTGTGTTCTGTACTGTTTTGACATAGTGTTTTCAAAACCTATAGGCAATTTGCTAATTTTTCTCAAGGCTGTTTTTCTTCACTACAGTAAATGTAACAGCTTGTTAAACCCTTTGGCAACTGGACAGGAAATTTGCAGAGTTCCCTCTACAAAGCACTCAAAAACATTTTGCACTCATGCATGAACCCAACCATCAGGAATTTTAACTTCCAAAATTAAGGGGTTTTCTACACAAGGAAATATACTGCAATGAATATACTGGTAAAATTATGTGTACTAAAATATGTTTCATATGTTCATATGTTACCGATGAAATCATCATATGCCAAACGAAAAAAAATCAGTCTCTAGTCTCACTCCAAAATAAGAATATCTAGTAAAAGGTTATAGTGATATTATCATTGAAGTGCAAATTAACTTTTGTAGTTAAGCCAGTAAATTCCTATGACAAAATGCACTCTTAGAAGTTACCAAAAGATGGGGAGCTAAAAAGATGTACTCATTTACATTTCTAAAAATTGCATCTGTGTTCTCAGTGGGATATGTATTACACTCATGCTCTATATCTACAGTGTACATAATCATGAAAAAAACTGGTGTGCCTCAGTTACAGCTTAAAAAGCTCAAGGGTTCTTAGTATTATGATTTTACTTGCTTTCTATCTATATTAAGATAGTGCCTAGGAGCTCTAATTATGGATCAAAGCTCCACTGCGGTAGGTGTTATATCAACACAGAAAAATAGATGGTCCATGCCCCAAAAATGTTAGATAAAATGTAAAGGTGAGTGGGTTGGTACGTATTCAACATCATCTGTTATCTAAACTTAAATAATGTACTTGGATTTAAATATCTGTTTATTAAAAGGTAGATGTATAATTGTTTGTTCTCCATTTCTGGCAAGTCAGATCATCAAGGCTAGGTATTGACATTACACTTTTACTGGTATAAGTGCAGGGAAACTGGTCTAAACCCATAACAGTACAGAAGTTTGGTACACAGGCTGATTTAAAAAAGGCAGAACCTAGTCAAAGATAGACCTGGATCGATGTGCATTCAAACTTAATTGATTTAGGCTAGACTGGTGCATCAAACTTCTGTACCAGATCCCCTGTTGATTCAATTTAAGTCACTGTCCGCCAGCTTCCCAGGCGCCTTTGTGGCTTCCCACTAGCCCCCTCTCACAGGGAGCTGTGCTAGCACTCACTGTGCCCTCAGCTGCTTTGGCTGAGTGCCTAGGCAGCCCTGCCCCTGGGCTTTCACAGAATGAGATGCCTGTGGCTGACATTAAGGGGAAAGGGTGCTCAGCCATACCCTGCAGGCCAGTCAGGCCATCTGGGGCTGAGCCTACTTGCAAGAGCCATGGGGACCCTGGCTGGGTGCGCAGGAGCCCACCCAGGCACCCCCATGCCTCTGTGAGTGGGTACAACCCCAGGGAGCATGACTGAGGTGCAGGGGATGGGTGAGCATGGTTGCCTTAGCTGCCTGCCTACAGTTGACAGATGCCTATGACTGATGATGATGGAGGGTGGAGGGGGAGGGGTTCTCAGCCATTCCTAGCAGCCAGGCATGGGTGACCTGGCTGCTTGGCTCTGGCAGCCCCAGGGAGCCTGCTAGGAGGTGTGCAGGAGCACTCCCAGCCTGCTGTCCTGAGATCCTAGCGGCTTCTTCACGACATAGCGGACATCAGATAGTCCCAACCTGCTAGCCTTGACCATTGCAGGTAGCCTGCCTGCCCTTCCAACTAAAGGGCAAAGTGTGTTCTGTTCACTCCCAAACTAATATACGCTGCTTACAGAAAGCCGAGTAAGTTTGATTGATTCTGCCTCAGGCTTTTTGAACATCTCTACGTAGCTGAGAGTTCACAATCATTCAGAACCATAGAAAAAGTGGATCTGGAAGGGACCTTTAGAGATCATTTAGTCTATCCCTGTCCCACCATTCCCCAGCCCTCAAAGCAAAATTATTCCTGTCTAAATCATTCCGGATAAGTGTTTGTATCACCTGTTCACAAAAACTTCCAAGAACAAAGTTTACACAACCTTTCTAGGTAGCCTGTTTCAAGGCTTTATTGCCCCTATAGTTAGAAAGTTTTTCAGCCTAAATTTCTCTTGTTACAGTTTAAGACCTTTACTTCTTGTCCTGTCTCTTCTGGCCACGAAGACTTTTCAATCACCCTCCTCTTCATAATCACCCTTCAGGTATTTGAAGAATGTTATCAATTTACACCCTCACTCTTCTCTCTCTTGCATTTCTTCCAACCTTTTCTCAACAGTCATGTTTCCTAGACCTCTCATCATTTTTGCTGCTCTCTGCTGGACTCTTTCCAATTTGTCTACCTGTTCCTTTAAGTGTGGTGCTCAAAATTGGACACAGTACTAAACACACCGGAGGAATTACTTCCTCAAGCTTGCTGGTGATACTCTTGTTAATACAAACCAGTAAACTATTGGCTTTTTCTATAAGACAGTCACTCTGTTGATCCATATTTAGCTTGCAGTCCACTATAAACCCTGGGTCGTTTTCTGCAATACTGCAGCCTAGCCAGCCATCCACTAATTTGTATTTGTTTATTCTATTGTTCCATCCCAAATGCAGGAGTTTGCATTCTTCTTTATTTAATTTAATTCCACTAATTTCAGACCATTTCTCCAGTTTATCAAGGTTATTCTGAATCCTAATCCTATTTTCCACTTATCTTGGTGTAAATTTGCTAACTGTACTCAATCCGATCCTTCTTCCAATTATTAAGGAAGATATTAAACAAGACAGACCCCTGATTGATACCACCTCCCAGTTGGGCATCAAGTCATTGATGACTTCTCTTTAAGCATGATGAACCAACCAGTTATGTATTCACTTTACAGTGAATAATAGCTGGTGTCTCCAGTACTCTTCCTTATTGCTGCTCTGTCTGTAATCAGATACTCCCATCTAAGCATAATGTTCAGAATGTGGCTGTGGATATCCACTTTTGAGTAAATAAGTGTACTGGAAAGTTAGTAACCCTCCAATCACAATTAAAGCTTAGTTCAATTCCATTCTCTATTAAAATAAATTAAAGCTTTTGTATTCATTGAAAATGTTTTCTTAAGTAATTACTTTCTTTGGATTTTGAAAAAAATACATCCCAGGAAACTAAAACTTTGCTAATACTACTATCTAGGAAGTCAACAGCATGGGTCTGTGACCCAAGCACTTAGCCTTGCAGAATTATTTCTGGTGTGGAAAGAAATAGTTAATACATCGGGCATATTCTTTTGTGCAATCTTGTTTATTGACAGCAATATATACACATTTCTGTTTCCCAAAACAATATAGAACCAAACAGCAGGCAGTCAGCTAGCTCACAATTTCCAAGCCTGCCTATCCAGGCAGTTTTGTATAATAAGGAGCTCTGTCTTTCTGTTTCTACTGAAGGCGGTGCTCACAGCTGCTTCCGTTGAGGTTTGTTTTGCTTTTGGTTTTGGTCCCCTCACACACAGAATTAACCAATCTCCTGTTCTTCACATCTGCAATCAAGGTAGCCCTAGGTCTGTACAATGCAAGTTAGCTTCTGACAAATGATCTATTGTTGTAGATGGTGGATTCCTTTTCCAGGTGTATCACTCCATAAAGTAGCTTAATTGTTCCTGTGTATCATCTGAAAGATTGTTTAGCAGTCACCTGGTCTGTGATTGTATGTTGATCAAAGAACTGCCATTAACACCTTTCAAGGTATACTAACTGAACAGGTTGGAAACAGTCCAGCACAGGAAAGCAAAAATGATTAGGGACCTGGGAGACAAGTAGTATGAGGAACGGCTGTAACAACTAGACCTATTTAGCCTGGAGAAGAGAAGACAGGGGATTTGATAATGGTCTTGAAATACCTGAAAGCTGATTAGAGAGGACCGAGATGGGCTTTTCTCTGTGACTGTAGGGGACAGGACTAGGAACAATGGACTCAAGCTGCAGCACGGGAAATTTAAACTGGAGGTTAGGAGGAACTTTCTCACTATGAGAGTGGTCAGGCATTGAAACAGGTTACCTAGAAGAGTTGTGGAATCTCCATCCTTGAAATCTTAAAAAGCAAGTTAGACACTTAGCTGGGATGGTTTAGTCAGAGCTGATTCTGCCTTGAGCAGGGGGCTGTACTAGATCAGTGCTTTTCAACCAGTGTGCCATGAGAGAGAGCTCCTTGGTGTGCCACAAGAATTTTGGAACAATGAGAAGGAAGTTCTCCAACCACCTAGCACTAACTAATAAGCAACGTCAATGAGACAGTCACAGAAGACTCACGCATGTGGTGGCTGTGGGGGAGAGAGAGAACCAGCTGAGCAGAAGGAAATTAATCTACTGCGCATGTGTTAACTGTGGGGGATGTGCAGTTCATGAGTCTCTGGACAGCTGTGCTGCAGAATTTTGCTGCAGCAATAAGCAACAATAAGCTCATAAATATGGGGCTGGGGAATGCCTTATCAGGTGTGCCATGGAAAATTTTTATTAATGTAAGTGTGCCTTGAGCTGGACAAGGTTGGGAAACACTGCAGTAGATGACCTTATGAGGTCCAATCCAGCCCTACCTTCCTATGAGCCTATTGCATATGCCTGCATAATGACAGCTGTATCAACTTCTTTTAGGTTAAGTTTACAGAAAATGACAAATTTATATTTTAAAAATGTAGCTTCAGAGTCACAGTTGTCAAAATGATTGGCATCCTCTGTGTCCAAACATCTGTAGAATATGCATTTCAAAGCAATATCTGACCTGACGAATGGAATACAAGTGATACAACTCTTAAAAAGTTCAGAATACCATCTCCTTTGTATGCAAATGTATGCATAAAATGTCAAGACAGATATAGCAATTGTTCTTACTGATTTAACAGGTTTTTATAATTGACAGACATTCTGTATCCTGTGAGAAGTCATGCTCTGAAATTAGATATGGAACAATAATTAAGTGGGTTCTTATTATAGGTATTGTTAATCATACTTACTGTGAATGGTTTTACAGCTTGCCTAAAGCCCAGGTAAGGGATGGGAGCTCAATAAATACAAACACCATTTTAGTATATATAATCTTGTATACAAATGAGAGCAATAAACCAGCTCATTGAGTTCTGTTCATTAATGAGAAATCTAGTGTTTGTTCAATATCTGATGTGACCTTGTTAATGTTCCTTTGAAGTAATATAATCTCCCTTCTCTAAGTAAGAACAGCTCCTTTTGGATGGTGAAGAACCAATAGCATTCTCAGTTTTTTAACAAAGGGCTCCTTTAATAATCACCCCTACCCCCTTTGTTCATAATAAATCCAGCTTGTTAAGAGAAAGTGTTTGCAGAGAGAGGGGGGATGAAGTAGTGGAGAAACTCTTTAGTTTTTGCTGATGTAAATAAAAATAGCTCCTTATTATCGAAGGTTATGTGGAGGGAGAACCACCTGCTATGTTTACATTAGGCTGTATTTTGCAGGAAGCATTTATGTTTTTGTTCCTTTAAATCTTCATTACATTTGTTGTTACATGCATATTGTGCAACAGGCATCATTTATAGTGAGGGCCTTGGAGTATCCACACTCATGGTAAGTTCCAGGAGTTGAGGACACCATGTAATTGTAACGTCATCATTTTGTTTGTATGCATTCTGCTCTGTTTTTAAGTTAATTATTCAATTATTTTCATTAGTTCTTTTTGATTATAATATGTACAACTGTTTGAAGTCCAAAAGGTGAATTGGACATACAGGAGCTCATTTTCCATACATATGCATGACTATAGCATTCCTTTGATTCAGAAGTGCTTTGTCACAAACATTTTCCCTCAGTTGGTATAAGCTGTCTGTAAGATTCCTTTGATACCCAGGGAAAGTGAAGGTTAACATACACAGAAGAGTCTGGTAATGTTGTCATCATGTCAGGAATAATAAGGAAACGAGGATACAGTATCTGTTATTACCTTTAATGCAGGAAATGGAATGAGTGCTAATGAACAGGCTACAACACTGCAGATATATTGTTCTGAAGTACAGCTGGTGTCCAGTAAAGCATGCATACAAGATCATATCGCTCAGCTGTTAACCTATTAAATATAATTTTACCAGGCTGAGCCATCCTTCTCCCTTTTCAAAGGAACTAATTACAACATTTGCAACATGAAACATTTAGGTTTCATATCAGGGGTGTACTTGGTAGCTGTGTTGGTCTAAGACAAAAAGACATAAGAAAAACTAGAACTCTTGGTTCCAAAATGATACCTTTTATTAGACCAGCTGGAATATGGCAAGAAAATTATCCTTTTCTGCAAGCTTTAGGGATCAAAGTCCCTTCGTCAGGCTCTGGGGAAAGTGCAGATGGTACAAGATGGTAAAAAAGTCCCCACAGGTAGGAAATAAACTTTATTTTTGCACAGGGGGAGATGGAGATGGAAGGCTGTCCTTCTGGGTCCATGAGAGTGTCTTTGTGAGCTGTGTTGAGTAGCTCTTTGATGTGTTGATCAGGTAGAATTCCTTCCCTGGAAGTGTTAGTTGGCCGGCAAGGAGGTAAAAAAAACTTCCGTGTTGTTCTGCAATGAAGTTTAAAATCCAAAATCGGCTAAAATTTGACATCTTCCATGTTTCAGGGATGTACTTGATAGCCGTGTTGGTCTGAGACAAAAAGACATACAAAAAACTAGAACTCTTGATTCCAAAATGATACCTTTTATTAGAACAACTTGCAGAAAAGGACAATTTTCTTGCCATTTTCCAGTTGGTCTAATAAAAAGTATCATTTTGGAACCAAAAGTTCTAGTTTTTTGTATGTATTTTAGGTTTCATATTAAATTCTTCAGTACTGAAAATATAAAATGCCAGTTACTATTATTGTTGATCCACATCCTGAAGTTGGTACTTACTAAGCTAAAAAGTACCACTGACATCAAGAACTAAGAACTAAGTAATGGCTTGTTGCTTTTCTTCCTGAGGGAACTGGATAATTTGTCTGCATCTTTAACACATTATTGACATCTGAAAGTATTGTGTGTGGGAGGCACTGGTTCAGTCTAATACCCAGTTCTGTTTATGTGATCAAATAATGTTTGGAGTGCTGTTTGAAGCCATTCCTTCTGTCCAGCTGGAATCTGTTTCAGCCATTCTCCCACCTGAATTCTGCTGCACCATTTACAATTAAATGTTTGGGAATGGAAGTACCTTGCAAAGGATTTGCCCTGAAAGAAGATAGAGCAGGAGACACTAGTGCTGACTAGTGGCAGTGAGAGCTATTGCTGTCAAAAACCCCCCTCATAGCTTTGCACTTATAGGTCAGAGTGTAAAATGCTGGTCTGAGCTCTTCCTTCCTTACAGCTTCTCAATGCATCCCATCTTTTCTGTTTTGTCTATTAAACTTAGTTATTTTGGGCTTGGGGACTGTTTTTAAGCACTAAGCACATTGCCAGCACTTTATAACATGTAGGTAATGGAAAAAGGCCCAGATTTAGATCAAACTGCATTACCTGCAAAAGGAAATCTTTCTGTACTCTTCATAAGATACGTATATATGAGAAAACTGTATCGGTACAGTGGGGGAATTAATTGCTTGAACTTAACATATGTATCACATATATGGTTTAACTACATTTGCTTTCATCGGATTCTGGTGGCTTTTGAATCGGAGATGATAAGGGACACTAAAAAACAGACAACCTGTTTGATTAGGATTTGGTCACCTTTTTTCCTAGCAAACCCAGACTTTACAGAGAGACAAGCCCTTTGTCCCATATTAAGTATTCAGCTACTTCACAGTAGCTGAATTAACACTTTGCTTCTGAACAATCAAGGCTAATTCCATTGTCATTTAAACCTCCTGTGTAAATCTGTCCTGCCATGTTTAGATGGGATTCAGAATTTGGACCAATTAATCCCAGATTAAACCAGGTGTCAGTTTTTAGCCTAATAAAGGACTGTCCCCCACCTAGAAGGCTTGCAGGCTACTCCAGGGGATGCTCTCCAATAAAATATTATGACATTATCGGTGCAAAATTGCGAAACAGGGTAAGTATAATGAGTGGCACGTCCCAATGAAAGAGGGAGGAGATCTTCATAAGACATTTTCCCTGTGGGAAATATTAGACTGGAAATCCACCAAGCTCAGCGTTAGATCATGTCAGCCAAAAACAAACTTGCATTGCATTAATGAGTGCTCTTCACACACAATGCTTGCCCCAGTAAGTTTTCTGTATAACAATTGCCAATTATTTATTTCTCTAAAGGACAAAGTAATATCTAATTAAACTTTTAAATTTAAATTCCACTTTTATGAGTTTTTAGAGCATATTTAAAGTGTTAAATGATCTTTCTCGGTTCAGTGCATTGCCCATGTAAAGTATAAAAACCTAGATTAGCTGTGGCCTTGCATTTGTGCACAAGGAGCCTTTCCCTCACCCTCACAAGCACCAGCCAAGAGCTGCAGACAGTTGTGATCCCCACAGTCCCCAAAATAGCAAATCGCCCCCACAAAGAACTGATGTGAAGAAGACAGCCTTTGTGGTAAGCAGATCACATGCTCAGAAACAGCTCTCTGTATTCAGAGAGAGGGTTTGTTCCGGCATTAGGGACTTCCCCCTTCTTCCGTTCCCTTTGCTCTGACCTTTTCCCCATGCAAAACACTGATGGTTCTCCTTATAGATCTTGGAAATGTAGGGAAGGATTTCTCCTTGTTTGCTTCTTTTCAGAACAGTCATGGCTGAAAAAAGACACCAGGCTCACCTAACACAAATGAAAAAGTGGAATAAAAAAGTATTTTTAAAAAGCCTTTTTGGTCTTGTAGTACCATGGTTTTGTTAAGTCTCCAAATTTATGGCATTTGGCTGACTTGATAGCAGGCTTACGGAGCAATGATCATTTGCAAAATCACGTTCTTTTAATTTATGGAATATAGAAAAATACTGATATCATTGCCTTTTTGGCTTGAAAAAAGTATGTAGAGAATTTCTGTACTCTTCAGGGGGATAACTCCAGATTAAAGGTGAATAACATGAGTTAGAACTGGGTCAGTCGACCATAAATGAATCCTTTGGTAATTTATGAATCTTTCTTCCGTTTTAAGAAATGGTTCCATTTTGTGAAGCTGACAGTATGAAATGAAATGCATTTTTCCAAATTTCCCAACTGTAGCAGTAACAGCTATCGATCATTTAGAAACTAGTTACATGGAGTTATTCTCTTAACCTCTTAAACAATGGGTGGGCAGTTATTTCAGCTGGAGGGCAGTGTTCCCTCTAAGCTATGTGCATGCGCAGCCGTGCACAAGTGAAAATCCTGCTGGGCACAGACTTTTTAAGGCCGCGCATCTGTCTGGAGCGGAGCTGGGCACAGAGTGCAGCGGAAGCACAAGGGCCAGCGTGGGACACTCACCAAAGGTAAGCTCCTCACTCCTCATGCAGGGCAGGCAGCGGCTCCTCCTCGAGGCGAAACAGGGCTGGGGCTGGGGGCTGGCGCAGGCTCCACCAGCTCCGGGGAACTGCTCTGCTCCCCCGCATCACCTCAGGGAATGAGGAGGCACATGGCAGCAGGGCTGGGGAGTGGAGCAGTTCCCCAGAGCCGGTGGAGCCTGCGCCAGCCCCCAGCCTCAGCCCCCAGCATTGCCTTGCCTCACCTCGGGGAGCAAATTTGGATAGAGTGCTTTCACCAAAACTTTAAAAAGAACCAAACCTTTGAACTGGTAAAACTTTGTTGATAAAAATATGGAACTAGAGTTGTATAAAGTTCCCAAGCAACTTTTGGTGATATGAACCTCTTTTGCAGGTGCAGAGAGAAATTTTCTGTACTTTACTTGATTCAGATAGTTCTGATCAATTATTACTTCATTTAAAGTTTAAACAGAATGGGATTAAAAAATTTGTTTTATTTCCCCTTTCAATCTAGAAACAAAAACAGGATACATGAGGATGTGATACATTTGTTCTAAAATCTTGAAGAGTACAGCAATAACAAACCATTAATTTATTAATTATGGATAATATTTTTAATAAAGCATTTGGTTTTGAATGCAAAACATAACTCTTTTTTTCCATTGGTATCCAGAATTTATAAGAAATGTTCTTTAATGAAAAACATTAAATATTTTTGCGCATTTAAATAGCTTCAAATTTTCATTCAAAATCACCTTGACAAAACTATAGTAAGAAATTCAGCATCTAGTAACTCAGAAATAGGTTTCTCAGTTACTATCATGGTAGATTCTTATGTTTTAAGTTTTCAGGTGTTAGGTTACAATTGATTGTGTCTAGCCCGTGGCTGCCCCACAACACTCCACTGCACTGCTTTAGGCAGCAGTTAGCATGGAGAAGGGTGGTAGCCGAACCCTGCCCGCTCCCACCTGGACACTTACTTTGGGACATTTACCGGCAGACCGCGCCAAAAGAGGGAGGCAGGACTGAAGCGACGTGCTCACAGACTGAACTGGCGCGCTCACAGACCTACTCTTTAGAGGGAACATTGCTGGAGGGCCACTTAACAAGTTTTAGTGAGGTGTCAAGACCCACACAGGTAGCTCTGCCCCTTGAAAGGTGCCCCACCCCCAGTCACCATCCTGTGACTGGAAGTCCTGCTCCCTAACCCCTGACCTTTGCCACCAGAAGTTCTTCCCCTTGCCCCAGGAAGTACTCCTTTTGGGAAATGGCAAGGTTTGCAATTTTGGATTTGGAAAAAAAACCCACAAATATACTAAAAATCAAACATCTACAGTAACATATTTTAACTTTATTTTTAAAATATTTTTGTCCGATTTGTGTGTGTGTGTACATTGTGTATATAGAGGTGATTGCATAATAGCTCAAAATGAAGTCTTACTTTTGTATATTGTTGTGGGGGGAGTATGGAGGGGTGTGGGGGGCTGTGGGTGTATGTGTATGTCGGGTAGGGTGTGGGTGGGTATGGGGTTTGTGGGTGGGTATGGATGTGAGGTGTGTGGATGTGAGGGAGTGAGAGGTGGGTAAGGGGGGCTCCATCATATGGGGCTTCCCCTAGAGGCACGTGGCTCAGACAGAGAACCCGGGAACTGTATACAAGCCTCACATGAAGGAGCCAGGTGGGCTCCATGCCTCTGCTGCCCCACTCTGGGTCTCTTCAGGCCCTGGCCCCAGCACTGGTCCCAGGGCACCAGCATGGGCACCATGCTCCCACCCAGCTCCTGCTTCAGACCTGCCACTGCTACCACCACCACTGCTACCCTTCCCCTGCTGCTTTCGTACCTTCCTGCCCACCTGCTGCCCTCCCCTCCCCTCTGCTTCCCTTCCTAAATCCACCCGCCTACTGCCGCTACCATTTACCTACCTGTGGGGCCAGGGTCAGGGCTGTCATGCATGCAAGGGTAGGCGTGCAGTGTGCACTGCCCCTGCAGGAATGAGCAGGGCTTGGTACAATGAAGGACAGCAGAGGCAGCTTATGGCCAGGCCAGATGCAGTGAATTGGTAGGCACCCGTCCGCAGGCCAAATGAAATATGAAATATTGGCAGCCGTATTTTGCCTTCCCCTGTTTTAAACCCATAACTTCTTGCCTTATACCTCTTACTCTTTCCAGTTGAGCCATGATATTTTGATATTCTCTCTCTCTCTTCCCTTCCCCACTTGCCTGTAGTGGAATCATTCTTAAATCTTTTAAGTCAAGTTCTATTTTCAAAAATCCCATATGCACTTTTATAAAGCCAGGAAATTCTCCCTTTTTTAAGGCAAAATCTTGCAGACAGACAAAACAATATAACATTTTAACTGGAGGGAGCAGGAAGGGACTAGTTCCCAGGACCACGTGTCAGATGAAATGATGTTTCTGTTTCACCTGTCCACTCCTGTGTTGGAATAAATGGAGTTAAACAGCTGTGACTAATTCTGAATGAATCAGGCTTAAAGTTACAGCGGTTTACCTCCATGGCACCAGTATGGGAGCAGACAGATGAAACAACTTTATCAGTTCGTATGACCTGTGCTATATCTGTATAATTTTAACCTGATATAATTGTTTCACCTTTCCATACCCTAAACTACAAATACTCAGTTAACATACAACACCCTGAGAAAACATTCTTCTTTTCAGCCTCAATGTTTTTGTTTGGGTTCTGATTAGCAAATGGAAACTAAAATAAGGCTGGGGTATGGGGAGAGGCAAACTCCAGCAGAGGAGGAGAATTAGAGTAAAGTGAATTTTAGTAGTTCAGTGTCATTTTTGTAACTATTGAAGTAGTTTTCTTCCTATTTAGAGTATTTCTGGGCTTGGGATGGGCACCTCTCTTTCTGTGTAATAATAATAAAAGGTTTGAATAAGAAACAGTACTTCCCCTGGTTTTGAGAATGGGAAACTAAGGACTTTATTGGCAACCATGGTTTTCTAGAGTTATTACAAGATGCCAGGGGAGACTGAATGGCTGGCAGGAGACATAATTGCAGTCACTGAGAGATTTGACTTCAATAAGCAGTACTTGAAATGCTTTTTTCCTAAATATTGTCTGGCCCAAACAATCCTGCAATATTAATGATGAGAAACTGTTGAAATATATATGAGTAAATAATCTATTTTTACGGGTGCAATACTCTTATAAATATTCTCTGTAGTTGAACATAAACAGTAATAACAGTTTGTTTGAGCTCGATTTTCTGTCTTATATCTGTGTTGTATTCTTGATTTTATTCTTGTTTGTATGTTTTGAATAACTGGAGAGCTTGAGGCCTGTAGTGTCAGGGCCACTGCTGAGTCACTGCTCTTGTGTAGCTTCCTCTTTGGTGTGCCATTTACATTGCTTTAAACATACATGACACTTCAATAATATACAAGTTACCTTCAGTCTGGAAACCTTAGTGTGTCAAACCCTTCTGAGCCCTAGAGCTCCAGACTTTCTCCATGCTATTTCTCTGTGTACCTTTGGAGCCAAAACCAGATCTTGCCCATGAAAGACTTCTCTTCCCATGGCAAGGCTTGATGTCATCTGCTCCTGACTGAACCTCATAGCCTAGCAGAGGAGAATCCCACCAGCCATAAAGTGTCCATGGGTTTGCAAAAGAAAATGAAGCTGACTTCCTATCGCTGCAAAAATGGTGCATCTGAGAAGGATGTCTCTGCCTGTGGCAATACATTTTCCCAGAATTAATTCTATGAGTAATCATTACACTTTCAAGCTTCATCTTTCAGTTAAAATTGAATAGCCTGTTCCAGATTGGCCACCAATCAGATTCTTGCAGGTATCTGACACTTAAAAAAATCTTAATGGCCATATTTTAAGTGTCATAAATTAAAAGCTGCTTAAAGGGCTTCTGTTTGCAAGCAACACAGAACTCAGCCACTGAAACATAGTGGTTCTTGCTTCTGAAGATATTATCATAGTTCTCCTTATAACTGCTTATAAGACCTGAAGGAATAAGTAAAGAGGACCAAAATGGGCCAAGTGTCTGCCTAGCATCCAGTCCAAGTATCTTGGCTAAGTGCCATGGAGATTTCAGAATGATGATTCCTGCCCCACAAGCTGTCCAGTGACCACAGAAGTGTTTGCAGCTGTTGCATTTGCTTCAACATTGCAGTGGCATCCATGCAGTTTATACACTTGCTCCAGAGGAGCAGTGTCCAGTAAATGTGTATAGTAGAAAATTCACCAGCATCTCTGCTCTCTGCATTCAGGGAGCTGCCACACTGCCCCCTCCTCCACACATCCTACTCCCCAACCCATACAGCACAGTTATACGTGATCTTCCATGGAGATGGGGAGCAGGCAGGATTGGCCCCAAACTAAAATAGTTACTTTGGCATTGTGCCAGGTAATATTAGTCCAGTCAAGACAAAGCACCTGCTACATCATATACCCTGAACTGACCCAAAAAGCTAGGTACACTCAATTCAAGAAAACCTTCTGTCTGTAGTTCTGAATGCTTCATCTAATCAATTCCAGAATTTTGGAGAATGTTGTTGGCATCAAAAACCAGAATGCTACTGACACTGGAGAAAACTTTAAAACCAGGACAATCTAATTTTAACTGGTATAAATGAGAAGAAAATCAGGCCAACAGTGAACCCACTTAGTATTGCAGGCAGAAGCATCTCTCTCGGGCTGTCTGCTCCTGCCTACACATATCACAGGCAGCTGCTTAATCTATTACTGTCTCTCATTGGGTATGCAACCCAGCCAACTTAAAATATTTTCCATTCTAAAGTACAAGAGAGATTTTGTATCAGCAGTGCAGAACTGTAGAACGGAAGCTGTAGCTGGAACATAAGAAAACAGTTCCTACTCTGAGGAGCTTGGCTTCAGTCCATACTTAGAACAATCCAAATCAGTGGTGCTTAGCCTTTTGGCCCTATGAGCCAGATGAGTGGTATGAGGCTGGTCCATAGATGGAATCAGATCCTGTACACAAAGATCAGGCCCATGTACCGAGATCAGGCCCAGCACGGACTCAGCTGGCCCTCAGTGCACCAGGATGGGACCCCAGGACCCTGTGCCACATCTGCCCAGGTCCTCATGCTGGGATTGGGGCCCCAGGACCTTGCACCACATCTGTTCAGCCGTATCCAAGGATTGGGGTCCTGGAACCTGGTGCCATTCCCACCCAGTCCCACATGCTAGGATCAAGGCCCCAGTGCCCCAGGCTGCCCCTGCCTCATTCTGTGTTCCAGGATCAGGACCCAGTGCTGCCCCCACCTGGTGCCACATGTTGGGATCAGACCCCAGGGCCCAGTGCTGCCCCCGTAGTAGCTAGTAGCATTTTCTGCCATGTTTTGTAGCTCTTCTTTTAGTCTTTTTTTTAAGGCATATGGGTCTTTTCATGTGGCGTGTACCACTGGTTCTGCATCTTTTCTTAACCATATTTTTATATATCACTGGAATGCACCCATTACTTGTGAATACATCTTCATATAATGCTATTAGTGCGTTCAGATTTGGTTCAGTGCCATCTTTCAATGTCTCTGTGGGCCCTTCTAACATGCAGATAAATCTGCAATGGGATCTAATGTGCGATCCACACAACCGTGCCTCTTAGCATGCCACACATACACAGCAGGAGGTGTGACTGTGAGATTGCACTGCATCACCAGAGCATGATCCCAGGGAGTCTGGGACCATGATTCTGAGCTCCCATAGCTGTGAGCCCCGTCATTAATGGGGCTCAGTGGGGCTTGCAGCAGGTGCAGCATTCCCTGTGCTGCCCCCACTGTGAGCCCTGCAAGTAACATGGACTGTGGGGCTCACAGTGTGGACAGTGCCAGGAATGCTGCCCCCGCTGAAAGCCTCATCAGCTGCAAAGAGAAAGCTGCCATTGCTGCAAGCTTTGTGAGATGCAGGGCTCGCAGTGGCAGCAGCATTCTCCCTGCTGTGAGCCCCACGGCCAACAATGCTGCTCCCCTGTGAGCCCCACGGCATTGTTCTCTACACTGCAGGCCCCACAGCTGACAGTGCTACTACTACTGTGAGCCTTGTCACCTGTGGGGCTCCCAGCCACATGGGAGCCTTTGGCTACATGTTCAGTTAATAGCATGATTAGAACAGGCTACAAAGTTATGACACATTTTTTGTGGGATAACTTTATATCTTATCACTCGTTCTACTATGCCATCAGTTGGTTGAACGTGTTGCTGGGTCACAACTGAAGGTGTGATTATGTAGTTAATCGTGCCTTAAGTGTAACATGTAGAGGGGGCCATGGTATGCATCCTCTTAATAAGACCAAGTACCTCACATGTGTGCCAGCCCAAATGTATTGCTTTCCTTTGTGTATCGCCACAAACTTGAGTTCTTTTGTTTTACCTTTGCATCTCACTGCACCCTCCCAATACCAGAGTGTCCCCTCCATCATGGACTTTCACAGACACTTTAGAGTCTGTCACTTGTATGAGTCCCTGGCACCTCTCGGTTTCAGTTTCTGTGATTACTTGTGCCCCAATATGTTGTAGGGTCTTTTTGAATCATGCTTAGGAACAGCTCTTCCTCCTCATTTGAGTCTGTTTCTGCACTCACGGTATATACGTTCTTACTTCCTCGGCACATTTTAGCATAATGGTCCAGTTTCTTACAGCTTCTGCATTTTTGCCAGAATTCTGGGCACTTTCTACATTCATGATATTGTTTATTACTTCCCATGTAACTGCTTGCCAAGCTTAAATCTGATGGGCTCCTCCTTGGATGGGTTAGTAATGGCACTTAGAGTAATTTCTTCCATGTATTTCTCTAGGCTTTTTATTTGTGTACTTGCTTGTTCTGCAGCTTGGCATATGCATATTGCCTTTTCTAATGTCAGGTTCCTTCCTCTAAGTAATCGCTCACTGTCATTTTAATTATAACATCCCAGGACTATCTGGTCTGTAAGGAGAGAGTCTGTGAGTTTTCCATATTCACAGGACTGACTTTTTAGTTTTAGCACTGTGATTAATTCTCCACAGTTTCTCCTTCCTTTTGTGGTCTCACACTAAACATATATCTCACATAAGTAATGTTTTTTTCTAGGAACATAATGATATTCAGACATCTTCATTACTTCTGCAAGGTTTTCTTCTTCCCCTCCCCCCCCACACCCTGCCAGTTCCTCCTCTGTCTGGTAGGCATTACACATCCCATGCTTCATTGCCTGCAACGGTTAAGAACAGAGCAATCTTTCACTGTTCCTCTAATTTATCTGCCCCTGTGACTTTCCTATACAGCTCAAATTGCTGAATGAATCTTTTCCAGGCATTTTCTGCATTAAGGGCTGGGAAGGAGGGGAGGGACGTACAGATTCATAGAAGTTTAGGGCTGGAAGGGACTTTGTGAGATCATTGGGTCCAGCTCCCCTGCTCTGGGCAGGAAAGACTGCTGGGGTCAAATAACCCCAGCAAGGAGTGCGTCCAGTATCCTATTGAAGATCTCTGGGGTAGGTGCTTGCACCACCCCTGCTGGGAGTCTATTCCAGAGTCTGGTTGCACGAGCTATGAAGAAGTCTTTCCTTATATCCGGTCCGAAACCATCTTCCAGGAGTTTATGACCATTGCTCCTGGTTTTCCTTTGGGTTGCTTTGGGTGAATAGTGTTCGCCTAGTCCCTGATGCTCTCCCTTGATATATTTGTAAGCTGCCACCAAATCCTGAAGCCTTCCTGAAATCAAGCACCTCTGTACTACTGGCTGACTTCCCAGCTCTATGATGGATAGTGAATTCCATCATCTCATGCTCACTGTCTCCCAGATTACAGTACCCTCAATTCTCAGATCTCCCACCAGGTCATCCCCTTTGGCTAGAACCAAATTCAACAAAGCCTTCCCCCAGGTCAGCCTGTTCACTTCCTATATTAAATAAAGTTCTTCCACACAGGTCAAAAACCTGTGTGACCAGTCACATCTCACTGAGTGCTGCTCCCAACACGTCAGGGTAATTGTGGTCACCCATGACAACCATGTCCCTTGAACATGCAACCTCCATCAGTTCTCTGGAAAATTTGAGTTCCAGCTCCAAATCCAGTGTTACCTCTTTACTGGGTCCTTCCACTCCTGGAACCATGTATTAGCTGTAGGCTTGTAACGTCAACAGCTTTTTCTTATATACAGAACTTATATACAGATATTTACAGTTTTGAGGTAACAATTTTGCTGCTGCCTTTGCAAGGGTCTTATGGAGACCTGATCCTGATCCATAACTTGGAAGTTCCTGCATACCTCACCCAGTCTCACATTTGCTGGACACTACCACAACCCCTACCTTGTACCACAATAGGGCCCTGGGACTCCATGCCACCCCTTCCTGGTCCTGTGTGCTGGGATCAGGCCCCCATGCCACATCTCACGCACAGGGCCATGGATTACAGGGCTCCCCAGGGGCCTATGAGGAGTCCCATGGGCCAGATGACATGGCAGGATCTGGCCTATGGGACAGGGGTTGAGCACCCTGTGAGGGAGTGGGGCCTAGGAGCGGCCGTGAACTCCCTAGCACCCCCTACCGTCACTCACGGTGGACTCAGCACCCTCAGAATCTCACCCGCCACGACTTTGATCTTGAATAGTTAAATGGGAGGCTGCCTTTGTTCCCCTGGTGAACGGTATGCGTGTTCTTGCCTCTACTCCTAATGGGGTGCCTCCGTGCACCCCTCCCTTAAGGGGTATGCGTGCCTCCAAACCTCCCCTTTAGCACACCCTAAGCCTCACAGCTGTTCCCTGGGACGTTGTACAGTCCCATGCCCCTCAGGTGCTCTCTCCCTGGCACCCTGGGCTCGTTGCCCACCTGGCACCCCCTGGGCCGGGCTCCTACCCACTGGCCTGTTACTGGCGCCCCAGGCCTGTCTCTCCTCTGTCACCCCCTCTGGGGCCTTGCCCCCTCTGGGGCCTATACCACGCCTCTCGTGCTTCGCCCCCTCTGGGGCCTATACTGCGCCTCTCGCGCTACGCGTTTCCTGCTCTTGGGGCTCAGGTGGCCGTAACCATGCCTGGCCCCTCCGACCCTACCGACTCTTTGCCAAGAATCCCGGGTTGGGCTCAGGCGGCCGGAGCCTTACCTGGCCTCCCCGGCCCTACTGGGTCTTTATCAATCAGAGCCTGCCCCACTCTGGGGCCTGGGCCGCGCCTCGCGCGCCCGCCACCCCACTCTGGGGCCTGGGCCCCCCTCACGCGCCCGGGGCTACAACCCCCACTCAGCGAGCGCCCTCCTGGTACTCCTTATACTGTGCCCGCTGTGGCACTGTGCCCCTAATGGGCACCGGGAACCCCCAAGCTGCTGGGGAGCTCCCGTGAGGCCTCCTCACTCCCCTACAGCCTCACCCGGTCCTCCGGATGTACTATAACCAAGACGCCAGCCACCTGGCTTCAACATAAAACACAGAGCCTCCTGCTCATAACCTAAACACTGAGCCCCCCCACCAGGGCCTCCAAACCTACCTTTCGTCAAGGGGCTCTCATCCCCGGCATCATCGCAGCCAGTCAGCCCCACAAGGCTGCCACTACCAATTCAGGCTGCTCAGCTCAGCCACAGAGCTCCTGCTTCTGCAGCTGCCAGAAGGGAACTGCTAGTCAGGCTCCAGCCTGGGCTGTTTATAAAGGCCCGGCCCTGCCCCCTTCTGGCCACCTGACCCGCCTGGTTGCCCTGGCAACCGGCACCTGAGCTGCCCGGTTGATTGGCAGCTCGGTTCCTTTTACTTCCATGGCACAGGACACCTTGGTGCTCCTGTGACACACCCCTCATCCAGATCAACAGGCCTAACATGGGGCTGAGTGCAAATCTTGCAGAGGTTGTGCTGCACTGTTGGGAGGAGTGAGCTTTTGCAAGAGATGGGAAAGTGGAGTGGGAAGTCATGTGACACATGAGAATAAGAAGTAACTGTTCCCTACAAAGGGAGAACATGGCAAATACAGTAAAGGTCAAGGAAAAAGGATCCCAAGAAGTGATAAGGAGAGTCATTGGCCAAGAAGAGGGGAATGTGAAGAGTGGTAGACAGATGTGCCGCTGGATTGGACTTTGCAGATGATGAGAGGCCTGACCATAATGCAAGAAAAAAAGGGCAGGCAGCACTGGCATCTAAAGATGTGAGGGGGACAAAATAAGTGCCAGGGCAGAAAAGTGACTTTGGTGTCAGGAGTTTGGCTGGACAGAAGAGGTGGGAACAAAGGGAGTGGAAGCAAAGCCAGAGAAGAGGCAGAGAGAGATGAGCAAAACAGTGAGCACGTTTGGTGGCACCAAAGGGCAGAGATGGGGAATAGACAGGATTCAGTAGTGGCCTAAGTATATAGGTGGGAGTACTGGCGGTATAGAATACAGCACAGAGGTTGGGAAGTGGCTGACCTGTTCTGGAATCAGTCAGAAGGTATGGCAAGGTGACATCTTAGAGACTAACTGGTTCAGAGAGAACTGAGTTTTTGTGGGCAACAACCTACTTCATCGAGTTGGTACCACTGATTCAGAAAGTTCATGCCTTCTAAGCTTTTTGAATCAGTGGAGGTTCAGAAAGTTTCTTCAATGCGTAGGTTGCAAGCCTGGGTGGCGGGGAGATCAATGAGGAGACCAGGGGGGGATCAAGGCACTACGAACTGACCAATGAATCCTTTTTTCCTCTGCTTGCTGTTGGCCCAGTGTTTTGGGAGGCCAATGTTTTTATGTAATTGCTGAAGAGCAAGCAAAACTGTGCATTGAAGGCTGGTAATATGAAGAGGGACAATCCATGAGTCTGAATGCCCTGCCCTAAAAGACTGCCCATCTGGGGATCTCAAAGTGCTTTAAGGCAGATCTATTCCAGCCCCCTGCTGAGCCCAGAATTGCTACCAAGAACCCATCCCTGCCCACTAGCATCTACGGAGCATGTAAGCAAGCATAGCTGCCCCTTATCTCTCATCCAGCCAACAGGAGGGGCAGAATCCATTTAACCCTTTCACAGCTGCTAAATTGGCAGTACCTTTCAGATGAGCAGACAAAAACCTCTGGCTGTTTGTGAAAGGGTTAACACTGGACTCTGCCCCTGATACTTTCTGGCTGAGAGGGAAAGAACAGCCATTCTGTAGCACAAACTCTGCATTAAAAAACAGCTCTAGGCCATGCCTCTGGAAAAATCATTTTTCCCCCCTATATTGGTCCTTCCAAACACAACAGGCATGTCTTATCTGGGGGCATGCGCTGTGGGAGCAAATATGCTATTAAAACAAAGGATTTATAGCTCCCTACAATCGTGTAGCAACATAAACGTTGTGCTTGCACAAATATAACTCTTCGCTCACAGTCCTACTCCCTTTAGGACAATACACATATGTCAATTGAAAAGGATCAATTTTCCATTATTTGCTCCCCAGTTAGACCCTGTGGCAAAATTGATAAAATGCAGAATATAAAAAGGAAAAGCATTTATCAATTTGAGATGTGGAACATGGAACCATCTCTTCTCTAGATGGATTGAATTCTATAAGGTTGAGTGAACAATTATTCAGTGTCCATTCAGAAATGGACTCCTTGGCAATATTTATCGTGTTGAAGCATGGTGTCTGCTGTACATTTAGTTGATGGTTGGAGTAATAACTCTTTTGATCAGGGGAACATAAGTGGAGTTATGTTTACTTAAGCAATAGAAAAGATGCTATTACAATTAATGTGAACTTAATACTTCCAAGGAACAATTGCAAGGAGGTTAAAATGTATTAGTATTGCATCAATAGTCATAATGACTCCAGGGGAGTCTTTGTAACCTACTGGGTTCATGAATATTTACAGCCTTTTCCAACAGCAAATTGCTGACCTGATAGGCAGTAGTCATTTTTTCAAGATCAAAACCGTCTGTTGTATGTCATGTCAAGGTCTGCTTGAAGATTTCTTAGTTCACACATCATTGATGCATTGTAAATACTCTGTTCCTGCAAATGTGCTTCACTGAATATTCAGACCACCAGTCCACTAACAGTTATTTAAAGGGCACCAGAAAATTGAATAACAGACATTAGAAGCCATAAAATGTTATGTATTCATTCAGTCTATGAAACTTACACCTCGAACGACATCCAGTATTTCACTTTAGAATTTTAAAATACTGTCAAGTTTTTATGCAGAAATGTTTGTATAGTAGAAATCCATCTCTACTAATCAACTGTATGTATGTGTGTGTATGTATATAGAAATTTAGATATATAAAGTTTTGCTTTTTTCATTGAGTTGATGAAAAGTTTATAACATTCCTGTCTTGGGTAGCTTTGATATTTAAGTGTGATTGCATTTTATTATTGCATTTACATTGATTGCATTTTATTAAATACAATAGATGGAGAAGTTGTACTGAAATGGTATCTGCTGCTAAATTAAACACTCAGAGGGGGCTGGCACTTGGCTCAGGAGCACAAGGTGGGAGGAGACATAAGGGAGCAAGGTGTCATCTGTGCCACCAGTCACAAGTTATTTGGTTCATTTCACTAGGGACAGGAAAATTATGGAGATTTGAGGATTTGATTTCATCTAGTATTTGGTTGAAGACATATGGCTATTGCTTGACCACCTGGCAACCTAGTATGAATATCATACCATATGGAGCTTCAAAACCAGCTCATTTATATGTATTTCTTGTATGTATGAAGGGGGAAGGTTCAAGTGTATTTCTGTTGATGTTAACAGTCTAGTTAACTGAGTCCCATTTCTCACTTTTAGACAAGGTTATCAAGAAGCAGAGCAGTTTCTGGATTCCTCAGAGTTCTTTCATCTCAGTCAATCTATTTACAAGCCTCAGTAAGGATCAGGAACTGCATTGGCTGCCTTGCTTAATATCCTGTTGTTATAAGTTGATAAAAATAAGGGTCAGAATCCTATTTTACTTTACTTAACCAAACAGCATTTAGACTACCCTTTGGCACTGATATGTATTTTCTGATCTTATTCCCATACAGTGTGGACATGTCAGTGTATCTTCATGACCACTGAATGTGTCCTGTAGGCTATGCTCTGGCTGGGAAAGCTAGTGGCCTGTAATATATTTAATGTAGTGAAGATACTCACTCCTCTGTCTCCATCACACCTGCTGCAACCACACAAATGACACTGATTTCCCAGTTCTAAAATAAATGTTGGACTTTGTGCAGAACTTCTTAGCTATGACTCAGTGTTGTAGGGCCAGACAGAGCAGCCTGAAGGAACTTTGTAATGTGCATCTGCACTGTTCATGGAGGTAATGTGACTATAATATGTAAAATAGGAGCACAGTTTTGGAGCATGTTGTGTTAAATCAGGGGTCGCTTCTGAACTCATTGGCACTAGCTTTCCCAGGATCTTTTTCTATTCGTTTCTAGCAAGATTAGTGCAACCATTCTATCCAGTATGGACCTTGCCACAACTAGCAATGCCTTTATCATTTTGGGATTAGACAGCTACATTGGGCTCTACCTGGGAATTATTGGTTGCTGCAGCCCACTTGGTAAGTGAAGGAGAACATGAAATTAGTGTTGTGTGATCACCACTGCCTTCTAGTGAATTTCCAGCTGGAATTAAAGTAGTGGTTTGAATGTGTAAAAACTCAAATGTTCTTGGACCTGGTTACCAGAGGTATCAGATCACTTTTCTGTCCCATGATGATAAGGCCAAGTGGCTCCTTAGGGCATTTTTACACATGCTCCAGGAGGTGGGGGGGGAGGGGGGAGAGTTGCAGGCATTTTAATTAGAGGAGCTCCAAGAGCTGCTCTAATTAAAGCACCCAGAGCATCTCATGTATCAGTGTCCCCATGCATCAAAATGGTGACAGGGCCGCTTTATCTAAAGTTCGCCAAACAAGCATTAGTTAAAGCACCCCACCACCATTTTGAAGTGTGGGGGTGCTAATACATGAGATGCTGAGGCTGGCTGGAACATGGTAATTACCACTGTCCAGCAAACTCAGTTGAATCTGCTCTGACGCACTGTAATTACAGCACATAGGAGTAGCCTCCCAGCTCATATACTGGCAACCTTAGAGATTAACTGGTTCAGGGAGGCATGAGCTTTCCTAGGTAAGAACCTATTTTGTCAGGTGTTATGAATCAGTCTTTTAAAGCACCCCCACTCCTATTTTGAAGCGCAGGACGCTGAATACAAGAGATGCTGCAGAGGCTTTAATTAAAGCAGCTCCAGAGAGCCACTCTAATTAAACCCTCCACCCCAACCCAGAGCACATGTAAAGATGCCCTAACATGCCACCCTGCCCTATCTTTTGCCTGACTTGTAACTAAACTGACTAACACCTCTCTTCTGTCGTATGCTTTATGCTAGATTTACAATCAACAGAAATGTTCTAGCTAAATGACAGAGAAGTTGAAATGGCATCCTCTGTAAAGGATCCCCTCTTTTGATCTCAGAGTTCAACCTGGGTTTGCCAGAGTCTAGATCTATTAATCTTCTGAGTGGGTTCCAAAGCCTGTCTTTCTTTTTCTTCTCTAAGGCAGTTGAGAAGAAGGTGGGCTAAGGTGGATGTATTTCTGGGAAGTCATCTGTTTTATATTGTGTTCTTAATTTCTAAGCATAAAAGCATAGTGCGGGCACCTAAAATTTATATTTCAGAAATATGAAACTAACCTAATAAATTACTCAGCTTGGTAAAGGGCCCGCACAGTGCTCTTGTCTCACCCATCTTTTGTGTCTGTGACAAATTGTAGAGTATTTTTACGTTTTTTTGTGTAATGTATTTTGTGGCAGTGGTAGGGGAGAGGCGCTGGAACAGACCATTTTTATGGCCTTGTTGAACAATATTTACCTTGGAAAACACAGGACTGGATTCAATGGCCTAAGAGTTTCCTTCCACTTCTATGTTCTTATGCAAATTTTGCCAAGATATTCGTTTGAATATACCATGTACTACATAAAGGAAGTGACCCATATGAGTCCCTATAGCTTAAGATGATGCACAATACACTCTTAAGTAAAATATGAACTGAAACATTACATTAGCTTTTAAGATGTTTGGAAGCAATTGAGGATAACCAAATTATCTGCATGAAGGAAAAGGTCACAATCAAGCAGTTCCTTTTTCATTTTCTTTCTTTTTTCTTTAATTAAGTTTTGTAATTGTTTTGGAGTGAATCCTGCTTTGAACTACTGTACTGATGGCATAGCCCTTCTCAACAATGGCAGCTGGCTGAGACTCAGGATTTCAGCACAGATACACAGTGCACACCCTCAGGGCCCCCTGACTCCATGCTCACAGACTTATAAATTGGATGACTTTCTGCCAGTTGCACTATAGTCTGTCAGTTTCCTCACAAGTGCCGATACCAGATCAATCTAATTGAGCAGCCTCTCTAATTCTTCAAAAATCATCTTCCCCAGGGAATCTTTCATCTGTGAAAATAAAGATTCATGCAGTACTAAAATCCCCTCCATTTAGTGCATTTAATTTGGCTCAGCAAAACTGATGAACAAAAGGAGGTTGTAACTTTGAAAAAGCGAATTATGCTGCTCTAATAGTATTACTTCTTACATGTTGTTTTTCATTCTTCTTTCTCATGACCTTTTCCTTTATTGTATCCAAATATAATTTGAACATCATGTGTCCCAAGTACAATACAGTCTGATTTATTCAAGGACTGAGAAATCATAAAATAGTGTATCACAGCTCATGGGTTTTCTATTTTCTTTCAGTAGACACTGTATATTTCAAAAACACTGTTTTCCATGTGTTTTATATAATCGTACTAGACACATTTTCATTTTTAAATGAGGCAGGACAAAGCTGGGGAAGAGAGAGGATCTATCATAGGCTCAAGTTAAAACACAAGCATTGTTTCGTAAAGTGTTGGGACTGCTTTAGTATTTTACTTTAAAAATTCATAGTTGGCAGAATTCTCTAGTTGAATTACTTGAATGAAACTTTATATCATAAAAAGAAAACAGGCCAGCCACATGGGATGACCAGAACTCCCTGCTATAATCATGTCTGTTTCCCACAAATCAGCTAAAGTCCCTGTCAGAGTGCATCCTCCTGAGTAGCTCATTTGCATCAAGACATACACACTGCCTGGTGGTATACTCCCAGGAAACCCTCAGTAGCCAATTTGTGTACACAAATTTGAATTTTTGTCCAAAAAATGGAAAACAGTGTGAAAATTATTAGGAACACAAAAATGTATCTGCATCTTTGGAGGTAAAGGTGCAGCCTGTTTGTCATTGGTCCTTTATTGTTTCAGTTCCTGGTAAAATTTAAGTTTGGCATTATACTTTTCTCTGCATGAGTTGTCTAATGCTGATACACAACAATGGAGTCAAAAGTTTTCTTCATCTGGTAAATATTTTCATTTCTCCTTAATTTATTCCCTCAAATGAATCCAATTTGTTTTTATATCATAAAACAGTGTAGGGGAGCAAAATATTTAAAAATCTGATTTGCACTCTGACAAGCTCTCAAATTACTGCTCTGTCCGTGTTGTTGAGTGGTTCAGTGATGCCAGCACATATACCTAGCATTTCATGGTAATTGGATTCATAGACTGCTGTTTCAGAAATTACACAGATTCATGGGAGGTTAGGTTTAGAAGGACTGACAGATTTTTACTGTCTGACCTCACAGAATAATGATTTACTGACTAACAAAACTTAGAATGTTATACGCATGAAGAATTATCTTTGAGATCCTCTTTGCTCTTCCTGAGATATGCCCCAGAAATATACCACTCACGTATTTGTCAGTCTAGTGGTGGTGAAACAGTTGCATTTTGAAGGGGCTTTAGTTTTCAGTGTTGCTGATTTACAATTTTTCTAGTTAGACCCCACATGTGCATAGGAATATGGTTGGAACACGAATCTCTGTCTAGCATGGAGTAATGGTCGGCCTGTGTATTCTTGTGCTGCCATGAGTCACAATCTCTCGGCCAGTCCCCCATTTCTCTGGTAAATGTGTAAACTGTGAGGTGTCTATATGTTGTGAACCATTCACTCATTCACTTTTAAGTTCCACTGTCATACACATGGGAGTTGTGGGTGAAGGAGGCAGTGTAGGGGAGGACAAATTTAAGACTCCAATATTAGACTCTGTAGATGGAAAACTATTTTCCATATAAATGTCTATGTATCAGATCCAATTACTGGAGAGTTGTCTTAAATTCAAAGTCATCTTGGATTTGGGTATTCATGGTAGTCATTTGTGTTATGAATTTGGGAATAAACTTCGTTTCCTTTTGCATCTGTTGAAGTCATTGATCATTTTTTTCCTTATCTATCTGGCTTGTCCATTTATGTTAACAGAGCAGCACTGAGTTTAAATCATTGTCAGAATACCAGTAATACTTCTGAACTGTCATAGACATTGACCAATGACCAGGCAGTAAGTATAAAGAGGCTTGTTCTAATGTAGCCCTGTTTGTTTTATAGAACTGGCTGCAGTTGTTCAACAGAGATGTCTCTAAATTACATCCTTCTCAAAAGTTTCATTTGTTTTAGGCAAAAGGTTTGGCAGGGTAGAACCTTAAAAGCTAACTGGTTCAGAGAGGAATGAGCTTTCATACTGTGTGTACAAGTGTTACATTTCTACCAGTGGAATCTCAGTTTCCATGGTAGAAACCCTAGTTGTAGAAGCATTCAAACATTTTCTACTAGACCAAAAATGGTGGGTCCTGTAGAAACTTCTGCCTTCCCCAGTGAGGTAGAAGACCCCTCCAGCAGAATCTCTGTTGATTGAATAAATGCTTGTATACACTTTCCTATTGATAGGAGCTCCTGTGTTGTCCTCTGGCATCCCAGCCTGCATAGCTAAACAACCAACTCACCGCCCCCACCCCTGTCCCTATAGAATCATAGAAGTTGGGTCGGAAGGGACCTTGTAGATCTTCAAGTCTGACCCCCTGCCTGGGGACACAGTTGGGCTGCAGCTAAGGCTGGGAATTTTGACTGGCATGTACCAATGCTTCCACCGGAATTAAAACCTAGAGGTTCCTAGTTACAGGGCCTTGCCCCTCCTTCAGGGTCAGACCAGTCACCCTATTAGGGATCAGAAAGGAATTTTACCCCACAGTGAGCTTGTGGGAGGTTTTAACTTCCTCTAAGCTGGGGGTATGGACCTTTGGTTCTCTCAGATTGTTTAAATATACTCAAGGAAGAGGCCTTTACCCCCTTGCTTTACCAGTGGCAGGTTAGACTACTCTTCATGTTTTTGACAGGGTTGATTGATTAGCTTTAGGAGTAAATTAAACAAGCACTACTATGGGATGGTTTGGATAGGGGTAATCCTGCTTTAGGCAGGGACTGGGCTGGTTGACCTCCTGAGGATCCTTCTAGCCCTACTTTTCTATAAATGCCTGTCTCTGTTGTACTGTTTGGAGCCCTACTTTCTAACCAACTCCACAGTCAGTTCTACATAATAAACAAGGTTACATTAGTACACACCTCTGAAAGGGTCAGTATCCTTACAATTGTGTGATATTTATAAATAACAATGTTTACATACTTATATGGCTATATAAAACAAGCTATCCCCACAAAATCATATGTGGGTGTGTAAATCCTAAAAACCCATATAATCATACTGGGATCCTGATGTACATAACTGTATAAATATCAAATTGATTCTATAGTCATTTGGTTCAAATGAGCTATTCCCTCTTCTTTGCTTCAAATGAGCTATTCTCTTGCTGATTTGACTTTTTTTGCATATTAACTTTTTTTTTATGAGATGTACTAGTCCAGAAATCTTGCTTGATTTGTATCTGTAGGTATATTTTGTCATATAAACATGTATGTATGACTTACTTTGGAATACAGTGCCATCAACATTTCTGAGATTTTGAATGTCACTGTATGGTCAACATTCACGTGTTAAGAGTTGTCAGCATACAATTCCTTTTTAAAATTCAGCATCAGAAAGAAGGGGATCCAGTACAAAATGCAGCTCCTAAGATCATTTTTCTGAACGCTCTTACTATGTTAGACCTTTGAACTCCTCTATCACTAGTTCTTTAATGTATTACGTTCAAGCTTCCTTTCTAAAAATGCTTTGAGACTATCACAGCACTAGCCTTCCCTACGTAGTCTTTCTTCTGTTACAGCACCCTCCCCGCACACTACCACTAATACCAGACCTGATGATTTGCTTGTCTGTTCTTACCGCAGATGTCTTTGCACTGTAACTTCTTATGTGAAGGTGGTCACCTATACAAAACCATTATTATCTTGTTTTTTCGAGTCCCTTTTCAAGAATCATTTCTTGCCATGATGCCTCCAAGAAATCAGCCTACCTGCAATGGCTAGACAAATGGGCAACTGTGACCATTCTGTGACTAGTTATATGTGAAAGTTCTTATTCGGGGCTACTGGGATTGCCATAATATAAATAGTAACTGATTTTTCTTAACAGTATTTACCATTTTCATTTGTTATGTTTGCCCATAATTGCCCCCATCCACACACACATTTCCAGAAGTTTTTGTTTTGGTTCTTGGGTTTTATTTTGTTTTTCCTTTTTTGGAAGCAGGGAATGTTTGGGAAGTGTTTCCAGTATTCATGAATAACAGCCAGGTGTTACAAATGCTTTGTTGGAAAATAAAAATTCGGCCCTAAGTGAATTCTTCAGTGGCATTGTGCTAGTCATTAGGCGTCAACACAGACATTCCACATGCTAGTAGATACATGGATTGCATTTTAAATTATTAACAAAATTGTTTAACATGATTTAACAATATAAAAGTAGGGACCAGAACAGCCACCTCCCTGCTGGGCCCCGCTCGGGCCCTGGGGGAGGCACACCTGGGCCACAGGTTAGTGAGGATTTAGTTAGGGAGCTTCTGGAGGGGTTGGACGTATTCAAGTCAGCCGGCCCAGATGATCTCCACCCTAGAGTTCTAAAGGAACTGGCCAAGGTCATTGCAAGTCCCCTGGCACAACTTTATGAGCACTCGTGGTACTCTGGTGGGGTACCAGAGGACTGGAAGAGGGCCAACATGGTCCCCATCTTCAAAAAAGGCAGGAAGGAGGACCTGGGAAACTATAGGCCGGTTAGTCTCACCTCGATTCTAGGCAAGCTGTTCGAGAAAATTATGCTGGCACACATCCAGGAGGGGCCAGCAGGAGACTGCTTAGGGGCAACCAACATGGGTTCATCAGTGGCAGGTCCTGTCAGACCAACCTGGTGGCCTTTTACGATCAGATCACCAAATCATTAGACACAGGGGTAGCAGTGGACATAGTCTTCCTGGACTTCCAGAAGGCTTTTGACACTGTCTCTCACCCTGTTCCCATTAAGAAACTGGGGGGCTGTGGTGTAGACACCCACACAGTCAAATGGGTCGCCAACTGGCTGGAGGGCCGCACCCAGAGGGTGGTAGTGGATGGGTCCTTCTCAACCTGAAGGACATGGGCAGTGGGGTTCCACAGGGCTCGGTCCTTGGGACCGGACTGTTCAACATCTTCATCAGCGATTTGGATGAGGGGGTAAAAAGCACCCTGTTCAAATTTGCTGATGACACTAAGATGTGGGGGGACGTGGGTATATTGGAAGGATGCAACAGGCTACAATCAGACCTAGATAGGTTACAAGGGTGGGCGGACGAAAATAGGATGGGTTTCAACATAGACAAGTGCAAGGTGATGCACCTCGGGAGGAACAACAGGCACCATACCTACAGGTTGGGGATCTCCCCTCTTATCAGCATGGAGGCGGAAAGGGATCTGGGGGTCATCATTGACTCCAAGATGAACATGGGCCAGCAGTGTGGAGAGGCAGTAAGGAAGGCCAACCGCACCTTGGCATGGATCCACAGATGCATCTCGAGCAGGTCCAAGGAGGTGATCCTCCCCCTCTATGCGGCACTGGTCAGCCCACAGCTGGAGTATTGCGTCCAGTTCTGGGCACCACACTTCAAGAGGGATGTCGACAGCATGGAGAGGGTCCAGAGGAGGTCCACTAGTATGATCAGGGGACAACAGGGCAGGCCCTATGAGGAGAGGCTGCGGGACCTGAACCTGTTCAGCCTCCAAAAGAGAAGGCTGAGGGGGGGATCTTGTGGCCTGTTATAAACTAGTCAGGGGGGATCAGCAGGCATTGGGGAAGTCACTGTTCCCCTGAGCACCGCCAGGAGTGACCAGGAATAACGGTCACAAGCTGGCAGAGGGTAGGTTTAGGTTAGATATCAGGAGGCGCTACTTCACAGTCAGGGCGGCTAGGGTCTGGAACCAGCTTCCAAGAGAAGTGGCGCAGGCTCCTACCCTGGGGGTGTTTAAGAGGAGGTTAGATGAACATCTTACTGGGGTCATTTGACCCCAGTATTCTTTCCTGCCATGGCAGGGGGTCAGACTAGATGATCTGTTCAGGTCCCTTCTGACCCTAGAAATTATGAAACTATGAAACTATAAGTCTACCTTGTGTCTCAAATAAGTCATCTACTTTAGGACAACATTTTCTGTGTCTTAAATAAGTATAACATATTGAAATTAAGTATCTTAAAACTATTATATGGTATTCCACTTGATTAATTTTACTGCCATATGAAAAAAAATGCCAGTGTGTTGACTGAGTGCATAGTAAGTTGTGACCTTTTAGGAAAATGAGTGGAATAAACTCTCTATCTGTGTGTTTTTGGTGAAGAGACATCTTCAGTCTTGCAGGATTAAGGAAAATAGTAAAACTGTGGCAAGATTAAGAGAGCTGTGTGCATCTTTCTAGCAAGTATAATTCCCTTTGTCTTAACCTTGATTGGCTGAGTTGCAACCATTTGTTAGTCAAGGACTATGTGAACTCTAGTCCCCTCCCTATATTGTGAAGGTCAGGAAAAAGGATGTTTTAAAAAGGCCATGAAATAGGAAGACAGCAGCAAAAGCGAGAGACTGTTACTTTGAATTTGTGTTATGTTTTTTTGCCCTGCAACCACCATAACAATGGACTTTTTTTACAGAAAGGCCTCTATTCTTGTGAACTAAATCAAAGAAAATGGCCCTTTTCCAAAATGAATAGAAGCAATAAAGAGCATTTAACCCTTTTATAAAAATAACCCTTTTGGGGTCATTAAAATTAACTCTACTACTACTTGAAGAAAAGAGAAACACCTTCCTTCCCCACCCCCCCAATGATTTGCCTTTTGTTACATTGGACACTTTTCATAAAAGAAACTAACTTGCCTGTGGGAAAGGACTGAGACTTTGCAGATTGACATATCCCTAATGTACAGTATGCAAGAGAGTGTTGCATGTCAGGGGCTGAGAGCAGTTCTGCAATGTGTTGTACCATCTTTATGCCAGTAGGATTTTACTGACTTCAGTAGAACTACATTGCAGAGAATGAAGGACTCTAGGCTACAGCTCTTAAGATTTGGGGGAGATTTTAAAAATGCTTTGGTTTTAATAGGAGATATGATTTCCTATAAGCTACACTTTTTCAAAGAGATTTTATTATGAAGTTGTATCTGGACTAGTTCCTAGCAGATACAATCTTTTGTCCACAATTACTACATAGTAATTACCCCAAGCACAGCCCAGCACAGCCCCCCGCACCCCACCCCCACCCCCAACCCCACCAGTAAGAGCCCGGCACAGGCCCCGACCCCAGCCAGCAACAGCAGCCTGCTCTTGCCCCATGCACAGATCCGGCGGGCACAGGCCTCCCATGCCCTCTGAGGGTATGCATAGTGGTGGGAGCCGCACCCCCCAGACAAGCTGCATCCTCAGCTTTTGTTGCTCTATTGGAGTCAATGATGTTAGGTCGGCTTTTGGAAAAAGTCCTTTACAAAGCACAGGATAGGACCCTTTTTGAACAGTGTTTCCTAGTGACAATTTTTTCTCTCTCAAATTTATCTTACTTGTTTGGACCTGACTATAGCTCTGCTTGGATCAGTGTTTGTGATTTTGCTGTTTCATGCTTCCTTTGGTTAACATACTTAGGAACATAGGGTTAGAAGGGACTTCCAAGGTCACAATGTCCAGACCTCTGCTGCCACAGAAACATGCCACATAGTCCCTTCCGCAGGGGTGCATCCAGAGGGGGTGCAGTGGAATGGATTGGATTCAGCCTCGAAGCCTCTGGAGACTTTTTTTTTTAAAATCTCCAAACCATGTAAGAATCCTTCTCCTTCCCCTTTGTACTCAGGCACATCCCCTTCCCTACCCTTCACACCCTCACCCCTTCCTGCCGCTGCTGCTTTGTCTTGGTTTGAGGTGAGATAAAGCTAAAAGCTACTCCCAGGGGGTGGGCTCAGCTGGGAACAGTGAAATCAGGAAAAGTGATAGGCCTGGGGTTCACCTTTCCTCCACGTGCTCCCTGGGGGACCAAGCAGTAAAGGGGAACCCAGTCCATGCCTGTCTTGCTTCTACAGCTGTTACTGTTTCCAGTCCATATGTATCCCAGTTGGAACAGCAGGAGTGGCTTTGAAACTTCCATGCGCCAGGACAGCGAGGACAGCAATAGCAGCAGAGGGAAAGGCAGGAGAGAGGAGAGAGGGATTCTCTGAGCATGGAGGGGAAATTGGGACTTCTTAAATGCTTTGGGGACTTCCAAAAAAAGCCTCCAGAGGCTGCTGTAGTGGGGTGTATCCCAATCAGTTGTGGGGGAAGAGGCTGGGAGCCAGGGTGAAGTTACTCTTGCAGTAGGGGTGGCTTCTCCTGCACTCCCTTTGCCAAATCCTGGATCTGCCCCTGCCCTTCCACAAACTGATCAGTCTTTGTCTTAAAACTAGTTAGGGCTTTTTTCCCACAATACTCCCATTGGAAGGTTCTTCCAACACCTTACTGTCCCAATGGTTAGAAACCTTCTCTTAGCTTCCAGCTTCAAATTATTGGCCATTTGTTCTTGTGCCAACACTGACCTTTAACTTAAACAGTTCTTTTTCCTTTTGAGGTTTTACTCTCCTGAGGTATTACAAATATAGATACAATAGCTATGATATGATAGACATAGATATAATGTGGTATAGATTGGAAGCAGAGCTGCTGGAAATGAATGGAAGAAAAGGGAAAGCTCGAGAAACTGAATAAGTACTTAGCCCTCCATGAGAGAGACTAAAAGGAGCAAATTAAATGAATGCAATTTAAAAAGAAAAGAAGTAGTCAAGACAAATTAGAAACAACAAAATAACACATGACTAAGTGAAAGAATAACAGAGCATGATGGAAATAATGTGTAGTAAGAGAAACTGACCAGGCCCTCCACTTTATATTCTGCAGTCATCTTTAGTGCTTGTCAAAAGTGTTCTGGAAACATTTCTGAAGGCTGTCTCTGAACCTCACAGATTTAAAGATCTAATTTTCAGCAGACTTCTTTTTTGTCACCTCAGAGGTCTGAGATCTCACTGCCCCACATTACACCTTGAGGTTTTGAATGGAGCTAGCTACCCTTAAATCAGTCCTCTCTGATGCTTGTTTATTAACAGCCTTGCTGCCTGAGCAGTTCTTGCCTGACAAAATATTGCTCATGTGAGATCCTTCTATGCAGTTCTGATCAGAGAGTAAGTCATTTCCCCCTATATACCCATGTATCTTGGCTAGCTCCCTTGGGTATATGGATATAATTCCATAGTCATGTGTTCAGCTTGGGAAATGTCAAATTAAGATTGATTGATTGATAGGCAAGGACTTCTAGAGATATCAATTCATTGGTGTCATTGCACGTCAAGTCTTTCTTTTTCTGGACCCTGATCACTCATCTAGATTTTGTTCTTCCAACCTCCAGTCTCTCCTTTAAGAAATACCTCTCCTGATAGATCCTAGCATCTCATTTGCCTTTCTAATGGCTGCATCACCCAGGTGGCTCACAGTCATCCTGTGACCAACTAGTACACCCAGATCCTTCTTCTCTTCAGTCATTTTCAGCTAGTGAGTTCCTAGCTTATAGCTGAGATGTTTGTAATTAGTCCCTGTGTGTCCCTTTCCATGTGCTGATAAATGCGTGATCAAATTTAATGCATAATCTTCATGTTCATGCCACATATTCATGGCAGGAAGCGTGATTGTGGGATCGCAAATCAGATCCCATCACACCCTTTGGCCAGTGCAGGAAAAGCCTGATGCAGAGTCCCCCTGCACCAGCAAGAAGCATGGTCCCACAGCTGGGAGCACCATTAACTGCTGGGACTCCCAGCAACTAGGCACACCATGCATCCGTGTAGCTGGAAAACCTTAGCTACTGAGATATCCCAGCCACAGGGATACATGACACACCCCCATGGCTAGGCAATAACAGCAGCTGGGGTTTTCCAGCCATGGGGGTGCATGGTGCACCCTGGTAGCTAGAGGATCACATCTGCTGTGTTCTTCCAGCGTGGGTGTGCATGAGACACCCCTGCGACTGGGAGATCTAAGCAGTTGTGGTCTACTCACCTTGGGGGTGAGTGGGGCTCCCCAAAGCTGAGAACCCTGCCAGCTGGGGCATCCCAGGCTACAGTGCACATGAGCCCCCCCAGCGGGGAGCTCCGATCAACTGAGGGGGCTCCCAGCTGCAAGGGTCCCTGGCCACACATTCAATTTGTGTTGTGATGAGAAGCAGCTACAAAGTTATACATATATTTTTGTGAAATAACTGCATAGCTTATTCCTCTTCTTATCACACCATTAATTGATTGAATGTATAGACCACTTAAGAAGTGATTAACTGGTTAATCATGCCTTAGGTGTACTGTGTAGATAGGGCCTTTGTCGCTGACCTTGTATTTTTATACTACTGAATTTCATCCCCTTTCTATTACTCTCACCTGAAAAGCATTCCGTTCTTGCTGTTTAATACTCCAGTCCTATATATTGTAAATGTCTTCCAATTTAATGTCCTTAGTACAGTCCTACATCATTAATGACAACAGAAAACAAAATGATTCTCAAAGCCGTACTAGTAAACTCTTTCCATGCTGATTGTCTCATTTCAAAAGTGTGTATTACCATAACCTCTGTACACCATTCCTTACCAATCTTAGAATTCCTTTACTACCATATTTAATCAAATACAAGACAAGGTATTCTATCCCTATTGGCATGGGGGGAAAATCCCCTCCTCTTATAATCACACACAGAAATCTCACTACATTGCCTATCATTAAACTGCTGCCAAAAGCAGCATATGCTGAGCAGTGGAAATCAACTAGGAAGTTGATTAAATGCAGCCAACACTGAGTATGATTATAAAACACGTGGTCCCCATTGGGAAATCATGCTGCTGATGGGAACCTTTTTTGCGGGGTGGCATCCTACATGCAAGCCCCAGGCCTGGAAGCCTTGGAGTTCAGCTGTCCCGTAGTCTTGCTTGCTCCCAGCCAAAAGTCCAAGGAGCAGCCAGGGGAAAACCACAAAAGTAGTCCCCCATTGTGACAGAATTAATGGGAACCTACCACAAGGATAGGTTAGTACAGAATTTTTTTTAATTCCATGTCTCAGGCCAAATTAGTCAAATCAGTTCCAAATTCCATCCACTGAGCAGAACTCAGTTGTTCAGGTCCGTGTGGTATTACCACTGGCAAGTATCTTACCTCCCAGACTCTTCAGCCTGGGGCTTCAGATACTCCCAAATCTATGGCAGGCATCCTACATGCAAGCCCCAAGCCCAGAGGCCTTGGGGTTCAGATACCCCTGAGTCTCACTTGCCCTTAGCCAAAAAGCCAAAGGAGCAATCTAGGGAGAAGTCCCCCATCTCCATAAAATAAAGTAGTCAAGATCCTCCCATTGGAGGTTATAGTAGACTCTCACAGGGGTGTTCGCCTGCAGTGCAGTGGACAACCCTCCACCCACAACTACACAAAACCATTATAGGTCAGGCAGAAGGGGCTCCCTTTGCACATACAGGAAAAACTGCCTGGACTGATTCTACTTTTCACTGCGGTGGTGATCATGGCATTCACCGGAAATCCCTCTGTCACCCCTCTTTCAGCCTGGCATGTATGATTAATGGAAACCAACTATGAAGCTGATTAAATGCAGCCAACACAGGTCATGACTATAAACCACATGGCCCATATGGAGCAAGCATGCAGATGGGAACCTAACACAAGGGCAGGTTGGTGCAACTTATCTGAATAAGACGTGTAGTAGTGTCCATTAAGCGCAGTCCCACACAGCGCCAACTCTTCAAGTCATAGAAAGCCATACACTACATACATTTCAATTTCCTCTTTACTCCCACAGCTGAGTTGTGCCTTTCTTTCCCATTTGCAATGATTCCTGTTTCTTCAACAACCTTAAGTACCTGGCAAACATCACCCAACAAGCCCCAGAGAGTTCAGCCAGAATCCCTTTCTCAGCCCTTCTCCCAGCCTGTCATGATTAGTGTGGGCCAGCCCTCCCTGAGATGAAGCCAGACCAGGTTGCCTTGTGCCTCATCTGTATATACATTTTTGGAGGATCCCACAACTGGTGACAAGAACACCCAGTTCCAGTCATGAGGGGGCCTAATTGGCACATGGATCTTTTTGGGGGGGGTATGCAGAGTACATACATATACTGAGCAGTGCTGAACTGTGGGGTCACCTGGGCTTGAAATGCTGTCAACTCCGCTGGGTCCAGCCAGCAGTGGCGACTTGTAGAGGGTGCATGGGGGTTCATGTGAACCTCCTGAGAGCGCTGGTGCACCCCGTGTCAGGCTGCGCTCCCTGCTTAAGCAATGGGCGGGGGGAAGGCAGGAACACCGGTGCCCCATCTGCGAGCACTGGCTGGAGAGTGCGAGCGCCAGAGTGGCCAGATGTAGCTGCTCATCAGTTAGGAAGTTTTGCCATGGGGGACCCCTCTCCCCCGGTCAGTGCGATCAGCTGTGGGGGGAACCCCCCCTTGGTCACTGAGTGGTTATTGGGGGTTGCTTTCCCCCCCACAACTAAGGCAGCACCAGTCATCCATGTAGCCCAGTGAGCAATATGGTAAATTATGAGCCTTTTGGCTTTTGACTAATGCCATACATTCTCAACCTTTGGGCTTAGATCAAGTGAGGCAGGGGGCACCTGAACTCCAAGGTCTCCAGGCCTACTCTTGCAAGTAGGATGCCTGCCTGGGTGTTGGAGTATCCAAAGCCCCAGACTGATGGGTCTGGGAGGAGGAGAATACTTGGCTGGTGACCGAACCACACAGACTTGATGACTGAGTTCTGCTTAGTCGAATTTTGGAACTTGACTATTTAGCTTTGCCCAAATGAATTTGGAACTGATTTTGCCTTGATAAATATATTTAAAAAACAGTTTGCACTGTACATAAGTAGTTGCTAAACTGCTGCTTAATCATGTGTTTATGTAATACCTGTGCTAAAACTTACAATAGTTTCCACAAAAGGTAACATGAATCAGTTCTGGATAAATTAAGTGCATGGGTACTATATAAAATTGCTACAGCTATGTTTAATTTCAAGGTAATTGTTTTCAGATTCACTCCTCAGTTCCAAGTGCTCAGGGAGAGCAGGGTCTAACACTAAGGAGAAGGGGAAGTGGCTGCCAGAGGGAAAAGTTGGGAGAAGCAGAGAGCAAAGGGCTACCTAACTCTCCACAGTTTTATTTTCTCTGATGTAAGAGTGGGAGAGGGACAATCTCAAGGCAAACCTCCCATAATTAGGTTTTTTACTTGTAAAATTATAACAATTTTTTACATTTCCCACATAATTATTCAGAGGTTGTCTTTTAATCAAGGTTGTTTTCTATTTGAATAAATACAGTAATCCCTATCTTGTCCTATTTCACTAATAATTCCATATATCAACTGCTTTATTGATATCCAGATACATGAGATCTACTACATTTCCTTTGTCTAGAGAATTAAACCTATTGGCTCTCAAAAAAGCTGTCTTATTATTAGTCTAGCACAGCAGTTCCCAAAGCCTGACAGATTGCACACCACCAATTTAAGACAGTACAACCTTAAGTACCACCAGCAAATTTTTCAGTTCAGCCTTAAGTACCACCAGCAATTTTTTGTCATATAAAGTCATTATAATAAATCTGTTAATGCATACCACTGACAGGTTTTCTGAGTACCACTGATGTAAATCGATGTTGCTTTTTATCCCATTTATCATGTATCTTCATGTTTTTAAATATTCTGTCCTGCAAACTGTTGAAATCAGACAAACAGGGTGGTAGTTTCCTGGATCACTTCCCACTCCTCCCGTTCTTAAATACAGGTACTAAATTTGCTTTCCCCAGTCATATGGCACCACCCCTTACTTGATGGATTTATTAAACGTATTTTTTACTGGATGTCTTAATTGCATATGCAAGTTTTTTTAGAAAGCTGAGGTAGAGATAACATGGTCTCCCCAACTTGAGTGTCTTGAGTTCTTTGAGTTTTGTTTCTACCTGAGTGGTATCATTTTCTATTCCATACCATAATTCCCATTAACCATATTGCTTTTGCCTCCAGTGTCTACATCATCATCCTTTTGAAGACTGAAGTAAAGTAATCATTAAATTTTGGAGCCATTCTTAAATTATTTTTAATCTCTAACCCATCCTCAGTACCCTGATTCTTCTTTCCTTATCCTCTTTGTATTTATATAGGTGAAGAATTCTTACTTTACCCCTACTTTCTTGTCCTCTAAGATATACCATATTTACTCACATACCACAGATGCACCTTTTCCGCCACAGTTAACCCACCAAAATTGGGTTCCATGTCATAAGCAGGGAATCTGATTTCTGCACTGCAATGGAGGCATGGAGATGCTGTAATGGTTGCCAAGGGCTCTGCCTCTCTCCCTTTCTGGTCAGCATTTGGCAGGGGGGGCAGAGTCCAGTTTTAATTGTCTGAGCAGTCAAATATTGCTCCCAATTTGGCAGTGGCTGAAACGCTTTTGCCTGAAGCAGCCAATGAGCTAGCTGAGGATAAGTGAGCTGTTTCATGTGGTCAGCTTTCAACCATGACTCTGGAAAAATCCTTTTTTCTTCAAGCTGTGTCATGGGGAAAGGGGAGCATGTATTATGCAAGGAAATACAGTAGTGTTCTTCACTGATCAGTTTCTTTCTAATCCTTATAGTTTCTCTTTGTTTTTCATGTGTCCTCCTTGGGCACATCTACATGAAATACTTTGAGCACAGGAGACTAATTCTACTGCACATTAGCGCAGTGGGCAAAACCTGTGCTAATGTGCTAATGCACAGTAGAATTAGTCTACTGCACATTAGCAGCACCGAAAAAGCATGTGCCAGCACTAATGCGCAGTAGTACTGATTATAGCACATTAAGGTATATATATACACATAATTACGGTGCATTAATGAACATGTAGACGCACCTCTTGAGGCAAATTTAATTCAGTTAGATTTATTTTTCACCTTGCTTGGGATACAGACTTCTTTCAGTTTCAGCAGCTTTGAAGTTATTCCAGGTGTCATCCACATTCAAATCTCTCATTTCGTCAATCCAGTTAACTTCAATTAGTTAATCAAAAGTTTTCTTCTGAAATTGTGAACCATGGTTTAGTACCTATTTTTCCTCTGTTCATTAATTTTAAACCACATTATTATTCAGTCCAATAAAGAAGGAAGGTTGCAGACATGTAGTTTGTGTATGACACATAATTTTGGTTGGCATATATAAAGGAAACACCATTTATATTTATTCCCAATCCAGAAATTGAGCCCAAGAAGGAACCTAGCAAAGCCCATGGAGGTGTTCAAGCTTTGCTAATGGGTGAAGTAAGCTCAAAGAGCCTCACAAGCCAAGATCCCATATTCATAATCTGAACATCTTCACCATCTCTCTTGAGAAGGGTTCCACTGATGCTCTGCTGAATGCCATTACACAACCCCAACCCATTTTACAAACCTTAACAATGCCCTACAAGCATATTGGTAAAGTAGTGCAAATGTTTTTATAGTGTGTTTGCACTAGGGATAATTCTGTTTTGACTGTAATTCTTATTGTAATTGTTTCAAACAGTGGTTATAACTAGAATGGAAAGCTGGGTGAACAATACCAGGTTAAATCACTTCCAGGGCATGATATTAATTGATTTTCTAAGATGATATCCCTCTCTCTCTCCTGTTAATATGCCTGAGGGTTTTACTTAGATTTCATATTCCAGTATGTCTGGGTTAATCATATACCAAGGTTGCATAAGTGATTTATAAGTAAACACTTTGTTCTTTTTAATATTTATCAACATTAGTTCAGTAAGGTAAAGTCAGTTTTTCAAAAACCTATCACCTTCATTCATAAGCTGGGAAAAATTCCATCCAACAGCAATATAAAATTTTATTGAGTAACTCTAAAACGTAATGCACTTTTAACTTCACTACTATGTTTAATAACTGTTGTCAAATGCAACAACTTCTTGAGAGCTTTAGTATCATTATCATATAAAAAAAATCACTAAAAATAAATGTAATATCCACAGCTGCAGTCCATCTTATGGATCCTAGTTGCACACACTCTAATTAAAGTGCCCAGAGCATGATGTTTATCAGCATCCCCACACTGAAAAATGGTGGCGGGGGAGCTTTAACTAAAATTCAAGTGAGCTTTAGTTAAAGCACTCCTGCCACCATTTTTTAGCACAAGAATGCTGATACACATGACTCTGGAGTCTGCTGGAGCATGTTAATTGCCATGCTGCAGCACTCAGTTAATCGAGTCTGCTCTGACATGCTGTAATTACAGAGTATCGGAGCAGCCTCTCTGCACGTGTATTGGTGCCCATTGACTCTTGGAGTTTTGTTCCTCTGAAAAGAGAATTTTGCCCTAGTGCACTAATCTAATCATTTTTTGTGGTTTTCACCAGGATTTGGATGACTGCAACCTCTTTGGTAATCCCTTTTTTTTTTTTTTTAAACTTGTGAATAAAGTATTACATGAGGGGGTTTTTTCCTTCAATATCATTTTCACATTCCTGGAACTGCTGGTGTTATGTTTTTTGTGCAGTTGTAGCATTGTATTATAGAATAAAGGGAATGACCACACTTTGCTCAGACAATGCTATTTAAAGATAAATACAATTGTTGTTTAAAGCTTTTCAGATGAGCATTAGTTGTTTTTTTCTTCTCCCATTAGTAATCTTTTCCCTGGTAATAGTTTCTCTGTTCAGTTTAAATATAATTTGCAAAAGGTAAAAAAGGGTTTGTTTCCTTTTATTTTGGGGTTGTTTTTTGGGGGATAGGGAGGTTGCTAATTTCGGTTATAAATAAAAAGATCTGGAAATGGTTCGAGTTCATTCCAGTTTGCACTAAACTATCTAGGCCTAAACACTGCATTGTAGAATGCACTGCTATGCAGAGATATCCAAGCTGGCTCATCCTCTCCCATTTATTCCATCATGTGATTATGCAGCTGCATAAAACTTACAACAAATTATTCTGAGGAGCTATTAAGGACTGCCTTGGGTACCAGAGGCAGGATAGCCCTATTGCTTCATGGCTGCTGAAGTATTTTAACCATGACAGTAATGAAATAAAAAGACCAAAAATAGTATCCATATCCAGCTCCCATTCATATCAATGACAACATTTCCAGTAACCATAGTGAATTCAGTTTTGGTCCCTTGGAGTTCACCACGTCTTGACCATTCTTTGTTTAACAGTGGTGTGTTGCTAGATATACCTATGTAGCAGTATTTCTCACCACTTCCATCTGAACTTATAACAAGTTGCAGAGTCCCTAGTCATGAAAAGATCCCATGACTACAGTACAGAAAAGCCACCACATATGTTCCACCTCTACATATTACCTGTGCCACAAGAAGTGATATGGAATGATTCTTTTATCACAAAAATCATCATTAACCTAATGCAGAAATAGCCATTAAGGACTGTAGGTTTTGAAAGAAGTTGATTTGTATGTATTGGGAATGCCATCTCTCTGCTTAGTGAAGTCAAATATCAAGAGATTGTGTTCTTTGATTCCACAAAGTGACTGTTACAATTGAAAGCATGTATTAGATAGCAATATATGGTAACATTTTAAGATTTTTCTTTAGATTATAGGCTAGGATAGTTTACAGGTGCCTAAAGAGATAGATGTCCAGTGGAATTAAAAGGAAAAAAAATCTCATCCATGATATTTAATGTTTTATAATTAAGTGAAGATGGATATGAGAAGAAATCAGGAAAGAAGATATACAAATATGACCCTGAAAGTTTTTCAGTATAAAATTTGAGTTCTAGATGAAATGTGTTATGAAGTTTTCTGGGACTAAAAGACTAAGCCAGATCTCATCAAAGGGACAAGGTCTTTTTAAGCCTTCTGCATAATGAAAATAAAGGTGCAAATTTTTAAAAATTGGTATTGCTTCTTAAAGCTTTAGTCTCCATCACTTAGCTCAGGAGTGGCCAACCTATGGCACACATGCAGCCTCTGTACATGGCACATGGCAGATAAAGGAGGGAGCAGGGAACAAAATGATAGGGCAGGGAACAGAAAATAACGACAGATTGGGCAAGAGAAAGGAGATCAGAGTGGCACTTGGGAGGGTGCAGGGCTTACCTTGTGGCATGCCTGGTTGGCCCTCACTGACATAGCATATAAAAAATATTACTTCATTAAATAAAGATCTGGTATACTGTGTTTACGTGTTGCTAATATTATTGACAAATGACAGAAATTTTACTTGTTTAAAATTTGACAGACTGGTAGATTTAGGAAAAATCCAAGTTTACAATTCATCATTTCACTAGCTGCATTTAGTATTCTGTTCTCATTTCTTGTCCTTTTAGAATTCTAACCTTCCAGCATTTAGACATCCAGGAGAAAAAAAAAAGTTAATAAGGCTGTCACATTTTTCTAACTCAGTGTGATTTGAATTGTTCTTTTGCATTCAGCAGCCTGCACAAATCACATAGCTTTCACTACCAGAAAACACATAATTTTATTCATGCATCATTTAAGACATTTTTCACAGGAGCAGATAACATCTCTAAAAAAAGTACCTGCAGCTTTTGCTTTCTGACCTCCACTTCATTCTGGAAGACTGGCATTTCTTAATTCATTTTAATTCATTTTTTCAGCCACAGGTTATTTTTTCGTTCAGTTCTTTTAAGCTCACAGTATAATGTGCATTTTTAGAAGTTCATATTACAGCCTGTACCAGTGAAACTGAAGTTTCTTCCTTTAATCACTGCGAACCAAATGCTGGCTTTGATGGTTTCTCCAGAATTGGAATAAATTATGTGTGTGAATTCTAGCTGTCTATTGAACTCAACACATACCTTTTCACCCAAAATAAGCCCCTCAAAATTCAGGTGCATGTATTAAGCAAGGAAGCTTATTTTTTTGCCTGAGATTGGAGCAGGGTTCAAGGTTGGGTGCTTCTGTGTAAAGCAGCTCTGATATTACTCTTTAGGCAGCTGAGGGAATCAATGGCCCTTTAATCATGCATTGGGTTAATGGCCCATTGTGCTTTACTTCACAGGTGTTAAAAATCATCTCTCTTTTCTAATGATCTTGAAGTTCCACTAATGAAACTAACTTTTTTCAGAGAAATGTTGCTATCTGCTAGGACTTCTGGTCTCTTCTCCTATTTCACAACCCTTGAGCTCTTTTCAAGATTAGAAGTCCACCCATGGAGACCTGTCTTCAGCAGCACCTAGAGTTTTAGTTGAGCAGGAAAGAGAGGGTGAGTCAGCTGAAGATTAGGCTCTGTCCCTGCTCTCTACAGCCACAACTCAAGGCTTTTTTTTCCCCTTTATATAATGCCTTTCAAAACCAGGTGTGTATTGAATCTGGGTAGTGTAAGAGTGGTGTTGTAGCCATGAGGGTCCAGAAAGTATGAGAGAGAGAAGAATTTCTTAGGGTGATATCTTTATTTGGACCAACTATGTAGACATATAAGACCTAACAAAGAATGTCAGCATTTGAAAACTTATCTAACTTTATCCCAAGTTCATAGTTGGTCCAATAAAAGATATCACCCTAAGAAATTCTTGCTTCTATTATATTTTGGGGCTGGTTGTATGCAAGAAAATGTGGTATACAATTTTTCCATAAGGACAAGAGCATGCATTGTAGCCATGGTAGACTGGGCCAGACAGCATTTTTTCTGAGATCCTGTTATGCCATACCAAATTTAAAAAGGAGACTTACAGTTTGTGGAACCAACCTACATGGAGTATCTGCTATATAATTGGTTTTCCTACATAGCACAAAGCAGCTAAGTTTCCCCTTACAGCATCTTGCAGATAGGTGTAGGTTTGCTGAGAAGAAAAGGACATGGCCAGACCTTGCTGTACTCCAGCTCATCTAGAAAAGGTCTCTAGAAAACTGGTAACATAGGTTTTGTTTTGTTTTGTTTTGTTGTGTAAATAAAGTAAGTTTACATTCACAGTGGCCATGTTTACATGATATGCTTACTGCACAGAAACAACTTGCATACCCAAGTACTAAGTAACTGTGCAGTAACTGATATTACTGAACAGTAGCATCCCTACGTGGATTTCTGGTGACTGACTGCACGGTAGATCTTTACTGCTGTACCTTAGCTCATTAATATTGTGCAGTAGCATTACATCACGGTTCATGCCCTTTGACACTACTGTGCAGTAGTAACAAGCTACCGCACAGTAGTAATGAGCTACTGTGCAGCAATCATCTCATGTAACTGTGGCCAAAGAGTAGAGAAATCTGAGCGTAGGTTGGCTTCGGCCTTTCTATCAGTCTTGACCTTTCGATCAGTCTTGACCTTGTGGGAAGTATCATTTACAGCACTGTTTGAGGCATCTGGCTTAACAACCAGAACATTCAAATATTTTCATTTTCCCCTTAAAATTCTTCTAACAAATATTACCTGGACATTTATTTTTATGTGATGACCGCAAGATCAATATGTCTTGAAAAACAATGCAGCTATATGCAGACCAAGGTTTAGGATTTAGGAGAAGCAGCATAATTAACACAATATAACATCTGTATGTTGTTGAGGCATCAATGAAAATTTAAATATCAAAACATAAATATTCATTAGATAAAATTACTTATTAAAAAGATAGATTGTTTTATATGAGTAGTGCAGGAAGAAAATTTCACAGATGTTCTAGAGAAATGTAAACATCCCTCATAGGCTCATTACCCTGCAGTTTCATCATGAAAATATTTGTAAATGCTCTGCCCTCATAAAAGATATACCTGCATAATGATATTTGAACATGTTGTGCACACAGCTTCATTCTTAGAAGTGCTCAAGTTGTAAAAGAAGTTTACTGGTGCCAAACAAATATTCTGTTCTTTAAATTTCAGGGTTTTCTATATATTAAGCAAAACTCTCTTGTTTTAGGTTATGGCATGCAAGTTTAAGCATTCATAGTCTTCCATCAGAACACATAGTATAAGTTGATATTTTAACAATGAAAAAACATTAGAGTGAGTGAACAGTATTAAAAAGATTTAAAGTGTTATGCATTGCTTAGATTAAAATTATGAAAAGTACAATTAAGATTTTTTTTTTCAAGAAAGTTAAAATTTGCTGGTTGAGCATGCATGTTGCAATGCCTCCTTCACTGGACCAGGAGTGGGGGTTGTGAAGGTTTTGGTACAGAAACTGTGACAACCATTAAGGCATCTCTAAAGCCAAAAAGGGACAAGGAAGGGCTGAGGTTATCTCTTCTCTTAATAAGAGAACTTCAGTAAGACACCAACACCAAAAGAAGATGACATCTCTATCTTTTCATATGAAATGAAAATCATTGAGGAGTTAAAGATCCAGTTATCCCTAGGATTATGTAATGATGTTTCCATGTGGATTTCAGAAAACATCCTAGTTTCTATATTTAGCTCTAAACCGTAGCTTTAGGACAAAGCTTCTCTTGGAGGCATTTTTCTGCAGCTGCTAACTTGTGCGTTTTTGGAGGGAGAGTCTTGATGGGAGGTGATTTTTATGGGATAGGTTTTGCTTTGGCATTACGGGTGTTAGCTTCTGGTTTCATTTGTGGTGTTTTTACTTGTTACAAAAGTATTCAGACTGTGAGAGAGATACCATGGTGTGTATATTAAGAGAAATCTAAATAAGGCAAAAGTTCTATCAGATTATTGCTTTTTGTGCTACAAAAGACCTGAGTTGGGACAGAGGGGAAAGATGGAAGAGCCATTCCCCTTTCCTTATTCAATTTCAACCCCTTATGGGATCATTCTGTGATGTAAACTAAGTAACATGCACCACAGCAGGGTGATCCTTAAATATGTTTGTTCAGTGGTGGAATCAGGAGGAGGGGCTCGAATGCATGGGTTAAGGATGTGCTGCTGACCACACATTTTCAGTTGTTTAGGTCAAGTCTGGTATCTTGTTTTTACTTTCAAGGCTAGGGACAGACTTTCAAAATGCCTGAGGCTGATTTTATTCCATCTTTGCAGGTTAGTCTAACCTGCAGAGCTTGAACCACTTTAGAAATGGATAGACATTCACTTCTAATCAAGAAATGCAGGCACATGCCTACAGTGGCTTAGGCTAGAAGCCAGGGGCATTAGAGTGAGCCCTCCCTTCCTTTCCACACTGCTGAGCTGAGCAGGGTCATGGCCAGGCCCCAGCAGGCTGCTCTGATTAGGGAGAGGTCTAAACACCCACCCTTGCCTGCACAGTCCCCAGCTGGAGTGTGCTTAGATGGGGAGGGGGGGAAGCAGCCCTTACCAGGCTCTTCCTGGCTTGCTGCTCAAAGGGTGGGAGTGTTTCCAGACCCGTTCCCCAGCCCCCAGCTAGCACTCTGAGACACGTGTGGGGAGGACTGCTCGTGTGGAGTGCATGCATCTGCTGATGATAGTGAGCTTTTTAACCTCCCTCTCCCTACTTCGTCATGCTGTTTGAAGTAAACTGACTGGCAAGGAAATGAGCAGGGAGTTGATAACACAAAGCTGATCAGCCCATCAGGAAAACAAAAGCCTCTTTCATTAGTTCAAGCTCTTCTTAAACAGTTTTTTCAAAGAAAGGAACAGAGAGACATTACCAGCTGACATGTTCTGTCTTCCTTTGTCCCAGTGAAATTGGAGAGACGCACACACAGACACCTCTCAGCATTAGCTAGCATGGGAGTGGTGTGATCATGACCACATGCCAGCTGGGGTCTGTGCTGTGGAAGAGCAGAGGAAGGGAGAGGGGGATCCCTACTTGAGCATCTGCAGTCTCCACCTCCTTCTCAGCCATAGTTCTGGCTAGGAATGAGAGAGGTCGTGGCAGCCCTGCTCTCTGGAGCAGATAGCCCAGCCCAGGTCTGAAAAGCATGCTAGGATGCTAGAGAACTCTGTTTTAATTTAAAACCAGGACGGGTTCTAGGACAGAAGTTGCGTAAATTGGTTTGACCCAAATCACAGATTCATAGATTGCATAGATTGTAAGGGGCTGCAAGGGACTTCGCAAGATCATTGGGTCCAGTCCCACTCAGTCTGATACTACAGTCAACAGGTTTATCTTAAACCAGTTTCGGTCATTTTGAAACTGGTTTATGTGCACTGAACTTAGGTTCTGTTACAGGTTTAAACCAGTTTCTGATCACTTAAACCAGTTTATGTATAACTTCTGTTCCTAGCCCAAATGACCTGAAGGGTGGATAACTCATCATAAGAGTTGAACAGTCCTCACCTGTATCTAGAATTCAGTCACATGACTGAGTCTGCACCCTATGAGTAGTGCCAAAATGCTAGAGAAGGGCCCTGAAATTTGACTTGGGTAGCACAAAGGATCTGGACAGACACCCAGGAAATAGAAAGTATGCGTGACTACTTGGCAGATGTGATACAAGAAGAACAAACATGAGCCATTCTTGAGAGGAGGATAGCCCAGACCCTATAGTTAATGAGAGATGTCTTACTGGATGTGCAAGACAGGAAAAGAAACATGGTATGATTTCAGTGATTCTGAGGTAGGCTTTCACAGGACTCTTCAATTACCTATAGCAATGGGCTATTGGAAAGTTTGTGTGTATCCTTGGCTTCATTCAGAAACTATGCAGGCCCTTTTTTGGTAGGGCAGAAAAGAGCAAAAATAGAAATGGCACATAATTCTGGAAAAGGGTTAGATTAACAAATTCTGCATAGGGTTGCCAACCCTCCTAGATTAGGTGGTAGTCTACCAGAATTGTACCAGGGGATTGGAAAAGGGCCAATGTGGTCCCCATTTACAAAAAGGGGAGAAAGGAGGACTTCGGCAATTATAGGCCAGTCAGTCTTACCTCGGTCCTTGGGAATACCTTTGAGAAAATTTACAAGGAGGACATCTGCAAGGGCCTAGCGGGGGAGGAGGGGGTAATGCTCGGGGCAACCAACATGGGTTCATTGAGGACAGGTTGTGCCTGACTAACTTGATTTCTTTTTATGATCAGGTCACAAAGTCCCTGGACGGGGGTGTCAGGGTGGATGCTGTTTTCCTGGACTTTAAGAAGGCCTTTGACATGGTTTCCCACCACATTCTCTTAAAAAAACTTGGTGACTGTGGCATTGATGCCTACACAGTAAGACAGGTGGCAAACTGGCTAGATGGTTGCACTCAGAGAGTGGTGGTGGATGGGTTATTTTCAACCTGGAGGGATATGGGCTCTGTCCTAGGGCCTGTACTGTTCAACATCTTTATCAGCGATCTGGATGTGGGTGTGGAATGCACGCTATCCAAATTCACTGATGCCACCAAGTTGTGGGGCGAGGTGGGCATGCTGAAGTGGAGGGACAGAATCCAGCTAGATCTGGACAGGTTACAGAGGTGGGCAGATGAAAATAGGATGGAATTCAATGCAGACAAGTGCAAGGTACTGCATCTAGGAAGAAGGAACCAGCAACACACCTATAGGCTGGGGCACGCCATTCTTGTCAACATGGTGGCAGAAAGGGATCTTGGAGTCATTGTTGACTCCAGGATGAACATGAGTTGCCAACATGAGGAAGCAGTCAATAAGGCTAACCACACCTTGTCATGCATCTACAGATGCATTACAAGCAGGTCCAGGAAGGTGATCCTTCCCCTATATGCAGCATTGGTCAGGCCACAGTTAGAGTACTATGTCCAGTTCTGGGCAGTGCACTTCAAGAGGAATGTGGCTAGCATTGACAGGGTCCAGAGGAGGGCCACTCACATGGTCAAGGGGCAGTGGGGCAGGCCCTACGAGGAGAGGCTAAAGGGCCTAAACCTATTCAGCCTCCATAAGAGAAAGCTGAGAGGGAATCTGGTGGCCATTTAACTCACCGGGGGGACCAGAAAAGAATTGGGGGAGGCTCTGTTCCCCCAGGCACCACCCAGGGTTACTAGGAATAACGGCCACAAATTGTTAGAGAGAAGGTTCAGGCTGGACATCAGGAGACATTACTTTACAGTTCAGGCTGCCAGGCTCTGGAATGGGCTCCTAAGTGAGGTGGTACTCTCTCCTACCATGGGGGTCTTCAAGAGGAGGCTGGACAGATATTAGGCTAGGGTGATATGACCGCAGCACCCGTTCCTGCCTGGGGCAAGGGGTCGGACCTGATGATCTGTTTAGGTCCCTTCTGACCCTAAGCACTATGATACAATGATGGACAGCCTGTTTGTAGAAAAAATGATCCTTTACAAATTGTCCTGGTGCTGTCTGACCAGAGAAGAGGCTGATGAGACCAAAATGTCCCTTGGCAATGGCACACAGAGAAGGGACCTAGGATGTATTGGACTGTGTGGGCCTGCTAAGGAAATAATGAAGTTTGTCTGGGGTCAGAGAGAGGCAGGGGGAAGAAATAGCAAACACTGCTTTGGGAAACATAAGGTAGGTGCCAGTCTGGGTATGCTGCTGTGAGAAAATCTGTCTTTGGGGTAAGCTAGAACTGCCACATTCAGTTTAAAATGCAAATATTCCCAAACTGTATGTATGGTAGGATGAAATTGGTTTCATGTTTAGAGTTTTTCATATTTCATATGTTGTGTGGTTAAACAGCAGCCTGTGGCTATGTACAAGTGACAGTCTTGTAAAACTGGTGAGTTGCTCATAGGGTTGGAATTGTAAGATTATTATTTCAAATGTAATTACTTTTAGGTTTGTTTAACATGTCAGTAATGTAATTGAAGTTTGTGACATCTGTGTTTAGTTAAAGTACTTTCCTAGGTTTGCAACAAGATTGCTCTTTTGCCTAGAATCTCAGAATCAGACAGTTATTAATGGGGTGCACCAATAAAGATTTTTTGGGCCAATACTGATGGCCAAATATTAACTAGCCATATTGGCCAATACTGATCTGATTGCTGATATGCAGCTCAGGAACTTAGAGAGCAGCATCCAGTTGCTAAATCTGTGGGGCGGGGAAGGAGTGTGAGGGAGGAAAGTGGTGTGGTGTGGGGGGCAGATCAAGGCCCCAGTGGTGAGGGAGGGAGTGGGGCTGGAGCTGGGGCAGAAGCTGCCCAGCCACATGGCACAGGGCAGAATCCACTGCTTCTCCAGGAGGCACAGGGGTGTGGGGTGGCCCCTGCCACTGTGTGCACTCCTGAGGGAGGCATGGAGGGCACATGCCCCCCAGATCTGTGTGCAGAGCAAGGGCAGCCAGCTGCTATGCACTTGTGCTTGGAGGCTGCACCAGGCTTTTCCCGGCAGTTGAACTTGGGCTGGGCAGGGCAGAATAGCCCTGCTCCCAGTGCCGCTGCTGCCTGCCCCACCCAGCCTGAGTGCAGCCACCAGGAACAGCCCAATGCGGCCCCCGAGCATGAGTGTGCAGCAGTAGCCCACCCTCACCCCTCACAGAGATCCGGGGGCACATGTACCTCATGCCTGCCCCTGGGGTTCGTACAGTGGCAGGAGCCACTCCTGCCCCCTGAACAAGCCATGTGCTCTGCCCTGCTCTGCCCCAGTCGGGCAGCTCCTGCGTAGATCTGCCTGCCCCCCATATCCTTCCCTTCCCTGTGCCCCTTCCCTCCACAGACTTATCAGCTAGACGGTACTCTCCAAGCCACTGGGCTTCATTCCTGGCCACATGCATGCATGCAGCTTTTATCAGTGACATTATCGGCCACATCAGCCAAAAAAAGCTGATTGCTGATAACATCAATTTTACTTTTATCGGTGCCAATACAATATGGACTGATATATCGGTGCATCTCTAGTTATTAACATCTAAACGGTTAATAATGATTCTCATGCAGGTTGTAGGAACTTGATCCAAAGGCCATTGAGGTCAATGGAAAAACTGTAACTACAATCAGCTTTAGATCATAATGTATCAATATACAGCTGTCTCATAGAAGTGCACAGATATATCAGTTACTTATCAGATTACCACCAATAAAAGGTAAATTAACATTATTGGCAATCAGCTTTTTTTGGCTGGTGTAGCCAATAAGGTCACCAATAAATGCCACCACGTGCATGTATGCAGCCACCATGCACATGGCCAGGAATGCAGCCCAGCAGCTTGGAGAGCAGCATCCTGCCAGTAACTCTGTGAGAGGAAGGGGCATAGGGGGAGGGAAGGGGCATGGGAGGGCATATTGAGGCCCCCCACAGTGATGGAGGGAATGGGGCAGGGACAGGTGCTGCCCAGCCAAGGCAACAAATGGGACCTCATGGCCAGGAATGGGACAGAACCACGGGTGCCTCATTCAGGGGGTGCAAAGGTGTGGGGAGTGGGGGCGGCTCTCTGCTGCTGAGCGCACCCCAGGGTAAGCCTGGGGGGGCGTGCGCCTCCCAGAATTTGTGTGCAGGGTGAAAGCGGGATGCCAGCTGCGGGCTCAGGTCCAGGGACAGCACCAGCCCCTTCCCGGTGGCAGTTCTGGGCTCAGAGCAAGCAGGAGTGGTGGGCTTAGCTGCATGGGGCAGGCAGCGGTGGTGGTAGCAGCATCGGCGCTGGAAGCATTGGCTCTGGGGAGCTAGGGTGAATTTTGTGAGGTGGCTATAGCCCCCTGAGCTACCCCTAGTGCTGCCTCTGCTCAGGGCACTCTGCTGTGCTGCCTTTTGTTCAGCAGCCTTGTGCTGGCCATGCATCCCATGCTTACCCCTTAGTGCAGGGCTCCCAAGGGAAAGGCAGCAAAGCAGAGTGCCCCAAACAGAGGCAGTGATAGGGGTAGCCTGGGGGGCTATAGCCACCTCACAAAATTCACCCTAGCCCCCCCCATAACTACCTCTCCTAGTACCAATGCTGCCTGCCCCACAGACAGCTGAGCCCACCCCACTCCCACCCACTCTGAGCCCAGCCTCAGCCCAGGCCCCTCACTGGGAAGAGGCTGGTGCTGTCCCTGACCCCAGGACCACAGCAGACAGCAGGCCTCTGCCCCACACACAAATTCAGTGGGGCACATGCCCTCCATGCCTCTTCTGGGAGTGTGCACAGCAGCGGGGAGCTGCCCCATCCCCCCACATCTCTTAGATGACCCACCCATGGCTCCATCCTGCTCCTGGCCATGGGGTCCCATTCACTGCCCTGGCTGGGCAGCACTTGCCCCTACCCTGCCCCACTCTCTTCCTCACCATGGGGACCTTAATTTTTCCCCACCTCTCCATGCCCCTTCCCACCCCCTCCCCCCGCAGACTTATTGGCAGGATGCTGCTCTCAAAGCTTCCAGGCTGCATTCCTGTAAATCAGCTATTGGATCAGTATTGGCCAATATGGCTGGTTAATAAATCAACTATCGTATTGTCCAAGAAAATCTTTATCAGTGTACCCTTACTCTCTCAGCTTCTCCAGACTGACACAATCATAGTTACCATATTTACCTACATCCAAGGCCGCTTAAAATTTAAGACAATCCCCAACAATTTGATTCCGTAGATGGAGAATTATAAATGTAGCGTCCCACCACTGCAGCACGAAAGCTCAGTAGCAGTAGGGAAGCAGCAGCAGGGGCAGACAGCCTGTCCATGAAATATGAATGTATAAAATCCTTACATGTGACTATAAAGCTACTTTCTGTTAATGCCTCTTAATGCCAATGCAAGTATAGTTTTACTTTGTTTCTAATACACCCTTGTGCCTGCCAGTATGGCAACACTCTTTCTCACACTTGTGGCTGGTGTTATTTATGTAGACCCTGGGACAAACATAAATAACACTGCTCCCCACCCCTGACCACCCCTGCCCCCCATCTTCCCCTACAGCACTTTTCCACCTCATACTGGTCTCCCTGCCAGCCACTTGTCCCCACACCACCCCACTGCTGCTTACCCTGTATGACCCTGGCCCCAGCCCTGGCCCTGAGTTGAAGCCAGAGGTGCTACAGCTCCTCTGCTGCTGTACAGTCTCCCTCACACTCACTCACTTCCCCTGCACCATTCAGTCTCCCCCATGCTCCCCCACCTTTCACTGAGCAATCTCTCGCAAGCTTCTTCCCCCACAGAGTGCAGTCTGCCCCACAATCCCTCCCCCACGTGGTGCAATTTCTTTCCCCACCCATGCAGTCTCCTTCAAGACAGGGCCAGTGTTGGAGCTGGAGCCACATCATCTGCTTACTCTGGCTGTACTCAAATCCAAGACAAGGGCTCCCTTCCCCTCCCCCCGTCCCCCCATGTTGTATGGGTGGGGGTGGAGTGGGAGGCATCTAATCTTGGATTCAAGCAATGATAGTGCTTTGGTTTGAATATCATTGGACTTCACACATTTTCTTTTCTTCATAGATTTATTAAAGTTGTACTCATTTACAAGGCTATGGTCAATTCTAGAAGTCTTTTGTTTTTAAAGTTTAGCTTGTGTGCTTCACCAGATAGGCAACGCCTTTCATCTGTTCTAAATATAACTGCATTTTTAATGGATTTCAAATATTTTGAACATCTGAACATTAATTGAACTTTTCTTTCATTATATTATTTGGCTTGTTTGACTAGTGGCACTGGCTAAATATGATAGAAAACAATAAAGGCAGTAATAAAAACTGAGTAGAATAAAATGCTGATAATACTTAGCATGTATAATATATTACTTTTCATCTCCAAATTGCTGTCCAAACAGTAATTAAGCTTCCAAACACCCTCGAGAGATGTAAGCATTATTACACATAGGGAGAATGAATTAAAGAAGTTATGTGATTTCCCCAAAACTGCAGAGGAAACTAGTGTCAGAATCAGTATTAGAGTTCGGGAAGTATTTTCGCTGAGGCCTTTGAGAATGCCTCCTTGTATAGAAGAAAACCTATGGCACCCCTCCAACATTAAGTTTTAAGTGGGGTTTCAATGCCAAATTATTTATCATCAGTTCACTATGATTATGTGAGAGGCAAGCACTCAGTGCTACATCTAATGTCAAATTTTTCACTTCTAATTATTTCCTTCCAAATTGATGAGTTTCCAAGGCGGACATATAGCCTTCACTTTTTCATTACAGAAAATTACAAAAGTAGGATGCACTGCAGTTCTCCAATATTAACAGAAGCTCTGCTGGAGAAATTAATTCCAGTGGATGGGCCTGTGTAATACCCTCTGCACCACTGAAGGCCAAAGGCAGACATGCAGAAGAGGAAAGAGCAGAGTGGCTGTATAGGATGAATACCATTCTATACAGGACAGGTTGGGTCCTTAGCCAGCTCCAGCCAGGCTGTAGCTGAGTTGCTTTTGTGGGTACGTTCACAGAGAATCTAGTAGATCCGGGGTCAGCAACATTTTGCTACCACAGGTCAGAGTTTGAGACCTGCGCTACTCTGCAGGCTACAAATCTGTACCCCTGAACTCCTAAGCTGCCTGCACTAACCTGTGCTTCAGATATCCAGTCCCTCTGCAGGGAGAGTAAGCGCAGGCAGGAAAGAGCAGTAGGGAGGGCTCTGGAGGGGGACTGTGCAGAGGGGATAGTTAGCTTGGTGTACCTGTGTTTGACCCAGCTTCTATGCCATTCTAGGCTGGGTTGGACTTTCATGAGCCAAATCTAACCTCTTTGCAGGCTGGAACTGACCTAGGGCCTGTAGGTTGCTGACCCCTACATAAGACCAGGTCTTGATTTTCCCTTTATGGGAAATCCTGTTTCAATAGATATCAGTGTCAGGTTTATTGTCTCTGAGTGGCCTGTTTACAGTCTGAGAGGTAAATTACATGCCTCAACTCCCACTAAGTTCCCGGCATAAAGCCTCTCTGATAGGGTTTGTAAAGACGCAGCTGCCTCAGCTGATTCTCCGTGCCAAGTGGCTGTGGCACAGAGCAGGGACAGGCCCTTTCTACTGGAGCTCTTGATGCCTAACCAGCACAATGCAGTTATAGCTCCCCTGCCATCAAAGCCCCCACTGCCTGGCTGATGGGTAGTGTGGCATAGACCCCCACCTCCACACCCACTGCTAAATGCCACTGAAGCCACAGCTCCACAGGTCAGATCCCAAGGCCCTGCAAGCCAAATCTGGCCTGCAAGCCATATATTGCTGAACCCTAGGCCTCTGCAAAGCAACTAGCATTTGCTTCAGATTCAGATTTGGCTGATTCAGGGACCAGTGATTTGATTTGATGATTCAAATCACTGTCCTGAATCAATTCAGAGATTCAGCTGCTGCTGAATTGGCCAAATCTCTGAATCAGACAGGCCCCATCCCCCGGCTGCTCTCCCAGCCCCCCACCCCCTATGGCTGCCCTGCCCAGCCCCGCTCCATCCACTTTAAAACAAACAAGAAAAAGCCCTGAACTTACTGGCTCCTGCCAGGCAGGAGGGCCCAATCCCCATGCTGTCTGGGGGGCTCTGCCATGAGCCCCATTCCCTGCCCGCTCTCCCAGCCCCCCCACCCATGGCTGCCCCACCCGTCCCAGCTCCAAGCTCAAAAAAAAAAAATAAAGTCATAGCCTCACTGGCTGCCTTCAGGTGGAGGAACAATCCCCACTGCCCCATGCTGCATGGGGAACTCTGCCATGAGCCTCCAGAAGTCCCAACAGCTTCTGCAGCATCCAGTGAGTGTGAGGATTTTTTTTTTTTGTTAAGATCTGGGATCTGGGGCCTGGCAGGGCAGCCATGGTGGGCTGGGAAAGTGCGCGGGGGTCAGGGGCACTTAGAGGAGCTGGGGGAGCAGGCAGGGGATGGGGCCTGGTGGGGGTCCCCCATGGTCCCTTCCCTCCTCCTCCAGCCCCCTCTCCCCCTACTTACCAGCATGAAGTTGATGTAAAAATCGCGGTTCGTTTCTCGGGAGGCGAAAAAAACCTTCAGCCACAGACACACTCTATTAGCAACACAAAAGGTATATATTTGCAAATAGGGTCAGAGAGAGAGACAAAAGATCAAACACTCTGCTGCCCTCGAGGGAAGCTGCCCAGCTGGCTTTATCCCCTCTCTCCTGACCACGTGTGCAGAAGGAGGAACTTTTACAACTCATTTCCGATTCATACAAACATGTATGTGAATACGTCAAATCATACGTCGCATGTGTATTATAATTAACTACTTAAGTATGCGGGGCGGATAGGCTTATATGTATTAATTCATTGCGCATGGGTAGAAAGTACCTGAGGTTACAAAAGTTTGAATTTTCCTTGCTTCAAGGCTAGAATTGCAATTTACTCTTATCTGCATGAGAAAAGCTGAGGAGTATATGCTTTACTGTAACAAAGAGATAGTAACTTTGCAAAACAAAGAGAGAGTGATACCTTAATACAAAGAGCTCTCAGTAGCTCTCCCAGTTCTCTCACCAGGGAGGGCTGACAGCTGCGCTGTTTTAACAAGACTTATTGATAATGCATTTTTAATAATATTTCTAACAATATCCCCCCTCAAGATGCTTTCTGATCTTTACTTCATTTGGGCATATCAAGATAATTACGAGGAATTTTTCTGAGGACCATGACTTTTGCTACAGTCTGTGCTTTCAAAGGAACTGCTGCGACCTGCATTCCTTCTACTGTAGTGGTTATCAATTTAGTGAGACAAGGAATAAGGCAAGGGATAAAAATTAAACCAGTCAGAGCACACAAAAGCACAAATCCTACTTTTTTCCACCAGGGTTCTCCAAATAATTGAAACCACCAGTCTTTACTTCATGTGGGTTCCCACATTTGTATTGGTACATGGGCTATTTTCCTAATCTTTTTGGCAATCTCTAAGACTGCTTTTTCGTTGTCGTCTATTTGGAGGCAACAATTAGAAAGGTTAAACTTTCCACAGACTCCGCCATCCTCTGCGAGTAAATAGTCTAGAGCCATTCGATTTTGGTATATGGCTTCCCTCATCTGGGAACTTTGTCGAGCCAGCAACTCGAGAGCAGTGGCAGTCTGGTTAGTAATTACTTCCAAGACGGCCTGCAACCGGATGATTCGATTTAGCATATAAATTGGTGTCTGGTAACCCCAACTTCCATCATTAGCCCATGTAGCTGGTCCATAATACTCAATAATCCTCTGAGGAGGCCACTCATCCTCCTTCCACTTTTGGGAGCCACCCTGTGTCAAACTTACATCAATACTTCTCTTGGCTCTTTTCCAATCATCATACAAAGAGACTCCCAGCTTATTTCCGACCTCAGATGGTAACAAAAAGAAAGATGGTACAATTACTCCAACATAGCAGGTTCCTGTCCACCCTCGTGGTAGTACTGTATAGGCTTTCCTTCCACAAATCCAATAATGTCCTTTCAGGGCCCTGTTTTCCCCTCCCAAGGCTAGGGGGTCACGGCTGTGGAAAAGAAGGGGATAGTATTTGTTGCCCGTCTGCCCTAAAGGGTCAGTGTAATAGTTACTCCGTTTAAACTGACATTTCCATACGCCATCTTTATCCCTATACTTGCACTTGGTTATTTCATTTGTGTCATTTAAGGCACTCCAATATGTATTAAACTTTGCCACCGTGCCATTCGGGTGTACCCATTTCCAACTATAGACATAGGTAAATCGTTCACCTCGGGCCTTTTCATATGCCTGACATCTGGTAGGGTTAGAATCGAAAGGTACTATTCTTGTCTTTTTGGTCTGTTGCATCTGCGGGGAGATTGGGATGCTAACAGCAGAATTCCATTGATCAGCATACTTGGTGCATATTTGGGCCCATTTCAATGTCCATGTACACTGACTATGTCCCAAACTTCTCCCCGTACCATTACTGCTAATACAGTACTCTCCTAATGCCACTTGGGAAAGATCTTAGCTGCGGTTTTCATCCCATTCTTGACCAGTACTCTTAACATCCGCCTTGTCACTGACTAACCATTTTGGGGCCAAAGGAAAAGCCCTCCAAGGCCACTGTTCTCTGGCCTCTTGGAGCCCCCCACAGGCCCAGCAGTTGGTAAGATTAAAAGTACTTGCAATTTTTTCCATCATATCAACATACAAATTTGTCCCTGGGGGAGCAATTTGGGAAAGCGAGGGTGTGAGCCAGCGGTTAAGGCTGCTCAATTCTGCCCCTTTCATTATGCAGATAACAACAAGACACATTAAGATTCCCACCATATTTTCCCTTTTACTTTCTTGTCTAATTTTCTGAGCTTTGATTAAGCCGTCTCAGGCGCACTTGGAGATCACCAGTAGGTTCACAGCTCCACTTGCTGGCTTCTTGTTCCGAAGACGACTCAGCTTCCGGAGTGAGTTCGTCTCGGGAGTTGATGTCCTCTAATGCTCGTGGATGTCGCTTCACACGGGTATGGTGTATCCAACGATCATGGCCAGTAATCTTTACAGCGGTGTGGGTTGTTAGAAGTACCTGGAAAGGGCCACTCCACCTCTCAGTCAAAGGCTCCTTTTTCCACCGCTGCACCAAGACCCAGTCTCCCGGGGAGAAGTCATGTACCGGTACATCTAAAGGCAGACGCTGAAAGGAGGCTGCATACCTGTGAAGAGAAAACAAGACAGACTGCAAGGCAATAACATACATATGAAGCTCACTATTACCTAATTCAAAAGTTACATTCTCTCGCATCCCAGGAGGTAAGACTCGAGGCGGCTTGCCAAACATAATTTCATATGGGGTCAATTTGAGGCCCCGTCGGGGAGTGTTTCGAATGCAAGTAAGAGCTAGCGGCAATGCTTGAGGCCACTTAAGGCATGTTTCAATACAGATTTTGGTGAGCAAAGTCTTTAAAGTCCTATTCATGCGTTCCACTTGTCCTGAACTCTGTGGTCTCCATGGTGTGTGTAGTTTCCAAGTAACCTTGAGAGCTTGTGTGACTTCTTGAACCACTTTTCCCACAAAGTGTTGTCCTTGATCCGACTCGATGGACTCAGGCAGGGAATACCGGGGAATGATCTCCTGTAACAAATACTTCACTACTGTAGCTGCAGTGGCAGTCCTGGTGGGCCAAGCCTCGACCCAACCAGAGAGCTGGTCTACTATGACAAGTAAAAACCCGTGATGTCTGGACCGTGGGAGCTCGGCAAAATCAATCTGCCATGCCTGTCCAGGGTACGCTGCCCAGGGTCTACCTCCCATTGGCACAGGGGGTTTCCTTCGAGGGTTTACTTTCTGGCATGTGATGCACTTGGTAGCAATGCGCTGAGCTTCTACATATAGCCCTGGGGCTACTGCTTGGCGGATCACTAGATCACCCATGGCCAAACCTCCCATATGGGTTCTTGCATGGAGCTGTTGCAGCACCTCCCGAAGTAATGGCCTGGGTATCATGACTTTCCCTCCTGGTACTATCCACCACCCCTGGGAGTTCTTTTCTGCACAAGCTTTCTGTGCAAATTTATCTTCTTCAGGGGAATACTGTGGGACTAAATCCTGAACGTATGGCCATATGGCATGGGACATGGCCTGCTTGGATACCTCTTCCGCTTCTCCTCCAATAAATGCAGCTTCCTTTGCTGCTGCATCAGCCTTTGCATTTCCAAGCTTATGCTTTTTCTCAGCAGCCTTCCCATGGGCCCACACATGAATGACTGCTACCTCTTTAGGCTGGTGGAGTGCCTCTAGTAGTTTGATAATCTGGGGGCCATTAGCAATCTTATTCCCAGAGGCAGTAATGAAACCCCTTTCTTTCCACAATAGTCCGTGCGCATGGACTGTAGAAAAAGCATAGCGAGAGTCAGTGTATATATTAACCCGCTGGTCTGTCCCCAGCTGTAATGCTCGGGTGAGCGCAGTGAGTTCCGCGGCCTGTGCCAACCATGAGCTCGGCAATGACTCCCTCCATACTGCCTTATCCAAGGTTACCACTGCACATCCTGTTCGTCTTTTTCCATCGATGACAGAGCTGGAGCCGTCCACAAAGTATTCAACATCTGGGTCTTCAATTGGGTCCTCAGCAAGATCAGGTCGCACCTGCGTGGTCTGATTCAGGACCTCAAGGCAGTCATGCGTCGGTTGCCCTGGCTCCGGCAGCAAGGTTGCAGGGTTTAAGGCTGTAGTATGTCTGAAAGTAAGTCCTGGATTAGAGAGCAAAAATATCTCATACCGTGATTGTCTGGAGGGGTTAAGAAATTTCCCTCCCTCAGTCCCTAGGATCTGGGGAACTCCATGAGGAGTGAGTATTTCCATATTCGCACCCATGACTATCTTCTGGGCCTCTTCAACAACCACTGCTGTGGCTGCCACAGCCCGAAGACAGGCTGGCCACCCGAGTGCAACTGGATCTAAAACCTTTGAATAATATCCCACGGGTCTCCAGGTCGGGCCCGATGGCTGTGTCAGCACCCCTGATGCAACCTCTTGATTCTCATGAACATACAGTCGATATGGCTTTTTACTGTTTGGGATAGCTAAGGCAGGGGGCTGAGTTAATGCTGCCTTCAGCAGATCAAAAGCATGCTGCATTTCTTTATTCCATTTCCATTTAGTGAGACTCGCCTTAGTCAGGGATTCGTACAGTGGTGTAGCCTTCCCACCGTAATCTGGTATCCATAGTCGACAGAACCCAGTTAGCCCTAGGAATGCCCGCAGCTCCTTGGGTGACTTAGGTGGGGTTAGACCTTGAATCGCCTGTATGCGATCTGCACTCAGGGCTTTGACTCCTTTTGAGAGCTTATATCCCAAAAATGTGACTTAGGCTGACATATTTGGGCTTTCTCTCTAGAGACTTTATATCCTTTTTTCCCCAGAGTGTTTAGGAGTGACCTGGTGGCTTCCTCGCAGAGCTGCAAGTTTGGGCTTGCAACTAGCAGGTCATCCACATACTGGAGGAGAGTCACTGCGGGGTGTGATTCCTTCCATTCCCCCAAGTCCTTCTGAAGGGCAAGTCCGAAAATATGGGGGGCTGCTATAAATCCTTGTGGAAGAACTGTCCACATGAGTTGGGCTTTATGGAAAGTATCTGGATCCTCCCATTCAAAAGCAAACAATTTTTGACTCTCTCGGTGAAGGGGAATAGAGAAGAAAGCATCTTTCAAATCTAGCACTGAAAATATCTTAGCTTCCCCCGGTACTTGTGTCAAAATCGTGTGAGGGTTCGGGACTACAGGATGATCTGAAAGGATCTTCTTATTTACAGCTCGTAGGTCTTGGACCAGCCTGTATGAGACCCCATCTGCCTTCGGCACTCCAAGGATGGGGGTGTTATAGGGTGAGGACCCTTCCACTAGCCATCCATACCTCTTGTATTTCTCTATTAACGGCTTGAGTCCAGCTCTGGCCGCTCGGCTAAGTGGGTACTGCTTTACCCGAACGGGCCCCTCCCCATCCTTGAGTACAATCCTTACCGGGGAGACGAACTTAGCTCGCGCAGGGGTTCCATCAGCCCATACCGAGGGATCTACTCCAATCATGTGATCTTCTGGACTTACTGCAGGGCATCGGTCCTCCAGGAGAGCCATCTGATAGTTCGAGCTCTGCTTGACAGGTAGCTGGACCACCATCTGATCGTCTCTGAAAAAGATCTCAGCTTGCAATTTTGTGAGTAAGTCCCGCCCAAGGAGTGCAACCGGGCAACTTGGAGAATACACAAAGGAGTGCTCGAGCAAATGGTCCCCCACCTTGGTGAGGAGTGGTTTACAAACAGGGAGTCGGGTTTGCATTCCCTCAATCCCTTCCACAAGTACATGCTGTTCACTAGTTCCTGCACAGGGGGGTTTTTCTGGAATCATTGAAAATGTAGCCCCAGTATCCACCAAGGCTTCAAAGTTTTTGCCACCAACCCTAATGGTTACCATGGGATCTTCTCGGGCTCCAACCCGAAGGGTAGTGGTCTTAGATCCCTGTCCCCTTCATTCTGAATCCTCACCCTTGTCTTCTGCCCGCATGAGGTGACCTCTCGGTTCCCCCTCTCTTTTCTCCTTCAACTTCGGGCATTCCCTCTTCCAGTGTCCTTTCTCTTTGCAATAAGCACAAACATCTGCTCCCACTTTAATTCCCAGATACCGTGCACTTAGCTCTCTGCCCTCTGCACTATGATTATCCCATCTTGGCTCCTCTACAGGGCAGGTATCACGCAGAGTACGACTAGCAGCACCTTCTGACTCAACTCTAGCTGCCGCAATACGTTCCGCTGTCCCCAACACTAATCTCCTCTCCTCCGGGGTTAGGAGGGTCTGGAGCATCATCTGGACATCAGCCCAAGTGGGTCGATGAGTCTGCCCAATAGATCGGAACAGGTCCCTCATCTTTTCAGGGTCTTCACGAAAAGAGGGGCTCTGATTCTTCCAGTTAAATAAATCTGAAGTGCTAAATGGGGTGTAGACAAAAGTTGCAGTGCCTCCTTCCCCAATAACCTCTCGCATCGGACAGTTCAACACCGGCTGTGACTCTACAGGGTTGCGCAAATAATAACCCTTATTTCCTGATTCAGATGAGGCACTTGGCTGAGGCTCACGCTCTAACTCATTAGGTATGCATTGGTACATCGGTGGTGGTCTCTCTAAGGGAGGGGGCGGTGGTGCAGAAGGACTGGACCCCGAGGAGGCATCTGACTCATCTTCGCTACCCGACAGGGCAACCGGAGCGCGGGTCCGGTACTCAGCCAATTCAGAATCCCCCCCCTCATTAGACTCAGGAAGTACAGGCGCCCCCCCCCCCCCGAGTCTTTTTCTTAACAAGCATCACATGAGACTTTACTAAGTAATTCTTAATCCAAGGTGGCTGATTTTGAACCACCCACAATCAACAATCAATATAAGGAAACTGATTCCAATACCCATTCTGCATAACAATTTCATGGATAGCTATCACTTCTTTTAGCACAAAGGATCCTTTCGGGGTCCAGTGGACCCCAAATGTTGGCCACTCGAGTTGACAAAACTTAGTTAAATCACCTTTTTTCATTTTTATTCCATAATCGGCCGGCTTTGCAAATTTATTAAAATGACGTAATAAGACTTTTAGAGGGGTATCAATATTGTTTTCTACACGAGAGCGACTCGTACCCATTTGCCCACAAAAATGCGCCCAAGGCACACCAAATACCAAAAAGATCTCAACAACAGATGATTTACAATGAGAGCTGAGCCTAGAATTTCTCAGCAAACTTACACATCCTTTGTTTAGATCCGTACACCAGATTGGGCAAAGGGAATTCATATACTCACTCAGATACCCCAGAGATCTCGATCCAAATTCCAAAGTGTGTCTGCCTCTCCAGAAACTCAGAATTTACATGGGATACTTCCTTTAACTTCCCGCATATTCTGACTTAAACCTCAAATTCCAGGGGCGAGTCCAAAGTCGGCTCGGTGCGCACTTCCCCTGGTACCGGAGGCGCTCCGTCACTGAATTCCGGGGTAGTCCTCGAGAAGCCCCACGTTCGGCGCCAATTATTGATCTAAAAATCGCGGTTCGTTTCTCGGGAGGCAAAAAAAACCTTCAGCCACAGACACACTCTATTAGCAACACAAAAGGTATATATTTGCAAATAGGGTCAGAGAGAGAGACAAAAGATCAAACACTCTGCTGCCCTCGAGGGAAGCTGCCCAGCTGGCTTTATCCCCTCTCTCCTGACCACGTGTGCAGAAGGAGGAACTTTTACAACTCATTTCCGATTCATACAAACATGTATGTGAATACGTCAAATCATACGTCGCATGTGTATTATAATTAACTACCTAAGTATGCAGGGCGGATAGGCTTATATGTATTAATTCATTGCGCATGGGTAGAAAGTACCTGAGGTTACAAAAGTTTGAATTTTCCTTGCTTCAAGGCTAGAATTGCAATTTACTCTTATCTGCATGAGAAAAGCTGAGGAGTATATGCTTTACTGTAACAAAGAGATAGTAACTTTGCAAAACAAAGAGAGAGTGATACCTTAATACAAAGAGCTCTCAGTAGCTCTCCCAGTTCTCTCACCAGGGAGGGCTGACAGCTGCGCTGTTTTAACAAGACTTATTGATAATGCATTTTTAATAATATTTCTAACAAAGTCCAGGTCCAGCTCCCTGCAGCAGCAGGTGGGGACTGCCTGAATCTCCAAAGCTTGAGAATCTTTTCTGAATCAATTTGGAGAACTTTGAATCAATTCAAACCTTTTTATTGATCTTCTGATTCAATTCAGATTCAGAGATTCAGCCACTGAATTAGCCTGAATCTCCTCCAGATTGAATCAGCACCCAAAGTTTCACACAGCCCTATTGACCCCTAGCTTAATATACAGCTGAAGTTAGCCCTGTTCCTGTAACCAGGAATAGTGATATAAAAGCATTGTCAGATCTTTTTCTTTCTCCAGTGTCAGGCTGCAGGTAAGATTCTCAAAAAAAGTAAGCCAAGTGTCTATTATAACAATTGCTTGGCTTCTAAGATAACTCAAATCCTGCAATGTATGGCTTTTCATTTATTTTTTCTAATTCAGAAACAAAATTAAAACCTGACCTCTTTCTTGAAGTACAGTTTGTACACTTAAATCATTCAATATTTATATTAAAACAACCACATACAATATGCATATATTTCTATACAACCATGTGTTATACTATCCTTTTTTCCAAGGAACAGGCATTATACAATTGTTGGCCTAATCCTGCATTCCAAGTTATTTCAATTGTTAGTACCAATTTTTGCACATTTTCTTTTTAAAATTATTGTAACACAACCTCATTGTATTGCTTCAATGTAACTTTTGCATTGACTTCAGTGGGAATAGCAGAAATGTAATAAAAAGTTATTATAAAGTATGTACACTGACTATATATTACTTCATAGTTTCATTGTTGGTAGGGTAGGAAGGGACCTGAGCAGATCATCGAGTCCGACCCCCTGCCATGGCAGGAAAAAAGTACTGGGGTCAAACAACCCCAGCAAGGTATTCACCTAGCCTCCTCCTAAAGACCCCCAGGGCAGGAGCCAGCACCACTTCTCTTGGAAGTTGGTTCCAGATCCTAGCTGCCCTGACAGTGAAGTAGTGCCTTCTGATGTCTAGTCTGAATCTGCCCTCTGCCAGCTTGTGACTGTTATTTCTAGTCAGTCCTGGTAGTGCTCGGGGGAACAGGGGCTCCCCCAATGCCTGCTGGTCCCCTCTGACTAGTTTGTAAATGACCACTAGATCCCCCTCAGCCTTCTCTTATGGAGGCTGAACAGGTTCAGGTCCCTTAGCCTCTCCTCGTAGGGCCTGCCCTGCTGCCCCCTGATCATGTGAGTGGCCCTCCTCTGGACCCACTCCATGTTGTCCACATCCCTCCTGAAGTGTGGCACCCAGAACTGGATGCAGTACTCCAGCTGCAGCCTGACCAGTGTTGCATAGAGGGGGAGGATCACCTCCTTGGACCTGCCTGAGATGCATCTGTGGATGCATGACAAGGTATAGTTGGCCTTCTTGACTGCGTCCCCACACTTTTGGCCCACGTTCATTTTGGCATCAGTAATGACTCCAAGATCCTTTTCTGCCTCTGCACAGGCGAGAAGGGAGTTCCCCAGCCTGTAGGTGTGCTGCTGGTTCTTCCTCCCCAGGTGCAGCACCTTGCACTTGTCAGTGTTGAAACTCATCCTGTTCTCATCTGCCCACCTCTGTAACCTGTCTTGGTCCAATTGCAGCCTATTCCTCCCTTCTAGCATGCCCACATGTCATCTGCAAATTTGAACAGGGTGCTTTTTACCCCCTTGTTCAAGTTGCTGATGAAAATGTTGAACAGTGCGGGCCTGAGGACTGAGCCCTGGGGGACCCCACTGCCCACATCCCTCCAGGTCAAAAATGACCCATCCACCAGCACTCTCTGGATGCGGCCCTCCAGCCAGTTAGTGACCCGTTTGACTGTGTATGTGTCAGTGTCACAATCTCCTAGTTTTTTAATGAGAATGGGGTGAGAGACAGTGTTGAAGGCCTTCCTAAAGTCCAGAAAGACTACGTCCAATGCTACCCCTGCATCTAAGGATTTTGTGACCTGGTCATAGAAGGCCACAAGATTGGTCTGACAGGACCTGCCTCTAATAAATCCATGTTGGTTGTCCCTAAGCATAATCTCCCCTGCTGGCCCCTTATGGACATGCGCCATGATAATTCTCTCAAAAAGCTTACCCAGAAACTAGGTAAGACTAACTGGCCTATATTTTTCTGGGTCCTTCTTCCTCTCCTTTTTTAAAAATGTGAACCACATTGGCCCTTTTCCAGTCCTCTGGCACCACGCCAGAGCACCATGAGTGCTCATAAAGCTGTCACTTCACTTTTCATTCCCACACCTAACAACATTTCACAAATGTTAGAATCACCCCTGCTTTATAGATGAAGAAATTTAGCTGCATAGAGCTTAAGTAATTTGTTCATAGACAAAAAGACAAATGATCTTGGCCACATACCAATCTGTAATTATTTACTCTGTGTTGCTATGTAAGTAATAAACACATCATCTTATTGTATTTACTCGAATATAAGACAAGTCCCCCAATAATTAGATTCTATATATGGAAAATGTATAAATTTGTTATAATTTTCCAGGTATAGAATCTAAGTATTGAAGTTTTTCTTTGAATTTGTCCCCCTTCCACTGCTACAGCAGGGAAAATAAATCTGAGGGGTTTAGGTGGCCCCCTTGCCATCTGCCCTCCCCACCTCTCCCAGTTTCTTCCCTTTGCAACCCCTTCGCCACTCTGCTTGCTGTCAGACCCTGTTTTTTTGGAGCAGGTGGAAGTGTGGAGCAAATCTGAAAACACTGACTTTGAAATAAACATGCCTGTAGTATTTTGCATGTAGGCAAATTATTATGGGTACCCATAGACCTAATTAATCCAGAACTGGTACATTTTACCTTTTTTGAAACTGCTGCAAGTTTTAGCATAGGTACTTCATAAACACACCTTTAAGCAGCACTTAATTACCTGTTTATATCTAGTACAAACTATGAATGATATTAGTCCAAAATTAAAAGGCTTATGCTTTACCATATAGGGGCTGGGCTGCAGCACTGTTAACAGCATTTCAAATCACGGTGACTCCATAGCTCAGCACTTCTCAGTATGTGTGTGTATACCAGATACACCCCAACAAAGGAGCTATGTGCTAATTAGCCCCAACTCATGACGGAAACCAGGTGTTCTGGGAGCCTCCAAAATGTATACATAGATGAAGCACAGGGCAAGTTGGTCCAGCTCTACCTCAGGGAGGGTGGGACCACACTCATCGTATGCAACAGGTTGAAAGAGGGGGCAACAGAGGGATTCTGGGTGAGCTGTTTTGGGGCCCCATTTGGTGATGTTTGCCAGACTTTTAACAGTGGTGAAGAAACAGGAAGCATTGGAAATGGGAAAGAGAGTCACAGCCCAGCTCTGGGAGTAAAGAGGAAGTCAAAATGTATTCAGTGTAGTGGCTCACTGTAACTGAAAAAGAGTTGGCTCTGACGGAGACTGAGTGCAATGGGCCCTAGATTTTAGGAGAGCAAACTTTAATGAGCTAAGGAGGATAGTTGGAGAAGCACTGAGGTCCCAGAAGGGAGAGGAGCCAGGTGTCCAAGGAGAGTGGTCACTCCTTAAGGAGATGATCCTCCAACCCCAAAGGAAGGTAATCCCAACGAGGATCAAAGGGAGCAGGAAAGCACACAAGCCTCTGTGGCTCACCAAAAGCATCCGGGAATGTCTCCCTGCTAAAAAGGAGGCTTACACCCAATGGAAAGAAGGGGTCATCACCAGGGAGGACTATTCTGTAGTTGCTCTGGGATGTAGGGGGGTAGTTAGGAAGGCCAAGGCAGAGATGGAACTGAGACTAGCTTCCCAGATTAAGGACAATAAGAAGTCCTTTTTTAAATACGTAGGGGGTAAAAAGAAGGTCCCGGGTAATGTGGGGCCCTTGCAGGACGCGTTGGGAAACTTGGTCGTCACACCAGATGGCAAAGCTAACGTTTAACGATTACTTTGCCTCTGTCTTCCTAAGTAGGGACCTGAACAGCCACCTCCCTGCTGGGCCACCCTTGGGCCCCAGGAGAGGCACACCTGGGCCACGGGTTAGCGAGAATTTAGTTAGGGAGCTTCTGGAGGGGTTGGACGTATTCAAGTCAGCCGGCCCAGATGATCTCCACCCTAGAGTTCTAAAGGAACTGGCCAAGGTCATTGCAAGTCCTCTGGCACGGCTTTACGAGCACTCGTGGTGCTCTGGTGAGGTACTGGAGGACTGGAAGAGGACCAAAATGGTCCCCATCTTCAAAAAAGGCAGGAAGGAGGACCCGGGAAACTATAGGCCAGTTAGTCTTACCTCGATCCTAGGCAAGCTGTTCGAGAAAATTATGCTGGCATGCATCCAGGAGGGGCCAGCAGGGGACTGCATGCTTAGGGGCAACCAACACAGGTTCATCAGTGGCAGGTCCTGTCAGACTAACCTGGTGGCCTTTTACGATCAGATCACCAGATCATTAGATGCAGGGGTAGCAGTGGATATAGTCTTCCTGGACTTCCGGAAGGCTTTTGACACTGTCTTTCACCCCATTCTCATTAAGAAACTGGGGGGCTGTGGTGTAGACACCCACACAGTCAAATAGGTCGCCAACTGGTTGGAGGGCTGCACCCAGAGGGTGGTAGTGGATGGGTCCTTCTCAACCTGGAAGGACGTGGGCAGTGGGCTTCCGCAGGGCTCAGTCCTTGGGCCTGCGGTGTTCAACATCTTCATCAGTGATTTGGACAAGGGGGTAAAAAGCATCCTGTTCAAATTTGCTGATGACACTAAGATGTGGGGGGACGTGGGCACACTGGAAGGATGCAACAGGCTACAATCTGACCTAGACAGGTTACAAGGGTGGGCGGACAAGAATAGGATGGGTTTCAACACAGACAAGTGCAAGGTGATGCACCTGGGGAGGAACAAATGGCACCATACCTACAGGTTAGGGAACTCCCCTCTTGTCAGCACAGAGGTGGAAAAGGATCTTGGGGTCATCATTGACTCCAAGATGAACATGGGCCGGTAGTGTGGGGAGGCAGTAAGGAAGGCCAAGTGCACCTTGTCATGCATCCACAGATGCATCTCGAGCAGGTCCAAAGAGGTGATCCTCCTCCTCTATGCGGCACTGGTCAGGCCGCAGCTGGAGTATTGCGTCCAGTTCTGGGCACCACACTTCAAGAGGGATGTCGACAGCATGGAGAGGGTCCAGAGGAGGGCCACTCACATGATCAGGGGGCAGCAGGGCAGGCCCTACGAGGAGAGGCTACGGGACCTGAACCTGTTCAGCCTCCGCAAGAGAAGGCTGAGGGGGAATCTTGTGGCCTGTTATAAACTAGTCAGGGGGGATCAGCAGGCATTGGGGGAGTCACTGTTCCCCCGAGCACTGCCAGGAGTGACCAGGAATAAAGGTCACAAGCTGGCAGAGGGTAGGTTTAGGTTAGATATCAGGAGGCGCTACTTCACGGTCAGGGTGGCTAGGGTCTGAAACCAACTTCCTAGAGAAGTGGTGCAGGCTCCTACCCTGGGGGTGTTTAAGAGGAAGTTAGATGAACATCTTGCTGGGGGCGTTTGACCCCAGTATTCTTTCCTGCCATGGCAGGGGGTCGGACTAGATGATCTGCTCAGGTCCCTTCCGACCCTAGAAACTATGAAACTATATATATCTAATTCAGGTGGTCTTCACTTACTTGACAGGGGAGATACCATAAGGGTGGTGTTGGTCCAAGTGGTTTTATTATACCTGGCAGGGGAGATTCCCTTTCTTCTTAGCCTTGTTGAGGGTGGGGACCTGTCCATTGTTCTATGGGAAGGCACCCATATGAGAGTCTAGTATAGCCTCCAAATGGGAGCGTCTCAGCTACACAATTTATAGTGATTGGAGTGTTTTCAGGCTCACTTCCTAGTTTGCTCTTATGGCCTTTTGGTTACGGGCAAGAAAGACTTGGGGGCATTTGAACCCCAAGACCTCTAGGCTTGCATGTAGGATCTCCGACATGTATTTGAGAGTATCAGAAGTCTGAAGAGAGAAGGCTGAAGCATCTAGGAGATAGGATACTGGCTGGTGGCAGGGTCTTCCTGACTGCCTCCCCACACTGCCGGCCCATGTTCATCTTGGAGTCAGTGATGACTCCAAGATCCTTTTCCGCCTCTGTGCTGACAAGAGGGGAGTTCCCCAACCTGTAGGTATGGATTGTGTGAAAGTGGTTTGTGTGCACTGAACTTCTGTTGTGTTACAGATTTAAATTGGTTTCTGATTACTAGCCGGAATCAATTTCATAGTTGATTTCTATTACTGAGTACATGCCACGTTTGGCAGCAGTTTAATGATAGGTAATATATTTAATGAGGTTTCCTTGGGGAGCTCTTTTCCCTTTGCTGATTGGAGGGAAAATTTCTCATCTTATATTTGAGTAAATGTAGTATATTTGTTTTTAGGAATGGAAGTGCAATGTTAGGGAAATCTGTTCAGTAGCTATGAGATTTTAAGGGGTTTTTTTTCTTCCCAACATCTTAATTATTGAATCCTTACCAGCCTTACCAAATTCTTCTATTCACTCCTTTAATACACTTTTGGAATCTAGACCACCAGCGAACTGTGTAATCCAAGGAGTACACATTTTGAATAGTAAAATCTTGTCTTTCTCCATATTGTAGGACTTACTCTGAATAATGTTTCTAAATAACATTATTCACAGATTCACAGAAGTTTAGAGCTGGAAGAGATCTTGTGAGATCATTGGGTCCAGCCTTCCTCCCCTGGGCAGGAAGGACTGCTGGGATCAAATAACCCCAGCAAGGATTATATGGAGTCTTGTTTAACTAGAAATATGTAAAGCCCATATACCTAAATCGATTGTTGAAAACCAATAAAAATTAAATGATCAAAAAGTAATGGAATAGAAAATAAGGATCTTTTTCCCACCCAAGGAATGGGTCCTCTTGGTCTTGGGAGGTTCTTTAAAAGGTTATTTAAATTTTCTCTTAGCTGTTCCAGAGGTTTTATCAATTAGCCATATGCCCATCGAACATTATGTAGTTGTAATTAAACTAAATTGCTATGCAGTGGTTTTCATTACACAATGACACAGTTTTGCCAAGGCCACAGACTTAATTATGAGTCTAGACATCCCAGAAATCAGAGCAGAAGCTCTTTCTTTGTATTTTTAGAGAAAATTTGAAGGTTTAGTGATTGTAGGACCAGCTGCTAACATCCAACACTGAACTACAACTCCTAATTCTATTTAAAAAGAAAAACCTTCCCTCCACCCAAAAAAACCTAGAAGACATAGATTATAATATTTAGGGTGCATATACACTTGCATTTAAATGCAACTAAATTTAATACACATTAAGCTAATTCTCATTAAGTGATTTTGGCAGGTTTGAAGAGAAAAATCAATAGAGGTCAGAGTAACAGAAAACCAGAACATCCTCTATGATAGCCACCCTAGTGGAGTGGTGGGGAAGGCATGACCCATGGGTGGCATTGGGCAGCAAGCATGACCCACAAGTGGGCTGGGGTGGAGTCCCCCCCAGCAAACCTACCCCCATTCCTCCCATCCCTCCCCCACTGGGACTTACTTGCTCAGCTCCAGCAGCAGCAAACACTGACAAAAGTGGTTACACCTAGAGTGGGTTGTGGGATGGCAGTTGAGGGGGCTGGCTGGTCAGGGCCCATGGGGGGAGAGGGAGAGACCAGTGCAGGGGGACAGGGAGTAAAAACAGCAGCCCCAGGGTTTTCCCAGCCCCTGCGCTGCCCAAGGAAAGTATACAGAAGTTCCATGTACCAATTTAACCTAAAGAAAGTAAGTTTGATATTACATAGATTCAACTTAATTTTTTATCTTAAACCAGGGAACTGGTGTACAGGGAACTTCTGTTCTGCTACAGGTTTAGACTGATTGCTGGTCACTGAAACTGGGTCTGTAAGTGTAAGGTCGGCACCAGGACAAGTTAAGTTTAAATCGGACAGCCATTTTGAACTCAGTTTAACTTCCCCAAATGTCTGTACGTAGCCTAGCAGCGCAGCTTTGAACTGCTGGGCCCACAAGTTTCCATACAAAACCCACAGTTGCTCAGATGATCAGAAGAGAATAAATGAGTGCAAGATGCGTGATCTGTGCTCCCACGGATGTGGGTGTTATTTTATTTTTAACTATAAACACATCCTTATTTCAGATCCTCTTTGACAATCTGGCCTTAAGTGTTGGTAGGGTTGATGTTTTGCTTGATCTCAACTTGCAAAATTTATTATCAATATGACAACAATGCAAGTAGGAAAAAAATCTTTTAATTGAGATTATTTGTCTGAGAGAAGGCAATTCTTGTGCACTTGCATTGTTCTTTTTGTTTGTTACACACTTAAAAATGTAACCCATCCAGGTCCCATTTATGGTAATATGTCTTCAAAGAGACTAGCTTCTGTTACTCAATAAGCAAATCATTCACTTCTGTAGATAGGTGCTATAGGACTTTACTGTATCTTAATAAATCAAAGTAATGTTGCTATGGAAATATAGTGCTATGAAATAAATACACATTTTCTGAAAGTAGGTTATGGTGCTGTGGTGGCGAGAAACCTCCACAGGCTTCGGAAATGCCAGGGGAAAGCCCTGGCATTCCCAAGGGGGAAAGGAGAGCCATCCATGCCCCGGGAAACTCACTTCTCGAATGGGCTGGGACAAAGCAAGAGCCATGCGAGCCAGTGTTTCACTGGCTCTTCAAGTGGCTGCTTCCCAGGCAGGGTGGCAGCCGGATGATTGCTACAGCTGGAGTCACCACTGCAGGGAATTTAAAAACCCCACTGGAAGGCAGTAGTGGGGAGAAGCCGGCTGGGAGCACACTGGTTGGATGGAAGCTCCATGCACCATAGCAGTGGCTCTGGAGGCACTGCACCACAGAGAGGAGCAGGAGCAGTGGCTGGCACCAGGCTGGGGATGGGCAGTCCCCAGCCCCTCAACATTAACACATTCCAAGATAGTGTTCCTCTAGGGGAAGACGCCTAGCACCTGAGGCTCAGACTCTGAGGCGAGGAGTCGAAGCTACAGGTGTGACATCTGGACAGTGGGCCGGATCATTAGATTCAACATGAGATCCCACAATTGACATTTTGTTAGGGCAAAGACCTGATTACCTGAGCGGTTGGCAAGTGGGCAGAGTGTAGGGGAGGCAGAGCCCCGAGGAACACCATGGCGCACCTGTGAATGTACCACATCTCTGGGACAAGTGGGGAAGAAAACACCACTGAACCCCTTCCTTCTTTATATATATATCATCAAGTTGTGGCAGGAGAGTTGGGGGTCCCTGTGGGGTGGAGCCACACTCACAGCCCCTAGTCAGGGTGTGTGTAACAGGGAGCCCTAGCCCTGCCACCAGAAAGCAGGTCCACCCCTTTAAAGCTAGAACTTTCTGGGCACGGAATGCTGGTAAGGAAGGGGTTAAATGCTGAGCCTGGCCAGCTAGTCAGCTGACTGGAAGAGGCAGGACTATAAAAACCCTGGGCAGAATGGCAGTAATCCACAGAGAGCCTGGATGACCAGTCCAAAGGCGGGAACCACGGAAGCTGCAGAGAGATGACAGCCGCACCACAGCAAGGACCATAGCCGACGGTAAGGAGCTGAAGCACAAAACCTGCGAATGTAAGCTGACCTGCTGCTTCGTTTGATCATATTGGTTGGTAGCAGTTATTATTTTTTTCTTTTTTGATTATTGAATAATTCCGGCGGTTTGGGTGAGGCTGTTAGGAGGCCTCATTTTAGGGACCCTGGCGCTAGCAAGGGCATAGCTTTTGGGGGGCACAGACCCCTACTCCTGAAGTTGCGATCTTAAAAAGGCCAGGGAAGTCTGGTGCACCTGGGGTATAACTTTATTTTGGTTTCTTTTGGACTGGGAGAGTGCAAGGTTGGGGTCATCCCCTAGTTTTGAACTTACAACCCCCTGGCTGTGGGACTAGTGCCCAGGCCTCCGGACCGGGGGGCTGGGCTCCAGATTGGAATAGGAAAGGGGGCCATGAGCCTCAAGACACCGGAATAGGCTAGAGCCTCGGAGTCAAACCCTGTTTAGTGGGTTTAGACGGGGAGGCCTAGCTAGAGAAAAACAGGGGTCAGGCCCATGTAGGTGAAAGGCCCCAACATACACAATACAATAGGCAGTCTCCCACTTGCAAGAACATTATCATCATAATTTCCATCAAGACGTGGCAGGAGAGTATAGGGTGGGACATAAGAACCCCATAGAAGGCTCCAAGGGCACCCCACATAAGGCGCAGATTACCAGGTAGATGGCACTGGGGAGGGCTACCTGTTACAGTGTAACAGGTGCTAGCACAATAAATTGCAATTGAAGATCCACCATTCTTTTTTTTTTTAATCTGCTGACAGTTAGAAAAAAGTAAAAGTAGATATCTTTGAATATCTCTTCATACTATTAGGAACAACTATAATGGTACATTATTACATACCATGGCATATTTACAACATTTTTCATCCACAAGACTGTAACAGTTCATGAAAAATTATTTACTGTTTTATAGATAAGGAAATTCTCTAAGATGAGGCAGAGTTCAAGATTAATAAAGTTACACAAAATAGTCTTGTGACTTTTCTACTAGACTATCAGCTTCTCCTTGGGCTTTCTTTTTTTTTCTTTTTGTGTCTTTTGACCATTAAATGACGTAGAGGGAACAACTAGAGGTGGGATATTTACTATGATAATTGTTACAAAGTGAGTATATAATTGTTTGAGGGGCAAGAATTTTCAGGGTGAAATATAATTGTTTCTGTTTCTTAATTCAGATCATGACTAGGTCGAACAGTCACAAACTCCTGCAAGACCATTTCAGGCTGGACATAAGGAAGAATTTCTTTACTGTCCGAGCCCCCAAGGTCTGGAACAGTCTGCCAGTGGAGGTGGTTCAAGCACCTACATTGAACACCTGCAAGAGTAAATTGGATGCTTATCTTGCTGGGATCCTATGACCCCAGCTGACTTCCTGCCCTTTGGGCAGGGGGCTGGACTCGATGATCTCCCGAGGGCCCTTCCAGCCCTGATGTCTATGAAATCTATGAAAACATAGCTTTCATAGTAATTATCTTTGGACCCACAGTACCAAAGGCTTTGTCAATGCAAGAACATCATACTGATTAAATCAGTGAGACATTGAGTTAAATTAAATCATTACAAAGCTCTTTTAAACCAAAACAAGAGTGCACATCTTAGAGTACACTGTACTGATTTAACTAGCTCAGTTTCTAAGCCAATTTACTTAAATCACTCCTCACAGGTAGATGATGTGGCATTAATGTAATTATCAAGTCTACAGTAGCATGTAAGTACTGCATTACATACTTGGAATGCCTAGGGCTAGGCTCTCCTTTCACCTATCTTGGCTGAAGTGAATGGAATTTAAAAAAAATTAACTGTCAGGCTTATGGCATTGACTGAGGTCTGATTCTGCAAGGAAGGCATAAATTCAGAAGGTCTCAAACATGCCGCCTGAGCATCAGGAGAACCAGATCAAAAAGAGGGCAACTACACCTAGAAGAGGTGTGAAATGAACACCATGGCAGACAAGGTTATTTAGATAAACGTGACATCTTTTACTAGACCAACTGAGTAGTTGGAAAAAAAAATCCAACTACTCGGTCTAATAAAAAATGTCACATTTACCCAAATAGCCTTGTCTGCCTTGTCCTTAGCCCAACACAGCTACAGTCAACCCCACCAAAACAACTAATGAATACCCTAGCCTGGAAGCAGGCAGATACTCCAGAGAGGAAGCTAGGAAGAGGGAGTTGTTTTTTTGCATCAACAGAAATAGAATCCATTTTGGAATTACAGGGAAGTGTTAACTGAAGGAGGCATGTTGCATTAACTTGCGGACTACTGAAAAACAGCTGAGCTGGTTTTGCCCAAATTTTCCACCCATAAAAATGCTCTTTTGGGATGAAATTAAAACAGTGACATTTTCAACCCCAGACTGTCACAACTTTTAGAAAGCTATGGGCATAGTAAAAACAACATCTTGCTAAAAGTCTTTCTGTAAGCTTAGCTAAAAGCTTAACCTGCCCACAGATGCTAAATATAATATGTCATAAGAATGAGCCATAAGTATCTACTTGTCACTCTGACTTATCCTTTATTCTGGCTGGTTGCTTCTCAGCTCCCTGGTAGAGGTAAACTAAATTTTACCATATTAATACTGATACTTTCAGCAACCCACTTCTGCTCAGTCCAGCTTGATTTCTTTTGGCATGTTCATTGCGTGCTGCTATTGTTTCACGTCAAGCACTCCAGTATTATGTTGTAGATGTACCCTCACTAGGGCTAAGTCTTCACTGACAAAAAATGGTATATTTTTACCAGGGGTAACTAATAAGTGTTGTCTACCCTACTGTGTTTTTACAATGAAGACAAGGTATATAAGTTTTACTTTGAGGCAAATGAGGTGAGGTCAGTAATGGGAAAGGGCATAATGCTGATTTCCCAGCTACTTAGCAATAAATACCATATTTGCTACTCAGGATTTTCCGCCAAGGTAACTATTAAACAAAAAAATCCACTTTAATGCTGCTGAAGAAATCCACCTGAGGGAAAGTAGCTGTGATAGCAGATATGTGCCAATTAACATGAACTACAATTCCAGTATAAATTAGATGTTTTGTAGTTTACAGGCATGTTAATGGCCAAAATAAAGAGTATGGGGGAGCCCAGGATTTATTCTAGTCTGCTAAATCATGTTACAAACAGAACTACCTTGTCCAAATTATGGTTTTACTGTGTAGTACTTGCCACTTGTTTACTAACACAAGGTACAAATGCATCTTTTTTCTCATGAAAACGGGGCATAAGATGTATATTTATGGCATCTCAAATAAAACATCTCTTTCCACCCTTTGTGCAGCATTTATAAAGAGTGAAGATTTCTTTTTTTGCTGAAGAATTTCTCAGCACAAGAAAGTAAAAGAAAATATATCTCTCATTGTCTTCCATTCTTTGCTGCCTGGTACATATATATAATTCGTTCTTCATCACTGCAATCTAAGATGTAGTCCTTAATCACTAGAATTCTTCTTTCTGTTCCAGCAAGACAGCACCATATTTCTTAAAATAACTCTTATTCAACAAATTCACATGGCATTACAGGCAACTGCTCAGCAGGACAGATGGAATTTTGAAACTCCAGGACTATGCAGTGTTATAATCTTTCAGTCTCCTGTAGAAAGGATTTTGAAGGGTTTATTTTTACAGTGCCATACATGTAACATTCTTCACTGCACTTGCTCTCTTCAAAGGCTGTATGTAGTTCAGTAGTTGTGCAACAATGTTCTCACCTTTCAGAATGATCCAGAATGTATTCTAATGCTTTTCTCATGGTCCAGATTTCAGAATGTCAAACATTGGTTTAGATAATTTAGGCAGGGGTGTTCTTGCCTTGAGCTGGGGATTAAACTAAATTCATTTTTAAGGTCACTTCAAAATCTATCTTTCTTTGAATCTATCTCAATATCTATTAGATTAACATTCACTCCTAGATGCTACAGTTGTATTTGAAAGCAAAATCATTCTAATATAATAATTCTAACATAATAAAAGCCTTAGTCTGTCTGTCTGTGCATAACACTTTATTTGCACTCTGATTGGTTTTCTCAGCAGCCAATCACAATGCTGACTGAAACAACCAATCAGAGTTTTCCAAGAGCATTCCAGACAGGAGGCAGATGGGTGGCACGACAGAGCGTCGCCATAATGTGGGGTGGAGGGGACGGAGCAGGGGGCTGAGGTCACCCCCCCAGCCCCGCTCCTCGGAGGTAGCGGTGGCATGGGGTGCTGGCCAAAGGGGACAGAGGGAATGGCAGGGCAAGCTTCCCCCCCACATTCCTAGGACACAGCCGCCTTCCCCTTCCCCTCACCCCCCCGTCATTCCTGATGGGCAATTGGCTAGTGAGTAACATAATTATTTCAGATACGGTTTTCTTCACAATCTCAGGAGTTGATACTACATCTGTTTCCTTAGCTTTTGGTTTCCTGTTCAGATGACAAGTTATGTTCAAGGATGTCATGCTGAGAAGTTTCATAAATACCCTTAAAAACTTAGGTTTATCTGCTTATCCCACATCATGAAATATTGGTAGTGCTCAATAGACTTTAATTACAAAGGAAGAGGAAAAAATTAATTCATGCTTCAGTGTAACAAATATTCATGCAACTTTGACTTTTCCTTTCCAGTACCTGCATGCAAATGGGATTGTTCACCGTGATCTGAAGCCAGAAAATCTACTCTATGCAACACCAGCATCAGATGCACCATTAAAAATAGGTGAGCAGCTCCCCACCTCTATGCTCTCGATCCTTCCCTCAAATTCATGTTATTGTGTGTTGTTTACAGGTATCTTCTCTCTTCCCCCTTCATTTGATTCCATTTTAGCAGCAGTATCTTCATAGACAGACCCATTATTTATATAGCAGCACAACTGTGCATGATATCTTAAAGCTAAAAAATAGCTCCCTACCCTGAGGAATTTACAAACAGAAGGCAACAAAGGATGACAAAGTAGGAGCAGGAAATAGAATGGTGGGGTCACAACAATGAAAGCTCATGGGATAGGTATATTAGATGGTATATTAAAATTTGGGGAAAATTGAAAAAAAAAGAGGGCAAAGGTGGAAGTAAGCAATGAAAAACAAAACAAGTGAGTTGGGAGGTGAAAGGCAGTTAAAGAAGGCAGAAGTTGTAGGATACAGACAGTAGGAAAGATACGCCTGGCATAGATAGTCACATGGCAAAAGGTTGGGGATGGAAGTCAGACTAGCTACAACCTGCAAGCTCACCTGAACTGGGTGACTTTATGCCAGAAGTCAGGGTGTGAAGGGTATTTTCTAAGGACTGGGTTTCCACCAGTAACTGAGGTCAGTAGGAGCGCTGGTGTCCAGCACTTCTGAAAAGCAGACCTTAAGGCTCTGGAATCTGAAAATTCACTACTGTCCTGCTGAATTTGGGAATTCAGCTAGTGTGCCAATTTATAGCAGTACAAAACAATAGGACGATAAAGCAGAAAGTGGCAAAATCTTAACTGATGAACCATGTAGGCAGTAGCAGTTCTGATTTCTTAACTGAAAGAGATTTGACTTGTATATCTTGTAAAGAGAAAATTCGCTGAGCCTTACGCTCTCTCTTTCAGAAAGGAAGAGATTTCTTTCTTATTTTTAGTCAGGTTTTGCAAAGGTAGTAGGAGGAGCTAGAAAGTGATATCAGATAAGATCAGTCTGGAAGTACTGCCTCATGTTCCTTCTTTGCTACTATGCAGAAGGTCAAGGTGTTGCTATGTTTGGCATACTGGGGCTAAAAAGTTGTTTATCGTGGATTTCAGCAAAGCTTGAAACCAAGTGTTAGTAGTTGCTTAGTAAAATAGATGCAAGACTTTCTTATAAACCTAGGAAAGACAGTAATTCTATTTACATTGTAAGCTGGTTCTCTTCCTCCCCCCCCCAAAAGAAAGGAAAAGTAGAATATTATGGTTTAACACATTACCCATTACCCAGTGGTAGCATGGTGTCAGAAGTGGCACCAGCCTTCTAAAGCATTCATTGTATTACTAGGAAAACACACAGCATTATTCCTAAACTCTGTCCTTCCACACTGATGTATCAAGACAGGTAGTTTGTGCAATAATTACAGTACTAGTAGGAGGAGAGGGAGGGACAAAATAGGCAACGTATGTATGAGAACCTATGCAGACTAAAATACTTGATCTGAATGCTGAGTCAATTACTCAGCTAGAAAAAAAATGGCCAGACATCAAAAAAGTCAATATAGCTTTTCATACCAGCAGCTCACTGATTTCTATGATCGTGAGTTTCAACAATGCTTCCCTGCCTAAGGAACTATCCAGTTAATGAAAGGGAATATAGCTATCCACTTCTCACTGGTGACAGAGTGATACTAGATGGGGAAAGAGAAAGACTGATAAAAATTTGTTTGGAAAAGAAGGAATGATTATTTTCATGTGCTGGGTGTATCTACATGAGCTGTTTACTTTAGTAGGCTAACTAGCTCCACAGTAAAGTCTCAGTGTCTACACATACAGTCCTATTAGGCTGCAGCAAACTAATAAACGCCACCGTAGGTTAGTACTTGTCAGCACAAGTACTATCCTCTGGCGGCATTCTTTAGTGCACCATAATGCACATGTTGACGTTGATGGGGCTAGCTGGGGCATGAGGATGCTTTAGTGCAGGGGCTGCTTGCTCACTAGCCTTGCACTGTGGAGCACCCTTGTGCCCCATCCAGCCCCTCTGCAGCATATTGAGTCAGATCAGAGCAGCCCCAGGCTGGTAGGCTGACCCCCTGGGCTCCCTGCTAGCTGGGGCTGCTCTGACCTGGCTCAGCATGCTACAGTCCCAGGTGCACTGGTAAATGCTGTGCCTAGAAGCAATGAACTCCAGTGCAAACTGCACTGGAGTTTATTCATTCACATTAATTGCACATGTAAATGTACCCACTGAGTATCGGACCCTCAGGGTGCTAACCCATCAGTATTAGTGCTTATGCCAGAAGGTGCGTATTGGACCTTTTCAATATCCATCTTACATTTTTTAGGATACCGGGGATTAAAAAGTTTGCTCTGTTACTTTTTTCTAAACTGTAAATCTCCTGGCGCTCTGGTGCAGTGCCCGAAGACTGGAAGAAGGCCAATGTGGTGCCGATCTTCAAGAAAGGGAGGAGAGTGGATCTGGCTAACTACAGGCCCATTAGCCTGACTTCTATCCTGGGGAAGATCTTAGAAAAGTTTATTAAGGAGGCCATCCTTGATGGATTGGCCTAGGCTAACATTCTAAGGGATAGCCAGCACGGGTTTGTTGTGGGTAGGTCTTGTTTGACCAATCTCATTTCCTTCTATGACCAGGTGGCCTATCACCTGGACGAGGGAGAAGAGATTGATGTCATATATCTTGACTTCAAAAAAGCTTTTGATCTGGTATCCCATGATCACCTCTTGGCCAAACTGCCCAGTTGTGGCCTTGGCTCCACCACGATCCGCTGGCTGGGAAATTGGCTTCGTGGTCAGACCCAGAGGGTTGTGATTGATGGCAGTCACTCATCATGGTGCCCTGTGACCAGTGGGGTCCCTCAAGGCTCTGTCCTGGGACCCATACTGTTCAACATCTTCATTAACGATGTGGACATTGGAGTCAGGAGTGGACTGGCCAAGTTCGCCAATGACACCAAACTTTGGGGCAAAGCATCCATGCCAGAAGATAGGCGGGTGATCCAGGCTGACCTGGACAAGCTCAGCAAATGGGCGGACGAGAACCTTATGGTGTTTAACACCGTTAAATGCAAGGTTCTCCACCTTGGGAGGAAAAACCTGCAGCACCCTTATAGGCTCGGCAGTGCTACATTGGTTAGCACTACAGAAGAAAGAGACTTGGGGGTCATCATTGACCACAAGATGAACATGAGCCTGCAATGCGATGCTGCAGCTAGTAAAGCGACCAAAATGCTGGCGTGCATCCATAGATGCTTCACGAGCAAATCCCGGGACGTCATTCTCCCCTTGTACTCGGCCTTGGTGAGGCTGCAGCTGGAGTACTGCGTCCAGTTTTGGGCTCCACAATTCAAAAAGGATGTGGAGAAGCTTGAGAGAGTCCAGAGGAGAGCCATGCGCATGATCAGAGGTCAGGAAAACAGATCTTACGATGACAGGCTGAGAGCCACGGGACTCTTTAGCCTGGAAAAGCGCAGGCTCAGGGGTGATCTGATGGCCACCTATAAGTTTATCAGGGGTGAACACCAGGATCTGGGGGAATGTCTGTTCACCAGAGTGCCCCAAGGGATGACGAGGTCGAATGGTCACAAACTCCTGCAAGACCGTTTCAGGCTGGACATAAGGAAGAATTTCTTTACTGTCCGAGCCCCCAAGGTCTGGAACAGTCTGCCATCGGAGGTGGTTCAAGCACCTACATTGAACACCTTCAAGAGTAAATTAGATGCTTATCTTGCTGGGATCCTATGACCCCAGCTGACTTCCTGCCCTTTGGGCAGGGGGCTGGACTCGATGATCTCCCGAGGTCCCTTCCAGCCCTAATGTCTATGAAATCTATGAAGTCCCACTTTTGGTGAAAATTAATGTTTAGAAAGAAAGGAGCTTTGATTTGTAATGAATTAGTCTGTATTTCAGGCTTCTTCTGTTTATAAATATAAAAATAGATATAACTGATATACAGCTTTAGACAAGCAGGCCTTTTTGTTTGCATTTACAGAGCACAACACAACATCAAGTGCTATATTGTCAGTCTCTGCACAGAATATACATTCCCACATTCAAAACAAAATATACAGAAAAGTAGTGTATTTGGCAATTTTAAAGGCAGATTCTCATCATCCAACCAGGACTTTGAGCAAGACCCTGAGATTATTCAAATCTTTGAATATATTATTTTAATCGCTCTGTGGGAAGATGGAATATGCAAGGTACCACCTATAACACCATGCTGACTTTCAGGGCTCAGTATTTTTGCAGAGAGGAGGGCACCCCACACACGCAATCACCAACATCTTTGCTGGCAAAACCTGCAGTTTTTACAAAGTATACATCCAAATACTACTGAGAGGTTTGATCTGTAAGATAAGCACTCTGGCCCTGGCCCAGGAAATCACTGAGGCATAACATGCAAGTAGTTCTGTTAAATTATTTTGAGCACATGAGTAGCTCTGTTAAATCATTTAAGCTTATATGCTCTTCTAGATTGTGACTGAATCAAACACCTGGCTAGCCCCCATTTAGCTGAAAGTATCTGATAAAATCACACTTGGAAATGGTCCATTGTATAAAATCTAAATTATCTATAGCTTGCATATGCTTCCCTCTTCCTCTGCTTTTGTTCAGAAGTTAAGAGTACACTAATGACTCCTGAGTACTAGCTACTGTATCTTCCTGTCTTTGAAGCACATAGCACAAGTGAAAGTTTAAAAATATTTTGTAAATGAAAGAGACAGATTTATCCATTGACAAAATGTGTTGTTTCTTTATTATAAAATGATTTTCCAAAAATACTTAATGTCAGTTATCGTAATGTAAAATAGGAGTCTCTAAAAGAAAAGTGAAATACTTTCCACTGTTGAATCTATGCTCATTTTAATTACCTCAAGTGTTACAAGGATAGAGGCAGTAAGAACTTTTATGTTTCTAAAAATCTTAACAGCTGATTTTGGGCTTTCCAAGATTGTGGAAGATCAAGTGACCATGAAGACAGTTTGTGGAACTCCAGGGTACTGTGGTATGTTCCTTTATTACTTACAATTTACTGGACTTACATTTAGATTCAGGAACAACTTTATATTTGCTAGTTTGTGTATAGTGAGACACAAGTTCCTTAGTTTGCTAGACTCTTGAACAGCTGAAACCAAAAACTGGAATTCAGAAATTGGTATCTAGATTGCTTTTTTAAAACTGTACATTTTCAGTTGCCCCCAACTACACCAACCACAATTCAACTGTGTTCGATAATGCAATTTTATAATGTGTATTAAAACACTGTACATATTTTCATCAAAATCTATATAAAATTATTGTCTTAATAGATTACATTGACGTCATTGGGAGTCTGGGGTATGCAAAGGATAATGGGAAAAATCCCATTTGTAGGGCCTTAATAAGACATAGCATACATATTCAACATTTAAATAGAGTAGAAACTGCTTAAGGTGACATTTTTAAAAATATCTATCTTACTTTTATTACTAAGGAAAGTGATATAAGCTAAGCCCCAAAAAGGCAGAACACTTTAGTACACATATATATGTACAGATGTTCAGTTTCTACCAACAGAATTGCCATTGTCCTGGTAAAAACCAAAAGTGTACACACATTCCCACTTTTTTCACAGACCAAAAATGGCAGTTCTGGGAGAAAAATAAGCTGGTAGAAGTTTCTTACAGGAGAACGAATGTTTGTACACTTTCTTCCATCTTAACTCCTCCTGGAGACCAGGAAGAGTAGAGCCAGGAGGAAAGGCTCCCTGCCTTCTTGAGACCAGAGTCACCCCAGTCTGGAGAAGGCATTGGGAGCAGCTCCTCTGGTCCCTCCCATAGATAGGGAGGGGAGGGGAGGAGCAGCCACCAGCTGCTCCTTGCCAGCTTCTCACACACTAGAATCCATAGGCGGAGGGAGAATTTGGGGGGGGCAGGGCTGAGTGCACATGCTCATATGTGCACGAGCCCCCCCCTTCATCAGGTAAGTCTGTGGGGGAAGGGTCAGGGGGAAGGGAAAGGGCTGTTGTGGGTGGGGGAAGGAGTGGGGTTGGAGCTGGGGCAGACCGTGCACAGCTGAGGTGGGGCACGGAAAAGAGCCACGAGCAGCTTGTCCGGGGGGTGCCTGGAGCAGGGTGGGGGGTGATAGCTCCCATTGCTGTATGCACACCAGGAGGCATGGGGTGGGGGGTGTGCCTGGGATCTGTGCAGGGTGAGGGCAGGCTGCCACTGCAGGCTGTGACAAGGGCTGCACCAGGCTCTTCCTGGTGGGGCCTGGATCGGGCTGCACTCAGGGCAGGGTGGGCAGCAGCAGAGTGGGAGAAAGAGAGGGCTACAGCAAATTTTGGGGTGGTTTTAGCGCCCTCCCTAGCCCTCTCCCAGCAACACCACAACCCGCACCGAGGGCAGCACAGCCAGCCCAGCACCACCCTAGCCCCAGCCTACAGTGGTAGCCCACCCCACACCATGCAGGTTCAGGGGCACACCCCTGACGCCCTCCAGGGGTAAATGTAATAGCAGGAGTCGCACCCCCCCAGATGAGCTGCTTGCGACTCAGTCCTCCCTGGCTGTGCAATGCCTGCCCCAGCCCCAGCCCCGCTCCCTCACTCACCACTGCGTATGTGCCCCTCCCCACCCCATCCCTGTTGCAGCTGCTGGAGGTTCGCGGCCGGGCTGCCTTGCAGCCCTACTGCTGCCCATGTTTGGGGTGGACTAAGCCCTATTAGCCCCCCCTTCTGCTGCCTATGCTGGGATCCCCAGTATGGGAAACAGGTGGGAGCTTTGCCCTGCTGCTGCATCTACTCAGCTCCTGAGCACAAAAAGTGAGTGCAGGGAGTGATACTACCTCCTCCTCACTTACCTTTCTAGAGTAAAAGCTAAAATTAGAAGCAGGCAGGGGACTTTGTTGCACAGTTCCCTTCCCCTTCCAGACCAGTCAAGGAGTGGGAAGGGTAGCAGCAGGTGCCTGCTGCCCCTTCGCCAAACCAGTCAGCCCCCTAATTCAGGGATAGTAAAGGGGATTTGCTGGCTTCCTCTGGCTTCCCCTTCTTGCCCACATTGGCCAGCTGTGAAGCAGGAGTAGCAATTTAAAACCTGGTGGGGACAGGAAGTGGACTTGGGAAAAGCCTCCCTAAGCCCAGTTCTCAGCTCAACAAACTTTTAAATTACCACCCAGCAGGAAGCAAGGGGAAGCCAGCAAGGCCAGGAACCAGGCTTGAGAAGGCTTTCCCTGGTATAGTTCAGCAAAGCACCTCCCCACTCCCTACACCACTGGTCCCAGGTGTGTGGAATGGGCAGGGACTTTGCAGAGCTCGGCTCACTCAGCTGTCACTGGGTGGGAACCAAACAGAAGAAGCAGCAGCACTGTGAGCCTCCTGCCTGCTTCTCATATCAGAGTCCCCATTGTAAGAAGTAGGCAGGGTATTTTGTTCCACTGCTCCAGTCACCAGAAAATGGGAGGACTATAGCAGCATCAGCCCATGGTTTCCCCAGACTGGGATCACCCCAGCCTTACAAAGGCACAAAGAGTAGGGGAGAGAGGGCTATTACAGACTGAATAGCTCTACTGCTCCCTCTCCTGGAATCATTTCTAGTGATGCAAATTTTCCACCACTAGAAAAGAATGTTTGTACGTGGCCACTGTGTTAAGCACACAATTGAGGACAATGGGGGAATATCAGAGAGCTTCCTGTGGAGGAGGAGAATCTGATTCATCTACGTAAGACAGAATTTCTCTGAGCAGTTATATCCATGATAATACAAGTACTCAATGATACAAACAAATGATGTGCTTTCATACAAACTTGTACCTACCTGTCTGCGTGCTTGCAAAAATATCTAATGTGCCTGTGTAATCATAATAATTGTGTAAACAAATTAGGTGCATGTTTATTTATGTAACTTTGGAATCAAGACTTAGAATGTGAAATCTGACTTTTGCCCATAGAGTGTAATGCATAATGCGTACAACCAGGTGAGAAATTAGGCTATTCAATAAGTCTATCTTTTTGTGGGGGGAGGGTTTGTTATGCTAGTTGACAAGCTGTAATGATACAGTTTTACCTTATGTTTGCTATGGACCTCACACACCAATTGTAAAAATAGAGCCTTGCCTTAGGCACTCGGTTCTGGTATGTCTTCTTTTTCTTCACTAACAGTTAAATTTTTCAAAGTGGAAAGTTGACCTGCATATGAAATAATACATATTCTATATTTGTATTTGCAGATCAGGTAATGGCATGTGCAACTACTGATTTACATGGAGAAATATTCATTAACTATACACATTATGTACAGTTTTATCTTTTTCCTGAAGCCAGTTGTCTGAAAATCTAACCTTAATTATTGACTTCAGTTGGAAAAAAGACATTCCGACATGAAAGAGACCCACTCTCCCAGTGCTTGATCCTGCATGTGTGGAAACTGGTGGCAAAGCTCTCATGACATCAGTAGTGTAGGATGTGGCCCAGATTTGTAAAGCTAAACTGAATTGCTTAAATACTAAATCACCATCATTAAAAAGCAAACTGCTGCAGCAAAACAAAATGTGTTAAAATATTAATTCTATATTTGTACTGCTGGTTACCTCTGCTTTTAATGTGACCATGTGTATCTTAAATTATATTTTGTCCATTTTCATATTAGATTAAATATCATTTTAGTAAAAAGCAGTACAGCATAACACATTTGTACTTCACAAGCCTGAGGCATTTAATAATGAACATGTCTCACTTGAACATAAAAGAAAAAGTGTAAATGCTAAAAATTAAACAAAGTCACAGGGACTCATTCTTAGACAAAAACAGGCTCTGCAGCTACCAAGTGGGAGGACAAGGTCCTGATGAATTGAATTTAGAAATTGTAGCACTGCTGATAGTCCATGAATAATTAAGTTCTGATCATTCTATTGTCTACCACTTTGAGGAGAAAATAAGTCATCCACAAAATGAATGCCGATGACTGTAATTTTCATATCCATAACACATAACAGAAAAATGTAACCATATATTTATAGGTGACATTAATCTTAAACATAGATAACACAGAATGTTTTGGAGCAGAGAGAACATGATAGAAAATTACCTTACATTGTAAAATACAACCTGGTTAATTAGACAAAAAACAAATATGGTACCACTTCTGAAAACTAATTGTAAATTTGGTTGTAGCACTTGGCCTCTAATAAGTCACAGCTTCCAGTCTAGTTAAGTAATGCAACAAATATGAAAAGCCCTTGAGCACTGAGAAGATAAACTCTGAACAAGTCATACTTTTGTGGTGTTAAACCGGTATGTCCGCTTGGCCACTAAGAGCAAAGCTAAACCACTGAATTATGTCACATTAGGCATCAAAAAGATGACAGTTACTAAATGCAGATTTGAAGGATAACATGGGAGTGAAGTGGTCCAGGCCCTCTTAAAATGCTTGGTTTACTCAGTTTACTGCAAGACTCACAGTTTTAATATCTTTTCTATGAGCTCTATGACCTACTTGACAGGAAGATCTCCTGGGGTCAAAGAAGTATTGTTTATCCTCCCTACTTCCCTTCTTCCCCACCCTGCAGAATGAGAGTTATCAACATGGGCCTAGTCTTTCTGCAGTAAGTAAAGATACTTTTGCTCATACAGACCCATCTATGCAGGATGGAGGAGGTGCCACACTCCTCCTGCAGGTATCTAGCCACCATGATGTCCTCTTCACTGAGAATCCCATCTTCTAGGGTGCTAAGAACCCTTCATTCCCACTGAGTTATGGGGTTTATCCATAGACTGTTGCTAGGCAGGGCTCAGCCATAAAAGTAAATGGTAGCTATGCTAATATTTGTAGCATATGCTCTAAGCATATGCTGAGCCATACACCCACCAGACCTTGTGAACCCCAGTCCATGCTAATGTTGAAAGTACATCTGCTGTAGTCCTAGGACCTAAGAATTCAGAGTGTGGATGAAGGTGGGTAGTTGACAACAAACATGGTATAAGCTTCCAATTTAGACATACCATTAGAGCAGCGAATTGTGCACCAGGGCTGTGCAAAGCTTTGGGTGGTGATTCAACTCGAAGGAGATTCGGTCTGATTTGGTGGCTGAATCTCCGAATCCAAATTGAATCAGGGGTCAATTTAAAGGTGTGAATCGATTCAAAGCTCTCTGAATCTTCGGAAAAGATTTGGAGAACTTTGATGATTCAGGCAGTCCCTGGTGGTAGAAACAGATGTCACCTTTCACCACTTGTGCACTGCTATAACATTTTTTTAATGCCATCATAAAGCAAAAACAAATAGACAGCCATACCCTTTGTGCCATAATTTGGCTGCAACAAAAGGTAGTAATAATTTGTGCCACTTTATGGCAGAAGACCTCTATTTGATTTATGGTGGAAGAGCATGGGCAGCCTGGAGCTGTCCACACTCTCCAGCCACTCCAGGCATATGATCCATGGGCTTGAGGGGTCCAATCCTGTACACCGTAGGAATTCTTGGGCAGGATCGGATCCCTTAAGACCTGGTAGTGCCTGCCTGACTTTCCCCACTTACTAAGATGCATCTCCAGGACCTCCAGGACCTCAGCAAGTAGCCTGCTTATCCAGGATGGTTCTGGGAAACCCTGACTTTCCCTGCTTATTGAGGCATGCCCCAGAGATCCCAGGGGCATATCTCAGTAAGCAGGGAAAGCCAGGAAGGTGTTCCCAGGGCCTGAGAGACCCAATCCTGCCCTGGAATTCCTGAGGTGCACATGATTGGTCCCCTCAAGCCCTGGCAGAACATGTTGCCTGTTGTCCTGCAGCATCAATGAGTGGGACAATGAGCAACACACGTTTTGCCCCCTGAAGCAGATCAGCTATGCTAGGACACATCCTGGAACAGCTGATCTACTTCATTTGGTATTGTCTATTTCTGCCCTAAGAGGCATGTCTCTGGTAATGCTCCCAAAAACATCTTGCCCACCCACTCCAACTCATCTGCACCAAATTTGGCAATGCTACTGTAAAGCTATTCTGGGGGCGTCCTAGAAGTTGGTTTCAGGCATACTGGAGACAGAGGTCTCCTGCATGGAGGCCACAAGGGAGTGTTCTGGGAGCACCACCACACTTCTAGATTAGGTGTTTGCAAGCAGAAGGGAGCATGCAAGGCATGCTTGTAACCCTCTCTGTGGGATGGGATGGGGATGCAGTATAGACAAACCCTAATTTCTTACTGCTATAGTAGTCTGGGCAGGGCTTGGTTTATATGACGTATTAAAAGCAATTTAACTGCAACCTCAGCTGTCCTGCAAAGATAAGAAACAGTGAGTACACCTGTCTGTTAACTTCTGTCTGTATCCAAATTACTGAAGTGGTTATTTTTAGTGTTATATCCTTATATAAATGAAAGAGTATCACCAGCTAATTCAAATAGGGACTGAAGAAAAAACAGTAAAAAGAATGTGGAAGTGGAAAAGGGAGAGAAGGAGCAGATAGTTACAATATTGCACTACTATGCTTCCTGGCATTTGTTACTATAGAAACAAAAGGGAATAGGAAGACATTGATGAAAAGAATAAGATGACTTTATTAGCTTGTAACATAAATGATAATAGGATTCAGATAATATATCTATGTTGACGGGTAGTGTCTTTTACCAAACACAGACAGGAACCAAGCATCTCTTGGAATTACACTTATTACTAGCCTCTCTAAGCTAGTATTGATTAGCAATCTTCATGCTCATTTCTACCATTGCATTTATTTTCCAACTGTCATAAAGCTGTAGTTACTATCCAACCAGAAGCCATTTTTATGCCTATATTTGTGTTACTGTAAAAGACAGCTGGTTTTATTATGTACGTGGACAGGAAAAAGAGAATGCTGGGGATTTGTGGACAGCAATTTGGAAGAGGAAAGTGGGTAGAAGTTATATATGATATTAACAGTCTAATCCTGTGTGGTAGTGAGTGCCTCTTGCATCAAGTTATGGAGCTGTTATTCAAGGAAGGTGGGATAGAATTTGGCATTTATTATTCTACTTCAAACCAGAGAGCAGCAAAATGTTTATCTATCCTCCCAACACCCTTTCCAGGTACCAAAGGGTCATTACCATTTTGCAGGTGGACAGCAGAGGGAGCATTCATATAGCACATTCATTGCCACCGAAGGACTTGGTTGCAGAGCCAAGATTAGACCATGAGGATTATATCACTACTATCTCCCTAGTCCCAACCTCTTTACTCCACCCCACAATTGATCCAAGTGTTATTCTACAGGACCCTGATACTATCCTTTGCAGTGGCTCACCAAACTATACCTTCACTACAAATGCCCCAAGAAAAGAAAATGCAATTGCAAGCAAGCATTTTGCAAAGTGACAGGAAGATGATATCACTTCAAAATTGTTTCAACAAGTATTTTCAGATGGAGTGGACCCAGAACTCAGACGATTTCCTCATGTTTTAGTTGCATCTCTGTTACCACATCATCCATAAGTCTCTATTTTCCCCCTTAGTGGGATTCTCTACTCAGGCGGCCTCCTAACTGGGATAGTTGTTTCTTCTGATCTGGAAGACATTGAAAGAAAAAGCATTATGTCTTTTACAATATAGGAAAATGAAAAAAAAAATCCTCCATCTTTTATTCTGTATCAGCACACGGTCACAGTTTGCAACTTTGATTGTTTTTGGCGTGCCTCTCTTGTATTTCTCAGGTGCAAACTTAGGAAGAAAACAGATGGGAAGGATACTTTACACACATTTTAAAAATATTTAGAAAAACAAAACCACCTAGGAGTTTTGAATCCTAACAGGGCACATCTACACTATCCACCCACTGCATATTTGTTATTGCGCAGTCGTTTAGTATTTGCGTAACCAATTACTAAATGACTGCAGAGTAACTGGCGTTACTGCACCGTAGCGTCCCAGCATGGTTGCCTAGTGACACTTACTGCACAGTAGCTCATTACTACTGCGCAGTAACATCACATTCTGGTTTGTGCCCAGTGACACCACTGCACAGCAGTAATGAGCTACTGTGTAGTAAGCATCTCGTGCAAATGCGGCCACTTGGACGGAGTTACCAGTAGCAAGTCCTATCTGTTTTTTTGAGGGTAGCCAACAAATGAAGACATAAATAGTACTGAAAGTTCCCAAATGAAAAGTAGAGCTGGTATTTCAGGCTAGTGGTAAAGTTCCATAAATGTGTATAAAGAAGGTTTTTTGGTATCCTGATGATAAACCAGCTTATCCATGAAGAGAGGGTTAGCAAATTACATGCAAATTTTTCTCTACTGAGTAACTTAACTGTTCAACTAGAATTCCTTCTTCAAGTATCATCTTCAAGAAGGGGATAAAAACTAGAAAAACACTGATAAAATGTTGAACAAGACCGTGGAAACTGATAGTCCCTGACTTCCAACTTCCCTCCCTCTACCTTTCAAACCACCAAGAGCATCCCACAAAAGGACACAAAATGGAGGATGAGGATCAAAATCTGGGTACTTGAGCACAAAAGACTCCATCAGTTTATAATCCCAAGGATTATTACTCTATACAGATGAGGGATACAGTGAGTTGAAGCAACAGGAGCATTATGATAAATGTCACCCTCCCAGACATCATCTCTTGAACAAGACAAAGCAAGGAGAGCACTTACGATTGCTGACTATAGCACATAAAAGAGAGAAGTAAAGCTATAATCCATGTTCCGTACTTTCTCTGCAGAAGTGCAGATTAATAGCAGTACATTGGTGCAACCCATTCATCATAGGCAATATTTTTGGGGGAAAGAAAAAAAACTCTGCTTGTTAGATGCCTGACCCTACCCTGTAATTGCAGTTAGAACTGCAAAGGTAGAATTATGCAACAGCAAGTACTCTTGGATTTAATTTGGCTCTCCAAATTTAGCAGCCATTTTGGAATATATATGGCTAAAACTAGGTGAGAAGGAAAGTGAAATATTGAAGTATAGTACTCTTGCCTCCACCCCCTTCCTAAAGTGAAACATACTCCAAGGATGATACAATATTCTTCATAACAGTGTCTGTAGTAGTCTTAAACTATGAAATCTCTCCCTCTTAGCATCATAACTCCCCACAGAGCAATAATAAAAAAGGCAGGTAGCAATTACCAGGTTGACTCTGTCTTCTCCATTCCTGTGCTTCTGTCTTTGGAGAGCCATGCTTTGTTTCACTCCTGAACCTGTTCTCAAAGAAGTCTCCCAGGATGTCTGCTAGACTGACTTACTGAGCAAGCTTTTCTTTGTAAAATGTGGGTAGACCCCCCACTTCTCTCTCTCTCCCTGTACTTAGTAGGCTCTGAGCTCAAGGTACTGGCAAGTACCTTGTATAGCATGGGCACATAGTGGGTACATTGCTGGACCCCTGGTTAGCTTCCTTCACCTTGCAATACTGCTTTCGATCTGTCCCCCAGGCTGCAAATCCACCTGGTAGGTGCCCAGCCATATTAGTTGCCTGAAGATGGCTGGGAATGGTTACTATTCTTTGTATTTCAGTTAAAATCATGTTCACAGGAATATCCCCTTCCATATATTTAGAAGAATCCTGAAATGCTCTTCCAGATAACTAAATGTATGTTGGGAGGCTATCCCTCAGCTCATCTTCTGGGATGGAGTAGGGGGCAGATGGAACATGAAAAGTCAAATATGGAGCCAGACAACAGAAAGTGCCATATAATTTGCTGCAATTAGAGGGTGTGTGAAAATAAGTGGATATGTAGAAGGGAAGAGACAGGTACATGGACGTGCGATAATGGAAGTGAGGAACTGCTTATACTTAAACTCTGTTGCAGCTACTGTAAAGTATGTTGTTGGAGACAGTGGGTCACAGGTTAGCCTTGGTATGTACCCTAGCTACCAGTCCTCCTCCACATGAGTGTGAATGTGACCGATAGGGAAATGGCATAGCACCTAAGTGCAGCAGAATATTCAGAAAGTCAGCAAGGTAGGCATACCATTAATATGGTTCTGGCAGTCCCTCCAGATGTCAGTTATATGGGGGGATGCATTTTTTCCCTTTTTTTACAGCAAAAAGAGGTGCCAAAAGTATTTTAGCACCATGCTGTTGTTCAGGATGTCTCAGTGAGTCAGCCTCCATATTTTAATTTATGTAGCTGTGCATAAATCCTCACTGCTCATATGTTCCTTGTTTGCAGGAGAATATTGATTTGCCTCCTAAATTTGCATCTAAATAATAGTTTATATTTAAAAACATAAAATATAAAGATTGACTCTCAGCATTTCATAAATATAATAAAAGATCTGTAGTTTAGTTGTTTTCTAACTTTTTTTGGAAGACAACTGGTATTTCTAGAAGTACACTAGTGAAACACTAAATTAAATACAAGGAAGTTCAGAAGGTCTTCCCAAGGTCTTTGGTGCTACATAGGGCCAGGTGTGCAGGAAGTGTGAATGTAGGGAGGCAGTCCTGGAGGGACTTGCATCCCATGTGTGTCATAAGCTTCTCATGTAAATCCCAGGATGTCATCCTCCCGCTGTACTCAGCCTTGGTGAGGCCGCAGCTGGAGTACTGCCTCCACTTCTGGGCTCCGCATTTCAAGAAGGATGTCAAGGAGCTGGAAGGAGTCCAGAAGAAAGCCACGCTCATGATCAAAGGACAAGAGAACAGGCCTTATGAAGAGAGGCTGAGAGCCATGGGACTCTTCAGCCTTGAAAAGCGCAGGCTCAGGTGTGACCTGGTGGCAGCCTATAAGTACATAAGAGATGTGCATCAGGATCTGGGGGAATGTCTGTTCACCAGAGTTCCCCGAGGTGTAACAAGGACCAATGGTCATAACTCCTCCAAGACCGTTTTAGGCTGGACATAAGGAAAAATTTCTTTACTGTCTGAGCCCCCAAGGCCTGGAATAGACTCCCTCCAGAAGTGGTGCAGGCACCTACTCTGGACTCATTCAAGAAATGTTTGGATGCTTATCTTGCTGGGATCCTTTGACCCTAGCTGAGTTCCTGCCCCTGGGGCAGGGGGCTGGACTTGATGATCTTCAAGGTTCCTTCCAGCCCTAACATCTATGAATAAGGACAAAAAGAGGAAGGAGAAGGGGACCATTGGAATGGCCCTCAGGAGATTTTGCTGTCTCCATGTTTAGATAAATCCACTGACTGGGAATTTCTTTGAAAGGGGCTTGGACATTCAGTAGCCAAATTGTACTCCGTAGACTGTTATCAAGGACAAGTCCATAGCAGTGCGTGTTCAAAAGAGGACAGACTGAAGGTCAGGAAGGCCAATTTAATGAAGTCAAGGAGAGAGTTTGGTGAGGTTCCACCCTACTCACTGTCAAGTGTTATGTTCTTCTATTTCACTGAGATTTTTTTTATCTCTACTTGCTTATATTAGGCCATTTTTCCCTAGGAGCAAATGGAAGGTTTGGTAGGGAATGAGTCTTTTTATTAAGGTGTTCTTAGAAGTACAGTATGTGGACATTCTTCTCAGAAACTTGTAAACTGTATTTGAAAGCTGTGGGAAGCAGAGGAGTATTTTAGAGGAGGCACTTTCATGGCTTAAATCGTGCTTGCTGGCATACACATTTTTAAGATGCACACCACAGCATGGATCTTGCATTACTCACAGGCAACAAGTGGATATTTTGTAAGAACCACAAAGCATCCTGGTTTCACCTTCACTCATTTGTTGGTCATGAATATCTATCTCATCTTCACTGTTTCAGACTTAAGAGTTTTGTCTGAGACTCCTTCTCCCCTCTGTCCGACTGTGGCAATAGCAATTGATTGGAAAGCTCTTGCTTTCTGTTTGCAAGTTTGGATTCCTTGTATTGGGCAACAGCATCTTCTCAAGGGAAGCCTTAACTCTGGAGTTATTACTTTGGCAGCTTGCAAAAGCCTAAGCATCAGTCTTTAATGCACAGCCAAAATGCAAAAAGAAAAGAAAAGGTCCTCCCCTCTGAAACTAAACATAAGAAAATTTAAATCAAAAAGATTATTGAAAGCTACAGAAGACTTGGACATGGCCAGAATTAGGGCTTGGAATGGAAATTGTTTTGTTTTAATTATGGATTCCCAGTGACTTCAACTTTTTATATAAATGCAAGTACCACACACTTCATACAACTCAGGTTATTGTGAATTATCCCATTCATGGATTTGGTTGTTTAGCTAAAACTTTGAGATCAAAGTTAAGATGACTCTTTGTCTTTCTAAGTTATAGTTAATTCCCACTCTCTTCATTCAGGCTTTATAATTCCTGCTCCTTTAATCAGTGAATAGAAATTTTGACTAAGTTATGATCAGGTCCTTTTTGTACTGTTTTAAGAAGACACATTTGAAATGCTGGACCTATATTAATATTATTTACTACTACATTAAATTTTTGTTTCATTGACAAGGTTTTTCTTATCTGTAGCACCAGAAATACTACGAGGATGCGCCTATGGCCCAGAGGTGGACATGTGGTCTTTGGGGATAATCACCTACATCCTGTAAGTTTAGATAGTAATCGTGAGTGTTCTCTAGATTTTGTTTTGACCTGTCTTAATGGAAAGTGAAAAGATTTGCAATTTGTTTTCTAAAAGTTATATGTTAATAGTATTTTAAATTCTTTATAGATAAAGAAGCATTGAAAAATGTCAAACTTTGTCTCATGTAACATATTCCTCAACTAAATTACGACACTTTCAATTAGTAAAAATTATTTTTTTTAATCTCACCTATTTTTGCTATTTATGATGTTTGCTTTTTGCACTCAGTCAACAATAAAACTGATTTTATAAACAACACTGGTTACAACAGAGGTGGGCAAAATGCAGCCTGGGGGCTGGATGTGGCATGCCAGGCCATTCTATCCAGCCTGCAAGGCCCCTAAAAAATTTAGAAAATTAATATTAATCTGCCCTGGGCTGCCTGTCATGCAGCCCTCAACGGCTTGCCGAAACTCAGTAAGCGGCCCTCTGCCCAAAATAATTGCCTATCTCTGGTTTATAAGCATGCATATGTCATTGTTCTAGCAATTATTTGGGTTGCAAAAGTCCAAGAGATATGTTTTCACTTTGATTTTTCACTAATATTTTTTAATAATTTGACATAAGTTTTGTAAAATTACTTTTCCTCTTCAGTAAAACTTAAGCTGATACTCTAAATTACTTGTGTAGCCTTTTTAAGATACTTCATGCAAGGATTAACCAATTGATAAAAATGAAATCTCACCACATTTGAACGCTTGGGAGATTCTTTTTAAATCATTATTGAATACAATAAATAGATACTAAAACTTTTCCTTGTGTTTCATATTCTGCTTTGCCTGTTCAGATAATAATCTCTTTGGGGCAAGGACCATGTAAAATATTTGTCAGCATTATATGAACAACCAAGAGTTGAAGGAACCACATACATTATAAACAAAAGAGGCAATGTCATGAGTTTCCACTAATAAGTACTACTGTTATGCCATCATATCATGGATGTAAACTTTGTCATCATCATTTTGTACATTCCTGTGCAGCCTTATAAAAGCTCTGGTTCATTCTGCATAGCTAAAGCTAGGAGTAGGGTTAGAGAATGGGCAAGGATTTGGACCATGTGTATGGTTATGACTTCCCAAGCTAAGTTTAGGACACAGGTAGGTAGGACTCTACTGGCTACATTTAGCCAGGTTGCATCGTAGGGCTCCCCCTGCTACATAGGCGCCTACATAAGAATGGTCTGGTTTTTACTGATGAATGTAGGGGTTTTTTGTGCTGCCTAGATGGAACTTTTCTCATGTAAGCCTTTGACAATGGAAGGTTATTGTACACACTTTACATCTTTTCTGCTGACTTTTTCCTTCCTGGGCGAACACATGACCTCTATTCATTTTTTGGCCACATTGATGCTTGGTTCCCTTTTCTGTTTTGCTGTGTGTTATATTTACAGAATGCAGTTATTGGGTGCGTCCCCACGAGCGTGGACTTGCAGTCTGTGGCACCTCAAAGCGGTATGAGGTGCTGCAAGCTGCATGTGTCACATGTGCAAGTGTTTGCCATGCTGCTAATTTATAGCACAGCAGGTTTTTTTACACCAAGAGATCCCAGTGTCAAAAAAACCCTGCCACTGAAAAAAGCAGCGCAGCACACACTGCAGCAGTGTATACTACCAGAAAAGGAGCCTGGCCAGCCAGAACCACACTCTGGCTGCCAGCCAGGCTCTGAGCAGCCGGGCTGGCACTGCCACTGCACTGGGGGGCCTCCAGAACCCCAGGTGAGACTGCTGGGGCTAGCACAGGTGCTGGCCCTAACCTCTCCTGCCCCACCTGGTTCACTTTACCATGCATGCAGGGGCATACCCAGGAACAAACAGCAGCAGCAGAAATATGTGCCACTGCTATTTGTCCCATGGGAAATGCAAACCCCTGCACATGCACACTCTTGGGGACATGCCCATTCAGTTTATCCTTGGAAAGGAAAATGAAATAAGATAAAAGGTACACATGCATATTATCACAGCTTTGCTAGCAGGGTACCACTGGAGCCCCAAGTTTCCCTCTGATGTCCCACTGCTTATCTCAAGGAACAGACCAATATTTGCTCTGGGACAGCTTACCCCTGCAAGCCTCAGCTCCACTGCCCTTTCACCAGACCACACAGCTACAGCAGGGGAATCTTTGCCAGCTCTCAGTGATTTTCCCTTTAGTCATGAAAGAATTCTAGGTACCTTCTCTGTAGAAGGGGCTAGCCTGGAACATCACACACTCTGAGATCATGCTTTTCCATAGGCAAACAAGATAACAAGATAACAAAAGGATTTATTCTATAGGAGAAAAGAATTGTAGAAGAAAAACCGGTCACATAGTTTGAAGATAAAATATGCAAAATCCGATAAAATATCTCACCCTCTTTCCTGACTACAGCACCATCCTCCAGGGAGTCTTCTTAGAGTTTCCAGCCTTTAGTCTTCCTTCTGAGTCTGCCAGCCCTGACACCTGAAATGATCCAAAGACCACGACTAGCTCATAGAAAGCTCCAAAATACCTCCAAGTTGCTCCTCCTATCACCAGCATTGTTCACTTTGGTGAAAAGTCTAAGAAGTCTCTTGAAAATACTTTCCTTCCTGGAGCTCCTGAAACTCCCCTAGCTGAGGACCCAGCTCCCTGAGATGCCTTTGTTATTGTGGGGCTGATATTTTCCATTATAGGTAGGCAATACTGTTGGGTGCCCATTCCAACAGTAGCCTTTTTTGCTTGCTGGCCAGGGAGTGGTAATGGGAATGGTAATGTTCTTAGCCAATAGGCCCTTTTCTTTAGGCATGTATGCCTCAGTTCCTTTTACATACAACTGAGTCTTAGATATGTAGCCATAGCCTTTGAGTAAGCTATGTCCCAAAATGTAAAGTCCCAGACAGACAGCATAACATAATCCATACAGTGATACAAGTGATGTAAGTGAATACAGCATAACATTGGCTTTTGAACAGGACCAAATATGAAGTTACTCAAATCAGCCTTGGGACAGGCATCTCTGTGAGAGACTCTCTAAACCTCAAATCATTTCTGCTTCTGTTTGGGAAGTGTATTCTGGGAAAGGGAAATGAATGATTTTATAGAAAAGCTCAGAAAATATAACAACTTTTTTTTTTTACATGAAACATAACTAAGATCAATCATCTGTTTTCTCCTTTCTAGAAATTAAGTTACAGCCTTTCCTTAATATAAGAAATTAGAGAGTGATAGATGGACAGCAGGGGAACTAATGGAAAACTTCTAATGGAAATTTGGAATAGGAAAACCAAAGTGTTTAATAAGTTGTGTCTGAGAGCTTCAAATTTGCAGTTTGTATATGGAAGAAGAAACTAGGCAATTGTGCACATACAGTACAATTAGTGTATTCTCAAGCCCACTGTTTGGATGCTGATTTTTTTCTGTTATTCTCTTATTCCAAAATGTGTATTTTCATCTCAAGGCCAGACTGGAGTTTGCCCTTTCTGTTCCTGTATTGGACAGTCAAGTCTTGTCCTCTTTGGTCCAAAGACACCCCCTTTGTATTCTAATTCTCATTTTACAGAAGGATAAAATGAGGCCTTGGGGGATTTAAGTGATTGTTTCAGGGTCACACAGGAGGCTTGTGACACTGTTCCCAATTGCCACCTTGTCACTGCTTGAGCCAATTGAACAGGTCATTACTAGCAAAGCAACAGTGACACCTATAGTTGAGACTGCCTAACAGTTTCCATTATATCATGTATTTAGTTGCTTAAAATTTTGTAAGACAAGCATTTCTGTGGATGATCTCTTTTATTGGACTAACTGCATGTCTGGGACAGACTGGGACAAACTTTCAGGTATCACATTACCTTTCTTTGGTTCTCTGGGAGAGAAGCAGCCACAGCAGAGATAAGTTTCAGATGGAGCAAAAGCTTGTGTAAAACTCCATAAGAGAGCAATACAATAAATCAGGAGGGTCATTGTCATCGATAGTGTAGAGATTTTGACACACTTTTATTGTATAGACTAATATTTGCTTTGCTGCATCCACCTCAGGTCCCATGTTCTTCATCAAAATACTGAACAAAAAGCAAGACAGCTGTTTTGGAGGCTTCCAAAACTAATCCTTATCTTGCTCCAAATCCCAAAGGTTTGGAGAAGAAACTTGAACTTTGGCAGAGGGATATCACTGTTTTATTATCCTTAGAAGATAAACTTAGATTTAGACAAGGGCTTGTCTACCCATGGAGATATTTAGATTACATCTGCATCTACCTGCCTTTCTTGACAGGATGGCTGGCAGCAACAGCAGTCACCATCAAGGCACTAGAGCTCCTGCATGACCATGTATTTTCAGCTCCATGTGGCTCCATTCAACAGCTGTGCATGAGTTGCACCCTGGGAAGGCACCAGCTGCTGGCTGGACCACAATAGCCAACTGAAGGCATTGAAGTGCCCATGCATGCCTGTAGCCAGAAGCCAAGCAGTAGTTTCTGCTTTACTCCACTTACATAGGTGAAGTAATTACGCCAGCAGAAAGGTTTTGAATATAAATCTACTCAAGGATTCGCTGGCACACATTTGTAACATAAGCTTGTCCTCAAGATTAATTAATACATTTTATATGCACACTGTACTTCAGTCCAAATTTATGTTCAAGTTTAGCCAAGCCCAAGTTATAAAATGCAGAATCTCATCATTCAGACATGCAGAGTAGCACTTGTAATAAACTTGCTCATTATCTACATTGGTGATCACTAACCAGTCAATCTCTGGCACTTGATCTCGGTCTGTCAGAGGCTCCACAATCTGGAGTGGCAGGACGCATGTGGCTGTGCTGAACACCCCCACATCCCCACCCCCACCACCTGGGCTGTGCTGGGTGACTGGGATCAGAGCCCAGGCAGCTTGTTGGTGGGGTGGAGGGGAGGGAAGAGGGGTGGGGCAGGTGTGTGTGTGTGGGGGGGGGGTGCGGTAGATCTTGGGATGCCAAAAAGTGATCTTCACCATAAAAAGGTTGGACACCACTGTTCTAACTATTCCAGTTGTTCAGCACATGCATCCAGGACCCACTGAGCTTTCTGTACCATATCAGATGTATGTAGTGTACCCCAATCTACAGTTCCAGGCGAAACACAGCCCAAGCAGATCTTCCTCCTCCTGCTGTTCCCTGCCCACAGAGGACTGACTGCTGGGTGCAGGTGACAGTAAGACCTATTCTTACCTCTTCCATTTAGCCTCAGTGTGGCTGTATGCTTCACAGTTTTTAGCAATGTGTAAGGTTTGATATGCTTAGTTTTATGATGCAATAAGGATTAAAATTAGGAAGTCATTTGCAGTGTACTATATTAAATATACAAACTTGGGAACAATCCTACTTTCTTATATTCCAGTAGATATTACTTGTCTCTGTACTAACTACAATGAGCATAGCATATAAAATACATATTCTGAAGAGGTAGTATTTAGTATGATCATTAAGTACAATGCTAAAAAGATTTATGTGTTCAGAGGCCCATCCAGAGGGGGTGTAGTGATGCAGCCAAAGACCCCTTTCTGACCATGCCTCTGGAACCAGCAGCCAGGGATGTAAGTCTTAAGGGAAGCATTCCCTCCCTTGCTTCCCCTCCATACTCAAAGGCACCTCTCCCCTCCTCTCCCATTCCCCCATCCCCTGCCTGCCACTGGGAAAGCAGCCAGGGAGTGAGGGGACCTCCTGCCCACTCCATCTGGGCTGCACAGAGGTTGTACTCAGCCCAGGACTGCGGCAGCAGTGAACAGACACTTTCCTTCTCTCTGCCTGCTCCTCCCAGATGTTCTCTGCCACCCTGGGAGCAGATGCATGGAGGGAGAGCATGCCCCCTAGCCGCTGCCACAGGCCTCAGTGAGTGCAGCCTCCCCACAACCCATCTGAAATGGGTAGGAGCTCCTCTCACCCTTAGGACAGTACCTGGCAGCAGGAGGCAGGAGATGGTGGGAATGAGAAGGGAAAGGACAGAGTGGGGAGAGAAAGGCAGCAGACATGCCTCTGAGCATGGAGAAGGAAGGAACAGAATATTTACCTTCCTTGGGACACCTTCCTTGGGACTTAAGTCCCCAGCTGCTGCTCCTGCAACACCATCTGCCTGCCCTGGTGGGAGGAACAGGGGTGGAGGCTGGGAATAGGGTGCAGCCACCCCAGCAGCAATGCTAACTGCAACTGCACCCCTCCACCCCTCCTTTTTGGAATCCTGGATCCATTTCTGTACATGTTGGTAGAAGTTTTTATTTAATCTGTATTTTGACTCTTGCCTACACAAACCTTATTTTCCTTTATACACTATAGCCAGTTAGAGCCTCACTGTACAGTTTGTTGGAACAAATGCTGTTGTGCATCTTTATTCCTGCAGTAAGTTCTGTGGGAGCAAATCCTCAGCTGGTATACATTTTCATAACTCCATTTAGTCAGTGGAATGATGGCAATTTGCACCAGCAAATGTTCCCTTATACCAGATTTTCTTGCATACAGCATGACCCAGAGTGTAAAAAAGGTTTTTCCAGAGTTATGGTTTCACAGCAGGGACAGACCCTAAACTTGAGCTCACTCATCTTCCTTTTCCTTCTTAATTAAAGCTGAAACCCTAGCTGCTACTGAAGATGGTCCCCATGGCTGTGAAAAACAGAGGAGAGAAATCAAGAGTAGCTAACAGACAACAAAATCGACTGAAAAAAGGTTAGGTTGGTTAGTGGAACAGCAAGTCTATTTAAAGGAGAAACGATTGTTAAATCTGTGGATTAAAGAACAAAAGAGCCATTAAGCCAACTGACTCCTTCAGCTGCCTAAATACTAATGCCAAAGCTGCTGTGGAGCAGGAATCAAAGCAGGGTGTTTCTATTCCAGGAAGAAAATCAGCTTCTCTGCTGACTTGGGCACGCACACACCACAGTTTTGGGAGGCTGATTTGTGGGGGGAAAGGTCTGTGTTGTATGCAAGAAAATGTAGTATTCCTTCTATGAAGAAACAGCCAGAAATACCATCCCGTACTGGAAACACTAATGCAATTCAAAAAATGGAGGTGTCTGATCTATAGTCAGAGTAGCACTGGTTTAAAGGGATTGTTTATACCAACTTATTTAAATTGGTACAATTTAACATGCAGCTATTCCTAATCAGATATAAATAGGTTTGTATAGATTTATCTTAATGTAGGAAGGAATTTATGTAAAGTAAATTAATACAAGCCGTGTTTAAGTCAAGTTAAGCATTTACTTATTAAGTGTTATACCTTTTTAGTTAAATTAATTTAAAATCACCTCTTTAGTTATGCTGCTTTAATTCTGAATTCAGCCAAATGGCTGAGGTGAAACAAATGTAAAATCATGGATGTGGCATGAGAGTCACCTTCAATGAAATTCTTTTACAGTTTGCATGCTGTTAAAGATGCTGCATCACTGAATTGCTATGAAATTATTAGTAGCAGTAAACAGAGAATATTTTACTAAAATCTATCACTACATCAGTCTGACTAAGTGCAAGGATCATTTATAGACACCCACAACAGAGCCAGACAGATATGGAATGTAGCATTTGGGTTTTTGGAGCAGGTTACACACAGCCATCAATCTGCAATTATATTTTTTCCAGTTTACGTCTAGGACAGCTGTATTTTGCATCATTATAAAATATAATTCTGAATGCAGCTATGTCACTATGCCATGCCTAAGGCATGAATTCTTTCCATTCAGGATGGAATTAAATTTTAAAAGGAATGAGATGTGATTTGAAGAAAAGTTGTTTTGGCTGTACAACTAGATGCTATTAACATATTTCTGCTTTAATTATGCTGTTGTGAGAGCTTCAAATGGCCTTACTGAAATGAATTCCTTAGTCTTCTGAGAGCTGCAGGATTTTTTTATCTACCGTTTGCATTTGAGATTTCCTTTGATATTCAGATTGAGAAGTGCTCCCCTACATTATGCATGACTTGGCTTATACAGTGGCTCAGGGCCCCTCTGCAAGTGCAGGTAAAGGTGCAATGGTATGTCATGTGTAATCCACAAACTTGTTCCTCCTGCAATGCCACATGTGCATGGCAAGAGATGTAATTGTGTAGACTGCACATTACATCCCATTGTGCCTTATTGACAGTGCAGGGAGGGCTCCATCCCAGGTTCCCCCTGTACCAGGAAGAAGCAAGGCCCCCTGGCTGGGAGCCCAGGTTACCTGGCAGAGCTCCCAGCTGTGGGGGCACACCATGTGCTCCCACAGCTAAAAGCCCCTCAGCTGACCTGGGCTCCCAGCCACCGGGGCACCCCAGGGATCTCTGCAGCAAGCAGACTGCAGTTGCTGTGATCTCCAAGCTGATGGGTGCATGAAGCCCCCCTGTGGCTGGGAGATCACAGCTGCTGCAATCTCCCAGCCATGGGAGGACATGGAGCGCCACATGGCTGCAACATCACGATAGCCACAGTCTCCCAGCCCTCAGGGTGTGTGAGGCAGACTGCAGCAGGGATCCCTGTGAGCTGTGAGCTCCCAGGCTTCCAGAAGTGCACATGGTACTCCCCCTCCCCCCCCCCCACACATACACCTCTACCCACAGCTGGGACCCCTGACATATTTTGTGGAATAACTTTGTAGCTTATTCCTCTGTTCATCACTCCCTTCATTGATTGAACATGTGGCTGGGTAACCACTTAAGACATGATTACACATCACACCCACCTAAGGCATGATTAACCAGTTAGATGGGGCCTCAGGGGCCTAGCTTATACTTGCAAGTGCACCACAGTGATTAGGGTTCAGTTTTACTGCAATTCATGTACTGTATTTGCAGTTATAAGCAGCATGTTGGCAGCTTTCTAAGACTGTGAGCTTTGTTCAAGGACAAGAAAGACTCCCATGATGGGAAGCTGAAGAGGGGATAGCTGTATATTGAGAAGATAGCTGTATATCCTGAACAGCTGTATACTGAGCTGATGCTCATAGTCTGGGCTTGTCTTCTAAAGTGTGTTTTAAGCAGTGGTCATGAGAGAAAGAATAAAACAAAAAGGATTCTAAATAGTGGCTATATTTCAGGAAGGATCTGAGTGCCCTGATGTCCTCTGGTGAAAAGTGAGTTTGCTCTGTCACTCAATTCCTAGTGGCATTAATAATATGGACTTGTCTCATCCATTAGTTCAATTCTGGTTAACAAGACTGAAGATTTTCATAGAATCATAGAATCACAGGGCTGGAAGGGACCCCAAAGGATCATCGGGTCCAGCCCTCTGCATGAACAGGAAAGACATCTGGGGTCAGGCGACCCCAACCAGGTGATCGTCCAGTCTTCTTTTGAAGACCTCTAGGGTAGATGATTGCACCACCTCTGGGGGGAGCTTGTTCCATAGTCTGGATACTCTGGTTGCAAAGAAGTTTTTCCTAATGTTTGGCCTGAAACTGTCTTCCAGGAGTTTGTGGCTGTTGTTTCTAGTTTTCCCCCAGGGTGCCCTGGTGAACAGTTGTTCACCAAGCCCCTGATGTACGCCCCTGATATAGCAGTAAGCCGCAATCAAGTCCCCTCTCAGCCTTCTTTTGTTTAGGCTGAAGAGTCCAAGACCCCTCAGCTTCTCCTCATATGGCTTGCCATGCAAGTCCCTGATCATGCTGGTGGTCCTTCTCTGGACCCTCTTGAGCTTTAGCACGTCCTTGTTGAAGCACGGCACGAACTGGGTAAGTGTTCATCTACTTATAGGACTCATTTGCTGTAAGTGCTTGTCTATGATGAGGGAGTTACATCAGGACAGAAAAGAAGGTAGAAAAGGAGGCTGAACAGCATTGAGTTATAATATCACAGAATCATAGAAAATTAGGGTTGGAAGGGACCTCAGGAGGTCATCTAGTCCAACCCCTGCTAAAAGCAGGAGTATCCCCAGCTAGATCATCCCAGCCAAGGCTTTGTCTAGCCAGGTCTTATAAACCTCCAAGGATGGAGATTCCACCACCTCTCTAAGTAACCTGGTTCAGTCCTTTACTGCCTTCCTGATGAGTCTTTCCTAATATTTAACCCTTGCTGCAACTTGAGACCATTGCTCTTTATTCTGTCATCCACCACCACTGAGAACAGTGTAGCTCCATCCTCTTCAGAACCACCCTTCAGGTAGTTGAAGGCACTATTAAATCCCTGCTCAGTCTTCTCTTCCCCAGACTAAATAAGTCCGGTTCCCTCAACCTCTCTTCCTCCTCACCATTTTTGTTGCCCTCTGCTGGACTCTCTCCAATTTGTCCACATCCTTTCTGTAGTGGGAGGCCCAAAACTAAACACAGTACTCCAGCTGTGGCCTCACCAGTGCTGAATAAAGGGGAATAATCATTTCCCTTGTTCTGCTGGCAACACTTCTACCAGTGCAGCCCAGTATGCCATTAGCCTTCTTGGCAGCAAGGGCACACTGTTGGCTCATATTCAATTTATTTTCCACTGTAACCCTCAGGTCCTTTTCTGCAAATCTGCTGCCAAGCCAGTCAGCCTCCAGCCTGTATTCATGCATGGGGTTGTTCCGACCTAAGTGCAGGACTTTGCACTTGTCCTTGTTGAACCTCATGAGATTCCTTTTGGCCCAATCCTCCAATTTGTCTAGGTCACTCTGAATCCTAGCCCTACCTTCCAATGTATCTACAGCTCCCCCCAGCTTGGTGTCATCTGCAGACTTGCTAAGAGTGCACTCTACGTCATCTTCTAGGTTGCTGATGAAGCTATTGAACAAAACCAGCCTCAGGACCAACCCCAGGGGCACTCCACTTGATACTGGCCATTGATACTTGATACACATCGAGCCATTGATTACTACCTTCGACACCTGATGCTGACATCGATCACTCACTACCTGTTGAACCCAACAAGCCAGCCAGTTTTCTATCCATCTTACAGTCCATTCATCCAGCCCATACTTCCTTAGCTTGCCTGTGAAAATGTTGTGGGAGACCATATCAAAAGCCTTGCTGAAATCAAGGTACACCACATCCACTGGTCTCCCTGCATCCACAAAGCCAGTCATCTCATCACAGAATGCAGTCAGCTTGGTCAGGCATGACTTGCCCCTGATGAATCCATGCTGACTGTTCCTCATCACCTTCTTTTCCTCCAAGTGCCTTGAAATGGATTCCTTGAGGATCGGCTCCATGATTTTTCCAGGGACTGAGATGAGGCTGACTGGTCTGTAGTTCCCTGGGTCCTCCTTTTTCTCTTTCTAAAATATGAACACTATGTCTGCCCTTTTCCAATCATCCAGAACCTCTCCTGATGCCATGAGTTTTCAAAGACATTGAAAATCACATACAGGCTCTTGGAACTTTTGGAAAGGGTGCCATTTCCATAAGCAATTTGAAGAAAAAGATAGAAAATAGGATACTCTGCTCAAAACACTGTACCCAAAGAAAATATTCCTGAATCATTGAGAGCCAAGTTTTCTAGCATGTACCCATTCCCTCTAAAAAAGCCAGATTTGAGTAAGCAAAACAATGGTCTCAAGTTGCAGCAAGGGAAGGTGAGGTTAGATATGAGGAAAAATGTTATCGCTAATAAAGTAATAAAGCACTGGAAGAGGTTACCCAGAGAGGTTGCAGAATTTTCATTGTTGGAGGTATTTAAGACCCAGCTAGACAAAGCCTTGGATGGGATGATATAGTTAGAGATGGTCCTGCTTTGAGCAGGGGTTGGTCCTCCTAAGGTCTCTTCCAACCCTAACTTTCTATGAATCTATGAAGTACGACTAGGTTGCCCTTAGGCTTAATGAGGTCTGGTGTGAAAACAGATGTACAATCAAGAAGCTATAATCAGCTCTCTGCAATCAGCTCCCAGTGCAATCAGGCATGGTAAAATCAATTCTGTTGTGTGTCAATAGACACTTTATTAGTGAAATATTTCTATTGTTTACTATTTACATTTCATCAATGTCCATAATTTGTTATGGACAGTAGGTGACAGTACATACTCTATTTACCAGTGGCGACGTGTAGAGGGTACACAAGGGTATATGTGCACCCCTGAGAGTGCTGGTGCACCCCCTGGCAGGACACACTCCCCATTTAGGCAGTGGGTGGGGAGGGGCAGGCAGGAGCACTGATGCCCCACCATGAGTGCCAGCCATGGAGTTGGAACACCTGGATGAAGCACCACAGCCACTTCTGGGAGCAGTGCAGCCGCCTCCCGGTCAGTGCAATTAGCCACGGAGGGACTCCCCCAGTCGAGATTGGCCACAGGGGGGACTCCCCACTCTGGTCACTGACTGGTCACTGGGGGAGCATGTGCCCCCCTGACTAAAGTGGCAGCAGTCATCCATGCTATTTATTCTCAAAACACATGCAATTTTCCCCCAAAATCAGTACCCCCACCCACACACACACACCAAAAGTGTACTAAGCAGGGAAGCTGATTTTCTGCCTAGAATAGATCCACCCTGCTCTGATTCCTGCTTCACAGTGATATTAGAAGAAAGGTAGAAAGCCAAAATGAAAAATCACAGCATCCGTTTTATGGTCACATAAAAGAAACCAAACAGCTTAAAGTGTAAAAGAGTTTTGTTACCTGAGTTGTGCCCTTAGACATGAAAGTTGACAGGGCATGACTGAGGTTATGGAAGAAATATTATGCACAGATACCCTGAAGTGGACCTGAAACCCCAGGAGGAACTTCCCAGAGGGGATGATACAGACTCATCAACGTAGCAATGTCTAAGCTTGCCTACACATGCAAACTAGGGGTGCCTGTACACACCACGGATTTTAATCCTCATTAAATTAAATAGGTTTATAAAATTTAAACTTGTTTATTTTGGAGTGTCGCATCTGTGTTTACATGCACTAGGTTTTCAAATGAATAAAGCCTGGGAGTCACAGCTGTGTTTAGCATACTAGGCTTTCAAACTAATTAAGTTGGGTCCCTGGCCAGCACCATAGGAGAACAGGATGTTCCAGTGCAGTGCCTTCCCCCACCCTCTCCTTGACCCCCTCCCCCCCACCTCCCACCCCATGCTTGTGCTCTTCCACACAGCTGTGGAAGCAGGGAGCCAGCAAACCACACAAGAAAAAAAAAGTGGAAGCTATTCAAAAGTGAAAGCAATTCAAAGGGGTGAGCCAGAAAAAAGTAGCAGCACCATCTGGTGGACAAAGAGGCTTATTACACATCTTTCAGTGCCTTTGTGCTTGCATGCAATGAATCCATGGACACAGCAGTTTAATTCCCAGCAAGCCAAACTAAACTACATCAAAGGAGTTTTAGTTTAATGCGCAAGAAAGACTTTGAAAGCATTGGGATATCCTGCTCGTGCAAACAGACATGCAGTTGAAAGGGCAAAAATTGTGGCATGTACATGAGCCCTAGAAGAACAAAAACAAACATGATCAAATGTGATACTCTAATGACACAAATGCATGCAAGTGCAGTAAAGTGCAGACCATAGAGTACCTGTTCACTTGCCAACTCTTTAGTGTAACCTGTATAAAGGAGGATCTCACTGCAGCAACAGAAAGACCCATTACTTGTGTATAATTCTTGAAAAACAACTAGTTTATAACAAGGACACAGGACAAAGAAAAAGTGCAGCAGTTATGGCATACTATTCAGGCAGCTGAGGGAGTCGGTTCACTTAATGGCTCATTGTTCTTCAGTCCACAGGTTTAACAATTGTCTCTCCTTTAAATGGACTTGATGTTCCACTAACCAACATAACCTTTCTTCAGTCAGTTTTGGTGTCCATTAGCTGCTCCTGATCTCCCGCCTCCTTTTTTCACAGCCCTGGAACTGTTTTTAGCTTGTTTCAAAATCATAGCTCCACCAATGAAGATCAGTCTTCAGCAGCAGCTAAGAGCAGGAAGGGTGAGTCAACTGAAGATTAGACTCTGCTCCTTCCTATGTAGCAATAACTCCATAAAATCCTTTTCTCTTCATTTGGCCTTTCAAAAACCAGGGTGCATCTCTTACTTGGGGCCAATACAGTATGTTGATAAAAGAAGGTAGTAAGCTTGCAAACCAGGTCAAGGAGGATGTTCCAGAAAAGGGACATCATTGAAATAAATGCAAAGATGGTTGGGAGAGGAGCAGATACTAGCACTGAAGAGGTCAAGAAAGCAGTAGCCAGTAGCCTTACTTAAATACAATGGTCAAAGATTATACCTAGCGAGTCTACCAAACATGAGGAGGTGACCAGCCTATTTTGCAGAGATCCCAGGGCTGGCAGCCATTTTTGTGGGCTGAACACAGCAGGGAGCCACCATGCCTCTGGCTGAGGGGCCCCAGAGATCCCACCCCTCACTGTTGATTGGTTGCAAGAGCTGTCTGTCATATTGCCCTGCCCCTCGCTGCTGATTGGTGGAGAGGTGTGGGGCTACACAACAAGCAGCCCTCTCAGCCAATCAGCAATGATTGGAAGGGGCAGCGGCTATCTTGCTAGCAGCCCCCTTTCTTCCTCTCCCCCTTCCCCCACCCAGCAGGCTGCATGGCCAGGCCACAGCAGCTGTGAGGACTGCTGGCTCCCTCTCAGAGCAGTAAGTTTTGGGATGGGGGCAATTTTGCAGCAAGCCTGTCCAATTTTGCATTTTCCATGAAAAATGTGAGAGAGCAATTTCAGTAAGTCATTTATAATGCCCCTCTAGTCTCACTCATCTCTACCAGTCCTGAACATGCATAACAGCATATAAATATTTTTACGCTGGAGTTCCTGTGCTAGCAGCAACACTTGATTCAGTCATTTCATCCACAGAAAAGCTTCTCTTGAAGAATATCTTGTTCCTTGAGCTTTAATGCATCTCTTTCATGTCTAATATAGTGTGCAAAACTGTTGGCTTTCAAAAATAATAAAACCGGTACTGAAATTTACTGTTATATTTTTCTTATAGAAACATATTCTTTACTTCTGTCATTGATGTCTTATTAATCATTCCCGGACCTGATGCATTTTCCCACAATATGGCAAAAGATGCATACAGTTGGCAGCATCCTGCACAGAACACTTACTGATTAAATGGGAGTTCAGTTTATGCCTGATTACAGCATAATGTAAACAATAGGCAGTGGGATGCATTACTGTCACTCATTTCTGTGTGTTTGCTTTCTCTCTGAAATACTGTTGAATGTCTCTCATCTGTAAATGGGAAGACAGAAGCCCAACTGCTGATCACACTAATTGAGTTTTGCAATTGACTTCATAGAAACAGGATTGTAACCAGGTTCAGAGATGTATGAATTATGCGTTGTTACAAAGTTATGAATCTGTCTTCAGGAGAGGGTTCAAGTAAATTAATTAGCACATCCTAGCAGAAAAATTGACCTCTTTAAACCTAAACTTAAATTTGGCCTTTGTTGTCCAAGGAAATAACTACATCTGTGGGTCTTTTTTTTTGTCCCCTTTGTTTTCCCCTGATTTCTTAGGAAAGTTTTCTAATGTATTTATTTAGGCAGAGGCAAACAATGCTCTTTGGGATGGGCCCACAAGATGAAACAAAAAACTCCAATTAGAGAGAATACCTACATGTAGTTTTGCTTTGGCCCATTCCAGAACTAGGAGCCAGATGCAAAGTTCAAAAACATGTCCAGATCAAATTCCCTGACATACTCTGTTCTGGTTCTTGGCAAAGCATCAGCTTATACATACATACTATACACATAGAGGTTATGTTATAAGACTATTATTCAGGTTGGAAAGTCAAGCATTCAAGTTATGGTAGAAAGTCAGGCATTCAAGTCAAGCATTCAAGTTATGCAAGAAATGATAGAATTCAAGTTTCTTGTGTAACCTTAACATCTTGTGTATAAGCATCATGCTACAGAGTTTAATTACATAATCACATGGCACGTCTATATGAGATGCTGCGTTGCCGTAGCAATAGGCTACAGCGATGTAGCATCAGCAAGTACAAACCATGACGCCACCATAGCAACATGCTTCCTCGCTATAGCACATAACTATGGTAATATAGGAGCTAAAAATAACTGCACTGCCTGCACAGCACAGTAGCAGCTGTTACTGCTCCATCACAGTGTGTATAGTAACAACAGCATAGTAACATGACAGCGTAGTAACAACAGTGCCATAGGAACACGTGTAGACATAACCACATATCACTTTTCCACAGCACTTCTACCTCATTTGAAATGGACAGTGCTCACTTAGACCCAGATTCTGTCCCACCTATTATGGCTAGGGACAGATGTTCAAAAAGCCTGAGCCTGAATTGATTCAATATTTGCAGGTTAGCTTAACCCACAAAGTTTGAACTGATTTGGAGGTGAATAGACATTCCCTTTTCATTCCAGAAATGCAGGAACATGCCTGCACTGGCTCAGGCTAGAAGCCATGAGGTACTAAAGCAGCCCTCCCTTCCCTTCTACAGTGCTGATCTGAGGGGGGCATGGCCAGGCCCTGGCAGGATGCTTTAACTAGGGAGGGATTCCCTCCCTTCCCCCCCCGCCCAACAAGCAAGGGAGCCAGCAGAGAGTTGATAACAGAGCATTTGAGTTACACAGCAGGAAGTTACACAGGAAATTGTTAGCATTTATCACCATATTAAACAGAACAAAGCCTTTCACATTAGTTTAAGCTTTTCTTAAGCAACTTTTTCCAAGGAAGGGACATTACCAGCTACCTGTTGATTAGCTCCAACAAGCCCTAAATCAACACTGTCCTGTCTGCCTTTGTCCCATCTCCCAAAGCACAGACTATTACCAGCATGTGGTATGCTAGCTAATGCTGACAGGTATCTGTATAAGGCAGAGGGGAGGAGTAAATCCCTGCTTGAGCAGGGAATGGTGAGGGAGTGAGTGGGGGGACTCAAACAGAGTGAAATAGAATTGCATGAAGACACCTAAATCCACTTCCATGTCCATTAGGTAGCCCTTAATAAGCAACTCTTCAGTATTTTGTTTTCTCCTCTTTTGTGTGTTCTCAGGCCTCCTTATTTCATACTATTCTAATTGTTCCATGAAGTTAGAATTAATAATTTCTTCCTGGGGTTTTCTGAGGTGCCCAGTACTATGGCATCTAAATGTTTCATAATCATTAATGAAGTTAATTTCAGCAGCAGCATGGGGAGGTGAGGGCTTGGCATTGAACATTGCAGCTAACGCAGCTGAAGTTTGATGCAGTTATAAGCAAATAAGAAAGAGGTTTTATGGTGGGAAGGGTCAGGTAACTTTCCCCCCTCCCAATAAATATACAATAACAATATAAACAAAAATTGAAAAAGCCAAAATAGGGTGGGGGTTAATTATTTTCATTAATTTTAAATAATTGTTTTTTCATATGCAAAGGAGAAGAGACAAGATGAGAACTGGGAACAGATCACATTGAAAGATGGTACTAGGAACCTGAAATCACTTAGACTGTCTGATAAATCTCTCTCTCTCTCTCTCCCTCCCCCCAACACACTTAGACTTTGTGGATTTGAACCATTCTACGATGAAAGGGGTGATCAGTACATGTTCAAGAGAATTCTGAACTGCGAATATGATTTCGTGTCTCCCTGGTGGGATGATGTGTCCCTAAATGCCAAGGATTTGGTAAGTATAAGACTATTGAGTATAAGATTTTTTTTTAAATATAGATTTATTTGTTATCTCTCTTCAAAGAAAAATGGTATTTGGGTGAGTTTTTTTCAAGTGTATCTGTCTCAAAATTAGTCCTGAATATGTTATTTGGCTGTAAGTCAAGAATGATAAATTAAAATACAATAACCACTATAGAATTCAGTAGTTTGATTTTCAGAGATGCTAAGCACTGATTGCACCCACTGGTATCAGTTAGAGCCATGGAAGTTCAGCATTTCTGTCAACTAAACCACTGATTTTCAAGCAATTACTGCAGCATATTGAGAAGAGCCTGACCTTGGTTGTAGATAAAAGTTTTAGAAGATATTTTTCTTTCTATTAATTTTTCCTTCATGTTGCATCAACCTCAAAAGGGATATTAAACCCAGCTCTGCAGTTCATTCATTTTTTCTAGAATGGACTATTTTTGAAACAATAAAATGAAATAAAGACACCATCTGTTGTTGACCACAATATTCTGTCCATTTAAGAGCTTTGTATAATTAATTCTTAGCTGATGAGGACAGAGGCAGTGCCATTAGGCAAGACCATTAGTACAAAGCTAGGGCTAAAGTGCTATCTGCACTATATCCTTTTATTACTGAGTAAAGTAAATTGGATCCAAGAGATACTGATCTGCAGAGATGAACATGCCTAAGTTCTATTTTTACTCAATGTTACTTGCACAATTCAGTTATTTCATTAAAATTAGAGTAACAAATGTTCAGTTCTATACCACTTATACAAACTGTGCCATAAAATGCTACTTTAATTAATGTTTGTAAAGTGCTTTAGGATGCCTCAAATGAAAGGCCCTGTGGAAGTTCAGAATATTTTTTGTTTGTGTATTAGATTTAGGGCATTTCTGAGCTCTAGAGAATGTTATTTACAGTCCCTAGTAGGCAACAAGAAGATTAATAATATTCCACAGTCAAGCTACATGTTCTTTGCATGCATACAGCATTTGTACAAACTGACCCAAAACAGCTCCCGGTATTGGGGCTCAGACTGAACTTCTAGGCTGCTTGCAGATGTTAAAAACAAAAAAAAAGCTACTCTTTATTTTAAACTTGACTTGCTTCTGTGCCGAGCCTAGTACTTGCCCAGAAGAGGCAATACCTTAGTTGGACCCAGCACACCCAATGTCTGTAGAGAGATTGGGCACTTCTGTGTGTATCCAGGTTGTAGCTGTAGCGGTCTAGAGGCAAAAGAAACCAGAACTCATGGTGGCGTTATATGTTATTAGACCAACTAGATTTTTGCAAAGAATTTTTTTCTAATAAAAGATATCACCTCTACCACAATTTCTGGCACTTTACTGGGGCTTTTGGGGCGCTTTTATGTAATAGCTGATTGAATCAGCTTTAGCTAAAAGCACCCAAAGGCCCCACTGAAGCGCCCAATTTATAGACACTGCAGAGCCAGGTCAAACTAACACATACTTCTTCCATTAAACCGCAGTTTGTTTGTTTATTTTAACAACCGCAAGCAGCCTTAGAAGCAAGATGTAGAGATCCTGAATCAGTCTGTGGATTTGAATCTATTACCTCTGCTATAGGGAGTGATGAGGGACTGTATTGGCCACTTTGAAATGTGGGGAAGCTTAATGGTGAGGCAACACTAGAGTGTTCTAATTAGACTATTAGGGTGCCTGTAGACATGCACTGTAATTACAGCACATTGGAGCAGACTCGATTAATTGAGTCTACTGGAGTGTGCTAAGTCACACAGTCCAGCAACCTTGGTGTTTTGTGTACCCAGCATCCCTGTATTTCAAAATGGTAGTAGGGGCGCTTTAACTGGAGCTTTTTGAATAAGCTTTAGTTAAAGCACCCCCACCAATATTTTGAAGCACAGGACGCTGAATATATGAGATGCTGCAGGCGCTTTAATTAGAGTGGCTCCCAAGAGCCCCCTGAGCATGCCTCCACAGCTACTGTGTACCCTAATTGCAGAGCCTGTTTAGCCAAGGGAATTGTAGAACCACGGGCTATGGTGCTCCTGCACTCTCCTACCTCCAGTCTGTCTTTAACAATACCTCACCTCCCTACTGTGGATGGAGGCCTGTGAAACACAGCTTCACAGCCCACACCTATGCTGGGCATTCTGCAATCTTTGCTACATCTATAGCAACAGTTTTTTGGAAAATTGTCACCATTGTACTAACAAAGGTACACATTCACAAGTTGTATTATAATAGTGGAAGCACTAGTATAGGCAGGGTTTTGTGACACAGAATTTATGCCTGGGTGGAATAGGGGTGTGTGATGCACTGTTGTTACAGGTTGGAGGCTAGATGTGTGGTGCACTACAAACCTGGATTGCAAGAGCGTGTATGGCACAGTAGATAATGTTGTGTCTAGAAGAATGCATAATGGCCCAGCTTCACTAGGAAGGGTGGAGAACTAGTTAGTCACTCTTGGGAGCAGAAAATATGGGCTGAAGAGGGCCTAGATACTCACAACCTAAACCACCATGCTATTATACAAAAGGTCTCCTATGTCAGCTGTATATTTGTGTGAAAGTGATCCTGGGTGCTGCATTGTATACTGAAATTAGTGATGTTGGAGTAGGTTAGGCTTGCTTCAAACATGCATCGTGGATCAGGCCCATCAGGGGACTGAGGTGAAGTTTAGGCACAGCTCTGTCATGGATCTGAATCACAACAGAGTTTAAGTGCAGTTTATGGGGAGTTTTTAAGTCTCTAAAGCAAGTGAAAATCCCCTCCCCACTCCCCCTTCAGGCTCAGAGGCACATCCCCTCTGCTCCCCATCCCGCACCTGCCGCAGCTGCTTTTTCCACTGTTGGGGGTTGGGGAAGCTCAAAGCCAACTGGGCTGAGTGTGAGCTGGGCTCAGCTTGGGAGGGGACAGTGGCAACAGGGCAAGTGCAGAGTAGTCCCCCCTTTCCCCCCAGTCATGACACCGGGTAGGGAAACCCTCATCCATCCCAGATGCCACTGTCCCCATCCCCAGCTGAGCCCAGCCACAGTGCAATGGGCAGGAATGGCTCTGGTGTTTCCCTGCACCTGGGTCAGGGGAAGGGTAGGCTGGGCAAGGAAGGGGTGAGGAGGGGGTGTGCCTTTGAGCAGAAAATGGAAGCAGGGGGCAGGATTTCGGCCCAACTTAGGAACTTTCAAAAGTTTCTAGAGGCTCCCGTGGATCACTCCAATTCAAAAAGGGAGTGAAGTTGCACCACTGCCCCACTCTAGTTCTGCCCCTGATGCTGAAGGACTGTGGCCCTCCCATGTTTTAGCTCCAGTAGGTGACTGATTCAGGCACTTGCCCAGGAAGCTGGAGACCTAGGTCCTAGGACCACCCCCTCCCCAGAGCAGGGAGTCAGACTGTCTCTGACTTCCCAGCACAGTGTTTTAACCATCACACCACAGATTGTATATTATCCAGTCCTGTCTTCAGAGCTCCTTTTGAAGCTGTCCCTCTGGTCAGCCAAGAGAGGAAGATACATGGGTCCAGGGGGAAGATCCCAAGCTACAGGGTGCATGGCTCATTGAGATGGCTGTTGCTCTGGAAGGAAGCAGGCTCTCATTTCTAGCCTGGACCTTTGCTCACAGTGAGGCAGAAACTTCCCCACTGCTCTCCATCCCTTTTATCCAGTATCTGTTAAATGTGAGGGACAGCAAGTTAGCTTTAAAGGGGCCACTGGAGAAGCGACCTGTGGCATGGTGGTTAGAATTGCTGGGCTGAAAAGTCAGAGAGATCCACATTCCAATTCCCTTGGAGTAAAGGGAGGGCCCAGAACCTAGGTATTCTGCTTCCCCACCTTACCATTTTCTGGATTTATGCTCAGCTATATGCCTGGCTAATGTGTAGTCTACTGAGTATCTTCAGTCTATATGCACAGTGTGTCCACAGGGAAGAGGGAGGTCCAAAAGCAGCTAGGTACATGGCTAGAAAGTTGCCATGTCGGCATGAAAAGGAGAAAAGAATTCTGTCTCATGTGCAGAAACCTGTCTTGTGGCACCTAGGGAATTTTGAGAGCCAAAATTAATTTAGGCACTTAATAAGCTGCTTGGCTGCTGGAGCTGGGTTGCTTTTGTGACTTAGGCCCTTAAGTTTTGTGCTAGTCCTGCTTGAGATTCCTGGTTTGCTAGTCTGGACTGGGCCCCTACTTATTTTCAAAACTAAGCTATTAGTAACTTACCTCCCTATTAGGTACCTTTGGATTATATGAGATTTTAAAGATATGACGATTAGCAGAAGTACAGCTACAAGCAGTAGTAATGCTACAGATGTAGGTATCTTTCTTCACTCTTAAATTTTTTCTATGGTATCCTTGTTTGCCAAGACATTCCCTTAAACCAAGAGTTATAACTGAATATACAGCATTGTTTGTTTCCCTAAGGAGTCCTTCAGTACAGAACTTTAGGGCATGAACAAACACCAAATCCAGCACGTTAAAAAGGAGCTACCCATCTGCCCATTCTTACCCCATAGTAAGTGGAAGCTAAAGCAGTAGTTTAAGTGAAAAGCTCTCTCCGTTTCACTCTCAGTGAAAGTGGGCTAAGCGACCACAGTTTAGCTTACACTTCTCTTGGGGTAAGAGCATCACATAGACTGTTGCCATGGAGCAACTGATGCATGGTAAGACCCCAACCATCTTTTGGGTTACTGGAATGTACTCATTTGTCCATAGCTGCATAAAATCAAGAACAAACTCTATAATGTAAGTCTTGCTAAATATTGCAAGGTACGAATGTTACATTCTTTTTTCCTTTTCTTCTCTCCTGGTGTAGGTTAAAAAGTTGATTGTTTTAGACCCCAAGAAACGCCTCACTACGCTTCAAGCTTTGCAGCACCCTTGGGTCACAGGAAAGGCAGCAAATTTTGCACATATGGACAATGCACAAAAGAAACTTCAAGAGTTCAATGCACGGCGTAAACTTAAGGTAAGTCTCTGTATTTTAGTGTCTGGGCTCATCTGTACCACATCTGCAGAACTCCTGAGTGTACCCAAAAAGTACGCTCCATCTGCCCACTCTCATGCCCACTCCACAAGCACCAGACCCAAAAATGAGGCAGTGAAGCCACTCCGATGGTGCACCCATTGTCATTTCCATGCACACTGGAGACTGAGATCTGGAGAGCGGTGCTGGGGTGCCCTCAGAAATACCAGAGAAGTGGTATAAAAATGCTCAGTGGTAACTTTAAAACCATTCTGTGATATTGACAGTCCAAGGAAGCCTTACAAATCATTGTAAAGATTGTCCCAATTGGGGAAAAAAAACGATTCTCCTGTCCTTTATTATGATGGCTGGTGAACAAGAGAAAGGTAAAGATGATCTGTTCAGTCTCCACAACTGGATGAATAAAAATGTGCAGCTGTAGAGAAAAAACACAGCTGCTTAGAACAGGAATGGATTTTCTAGAAAATATTTCCTTTCTCTGCATTTAGTACTTCGTGCTACATCTCTAAGGTGTTGACTAGAAAAGCTCCAGTCAGAGTAGGTGGTTTACTGATTTTTCTCATGGATTTGTACATCTAAAAACCTGGTGGATACTTAAACTAAGTACATAAGATTTTACATCATTAGCTTTGTATATTTTGGGGATGTATGATGCCTTTAAATGGCCCACAGTTCCCATGGATATCAATGAGAATGCAAGGGAACGGAGAACATTCTATGGTACAGCCTAATGTCAAAATTAAGTGCCTAAATTGCACATGCTAAATATACACATTCAGGTCCAAAATATGTAGTTTCAGATCTTGACAGTTAACTAGGCCTGCATCTGGGCAACTGCATTTCCTCTCCATTATTTTCATTAAAATTATAAACATTGTGTACCAGTATACGAGGTGTAGAGATGCAAACCTATGGAATTGAATCAGACCCACACTCAACTTTTTACTTCTTTGCTGATATGCTGAACACAGGGCATGAGTAGGAAGAGTTTCTAAGGCACAGATGACAAATAGGCCTCTGGCTTACAGAAGCATGAAATTCACCCCCTAGATAATAATCAGTATCAGTAGTGTCTGCTTTGGAAAATATATCCTGGGGTGCTTGGGCACAAGTCTTATGATCAACATCTGTTGTGGAGTCGCAACAGAGCCATCTTTATCATCATGGGCCATCACAATAATAATGAAACAGCCTCTGGGCTGGGAGCAATACAATCCATTACAAAAAAAAAATATGAACAGTAAATTACCCTAAAATGTTCATTTTCACGATTTTTTCTGTCTTATTGGGAAACTCTGACAAAGGCTCTCCAGATAGCAAAAGAAGGTCTGTTGCAAAGTGTATACAAAAATCTTGGGACGTTCCAGACATAATTATAGATATTCTTTGCCTGTTTAGAACTGACGTAGATGTGTCCATTATTATTATTCTCTTCAGTAGAAGAGATTTCCATAGCCTTAATCTGGAGTTACAAAATTAACTGTGCTGCATCGGCTACTGCAGGGGTGGCCAACCTGCAGCATATGTGCCACTTGTGGCACAGACAGCTCCTGTGTGTGGTATGCAGCAGATGGTGAAGGGATCAGAAAGCAGAGGAAAGGGAAAGGGATTGGAATGATATTCACAGAGGGTACTGGCTTAATTTGTGGCATGCCTGCCAAAAAAGTTGTCCCCCACTGAGCTGCTGAGGTCAGCAATAAAAGTCATTAATAACATTGTATCTGTTTTGCACATGTCAGTTTGGGTTCTCTTTGTAGTCTCACAGCATTGATTCTCTTCTGGGGCCTCTAATGGGACACGTTTGTAAAAAACTAAAACCTTATTTTATTTAGAACATGTCTTCATCCATTTTATATTCCTGTGTGGCTACCTAAACACTTGTAAGTTTATTTATTTGTTGATTTAACATCAAGAACAGGATTATTAAATCATTAACAGCATGAAAATGATTTCCTCTTCATAAAATGCAAAACTATGTACTGATTTACTAAGGGCATATACATTAATATGTATAGCTACAATTATACCTGTAAAAATAAATATAAACTCACAGGTACCTTTGGAATAATACAAAGCCAAGATGACACTATTTTCTTGTATTCAGAGCAGTAGCTTTATTAAATAGTTCTAAATCTGTAAATTCTAAAATTAAGATTGATATTAGTTGCAGCATAATAGGGTAGGATTCTTTCTTGTATACATCTATACATACAGCAGAAAGCAAAAGGCATTGCATTTAGATATATATAATTTTACCAGGTGCCACATTCCATTCTTAGTCCTTCTCACAAAGCCACCCTCTATACTGATCTTCTCTGCGAATGCTTCCTTCTTCACTCCATCTAGGGGTTCCTGTTTCCAAGGTCCTACACACCTCTCCCAACCTACATACTTTAAAACCTGATCCAAGTAAGAACTCAGGCACCTAGATGCAACTTAGGTGGAATTTAAACATCTAAATCCAAGTCATCAATCAATGCACAAAACCCTGCCTAACTGCTTTATATGCCTCAGAGGCCATGGGAACCTTAGGTTTCATCAGAAAACTTATGCAAACTTCTACATTTCTGCTATTACACATGCCTGGGACCTCCACCATCTTGGCTGAGCTGAGCATCTCAGCACCTGTCTGTACACCTATATCTGTTTGCAGTTCTTGATTAGGCATCTACATGCCCAAGTTCCCTGAGAGTCCTGATCTGTCAAGTCTGCCCTGAGCACACCTAAAACACCCTGATGGCCTTGAGTCCAGCACAAAGCACAACATCCAGAACCACTTCATTTCAGAAACACAGTGGATGGGTGTTGCCAGTGCTTGCGTGTGGTATCTTGGGCTACTGTGGGGAAAGAAATGCAAGATATATGGATCAGAGAGAGATCAAGCAAGAGGAAGCATGACTGTACCCAGTAGGGGGATTCTGCCCTGAGAGATGGGAACCCTGGGTCCCCATATCTAGTCCCAACACTACTCATGTATTTTCTCTGGCATAGGGACTGTAACCCAGGACTCTCCCCTCCCATGGGACAGCCCTTATCTCTGGGCTACAGAGTGATGCTTTTCAAAGTATTGATAAATAGCTGCTTCTCCCTCCCACCCTGTGACTCTTGTATTTCTGGATTTGCAATATATCAGCTTCTTCAGTCGGCAAAGTGTTCCCAGCCAAACTATTCTATAGCCTAGTGATTACAGCACTCTGCTGGATGGAGAAGTGGGTGTAAATTATGCCAGGCAAGCAGGGGGAGCTACCCGTTCTCCCACGAGCCTGGGTGAGTGCCTGAACAGCCCGGCTCTTATATAAATGGTGGCCACCAGCATCACCACTAGTACAAGTTTCCCTCGATTTTTGCGGGTTCTTTATATGCGAATTCACTCTTATGTGATGAGCATATTTAGACACATAATTTGTTATATGAGAGGTAAATTCACCCCTATGCGATCAGCATACCACCTGCCCAAGCAGGGAAGTCTGTGAGAGGAGGGGACAGGGCCGTGGCCCCAATCACACCAGCCCCAGCTGCAGCGGCCCCAGGAGTAACTGGTGCAAGTTGCCTGCAGCCGCTAGGCTGCATCATGATCCGTCTGTTCCCTGCGCCTTGGCTCACCTGAGCTCTTGGGTTGCGCTATGCCGTGGTGCAGGCAGCTGGTGTCAGCTGCTCCCAGGGCTGCTCCAGCATGGGCTGGGGTGAATGCAGACAAGCAGAGCCCCAGGCAGTGTGGGGCACAGCACTCACCCCAGCCCTGGCTGCAATGGCCCTGGGAGCAGCTGACACCAGCTGCCTGCACCAGGGCATGGTACAGCCCAGGAGCAGAGGTGAGTGGGGGCAGGCAGAGCCCAGCAGCTGCAGGCAGCTGGTGCCGGCTGTTGCTGGGGCCACTGCATGTGAGGCTGGGGTGAGTGCTGCTCTTTTCTCTCTGCTTTGCTGCCTTGTGCAGCCCTGGGAGCAGCACCTCTCCTCCCACCCCTTCCCTAGTCCCAGCCTCACTCCCTCCCTCCCCACCATGGGAACCTATCCCTATTTATTACATTGTAAAGTCGGTTTGCTTTATGCAAATTCAATTTTTGCACCATTCTCCAGGAATGCATGTATAGCATAAATCAAGGGAAACCTGTACCACCATTCCCTCTTTCTCCTCTGCCTGTGTCTTAAAAGAAAAGAGTGGGTGGTGAGTGCCCTTTACTCAAAGTGATAACTTAGGTAATTTAGTCCAAGAAGCAGTTTCAAACTGGGATTCACAGTCTCTCATAGGTGTCTTAGTGCTGGAGGTAGGACCCTGGATCTGAGAAAGAAAGAGGATTTGAGAGATATCCTTCTCTTCAGCATTTTCCACTGACTAGCTTTGGTGTTTTCCCATTCAGCATGTGTGAATGTGAATCTCATTTCTAGTTTCTTCCTGTTCATTATATAGGGAACTTAAGCACCCCATTCAGGTTTGTGAATTCCAATCCTTAAACACTTCTGTGAATCTGCTCTTTTATTGTCTTGACCCCATCCCTCCTGCTCCCCCAGTAATGCCACCCTTTATGGCCTGATAGTCCTCTTTTCAATGAGCAACTTTTGCTCTCTTCAACTAGTCAGCAAGACTTCTGTCCTCATCCACATTCCTCCTTCACTCCCATTTTTAAAGGAGCACCTACCAAAAATTAGCCAGCTACTTATGAATAAGAAGAGGGGTAGTTGGAAATGTTTCCTATATATATCATTTTTATATATACATGCATCTAAGTATGCTTGTTTCCTCTTCCATATATGTCTTTGCTTTCTAAGCATATAAACTTTTCTGGGCATAGACCAAGATACATTTCCTAATTGCTGTAGATTAGCACTGTAAAAATTTGCACCAGATAAGGATCTTTCACTGAGTCTTTCTAAAAGTCTGCATAGCCACTAGCACATTCTGGATATTACCGTATTAGATATCAGTCCTAATGATAAGTGTTGCTTTAATCTGTGCATAAGTTACAATATAATCAGTGTAATTTACTCTCTCACAAGATGGAACAATTTTTTTTATCAGTTCATTTTAATAGAGGTGTTGATAAGTATATTTTATTTTCAAACTCAGAATTAGTATAGCTAAACATATTTCTACCAATGATAGTCCAGGTTTGAACTTCAGAAATAGTGGGCACATCTACATGTGCTATTAATATGCTTTAAGCTTACTGCACAGTAAAATGCGTTGCTTTTCCCAGGAGTATATCTACATATGTGCCCATCAGGCTACTCCAGCCCTGCTCTTCCCCCATACAACTGCTAGGGGGAGCTCCAGGTTTCCCAAGTGCCAGCCGCAGACTGGCAAGGAGAACTGGGTCAGGCCTGGGCTCCCAGGGGCTGGAGGGAAGGGAGGGAGCTGCCCTGCCTCCAAAGCAGCTGGCAGCCTCCCAGCCTCACACCCCAATCAACAGTTCAGGGCAGGGGCTGGAAAGCAGCAGCTGCCTGGAATAGAGGACATTTCCCCCACCCCCTGCTTCTTGGTCAGCTGTCTACACATACACTACTGTGCAGTAGCTACTGCACAGTAAATCTACTACCTGTATCTATACGTAGCAGCCAACTGCACAATAGACTAATTTACTACACAGTAAATGCTGCACACGTGTAGACAGTGATGCTTTACTGCACAGTCTCATGTAGATGCACCCAGTGACTCTTTCAGATCTCATTAAATTGTTTTGAATACTACTTATTTTTGTAGCTATCGGAGGTTAATATTAATATGAAGTGTATGTGTAATAAAATTCCATGCGCATACTGTCCTGAGAGCGAGGACAGACATAAGACTTGACTCATTCCAAGAGTGTCACTGATTGAAAACCAGTTCACAGTTGTCCCCAGTCTGATGTGTCTGCACGTACACTGCTAAGGGTTCAAAGTGGATCGGTCACCTTTTAGGCATTGCAGTTCTGACAAACCAGCACCAAGGGGAGGTAGTGAGTACCCAGCCCAATTGCAATTCCCTCCCCCGCCCTTCTCACCAACATTTGAGTTCAATAAAGACCCATTCCTGTACCTTACTGAACATCTGTGTGGTGATACCTGACTGGAGATTGCCTAGATGTGTGCATAGGACTAGGGGGCTACCTGGACCCCTGCTTCTGAATGCCTGATAGCTGAGTGCTCTGAAGCTGCCAGAACTTTCAGGGCTTTTAAAGAGCACTTTCCCGCACGCCATTCATTAGTTTAGTTCAGGTCCTGGATATTGACTGGGGTTCAGTACATCCCAGGCTGATTTCTGGATGGAAGGGCAGCCAGGTGCGAGGGAAGACTGCCTGGCCTCTGCTGTGTATCTGGAGGCTGGAAGCTCAGGGGCATCTCTCCACTGCTTTAAAGAGTTTTCAAATTTCCCGCCTTTAGTGGTAGTGGGGTCCCTGGGCACCCCCTCTCCCACAGTATCCCCCAGCTCCAAGCACCCAGAAACAGAGGTTGAAGCAACACCTGGCCACCTTGCACCCCAAATAAGTCTGGGATGCATGGACCCCTGGTCAGTTGGCAACAAAAGAAGAAAATTGACCAACTTTTAAAAAAATTATGGAAAGTTGCCTCCAAAGCCCCCAGCCAGGGACACTGACTACAGTCAACTGTAGGCAATAGAAATTGGGGTGGTAGAGTTTTGTCTGCATACCTGAGCGGCTAGTTGCCATTTAGGGGTTGGGGCAGGCAGGATTAGTGTGAGATGCGTGGAGGACCAACCAGATGCTAGTCACAGAAAGTTTGGTGCCCTGACATAACACTGAACCAATTCATGGAGAACCAGTTCAGTGTAGTACTCGATTACCCAGGTATCTTTTTAAAACCGTTTGGGAGGTTTAAGTTGTTCTAAACTGGTTTGGATGCCTGAACGCTTGAGGTATTTTAAATTGGTCTAAGCATTACGTATTTCTACACCCAGAAGTTGTCATATGCCATTGTACTGAAGAAAAAAAACTTATTTTCTCCTATCTTTCTCAGGCGGCAGTAAAAGCTGTTGTGGCATCAACTCGTCTTGGGAGCGCAGGTGGTCACAGCAGCCACGACAGCAATAAGGCCAGCCGTAATCCATCTCCAGTTCATGACAGTGAACCCATGGAGAAACCTACTCAGGAAGTAGAAGTAGAAATAGCTCCCGAAGAGACATCTTAGGTCATTTGCTTTCTTATTTTGGCTGAAATTTGTCATTTCATGCACCAGCTAACTTGTCAATCAGCAAGAGAAATTTGTAAGCATGGTCTCTTTGGTGGTTCTGCTTTGGGGTGCAAAGTGCACCAGCTGGTGATCCTAACTTCAATGCATGTGACTGCTTATGAAAATAGTAAACTGTCCCATAAGGCATGTCATGAATACAGTGTTATTTGCAGTAATACCAATCGGTGAAATATGAGAATGAGTAAATACTACCTACCATACTACCTGCCATACACATTTTTAGAGTGTTTTTTAGACAACATTTGAAATTAATAGTATTTCATTTGAGTTCTCGTAAGTAGGTGTCTTCTAGAGATCATGGCATTTCACTGAACCTTTTTTTAATTTTCAGAATCATAATTCCACAGTAGATGACTGGGGACTAATATCAAGCCAATGCTTTTAAAAAAAGATGTTTGAAACATTTTGCTTTTTATCTGTAATATTTATAAACTGTTTAGAGATTTATATGCAAAAACATTCCACTAGTTCTGGGAAGAAATTGAAACATTAGTACAGGGGGCCATGGAACTGTACATTCCTCAAGCTTATGTTCAGAATGCCTTATTCTACCTTTAACAGTTTATATACAGTATTTTAATGATAACCAAAATTATTCTCAGATTTCTGTCATTTCATTCTCTAGTAAATTGTTAGCAAAAAAAATGATAGTATAGTATACAGTTAGAGTAGGGTAGTTGCAACCTTTTGAGATGTTGTTGTATCTATTAATTACTTTATAAACTGTGCAGCTAGAACACGTTTTTATGGGGGCTAAGAGAAAAATCTGAAATTACACAAATTTTAATTACTAAAAGAAAAACCACTGCAGAGTGGTTTTACTCTGGAGAAGCGCTCAGATACCACAGTGATGGTCATCACTGAAATAGATAGATGCTACCCTGAAGATCAGTCAACGTAAGTAACCCAGATTTTCCTAACAAAGGACCCATCCTGTAAAGTGATCCACATGGGCAGATCTCTGAACCTGTCGGAAGCTCCCATGCCTTCAGTAGGATCCATGCGTGAGGACCAGCTTGCAGGGTTATCTAACTGACTGTTGCCAGACACAACAGATATGAGCTGAAAAGTCATTGGTATATAACTATATATTGGTTTGTAATTACTTTGATAGTACCTGAAATTCATAATGTATTGGTATGTTACAGAAACAATACAACAGAACTGATGTATGCCAATATCGTTTGTGTTTGTTACACTTTTTAATACTGATCGTTACCTAAAGCCCTAATACAGTCAATATTTCTCTTTTGTTCTAATTGTTTTTATTTTAAATGGCTTTGCCTTGCACAACTTGCCTTCTAAAAATCTATTTTGGCTACTACAGAAGCCAGAGTAATTAACAAATCCAATAGCTATGTTTTCTGTTGCAGTGAAAATGGAAGGTAATTATATATTATTCACATGGTAGGTTTGCTAAATAAAATATATCTAAATTAATGTAAAAGAGAAAATTAAGTTGTCTTCACAAAGCAGTAATGCATGTTTTCTAATCTACAGAGCACTGATATTTTTTACCTTGATCTCATACGTTTGAACTAATTAAACTCATTCAACAAAGGTTTGATATTTAAGCAAGTGAGATTGAATTTCAAGCACAAGTACCCTGCCTTTCACCGGATGCTGCGTTGGTAAAAAGTGCGTAAGCTAAAAGGGCTGGCTGATTCATGCCTCTCAGAGCAGCAGCAGGATGTCTACCTAATTATAGAGATCTGGGAATGGGAAGAGGGGAAGAGTTTGCAGGTCTCCACTTCAGAAATTTACTCCATACAGGTGCAATCTCTAGGGAGGTGGTTATAGCAGTAATGTGTTCTCACCTCTAGTTTCCACCATTAGCTGCAGTGGTGACACTATCAGTGTTCAGTTAACAGGCATTCAGTCTGGAGGACTGTAATTCTGTAGGGCTGTTTCCTTCATTTGAAGTAGCTTCTTCTAACTTCAGCAAATAGAACATGCCATGTGGTCCATACCTCAGAGACTACTGATCATCTTCCTTGACTGAAGATAGCATTTTCTGAAATACGCTTTTGTTCATGCTGAATAAAACATGGTCCCAACAGACACACAAGCTTATCTTGTGAAAAAAACTATACCACATGGTTTGTACCAAACAGAACACACATGTTGAAGCAGAGGTTAGTAACTGAAGTCTGTCTGTGGCAGCATAATGTTGGAGTCAGCACAGTCTTGTGCATCAGAAACCAAAAGAGGCATCTAAAGCCCTCAGTGGTTTCATTATCAAGCAATCAGGATATCTGTGATGAGGGAATTGCCTGGATATGACCTAGTAATACAGCATGGCTGGCTTACACAGTGCAGCATTACACAATAGGAATAGCAGCCTGAAAGAGACCTGTGTATTTCACATTGATTTCTGTCTGCTAAATCACTTAGCAGCATATTTTGCCATGATGATGGCACCATACAGGTGTCCTACTACAGCCAAAAACTGTGATACATCGCTGCTTCCCCACAGTGTACTTTGGGATGGCGATCTCAACTCTGTTAATTTAGCCTCTGTGTTGTTTCAAAGCAGCTAGAAGACCGCACCAATTTTGTTCCTTACCGAAGTACTAAACTTTAAATTGTCTGGCTGCTTTCCCTGCGCAGTTTTCCTTTATACATACTTGAATGAACTTGAAGTTTTCATATTTATAATGCAGGTCGGAACAATAGTGGGCTGCTGCCCAGTAGGTAACAAGAAACAATGTTGGAAATAGTTGTCACAGGCAATGTGTCTCACTTACACATACTTCTTTTTTGTTGTTTTTTTTTTATAAACTCTGTCCTCCAGAAACCCCCCCTACAAATCTATATAACATTCCTGAGTGTTCGAGTTTGTCTGTTCAACTTTGATGTAGTTGATAACAGTGTAAAATCACACATAGCCAGGCAACACAGCTGTTGTGAATATGCTTTTTGCACTAAGGAAAGCATGAGGTATTCTAGTTAAGGTTAGTTAAGACAGGAACTAATGCTCATTCTTATCCCTGCTTGAGATCCCACCTGTTACTAAGGGTATTGCGTAGGATAGTTTGGAGGTTGTGTTGATTCACTTCTCTGTACTAGAAAGTGCCACATCGGAAGGACCTTTTAAGTACAGGGAGGAGAGAAAGATCTGAATAGCCTGTTTTTAAATTATTTGAACACAGCAGACCTTCTCATTTAACAGCAGAAACTGTCAGCCTCTGACATACATGCACAACATTGAATTTCAGAGAGTTGGAGTTGAGAACTTTTGCTTTTTCAGTGTCTGTTCATTTAAAACTGAGCATGAAAGATTCCATCCAATGGTGGATTTCTGACCACGTAGAATACCCCGCTTGTCCCTTCCTTTTCATGTCCTTATGTGACAAGGTATTTAGCAGAATTCCCAGATTCTTTGGACTCTGACAAGGTCACGCTGTGAGCACTTCTGCTATGGCCTACCTCGCTTGTAACTGATAAACAGTAAATTATTACAAAGATAGAAAAGCATCAGCATACTTGGGTGTTGGCATGTTAGCTGGTGATTTTTATTTTGCTGTATGTAAGGACACAGTATGGAGGTGTTTTATCTACTAGGGCCATGGCCATACCCCTGAGTGCAAAAGAGCCTTTAGGGGAAAGGATGCTGACTAAAATGTGTTTAAAAAGAAAGGAATTAGCTCTGGTAACTGTCCTTCCCATGAAAGCAGACAAATAGGCTGGCATGTGGAAAACAAAAACAAGAGCCAACCAACATGTGTTTTGCATTTATCAAGGCAAAGGTTGAAGAACATGCTGTCATAAAAGGGCTTGGGATACTGTAGTGTGATTAGCAGAACTAGAGGAAGGTTTCTGGAGGGACCAAGATCTGTGACACCAGAATCTCAACAGTGTTAACTGTATAGATGTGTAACACTGGCCACACTATAAACTTGCTGACAATCTTTTCCTGCAACTGTTCATGTCTGCAATATCATTATTGCTTATGAAGCAGGTAGAGTTCAACTTAGAAACCAAAGGAAATAGGTAGGGACGTGGAAAAAAACCCACTCCATGCTAGTGAATCACATCCTCTTTAATCCTATGGGCCACTGCAGGAGGTCACAACTGGTCCAGAACTGGAAGTGGGGTGGCGTGGCCACTTAATAAGGTGCTGCAACCATGCTAATTGGCTCTGTGACAGTCACCTTTACCGGATATTAGCAAACATAGCAAAGAGAAACAAAATGTTAGGAACTACATGCATCTGTTTTGCTAGTGGAAAGCTGGCATTAACAAGCAAGTATAGAAGGACTCTGGAAAACATACACCAAGTCCTGAATGAATGAGTGAACTGTCAATATATAATCCCTCGTTTTCCACCCACATCATAGTAAAAGGTATCAGGCAGTTTACCTATGGAATCCAATACTGAAGGGGGTTTGTTAATTAAACCTGTGTGGTGGACAGTTCCTTTTTAAATGAAAGTATACTGAGCTTATAGGTTTCCCCCTAGAATCTAGACCCCTCCACCTTACACACTGCTGCTACTTTTTGCTAACTGAGAGATGATATACGCTCCTGATTTTAATGCAGTGCACACAGATTCCTTGTTTGTGCCAAGGCTGTACGTCTTCCTCAGTAAGCATTTCAAATTCTACTTTTCTACACTCTGTCCACCAGTCTGCCAATGGCAGTTCTCAGTGTAAAAGCAGGAAAACATATCATTCAAGGCACGGCCCCAGTGAGATGCACAGTTGAAGCCACAGTATAATAGCAGTGTTCCAGTCTAATTCAGCCAATCCACCCAATTCCAAATGTTTCTGGATTTATTTATTTATTTATTTGTTGTAGTCTATTATCTAAAGGATGTTTCAGTACTTGCTTAAACCTACTTTTTCAAGCAAGAGCCACACAAATTAGGTCTTTTTCCTCTTTTGTAAAAGAATTAAATAACAAAACCACAGGGCTGATAAAAGTAGATTCTGCTTAAGAAAGTTGGTTTAGCTTGATAAGCTGTTGCATGATATGAAATTGTTCTTGAACAAAATTTGTATTGAAAATCAAGAAGAAAAAAATGCTGAGGAAATAAAAGAAACAAAAGCTAGAGCCATTAAACTGAGAGAGAGGACAGCAAAAACAATGAAGGAAAAAAAATGAAACAACTACAATTTATTCAAATAAGTTTTCAAGCTTGTATAAAATGGTCCCATTAACTGTAGAGCACAGACAATTAGAAGATTAAATAATAGGCATGTCATTGCAGAACTCAGTGTAGGTATCTGCATCCTTCAAAAATTAAGTCCAGAAGTGTATAAACATCTATTGACAAGACAAAACAGTATGTGTAATAGCTGCTTAGTTTCTTCTTCACCACTACCTAATAGGAAGCAAACTTGACAATCAGTGTAACTGTATGGAGCATAATGGAGGATCAGGTGCAAAACACACTTTGTTGACTTTGTCTTCTCTAACAGAAGTAGTAGTGTACAGGCATGCATGCATTTACAACCTAGCAAAACAAAATACTGCACTGCTTTTGTCCCCTTGGGGAGACGATCAGAGGACAAACAACACATGACAGATGTTAATCATGTTGCTTGATGCACTGCAAGAAAACACAAATATTCTGTTCACGAGCCCAGTAGTAGAACCTGTAGACAACAGCCTCTGAAGTAGCCAAATTCTGACCTTTGAGACAAACATAAAACTATAATTGACTGCAGGGCATATAGATAGCAGTAGAGATTAATGACAGTGATGATCAATCCCAGATCATACTTCAAGACTTAAAAATCTCTCAGTGACCAGGTCTGTGTTAAGAATAGCAGATATACTATGACAGTATTATTCCATTGGAATTGAAGCAGTAGGGTTGCTATTGCAGTAGGCATGACTCACCTTTGGAGGTAACTCGATGATCTAAACAATCTATTCTCTTAACAGGGATATATAACTCCAACTAAGTTTAATAAAGACAATGACTAGATGATTTACTATGCTATCAGCACAGAGGTGGCTAGGGAGGGTGCCCCAACCACCATGCCTGACTAAAGCATATTGGCATGGCTATAACTATAAAGCTGAAGTGTTTCTCTAGCTATCTGATGTCATGTAGAACACCTCTGAGGCTGATCTAAACTACACCAGGCCCTATTGCTCAGATAGGCTTGGCATACCATGAGTGCAGCTGAGAATCTAGCTTATTGTTTGTACATCAAGGAGGGAACAGACCACTTACTGAGAATTACATTTTTCTTCCTTATATATATAGTAACTGCTGGATACAGAAATCCTGCCGTTCTAGTGAATGTCAGATGCATCACTGTGCATCCGTGCAATAAGGCAAGTCACAGGGCCAAAGCATTAATCTGTAAATATGTGAATCTGAAGCACAAAGGGAATCCTCTCTGTGTCAGAGAGTCATTCCAAGTCTGGTTCAATTTAAGAAATGGTAAATTACAATTTAAAAGAGGATAGAGGATAGTGTGTTTGCCTTATTTTCCTCATTCCTCATCTGGTTTTCAAAGCATTAGACCCCAGAGGGGACACATGGGGCACAGTTGGTTTGTCTGTCCACGGAAGAGGAGCCGTCTGACTCCTTGGCAGGTTTCAGCAGCAATTGTATGGACAAATCTGCTGTTGCCTTTGGGTCTGTCAGATGGTTGAGTTACTGCTGTTTGAGTTGCCTTGGCCTCTGTGCTTCATTGGCCAGTTATAAATACCCTCCTGAATTAGACCTGTAGTGTGGTTTTCCTTGGTCTTCTGAGAGTAGCTAGTGGGGTTTCTCTAGCCCCACCCCAGATCCTAGACTCCTTTGTATAATGTCTTCCTAAGTACTGCCTGCAGCCTACAATATGCTCTGTATTTTTATCAAAACCTAAAGCCAGAGTCTTTTTGACTGCAATAGCACAATCCTACCTAAAAAAGAGTAAGACTGTAGAGAATTCAGCACTGAAGGTAGGGGTGTTTTTTCAAAGGAGCTGGGACTACTATAGATCCTTAAGATCTATTTTATCATAACATCTGGGGAGTAAAGGATTCTAAACACAGTGACCCCTACAAAAGGGACACTGGCAGCTGCTGCTCCTGAATGCTTGATGCAGAAGATCAGCTTTGCCAACAATACCTTTGCCAAGCTCCTGCACAGAAGACTGGCTTTAGTTGTTCCGAAGAAGTACAAATGGCAGCCAATACCAGAGCTCTGAAAAAACGTATTTCCTATTCTGACCTGGCTCTGAAATCTTGCCTATGAGAATTATATTAATGTTTTATTTACTATACCACAATATCACCATTTAAAACACTGATGCAGCAAATAGTGATGCTAGTCTGTAATATCTGTGGTTAATGCTTTGAAATGCATGGTTTTATAGTGCAATTGAAATCAAGAGTTGGTGAAGTTAGGACTTGTGTATTTCCCCACAGAAAAGGGTGTATCACACGAAAGAGAGCTGCAGCCTTTTCACTTATGATCAGGTATCCAACTGTAGGCCGCACATATACAACTTCAAGCTGAAGGCAAGCCTTATGATAAACAGCACAAGGCCTTGTCCACATACAGCATACCACAATAACCTATTACATTCATTCATCCATAGCAATAGTACAGGAAGCAACTGCTTTACCACATCAGCCCTAGGAGTCCTGTTCTATGCGTCTTTCAAAAGTAGTCTTTTGTATGCATCATTAGTGAAGTTGCCCATTAAAAACAATGGGAGCTGTTGAGAGAATCAACATTTTTGAAAATCAGGGCACATTTAAATGCTAAATATGAAATGAGTAACTTAAGTGATTGATGCTTCTAGTTTTGAAAATGTTGGCCAACAATGTGCTATTTATATCAATAAGCAACTTGCATTAAAACCTCCCTGCCTTTTATTTAGCTAAGATCATGAAGTCTTGCACACAGTCCTCATGTTTCAGTTGACTAGTGGGTAAACTGGGCTGGATGACAAAGCTATCGTCTTTCCTTATGTCAAGGTGGTACAAGGGAAACCTGTTATGAAATTAAATTTAAATTAGACAGGGTTGCATGACACTGAAGAAGTGGCTCACTAGTAACAATGTGAAAAGAAGAGAAGAAAGATTAAGATTTGGTATAACAAGTATGTGTTATTTTTAAAACTCTCCATGGCCTACTTTTCAGAAGTAATCTTCACGCCAAACTTTTGTTTCCTTGGCAACTCAGGCCCATGGGAGGCATCAGGTTTAAGTAGCTGCAGGCCCCCTTCCAATCTTTATCTAAGAGAGACACACCTGAGAAGTGTCAAGTGCAGCATCAGTAGTGCTAGGACAGTATTAATGCAGCTTATGTCTTCCCATAGAAGCCCCCACTCCCACCCAATGCCATTTCCAGACAAGATAATCCAATGATAACAGTACAGCAACTACCAAAAGAGCTGATGGTATTCCTGCTTTGATTTGATATTTCAGATTTCTTTCTCAGTTTTCTACTGTATCATACTCTAGAAATAAAATTTCCAACACCAACAAGGTGACTCTGTCGTTTCAAAAGAAACCTTTTCAGTGTTTCAGGGGCCTTTCTAGCTAGTCTGTACTGTCCTAAAGCACTCACTGCATTTTGCTGCATTGACTGGCACTGTAAGGCACTGCAGTACCTGAGTGAACCAGGGTATCTATAGAAAAAGAGACCCCAGATTGGTAGAACAAATGAATACGTGTGCATTCACATTTATAGAAACAAGCATAACACAATACAAACCAGGCCAGCCTAATCCCATAATAAAGCCATGAGACTACTAGTTTGCTTGGAAATCGTCAAAGATAGTACTTTCTTACTTTTGTGCCCTGTCCTGAGCAATCAGAAAGGGGAAAAGCCCCAAATCCCTCTTCCTTAGAAATCACTCCTTGAGAGTGTGAGGATATGAGCAATCATGGCATTTCCTCTTTCATGCATATTTATGACCAACTGCTTACAATACTAGTTCCTCTTAGGAGGAGAGGTCCTTTGGTTTAAAAGAAAAAACAAAATCCCTGGCATTCCACCTGGCCTGTCTTATCTCATCAAAATGGCTGACAGTCTTTTGCAGGCCCTAGAGAAGCATCCTGATTACTTCTGATGCACACTCTTCAGCAATCCTGCTGGTGTTCCTCAGCAGCTCTGGACTGGTAAGTACTGAGTAAGAGTGTGCTGGGAAGCAGCGCCGATGCTTTGTCAAATAAGGCAAAGTCTTACACCTGTAAGGGAATCTTTATTTGGTTGGCGAATATACTGAATCTTACTGCAGTTTTATCCCTCCAGGGAAGCAATATAATATGGCACTATTGGATCATGTAGCCCCCATCTGCTGGTGCAGAGCCTCAGGCAGAACATGATACTAGTCTGGGGAAGCTTCCAAATCCAGCACTTTGTTCTCACAGGTATTGTGATGAAAATGGTGCATGCTTTTGTGTACTTATTGTTGTACTGGTTTGGCGGGGAACAGTCACTGGATAATAATAAAGTGCAGGTAAAATATGAGGTGCCTAAGACAAGTACCAGCACTGGCTTAGTATTGTTGCATACAATGTAGTCCTAGCTTCTCCAAGTGTCATATAGTAGACTAATGTCTCTAATTAAATAAGTCAGTTATTGCCCACTGAATGCTTTATTTATGGACCTGTTGAAAGTCTTAGGGCCGGTGGCGGGGGCTAGAAGGGGGTGAAAACGAAGTACGTGCCTATGGCAAACTTAAAGCATGAGGTGAGGAGAAGTCTGTGTTCAGAAGGATTCATCCCACAGGCCAAGCTGCAAAAGTTATTTAGTGGTGGGGATGATGGATCTCCTGACCTTCCACCAAGTGTGAGGAGAGAATTTGTTAGCTACTAATAATCTGCTCCTGCTGCTGGGTATGAGGGCAGCTCCTGCCATGATCCTGTTGTTTGGGCTGGTTATATGGGACTCTGTACAGGGGAGAATCCAGGCAGGCTGTTTAGTGCTTTGAAGTGCAATATATTTTGTCTGATTGTGCTTTTTGACTTGAAAATGCGCTGACGTTCAAAGAACCTGCACCCATGTTGGATCTGGGTCTGTAAAGTACTATCAGGGTCTATTGTTCTTGACTTTTGAAATCATATTTAAGCCTTTTCTCCATACTTTAACATAGTTTTGAAGTTCTCTGCTTCCCTTGATTGCAGGAATGTATAAACTGCATTTGAACAGTGCAGTAAGGCAACACTTCCAAAATAAATCAAATGGTGCTATTGGTTCATTACAAAGTGTGCTTTTAAATCAATTATAAAAACTTACAAAGCTAGGATCAGTTGGGCTTGATCTGTACAAAATACTCTATGTATTTATTGGGCTCCATAACCTATATTTTTCTCAACTCTGCTACATTATCTGTACATCTAACACCTTCTTTTACAACTTGGTATGTAAGAAAATCTTGTATGATCAGCAATTGTTTACCTTTTAATAGCAAAACTATTAATAAATAATGGGTTCTGGACTGCTAATTAAATGTACACACTTAATTCAGGCTAATACTGCTTGTATAATAACTTTTTTGATATTGTGTAAATGACCCATAGAAGACAAGCCAGAACGAGGGAGGAAACTGTCAGTTCTGCTGCTCTTATGTATTATATTTGGGACTGCTGTAACCTTTTGTATGCTTGTATAGGTATGCTTATATCTGATACATAAATAGAATATGCTTTGATGCTGGGAAGTTTATAAAATTATTTGCATGAACCATATGATATTTAAATAAATTACTAAACCTAGAAAAGTTTATCATCTTGATATGGATGTTGTAACCAAAAGTATAATGGAAAATATAGAACTACCAATTTTTCTATAAAGAGAGATCATGACTTGTACACTCGCTGTTTATTGCCTTTTCCTCTTAAATGAATTCCAGCTATGCATAGACATTGTCCCCCTTCCTTGTTTGGTAAGAACTCTTAGTCTGCGATCTGCTATTAAAATATGTATGTATATATGTGTCTCAGATCATATTCATATTTGATGTCCACATAGAAATGCCAGAGGGTCAATATCACAATATTATAAGGGGAGAGAGAAAAACACACATTTCAAGGTTTATTTTTTAATTTGACAGCTACTGATTGCTCCTAGCATATGTTGTGTGGCTCTATGACCAGTATGAAAATTGAGCAAAGAAGACAAGACTCTGAAAATAACTGGAATGAACTGGCTCTGGAAAAGTGTTGAAAGGACAGCTTCCATACGGATAAACTGAAATGGTGGCGGCAGCAGGGAAAGTGGGGCAGGTCTCTTCCTGAAAGGTGTGAATGTCCCTTATTACTCTTCCTAGTAAGAAAGCAGACGCTGCTCTCTGTTTCTTATGCCCGTTTGGAACACCAATTGACACTTCGCAGCCCTGGGGGAAGGAGCAGACTATCTACGTCAGCGGTTCTCAAACTTTTACGCTTTACATCCCACCTATGTAAGGTCAAAAAATCCTGGTCCCACTGGTCAACTAGCGGGAGGGTCTCCCAGAGGCCAGTCAAAGAGCTGGGGGGGAGTCCTGGCCGCTGGGGAAGTCCCACCAGCTGAGAAACCCTGATCTAAGTCAAAACCTCACTTAAATTCCAACATGGGAGAGAAAGGGAAGGCTCTTTAATTTCAAAATTATTGAACAGCCTAGAACAAGCTAAAGTGGGACCAAACCCATGTCGTCGCTAGCCACTTGACTGCTACTTCATTCAAGGTGGTTAACATTTTTTTAAAGGTGGATGCTCCCTAAACCTTTTCTTTAGGCTCCAGATACATGTGTTCCACTACAAGGCTACAACTGTCTGGAAGATTTGTCCAAACACCACAGCGACGTAGAAAGTCAAGTGAGATCTAAAGAACACTTCTGCACTGGGAGGCAGCTTTGGGGGCTGCAGTGGTGGTTATATTCCTCCTTTGGCTACTGGTCCATCCAAAGTTTAAAAGGAACTGCCTGGCAGTGGCAGCAGTGAGGGAGTCTATTGACTTTGCGTCTCATTATAATTTTCCTGATCCCTTCTAAACTTTCCATTCCATAGACGTTAACAACCTTCTCCTTTTTAATGGTTATGGTGTTCCACTACACAAGCTAGCCTTTGTTCTGCAATTCTGCTCTCTGTTAGCTGCCCCTTGTAATGTAGCTCCTATTTTACAGCCTTGAAGACCTGTTTTGTTTTGGGTGGGTTTTTCAACTCATTCCACTAGTTTTCTTCAGTCCTCAACTGAATTATATAGCCCTGGGCTCCTAGCATACTTGTAAAGCTTTCCATTTATTTTTAACTGCAGAATGTGTTTTACATGATGATGCACCTCACCATCTGCACAATAGGGCTGTGCGAAACAGCACTGTTTCATTTTGACTTCCATTTCAGCGGGACAGTGTTTCATTTCATTGAAACTGTTTCAACACATTTTGTTGTTTTGCCCATAAGCTATAATGGGGAATCATACAAATGCCTAAAACTTTGTCATTTCTTGCCTGATTCGGACAAAAATTGCAGGAATGATAGCCTCTTCTGAGGGCACAAAGTCAAGTTTCAAGGAGATGGGTGCAGAGGTTTCTAGGTAACCGCACCTCAAGCTGTTCAAAGCAAAACTTGTGACACTTGCCAGCAGCAGCAGCCTCCTGTCATCAGACGTGCAGATCTGGGGCCTGCACCCCAGAGAGGGCTGCGGGGCTGTGCCAGACTCCTCCTGGGGGTGGGGTCCCCCGGATCTGCATGCCAGATGATAGGAGGCTGCTGCTGCTGCCTGGGGCCAGCAGCAGCTGCAGTCTTCCCAGCACCGGGCACAAGCTGTTCCCAGCGCCAGTCCCAGGCGGCAGCGGCAGCTTCCTCTCATCTGGTGCGCAGATCCAGGGGCCCACACCCCCGGGAGGGCTACAGGGTTGTGCCGGACTCCTCCCAGGGGTGCAGGCCCCTGGACTGGCACGCCAGATGACAGGAGGCTGTCGCTGCCGCCTGGGACCAGCGCTAAAGCCAAGTAAGCCCGGCTTTGAAACTCAAAATGTTTCAAAACTTTTGAAATGCTTCGAGTGTCTTTGTTTTGTTTCAAAGCTTTTTGTTTTGTTTCAACTTTGCTGTTTTGAGCTCAAAGGGCGTCAAAACAGCTTTGAAACGAAACACCCAGCAAAATTTTCACACAGCCCTACTGCACACCCCCTTTTCAGAAATATAGATCTGCCCATGTCCCCACCATCACCCCCATGGTCTAGCTCATGAAAACTCACACTCCCTGTGCTGCCAAGAGGATAAGTTGTTCCACAGCAGTGATTCTTAACCAGGGTACAAGCACAGGCTCAGGCTTATGCCTACCTGGTCAATCCCCCACCCCTAATGCTCAGTCCTACTGCAAGAAGTTAGGAAGTGTAATATATTAATTTGGTTTTGAATTGAGTGGCACTCAGTTCACAAAAGTATGGAGAATACTTGCCAGGAGTCCAAGGAGGAGTGCCTCAAGTCCAAAAATGTTGAGAGTGACTGACTGCTTTACAAACAATCTCTCTTTGAGAGGGAGGTGACAACTAATTAGTTAAAACACCTTGGTATGTTCCATATGTGCAAATGCCGTTTTGTCTTAAACTTACAAATAGGCAGGTGGCTTAGGAAATGATTCAGTTTATCTACCTGTACTCTGACTTTTCTGTGTTTTGAAAATATTTTATTTGACATTTCTGTGTTTTGAAAATATTTTATTTGCCAAATATTTTATTTGACATTTTTCGTTCCCCCTTTTGTTCTTTTTTTATCCTATTTTCTTGTCTCTCAAAGGGAGGAAGGGATTCATAAGGGACAGAGTATGAAAGTGAGACTTGAGACTTCAGCTCTGTTCTTGCAAAAATGCACCATGAGGATTTATTCAAGTGAGAGGGTGGATGTGGAGGCAGGGGTCTGTCTAAAATGGGCAGGATTGGAGCCTTAATTTCTGTTCTTGGCTGGGTTACTAACTTGCTCTTTGGTCTTGAGTAAATTGCAGTATTAACCTGAGTTAGCTCAGCAGCAGGGACATTTGTCCGTGAGTTACTACTTTCAGGAGCTAGCAGCCAGTCTGTGAAATGATTCCAATGTTGTTTCCTTGCAAGTACTTACTTCCAAGGGCTGATCCAAAGGCTTTTGGTACTGCAATAAACTGGGCTGTCCCAAGAGGTTTTTGTGTGGTGAATTATGGGAAAATGTTGTCCTTGCTAGGCATGCGCAGGAGAGGGTTCTGGCATTGGAGCCTGCTGTGAATGGAGTCCAGGTAGGGCCCAGCCTGGAACTTAAGTCCTGTTCACTTATGGGTTGTACTTGTCTTCACATAATTCACCCGTTTCGCTGGAAAACATCGGCACCCTTCTGTTGAGGGTTTTTGCAGAGGTCAAGACTTCAGGGGCATTGCTCAAGGTAATTTGGGAGTGCATCATATTTTATTGTATGTTGGGGTTCTAGTTTGCATAATGGTTATATATACATGCGAGGAATGGTGTGAGGTATTGGGTACTTACCCCAAGATGCCTTCTAATCCCCATCCAAGAGGGTGCAAGCTGTGAGCAACAGAGAAACCCTCAAATTCCTGGTGAAATAGTTGGGATGGATGGTATGGGGAAGCTGAGGACCTCTAAAAATTGGCTCCCGCTATCCCTACTATGGACAGTTTCTAAAGAACATGGTAAGCTTGTTAGGAACCAAAGTAAAGACTCTGTCATAACAGTTGTAGGGCCTTAACTCAGATTCTCAATCCCATCTGCTCCCCTCCTCCCCCAACTGGGCATGAGGTTCCCTGCACATGTCTCCAAAGCTGCTGTCGCTTCCCCATGCTACCTGCTGCCCAGGGCAATGCAGCCGGGGTAGGAAGAGGAGCCACCGGAGGCAAGGGGAGCCGAGCAATACCCAGGCAGCTGCAGCCATACCAAGAGCAGCCCCGCCAGGAAGCTATGCACACTGGGCCGGGGCTGTCCCAAGTGGAAGCATGACACAGGCTTGGCTCTGTGCAGATTGTTGTGGGGAAGCTGCAGGCCAGATATGATCTGTTGGCAGGCACCCACCTCCGAGTCAAATCTAATTGGTCGGCAGGCCAGATCAGGTGCACGGGCCATATTTTGCTCATCCCGATCTAGTTTGCCTTCAGCAGTTTCAATCATGCAGTCACTGACAAAATAGTGCAGAATCAGCTCCCAGACTACTGCACCTGGCAGCATAGTAGTGCAGGAATTAATTAGTCCAGTGCACAGGATGACTAACAAGTATGGCAGATGAGTTTGGTTTAACAGGGAACTTCAGTTAGGTAAAACACAAAAAGCAAGGTTACAAGAAGTAGAAACTTGAACAAATGACTAGGAAGGAGTACAAGAATATTGCTTGGGTATGCAGGGATGGAATAAAAAAAGGCACCGTACAATTGGGGCTGTAACTAGCAAGGGACACGAAGGGTTTTTACAAGTATGTCAGCAACAAGAGGAGGCTCAGGGAAAGTGTGGGTCCCTTACTCAATGGGGGAGGCAACCTAGTAACAAATGATGCAGAAAAGGCTGAAGTTGAAGTACTCCGTGCCTTTTTCACCTCCAGTTTTCACAGGCAAGGTCAGCTCCCAGACTACTGCATCTGGCAGCACAGTTTGGGAAGGTGAGTGGCCAACAGTAGCAAAAGTTCAGGTTAGGGACTGTTCAGAAAAGCTGAACATGTACAAGTCTATGAGGCCAGACACAATGCAACTGAGGGTGCTGATGGAGCTGACTGATGTGATTGCAGAGCTCCTGGCCAATATCTTTGAAAACTCACAGCAGTCAGGAGAGGTCCCAGATGATTAGAAAAGGGAAAATGTAGTGCCTGTCTTCACAAAAGGGAAGGAGGAGTATCTGGGGAATTACAGACTGGTCAACCTCACCTCAATCCCTGGAAAAACTTGAAACTGGTCCTAAGGAATTGATGTCCACATATTTGGAGGCGATTAGGAACAGTCAGCATGGATTTATCAAGCGCAAGTCATGACTGACAACATGATTGCCTTCTATGATGAGATGACTGGCTCTGTGGATGTGGGAAGATAAGTGGATGTGGTATACCTTTACTTAAGCAAGGCTTTTGATACAATCTCCCACAATATTCTCACAAGCAAGCTAAGGAAGTACAGGTTGGCTGAATGGACTGTAAAATGGATTAAAAAACCGTCTGGATTGTAAGGCCCACAAGGTAGTAATCAACAGTTTAGCTGCCAGCTAGTCTCAGGTGGAGTGCCCCAGTGGTTAGTCCTGTGGCTGGTGTTCAATACCTTCATCAATGACCTGGAAGATAGGATGGAGCGCACCCTCAGCAAGTTTGCAGATGACACCAAACCAGGGGGAGTAGTAAACAGGCTGGAAGGTACAGCTGGGATTTGAAGACCTCAACAAATTGGAGGATTGAACCAAAAGAATCCCAATCCCAGTTCAACAAGAAGTGCAAGGTTCTGCATTTAGGACTGAACAAGCCCATGCACTGGGTCAGGCTGGAGACCGACTAGCTAAGTAGCAGCTCTACAGAAAGAAACTTGGGGGTTACAGTGGATAATAAGCTAAACATGAGCCAACAGTGTGTCCTTGTTGTGAAGAAGGATAACAGCATACTGGGCTGCATTAGAAATATTGGCAGCAGATAGAGGGAAATGATTCTCCCCCTCTATTTGGCACTGGTGAGACATATCTGGAGCACTGTGTCCAGTTTAGGACCCCACTACAGGAAGGGTGTGGACAAATTGGTGAGAGTCCTGCAGAGGGCAACAAAAATGGTTGGGGAGCTGGGCACATGACTTCTGAAGGAAGGCTGAGGGAACTGGGCTTATTTAGTCTGGGGAAGAGAAGACTGAGGGGGGATTTAATAGCAGCCTTCAACTACCTGAAGGGAGGTTTGAAAGAGGATGGTCTCGGGTTGCAGCAAGGGAAGTTTAGGTTGTATATTAGGAAAAAGTCTCTCACCAGGAGGGTAGTAAAGTACTGCAACCCATTACCCAGAGAGATTGTGGAATCTCCATCCTTAGAAGTTTTTAGGACCCAACTAGACAAAGCCTTGGCTGGGATGATCTAGTTGGGGATGGTCCTGCTTTGAACAGGAGGTTCGACTAGATGACCTCCTGAGGTCCTTTCTGTGGCAGGGCACTGTTGGCTCAGCCCTTAGTGGCAGGCACCAAGCAGCCAGCAGGTGCTTGATTGTGGCAGCCATTTTAGATCTCTGGCTACCTATATAAATGGAGCAGTTGGCTGCTAGCAAGCCAGGCAGCAACACTGCCTGGCTGCAAGACTATATACAACATCCTGAAGCTAAGGCAGGAGCTGTAGGGGATGGTTTGGAGGCTCCTGGTCCTGGACATGACCTAAAACTGAACCCTGCTAGGAGTGGGTGGCCTGGTGGGGTTCTCAGTGGCACAGGAGCCCCTGGAAAGTGCCAGGCTACTTACCATCCTGGTGAAAGAAGAGTAGGGGCACCTTAACCCCACCCCTCACCTTCAGGTGGGTTACCTGAACCATCTGATCCAGGGAGGGCCAGGTAAGCTTCAGGAAGCACCTGAGCTGGGAATGGGGAACCCCAATCCCTGAGTGCAGGCAGGAAGTATAGACCCAACCAAGGGACTCAACTGGTCAATATTGGGGCCAGGACCAGAAGGGTCAAAAGGGCCAGGGGCCCACCGTGAGGCATGCCTGTATACAGTGAAGAAGCTCAGGGTCCCGACTGGCCTGAGATGGGGTCAGGGCTTATAGGGAAGCCGAAGGTCCCATGGAAGGGGCCACAGCTAATGAGCAAAGGGGGACAGTTGAATCGACTGCCTAAGATGCTATCTGCAAGGCTTGGGCCACGGTGTATGGATAGAACAAAGCTGTGGATAGACCCCCCTCAATATCAGGATGTATAATGGGCAGCCTCCTGCCTAATTAACAGCTTAATTATGTTTCATCAGGGTGTGGCAGGAGAAAGGTGGGCAGTGTACCCAAAGGCAGGTGGGGAAGCTAGCTTTGTGGCTAGTCTGGGAGCCCCACTTTGCCACACCTTCCAACCCTAACTGTCCATGTATTGGGCCCCATGGAAAGCATTGATGACAGGAAGTCACAAGTGTGTTAGACTTCATGTTTTTAATTTACAGTACAATCATTCAAAAAATAAATACATCCTTAATTACACACTGTAAATTCACAATCAAGCCAAACTAAATTCAACCTTGATAAAAAGGGGTGCAACTTGATTGGCTTTAACCAAATTGCACCCGTTTTGCCAGCAATAAACCTGAAACAACTGACTCAGAATAAAGATTCTATGATTTAAGAAAACAGTATTGGTGTTTGTGTGGATGTTTTTTGTGCAAGTCTTTAGGCAGCATAAATAACTTCTTTCCACACATTTAAACTATCAAATGCATTTTAAATTGGCAAATAATGGAACACAAGTCCAGAGAAAACACCATTCGAGAACAGGACCTAAACCATGATTTACTTGAAGTGCCCAGAACTGTGCAGTAGAGACCAGACTTATCTAGCCCTAACTCAAGGTGGTCAAAAGGCTCGGTGTTGCCAACTCTCATGATTTTTGGTGTTGTTCTAAAAAAGTCTACGCTTCAAGAATATGAAAGAGTTAGCTCTTTCTTTTATATACGGCAAAGATTTAAGGGTGCAGTGCAAAAAAGGAAAGACAGTTTTCAGGTTTACTTTACTATACTTAACCACTTTTCCGAAACACATTCAAGGGACTATGCATGCAGAGCCCCAGATTCATTAAACTAGTAGCTGGACTGAACCCCTTTAAACAAAAGCAGCCCTTTAAAAACCTTAAGTCAGTAATTCTATATACAGGCAACCCCTACTTAACACTGTTTCACTTAATGCTATTTTGCTATAATGCTCATTTTAAACTGATACCTGATTTCACTTCGGTCATTGAAAACAACTGCAGTCACAATCTTGGGTCGTCAAATACTTTCAATTTCATTTTAATGTTCATTTCCCTTAACGCTTGATTTTTCAGGAACCAGTTAAGAGAGCTAAGCAGGGGTGGCCTGTACTTCTATTTCTAGGCACTTGTTGCTCCTATAGAATAAGTTCTGAATAGCGTTATCTATGCCTAGTTGTTTTGGAAGTACTCTAGAGGACTAAAGTAGTATTTATTGTTGTGCTCCTTGCACAACATGAAAGATCTAGGTGGATGAAGTTCTTGCAGATTGCCAACAAAATTCAGTCCATGTGAGTAGAGCTGACCTTATGGAAAATGGTGCCCTGGACAAACTTTTATTTTGGTGGTGCCCTGCTGGGCTGGACTGGTTATTGCCTCTTCAGCCTGGGATGGGGATCAGGAGAGGTGACCAGGTGTTTGGCACCTCCCTGACCACAGCGCCCTGGGCAGTCACCCACCTCTAAAGCTGACTCTGCGTGCAAGGATGGCAGCTTTCTACACATTCCTCTTTCCTCCCCCTCTTCAGAGCTGTACAATAAGTGCTGGCATGTATTTTTCTCCAGTCAGGTTGTTGGCTCCCTCTACAGGGATACTCTCAAACTTGCACAGAGATGGCAATCTAAGGAATCTGTGGCTGGCATTTAGTTCCTCAACCTTCTCTGTTCCCCATGTGCTCAGTTCACAGTCCACTAGGAGAGGTTTTGGGGAGAGTCTGGAATGGAAGTCCTTGCTCTCATCCCCAGCCCTCCTCACTACTTTAGCTATGCATAGACAGGAGAGAAATCTGGTCCCTGAGAACACATTAAGACTTACAAGTACATCAAGTTTCCCACAACTGTAGCCATACTATTGTGTGATGAATACATAATATTTAGCAACAGCATCAACGTATCTGTATATGACCTAGTAAATACCTACAAGTCAATGTACATTTATTCTTGGTGATTTGCCTGGTTTCAGAAATGTAATTGGCTACTTTTACTTGCACAGGCTAGCATCTTGTCAGACCATCTCATTCATAGTACAGTTCTGTCACTGTCATTGGGAGTTTGTATTGCATAAAATATGTACCTCCTGCTTAATGAAAGCATCAATAGTAGGTACATGTTGTACTACAAAGCTAGTCCAGTTCTATCTGTTGACCACTGATAACTAATAAAATGCAGCCTGAGAGACCTATTTAACACTTGACTTGCATTAGCAGGAGATGAGCAGTCTTTAGATCCCCAGTTGTTAGAGATGTTATGTTGCTATTAAACTTTCTACATTATGGGGAAAATGCAGGTAGAATGGTTCTTGAACATGCCTAAACTCTTGGACTTCTTCTTTTCCTTGTGGAAGACTTGTGAAAGAAAATGTATTCCTTCAAGTACTTTTTTTGCCAGCCTACTTTCTTTGGAAGACCAAAGCAATTCCACTAAACTCTACGTAAAAATATCCAGTGATTACAAGAGGCATTTGATCAGGACCTTGAAATGGCAGCTTTTTTGGAGCACGCACCTTATAATCTTTAACTGTAACTGTAAAGTGCCAGGTGCTACATCACAACACATTTCATCCTTCAACAAAAGGGGGTTTTGTGCTCCTTTGAACTGTGTCCTCAAAGCACTAAAGTGCCTTTGTAAGTAAGAGGCCCAAAGTGCAAACTCTGAGGGACAGAAAGAATGAGAACTGCCAGAATGATTCCCCTCTAAGATAAATATTGTAAACCTCAATTATTTGGACATACTAGGTCCTGAAGAGATACTAAGGCTACCTAAAAAACACTGCTCACGTTTTTTTTTATATAAATATATTTTTAAAGCATCTATAGGGGGTTTCACAGAGCTTCCTCCTAGATACCAGCTGCTGCCATTCCAATATTGCTGAGCTGTTAGGGCCTCTGGCACTGACCTTTGTCCTTACAACACATCCCTCTGGAGATGAGGGGAAATGTGTCCAGGTTAGTACTGATTTCTCAGTATCATAGTAAGCTGGATTTTTCTGGTGTGAATTATCAGCAACAGGAAAAAAAATGCCCTTCACAGAAAAAGGTGGAGGCAAATTGGGACAGCAGCCAAAGACCTCAAAGGTCTACAGAGCTAGGAAGGAATAAGAATAGGAGTAAGTGATCTGCCTACAGGCTGGAAGGTCTGCATGGGAAATTATATGGAAAAATCTATCTCCAGCTCTTTCCTCATGGCTTTGTCCAGTTCCTTTGCACCCAAAGATGAAGGGATGTCTCCTTTGGGACCATAGGATAACAGGAAACAGAGAAGATGAAAGCACTTGATGCTTCCTGTTTTCTGTGCCACAGCAGATATCTGGGCTTGCTGTTTGTGAAAACGAATGTCCTTATTTATGCTAAGAAAAAACACTTTAAAAAAATATATCTCTCTGCTTGAACAATGAAATGAGCAAATCTCAATTGCTTAGTATTTATGTTCTTTCAAATGCTGTGAAAGAAAGTTGGGTTTCCTTCAGAATTTGTTTTTTGACTCTCTTCCCACCATGGACTAGTTTTATGAAAACCAAAATAGTTGGTTTGCTTAGATCAGAGTATTCCTCTTGAAACAGCTTTAAGTTTGCTGAATATACTACCTCTCACTTTCCACCCATTTGATACATTACAGCTGCTTTCAGACATTTAAAAAACACTTCACCGGAAGCAGTGCATTACTTCGACCTGGCTCTGCAGCATCTCTATACATCAGATGCTTCAGATTTTAGATAAAAGTGCCAAAAAAGCCCCACTAAAGCAGATGGTGGGTGAGCCAGGTCCAACTACTATGCTGCCTCTGCTCACCTTGGCATAGGAACATGGCAAGTTTTAAAGTTTTGTTGTTGTTTGTTTGTTTGTTTTTAGTGTCTGCAAGCAGCCTTTTATTGTCTGTCAGTCATGAAGGTGTCCAACTGGTAGCTGAAATGCTAGCATTCAAATATACGTCCTGCATTGGCTACACAGCTACATCCTAATCAAACTAAGTACCTGTTAAACACTAATCTTTTATGGGTTGCAATGTGATCTCCCACTCCATTCAAAGTAAAAGATGTATAAAAAAAACGACCAACCAACCCTTGGGATAAGATATGTAAATCTATACAGGTCCTTGACAATGCAGGTAGTAGGAGGTTTGGGGTTTTTTGGTTTGTGTTTTTTTAAAGCAATGAAGTGCCTAAATACCTCTTAAGTGTGGCCCTTAGTCCCTACATGGCTTTAAACTACTCTGTACACAGGCTTTTCTGTTTCTGGATATCCAAGTTCTCAAGTTCCATCTTTCCCCATTTAAACTACTTAAGTTTCTGAAGCATCTTTACATAGATTTATACACTGCTGCAGTCACTTCCTTACGAGCTGCTACCCGTGTGGCAATCCTCAAGCTAGTTCTGGTACTACTAGCAGTGGAACTGTGATGGCATAGGCTCATCACCCAACTACTTTTCCAGTATCTTTTTAGGTCTTTTAGCCCCTAGGGAGCTCTGACCTAGCAATGGTTACAGTTTGAGCAATACCCAAGCTGCTTGAGGTATTTCCGTGTAAACTGGCAGACACACAAATATCTGCAGCATAGATGGACATGCTCTTAATCTGGTTAGAGCTATTCCAGGTTAGTCTTCATTTTGGAGAAGGCCCCCTCATTTAACCAAGGAAAACCTATATGCTGCACCATTGCCATATCAGCCCCTCTGTCCTGCTGTAGCAGTAAACTTCTCAACCAATATGAGGATGTAATCAAACAGAACAAAAAGGGTTTTCAGTGTTGTTTTTTCTTATGTTGAAGGGTATGGGGGACGTGCTTCTAAAACTAGTAACATTATCCATATAGTCTTCAATGCAAGTTTAGTCACCAATACACATCTGCTTTTTAAAAAAATTGGACTGTGTACAAGGATGAGTGGATGCAGCAGGAATTTATAGCATGATAAACAAGGGCCTGATCAAAAGTCCCCTCAGGATTATGGAAAAACTACTGAGCCTTCATCAAGCTTTGGATGGGCTGCAAGCGCATTTCTGCTAGCTATGGTATTTAACAAACAGACAAAACCACATTATGAAAAGCCAAGACCTCGGGCATTTGAGGTTGCAAGTGTGTAACTCCCAAATAAGAACTCTATTATAAAGTGATTAATACCTAATATCCCTTTGGTAAGCCTTAACAGACATTATTAAAATAATTATGGATTAATAAGCTGGAACATACAGAAACTACAAAAGCGCATGTACAGACCAAACACTTTAAGATCTTTACCTGTCCATTCCTTAAACACAAAGAATATAAAGTTACATTTGCAATGAGGTGCTGCCAGCAGAGAAGGCCCATATTTTGTCACACAACAAGTGCTGTTCACTCACAACTTCAGTGAGTGTAGAGGTCACTTCATATTATCAGGTTTTAGCCCATATTTTAGATACAAAATCCCTTGCTTCCTAGAAAAAGTGTATGGCCATACTGTAATTTTCAGAAGGCAGGAAACGCAAGCTTAAGTGCAGAAGCAAAATATTTACATACCTGCTGGATATCAGCCTGAAATGTTACTGTTAAAATTGAATCCCTCTTAAATATAGTTCCTGATGTTAATTGGAAAAATACTACTAGCCTCTGAAGTAAGCAGCTAAACCATGTTCAGCATAATAAAGAGAGGAAGAAATAGATGATTGCAAGAAACGCACAGAGTTCTAAGTCACTATGTGACTACGTTTTCAGTGCCTTTTTGAGGTCAGAATAAAAATTAGCCAGGCTGCTAGCCATGGCAGTATCTACTGCAGATTGCGGCAGCATCCCTCGAAGTTCAGTCTGGATGAAGCCCGTCAGAAGACTCTGGTCAGGGTTGTCCTTAAGTGGGACACAGAACCAACCGCAGGGGTGATTAAATCCCCGGACAAAATTAGGTCTTACTTCTCCAAATTCAAGACTTAGCCCTAGTTTTTATTTAAAAAAAGAAAATGGAATGGGAAAAAAAAAGTCAGAGAACATAGCCATAAGAATCGAGGAATTATGATCCAAACTGGGAGCCAACTGCACTCTTTGGCATATCAGTACACTTTTCACCAATGATCAAAACAGAATGCAGATTTTTTCATAAAGCTGTATTCCGCTGGGTAATTAACCAACTAAACCAAGATAAAGTGGTATGTGAAATAACCCAGTTAAAGCAAATACAAGGCAGAAGCTTCTATATACGAATATTACAGGAAGTGCCAGTCTCACCTTTAAAAAGGCTTAGCTCAGCAGCCAAATTTCTGGATACTGTTCTCTGTCTTATTTTTAAATAAATCAAAGTTGTACATTCATTCCTCCCTCTCTTCCACAGGCAGGCAGAATCTTTTGGCATAAGACCATGTGTTTACTCCCATATATAAGCAAGTTCTAAATCCAGCTCCATCTGATTAATAGTGTAACATTGGGCTGTGCACTTCACTTGCCATAATTTTCCCATGGTACTAAAGATTAGTCTCCTGTAATTGCTCCAAATGTTAATATACTCTTGGATGGCACTCATATTAACAGCAGTGTACAAATATCAGTTAAGCTGATCTACACAGCACCCCTATATGCAACTATCCTCTGTGTGTGTGTTTAAATCTTATCTGAAGGGGAAAGGAATAGCATGTGTGCTTAACTCCAAATCCAGGGACATGCCACAAAACAAGAAACAAGCAGTGGTCACTGATGCCTTACCACATGACAGCAGGCCTTCTTCATATTGAGTAGTATAAGAGAAATCAATGAACTCTCTTGGTGCTATGATATTCCAGAGCTGCCCAGCGGTGGTATAGCGCATTACACAACAGTTCTTCATAAGGGGGACAGGGGAAAAAAACCCAAAAAAAACAACCAACATCAGTTTAAAAAAATAATTTATGTTCATATGAAATGAGTCTCTTGAACAAAGTGTTGTGGGCTTTTTTTTCTTTTTTGCACTTACACTGCACTTTTCATCTTGAATTATGCATTTTAGAGATGGCTACAGCCCAGGATTGCTCAAACCCAAGCCCATTGGCCACACTCAACCCATGGCACTGTGTCACCTGACCCTGCAAATATGCAGTGCAGCGAATCCTATCATGTGTGCTGAATGCATGCTGTGGCACATCAACACATCTGAAGCACCGCAAAGCATACATGCGCACTCGTATGGACATGCCCTAGAGGTTCTCAAATCTGGAGGCAGTTAATCATACTCGGCATGCTCAGTTTGCAGTTTAAAGGCCACTTTATTCAAATTTGCATTTAAATGAAACAAAACTGAAATGCAACAAAACAGAATTCAGTCTTCACCGGCTTTTTAGAAGGACTTCAAGTTTATGTAGTTATTAAAGACCATAAAAAATTGAGACTGAAAAACTAAAGCAAAAAATTATTAAACAATGTACAAGCCAAAAATCTATTGGCTCTGAAGTTCTGAACCACAGGTCCCTAGTAGTCAGGATAAGTCTAACCAATGGCCAATAACTGCAGACTTCAGAGAAGTCCGAAATGAAACAGCAGAGAAACTACTCTTTTGGCAAGTCTTACACTTCAGCATACATTATTATTCTAGTTTCCCCACACAAAGCCCTGATACCTCCTGAGGCTAGCCTATTTGGAACAGGTGAAGCTGTAGTTTCACAAAGTATGCTGGTCTTTTAACTTTAAAAAAAATCTACAGCATAGAAGAGAGTACTCCCTAAAAACTGTATTTGTGGTCTTAAAAAAACAAAAAAGACATTGTAATGACAGCCCACTTCCTCCTCCCTCCCACCACAAGAGTGCCAGATCATTTTATAAATTAGAAAGATTTCTTACCTCTTCAAACTCTTCAACAATGTCCATGGTTGTCATTAAGCTATCCCAGTGTAATCTATATGGACCAGGGCGAATGTGATCTACTATTCTGTTGGTGACATCGTCTACCACCCCTTGAGTTTTGTAGCTAAAGATTGTACATTTGAAATGTAAGTATATAATCTTTTCATAAGCTTTCTGCTAGCTTTAGTATACATTTACTTTAATACATTACTACCTGAAAATAAGTATCAAGCAAACAGTTGTGTTGGAGGGGCCATATGCCCTCCCATATACCCCTGCCCTTGTGTCATCCAGGCCATGAGGTTCCCCACAGGTCTGAAAATTTGGGGGTGGGGGAGCAGTCTCACAGCATCCCTGATGCCAAATTTTCAAACCCATGGGGAGTCCTGTAGGCAGATAGCATAGCCCAAGTTCAGCAGATCAGTTTCTGAAGAGTCTCAGGAAGAAATTATACCTATTGAAGTAAATGAGAGTTTTGCCAGGGACTCTGAAGAAACCACGGTTTTTTCCCCCAAGTTGTCAATACCAGTTATTTTCAAGTTAAGATAAAAGCATTACATAATAATATCATAGGAAATATACTACAGAGATTAGTTCTATACTGGGAGGAAGACTGCCTGGATGATCTAACCCAGCGGTCAGCAACCTAGAACCCGTGGGCCAGATCTGACCTGCAAAGAGGCTGGATCCAGCCTAGGAAGGTCTGATCCAGCCAGGGGGATACAAGGGACTGGGCAACACATAGTTGTGCCAAGTTGCCTGTCTGCTCCACAGCACCCTCCTTTGCAGCCCTCCTTGCTGCTCTCTCATGCCTGCGCTTACCCTCGTTTGCGGGGGTGGGGATACGCAGCTTGAAGCAGGAGGCTGGGATGCAAGTCCTGGCCATGCGGGGCAAAATGTCTCCAACCCCTGCTCCTGCTTCCCTCATTTCAAACTTCTATGAAGTAAGTTTGTGGGACTGTGGAAACTTTTTTTTCTTTTATCCGGTTCGAAACTAAACTTACAGATATCCACTGAATTCTTCTGATGGCTTGCGCCACACGGTTGCATCTTTCTGGGAAGTGGAGGGAAAAAAGGAAGTAATGATATAATCATATTAACTTATGCTCTTTTCTAAAGTGACCATCAGTCTACTATCCAGGTGCTTCCCTGTGTCGCATGCATTAGGAATAAAAGCACATATTTCAGAGATCCTTTCCCAAAAGCATACTGTTCATTACAAACGCTTAATTGGACTTTAAATCCAAAAAGAAAATGGTAATATTCAATGCACCATTTTAAATTAGAGTTTTGCAGTGCCAAGTACCTGAAAATCTTAACAGTTTCATTATGGCTCTGCTGATTTATCTGAAATACTAAGAGTATAAGTCATCCAAATATGACTAAGTATCACACTGCACCTTCTGCATCCAAGACTTCGAAAGTGACCTAAGCATTCTGGAATTTCTATTCTCTCTCTAATGAATACAGTGTTCATCTTTCACCAAATATTTATCCAACTGCTGAGCTGAATTTTGTGCCTGGTTTCTGAAGGCATGCAACAAGAATTAAAGAATAAAACTCTTTACAGGTCTGGGAGATAATCCCAAAAGGCAAAGTTTCCCTATTCAGGATCACTGAGGTGTAAGTGTTCAGAGTTAGACACAGGTGTCAGGCAGTAACTTCACTCAGCTATTACATGGATAGCTTCTTTATATAGAAGAGTGCTTACTAAAAATGAGGTTATACAAGTCCACATTTCCAGACCTTGTTGAGCAATCCTAAGGACTAGAACAGTCAAAGGAAACTGTATATTGAGCAGTGAAAATTATGAGAGCCTTAGAGACATGGTGGTGTAAGACATCTGCATCTAAGAAAAGGACAAATATCCTTTCACTGGTTTCTGCAAGAAGGGAGTTGTCTTTATGCTGTTACCCTTTCCCCTCCCCAGTTATAAGAAATGGGATTTTCTTATATTTTGTAAATAACAGATTTGGAAAGTACTTGACTCCACATCACTAATATCTGTTCCAAAAGAGAAGCGGATTTTTAAGACTTCAAACCCGCTATTGCTCAGAGGCAAAATACTTATTTTTGATTCAACTGATTTAGATAGTTTAGTTTTTTTGGTCTAAGCCTATTTCAGATGAAGAAAAATGAACTGAAATTACATTTAAATAACACTTCCTTTCAAGGGAAATCCCAAACTTTATATAGTTAAGCGTGGAGAACTGTTCGAACTATTAGAACCTTCCAAATACAGATGCAAGTAAGGATGTAAAATACTTCTGCAAACAAGCAATGGAAATTAATTTTGGGGGTTTAAACTGAAGCAACCCTAGAACACTGCTGTGTAAAAAAGACCTTTATCCAAAAGCACTGTGGGTAAACGTATCAAAAGCATAACCTGCCATTATCTTGGAGTGAGTAAAGAAAAGATTGGGAAAAAAAAAAAAAAGCACTAATGTTAATATGAAGAAAATAAGTCCAATTAAGTACAAAAAGACTAGTTCACTTACTGTTTTCTTGGCAGGCCGCCATTCACTATCTTCAATGCTGTAGTACTGGATCAGAGTATTTTTCAGTTTTGTAGCCAGTGAAGCTGCATCTGGAAGGATTTCCATTCTTTTCCCTGTATACTGAAATTTTACAATTACAATTAAAATAAAGATAGGCCCCAGTGTCTCTTTTTCTATCTAAGTAATTCCAGGTAACTTCAAAACCAAAAGTAAAATGAGACCTGGACTATGAATCTGGAATATGAACCCAGAAGCACTCTTTGTACCGCACCCTACCACACACTGCATTCTGAGTGGTTTTACCTTCTAGTCTTCATGCATGTACTTATTTCAGTGGATTTTTTTTTTCAAATTAATTATGCTTAATCCACCAATAGAAATTTTGTTCGTACCCACTTAAAGCAATCTTGGTCTTGAATTTTTTAAAAAATCAGAAATGGTTTGTTTTCAGTCTGGTACGCAAGGAAAATCTGAAAAGAGAGAGATGTTTTTCTTTCCTCCCTAACCTTGACCATTTTATTAAGATTGCTTTGTTATAACTAGACGTGTCTACACATGCATTTATGCCAGCTCAAATTAACTGTGAGGTAGACTACTGTGCAGTAAGCGAGAAAAGGCCAGTGTCTACAAATGCAGCGTTAATGCACTTTAATGCCTACATACAGACTGACTTGGGACTAAAGTTAGTCCCAAATCAGTCCACACACACAATGTTACTGCATAGAAGGCATCTACATGTGTTACTGTGCAGTAATTAATTGGGTATCAATTTTACACGCAAGTCGGCGTAAGTTACCATATTCACTGCACAGTATGGACATACTGTGTAGTAACGCACCAATTTTGGTTACTGGACAATAAATGTGAACGTGTAGATGAGCCCACTGAGAAGTAGAGGTATTGCTCCATCCTACTGAGAACAGTGACCCTAGTTTCTTTAGGACTTGTGTACCTTACCAGCTCACCTTTCAAGGAAAAATATTCAAAGGAATTTTGGCTGAGGGCCAGCAGTCCCATATGGCTCCTATTCCTGCACTTCACCATTTTTAAAACCACAATACAACACTGGTCATATTTACACAGCATTCAGTTCACCCAGACAGGCTGACTGCCATCCAGAAAAACTTTATCACTGCAAATCTGTAAGACTCCAATGAGTTTGCAAAAAAGAATAGAAAACTAATCCAGAGTTGCCTCTTAATTCCAAGTTTAAAAGGAGCTCACTTTATGACATCTTAACTTTGACGTTAGAAAAGTTACCTACCTTGCACTTTAAGTACCCTGACAATGTAGTTGTAGACTGTTTTAATGTCCAACGCCATTAACATAAATTAGCCAGAAAAAGGGAGACTGCAAAGGTCCCCTATCCCCAAGTGCTTTCGCTATGTCCTAATGTTCACAAAAGACAGTGAGGGGAGGTGCTTTGCAAGATGCCTGAGGCAGACTATCATATCAAAGTTCAAGTCCAAAAAGAACCGCATGTCAAGATTGCTTTGACTAAACGAAAGCATTGTGTAAGCAATCAGCATTCCCAATTTTACAATGCTAAGTTGCCCTGTACAGTACAACTTTTTTTTTTTTAATGTACTACTGACAGTTACCATTACTGACCTACAAGAAGTCAGACATTAGGCGAACAGGAAAATATACTAGTCTCAACGCAAGTAGCCCAAAAGAATTAACTAGCCTGTCCAAATTAGTATAAGCCTTATAGGACAATTAGAGAAACTGGAAACTTGCCCAACTAAAAAGAATCCAGTTTAAGTGAGAACAAAGATGGGATAAATGTCATCCAGTTTGATTTTTATCTCACTAATTTGTATTACAGTACAAGTCTATGACAGCGGAACGTAAAAAATACTAGAAATGTGACTTTGCCCAACAGCACAGAAACTAATAGCTTCTGTGACAAAACATCAACACAGCATCTGAAGGCTTTCCAAGTATATACGAATTCCTCTCTAGGAAGCAGGAAGTCTATAGTGCAAGGGACAATACACTAAGCTTTAATTTAGAAATAGATTAATGAGCCTGGGGATGAAAGGATGGCTGACTTTGTGAATTAACATGGGTGGTGAAAAGACAGCTGATTTTTAAATTAAATCATCCTTGCAGCAGAAACTGTGTAAGCCAGGTCTTCCCTCCCTCCCTGCAAACACGAGTACCCAAACCCCGTGGTTCTTAACCTTGGCAGACTCAACACACCCCTTGGAAAATGCCAGTTCTTAAGATTTTTGCTTGTCTTTTGACTACAGAAGAATAACCAAGCAAACCTTTCCGTTGCAAAGAAAGGCCACGCCAGGGCAGCACGTGTTAGCTCAGCTAACGTGTGCTAGCGTTGGCCCAGCACCCTGCAGGCCACCCTGGGCGGCATCTCAAGGCAGCCCAGCGTGACACCGCTAGAGTACCAAGACCCGCTCCGTCTGGCTTCGTGAAACCAGCTCAGCCCACAGCAGGGGTGAGTCTGTATCCAGCCTCTCGTGCAGCCACGCGGTCAATGCGCTCGCGCTCTCCCAGAAGAGGGGAGACGCGGCTTCCCACCCGCGTGGGCACAGGCACGCACGGGCATGGATGGACACGTGCGCGTGCACACACATTCGTGTATGCGCATGAGGGCATGGGTGCACACGCGCGCGCGGGAGGACTCACACACACGGGCACGGGCGCGGACACGCACCACGAACAGGCACACGCACGCAGGCATGCCCGTCCATCCTAGAGGACAGCGGTGACCCCGTTTCCTTAGGGCTGGGCCCCTGGGGCAGGGCCACGCGCCGCCCTCGTGCCAGCACCGACCCTCGGAGCCCCGAGCCCGGAGCCGCCCCCGGCGCCCGCCCGGCGCTACCCACCTGTCAGCCCCGCGCGCCGCCGCCTGCCCCGCCGCCAGCGCCTGCCGAGCAGCCGCCAGCGCCAGCCAATGGGAGTGCAGCCGGCTTCCCCCCACATCCAATCAGCGGGAGGCAGCCCCGGCTCATTTGCCCGGCCCCGCCTCGGGGAGGGCGGGGCGGGAAAGGAAGAGACTCCGCCCCTGCTCCCCTCGGAGCGGCTTCATTGGTGAGACTGGCTCAGGGGCCTGCTCATTGGTGGCTGGCGGGAAGCGCTGCGAGCTGATTGGCTCGCGGGAATGGAATGATGGTGTTTCCGCAGGGCGCGTGGCACCTGGCGCCGCCCTGGGCCGGCAGGGCGGCGATGGAGAGACGTGTCGGCCCGGCCCGGCGCTGCTTTCTGGTCCCAGGCTTTGCCGCTGCCTTGCGGTGCCCCGGCGTCCTCCAGAAACCGTCCCCGATCTGCTGCTCTGCTCTCAGCCTGTGCCCTTCTCCAGCCTGCTGCTTTCTGTCTCCTGCCCTGCCTGGTCTGTTGCTCTGCTTCCTGCTCCCTGCCTGATTGCCTCCTCCACTTGCTGCTCTCTTTCCGGTCAGCCACTGTGTTGCCCATCCGCAGTGTGTCACGGGCCACTCGCCCATGCACGCGTGCACACACGCTACTTGTGCCACCCGTGCTGCAGGTTGGCCAGCCCCATGTACCAGGCCTTGCATGCCATGCGCGTGGAGCCAAACACTGTGCTCCTCCCACCCCAGGATGGTGCAGGCTTTCACCTTCAGCGGGTTCTCGGTAGCCACTAGCAAGCTCTGAGAAACAGAAAGAGGGTGTTTATGCCCCAAAACTTGCAAAGAACTTTTTTCCAACTGGTTAGTCCGTCTAATGAGAGATCTCATCTACCCAAAGAACCTTGCCTCCCAAATATCAGATAAAGCTTTTATCGATTACAGCAGTGATCAACACAGCAATTCCTAATCGCAACAAAGGAGGTTGTCAACAGAGTCTGGGTGTCACTGCTATTCACCACCCTCTTTCCTGACTGCTGCTACCTTGTGTTGTGTTGCTGCTACCAATGAGATGTATCCCCATCCGTTTCTCAGGGCTTGGACTGTGGGGTAGTGTAATTTAAATCACTTGCATACGTCCACCCAAATTATCCCAGAATCAAGGTGAACAGATAATCGGTTGTCCTGAGATAGCTGCTGCAAAAGGTGCCATTATAGGGCCACTGCATAAAAAGGAGTTGGTCTGCATTGAGTGGATAGTTATCCCAGATACATGACACCTGCACGGGTGTAACTCACACTGGTGTGTTCTTACTGCTGGTTTTCCAGGAGAACCTGGCACCAGATGCCAGCGAGTTACACTGCTGTACGGATTTACTTTGTGTGCGCTCTCCTTTTATTACACTAGTGCAAATGCATTTGTTTGTTCAAAGGTGTAGGTTATAATCATGTTGGTCTAAGGACATAGGCAGAAAAGGCTCTTTGGGTGAATCTGATATCTTTTGGTCTATTAGACCAACTTAAACAGTTGGCAAAAATGTTTAACAAGCTTTCAGGTTTAAAAACCTTTAGGCAGGCTGAGGAAGCTTCTGCAGTTGGTGTGTGCTCTTCCTGGATGGAATGAATAGTAAAGAAGCCAGAGGCTGGGCTGGTCTGCATGCAAGGCAGGCAGTCAATGAAGGTGTAAATTGAGGAGTCAGTGGGTGAGATAGGCTGGGTGGGGTGGGGAGAAGGGGATGAATGTAGCAGTTAAATAGTGAAGTACAAGACAGCCACACTCTAATCCTAGTGGCTAAGATGCTGCTTCTGTATTTCCATAACACCTCGCTCTCTTTGGAGCCCAGTCCCCTCTGTCCTCAAAATATTACTCACTGTGTTGCCAGTTACAGAGCCAATTTATGGGTTTTAAACTAAGTAACACAAAAATGAATCCATCAGTTCCTTATTGGGAATTGGTTGAGTATTTTCTGCTGAAAGAGATTTTTGTCAGAAAAAGCCGATTTGCCAAAAAAATTATTTTGTGGAAAAGTATCAGTTTCGGTGAACTACTGGTAGAGTTCCTGCCCAGGTCTTGCAAGCTCTCCTTGAGGGCTGCTTAGTAGCCTGGTGTTCAGGGTCCATGGACCTGGGGCAGCCCAGCTGTGCACAATGCCTTGGGACCAGGGACCCCAGAATATCTAGGTCTTCCTGCCTTCTTGCTACACAGCCAAAACCCTAGCAAACAAAAGCTTCCATGGCTTCTGACTACAAGCTTCATGGCTGTGAGCTTGAGGGCTGTGGCTTGAGCAGGACTTCCAGGCCTGTTTACAGACTGAGTTTACAGACTTAGAGATGCGTGTGCTTTTGTAAGCAACACCTCACTTCATCAGATGCTATGAAAGGGCATGAAGAGAGCTGCAAGCTAAATGCTGTCATCAGATGCAGCAGAGCTCATATTGATGAAAATTATAAAACATAGATGAAACGAGGAAGGAATTACAAATTTTATTCATCCAAACAACACAATGAGCATTATTAAGATCAAATATTGGCTATAATTGTCCAGCACCTAGCACGATTCTGATTCTTGACTGGGGCCATAAAGTCACCATCTTACTAATAAAAACAGTAATCCCACAATCTGAGAAACTAATGTGGGAGGCCAGTTTTGTCTTGCAAGGTACAACAATCATCTTCCCAAAATTTGACCACTAAATTATGTGGAGTGTCTGATATTTCATTTCCCCAGAGATAATAAAGAATTGAGATTTCCCCCCCTAAATTAAATCTGTGCAATACAAGCAACTGGGCAACAATCTGTCAAACAGAGCACACAAAAAACACCTCTTGAGGGTTTTGAATGGCGTTTAGTAAATTAATACATTTACCTTTAATTTCTTGCTAGTTTATTGGAAAAAACAAAATGTGTGTAGTTTACTAACTACAGTGAACCAAATTCAACTCTGGTGGAGACAGATGCAGTATAGACTTAGTCCTATGAGATGCTAAGCATTCTGGTTTTAGTCCAGGAAAGTGCTTATGTACTTTGCTGGCCCAGAGCCGGAGAACTGTTTGTTGGAGGACTTAGACCACTGGGAGTTATGCCTGTCACCATGGGTGCATCTGGCTTATTATGCAACATGCTTTAAATTTATTTTTCTACCTTTGGAAGAACACTATTAAATTGGAAGCATTTAGCACCCTTTATCTGTTTTTAATAATAATTTTAATAATTTCTGGCCCTGTATTACACAAAGAGCTCACATTTAACCCGGGTATAAAACAAAGGATGTGTCAGAGTCTAAACGAAATGTGTCATTTTCTTAAATTTTGGGAGAAAAAAGTTACAAAATAGTTTCTCTGTTTATATTTTAAGTTCTTTATTTCATCGCAATAACCACCTCTCTCCAGAATTTATATGGTGTATTCAGGATGCACTGTGCTAGACAGAATGATCTTTTTGGATACACATAAGTATTGTAAACTACACTGTATATTCCTAACACTGTCCTTGTTTTCAGAAAGGTTGTTTGTATTCATTTGACCGCATGAAGACAGAACAAATATCTCTCTTCAGCTTTATAATTAACAGCAGCTCCATAGAATCCTTGAAAACAGAAAGGCCTACTGAAGGTCAGGGCTCTGGGGCTTACTGTCTTTCAGCTGTTTTATCACTAATCAATAGCCATGAAAAATTTGAAAGTTTCCTTTTTCCTAATTTCCTTTTCTGTTAACAGTGGTTTGGACCTCAAAGAAGCTACAAGTAAGATTTTTCACAAAGTGACTGGTACTTTTGTTTACCAAACATGATCTAATTTTTTGGTAGCTATTGGAGACCTTTCTCTTTGGGGCATCCAAATACCCTGAGCTAACTAATGGAATGACAAAAAGTGACATCAGCTACTGTGCCCTTAGTCTGATTTAAATAAAGGAAATATCCACATACACTCAGCTAGGCTTCTCAGTCAAAATAAGCAGTACTTTCTTTCTGAATGCTAAAAGAATGTGTTTTATTTCCTAGGGGACAGAATTGCAGGGGACAGTAATTGTGGGAGCTTCCCAAAACAGTCTATTTTTTTCCTTCAGCGCTTGCATTTTGCTATAATAATTAGCCCTATGGTTCATGCTGACTTAGGGCGCTTTTAATGCAGTCTTACAAGGGGATGTTATAAAAGACTGGTCTATGGAAGCAAAATTTCTCTGAGGTAATGTTAAAACTATTTTGGTATCTCTCCTTGAGGTCAATATTGCATTTGCCAGTGCCTCGTCATTGCCAATATTTTCTTTTAAGTGTAAGCCACCCATTCAGAAGTTCCTAGACCCTTAGACATTCAGCAGTTTATGGTTGATCCAATAGTCCGTTCAGATAAAAAGACCAGTCTTGCTCCTGCAACTGATCACCTTAAAAGTTTTATTGATCTTATAATAACCTATCTGAATGGTAGGCTGCTTGAAAAGTTTACCCTAAAAGAACTGTGAACTGCTTTCTGCAGAATGCTGTAGTACAGAACATTTTGCAGCACAATCAATGGAATACTCCTGCTGTTCTGTAGCCTCAACCATTGAGGTCCGGGTTCTTCTTTGCTCTCTTTCATTCCCGCCTCCCTTCCTCCCTCCCCCCTCCGCCCCCCAAACAATACACATTGCCAATATATATGTATTAATTGCCAAAATAAAATTTGAAATAGATGGCCCAAGCATTACCTGTACTTGGCCCTGTAGAAAAATGTCATAGCAACAAAGCACTGGTCCTCAACTTTCACTGACCCATGGGAAAGCATACTAAGCAAGTAACCTCAGTTTTCACTGTTTTATTTCTTGTGCCCACAAGTCACGTCAGAGAATCCCCTGGCCAGTATACTGCCCATGAGTCAGAGTCATGGTTTGCGGTCTGTGCTATGCAGCAAACCAAGAGGAGCTTATTTCTCTCTGCCATAAATACCAGTACAACCAGTGGCACTATCCCATATAGCTTAACGGCTAATAAACAAAAACTCCCTTAGCTGGTTCTCTAACTCAAATCCTTGTCTTGTGCATGGAGATTTCAACACATGTTTTTAAAAAATGCAAAATCCTGAATTAAGGGTAAAAAAATCAAGGTTTACTTCATCCTCTCTGGGATTTCAGCATTTCTTAGATCTACAATAATTAGTACAACCAATTTACAAATATATATATATATTGTCCATCTAGTGATTGTGGACAGTCTCACAAATGACTGCTTGTCTTCCAGTCACCAGTTCCTGAAGTACTGTTGGGAGAAGTATCAGTGAACATACTCTAGAAGTATCTAACCTGTGATAATATTCTGAACCCCCACAACTGGGATTGATTTGAGGAAACAGGGAAACCTCTGTTAAGCTAAAATTTTATTCAGCATATGCTACATGCTCCCTCAGAAAAAGATTTTTCTAAAAAAAAAATTGCAGTATTTTAAATGGAAAGTTTGTTTTCACAAACCAGGTAGAAATAGCTATTTGTCAGTATCCAAACTTGTTCATTTTAGGAAACTATTTTGGAAGAAAAATCACTTTAGATTTTTTTCATTCTGTAAAAAGTTTTTAAAAAGTGGATCTGTGTCACATTTTGCAAAAGTTTGTGATTTTATTTTCTTTAACCTCCACTAGCCACTAAAGATTTCAGGAATTGATATAGGCCAATCTATTGCCCCAGCACGACTTTCTCATGGCTCTGTTCATCTGGAGTTTTGCTCTGCAGCTGTTCAGAGGAAAGAAAGCAGCAAGTATAACTAACAAATTACACTAGCATATTAAAGCAACTCTGCCAGCCATTCACTTTTATCTGGGATCTGAATAAACATCACATCAGCAGTGAGTAATTGTGTGACTGAAGCAGAAATGCTTTTTGAAGTTTAATGTTCAACCAATCCATAAGCCCCATGTACATGTGCATACTGTATGTCTCATGGGTAGAGAGAGGTAGTTAGCAGCATTAGTCTGAAGTCAAGCAGAAGGCAGGACTGGATAGCACCTTATCACACATTTACCTGCTATAGTTGAAAATCATTTGAATGTTGTGATGCATAAAAGTTAGTACTATACAGCCTAGTCTAGATGCTAGCATCTGATGAAGTGGACTGTAGTTTACAAAAGCTTATGCCTTTATGAATGAGTTAGTGTTTAAGGTGCCACCCCATCCTGTTTTCTGTGCCATCTCATTATAATTATAATGCAAACGTTGTACATTTTATCTTGGGATATGGGCCTATCCCAAATAGTCATTCAGTGGAAACAGCAGCTGGGTTTTCATGTTTATTTTCTCTGTAATTCTCTGTGTGCTCAATTTATTTGTGGAAACTTTTGTTTTTAACTGCCAGGCCCACAAACACAACCTGGTATCTTAAAATCAGGGTACATTCTTCAATACCTGAAAAGCTTTGCTAAAAAAAATGGATTCTACTCTCAGCTATACCTGGGCAGCTCTCAAGCCACCTGGTAACTATAGGTGGATTCTGGTTTCACACTTACCTAACAATTTTATTTTATAATGAACTGGGCTAGAATCTGACTCACTTTTTACATACTCACTTTTCAGGTTGGAGCAGAACGTCACATATTATTTCCTATTCTTTAGATTATCACCACATTAGTCAGACCTCAGTCAGGTGCAAATGAGTTTCCAAAATGAGGAAATGAGCCTTGTTTACTTTTAGGTTAGTGACATAAGGGAGCAGAGGAAGACAGATGCCTTTGTATTAGACTGGTGGTTAGCATGTTAGCCTTAAGAAGGTAGGGCAGGATGACACCTTCAGCAGTTAGTCTCTAAGATGCAACCATGACCTATCTTTTCCTTGTATAAGAATTAGTTTTAGATGATTAATTCTTTGTGAGGTCAGACTGTTACATGTTGAAACATTATAAGTGGGAACAGAATTTGACTCATCATGCACACCTCATTATTAATCAGGGGTGGGTAAAATGCAGCCCACGGGCTAGATGCGGCCCACCAGGCTAGTCTATCCGGCCTGTGGGGCCCCTAAAAAATTTAGAAAATTAATATTTATCTGCCCCGGCTGCCTGTCATGTGACCCTTGATAGCTTACCATCAGTAAGCAGCCCTCCGCCCGAAATAATTGCCCGCCCCTGTTCTAAATAATAATACTGAAAAATAAAGTTTTCATAAACAAGCAGATGTACATTTTAATGACATGATTCTTTGTAGAAGCCACAAGGTGGCAGAAAAGCAAAGTAAATAGTATATCGAGGCACAGGTACGGTTACAAGAAATGCATGGAACCATATAAAATATGGATGAAAGTACTTTAATAATGGCCATTGTGCTTAACTGGGCCATAACCAAAACTAATACAAGTGTAGTGCAAACCATGGACATTGAAATACAAGCAAAATGCGCTTGAATTAAATTTGGCTTCTGTACCTCGTTATACAGTTTGTCAGTCCCTTTATCAAAACACAGATACACAATAGCAATGCAATCCCATAGTGCAGTTACACAGCTACTGTAGGTGGTTAATGATGACTTTTGCTTTATAGTCTAAGCATTATTCAGAAAATTGTGATTCATCAAACTGGGATGAAGAAGATAGTGCAATTCAGCTTCATTTTGGATTGCATCATTCACATAAACTGTGCCTTCAAAAACTTTATAGCTTGAACAGCTAAAAAATACTGATGATTGTTTACTTGCAGTTCATAGCAAAGAGATGCTATGAGCAGTGACCCTATGGACTGGTACAGGGCCTATCGTACTATGCTAGTGACTAAGGGAATGTCTACTATGTTCAAAAAGCTATATACCCTATTTGTAATTTCATATTTTTCACAGAAACCACAAAAAAGTGGTTTCCGCAACCCCCCCAAAAAAGTACTCCCCATGATTTTGGTGCAGAATAAAATGATGGCTCCACAGAAGGAACCAGCAGTTCTCAGGGCCACTGCAGCCCCAACCTCACATCCTGCTGGGGGAGGTGAGGGGGGAAGCTGCTGGCAGGAAGGGGAGCAGCAAAGATAGTGGCTGCCCCCCTGCCCTTCACAAATAATTGGCTGAAGGGAGAGGGAACTGCTCAGCATGCAGCCAGTTGGCAGTGAGGGGTAGAACCGCACTATGGGCAGCTCTTCTGGCTAGCCGGTGACAAGGGACAGGGCCACCAGGAACAATCAGTGGGGGGCGCCGTGAAAACACTGCAAAAATGGCACCATGTGCCACACAGTTTTTCCCTCACCTCAGCAGAAATTTAAGTAGATCCCTAGCTGTAAGTGGCTAATTCATTCTAGTCAAAAAATAAAAAGAACATTTATCTCCTTGCTCCCCAACAAGAAAGTTGAACACCTCCAAACAACACATGCCCTCGTGTTTAAAAAATGATATGCTAAAAATGAAATATGTAAAATATGATATAGTAAAGCTGAGGTGTTCCTGGATTCATGAACAAGGGTTAGCATAAAGGTGTCCTAAAGCTACCTTCCTGCATTAGCTCGGTATGTGCCAGGTTTGGCCACAAGTGTCCAACACAATAGGACTTCACTTAAGTCAGCCTCCTGTCCAGTTCTTCATTTGCTACTCAAATACAGTCTGATTTCAAAGGGAACATATCTAGCACCAAAATGGATTTTTTTTAACCTAATCTCACTGGGCACGTCCAGATGAGCACACATGCGCCTCTTGCCCCATCTCAAACCCCTTTGAAATGGGGCAAGAGGCACATGCGGGAACAAGGAAAAGTTCCCCATGCTGCAAACTTGCAGCGTGGGGAGAAAATTAGACCCCTGAATATCCAGGAGTCTAAAAAAAATGGAGGTTAAAAAAGCAGGGCAGACAACCAGAGGCTGAGTCCTCCATAGAGTGCTCTGCCTGCCAGAGCGTCTCTGTGGTTGGCCCCTTGCCCTGGTGCTGAACACACGGCCTGCCTGTGCAGGACAGGCAGCTGCTTCAGCACCAGAGCTTCAGTGCTAGTAAGTAAGGGGTCGGGGGGGCTGGAGTTGGGGGGAGGGGACTATGGGGGGAAACCCCCACTGGCCTCCCCCAGGCTCCCAATTCCTGCCCTGCGCAGCCTCATCCCCCACCTGCCCCTCAAGCCCCCCCGATCCCCGCCCTGCCTGGCCCCAGCTTCCCCCCCGTCCCAAGGCCCCTGATCCCTGCCCCCACCCTCCAGCATCCTCATAGGAGGGGAAAAAAAACAACCCAGCACTTACTGGCAGTTGTAGCTGCCATCTGGGTCACTGGGGCCCTACCCGCACAGCGCAGGGAAGAGGAACAGCCCCAGCAGCCCAGCCTGGGCCCTCCTGGCCCCTGCTATCCTTTGCTGCCTGGGGGGGCTTTTCCAGAAGGCCCCGGAGGCTCCCCAACTCCTGCTTCTAGGGTAAGCAGAGGCTTTTTTTTCTGGGTTTTTTTCTTTTTCTTTTTTTTTTTTAAGTGACAATGCCTGCAGTTGGGGGGCAGCCATGAGGGCCTGGGGGTGCAAGTCGGGGATGGGATTGGGCAGGGCAGCCATTGAGAGTTGTCTGAGGGAGTGGGGGGTGGGGCTGGGTGGGACAGTCATTGAGGGGCTGCAGCAGCTGGCGGGGGATGGGGCCAGGTGGGGCAGCAATCAGAGGGCTGGGGTGGGGCATATGGGCCTTGCAGAGGGGAGTGGCCCCTGTTGGGGGTCCTGTAACCCCTTTGCGGGGGCCGTAGCCCCTGTGGGAGGGCAGCAAAATATATATTCATGAATTCATGAAATATGTATTTAGAGTTCAGTTTATTATGATGATAGAGACATTCCAAGGCTTCCACATTGCTTTGACACTGTAGATATATCAATAAAACATTGCCCAACTGATCACTGGCTCTGTCTCACTCTCTCTCTCTTTATAGTGGTCTTTTGTTGTATTTGTGAAGGAACATGGTTTTTTGGGTATTTTACAGAGTGACTTTGGGATTTTTTTTTATCAGGGATTTTTCAGTTTTCCAGTAGGGAACACCAGAACTCTTGCTAGGGAGGCAGGACCCTGCCTGCTCAGAGCTGGCACCTTGGACCCCACTGGCTTGAGCTGACCTCCTGGCCAAATGGGGTCAGGAGGACATGCTTTGACAGTTCAAAGCAGGCCACCACACCTGGAACATCTTCTGGGCTCTAGCTGCCCAGATGGCTGGGCAGGGACACATGGCAGTAGTGCCGCACAGAGGCCAACTCTGCAGCAACAGCCCACTGGCAGCTGGTTCAGTGGGGCAGATGCCTCTACTGGCTGTGCAGTCCCCATCCAAGTCTGGCAGATGCGCAGCAGGTCACAGACAGGCAGCAGCCCCCACTGCCAGACTGCCGCAGTGGGTAAAGAGTACAGGGAACTCTCAGGGCTGTTTCAGCAGTCCAGCTGGCACAAGGGGTAGTGTCCCCAGATACCAATTGGCTGGGCCCCAGAAGCTCCTGAGAGTGAGTAGCCCTGAGCTACTTCCTAGGGCAGCTTTTTATACTGATGGGGCCAGGACAAGGCAGCTTTTTATACTGCTGGGGACAGCACAGGTGTTGGCCCCGGGCTCTAGCTCCCCCTGGCTACAGATACAGGAGGAACCAGGCAGGGTTATTTTGCCCTAAATGGCACAATTTGCTCCACAACAAAGTGCATGTCCAAGCACATGTGCTGAGGCAAAAAGCCCCAGCTCAAATTTGCAACGCTTCTATTTGAGCTGCTGCAAGCGTACATGCTTGCATGTCTGGATGCACCCACTGAGTCCTTACATACCTGTGAAAAAGTAAATGAATGTAAATCAGACTGATACTCAAAATGTTATAGCTATTATATGCATCAGTTATTAATTCTTCTTGGAGTATCCTGCCTAGCAAATCTATTTTTAAATAACTTCTAGGTTTCTTTATAATTCACACAATTTACTAGTGTTAGGTACAAGGCCCTCTCCAGCAATGGATTTATTTTTTATTCCTCTTTTCTCTAGGTCAGGTTGCAACATTCACATAAAGGTATTTTACCTGTTGCCTGGACTCCATGCGGTTATATTTTTGCAGTTTCTGATTGGAGGATAACCTTCATGATAAACACAATAGCTCACTCTTCAGTAGACCTATTCAAATAATCCTGTCTTGGTGAACCAGGAAGTCCTCCACTTACCATACAACAAAGTTCTTTGTATATGGAATCTCCTTATATTTCCAAGAATGTGTTGAGGACAGGCCACAGTCAAATGTTTTAGTGTTATTTACAGCTTTGTCTTGAATGTTTTTGCTTTGTTTTATTATCCTTACTGTATATCAATAGCCACCACCCCAACAGCTTTTTGTCTTCTTTTTGGGATGTTATTATTTCTAACACTGGTTGTCATAAAGATGAGTCATGGCCAATTCTTTTTCCCCTATGCTAGTAATTAATCTTATAAAATGCCTCAAGAGGTGCTAACCCCAGAATGGTGCATTATCTGTATCTTGGCCATTGATCAAAGATACTCAAAGTTTGTGGTCAGCTAACAGGCAGAAGGATTCTACTCAATACAGGAAATGGATGGGAGCTATCTGACTCATCATCTGGCTGAATGTCCTTTATTAATTTAAATATACTTTTCATATGCTCCAGTGAATACCCAGGAAAAACGTGAAATGGAAAGAAAACACTCCCATATTTCTACCTCAGATTCCATTGTTTCTTTTGACCCTGAAGAGCCAGTCCATGCTAAAGGAGGCAAAAGTAACTCATATGAGGGTTGTGGGTATGTTTGGAGGCATAACGTGTATGTGTGTATACGTGTGCATTATGCCTCTACAACTGTCCAAACATTGTATAGTGTGTGCACACTTGGGTGTATAAAAGATTATGTATATGTCATGTATGTGACATATGTATTTTATATACATGCACACTCTTTAAAATACTTATAAATGAAAGCTGCTATTTAAATAAGAGTGCTAGCATCTCCATAGTCTATAGATGGTGCATGTCTATGGTCCAATGCAATGTTTTTGTAGATGAGATGATGACTGTAGAGTATATTGTATGTCATATAATTCAAGCTTAAATTCCTTGTTTTTATTGAGGATGAGGTTTTCCACTCATCATCTGAATAAAACTGGAAATTGTTAATAAATACATAATGAAGTTTAACATGACAATTTCATTTGGCCAATCTTTATATCCTTTAAGCTTTATTTGGGTGTTTCATCAAAAGGAAATGACATCATCCAAGTAAAGGTTGTGACATAAAATTTGGATTTAAAAGAAACAAAATCTCCCCTTACAATAGCGTTAAGAAAACAAAAAATAAAAGAATTATGAGATCACAAATGCTGAGAATTCATGTACTCTCTAAATTACATGTTGGCTGGAAGGGAAGATCCTGCATATACTGCTAGATACTGTTGATCATGCAACTGAGAAGTCGTTTGGTATTAGATATAAAATAGGTGGTGTATTTACATTTTTTCTTTCTTTTTTTGTAAATATATATATTTACAAAAAATATGTCTCTAAAATATATCTAAAAATGTGATGTGCTGAATTATTCTCAGTACCAAATACCTCTCAGACTAACTATCATGGGATTTCCAAGTTTTTGTTTTCATGGCAGTATCTTAACAGGACAAAGCCAGATGAGATTATAAGCACCATTCCCTAAGCCCCCTGACTCCCTGCAAACTCCAGGACCCCAGGCCAGTCCTCAGCCCATGACTCCCTCTCCCTGCTGAACAAACTAGCCCGCTCCCACCCCTGGCTTTCACAGAGCCTCCCCACCTGGACCCTACCTGAAAGGCTGATCCTTATCGGTTGGCTCTGTTCCCAGCAGAATCCTATCAATACTTTATGGGTATAGGGGGGTAGGGTCTGGTACATCCAGGTCTCCACCTGTCTCCCATAGCTAAACAGCACTGACAAGCCACTACTGTGAACAGAGGTCCCCCAACCGTGGCAGCACCCCACCCCAGCCCACCAGCACCCAACACTCTAGTACCTGACCCCAACAAAACTCATCTGACCTGCACCAGAACTAGGTCTGCTGGGCTCGTGCCAGAGGGGTAAGGATCCATCATGGACTCCTGGAAAGGGAAATTGGCAATCTTGAAAAGGCAACAGACACACTTTGGTCTCTTGTCTGAAAACCTGACAGCTGTGAGAGGCAGTTGTAGTGCCTTTGGGCCACCAGTCAGTCAGCTCTGACTTGTGCCCTCTGGTGCTGTTTTCTGTTACTAGGCACAAAGGGGAGCCTGCAAATCATGCTGGGATGCATGTACTGGGGACCCCTGGCTGGGGGCGTCAGCAGCACAAGCTGTCTGCCGAGCACCTGGTCAGACCCTGTAACACTTGTAAAGTGCTCTTCCGGTAGGGTTTCCAGCCACTCAAACTAAGCTGCTAAACTTCCACCAGTTTATTTGAATGCTTGCATGCTAATGAGTTGAAAATGATGTAATTTTGCTTTGACATGCATTATATCTTAATCTATTTTAACAATACTGATGTAACATATATTGCTGCCTTTCACACTTGGCCCACAGACAGCCTTAGTATCATGAAACTATCTTACTCCCTGACGTAATTCCAGTGATTTCAGTTATGTAACAAGACATATTAATTTGGAGCAAGCTGCTGACTAATATAGTAGCTCTTTCTTTGGATAAGAAGGTATAGATCATAATTGCAGTCAGTTATTACTAGCTCTAGGGATATAGTGTATTAGTAGAAGAGAAAGAGAATGGCAAAGAAGCACAGAAGGTGCCTGTAGACGTGCAGGGACACTGCTCCAATGCACTATAATTACAGCACGTCAGAGCAGACTTGATTAATCAAGTTTACTCAAGCATGCTAATTGCAGAGCTCCAGCAGCCTTTGAATCTTGTGTATTCAGCTTCCCCGTGCTTCAAAATGGCAGCAGGGGTGCTTTAACTAAAGCTTGTTGAACAAGCTTTAGTTAAAGTGCCCCCAATGCCATTTTGAACCGTGGGACTCTGAATACATGAGACACTGCAGGTGCTTTAATTAGAGTGGTTCTTGGAGCTGCTCTAATTAGAGCCCCTTCTCCCCCACCTCGGAGCATATGTAAAGACACCCCAAATGGCTGTAGTAATGTTTTATGCTACCAACTGATTTGAAATAAGTACTCAAAATAGTCCTTGGTGGTCAAGGGCACTGGAATAACTAAGAGCCCTTGATGGACGTTTTATGAAAAAACATTTTTTGAGAAAAATGCTTACTCATTGAAGCCTTTATTTTTGGCAAATATTTACATCACTTCAATGAAACTGTCATTAACGAAGCTTTTTAAATCCGTGATAAAAAAAGAAAAATAGAGCACCCCAGAATAGTCAATAGCCCAGTGGTTCAATCCACTCGTACAAGATTTGGGAGATGCAGGCTCAAGTTCTTGTAGAAGAGGGACTTAGCCTTAGGTCTCCTATGATCCATGGGCACACCCTAACCACTGGCTTGTAGCATTCGTTTCTTTTTTTCTTGGACCGAGTGAATATTTACCTTGACATAAAATGGATCAACGTCAGTGTAAGAGAGCTTTTTCTTTAGCACACACTAAGAGTCCTGAGTTCTAAATCAGGCAGAAAAGGGACTTGAACCCAGGTCTCTCAGATCCCATGTAAAGCAGCTACCTATCTGGCAGTTATTCTTAGGTTGGGAGGGTTCCCTTCTTTCAAATTCTGAAACTTCAGTGCTTTCATGAAATAGAAATATTGGTTTTTGATCAACCCTAATAGCTAGAAATGGAGTCACAGACATGGAGTTTTGGGTGGGAAAAGTTCCCCATTTCTCTTCTTTTTGAATATCAATATGTGGTAGATAGTTCCAAAAAGAAGATAAAATAGTACTCAAGTCTTACTCAAGTCTTGTCTGAATGATTCTATTGAGGAGTGACAATCTGATGAATTTGTCTGCCCATATCAAAGTTATTAATTCTTCTTGGAGGTATGATCTCCTTATTCAACAGCAAAATTTGTTTTGAATGTGAAGTTAGTCTGTCTTCTTTGTTGTCCCTTTACCACTACCTTGGAATGAGATTGAATGAGTTAATGACACAGGCTAAGGATGGAGAGCTGATAGAGAGTCACTCATGAAACTCTTCTATTCAGTTGGAAATACCCTTGGACATTGAATCTGGCCAGATTAAGAAAACCAATCTTTCCTAATAGGACAGTAACTAAGTAAAGGATAATTTGGTCAGGAGATTTTGAACAGTTGATGAGTCTTATCAGAGGGCCCCATGACAGTACAACTTTATGGAAGGCCGAGTCTTTCACCTAGTTGGTTAATAGAAAAAACTGATACCAGAAGGGGGTATGAAGCTCTGAAGAAAGAGAAAGGATTCTGGACACTAGAGCAGGAGTGGGAAAAATACATCCCATGGGCTGGATCTGGCCTCCCACTGCTACCAGGTGCACAGCAGGGCTGGGACAGTGCAGTGGCCAGATTCACTTCCCAGCAGCCACAGTGTTGGTGGCTCCTTCCAGCTGCCATAATTGCCAGACCCAGCCACACTGCCCAGTCACCCTAGCCCATCCTTCTGGCACCCAGCACCAGGGCTGGGACCTGTGTGGGCAGGGTGCTTGGCTAGGCTGCTGGGATGGAGCTGCAAGTGGGTGGGTAGTGGCAAGATGGGTGGGTGGGGCTGGGGAGACCATGGGATCTTAGGGCAGTGACAGTGTGAGGCCAGGACCCAGGGCAGAGCCACAATCCACTGCCCACGTGGCCCTGCAACAGGTGCAGGTTCCGCAAGCAGGGTGTGCAGAGAGCAGATTGCAGCTCTGCCCCAGCCCCAGCCCCGCACTGTCCCTGTCCCTGTCCCAGGATCCCAGATCTGGCATCAGATGCAGCTCCCAGGGGTGGTGCATGCCAGTAATTAGAGCCATCTGTCCCCACATCCTCTCCCACTGGCCCTGGGAGCATGGGAGAAGTCACTGGAAAACTGGGCTGAAAAGTGTGGCTCCATCCACATGTCCACCCGCCTGCTTTCCTACCCACCCCCAGCAGAACATACTGCTTAGAGTGTAGGGGCAGACAGCTCAAGCATGCAGGAAGGCAGGGGAGGATAACAGCAGCAGCAGTCCCTAGAGGATCAGTGGGAGACACCACTGGTCTGTGACATGCTGCAGCAGGCACAAGGAGCCAGAGGGGGAGGAAAGTGCTTTATTCCTCACACATGGGCTGGGCAGAGTGGCACCCCTCAAGGGTTCTTGCAGCACCCCAGGGTACCACAAATCCTGGTTGAAAATCACTGGTCTATATGTTACATGTCACAATTCTTATGTGTTCCTGGAGAGGCAAACTGTAAAGCAGAGTGCCTCCAAATTTGGAGGTCTAGGAAAGGGGGTGTTTAAACTGTTGGGGGAGACTAGAGCAATGGAGCGTGAGATTCTGCTACCTGGAAAGGATAGGAAATGTTCCCAAGAAGTATGAGAAAGGACAAAGACAAGGCAGTGTGGGCAAAAGGAGCCTTTAAAAGTATGCAGGTCCTGCTTGAGAGACCCAAGCACAGCAGCGCTCCTTAAGTGGGAGGCTGAAGTTATCTTAAAGGAAGTTCAGCAGTTCTCATAGCAACAAATGTTTTTGAAGTTCACATTATAAAGCCAACATGGCTTGGTCTCTATAAGAGATGCATTCAGTGCACACTTCTTCTGTTAAAACTAACAGGAGTTAACTGCAAAATTTTCCCTTCACTCCCTCTCTCCATCTCACGATGAAAAAGCCTCTAAGTCTTTTGGGGTTGTTTGAGGAGAAGCTATTTGCATTCCTATTTATGCCTCTCCTGAAGCAGGGAAACTGGACAGGAGCCAGAAGATGCATTTAGGTCCTGTTGCTACTCTTTGTTCTGATTTCCTATTTTGAATGTTCAGATCTTCCTTTTAACCATGATTATACCAGAGGCCCAGTACCTATAGGGCATTTAATTAAACACAGGATTGTGGCTGGGTCTACACGAGATTCTGACTGTGCAGCTGTTACTGCACAGTCATTTAGTACTTGTATAAGCAAGTACTAAATGACTGCACAGTAACCAGTTACTACACAGTAGCGCCACCAAATGGCTTTTTTGTGTTGTGGACTTCGCAGTAGAGTTGCATCATGCTTCCTGCCACATGATGCTACTTCATAGTAGTCATGGACTGTTGCACAGTCAGCATCTCTGCACAGTCAGCATCTCGTGTAGACACAGCGTGTGTGTCTATTTTATAGATATAATTCCTAAAAAATTAATACTTAACAATCTTGAGCACTTGCTTTAACTAAGTCACCTTTTGCTATTTAGATGAATGCTCTTCCCTCACCCTGCAATTTGTTGTATAGTCCATGGCATAAAATTATAAGCTCATAAATTCATGGACTTTAAGAATCTTATGTACTGTGCAGTGCCTCGCAGAGTTGTTAGGCTACAGGAGAATAGGTTATAATAACAGATAACCAGTTTTACAGCCTCAAAATGAAAGGTGCCAGGTAGACAGGATTTGTGCCAGAGTCAATGTATTCCTGATCTGTGCAACAGCAAAAAGATTCAGAGGTCTAAAATCAGAATCTCCTTATAGCTTCCTTTACTACCTTGGGTACAAAGCAGCATCAAATACACTTGTTGTCACATGTAGAACAAGTGTAGAATCTGTCCCTAAGCCCCAGGAAATCATTATTATGTAAGTCATCCTACAAAAATGTAAATACATCAGTCATTTTTGCAGAAAATTAACAAAACAAGTGCCAATTTCCACTGTTGAAGTGTGACCAAGTTCTTGCTCTGTTTCCTAAAGATATCGTTTTGAATTCTCATGAGTCCTACCAGCTGACTGCTATCAAACATTATACCTTCAGGCCTGTTTTTTCTCCTCTTATTATTCACAACTTTCTTTTTGATGCAGGATGGGTGTTGTTTCTTATTTTTGCTAGAGGTGGACTCAGGAATGGAATGTATGACTGGGTCACTGGGTCTACTATCTTGACTATGTTTCCTGCCCTGTTAAGTAGAAGACTATAGGTGAATCCCTCTTTTGGAACAGCAGGCTGATCCCTTCTTGAGGTCTTGAGTTCTTAAATCTAAATATTCAAGGAAAAGACTCATAACATTCACAGGCATTAAAAATAAGAAGGAAGGCATCTGAAGAGGGGAACTCTTTGTAGATCTTGAGGGAAAACAGAAGGTAATGAAGACAACAAAGCTTGTTATGTCAAGGATTTTTAAAATCATAAACCAAGATACTAACTTAATGTGGCCCTCAGTTTTCCACCAAAAAGGAGGTAAATTGCAATTAACATAAAAACAAGGCCATCAAACTCATGCAGTGAAGAAAACTGAATTGAGTGTTTCATGTTGGTTCACCAAGGTTGAGTACTTAAGATGACATACTCCCTTTAATCCACGGCAAAATGCCTGCTAATGTCAATGGGAGGTTTGCACAGAGATAAATCAGAGAATGGGGCCCTGGTAATAACTGAACTTTTAGGCTGAGGCTGTAAGGGGTTAGAGGCCTAAAGCATTTGGATGTGAAATTCTTATTACAATTCATTGTAATTGGATATCCACATGCTTTAAGGGACTTTGAAGCTCTCAGTCTTAGTTATTATTATCGTATTTGTTCAGTATCTCACTGTCATGTTTTATATCACTTTGTATGTATGATAGTTCTGTTTCATCTCTGAAGATAAGCAGTAATTTTGCTCATTTGATACACCCTCCCCCCCTTTCTTTTCTCCTTATTCCTTTTGTGATTTCTCTTTTTCTTATTCATTTCCTGCTTACCAGCAACTCCCAATTCACGTATGTCACCCTACTGTATGGGGCCCATTCCCACCTCTTCCCTGTTCTGTCTGCCCTGAAAAATGATAAGCAATGGAAGACTTTATGTTTTTATTAAAGCAACATCACTGGTCTATAATGATGAATAGGAAACTAGGCAATTCACATCTCTGCCATTTTTTCAATCAGTCTACTGATTCAGACAGGCAGCACTGCAATGGTTACTCAGTTTACCTTTAGAAGGTTATTTCTGCAACTGTGAGGACTAAAATCTATCAAGCTCATTAAGTCTAGTCCCCTGCTATTGGAGGCAACTGTGTCATCTACTCCTCTTTATTTTCTTTGAAGAAAGTTTAGACTGTACACAATATGATATCATTCAGGTCTTATAATTGAGGGTAGAATCTGTAAACTATATCTGCAACCCTAGCATAAACCTTAGCAAATAAACAGCTGTTTCACAAAATGTTCTCAAACATCAAATTAAGCTAAATCCTAAATGTAAATCCAAAAAAAGGCTATTGTGAGCTGTGAGTTTTGTAGGGACTGATATCCCACTAGAGTTGTTCCAGTGCTTGCCTCCAACAGTGGATCCAGGATGATAAAAAAAAGGATGCAGCAGAGCTCACCATGCATACATCTGGCAGTCAAGACCAGGGCTTTTAGGGGTGAACCAGTGATGGACCAGTAGGAAAGGAGAAGGTGCAACTGCACCACTGTACTTCCCCTTTACTTGTAACCAGTCCACTAGCAAAGGTATCTATAGACAACAATTTATGTTAATTGTGAAATATTATGACAAGAATAAGATTCACACACATTATAAAGTTTATGGAGCTGTGATAACTAGCATTGCCTAATAACTGGGCCTAATAATTTCAAAGCAATAACTGATGTGTTTCAAGAAACCATCTACAATGATCTCATGGAACTGGAGTTGAATGGAATAAGCTGTCTTGTAAAATATTCAGCTATGTGGACTTAATATTTGAAGTTGATTTTGTTTGCTTTATAAGCCAATTACATGCAAAATGCCTAGAGCCTTGTGACATTTCTGTTGCACTGCAGAATATACTGACATTCTTAAGAAGATGCCAAGAATTTTCCTATCTCGACTTTTCCCAAATCCCATAAGCACATTGATACAAAATGCCTAGAATGTAAACCATTTTATGTGATTAATAAAAGCACAAACCCTGTAGCAGCAAGGTGTCTTGATAGCTTATTTTAGATCCTAATGGTCTTATTCCAATCTTTCATCAATTTATCCTGGATTATAGTGAATTTATATCTGATTCTGAGTGGCATAAGTGAGATCAGAATTAGGTCCTATGAAACTGAATAAAAAGAAAATGTGGGAAATATCGGCCTGGTTTGACAACATGTTATAACTAGTTTGAACCTATATATTCCTCAAAACAAATATAAATTAGGTTCATATACTACAGTCATTTACAGCAGATTATGCATCACTTTGTTGAGAAGTAATCTGTTCAAATACGGTATCATCTCTATACTTCCAACAATAATTAAACCATAAAAAGATATTAATTGATATCATTGACATGAATGGCATCTTCATAAGGAATAGCTTGGTTCTGGGCAACATGAGAGAGAGGTGGTTGGGGTTTTTTGTTATGTTTTATATAGGGTTATTCTACCCCAAAAATTCTCACGAAGCCCCTGCAGTCAAATTAATTAAGCTTTGCTGACACCGAGACACGCCCCCCCCCGCCACATTACAGGTATTAACTGGCTAATTGCACAGTTACATGGAGACCAGCTATACATGCAAAGTAGCTATCACACAATAAGAAAGCTCCAACTAGCGATAAAGTTCGACATTGAAAACATGTACTGACTTGATAGCTGGTTGCTATCCAGCTTTAATTTGCAGGGTCTCGCCTGTGGCTGGGAGCCGCATCAGCTGACAAGTCTGCTAACCTCAGGAGTACACCATGCCCAGTGTAAAACCCCCAGGCCCTGGGGATTGAGGCAGCTGGGATCCCCAGAGCTCAGGGGTGCATGAAATCCCTGGGCCCTGGAAATTGCAGCTGCCATGATCCCTAGGGCATGATCCCAACACACCCTTACGTACACATGTAGAGGGGTCCTGACAAGAAAACATTCTGTACGTTGCTGCTGGATTTACCAAGTGATGTATATGCACAGGGCCAAAGTAAGAATACAAACAGTTTTAGGAAAGTATGTGAAGAGCTACTAAATAACTGTTGGCAAAATGAATGAAGTCACTACAGTAGCAGACAATGTTCACACTTGCAACCTCTTTTAGCATAGTATGGCTTTAGCTGGCATAGAATGGAAGCAGTCACTTATATTCTCATGATTTCTTACCAAGTCTTGTGACATATGGTATTTTTTTCTTAAAGTCCCAGTTGCTGCTCTTTTTCTTAAACTGAAATAATTTTTAAAAGATGAAAGGACATTTCTAGCTTCCCAGCTTCTCCACCCAGAGAGGGAGAAAAAGTCCAGTTCCCAGAATCAACTCAGAAACTACAAAGCCAAGAGAAATAGCTTCAATAAATTTTTTTTTTAGTTATTTGGGAACCTGAATTGAAGATTTTTGAATATCTGGCATCTGTAATACTGGTTACCATAGCTAAATGTTCAAATGTTCAGTCAAAGGGTACATCTCTTATTGACAATTACTACTTTTTCAGTATTTCTGTTGGCTATTGGCTAAAGTTCTATAGGATGTTTATAACATTTTTCTTTAATGAAAAAATGGCTAAGTTAATAATATCTTCTGGAGGCTTGTAAGGATCTGGCCAAATGCCTACAAAGTACAGGGAAAAGATCCTCATTATACCGTATATATTTGAATCCTCTGCACACACCAAAGGGTAATTTGTTGATTTGACGTTTCAGCAAGAGCTTGATGCAGGGGATTTGTAGGTATTTTACAAAAATAACTTCAAATTACTAATTTACCAAAACTAACATCATTGTAGGCAAGTGCACTTTTACCATGGCTCAAGTACTGGACACACTAGGCACGTCTACAAGTGCATTTATGTGCCATAATTACAGTGCATTAAGCTTAGTAATTGTAATAACAAGTACTAACTTAATTCTCTGTAATCAGTGCTACTGCACAGTAGTGCCGGCACACATTTTTTAGTGCTGCTAATGTGCAGTAGACTAATGCTGTGCATTAGCACATAGCATGGTTTTCACCATGACGTGCTAATGCTCAGTAGATTAGTCTACTGCACTTTTAGCTTCTCATATTGACATGCTCACTGCGTGGAAAATAGATTTTAGATTTTTCATGGTCAGCTGAACGAACTGGGTGGTGTGAAAGACACATATTATGCATAACTTCAAAACGAAGCTAACACAAATCCGGACAGGTGTTGCTTCCACTGTGGTTTATCTCATGTCTTCAACATCCTTTTGAAGTCAATGGGAATTGAAATTCGGAATTCTGCACAACAACTTAATTCTGATCAGAGTTTAATGGTTTTCTATAAAAGATAACTGGAGATCCATTATGGATTGTAGAATGTCCAGTCTTTGAGTCAAATATATTTTTGGTATAAGCCAGTGCTACTCCATGAAAACAAAGATGAGATTGTTCTCACAAATAAAGGAGAAATTCTGGCCTGTTTCATAGTTGTTTCTATATCTCCCTCACCTATCTCTCTTTTTAGCTCCTCTTTCACCCTCCTATTTTATGTTCTTTTCTTACTGGATAACAGAAGATTGTATGACAGAGTAACAATTTCCCTCCCTACTGTATTTCAGGAAAAGATAAGTTGTTGAGAAACAATGTAGAAAACATCTTAAGAACCATCTATTTTGGTTGCAAATCCATTGGATAACTTGGGTGCATTTACATGCATACTTTAATGTGGAGCTAACCAATTAGAAATGAATGGCAAAACAAGAAAGTGTGAATTTTCCATAGATGAAAGCATAGAACCAGATTTTTTCATTGTTATTTGCAAGTATTTTAATTCTTTGGTATAGAGATGCACAACACAACCCATTATAAATCTTAGACTTGCTTATCATTAGTTTAATGGAAGGGAAACTATGTATTTGTATCATTTTTTTCAAAGAACCACAGGAAAGAAAAGGTCACTGTGGGTGCGTCTATGCATACTATTAATTCAACTGAACACAATCTGGTGCAGTTTGCTCCAGAGTTTATTGCTGCCATGCACCATGTTTACACCTGCACCCAGGACCTCAGCACATTGAGCCAGGTTGGAGCAGCCCCAGCTGGCAGGGGACCCTGTAGGTCAGCCTGCAAACCCAGGGCTGCTCCGCCACAGCTCAGTGTGCTGAGGAGGGGCTGGTTGGGGCACGAATGTCAGGCAGCCCCCACACTGAAGTTACCTTATGCCCCAGCCAGCCCCATCAGCATCTAAACATCCATTGCAGTGGAGTTGTAAAAAATTAATCTCATTGGGAAAAATCTAAATATTTAACACTTACAAAGCTACCCAGAACATCCTGATTCCAGTTTAGCCACCTATAAAAAACCAAGAAGAAAACTGCCACTAAGTTCTTCTTTAGGCCATGATACAAGATGAAGTCAGAACTATGAATAAACTTTTGAACAGATGGCAGTCCTCTTGTCCAAAAGGTACTATTCTTAACTGAAACATACTCTAGTTCAAGTAAGTCATCTGGAGCACGTCTGTCACCATTTCCTATATAAATATGTCCTTCTAATGTCCAAATGATAGCTATGAGACTACTTCTGTCTATTTGTGCTTTTATACTAAATTCTGCATCATGGTACCTAGGTAGCTTAAATATAAACTTAATGTGTTTGGATTTTTCATGTTTGGAGCTTCTCTCAATTTGTCCCAGAGCAACAAAGGAAACGTGTGTGTGTGTGTGTGTGTTTATTATTTTAATTTCTGAAGAGAAGCTAGAATATAAAGATAGGCATTAGATTGTAATCTGAAAATCATGAGGTTCATGGTCATTCTCAGCACTTCAGGAATAAAGCTTTCAGTGTAATTGTTTAGAGATTTTTTTTAAACCAACAAGAGGCCATATGGAGCAAGCCTTCTAGGGAACTGCAGAATGTCTCTCAGTTGAGGTTTTCAAGAAAAGGCTGGATAGGCACTTGCCTGGGATAGTTTAGGAATAGTGCAATTTGCATCCATACAGGGAATTGGACTAAATGACCATTGAGGTCTCTTCCAGCCCAATAATTCCATACTTTGGATGTTCTTGTCTGACCTTCTGACTAATCATATAATCATTTAATCTGGAAAAGATGCCTAGTGAATAATTCCATCCATTATCCTGCTTTATGGCAAACCTGATTTCATTCTTACTAGACAAATCAATGAATAATATACAGATGCTTGTTCTGGGCCCTAAATATCTTCAATGATGGCAATTCTTCATGCCATAATTAGCATATGCTATATATTGTGTTATGTATACTAATGAAGTATTTCCTGCTGGAGCTTCAGTCAACTGCTGCTTGTTTTTCCTCACTGGGGCTAGGGATAGACCTTCAAAAAGCCTGAGCCTAAATTGATTCAATCTTTGCAGGTTAGCCTAACCTGCAGAGAATAAATCAGTTTCCAAGTAGATAGATGTTCCCTTTCTATTCACGAAATGCAGGCACATGCCTGCAGCGGCTCAAGCCAGAAGCCTGGGGGTGCTAGAGCAGCCCTCCCTTTCTCAGGAAAGCTAAGCTGAGGAGGGAGGCATAGCCAGGCTCTGGCAGGCCCACCCCAGCAGCTCCCTAACAGCTGGAAGCAATCCCAGAACACAGGGCCACCTTGCCCCAGAGGGGAACTCTTCCCCCTCCTCCCTCTCCCTCACTGCTACAGAGCTGGGAGGGGGGCCTTGTTCAGTGCTGGGAGGGGTCTTCTCTTCCCTCCTTCTACCACAGTACTGGGGTGAGGAGTGGGGCTCTGTGAGGCTGACTGGCCCCAGAGGGGGACTTTTCCCCCTGCTTCTCCTCCATCACTGGAGGGTGGGGAGGTGGGGGCTCTACAGGATGCTGGCCAGCCCCAGAGGTGGACTCTTTCCCCTACTCCTCCCCCCCAGGGGAGGGGGAGGCTCTGTTGCATGCTGGGGGAAAGTCTTCCCCCTCCACCTCCTTCCCCCAGAGGGGCAGTGGGAGTGCAGAGCAGGATGTGTGTGTGAGGGTCGGGGGAAGAGTGGGACAACCAACCCAGCATGGCCCTGTTAAGGTGAATGGGACAGGGAAAAGGATTAATTCCTCCCTCTGTTCCTTCCCTGTAGCCAGGGTCTGCCAGCTCCAGGGGCCACCACTGTAGCCCCCTCCCCTCTGCTCTCTGGCAGACAGGCTGACCCCAGCTCTGGTGGGGGAAGAGGGGAAAGAGGGAAGGATTAACCCTCTTCCTGCCCACTTTGCCTTAACAGGGCCATGCTTGCCGGTATCTCCTCTAGCACCGGTCCCTGCTCGGGCTTGAGAGTAGAGGGGCAGAGGCAGGCCTGTGGCTAGAACAGAGAGCCCCACCCAGCCTAGGGAGCATGCTGGGATGCTGGGGGAGTCTAGTTTAGCTTAAACCAGCAAGGGGTCTGAGACAGACATTGAGTAAACCAGTTTGAGCCAAATCACTTAAGTCTGATACTACATTCATCCAGGTTTATCTCAAACCTATTTTGGCCATTTTACGTGCACTGAATGTCTGTTCTGTTACAAGTTTAAACCAGTTTCTGATCACTTAAACCAGTTTATGTGTAATGTCTGTCCCTAGCCTGGTTGAGAAAAATTGATCCCTGTCTCTGTCATATCATCCCTTTGCCCACTCATAAATAATTCTGTTCTCTCTCTCACCTGGATATACACTCCAGGTAGGTGTAGATTGTGGCATTTATGCCATAGTTCTGTGTAGGAGGTGGAGAGTCCCAACAGAGGATGAAGGGAGTAAGTGAAACTGTCTGAGACAGATGTTTCCTCAGATATTCTTTAGGGCAAGATTCATGCATGATGTCTACTTCACTCACTAGGATGGAACAGCTTGCTTCAGGTAGTACTCTGTCCCAACTTCATGCAGGAGGCAAGCCCCATCCCTTCTCACACTCCTTTCAGCATCCTGCTGCTGATGGTGTCTAGCAGATATGAGCAGCCTCTGCTTCCCTCAGAGCTTGAATTATTGTGGGAAGGCCTTGCAGAACTGCACAATGGTGAGCAAGGCTTTTTGCTCCAGGGTCTAGCAATGACCTTTTGCAATTAGAGCGATGAGCTTTCTGTGCCAACTGTGACACATAATACATCCAAAGGATTTATTTTTTTAAAGATCTAGAGACTGCCACTCACTATGAAGCAGGAGATTTATGAACAGGAATTACCATATCATTGATTTTTCCATCTCCCTCCATTTGTCAGACAATTGTACATTGGACAATTTAAAGCAATAATTACTGTTGTATGTAGACAACCACAATCCCGCACCTCCATGAATAACATTGCCTGAGGTGTAACACAACTTAATCAGAATTAAAGAAACAGCCATAATGGAGGCTACAGGCAGCTACAGAGGAAGTGGGGTTTGTGGCTCAAGTTTGTGCTCAGAGATGATGGAGAGAAAAGGTTGGAAGTTAGACCTTGGAGAAGGAAAGAAAATGAGCACTCTGCAGAGGCCAGATCCTGGACTCAAGAAGGAAATTGTTTTGGGTCCTTCTGGGATCCCAAAATTATGATGGATTCAGCCATGAGAAATTCTAATTCATCCCAGATAGTCTGGAGTTAGGTATTTCACACAGGGTAATTAATGCAAACGAATAAACTCTGGCACAATTTGAGCTGAAGTAAACTAATCTAGACATCACCATCTACATGTGAATTTAAGTGCAGTAATTTACTCCACTGTCAGATAGCACTTGTGTCTGACAGGACTATCTGACAGTGCAATAAATTAGTCTATACCAGTCTAATTACCATGCATTTGTAGACAGCAGCACCTTACTATGCAGCAAATTATTCTTCCGTGCAGTAAAGCACATATGTAGACATGCCCACGTTTATAATTTCATAGTTGGTAGGGTTGGAAGGGACCTGAGCAGATTTCATAGATTTCATAGATTTCATGGACATTAGGGCTGGAAGGGACCTCAGAAGATCATCGAGTCAGCCCCCCACCCTAAGGGCAGGAAGTCAGCTGGGGTCATAGGATCCAGCAAGATAAGCATCCAATTTACTCTTGAAGGTGCTCAGTGTAGGCGCTTGAACCACCTCCAATGGCAGGCTGTTCCAGGCCTTGGGGGCTTGGACAGTAAAGAAATTCTTCCTTATGTCCAACCTGAAATGGTCTTGCAGTAGTTTATGACTGTTCGACCTCATCATCCCTTGGGGCGCCCTGGTGAACAAACATTCCCCCAGAAACTGGTGGTCACCCCTGATAAATTTATAGGTGGCCATCAGATCACCCCTGAGCCTGCACTTTTCCAGATTAAAGAGCCCCATTACTCTCAGCCTGTCGTCATAAGGTCTGTTTTTCTGACCTCTGATCATGCACGTGGCTCTTCTCTGGACTCGCTTATGCTTCTCCACATCCTTTTTGAATTGTGGACACGGTACTCCAGCTGCAGCCTCACCAAGGCCGAGTACAAGGGGAGAATGATGTCCCGGGATTTGCTTGAGAAGTATCTATGGATGCAAGCCAGTGTTTTGGTCACTTTACTAGCCGCAGAATCGCATTGCAGGCTTATGTTCACCTTGTGGTCAATGATGACCCCCAAGTCTCTTTCTTCTGTAGTGCTAGCCAGCATAGCACTGCCAAGCCTATAAGGATGCTGCAGGTTTTTCCTCCCAAGGTGGAGAACCTTGTATTTTTCGGTGTTAAACACCATCAGGTTCTCATCCACGCATTTGCTGAGCCTGTCCAGGTCAGACTGGATCGCCCTCCTGTCTCCTGGTATGGAAGCTTTGCCCCAAAATTTCATGTCATCGGCGAACTTGGCTAGTCCGCTTCTGACTCCAATGTCCACAAACATTAATGAAGATGTTGAACAATATGGGTCCAAGGACAGAGCCTTGGGGGACCCCACTGGTCATAGGGCACCAAAATGATTGACTTCCGTCCATTACCACACTCTGGGTCCGACTACAGAGCCAATTTCCCAGCCAGTGGATCATGGTGGAGCCAAGACCACAATTGGCCAGTTTTGCCAAGAGGTGATCATGGGATACCAGATTGAAGGCTTTTTTGAAGTCAAGATATATGACATCAATCTCTTCTCCCCTGTCCAGTTGATAGGTCACCTGGTCATAGAAGGAAATGAGATTGGTCAAGCAAAACCTACCCACAAGCCATGCTGGCTATCCCTCAGGATATTGGCATCAGCCAGTCCATTAAGGATGGCCTCTTTAATAAACTTTTCTAAGATCTTCCCTGGGATAGAAGTCAGGCTGATGGGCCTATAGTTTGCCACATCCACTTTCCTCCCTTTCTTGAAGATCGGCACCACATTGGCCTTCTTCCAGTCTTCGGGCACTGCACCAGAGCACCAGGAGTTTTCAAAGTTTTGTGCCAGGTGCTGGGGTATGATGCTTGCCAGCTCCTTGAGTACCCTGGGGTGTAGATTGTCAGGGCCGGCTGGTTTGAAGGTATCCTGCCTCTCAAGGTGTTCCTTCACAAGGTCAGCATTGATGGACGGCAGGGGATCTCCCTCACCCAGATCTCCCTGTCCCACAGTGGGCATGGGAGTCCCATGGTACTGATGAAAGACCGATGCAAAGTACCCATTTATCAAGTCCGACCCCCTGCCATGGCAGGAAAGAGTACTGGGGTCAAACAACCCCAGCAAGGTGTACATCTAGCCTCCTCTTAAAGAGCCCCAGGGTTGAAGCCAGCACCACTTCTCTTGGAAGTTGGTTCCAGATCCTAGCTGCCCTGACAGTGAAGTAGCGCCTCCTGATATCTAGCCTAAATCTACCCACTGCCAGCTTGTGACCATTATTTCTAGTCACTCCTGGTAGTGCTCAGGGGAACAGGGACTTCCCCAGTGCCTGCTGGTCCCCTCTGACTAGTTTGTAACAGGCCACTAGATCCCCCCTCAGCCTTCTCTTGTGGAGGCTGAACAGGTTCAGGTCCCATAGCCTCTCCTCGTAGGGCCTGCCCTGCTGCCCCCTAATCATGCGAGTGGCCCTCCTCTGGACCCGCTCCATGTTGTCCACATCCCTCCTGAAGTGCAGTGCCCAAAACTGGACGCAGTACTCCAACTGTGGCCTGACCAGTGTCGCATAGAGGGGGAGGATCACCTCCTTGGACCTCCTTGAGATGCATCTGTGGATGCATGACAAGGTACTTCCTGACTGCATCCCCACACTGCTGGCCCACATTCATCTTGGCATCAATGATGACTCCAAGATCCTTTTCTGCCTCTGCACTGATGAGAAGGGAGTTCCCCAGCCTGTAGGTATGCTGCTGGTTCTTTCTCCCCAGATGCAGCACCTTGGATTTGTTAGTGTTGAAACCCTTCCTGTTCTTACCCGCCCACCCCTGTAACCTGTTTCAGTCCAATTGCAGCCTATTCCTCCCTTCTAGCATGCCCACTTCCCCCCACATCTTAGTGTTATTTGTGAATTTGAACAGGGTGCTTTTTACCCCCTTGTCAAAGTTGCTGATGAAGATTTTGAATAGTGGGGGCCCGAGGAACGAGACCTGGGGGACCCCACTGCCCACAGCTCTCCAGGTTGAATAGGACCCATCCACCAACACTCTCTGGGCACAGCTCTCCAGCCAGTTAGTGAACCATTTGACTGTGTAGGTGTCGACACCACAGTCCCCTAGTTTTTTTAATGAGAATGGGGTGAGAGACAGTGTCAAAGGCCTTTCTAAAGTCCAGGAAGACTACGTCCAGTGCTACCCCTGCATCTAAGGATTTTGTGACCTGGTCATAGAAGGCCACCAGGTTGGTCTGACAGGACCTGCCGCTAATGAACCCGTGTTGGTTGCCCCAAAGCATAATCTCCCCTGCTGGCTCCTCATGGACATGTACTAGGATAATTCTCTCAAAAAGCTTACCCAGGATCGAGGTCAGACTAACTGGACTATAGTTCCCCGGGTCCATCTTCCTCTTTTTTTTGAAGATGGGAACCACGTTGGCCCTCTTCCAGTTCTCTGGCACCACACCAGAGCACCATGAGGGCTTGTAGAGCTGTGCCAGGGGTCCTGCAATGACCTCTGCTAATTCCCTCAGCACTCTGGGGTGGAGATCGTCAGGACCAGATGATTTAAATACGTCCAGTCCCTCCAGAAGTTCCCTGACTAGATCCTCATTGACCCGAGGCCTGGATGTGCCTCCCCTGGGACCCACAGGAGTCCTGGTGGTGGGGGGTGACCTGCTCAGGAAAATGGAAGCAAAGAAATTGTTAAATAGGTTATCTTTGTCATCTGGTGCAACGACCAGATTTCCTAGCGTACCTTGCAGAGGCCCCATGTTACCCGGTACCTTCTTTTTACCCCCTATGTTTTTAAAAAAGGACTTCTTGTTGTCCTTGATCCGAGTAGTTAGTCCCAGTTCCATCTCCACCTTGGCCTTCCTGACATTGTACTTCTGTTAATACAGCCTTCACTATAATCCCCATGGTCTTATCTAAGCAGTGGCTTTCTGACCAATAGTCCCCAATTTATATTTATTCATTTGATTATATAGGGCAGTGATTCTCAACAGGGTTTCACAGCACACTGGGGTGCCTTGAGATCCTTTCTGGGGTGCTGCATGGTGCCACACAATATTGGCACTCTTAAGGCATTTCTAGACATTGCCCTATGGCAATGTTGTTACTGCAACATGCTTTAGTACTTCCTTTTGGAAGTATGGATAGTACTTGCTTTAGTATTTGCTTTTGGAAGTACACAGTATGCGTGGTGCACAGTTATTTTTAGCAGGTACTTTGCCATAGCAGCACGCTGTAATGTGAGGAGCATGCTGCTACCACGAAATAGGTGCTCGTCACATGTAGGCACCTGTGGACACTATGCCATCGTAGTGCATTGCTATGGTGATGTAGCATCATGTGTAGATACTCCCGTACATGTGCAAACACCTGCACATGATTCACAAAGTAAACCCAGATATTTTGAATAGAAATCCACAGTATCACAAACATTCTGCCCTGTTGTGATTTTTCTGAGTTCTTTGCAACAGAAAAATTGCTCTCTTATTTTTTTGTAGTAAAAAATTATTGAAACCTAAGGGCTGGCATTTTTCAAAGGGTGCTTTGAGTCTAATGACAGGTGATTCAAGTCTAAAAAGGTTGGGAAGCACTGCTATTGGGATTCTTTCTTCTTGAATTGAATTTGAATCCATTCCTCTCAATTATTAAGGAAAAGTGGATTCTGTTTCTGTCCTCCAACACTTTATAAAAAATACCTACAATCATTTTGTCATCAGAAATTCAAAGTATTATCAGCATTGCCATGCTTAGCTCCAGAGAGAGAAAAAGAGGGAGAGGGAGGGAGGTGAGGTAGTTAGGCATAACAGGGCAGCTTCGTGCCCTGGGTGCTTTAGCATAGCTACTTGCTGCACAGATAATAGCAGAGGAAGCTATTTTTATACCCTGGCTCCTACCAGTTATGTAACTGGACTTGGTCATTATCTATACTGGGGTTCTTAGCCATGAATGTGGTTATAATGATGGAGTTGCACCAACACAAATTATGGTATCTACTTGTATGCTTTGTCAACTGTAGGGATTTATACTGGTGTTATTCTGCACTGATGGCTAAAAACACTTATAGGTTATGAGGTCTTAATGTCTTGGGTCACTCCTCAGTATTTCCTGGTATACTGTAGGATCTACTGGTTTATTGAATAAGACTAGAACCAGGTAGCCTAGAACCAGGGGATATAGGGTGGATCTGGGTGGGTGGGGGTGCCCTTTCTTTGATTCCTGGTCGACTGCCAGGCAGCGGCACCAGCTTTTCTAGTTAGGCAGTGCTGAGGAAATCAACTGACTTCATGGCTTATTATAATCTACCTGATCCTTTCTAAACTCTTCATTCCACAGGTGTTAATGACCCTGTCTTCTTTTTAATGGTCTTGATTTTCCATCAATCAAGCTATCCTTTCTTCTGCAATTCTGTTGTATGTTAGCTGCTCCTGATAATGAAGCTCCTATTGCACAGCCCTGCATATTGTTTTTTTTAACTCATTCCAATGAAGTTGTATTTGTTTTTGCTTGAATCGTAAACTGAAAGATACAGCCCTAGACCCTTAGCATATTAGTAAAGCTTTTGGTTTATTTTTAACCAGAGGAAAAAATTTGCTGTTTTTAGATGTGATGATGCACCATACCATCTACACTCCCTCTTTTAAAGCTCTAGATCTGCCCATTTATACAAATAAAGTCATTAGGGGCGCCATCTCTAAATTAGAACTTTGGAGGTATCGGAATGCTGGAAGGTTAAGGGGGAAAGGGGCAAGGAATAGCTCATTCTGGATATGCCTTGCTTAAATACTATTGTCCCCTCTTTGCCACTGTGAAAAGCAGGATACTGGACTAGACAGCACTGTGGCCTGACCCATTGTGGCATTTCTTATGTTCTTAAGAAGTTATTTAGGTTCCAGAGGCCCTACTAAAAGGAAGTTTGCCATAATATAAATCATTTGAGAAGGGAAAAAAAGTATTTGGATCTTAATTTTTGCATAGTTTAAGAGTGTTCAAAGAAAGGATTATATAGGATCTGAGCTCCTATATAATAATGATTTCTACTACTCACATTTGATAATTTTATGTTAAATGAATATGAGACCCCCCATTCCAGTGCTTTCTTAGGCAACAGCCTACTTTGTCGGATGTTTCCTCTTAGCTTCTAATGAAGTGGCCATGCACCTATGAAAGCTTATGCCCTTCTGAATGAGTTAGCCTTTAGGTGCCACCCTGTCCTGCCTTATGTCTGACTTCCAACTAACATAGCTAACTACTCTCTACATTTTTTTTAAATGTACAATATATCTTCCCCACTCTCCCCCACCCCACTCTTCACCAACCCCTCACTTCTGTTTCTGTCTCTGGGTTTTTGCCTTTGCTTAAACTGAACTCTCTATGGTAGAAGAATCTAACATCTCTTTGATTTTTACTGCTTTCAGGCTTTGTGGACAGATTTTTTTCTGAGTTTGCATAACTAGTTCATGGAAAAATCAAATTTGGTTATGTTGGTTTTGGTGTGTAATAATGCTCATGAAGTTTCAACTGTTGTAATAAATGAGATTTCAAGTATCTTGTTTAAACATTGTTGAAAGAAGGTGTAGTTAATGAGTGAACCTTTTAGTTTCATTCTCTAGTCAATTTTGTAAGTGGGTGGATTTTTTTCAAAGTTTAATAATGGGATTTTTTTCCTTGCTTGGTATGGCTAGGGTGTATTATGGTTTACTACATTTGGAATTGCTGTTCCAACTTTGTCTTTTCTTTTGGGTGCTGTCAGTAACTTTCCTGCAGTCTGAAGATTACTTTGTTCTTGTTCTTGTCTGTTGTTCTTTATCAGAGCTGGAAACAGGATTTCTTTGTGGTTTTCATTTTTCCTGTTTTAGTCTCTTTTTTAAAAACATTTTAAAAGAAGGTTCTTCTTTGGCCTTGAGATGTTTAGTACTTGTACGGTTTTCCTATCATTCATAAATGTTGCAGCTGGAGGAAGGCTTTACTAAAAGATGTGGCTCACATTTGGAACCAAACCCATCAGACTCATGCCCAGTATGCTCTCTGGTAGTTATAAGCTCCATAGGTTTCAGCTCTTGCTATTGAGCTTTGCATTTGAGTTCAGAGCGATTCAGACTGTCAATCAGCCTGTGCAATTCTGCAGGGATTTCTGTAGGGGATTCTCCTAAGGAGAATTGAAATTAAGATGTCTACTGATATCTTACCTTTTAAAGACATGTTGATGTATTTTAATACCCAGGACACCAAGATGCAAAATTAAATATAGATGCTATCTAAGACACTACTTAATTTACCCATACATCCTTGGCCCTGAGGCCACCTATCAGGCAAGGTTATCAATATTTTTCCTTGACTTTTCATGTAGACTCTGGAGCTCACCCATAAAGAACACTATGTTAAAGGTTAGAAAAAAATAACATTTAAAAGCAATGCAAAGACAGCAAAGGTGGAGCTAGCTGATCACAGAGAGAAGCTGAGGATGTATCCTTTGGAGTGGTGTGGTGGCCAGGTCCCTCAGGAGCTCCAAGGACATTTGTGCTGTTGTGTGTAGAGTATATCTACCTGCCTTGAGGGTGACGATTGCAGCATATGTAAGTATAGCCTAAACCAGTGTTTCTCAACCTGTGGTACGCATACCCCTGGGGGTATGTGAGACACGGGCAGGGGGTACATGGGTGCTGTGTTTTGGTCTTTGCCTGCTCGGGCTGGAAGTTCTGGCCTCCGCCTCTCCCACCATGTCCAGTGTGCCAGGGCTTTCACTCCCCAGCATCAGTGTGCCGGGGGATAGGGAGGGAGGCCCCATGCAGGCTGCTTTGCCCTGGGCTGTGGTGGAAAAAGTGGGACTTGGCTCACGGCAGCAAAACTGGAAGTGCCATGGTGGAACTTCCAGTTTTGCTTTTGCCGTGTCGATCAGCAGGGGGTACACAAGGTAACAAAGGTTGAGAACTACTGGCCTAAACAATACCTAGCCAGCTTGAGTGACAATAGCAGTGCTGACAGCATCACAGGCTAAGAGGCACAAGCTGTACACTATACCTTTTAGGACCCTAATACATGCTTGGATAGCTAGCCCATGCTAAAGCTTAAACTACCATGGCTAGTATCCAAACCAGCTTCCTCAAAGCTATCAAAGGTCTCTCTACACATACTGCTGTTGCATCTCTGATTGCGGTGCAGACATACACCAGCATGTGTATGAAAGCATGTGTATGCCCATTTATGCTCACACAATGTACCCTCCAGCAGCTCAACTGCTTTTTTACATTAGCAGTTATGACCATAGGCTATGTATAAGTGATATGGCATTATAGAGTTGCAAAGACACACAAAGTTTCTAATTTCCAGTGCCTTTTCCTCTTGGATAATAAATATTTTAAAACAGTTCTTCTTTCATTTTTCATTACTGTTGGGTTTCCTTGCAGACTAAATGTATAAGCTATTAAAGTTTTCCTGTGGACTTTCTTTTAAGACAGAGGGTGCAGGGGTCTGGTTCAGGAAGAAAACATTTGTCAAGAAAGTGCTTTGTAACAAACTGATGCAGTTTGATCTATAAAATGGATACATACAGAGGGTCATTAAAGGACTCAGAGCACCCACAGTTCACAGATTTCAAGTCTGGAAAATGCCAGTAGATGATGCTGTGATTCCTGAAATGAAAGAATCCAATGGAAGGGCAGGGTCAGATATGAGAGAGACCAATTTCCTTTTATGGCAGAATCGTTTGCCTTAATAAACCTCTTAACTAAAATACACTGTGGACCTCAACATATTTTAGATTGTGGTATTTTATTTCTTACAAGCACATGTAAATATCATTATAGCAGTTACTTTAGCATTTGTTTCCTTCTTTAGTTTCTATGATCAAGATTTTAAAAGTGCTTGTGACTGTGGTTGCCTTAATGTGGGGGGTGATAGATTGAGATATTCTGAAAATCATGGACCTCTTTAGTGTCCAAGATTAGGTAGCCAAAAGCTGCCACCCTGATAATCACTAGTTGGTTTTGAAAAATGTAGCCCCTAGTCATAGGCTTAAATTGTTTCTTTCCCCCTTCCCCCTTGCTATAAAGTTTTAGAACTAATAGCAATTATCCATCTAATAAATACAGGGTTTCTTTTATCCTGATACTGTTTAGCCAAGATGATACAGAACAGCTGTCAGGAACTAAATGTATTCATAATGTCCAACCTTTAAAAAGTGCATCTGTTAAGAATTTAATAAAAATCATACCTTATTTTTTTAATCTTTTAAATAAAAGGTCCTTTTGTAAAAGGAAAGCTTTTTAAAATATTCTTTGTTATGTTATTCCTTGTTATTACACAGAATCTTTCATTTCTGTTCCAGAGTGATGACATCAAGTATTATTCTTTTAAGTAAAGCAGAGGGAATTTCTGGGCTGACTGGGAAAAGACGAAAAACCAGGGAGGAAAGGGATTTGGATGAAAGGGAGGAGGAGAAATATTTCCCCTTGAATTTCAATGCCATTCTTACAGTGATGTAAGAGTGATGTTATAGGCATGATTGTAGAGAAATTATGCAAGAAGGAAGGATTTTTTTTAGGGTGATATATTTTATTAGATCAACTGCATCAATAGGATAGACTTAGCCAAGCTTTCTTCATCAGGTCTCTGATCATAGGAAGGCAGGCACAGCATAGTTGAAGGTGGTTTCCCAGTTTTTCCAAAGTTCTTCTGCATACTTGTGTTGTATTTATAGAGCTGTGTATGTTAGCTAGAGGGCTGCAGATGATTAGTCCCCTCGGGATGTTGTTATGTTTTTTGCACAAGCTGAAGAAGAAGATGTTGCTGTGTTGTCTGGTTTCTTTTTTCTTTAGGTTGTGGATTTTCCATTGTAAGCAGTGGATTTCAATATCTTCTATGTTACAGTAGTGCAAGATTGATGTTGTAGACATAGCGGCCCAGAAATTATGCAAGAGACAAGGATACCTTTTTCTGGAACAACTATGTAGTTGGGATAAAGTTAGACAAGCTTTTGAATGCAAGATATTCTTCATCAGATCTCTGATAACAGGAAGCCAGGCACAGGTATAGCACAGGACGGCATTCTTAGTAACATGATTGGACTGGATTATCCATATACAGAGGCCATTTTCAGCTGAAGTAAGGGACACAGCAAAAATAAACTGAATAATATATTGTTAAGTTGCCTAGTGGTCTCATTCAAACTTGTACTGAACTATTGCCAAATTGTAATCAACCCCCACTAGGAACATAAGCAGACAAGGATTAAAAGGAGGATGATAACATTGCTGATTGTTTACCCATCCAGGCTCAGAAGTTTGTCACAGGGTGATAACCTATAAATACAGACTCTCAAATTTATAAGGAAAAATTCCAGCTTAGACTTCAAGATGTGTCTTGTGTTTGAAGATGCTGAAGGTAAATACATATGGTATTTATACCTTATTGGAAATGGCAACTTATGAAAAATTAGTCCGTTAATTGTCATTTATATTCATTCAATTACTCAAGAAATAAAAGTAGGTCGATCTTACAAAAAAAGCAATAGAAATGTTAATCAGCCTACGACAACAGTGCATAGGATACCCAAAAAAAGGGTTTACCACCTCTCAGATGTTGCTAGGTAACAGCATTGCACCCTCAGAATCACTGCTGATCCAATGAGAGTCAGTTCTGATGATGTAATAAGATAGCTGATGCTTTTATCTTGTGTTTCAATGATCACTTGTCACACAATATTCTTGGAACTTCGGTAGTGGGGGCTCTGAGAAAGCCAGTTTGAGCAACTTATACTTTGTCAGAGGCTATTGCAGCTCTCCAGTGTGCTAACTGATATAAATTCTGTCTAGGTATGAAATCATCTGTAGTGAGTTATGTGGTGAAATACTGAGAGCAGCTTATAGAAAAACTTACACTTGAGCAAGGATGCTGGGCATTGGGTGTGGTTTAGAATCATCATAAACACACTAAAAAGAATGAATTTTCTTTAGCCACTCCCAGGTCTGTGTCCTGGGCAGCAGCAGTGACCAGGGTGATGGCAGGGGCTGGGCTAGCCCTGGAAGTGGCAGTAGCTGGGCTGGTGCCCTAGTCACTAGGGCTGTGTGAAACAGCACCATTTCATTTCAACTTCTGTTTTGACACTTCAGTGGGGCAGTGTTTTGTTCTGAGTTTTGTTTTGTTTCAAAAGTGCTGTTCCGTTTCATTTAGTCGAAACTATTTTGCTGTTTTGATGCTGTTTTGACATTTCGCCCATAGGCTATAATGGGGAAGCACGAAACTGCCTATAACTTTGCCATTTCTTGGCAGATTTGGATGAAAGCAGCAGGGATGGTAGCCCCTTCTGAGAGCATGAAACCTGCCAAGTTTTAAGAAGATAGATGCAGGGTTTTTGGGAAACTGCACTTCAAGCTGCTGACATGCAGAACTTGTGACACGTGTGTGTGTGTGTGTGTGTGTGTGTGTGTGTGTTAAAGCGCAGCTGTTTTTCCGTCCCTCCCCCAGTCAATATCAGAGCAGTCCTTCCCCCCTCATCCCCCTCCCTCTGCTTAGTTTCTGTTTCCCTGCAAGCAAAAAACTTTTGAAATGTTTCGACTGCCCTCGTTTCGTTTCAAGACTGTTTCTGAAGCCTTCCATTTTGATTCAATTCTGCTGTTTCGAGCTCGAAATGAATCAAAACAGCATCAAAGTGAAACACCCAGCAAAATTTCTCACAGCCCTACTAGGCACCCACCCCTTATTATACTGTGGGCCGCTCAATGTCACCATATAAATATAACAAGGTTCCCTTTATGAGCTGTTGCATCCAAAATGTCCAAATCGCCACCAGCAAACGTGGCACAAAAAATCGGATTTTATGTTGCATTGTTTGGGGTCTAGACATCTGGAGTACGTCGACAGGTTCAGGAATTCCAATTTTTGGCACATTGGCAGTGGACACATACTAAGAATTATATGCTGGAATACAGGACTGTCCTTCACAGCAGTTGCACCCATGTGTCACGGGGGCACTTGGGTGCCCCATGCCTTGAATGAAATAAAGAGAGCTGCCAATCACCAGGGCAGCTCAGGTGCCGGTTGCTGGGGCAACCAGGCAGGTCATCTGACCTGAAGAGGGCAGGGCCAGGCCTTTATAAACAGCCCAGGCTGGAACCTAGAGAGCAGTTCTCTCTAGACACTTGCAGGAGCAGGAGCAGGAGCAGGAGCAGGAGCAGGAGCAGGAGCAGGAGCAGGAGCAGGAGCAGGAGCAGGAGCAGGAGCAGGAGCAGGAGCAGGAGCAGGAGCAGGCCAAGTGGATGGTTGCTGCCTGACCATGCAGACCGGCTGCAATGAGGGTAGAGAGGACCCTGAGGGAGGTAGGGTTGAGAGCCAGCATGGTGTGGGATTTGTATGATAAGCCTGGGGCTTATGTTATGTTGTAGCCGGCTGGCTAACAGTGCAGTTTAGTTACCATTATACTGCAGGACCGGGTGAGGCTGTAGGGGTGTGAGGAGGCCTCACGGGAGCCCCCCCCCCCATTAATCTGGGGGTTCCTGGTGCCCAGTGGGGCATGGCAAGCAGTGCTGGGTGGGCACAGCTGTTGGCGCCAGTGGGGTGCGTGTTGGGGGGGTTGACCCCCGCCCTAGTAGGGCAGGTGACCAAGACGGTGGTCCAGGGGGCCAGGCACGGCTGCGGCCACCTGAGCCCCAACCGGGTGTAGGGTGAGGAAAGGGTCCTGGAGGGCTCCACAGTGCTGGGGACTCTCATGCTGCAGTGGGCACGGTGAGCGAGCGCCGGAGAAGCGCTCGGCGTGTGGGGGTTGTAGCCCCAGCGCGAGAGGCGCGGCAGAGGCCCCAGAGGGGGGCAACGAGCAGGGCGCTGGTGCAGGACAAGTGCAGGGGCGCCAGAGTAGGGCGCTAAAGTGTAAAGACTTTGATAACGTCCGGGAATAGCTGCGAGGCTTGGGGGGTGCTGAAGGGGAGGTAGGAGGCACGCATCGCCCATAAGGCAGGGGTGCACTGGGGCACCCCAATCAGAATGGGGCGTACAGTGGAGCAGTGTCCAAGGTGAGACAAGGCAGCCTCCCATACTGAACCTAAAACATCAAAGACGTGGCGGGCGAGTAGAGGGTGCTGAGTCACCTAATTGGACATGGCAGGGGGCGCTAGGGAGCTTCACGGCCGCTCCTAGGCCCCACTCCATGACACCATGCATCATTCTCAAGTACACATCCATAAATGTTAATGAAACAGTTTATTTGTCTGCATTCGTACCAAGCAACACACCTTTCTCTTTACCATTCTGTGACCTCAGAAACAAACATTATAGTGAATGAAAAAAAGACTGCTATGGGACAGTAATAGATTCCAACCATATTTTAGCTCAGATATTTGTATCTCAGCTTCTGTGCTTGGCCTTGTCTGCACCAGCCATTTTTCATAACATTTCCTACAGCTGCTACCTGATGTAACTCTATCAATAGTGGTGGCTCTGGGAATGCGTATGCAGAAAAATCACGGGAACAGGTGCATTAACCACTGCCATGGCCTGCTGTAATGGTGGCAGAACCGCCAGTAGCAGATTTCCGCTAGTTCTTTGGCCATTGTTAGCAAAAGCAGAGCAGCAACAATCAACAATTTTAAGAAAAAATGGAGGCGTGGTCCTAGTCTTTAGATTTAGTCTCTCCTTCAGTCTGACTGCAGCCTGTGTAACGACAATACCTGTCAAGAGATTTCCTGCCATTTGGCAAATACTTGAGCTGGTAGTCCCTCTCAGCACTTCTCTGCCCCCCTCCAGAGATCTGAGCTTTGATTTCTTTCTTTAAGTAGTGGCTTGCAACGCTTATCCTCAATAAGAGTCAAAGGAGTAAAATATTAAATCATCAAGGTTGCGTTTTTATTGTTGGTTGTTTGTTTGTTTGTTTGTTTGTCTTAAAGAGAGCAAGTAAGAAATAGAAAAATCCAAGTAAATGCCACACAGGTAAAAAGCAATAAGTTAGGTCAAGTCTAGAGCCAATGAATTAGGTATCCTAAAAATCTTTATATTACAAGCTCTGAACATATAGCACGTATGTGAAAGTGTTCTCTCTAAACCTTGGCTGTGGTAAAGGTTTCTATCTAATTAGTGGCTCACATAGGCCTATATGCCATCCTCAGTGTATTGCTTGGAGCCTTGATACTGAAACGCAGAACAATTGAAATACAGAGAATGCCAATGATCCAGTATTTTGACTGCGTGATTAGAAACGGGTGCTTCAGAGAATAATGTAAGACCTCTGTAAAATACAGTTACACAAGAAATGCTGATAAGAAAAAGCATGCTCCTAACCTAAGGCAAATGGTGATTGGCTTGTGACTTGAAGCATAAATGTATATATTACTCATGCATTTTTACTTTAGTTATGTAACAGCAGCTTACAGCCTTATTTATATAAATATTAAATCTTCTTTTATTTCTTTAAATCCAACCAGGCTCCTTGCTTCATTGATACTTTGTACGCTGCATCCCTTAGGTTGATTATTCTTTCCTTCTCTCGATTTGAAGTCAGCTATCTTAATTTTATTAACTATTCTTTTGGCCTTTTTTATAAAGGCAGAAGGTCAAGAAGAGCACCTTTCTGTATACCATTCATTATTTTTATACCGCTACATTTTTCAGTTCCCTTCTTTTTTCCTTGGCTGTATGGGGAAAAATGTATAAGAATGGTATTCTGTTCCATAGTGTTTTCAATGCTTTTCCCAGAAGCTTTTCTATTTCCGTTACATCCTTTTTGAACTAAGCCTTGTGGGTCAGATTACAAGGGGGTAGGGGTGAAAGGGACTTGGTAGTGAGAAGTGTACTACAGACCCCCACACCAGGAGGAAGAGTTAGACTTAGAATTCTCAAAACAGCTCTCAAAGGCAGCACGCTCAAAAGACCTAGTTGTCATGGGTGACCTAAATTACCCAGACATCTGCAGGGAGGAGCAGTTGGCCAGGTCTGCCCATTCACATAGGTTCTTAACCTGCATACAGGACCTTCATCTAACACAGGAGGTATGCAGTCCCACTAGGAGGAATGACTTACTTGACTTGGTCTTGGCCTCAGGGGAGGACTTGGTGGGGGATCTACAGGTACAAGGTAACCTAGGGGATAGTGCCCACCAGTTGATAGGATTCACTATAGGGCTTAAGGTGGGAAAGACAAATAGTAGGGTAGCAGTGCTAGACTTCCAGAGGGCCAACTTCAATGAGCTCAGGAGATTGGTTAGGGTGGGATCGAGGGGTAATCGCATCTGTGAGATGGGAGTCCAAGAAGGGTGGGAGTTCCTCAAGGGACTGACCTTACAGGCACAGAGGGACACCATCCCAGTACATGCAAAGGGAGGCAAAAGAGCCAAAAAAACCTCCTTGGCTGAGCAGGGAAATCCAGGAGACCCTTCAGGGAAAAAAGTGGCCTACAGGCTGTGGAAGCAGGGGGCAGCCACCAAGGAAGAGTACACCTGCTTGGCTCATACTTGCAGAGAAGCAGTGAGGAAGGCCAAAGCAGATACAGAACTCAAGTTGGCAACAAAGATTAAGGACAACAAAAAGCCCTTCTTTAAATACATAGGGAACAGGAAGAAGGCACAGGGTAACATAGGGCCTCTACAGAATGGACTAGGGCAATTCGTAACTGCTAGGATGGAAAAAGTGGAGCTCTTTAATAATTTCTTTGCTTCTGTTTTCCTGGACACGGATACAAATACACCTCCCAATGAGTCCTTAGTCTGGAGTGAGAGTAATACCAATCCACCAAGGGTTAGCACCGATCTAGTGAAGGGGCACTTGGAAGGGCTGAACGTATTTAAGTCAGTGGGCCCCAACAATCTTTACCCAAGGGTACTAAAGGAATTGGCCAATGACATAGCAGAACCACTGGTGCAACTGTTTGAGTGCTCGTGGCACTTGGGACAGGTCCCAGAGGACTGGAAAAGGGCCAACGTGGTCCCTATCTTCAAGAAGAGGAGGAAGGAGGACCCGAGTAATTATAACCCAGTTGGCCTCACCTCTATTCTCAGCAAAACCTTAGAAAAAATCATAAAGTATCACATTTGCAGGGAGCAAGCGGGTAATGCAATGTTAAGGGGCAACCAGCATGAGTTTATAGCAAGCAGATCATACCTGACTAACCTGGTTTCTTTTTATGACCAGGTCACAAAGTGCTTAGATGCAGGAGTGGAAGTAGATATTATTTACCTGGATTTTAAAAAGGCTTTTGACATGGTGTCGCACCCAGTTCTTACAAGCAAACTGAGTAGCTGTGATGTGGATTTTTTCACAGTAAAGTAGGTAAAAAACTAGCTTATGGGACACACCCAGAGAGTGGTGCTGGATGGGTCAGTTTCTGCCTGGAGGTATGTGGGCAGTGGTGTCCCCCAAGACTCTGTCCTTGGACAAGTACTCTTTAATATCTTCATCAGCAATCTGGATGAAGGGGTTGAAAACACCTTGTCCAAATTCACAGATGACACTAAACTATAGGGTATAGTAAACACACTGGAGGGCAGGGAGTGAATCCAGGCAGATCTGGACAGACTGGGGAAGTGGGCAGATCAGAATAGGATACAATTTAACATGGATAAATGCAAGGTGCTGCACCTGGGGAGAAAGAATCTCCAACACACCTATAGACTGGGAAGTACCATTCTGAGCATCACAACAGTGGAAAGAGATCTCGGAGTCCTGGCTGACACAAAAATGACCATGAGTTGCCAGTGTGATGAGGTAATAAGCAAGACTAACCGCACTCTTTCTTGCTTCAGCAGGTTTATCATGAGCAGGTCTAGGGAAGTGATAATTCCCCTCTATGCAGCATTGGTGAGGCCACAGATGGAATACTGAATCCAGTTTTGGGTGCTGCACTTCAAGAGGGGTGTGGATAACCTTGAGAGGGTTCAGAGGAGGGCTACTCATGGTTGAGGGCCTGCAGATAAGACCCTATGAAGACAGACTGAGGGACCTGAATCTCTTCAGCCTCCACAAGAGAAGGCTGAGAGGCAATCTTGTGGCTGCCTATGAACTCATCAAGGGGGTTAGGAGGGAATAGGGGACAGTCTGTTTACCAGGGCACCTCTCAGGGTTACCAGAAATAATGGCCACAAGCTGAAGGAGAATAGATTTAGATTGGACATAAGGAAGAAATTCTTTATGGTAAGGGCTGCCAAAATATTGAATGGGCTTCTAAGGGAGGTGGTGCTTTCCCCTACCTTGAAATTCAAGAGGAGATTAGACAGGCATCTGGCTGGGGTTACTTAACCCCTGTGCTCTTTTCTGTCTGGACCAGGGGGTCGGACCTGATGATCTACCAGGTCACTTCCGACTCTAGAAATCTATGAGATCTATGAACTAGAGCAACCAAAGCAACATAGTGGTCAAGATGATAGCAAGCTACCCATCTGTATAAAAGCAACATAATTTTATAATTATTCTCTCTCTCTCTCTTTCTTAATTTATTCTAACATCTTGTTTTCTCTTTTGACCAATGCTGTGCCCTGAGTAATGTTTACACCAGCCTCTCACAGGGATGTGTCTGACAAGTTTCTGAGTGGTTACAGTTAATTTAAAAGTCATCCACGTGCATGAATAATTTAAACTGTTCCTTCCACTGTACATTATTTTGCACTCATCTATACTGTATTGCATTTACATTTCATTTGCTTGGTGTACAGCATGATTAATTTTCTTTATTCAGTTCAAATAGCCAAATATACATCTGTAATGACTGTGGTCTAAAGATTAGTTAAGCAGACCCAGTGTGAACCATACAGTCTAAACTCCCATTGCAAGTATTAATATAAAATGATCCAATTTTTTAGAAGTAACGTACACACAGATGTGTCCTTCTGTGTGTCTCTTATCACATCAGTAGTAACTCAGACCACTGAAATATGTGCAATATCATACAATCAAGGGGCTGTGCTAAGGGGCACAATGAGTATCTAGTCCATTTCTTGGGCCATATGTTGTTCCTGCCACACAGTGCAATAAAGCTGAACTGTGATACTGCAAAAACTGAAATGAAAACGGAAATTGGAACAGCAGCATTTAAATTTCTGACAAATCTTGTAGAAGTCAATTCAGAAAAAATTAAGCTCAACCCAGCAACATGGGTCTTGAAACCTGTATACAGGACAGTTAGATGGGAATGCCAGTACAAGAGATGCCAAGATCAAAAAGATTTTGGAATGTTTTTGGTATTGGGAGTAAATGTCCCTTTCTTTGGGACAGAAATTGAATTAAAAAGCCAAATTTAGGCCAAACAAGTTAGAAAAAATATCCTTTGCATAGTTAAAGAAACTGGGCCACAATAAACAAAATACAAAGTACCTAATATGTGCATGTTAGAGAAGATCATTCCCAAAATCGGTTACATCGTCTAATGTTGTATGTATTCAACAACACTGTAGATCAGAAATGCAGAGCGGGGGGTTTAAGGAAGAGAGAGACAGAAGTTAGAGTGGACTTGTGCTTAAAGCACTGGGCAGAGAATGAGGTGGGTTTTAGTTCTCACCTCTCCCCTAAAGTTGCTGAGCAAACTTCAACAAGTCATATAATCCATTTGTGTCTCTATTCTATGCCTAATGTGAGAGGAAATAATGCTACTTATCTCACAGGGATTTTGTGAAGATAAGACTGTGAATACTTGGGAGCCAGTCCCTATTACAGTGGGAACCAGATATGTAAATAGAGAATATTTAAGATAGATGATAGGTTATTAACATGTGGGAAATACAAAGTGACAATAAATCTTTTGCTTAGGCCTAGATAAGTAAGCTAGCTAAAACTTAAACTATTGTTCAGTTTTAGTGGAAGATAAACCATACACCACCCTCCATTTGACCCAAGCTTATCAGCAGTAGTTAATCAGCTTAAACAGTACCTTGTTAGTAATGTATTAAAAGAGCAATATGCTAGTGCAGTCAGCAGTCACCTTCTGATTATAGCAGATTTTCAGCATGTTATGAACTAGATACTGCAAAGGCTCAAAATGATCAAATATTATCAGATAATTTCTTATTTACTGGAGGAACAAGAGCCAGTTAGACAAATTATCCTTTGCATAATTTGTTAGTTAGACAAATTATCCTTTGCATAATTTGAAAACCAGACTATGCAGAATGCAAAATTAAAATAAAAACCACTGCATCATGTACTTAAAGCCCAGAGATGATGCTAAAGAAATTAACCCTGTTAAAGAACTTAGCTGTAAATGTATATACCTCCATTTCCTTCTATGGAGCTATATTGATTTATACTCACTGAAAATCTGGTATAAAAAATAAGGGTCAGATTACAAGCCCTTTTCTCATAATGAATAGTGCTGTATATCAGTGGTGCTCAAATTTTTGGTCCAATGGGCCAGATGAGTAGAGCAAGGCAAGTCTGCATCGCTAAATAGAGACGTGCAGGACAGGATTGGGCCTTGGGGCCCAGCACCACCCAATTCACCCATAACCTGAGGTTGGGTTCCCGGGGCCTGCCACCACCCATTCCCACTGGGATTGGGCCCCAAGGACCTGGCACTTCCCTCTTGTGTCCCTGTGCATCATCATTGGGGTCTAGCACCACCTCTTCTTGTCCCCGGGCCCCAGGATTGGTGTGTAGGGCCTGGTGCTACCCTCTCCCAGGCCCCCCCACACACCAGGATTGGGCTATGGGGACCAGCGCCAACCCTGCCCAGCCCTGTGCATTATGATCAGGCACCTGATCCAGCATGCAGAACCCAGGGCTCCCAATGAATCCAGAAATTTGGTAGCAGGGGAGCAGTGCAATGGGCCAGATTACATGGTGCTGTGGACCAGATATGGTTTGTGGGCTGGGAGGGTGAGCATCTCTGTTTTATTCCACGCAGATTCTTACTGAAACAACCTAGTTATTTGTCCAGTTTGCCTTACCTTGTATATCACAACTCAGAATCTAATATTGCCTGGGAACTTGTCTTGCCGTGATAAATTACTAAGGGAATCAAGGTAGCTGGCTGGAGTGTTGTTGTAACCATGATGGTAATGGAAATATGGAAGAAGCAAGGGGTTTTTTGGTGATGCCTTTTATTACACAAATTATATAATTGGGAGAAATGTTAATCGAGCTTTCTAACACAAGGTGCCCTTCCTCAGGTATGGCAGTCATGTTGTGCTTGATTGCCCTGGTAAAACACCTGGCCAGTTGGTAGAAAAACAGTAGAAATAAAAGTTTAGAGACTCAGCAAGTATTTACTGCAATTAAACAAGTGCATTGGTTTTGATGCACTCTGATGTAGATCCTGCTTCTTTAGGGCACCTATACACATGACAGACCTCTGCTTGGATGCATGCTAATTAATATGTGTCAGAGCAGACTCGATTAATTGAGTTTGCTGTGAGTCTGCTGGAGCATGCTAATTAGCACATTCCAGCAACCTCTACATCATGTGTATTCAGCATCCCACCCCACTTTCAAAAAGGCAGCAGGGGTGCTTTAACTAAAGCTTATTGAATGAGCTTTAGTTAAAGCACCCCCCCCCACTGCCATTTTGAAGTGCAGGATACTGAATACACATCACGCTGTGGGTGCTTTATTTAAAGTGTCCCCTAATCTCTCGTAGGATGTGTATAGACACCCTTAAACATCAGCTGATCTGTGAGCAGATTTATATTTTCTTTTTAATGGCATATTGCTGTCTAGCTGTTTTAGTCTAGTCATATTACACCGGCAGCCAGCTAACAGGGTGCTTCTGATATTTTGACATTTCTGATTCAACCAGAACATCAGGAACACCATGAAGATGTTTTCCAGTAATACTTTTGAACCAGAGAAGGCACTAGGTAGAGGTCTAGTCGAAGAGACGAGTTCTAGGTTTGAGATTCTCTGTGCTGTCTGAAAGCTTCATAACTTGTTAACTCTAGATTCTGATTTTCCTCTCAAAAGATGCATGTTGTACGGTATCCTGAAGTAATATCTTTAAGGACAGATTTCTTCTCTTCTCATTCCCATTGCCTTGCAGAATAGATTTGATTATTATTCCTAATGTTGCATTTGTTGATATAAATTTCTGGCATGCTGCTTAGTTATTTCATTACAGAGAATTTTTCTTTTGTTAATACAACATCACTGGCAGAGAGCCAAACAAAACAAGTTATGGCAATAAGCACTATTCATCAAGTCCTTTTTGCTTTAGACTTGTTTTCTATGGTCACTTCAAGATTTTTATTAGCTTGCTTTCTTTTTTGAGGTATTATTAGGGTTAAGATGGTGACAAACATATAATATTCAAATGCTGCTTCTGCAAATTGAAATGGCATAATTATATTGTGGCCGACAGTATGTCTTATCAACATACTGTACTAATTGCAAACTAAATAGTTCTATATTTACTAACACTGGAAACCCAATAGGAAAAGATTAAATGTTGCAGCTTACCCTAGCCTGCACAAAAGTTATGGGTTTATACATCACTATTTCCAGAGAAAAGATATCTTCAAAATCTGTATATATTTGTGAGAGTCATTGGGTTTTTTATTATATTGACCTATTTTACATTTAGCTTAAGAGTTTCTGGAAATGTGTAAAGTTATGTTTTAACTAACAGAAACTAAATTTATACACAGCATGCTATCAAAAAAAAAAATCTCATGTAGATCATAGAAGCCAGGGTAACCAAAAAAGCCGACAATTTAAAATGGCCTCAGCTTCTAAAAATGAGTCTACCAGTTGAAAAATCAGGACCAAGATTTTCAAGACTGCCTGCTAACTCTGTGTGCTCTGAGTTTTGGATTCCTTCAATTTGCAGTGGAGCTGGAAGCCCACAATTCCTACTAACGTTGATCAAGCTCTAGGTATCTCATATTGGGAACACAAAAATTGAGGTAAGATTAAATATGTTAGGATTATATAGTTTACAGAAAAGAGGAATGAAAGGAGAAATGATGAAGTATCCATTTGCTGAGAAAGAGACCATATCTATGGTTTAAAAGATCTTACTTCTTAAATACCCACAGGAATACCTACAGTCTACAAGAAATTATATAATTTCAAAGGTACATTCTGCTTATATTATTCATGTAAGGAATCTCAAACTAGTCATAGAATCAGGATTTAGTACTGAATGATGAGATAAATTTGCTGGTTCCAGAGACACAAACTATTTCAAGTTGATTAAGTAACTTAAAGTAGCTTTCACTACTTTAAGAGCACTGACAACATGTTTATGACCTCAACTAGTAAATAACTCAACCAGTCAGGCTTCCAATCAGATAGGAATTATCTTGAATAATTTCTGAAAAATCCTAAATCTTCCAGAAACAAAAATTATAGCCTTAATTTTTAGAAGAATTTAAAATAAATGTGTCTATTAATTCCTGACTCTGAGTCAGATGCATTAAAACTGATTTATGGGATGCAATTGTTTCTGATTCTACGTTATGTCATCATGTCATATGATTTTATGAACCATGTACAAAACCTTAGAACCAGTTCCTTGAGGGACATGCAGAGTTTGAGTAAATGAATATTGTACTCTGAAAAATCCACTCAAAGGACAAGGAAAAAGTATCCTTGGCTGCCACTTGTAGTATCAGTTGCCTCTACAAACTCATGAGTAAAGTAGCAAAACTTCAACTAATAGACCTACCTTTTCACATTTTGGATATCATCTCTTTAGACTCTGTATATTTGCAGTAGAACTGTCCTGAGCAATTTTTGCCATTTATACAGATAAGAACATGCAGAGATAGGGCTTTAAGTCAGAGTACTTGGCACTTTTTATAACTGAACTCTGATTTTCTTCGATGCATGATTTTGTAATTTTCATGTTGAAATTCAGAGACACCTGCATGTAATAGCATAACTATGAAGTAGAGGGGAGTTACTGGAACAACAGCCCCACATACTGCCTCTGTTTGGGAGGAACAAAGTAGCCATCACTAAAGAGTGGCAGCTGACTACACTGCTGCCATCCACACTGCTGCAGCTAGCATTCCCCAGGCATCGCAGCTGCCCCAGGTGTGGGGCTATGCTGCTGTGCCTCTGGCTGCATGCATGCCAGGCTAGTTCAATTAAATTACTCTGCATGGAAAGCACATTTTGAGAGGAGATTTGAGAGGTTTTCAAAAGCGAGGTTGAGAAAGATGTAGTTTTTTAGTCCATCCTAAAACCCCCTAAGATTTTTCTACTGCAGTGGTTCTCAGACTTTCTAGTTCCCACTGCAGGATGTCCCAGACCTCTGGAATTGAATGTGGCCTAGCCAGAGAGGAAAGTAGTTTAATGTAACCATTATTTCTCCCATTCAGGAGAATACCATGCATGGAGCAGCTCAGCATCTCACATGATACTGGTACCACAGGAAGATGGGAAGGTCGGGGGCAAAGGAGCGTCAGTCACTAACAGAACTTCCATGCCCCACTGATGGGTTACCACCAGCAAACCACAGGCTTGGTGTAGTACTTCTAAACACACACACACAAACATCCCCTCTGTTTCTATTTAGGAGGGAGAAAAAAACTTTCTTGGCAGCAAAGTTTGTTCCTCAGTAAAATGATTGTGCTACCTTTCATGGTACTTTGACACTTATGGTGTTTAAAAAGTTGTATTACGCAGCAGGAAACGTTGAAGCACTCATGTTATTTGCTTGAGGAATGCTAGTAGCACTACATGCTTCAGGTAGAGCTGCATACCAGTTTACTAAGAGAATCAGAAAACAGGCAAAATTTAGAGTATCATACATGTCCAGTGAAGAATCAAATTAAGAACCCAAGTAAGATTTAAGCAGGTAAAGTGCTAAACATTTCCTGATATCCTCATTTTTTTCTCCTAGTTTTCCCAGTAGAAATAAAGACAAAGGAAAAGGGGCAAAATCCTGCCCTTACTACCTATGTCTGTGAAAGGTATGGGGAGGAGAGCTGTGGGCTAAGTACAGACATTCGTGGGCATTAGAGAGAGATTAAATCAATTCATATCAGGTAAATCGGGATGGGGGAGCTAGCTGGAGGGGTTGAGGGTGCAGCAGGCTGAAGGGGATTGGGAGTTCACTGTGGTGGGGAGGGAGATACGACCCATGGGTGGGGTAGAGAAGCAGGCAGGATCCATGGGTGGTATGGGGGGTGGGGTAGAGGTGACCCATGGGGGTAGGAGGAGCAGGCATGACCCACAGGTTGGGTAACAGAGGCAGGCATGACTTATGATGTGTAGGCGGGGCAGACACATCCTGTGAGAGGTAAGAGGGACAGGCACAACCCACGGGTGGGGTAGGGGAAACAGGCATGACCCACAAGGGGTACAGGAATAGATGCGACCGGCAGGTGGGGGCGGGGAGGGGGTGGGCGGGCATGACCTGCAATGGGTAGGGAGGAAAGGCATGACCCATGGGTGGCCTGGGGTGCCCCCCCCAGTGAGCCTGTACCCCATCCCTCCTGTCCCTTCCCCACTCCCTTCCCCCTCTCCTCCCTCCTTCCCCCCCACCGGGACTTCCTTGCTTGGCTCCAGAAACAGCAAATACTGATAAAAGCGGCTGCGTCCAGAGAAGCTTGTGGGGTGGGGGTTGAGAGCAGTGGCTGGGGTGGAAAAAGGGGCTGGGAGTGCAAAAAATGACCAGTGCAAGGGAAGAGGAAAGTGAAAAGAGCAGCCCCAGGGCTGGGGCCAGTGGTTGGGTTTTCCCAGTCCCGGGGTTGTTCAGAGGAAGTGGACAGAAGTTCTGTGCACTGATTTGATCAAAATCAAATAAGTCTGATATTACATAGATCCAGGTTTATCGTAAACTGGGTTCTGCAATTTTTATACCAGTTTGTGTACATGGACCAGTTTGTGTGCCTGGAAGCTCTGTTACAGGTTTAGACTGATTGCCGGTCACTGAGATCAGGTCTGTAAGTGCAAGGTCGGCACTAAGTTTAAATCGGGGGTCATAATGCACCCAATTTAACCTCCCAAATATCTGTACTTACCCTGGTGTCCATTCAATGGATCTTTGAAGTAACACATACTTGAAAATGTATTTGAGAATATCCAAAGCTTGAGAAGCAATCTTGCCAGCACTTCAGCTGATACCTGTTGCTTCTCTTGAGCTCCAGTTTTGAGTTAGTTTCAATGTTGTCTTCATTGATACTGAGAACTGCAGTTAAAATGAATATACATACTGTAAATAAGCAAGCTGCTAATATTTTATGGCTCAAAGGAGCAAGAAAATACTGGTTCTTCAGAAAGCCTCTAGTACACTTATCTGGAAAGCATTTGGCTTGCCCTCTGCATTGTTATTGCTCTGTAAGAAAAAGTGACTAATACTAATCTCTGAATTACCAAAAAGCAGCTTGCACATGGATATTCATGCTCTTGACACTGACAAGTAGGACTGGACTTTTGGCATGCCGTTTTTGTGAAGAAGCCAATCTGGACAACTTCCTACATTACTGTTGCCTTTTTGGAAAATACTTAAATTATTTCTTGGAAAGTAGCTGAAGGTCACTCAGAGTTCTTCTGGGTTTTACAGTATTTATTCTTGCATAAGAAAAAGTTCTGTTTACGTCCCCATCCTCGCCAACATCCAACAAAGGAATGTTGGGATGATACACGCATACTAATCAGCGCAGAGAAATCCTACTGCTGATAACAAGAAGTGATATGCAGGTGCACATTTATGTTTACATTTAGTTAGTTTGTTTGTTTTTAATTGTTTAACTGTCCCAAAAGCTATGCAACAATGCCAATGCTAAAGTTGCCCCAATTATAGGAGGGAAGAGTTCTAGTATCATTTCTTTGATACTCATCTCACTATTATTAACATTAATGAGAGGAATAGTAAGTGATTAACATGAATGTTGAGAATATGTTAGCCAGTACTGTACTGCAGCATACATGTAGACTTTGACTGGGAGCAAATTTGGTCCTCATCAGCCCCAACACTAGGGGGCCACAAGAGATGAGAAACTCTCCTGGTTCTGGTGCTACTCAGCTCCTGGCTCTCTGGATGGGAGCAGCACCTGCATGGGTACTGTCCCACCCAGTCCTAGCGCTACTCACTGCCCTGTCCATAGGAGCTGGGAGCAAAGTAGTGCTGGGACTCAGGAGCTCTCTGCTTCAGGATTTCTCCACTTCCCCCCACAGCTGGGGGGCTGGCCCGGAGCTGTCCTGCTTGTAGGGCAGCTTCTAGCCAGCTCCCATCTGCACAGGGATTTCCCCAAGCAGCCTGAGCTAACCATGAACTGTCCTACTTCTGGGGCAGCTCCCAGCCAGCTCTGAGCTATGCAGAGATTTTCTTAAGTAGCCCAGGGCTGGCTGAGAACTGTCCATTTTGACACAGCTCCCAGCCAGCTCCCATCTGCACCAGGATTTCCCCAAGCAGCCTGGGGCTGGCTGGCAGCTGTCCCGCTTCTGGGGCAGCTCCCAGCCAGCTCCAGGCTGTGCACAGCCCAGAGCTGGCTGGGAGCTGCCCCAGAAGCAGGACAGCTCTTGGCCAGCTCCCAAATGCATGGGGAAGCTTCACTGGGCAAAATTGCAAACTGAGGAGGTCCCTAGGCATCAACAACTTCCAGTTGTCACATGTTCACAAGCACAATTGTATAGCTACCTGCAGCAGTTGCTTTTTTTGTGCCCCTCATCCCCAAGGTTGCAACCAAGGCAGTTGCTCCATTTGCCCTCACCTAGTTATGCCACGGATTCAATTGCTTGCTCCTGACAGAATTAGAAGATTAGAAGAAAGAAAGAGTCCAGACATTGTGCCAACTGCTGGTTCTGAGATCCTTGGATTTAGGTATCATGTTTCTCAAAATGAATTCAAGTTGTCTCTGATATAAACACCAGCATTTGGATAGAAAACTAAAGGACAAATAAACAAGACATAATTACAAATGTCAAAGCACTGAATTGTGCTCAGTAGTGCTCTGGTAAAAAACCATTTTTGATGTGGCTGAGTTAAAGTTTTAGAAATGCATGTGGTGCATGTGCCCTAATTCTTCTCATGCAGCGTCAGAGCTTACCCCAGTTCCACTCTGTAAAATGTCCTTGTAAAAACAGCCCTGGGACATTTTACAGCCCTGAGACAGCCTTCCAGTTTGTCTTTCAGTGACTCCAAATCAAATTTGTTCAGTTTACAGGTGACTTTACTTATTCCACAAACAGCCCTATCCACTTACCAGTTATCACCCCATAACAGTTCTTGAAAGCCACAAGAACATAGACAAGCATATAATCTTTAAATTATGTTTCATTATACCTCTACTTTGCTGCATCACTGAAGAATAGAGGCTCAACAAATGGGACTGAGGACAAAACTTGGAGACAGTCAAGTTGGGAAGACATTACTGATGGCATGAATTCATAGAGAGATGCATAGAGTTTATTGTTTAGCTTTTTATAAAACCAACTTGGACTTAACCCTAAGTCCTACCCAGCCAAGTCCTCAGGCGTGCTCCAGGCAGGAAGTTTGCCAGTGGGATTGCTCTGGGCTTGTCCCTCTGTGTATGAAAGAGGGTGCTGGAGATAAGCTCACTAGTGAACTGCTGAGTTTGTACACTTTGCGGGGCTGTACTCAGCTCTGTTGTCCTGGGGCTTGCGCCTGAACTGGCACTGACAAGCCCTAAGTGTCCTGAAACAATTGGGATACAAAGTACATTGGAAAAGACAGCAGCACTAACAATAACTATTGATGAAGTACGTAGTCCAAAGCATCCTAGAATCCACAGATGACTAAGATCAGTGTTAGCATGACCTCTGTGCCATGGGCTGATGGGACAAACACTCTAGGGCTGCATACAACATTCTTACACCAGGTAATTCTCCCTCAGCCCTTGGGAGGCTACTGATGGTCCCTCTACACAGCGGGGGTGACACAGGGAGGCGGAGGGAGGGGGAGAAGGTCCTTTAATGTTGCTGAAAGAGGTAAATAACATAATGCTCAGCAGTTTTGCTCTAAAAATAAGCCACCTCTATTAGCTATGGTACATCTTTCCGAAAGTACACTTAAAACCCGTTAGCATAAATGGAAGTCTTTCAACAATGTAAAATATACACCAGTATAAGATTTCTATATGAAGAGTGAAATGAAGGGACGATTTCATGTAATGTCCTTGAGGTTCTGTTGTTCTGTTTTGTCTTTCTCCACAGCCTCACCTCTTGTTTATGTTTATCCTTTGTCACAGATGTGGCCGTGAATCCTTTTGTGAAGGATTTCCAAAGAAACAATGCACTCTATCTACTCACAGAGATTCAATAATGAAGCAAGAAACAGCAAGTCATTCAATGACAGGCATTGTAAAAGAACTTTATCTTCACCTCTAACCAAATAATTAGATATTTAGTTTAAGAAATCAATAAACATCAAGCTAATTACATTCACATAAAGAGCAGCAAAAGACCTATTGCCAAAGGAAACTCTGACGGCTCTTAAAAAATTAGGAGAATTTTGCTCACCAGACCCCACTGTCAGTATTTTTTCAACTTTTCATTGTCTTGCTTTCAAGCTATGATGGGTTGCAGACTCTCAACATCTCTAAAGTCTTCCCTAACCTGAGATTCAACCAAAAGGAGGTCAATGGTAATCTCAGTTCTTATGTACATGAAAATGTTTTTTGCCCTTCCTGTAGTATTAGGAGCAATTGTCAAGAAGACACAGAACTCGCAATTGTCACTCAAAGATGTTATTACAAAGTTCAACCCAGACTACAATGTTTGCCCTTGGTTAATTCATTATATAAAGCATTCAAAGAAGTATGCTCAAGGAAGGCAGTTATAACACATTCATACAGGTCAGGCTGAGCCATATTAGGGACAGATAGTTAGCTGTGTTAATCAGTAGTCAAGCAGACGACAGGGGAGATTTGCACTTTATAGACTAAATCGGAGATGCACAGCATAAACTTTACTAAGCAGCAGGCTTACTTCCTCAGATCCTGGAAAGGGACTGCAGGAAGAAAAGCTTCTAAATAGAAAGCATTAAAATACAAAGGGATGGGAAGGGGGGAGGAAAAAGGAGAGGGCACTGCTGAGAGAGGCAAGGTGGGTAGGAAAGAGAAAAACAAAGCAGTTAATCCATTGAGGGGCATAGGGGTTAAAAAGCTAATCCAGGTAATGGAATAGAAAGCCATAGTCTTGATTTAAATCATACTTAATACAATCCACCCTGCTGTGATTTTTTTTTGTTCCATAATTCCCTGTTCAAATTGATTTTTAAAGTTTTTGTATTCTAAGACCAGCCACTCTGAGGTCAGTGATGGACTGTGCAAGGGCCTTATGCGTATGCCTGGAATTGATATCAGATCAATGTTGATTCAATCTTAGATGTAGAGATTGCCCAATATGTCCAAAGTGTACAGGAGAGGGGACACCATAAGCAGGTGATGGCATATATGGCATTGGTACAGGTGTAGGTGATGCTATAATTCATGTTATTTGGCCCAGTGATGATGTGGCCTGTGTTGATGAGGGGACACAGCTAACATCTGGGCCCAGAGCAAGGTCTCGTACCTTGGTGAGATTAGGAGTTAAGTAGTCTGTTACTGGAGAGACACCATCTGAGCTTGGGGGAATGCCTGTAAACCAGGACAAGTTTGTCCCCCATGGCTGCCTTGAGATGGTCATCATTTTTTTAGAGGGATTGGAGACCATTAATGATGTGTCCAAGGCAGTGGTGCTCAACCTTTTGGCCCCATGGGCCAAATGAGTTGTGAGGAGTCAGTTTTTGGGTCAGATGGAGTCTTGTGCATCAGGATTGGGTACTGAGGACCCAGCATTTCCCCCTCCTGCCCGGATTGGGCTCTGGAGGTCTGGTGCCAACCCCTTCTGAGCCTGTGTTCTGAGATTAGGCCCCAGGGGATGGGCACTTTCCCCTCCTTGCCCTCTACGCTGGGATTGAGCCCTGGGCTCCTGGCACCACCCTGTCTTGTCCTCTCATGCTGGGATTACGCCCAATGCCCCAGTGCCATGCCTGTCCAACCATGCACACTGGGATCAGGTGCCCAATCCAGCACACAGACTTCCTGTGGGTCTGGAAATCTGGCAGCAAGAGAGTGGTGCCACCTCTTTCCTGCCACCAATTTTCCAGATCAGTGGGGAGCCCTGCAAGCCAGATGACATGGTGCCATGGGCAAAATCTGACCCATGGGCTGAGGGGTGTTGGTGATGAGCAGAGGGATTTTGTTGTCCTTGTCTTGGCGTTGGAATTGTAGCAGATTGGAGTGGGATCTGAGTCTGGCTCTGTTCACTGGGGTGGCTACAGCTTTAGGATTGCATTGTATTTATAGGAATCGCTACCCCAGGGAACCACCAGATCTTCTCCCATGCCTCAACCCCATACTTCCCCTTGTCTGAGTGCTGGTGTGCCTCAACTCCCTCTAATAAATCCAGGATCCACCCATGTTAGTGTCTTGCCAGGTTGTTTCTCTGGGAAGAATTTCAGTCCTTTGGAAAGTATGCATATTTCAGAGGGGGATAAGATATGTTGTGATAAATTAATGATTAATGTTGGTGTTTTGGATGCTGCCATCTTAGCTCTCTCCTGTGTTGGAGTAGGTTAAGTGAATAAGATGGTTGCTCAGTTTTCTCTGATGTTCTCCTACATAGGCATGTTGCCTATTTGGAGTTGTGTGCGTTAGCCAGAGGGTTCCAGAAGATGACTACTCTGGGGGTGATGTTACGTTTCTTGGGGACTTGTTAGAAATTACATTTAGCATGTGTTAGTTGCACTTAAAACAGTAGTGTCCAAATGTTCAAGCAGGATTACATATGCTAACTGCTCTTGTATGGTAGCAAAGTTATGCCTTTTTGTGTGAGGAGTATCTCCCAATTGTATTGAATAACACATTCTGCATTACCTAGGACTACTCCACAGAGATAATTTGATCAGTTGTGGTCCCAGAGCTGGGATCCACAATCCACAGAGCCTCCAACCAGCTCCAGCGTGGTACCAGGGCTGACACTGGGGTTGTACCGGAGCCAGTTCAAGACTCCGGTGCAGTACTACAAGCTATATTTAGATCATAGTAATCATTAATGTGCAACTGCTTAGAAAACTTTCTAAGTTGTATTAATGCATGCTACAATTTAAATGTAATGTGCTAAGTGTGATGTGTAATAAAACCTTTGTATGGGTTTGAAAAGAAAATGTATAGATTCTTTTTTATTTAGGCTGTGGATTTTCTATGTAAACAGTGAATTTCAATATCCCCCATGTTTTGGTAGTGTTTATATGTAGTATTGGATTTAAATGAACTGTTAATATACTTAGCCTGGAAAATAAAAATCTATTTCTAACCATCAGAGAAATGAAATTTTGGAATATCCTTTCATTAGGAGGAGTATTTGGAGCAAAAAAAAATCTTAGCTAGTTGTAAAATGGAGCCTAATAAAGTTATGAACAAAATTAGTTCCCATGGTTTCCTGTGAAAGTGGAAGACTGGACTCAATGAATGAGGACATCTCTCCTAGGCCTAGCTGCTGATTTTTCTGTCTTCATGTTTGCTGATAATAATATTACATTTGTATTATGCAGGGACACTGTTACTCCTATTGCTGTCAGTTATTTCTTTCAGGTTCAGGGTCTTCTTGTTTCTATATGAGTCTTACTGCTCCTACTTTTTAAATAAACTAGGATATTTCCAGTTCTGCTTCTACAAAAATGCTTAGGCTGAGATAATATTGGTGAATTTTCTGGTTTTGTTTGGGGTTTTTGTATCCAAGGGGACACAGATGCCTATTGTTAGTATTTCCTTCAAGTTTAATGTGTTTTAGTGCTGAAGTTTTAATTGCTTTTGTTTTTGTTTCCTCAGTGGTTTGTTGTTCTCTTTCATATAGCATTATTCCTTTTATATAGACTTTTTGTTAGACTGCATCCTCTCTGAACTGCCTTGATAGCATCGTAAACAATGGTGAAAAAGATACTGATATCAGGAGTGGCACTTATCTGAAATATGTAGTGCTTCCTTAAGTTTTTTAAACATAATTTGCCAACCAATTCAGAGGCAATATGTAGGCAGCAGCAAAAGTACAGCAGAAGTACCTGTGACCCCAGTACAACCCATAACTGGCAGCTTAGAAATGTCTCAGTGACAACTCAGCCATCTTACCTTAATTATCATCTTCTGATATCAGTAACATAACTAGGGTGGGGCAACAAGGGCCACCACTGATGGAAGCGGTGTGAAAAAAACACCTTTTGTCAGAGCCATGCAGTCACGATCATGGCAGCAGCAGCAACTGTGTGTGGTAGCCACCCTGAGCATCCAGCCACATTGTTATGCTGCTGTCTGCCATTGATGAAGTGAGAATCACTGTTGTCACAAAGTACAAAAGGAATATCAGCAATCTGTGTGTTCTAATATCTGTGCATTCAAGGTATTTATACAGTCCACATCACTGTAGTATCTTGATGCTTCACTGTCTTTAATGTGTCATTCTTCACAATACCCCTGTATGGGTGAGAAGTGCTATTCTCTATCTGTAAAAGAGAGATAATGTGAAGAAGCACAGGGAGATGCTAATTTTTGGGAGTTATTTAGGAAATCTTAAAATTTAGATTGTGCCTAAGCTATTCTTTGAATTTGGCACTAGTCTAGGGTCACACATGCAACGTAGTAAAAGGACTTGAATCCATGTCTCCCAGATCTTAAGGTAGTGTTTTAAACATTGAACTATCCTTCCGCTGCATTGATGCAACATTTCTAATCTCATGTCAACAAACTTTGAAAATCCAAAAACTTTTGAAGGTGGGTGAGTAATGATATCCTTACTTTGTAACTGGAAAGGTGAGACACAAAAAAGTGAAAATTTAAAAAGTGAGCTCTAACCTTTTGTGCCCAACTCAGGATGCCTTAGATTTGGTCTTCAAAGGCCCTGAGTGCTCACTACTGTATCTGGAAGTTCATGGAAGTTGCATAGGGGGTGTATGGGGGTGCATGTGTATCCGCTGAGAGCACTGGTGCAAACCCTCATAGCCAGCGTTCCCCGCTTAGGCAATGGGCAGGGGGGGCAGGCGAGAGTGCTTGCCCCCTGAGAATGCTAGCTGGGGAGCGGAGACACCAGGAAAAGCGATCCCTGCGCTCCCCCTGCAGCCAGTCATGCTGACCAGGGGGAGGGGGTTGTATCCCCATGGCTGGTTGCACTGATCAGGAAGTGCCAGTGGTGTGCCAGGAAGTGCCAGCATAAATGGCTGTGGGGGAACTTCTCCCCCGCAGTCAGCGCAATTGACCACAGGGGGAACCTTCCCCCAGTCACTGACTGGCCACAGGGGGGCAAGTGCCCCCCCCAACTCAGGAGGCACTAGTTGCCCATGGCTGCAGGCAATCAGTATGTATCAGAGCTGACAACTAAAACATGGAGGCACCAAAATACAAAGTAGATTAGTGGTCTCCAACCTTTTTAAGTAGAAGATGACCTTTGGCATTTAACAGCAACCAAGCTCTACCATACACTGCTGCCACGCTCCCTACCTCCCACTCCCCTCACCCAGCAGGTAAGTCTGTGGGGAGGGAAGGGGGGACAGATTGAGAAAAAATTATTTGGGGGCCCACCTCCCCAGCAGGTAAGTCCCACCCAGCTAGGGCCCTACTCAACTTACCCCTGTTCCTGCCTCTGCAACACTGTCCCTCACTGCAGGGGCCTTGATCTAGCCCTGCCCCTTCCCTCCCTCACCGACTGACTTGCTGGGCTGGGGCATGTGTCTGCACTCAGCCCCCAACCCCAGCCTCAGATTGACTCCAAGAGGGTCCGAGATCAACCACAAGAGGCTCCAAGATCTACCAGTGGATTGAGATCCACTGGTTGGTGACCACTGACATAGATGCTTGAAAACATTGTTTTTTGTGCTTTGTCCAGTAAGCTAATGTCGAATTCATAGGCGGAACCCAGGTTCATGACTCCTGTCTCCTGCTCTAACCATAAGGCCCCATAGCCTCTAGCACAGACAAATGAGCTTATAGTAGTTATTTCATCCTATTTCCAACCTCCCTGGTGATTTTCATATATATTCCTTTGGAAATAGTGACATAATGTGTCTCCTTACAGCAGCTCTTTGTAAGATGTGCCATGGCAAAACAGAAGAAAGCCCTTTCTTGTTTTTTTTTTCTTTTTTTTTAGGTGGGTTTAAAGTATGTTGTGGCAGGCACTGACTTTCCCTTTCATCTTTTCTACATGTGCTTTGAAGGTAAGCATTTGGTTCAATGTAACCCGTAAGCATACGGTTTCAGTGGTTAATCAGTGAGTGATGGTAGCACATAGTGCAAGTGCAGCAGCTGAACATTCACGGCTGTGGGGGAAGGAGATGTCACCTCCTTTTTGTCACCAATGAGTCACAAGCAGCCAAAAAACACCAATTTTTGGTAGCTGAAAGAGGATATAGCATCTTCTCCCCTCCCCTGCAGCAGTGAACCTCCACTCTTTGCTTCTGCACTGTGAGGCGCCACTGCTGCTTTGCTCCCCCCACTGCCAAAGCCAGAGCCAGAGCTGCTGCAAGGAAGGCACAGAGTGTAGGGGAAGGGGAGACAGGGGATGGGAAGGGGAGACAACTCCCCAACTGTATTCTGGCACCCTTCCCCTTTCCCACTTCATGCCCTTTTTGCCCACCCATCATTATGCTACTGCTGCAGGGTAAGAGTGGTGACATGGGCGGTTATCACAGAACAGCTGATATGGGCAAAGTCCCTGCCCTTTATTAACTCTGTGTAATGAATGTATTTATGCATGCCCTAAGTGACACTGGGCAGGGCAGCAAGAACAACAATAGCATGCCCTTCTGACTTGGCTGTTGTAAATGTCTGAGAAGTAGCAAAAGCAGGAAATAGGACCTCTTGTTATAACCATTCACTTTCTCGTAGCCAGGGTTGTTTAAAAAAAGGATACAAATGTCATAAAAAGCATCTGTCACTAAGTTGTTTTAGAAAAAACTTGGAAATGTACAAGTTTGGATTCAGGCTCATTCTTACTGTGATTTGAGGGGAGGCCTGGTGCAGGAGAGGAAGACTCTTGGACCTTTGGAAGATTCTGACCTAACTCCAAAAAATGCTCTGGAATAGCAGGGAAATGGTATGAAGGAAACGGTGTACAGGAGTTTTCATTAATTTGTCTAGATCTATATATTTCTATGCTAGCTAAAGCAGAGCGATTGGGTTTTGGAACTTTTACAAAGTCTGTTTTGCCATTTGCTTCAACTACCACATGTCTTCAGAGAGATAAAATGTAAATCCACTACAGCCACTATGAAACCTCATAGGTGGGAGTTAGGTTCATTGTCTCCATATATGCTACAATGTGGAAAGCTCATAGAGTTAGGTTCCACAGGGACAGGCTCCTTGGGTTAGGCTTGCATGATGTGGTGCAATCCAAAGGGGGTGGGGTGCACCCCCTCTGGATCCACCCCTGCCTGTTAAATCAGAGAGAACTGAGTATGGAGCTGAGAACCCTGTTTAGAGAGGCACATTGTGCGGATTTTAACAGTACTCAAGCCTCTTACTACAGGGAAGTGTCCATTTGTATGGATCAAAAATCAGCAAAAATATCTTGTTCCCTAGTGCACAGGTGTTTCAGTTCTACCTGGTAGTATACACAGGAACAGGTTATAATCTGTTGTAATATTCTGTGAGTGCTCCACTACCCATTGCTCTGTCTCCTATGTTTCAGAAGCTACCCAAACCTCATATAAATACCTTGCACTGGTAGCTACATTTCCCATATTGCTCATAGATAGCAGGTGAGATTATTTAGACCATCTTTCATTTGTTTCTTTTGTTCCTTCGTATTATTACCTTAGTTATGTAAAAGCAAAAGACTGGCCCGGGCGCAGGCCACAGAAGACCATGGAGACAATTTCTGCTCTTTTGGCCTGTCATAACTGCACACTGCATCCACAAAAGAGATACTTTACCAGAAGAAATAAATGAAAACCTGATACATAGTCTGGGCTATAATATATGCTCCTCTGAAATCCAGAAAGATTTTCATATGATTGTTGGTGTGTTCTCTACTGTTCATCAGCACTAGATGAATTACATCTTTTAGTACTTACTAGTGTGGTCTGCTTCAGAAGTATTGGCATAATCTCTACTATGCAGATACAAACAATTTGCCTCAAACATACGTGAAGCCATAACAAGTAAAACCAATTTCATTTTTTCAAGTGTCAGAAAATTGACAGTTGTACAACTCATTCTGATAATCCTCTGAAAATCCAGAGAAAAATGTTCTGAAGCAAATTTGTGTGTCCATCTCAACTAGTCTTTGCCTGTAGTTCCAGTTTGCTGAATTTCTCGGACTTAGGGCTTTCAGGGACAGACAGGAAATAGCATGTTATTCTCTTAGGACAAGCACAACACAAATCAAAATGAGATGCGTTGCTGAAGGCAGTTTCCCAGTGATCACATATTCATTCCTCTTTAAAAATTAAGTCCTCTTAAGCTTGAAGTTATCTTACTATTTCAGTTATGGAGAATGAGGGGATTGGATGAGTTTTCCCATGCATAAACCAAAAGATACAAAAAGTCTGTAGGCCAAGACCTTTTTTTAAAAAAAAATGGGTTCACATATGAGCACTTAAAGCGGTCTGATTATAAAGGAGCAGATTTCTCCACAGCTTTTGATTAATTTTGAATTTCTCTTACTTGGACATTTTGACCCATTTATCTGCTGAAAATCCTGTGTTTTATGCATCTGAGAGTCTTAGCATGTCTGTTTTTATAAGCATCTCTGTGGAGGGTAGCTGTTTGGAAAGTAATGGATGAGAAACCAGTCTTTGAAGTAGCACTGACTTGGCCTGTGCAGTGCCAAATAACTGAAGACTATTATTATTATTTAATGTTTATATTGCTATCATCAACAGTTCACAACCAGGTGATGTTTCACTGTCCTAAGCACTGTACAAACATACAGTAAATGACAGTCCCTGCTGTACATAGCTTAGCATATTAACATGAGCAACCGGACCGGTGCCACCTTAGTTAGGGGGGGCACATGCCCCCCAGTGACCAGTCAGCTGGGGGGGTCCCCCTGTGGCCAATCTCACCAAAGGGGGGGTCCCGCAGCAGCCGATCATAATGCAGCCAATTAATCACTTTGGCCACTTCTGGAAATTCCCGCCTGTTCCACGCCCGCCCCCACCCCAGGAGGCAAGCATGGCCAGTCTGGGGGTGCACCAGCACTCTCAAGGGGTACACATGCACCTCCATGCACTCCCTACATGTTCCCACTGCATATTAAATTCAATGAACAAAGGAATTGGCAACCAGTGGACCCCCACAACATTGGTACAATGGTTTTCCCCCTGTTTTCAAGTACCCAACTGGTACCTTGTTCATCACTGGATAGATCAAGTTGTCAGTCTAAAGAATTTGATTCACTGTCCATGTGTAAATCAAAATAGTCACTAGCATTGCCCTGTAGCAATGCGAAGACCACCAGCACACACCTAAACCTTTCTGTCTCACTTTGCTGATCCAAGTGCACTTTTAAATAGTAGCCATTCTGCATTGTACATAATTGTTTCCGGCCATGGCCAGGCTCGCATTCCAGCAACTAACTGAAACATTTCCTGCTGCCATAGTAACCTGCAGCTTAAGATAACTTACTGATGTTTATTTACAACTGCCATATTTGGCCATAGCTTGACCACTTACTTTTCCTTGAAGTCGTGTTCTTGCAGAACTCTGGTTGTGCAGCTGTGCTGCAGACGTGCACGTGCTGCTGGGGGATTCCTGAAAGTTTAAGTCATATTTAAAAACAAAATAGAACAGATTTCTAAGTGCTGAAGAGTAAAATGTAGCTTTAATGAGGCGATTTTTTAGATGAGTTCAGGTAATGCCTGTGGTGACTGAGGCCTCTGATCCAACAGCCTAGACTACCATTGAGCCAGTGACTCATAGCAGAAGCTTACCTATAAGCAAACAGTGGTAGTGAGGAAAAGTGAACAAGCCAAAATGACTCAAAAGGAAATGAAACCCTCTGGGGAAAGATTATTTGGACAGACTGTTAACAAACTTAGCAGTAGCAGTAGCTGGCGGCACAGTCACTAATGGAGCTAATTACATAACCGGGGTAGAGTAAATCCAGAATATAGCTATAAAATAGTGGCAAAGCTAGAAATGTAGTCTTCAGCTGAACAAATTGTAGATTTTGTTGGCCAGTAGTTTTGTTGCAGAAAGGTGGGTTAGTAACAGCCAGCTCTAAACTTCAGGTTTAGAGAAATTGACGTTCTTAACAGAATCTGTTAACGTGTGTTTGTGCCTTTTAACAAAATGAATATTTGGCTTTGTGGATCAAAATTTCCCAACTGTACTGGCACAAGGATGGAGAGGTGTCCATGAACTTGTTTTGGGGGCTGCTACCTTAAAGCATTGGGATGAATTAGGGAATTAGTTTGGCATGTGCAAGAGGTACACATATGCAGAAGGAAATTTTGCAGCACCCTTTGAAAGGCAGAAGGACCTTGTCAGTCATCAGTGTTCAGTACCTAGCAGCCCTCAGGTAGTAGGTTACTCAGCACTTCTAAGGAGTATGTCTAAAGATTGCCTAATATATTTCCCAAGAATACAGTTATCTGTTTAAGCAGGTTTCAGTTGTATGCTTGCTGAATGCATGCAATATAAGTTTGAAAACAGGATATGCTCTCTTTATATGAAACATCAACTGTTTAGTGACATCTCTTCCTCTCAGATCAGCAGCTGGGAAAGAGATGAGTCACAAGGAGTGAGGTATTAGAAGAAGAGCATGCACTGTGTGATGACTGAAGTCCAGTGGGACTTTGGGGAGAAAAGAAAACAGAGCCAAGGGGTCAACAAAGGTGACTCAAGTTACAAGTTGAGAAGGGAATTTGGGTCAATATTACTTACATGCTGAGGGGGCAAAATAAAGGATAAGGTGCAAGTTAATAAATATGCATGAAGAGCCAAAGCACATTCCTGTTTTTCATACTTCACTCTTCTCTTTTACTTAATTGGCATATTATTTACATCAATTTAGGCCACTTAGGGCTTTGTTACACATTGCTATTATGATGTGCTAAAGGCACTTACAACACAAGTGTCCATGTGTTAAAGAGGGAAAACTGGTGCTAAGTGTTCTCTGAGCATCTCAGATTTATGCCACTTCGGGTGAGGATTATCTCTGGGTTGTGCTACCCTGCTTGGGTTATAGTAACGTCAGCCTGCTGCACAAAGATAAAATGGAGCAAGGGAAGTTTACATTGTTAGATATAAGGAAAAACTTTATCACTAGGGCACTTGTCCACATTACACTTCGCCTGTTACCACGTTACACTTTACCTGTGTCCACATGACAAAAATAGCCAGTAAGCTAGCTAAATAGCATCTGTGTACCCCTTTGTCAGCTGATTTTATTGTTTTAGATTTTTTTTAAAGTGGTAATTTAAAACACCTCCAACATGTTTTATTTTTAGCTTCTCAATTTTCTTCCATGTGGGGTTTTTTTATCATATAAAATGTTTAACATGGATCTGACTTATGCTCAAAAACATGATTTTCCCTGCTTTGCAATTGTTACACCACCAGGTGCCACTTGGGTTAACTCAGTAATCCATGGAAATCCACTGAATCTCTATTGTAATACTTCAACAAAACTCCAGGGGCTAATCTTGCAAATTTTTACTGGTGATTTAGCTCTGGGGTGTAACAGCTCCCATATAATAGTGTATAGGGAGGACTGAGATATACCCCAGGGCTGGGTGCAACGGCCACATGCAACAGTTTAGCATAGCCCACACCATACACTGTTATACGTGGCCATTACAACCCAGAGCTGGGTGCATCGCAGGACCCAGGCCTCTCCAAAAATGCATGACTCTTCTCTCCCTGCAGTGGTTTGGGGGTTGTGGCACGAGCATGTAGCTTTAGGTGTACCCCACACGCAGTGCCCAGTGCAACAAGCATGCAGAAAAAGTGAGGGGAAGAACTGCTTTGGGACCAGGCTTGGATAGGGGAGCAGCCCCTTTGGGACGCCTGCGGTACAGACCCCCAATGCCAATCCAGACTTGTGAGGGGGACGCAGGTAGGCTCACTCTTGCAGACCTTTGAATGAAAAGATTTCCCTTCCAACCAGCAGCACCCTGTGCAACAAGCAACAAGCACCCAGAAAAAAAGCGGGAAGCTTTGCAGGGGAGGTGGACAGCACTGTCTATTGAACTCAAAACCCCCCAAAAATGTAAAACAGCCAACAATTCCCCCCCCACACCCAAAAAAAAGCAACCTGGCATGACCCAAGAAAATAAACCAACCAAAATATCAAATCTTGTCCTAAAACACCACCTGGCAGTAAAGTAGTACTGAAAAGGCAGGAGGGTAAAATTGTTCTGACGTGCCCCCTAGTACATTTTACTAGTTCATAGATTCATAGATGTTAGGGTCGGAAAGGACCTGAGCAGATCATCAAGTCCGACCCACTGCATAGGCAGGAAAGAGTACTGGGGTCAGATGACCCCAGCCAAATGCCTATCTAACCTCCTCTTGAAGACCCCCCAGGGCAGGGGAGAGCACCACCTCCCTTGGGAGCCCATTCCAGATTTTGGCCACTCTAACTGTGAAGAAATTCTTCCTAATGTCCAGTCTAAATCTGCTCTCTACTAGCTTATGGCCATTAAGCTAGGAGGTTAGCAGGCTGAGGGGAATCAGGGAGGCAGAGGAAGAAATTGACAGCTATTTTCTTTCCCTGAAGGGTTACACACCCAAGGAAGAAGCACCTCGGGAAGTACCCTCCACTGCAGAGTGGCAGACGATCACCTCCAGAACCAGGGCTGCTCATAACACAGCAGTACCAGTTCCTCCAGTCTGGTTGGAGAACAGGTATGAGGCCCTGGCAACTCTGGAGGAGAAGGAAGGAGAGGAGGAAACCGGGGAGGAGGCAACTCCACGCTCTCCACGTTTCATGCAGGCCAAAGGAGATAAGCAGGCCAGGAGGAAAAAGCATCGAGTGATCGTCATAGGCCACTACATCCTAAGAGGTACAGAGGGCCCCAGCTGTCACCAGGACCCCTCAACATGCAAGGTCTACTGTCTACCTGGAGCAAAGATTCAGGACATGAAGGGGATGATCCAGACCATGATCCAGCCCGCTGATTACTACCCCATGGTCCTAATCCATGTGGGTACTAATGAGGCAGCCAGAAGAAGCCCTGATCACCTGATGGTGGACTACCATGCTCTGGGCTGCGTGCTAAAGGAGATAGGCGCACAGGTGGTTTTCTCTTCTATCCTAGAGTGGACGTGGAAGATGGCATGCAACGTGCATCGCGGAGACCGACTGGCAGCTTCGGGAATGGTGTCTTGAGGTGGGCTTTGGCTTCCTTGACAATGACCAGCACATCACGACAAGAGACATGCTCGGATGGGATGGGCTCCACCTTTCCCCTAAAGGTAAGCGTGTGTTTTCTTCTAGGTTGGTGGATTTCCTCTGGCAGGCTTTAAACTAGGCTCACTGGGGGAAGGGGAAGACAAGGGTGGAGGAAACATAGGACTGCCAGAACAAGCAACACCCACAAGTACAGCCTAGCCTAGACCGATGAGTGGAACATATACACAGGTAAGCGACAGGGGCCAGGGTAATGCTGAAAGTAGGGGGCCAGTGCACACATCCACAGGAAGCCTCAAATGCCTCTACACAAATCCTTATCCTCCTGCTAGCTGACACCAACTTATCCTCCTGCTAGCTGACACCAACCCGGACATAGTGGGGATCACTGAAACGTGGTGGGACTCAAAGCATGACTGGGCGGTGAATGGCAAGGGCTATAGGCTGTACAGGAGGGACAGGATAGAAAGAAAAGGTGGGGGCGTGGCACTCTATATTAAGGAGGAATACACATCCTCATCAATTAACAAAGAATCAGAGGAAAGGCACTCTGAAGTGCTTTGGATTAGAATACAAGGCAGTTGAGGGGAAAGAGACTTAATGGTGGGGGTCTACTACAGACCACCCAACCAAGGGGAAGAGCTCGACCAGGAATTCTTAAGTCAGCTCACGGAGGTAGTGAAGTCAAAGGATGTGGTGGTCATGGGAGACCTGAACTTCCCAGACATCTGCTGGGAAGAGCAGTCAGCCAGGTCTGACCACTCACGTAAGTTCCTAGCCAGAATGCAGGACGTCCATCTAACCCAGGAGATGCACAGCCCCACCAGGGGAGATGCCTTGTTGGACCTGATGCTGGCCACAAGAGATGGCCTGGTGAGGGGGCTGCAGGTGCTCAACTACCTGGGCAACACTGATCATCGCCAGCTGGAATTCACCATCCAGCACAAGGTGGCAAAGGCCTACAGCAAGGCAGCATCCCTAGATTTCAGGAGGGCGGACTTCAATGAGCTAAGAAGAATAGTTGGGGAAGCACTGAGGTCCCAGAGGGGAGGGGAGCCAAGTGTCCAAGGAGAGTGGTCACTTCTTAAGGAGATGATCCTCCAAGCCCAAAGAGAGGTAATCCCCCATGGCTCACCAAAAGCATCCAGGAATGTCTCCTAGCCAAAAGGGAGGCATACACCCAATGGAAGGGAGGGGCCATCACCAGGAAGGACTATACTGCAGTTGCTCGGGAGTGCAGGGGGCAGTCAGGAAGGCCAAGGCGGAGATGGAACTGGGACTAGCTTCCCAGTTTAAGGACAACAAGAAGTCCTTTTTCAAATACATAGGGGGTAAAAAGAAGTTTCTGGGTAATGCGGGACCGCTGCAGGACACGTTAGGAAATTTGGTCATTGCACCAGATGACAAAGCTAACATATTTAACTATTTCTTTGCCAAAGGTTAGTGAGGAACTAGTTAGGAAACTTCTGGAAGGACTGGATGTATTCAAATCAGCTGGTCCGGATGATCTCCACCCTAGAGTACTGAGGGAATTGGCTGGGGTCATTGCAGGACCCCTGGCATGGCTTTACGAGCACTCATGGTGCTCTGCTGTGGTGCCAGAAGACTGGAAGAGGGCCAGTGTGGTTCCCATCTTCAAAAAGGGAAGGAAGGAGGACCAGGGAAACTATAGTCCAGTTAGTCTGACCTCGATCCTGGGTAAGCTTTTTGAGAGAGTTATCCTGGCGCATGTCCACGAGGGGCCAGCAGGGGAGATTATGCTTATGGGCAACCAACACGGGTTCATTAGCGGCAGGTCCTGTCAGACCAACCTGGTGGCCTTCCATGACCAGATCACCAAATCCTTAGATGCAGAGGTAGCAACGAACATAGTCTTCCTGGACTTTCAGAAGGCCTTCGACACTGTCTCTCATCCCGTTCTCATTAAGAAACTGGGGGGCTGTGGTGTCAACACCCACACAGTCAAATGGGTCACCAACTGGCCGGAGGGCCACACCCAGAGTGGTGGTGGATGAGTCATTTTCGACTTGGAGGGATGTGGGCAGTGGGGTCTCCCAGGGCTCAGTCCTCGGGCCCGCACTGTTCAACATCTTCATCAGTGCCTTGGACAAAGGGGTAAAAAGCACCCTGTTCAAATTTGCTTATGACACTAAGATGTAGGGGGAAGTGGGCATGCTAGACGGGAGGAATAGGCTGCAATCGGACTAGACAGGTTACAGGGGTGGGTGGATGAGAATAGGATGGGATTCAACACTGACAAGTGCAAAGTGATGCACCTGGGGAGGAACAACCGGCACCATACCTACAGGTTGGGGAACTCCCTTCTTGTCAGTACAGAGGCAGAAAAGGATCTTGGAGTCATCATTGACTCCAAGATGAACATGGGCCGGCAGTGTGGGGATGCAGTCAGGAAGGCAACCATACCTTGTCATGCATCCACAGATGCAGCTCAAGCAGGTCCAAGGAGGTTATTCTCCCCCTCTATGCGACACTGGTCAGGCCACAGCTGGAGTACTGCGTCCAGTTCTGGGCGCCACACTTCAAGAGGGATGTGGACAACATGGAGAGGGTCCAGAGGAGGGCCACTCACATGATCGGGGGCAGCAGGGCAGGCCCTATGAGGAGAGGCTATGGGACCTGAACCTGTTCAGCCTCCACAAGAGAAGGCTGAGAGGGGATCTAGTAGCCTGTTACAAACTAGTCAGAGGGGACCAGCGGGCACTGGGCAAGTCCCTGTTCCCCCATGCACTACCAGGAGTGACCAGGAATAACGGTCACAAGCTGGCAGCCAGTAGATTTAGGTTAGATATCAGGAGGCGCTACTTCACAGTCAGGGCAGCTAGGATCTGGAAGCAACTTCCAAGGGAATTGGTGCTGGCTCCTACTCTGGGGGTCTTTAAGAGGAGGCTAGATGTACACCTTGCTGGGGTCGTTTGACCTCAGTACTCTTTCCTGCCATGGCAGGGGGTCGGACTAGATGATCTGCTCAGGTCCCTTCTGACCCTAGAAGCTATGAAACTATTTCTTGTAACCCCCGGGGCGACTTGGTGAGTAGAGCCTCACCAATTCCCTTCTGTGCCCCCATGATGAATGTACAGGCAGCCACAAGGTCGCCTCTCAACCTTCTCTTCCGGAGGCTGAAAAGGTCCAGGTGCCCTAGTCTGTCCTCGTACGGCTTGGCCTGCAAGCCCTGAACCATGTGAGTGGCCCTTCTCTGAACCCTGTCCAGGTTATCCACATCCCTCTTGAAGTGTGGCACCCAAAACTGCACACAGTATTCCAACTGCAGTCTGACCAGCGCCTGATAGAGAAGTTTCACCTCCTTGGTTCTGTTTGTCATGCATCTGCTGATGCATGATAAAGTGGCATTAGCTTTGCTCATGTTCATCTTGGAGTCCATTAGGGCTCCAAGATCCCTTTCTGCTTCCATGCTCCTGAGCAGGTCATTTCCTAGGCAGTAGGTGTGCCGGACATTTTTTCCTCCCCAGGTGCAGCACTAGTTATAGCATAATAAGCCATTGCATGGTAAATCTTGTCCATGTTACTTATTTAGCCGTCTTACACTAAGAAAGAAAAATTAAACCAGGAACATTTTTAGCAACTAAATGCTGAGTATGTGTATGAGGGCCCTAGGAGGGTGGTAAAGCACTGGGCCAGGTTACCCAGAGAGGTTGCAGACTCTCCATCCTTGGAGGTTTTTAAGACCTGGCTAGACAAAGCCTTGGCTGAGATGATCTAGTTGGGGATGGTCCTGCTTTGAGCAGGGGGCTGGACTAGATGACCTCCTGAGGTCCCTTCTAACCCTAATTTTCTATCAGGTGGTGGCTAGAAGCCAGGACACCTGGGCTCCACCTGGGTGGTACAGGGTGGGAGGTGAAGAGTGCAAAAGCCAGAGCATAGAGCCAGGATGTGGGGAGCCATGGGCCATGGGGGTTGCAGCTTCACTTCAAATAACAATGATTTATGTACACTTAAAGGCTTTCTTTTAGAATAAAAGGCGACCCAGCAGGCTTGTGGGGGGAAGCCATAGCTTCCTCAGTTTCTCTTCCTTTTTTCTGTTCTAAATTTCCTGAGCCTCTTCTCCCTCTCCCAAGTATCCTTCCCTCATTTAAATTTTCTGGTCGCTTCCCCCCAGTTTTCTTACAACTTCCTCAATTTTGCTTGGTTTCTATTCAAGTAGAAGCTCCACACTGGCTGCATTTCAAAAGATTATTCCCATTCTAGACATAATTATCAGTTGTAGCAACGTCCTTCATTTTAACTCTAGGAATGTCTTGGAAATCTTTAATATCTGAAACTAGAATTAACTTGTTTATGTGATCCTAGTGTATACAACTGTTACCTTGACATATTATTAGTATTATATGTATTTTTAACGAATAGCCAGCTAGCTATTGGGCAGAAGTTTGGCACTCAACTGGTTTTGAGTTGATTTCAGTGCTATTGCTATGTAGTGCATATGGGCAGGGAGCCTTTTCAGGGCAGCATTATGGCTATATTCATTTAAAAATTAAACAAGTTTTGCAGGTCCTGGAGCAGAGCCACCACTTTGAATCTCACTTCAAGACTTGGGCAGACACTTCAAATGAGACATAAAGACACTAAATCTGGTCCTAAATCTTTCTGGTTTCCAGAAACAAAATTGAAGTGTCCATCTGAATTTTGCTTCAAAACATCATGTTGAAGTCCCTTCTCTCCAGCCCCATTTTTAAGTTCTCTGGTTGGAAAATGGAAGTTTTATCAAAATCAGTGGGTTTTTAGGGAAAAACTTCCCACTGAAAATTTCCAAACACCTCTGCCAGGAAGCCTACAGCTCTGGCTAGTCAATGATTATGCATTTTACATATGATAGTCATTGGTTAAGAAACAGAAACAGCCCTGGCAGCAGGGTCTGGAGCTCAGGAGTCTCCCTCTCACTGGAATGCCATAGCTCTTACAGACAGACCAGACCAGACTAGACCCCCTCTTGCTTGGTTTCCTACTGGCCTCATCACTCTTGCACTTATGACTGCCCAATTGCCAGGAGAGGTGGAGAGTCCCCTTTCCTATTTAAATTGGCTTTATAGCCTATTATACAGTCTGATGTCCAGGACACTTATCCAAAGACACAGGAGATTGATGTAGAATTAAATCTATTCAGGTGAATGGTTTGAGCTGTTGAGCAGAAGGTGGGTACCATGACCACCACTGTTTTTAGAAGCTCATCATGCAGCTGCCCCAGAAATGGGACCAGGTGTTGTGAATTGCAAGTGAATAGAGGCATGTAATGCATCACTTGAGGGCGGAGTGGGTGCAGGCACACAGCTGTGCTTTAGTTCTTCCTACTGGGTACCTCACAATGTGCCCAAATCTTCTGAACTGTCCTTTAGTAGCCTCTACCTCTCTTACTCTGTGTAGAGCACCTAGGTGTGTAAACCAGAATCACTATTAGGCATCTCCAAGACCTCTCCTTTGACAGTAGAAGCCTGTTTGGTTGCATGCCCAATGAAGTCATTTTGCATCTCCCTCCTGGGTCAGGCACTCAAAAGTTAGGCAGGAAACACCTGTACATACTGAGACACTTTGAATCCTATCTATGGTTTTTATCTGGAAATAAATAATCACCCAAAACAAAACAACCCTTAAAAGCCAGTATCCAAAAAAAAGGGGTGGGGCAAGGGGAAACAAACAGGAGAGCATTTTAGGCAAAATAATTCATAGAATCATAGAAAAATGCAGCTGGAAGGGACTGCTGCAGGTCACCAACCCCCTGCTGAGGCAGGATCATCCCTATTCAAACCATCCCATCCATCCAAGTTCTATTCTAATCTATTCCTAAAGCTACACAACCTGTTTTACAGCTACAAGACATATTGCCCAAAGACACCAAAAACACACTAGTCTGCCATAGGTAAAGCAAGGGAATGAGGCTTGTCAGTATCCCACCACTGCAAAAGTGCTCAAGAGATGAAAGGAAGAGGGTCATGCCTCCTGCTGTAGAGGAAAGCAATATTTCCCCCTCTTCCCCCCTACCTAGTCTGTGCCAGTCTGACAACAGGAAGAAATATCTTCTGGATCCCAAATGTGGCTCTCAGCCTGACCCTGAGCAGAGGGGCAAGACCTCTAATCAGGAGCTTCTGGGTTTAACTTCAAGCAGAAGCACTGGCACACCGTAATTAAAAACCCCCAGCCTTGGCTGCAGCCAACACCCAGTGCTTCTGGGGAAGGTGCAAAAAAGTCCTAACCACCAAAGCACTTGGAAGCGGGAAAAAAATTTTCTGGACTCACATGGCAAGCAACAAAGCCTAGAAGCATGGAAAATGCCAAATATCCTCCATGCTGCTCTGCATGGACAGCAAGCATGACTGCACATCAGACTCTCTTTAGGAAGGGTCAGACCTACTTCTTCCATATCTCTGCCTGCTTATATATCCCAGCTGCTTTAATCTTCTCTTACAACTAAGCCGGTTTGGGAGCTCTGATTCATTCTCCTGCTGGGAGCATGTTCCTGGGCTTCCAATTGCTGCTCTTTACAGAACACTCTAGACACAACTACTCCTAGATCATCCCTGACCAATGCTTATCCAACCGCTTCTTGAACACCGCCAGTGATGGAGACTCCATAACTTCCCCAGGCAGTCTGTTCCATTGTCCCACTGCTGTCACAGTGACAAGAGTTTTTTCTGAAGCCATCTGAACCTACTCTGCTGCAGCTTCAGGCCACTGGTCTTATGCATCCTGCCCTTTGCACCATAAAAACAGTCTCCTCCCTTTTCATTATGGCAGCCCTACGATAAGTAAAGGCTGTCTATTTATTTAACCCTCTTCTCAGATGGTTTGCCTCACAAGCCCTTTATCATTTTTGTCACCTACCTCTAAGATGCTCTCTAGCTTCTGCATGTGCTTTTTAAAATGTGGAGATCAAAGCTGCACACAGTTCTCCAGATGATGACGCCCGTTGATTGTCCTTCTACCTTGTAGTCGATTTACCTGTCCCACATTTCTCCAATTTGTTTCTGAGGTCATGTAATACTGCCAAAGTATACTACAGTCCAGATATGCTATATCTACTGCATTCTCTTCATTTACCTAGCTAGTTATTTTGTCAAAGAAGATTAATCGCTTTTTCGTTTCTGCATATTTTTTAATGGAGCTAAATGGTTCTTTGTTCATTTCAGCTTGGAGTCCTGCAGAAAAAAATCTGAACATTTTCAACTGAAAATTTTCAAAAAGCAGTTTGTTCTTAAAAATGTGGGTTTTCCAAATAACTCAGTTTCCTTATTTCTTTGCTTGAGCAAAGAATGTCACAAGTATTATGAATGTGATAAAAGGGAATTTCCAGGTTCACAACAGGGAAAATAGCATAAAAGTGGATTGTCATTTCATTTCACTAGAATTTAAATGAAAAATTGTATTTAAATTGGCTTTTTTGTTTAAAACTCTGATCTAGAGAGTAACGTTTGCATTTACTTACCTCTTCAGAAGGGTAGGTTTTTTTCTTGAATAAATGACTCTCATTTAATTGGAGTATGATATAGAAGTTGTTTTGAATTAAATGTTCTACTGTTCTTTTATATTGTTTGTAATGAGAAAAGAAATACTTTGTGATTATTTTATATCCAGAAGGACCTAATTTAGATGACTTTTAATGAATGAACCAATGAATATAAAATAAGTTTTAACCCACATCCAATTGATTTCTTCTGCAGTAAAACTCAATCATCTGAACAAGGTGATGCACTAGCTCATGCACGAGCTTGCTGATTGGCTTGCATGGTAACCCTTTCTTTTTCTCTTTTGAATAATTTAAGCAGGATACAGTTTTGGTTTAGTTTTGAGTTAAATAATTAATTCCAAAATGGTAATAATAATTAGCACTCATAGGGCTTTTACACCTATATTTTAAAAATGCTCTAGAAAATCAGGTATTATTATTTGTTTTAAAGACAAGAAACGTGAGGCAGTCAAATGAACTGACTTGCAATTTCACATAATACATTACATAAGAATAGAGCCCAGGTTTCCTGGTCCTATCCAGTAGCCCAAAATGCCTTCTTAAAATTGTATTCTCATTAGTGTCAGACTTTCTATTGAACAGATATACACACATGGTGCTCTAAGAGGTCTGTGGCCCTGGTGACAAGTGTCGTCATCTCTATGTGGCCTCTGACCATGCTAAGGAGGGCTGCCATAGTAATACGTCATGCCCACAAGCTCCTGTTCTGCACATGCCAAATGCTGAGAAAGTGTAATGTAGCTGCCATGAGAGCAGTGGTTGGTGCATGCCAATAAGCATAAGCAAGACTGAGAGCTTCAGAAGGGCAGCGCGAGTTGCCTGGGTGCAGGCCAAACAGCTGCTACATTATTTTTTTTTGACATTTGGCTCATGTGGAATGGGAATCAGCAGGCAGGGCATATCTTCACGGCGGCACTCACTAGCACTGCCAGAGGCTGCATGGACACACCCTTTCGGTCTGTTTGCCTTCTTTATTGCACTAACAACTAATGGGTTTCTCCTATAGTTTTCTCATCCATTCTGGTATTTCTTAAAATGTCATTTGCAATTTTTCAGCAATGGCCCTGTTGGGCACTTAACACCTTTTTGGGACTTTCCAAAAATTAGTGTTGAGATGCTGTAAGCATCATAGCTCTTCTGTGTTTCTTGTATAAAAAGCTTCCATCAAACATGAAGTGTGAAATTGATTAAGGATTACTTCTAGTCTAGTATAGCAAAAAAGAAAATCCTTTTGCTGCCAATTGCAGTAATACTTAGCCTGCTGTTCCCAGTCAACTTATCAGCTGAAGCTCTTTGTAGAAAATGTTGCCAAAGATTTTTTTTTTTAACTGCACGCTTTAGGTACGTCTTTCCTGAAATCATGAGTAATGCATCACATATGCGATCTCACTCTCCACATAGTGCAAATGGTAACTGTACTGTCCTTTTTCTTTTGAACTTGTGTGTTTGCTGCAATTTGCTGTGGAGTATGAATTCATCTGCCAAGTGGGGTAAGAAACTGCATTGAGTATAATTTGAACGGGCCAACGTGAATAATGAGTGCTCATCAGCTGATGGCAATCAGCAGAGCTGTTTTAGGTTTATTTTTCTTTTTTCTTCTTAGGGTGGGGTGTGGAGAGGGGATTTAGATTGACAGCTGGACCCACTGACTTTGAGAGACTACTTAATCAAATCCAGTAAATAGCGCTTGTTCATTTCAGTAGCAATTTCGCTGTTCAATTGCTATGACTTTTATTGAAGCAAAATAAATATATGGTACTTGTTGTATACATAAACCCACCGGCTCCACATTTCACAGGTCTCTGTAGCTCAAGACCTGCGCTGTTGCTAAAAATAGCAACCAAAATGCAAGCTGACCCTGGCTGTCAGGAATCTCTCTCTCAACAGGAGCTTTGCACTTCTCCTTTATCTGAAGCAGAGGTCAGCAACCTACAACCTGAGGTGTCATGGCTTGGGCGGCAGACTGCCTGCAGTACACTACAGCTGGAGGCTTCAGCAGGAGAGCTCTCCTACACCATGCTGGTTAGACAGCATGGGCTCCAGCAGAGGTGGGGCTCTCCCCACACCACTCCCTAGGGGACAGGGAGAGGTGACAGAGGTGGCTAGGTGTACTCCCCAGTCACTTCAGACCAGGGCTACGTCATTCTGGCCCCTGCTAGAAAACATTGCTGATGACTCCTGGTTTAAAGCAAGACAGATGCATCATTATATAATACTTACAATTAAGCTGAACTTGTTTCAGTTCCAGCAATAACAAATATCTGGCCTGTTGAGAGAAGTTTCTTCTATTGCTGGTTAACCTAGAAGTTTCAAGTACCATACCAGGGCACTAGACAAATGTGAATTAAAATAAATGGTTTTCAGTCATTTTGAATTTGTGTTGCTCTTTGTTCCTGCTCCTGAAATGTACTTACACAAACTAGTGCAATCAGGTTGCTTCAACTGGCAGTGCCTTTAGATTTGGCATTCACTTGCTCCTTACTGCCATGCCGCTTTCCTCTGCAGGTCCAAAGAGACCCCAATTCATGAGTGGCTGTCATTTTCTCAGTTCAGTCTTGTTATTCTTCATATAATGACAGCTATCATTTAGTACATAACCATTCTAACAGGATTGTTCACATGCCTAGATGCTTCCAAAATAAACTGTTCCAAAAAGTCACCTGAAAGACTGGTACAAAAATATAACAACGAAGAAACACAAAGACATCATTGCTACCCTTAGAGCTTGCATATTTATTGAACAAATCCTACTAAAATAGCTAAAATACATTGGGTACTTGTAGTGCATTATTAAAGATCACATTGTTACAAAAGCCTGCATTTTCAGCAGTACACAACTGCACCTATACATAAATGCCACAACTGCTGAATACTGTTTCTTGCTCTATATACAGCACAGTTGATGTGTCTAATCTATCAGAAAAGAAAATATACAGGAAAGGGAATACAGGGCATGGATGGAGGGAGAAACCCAAGAAATGCAGTGCATGCATTGGTATTAACAGTCAAAAGCGAAAACAGTTCAGAACAAGGCCTGCCCTGTAAAAGGAAGAGCTAAAAGACAGAGTTATATAAAAAATTAAGGTGGGCTTTCAGACTGTGTCTAACACAACAACATTCCATGAGTAGATGATACTGCTTTTTTGTTTGTGTGTGTGTTTGTTTGTTTGTTGGTATTTCCCTGGGAGCAACTACAAAAGTGTAAGAGCCACATGTTGACAATAGTGTGGAAATAGGCTCTTTGCTTTTTACAATTTTCTCCTGCTGAAGTTGGAGGAAACAATTAGTTATTCTGTTCCTAACGTATCACCTATATTATTGATTTTAAGAGGACATTAAAACTTGCCTCTGTTTTCAAAAAAAGCCTTTTAGAAAAGACAGAGTGTAAGAGATTTCCAAAGACCCCTGGAAAATTATTGCTCGTTTTTCTCCAAGTTAGGTGGACAGGATACAGAAAGGAGATTTTAAGTAAATTACAGTTTTGTGACTGCTCCCACTACAACTGCATATTTGTGAGTGTACCCTGATAAGGAATAGGTTCCTCTCTTTTACTCTATTAGTAGTTACTCACCTACAGCACTGAATAAGAAAGCCACACTGAAGACACAAGGAAACAAGTCAGTCCAATCTAAAGAACAACATTCAGGAAAACAAAGTACCAACACCTTCTCAGAACATGGAAATAAAAAATAACTCCATCAGAGCTACCTTGCCAAGGAGCATGTTTAAAGTCCAAAATAGCACCATTCATCAGTGTCTCAAATCCTGTGGCAGCATCACAATCACTTACCACAAGGAAACCATGAGTTTCATACTACTTCTATACATCAAAAGAGTACATGGATAAAATATAGAGCTATACAGACAATTGATGAAAATAAACTACTAGGCTTGTTACATCTAAATGAAAAAAGGGGGACTCTCAGCCTCTGCAAGAAGCAGTTAGGAATGATGGAAATGGAGAGGCAGCTGTTTACCAGCTGCATGTGAGCAGTGGAGTTTGAGTAGTGGAAGACATTGCTGTAGTCGAACCAGGCCTGAAGGCCCACCTGTAATGTTTTGTAAACATGGATTCACAGTGTGAAATTCTGAGAGCTTTTTCTTGAGTCAGAATGTTAAAAACTAGTTTTATAATACACATTTGTCCACTGTAATTCTCTAAAGCAAGGCTCAGAGTCCCATAGTTTCTTCTTACACTTGATGATTTACACAGAAACAATTCCCGATATATGACACCATGACCTCATCAAACCCATACACCATATGTAATACAAATGTAGGAATTATGATTAAAAGGAATAGAGGTAATTGATTTTGGTGAAATGGTGTCCATAGTCATTTGGTGGAATCAGGAACAAAGCTTCAGTCTCCTTGTTCTTCTTGCGATTTACTTCTTTTGGGATAAGAAGATATCCCTGCACAGGAAGGGAAAAAAATTAGTTGTGCTTCTACAAAACCAGTTCAATGAATTCCACTCCCCCCCTTATATCCTTAGACTTTTTATGGTCTTGTAAAGTGTAGCTAACACAGTAAACAGTTTATTCAAATGTAAATATTAGTTCCATAGGAGAGACTGGATTGTTTAAGAACTACACAGAAGTCTTAGGGATTTGGATTAAAAAAACTGTCTTTATTTTTAGCTGAGTCAGTGTCTCCTACAGCTCAGGTGACTAAGTTTACAAAAAATACATCTAGTGGCCAAACTGGGAAGCTTTGCTGCTGCCTGGAACATGCAAAGAAGCATACCATTTGAGTACGATCCTGGGTAGGGCTTATGCTTTAAGCTACAAGTCTCCCCTCAGTTCACCATTCTGCCTAGGAAATGTGGATTCTACACTTCAAAAAATGGTTCTACCTTCCTCCAAAATACCCAGCTAAATCTCTGGTCCGGTTTTAAAGCAGGTCTGTTTCCCTCCCACCCATCTCTGGAGCAACTCTTAATCCTGTAAGTATACGTTAGGAGCAGTCCTTTGCCTTTCCAACTTCAGGAATTGCAAACAACTCATCCCCCACACAGGACTATAAAGGGATGGAGAGATGACTTCTTGAACCTATCCTATCACACACATGCACCTCTGCAAGAGTCAGGGGCCATCTAGGCCTGAATCTGTACCTGAACATTTTGCACAAGAAACTGTTTAGCATATGAACTCATATTTACATAAATTTTGTTTGCTAGATGGCTAATTACCTGAGTTGCATATACAAACAACCAAAATGTGTTAAAAAAATCATGAAGGTAAAACTTGGTACCACACACTTATGGATTGGGTTGTTACTCAGAAAGAAAATAATTCAGTGTTTTTACACCAAGTGCCTCTTTATGGCAAGCTGTTTCATGACACCAGACATTTGTTTAAAAATGGAAGCCAGGAACACAGAAAATTAAGGTTAAAAATTCTATCTATGAAATGTTTGTGATGAGAGGGATCCATTTTATTGTTGCATCTGCTGTAGTATATAAAAAAGTTGAGTTATAAAAGAGCACTTTGTTATTGTAGCATACCTTTTAGAGCTTAGGACTCTCAAGCGAGGCAGCAGCACCCTGGGGTGCCTTGAGTACCTTTTTACAGGTTCTGCAGGGTGCCATGCAATGTTAGCATGTTAGGTGTACAAACTTGATTCACAAGATAAATCCAGAAATTTCAAATAGGCATCCCAAGTATTAAAACATTCTGATCCACTGCCATCTTTATGAGTAGTTTGCAATATAAGAATTGCTCTATTGTTTTTCTGTAGTTAAAAAAGGAGAAAAATGACCTGACTGAGTCTACAGAGGAGTAACTTAAGTCTAAAAAGGTTGAGAACCACTGCACCGAGTGTCTTTCCAGCACTACTTTAATGAAAAGAACATTTACCCTTCTCTCACTGGCCCAGCAAATGGTAATGTAACATCCCATCACTGAGTCCATGCTATTAAAATAGTGCAATGTTAGTGATGTTATTTTGGCTGATTCCCATTCACTACAGCACAAATATTTAAAACACCCCAAGGGCCCAGGTACCAAATCACTAAAGCCTTTTCAAATGTGCTTAAGAGTCTATCACTACTGAGCAAAGCAAAAAGCATTTGCTTAACCCCAGATGAAGATCTCAAAGCTAAGCACGTGCTTAACTGTTTCACTGAACAGAAATACCTTGCCAAATTGGGCGCTTTAACCGTAAGCTACATAAAATTACTAACATGCCATAGACTCAGTCATAGAGAAGAAAGGCTGGAAGGGATCTCCAGAGATCATCTAGTCCAAACCTTCCCCTGAGGCAGAATCATCCTATCCAAACCAACCCATTAACCACGATCTAAACTCTGCAAAAGACTACCCTCAACCCACAGGTAAAGCAGGGGAACCATGACAACGTTTTAGAAGCAGGACAATATATGGTCAAGAGGTCCTGGGTAGAAAGCCCATGACCCCCACTTCAGAAGCAGCCAACCCCTCACCCCTGTCCATACCAATTTGACCATGGGGTAAAATTCCCTCCTAACCCGAGATATGGCCAGTCTGACCCTGTGTGGAGCAGCAAGACCCTCTAGCCAGGAACCTCTGGCTTTGCTCCTAGCAGGAGAATCAGCACACCCCAACTGAAGTCCCCAGCCTTAGCTTTAGCCACCAACCAACGCCTCTGGGGAGGCTTAAAATCGTTCTGACATATAGCAGAAAAAAAGGGGGAGGCAGAAGCAACCAGCAAAGCCCAGAAGCATGGAAAATACCCATGGTAGAAAATGCCATCCTTTCATGGAGGAAAAAAACACTAATTATTAATTGTTGGAAATGATCAAAAAAGCTGTTCTGTTTTGTCTGTGTTTTTAGAAAGAGATCATAAGTAGAAGCATGAGCCATCTCAATTAGGAAAATGATCAGACAAAAGAGTACTACAAAATAGCATAGCATTTTTGGAAGCTTTCATAAGAAACCAAAGTCATTGTTAGTATAAACTGACTTTTTTGAATTCAGTCTTTTTGACAAGAAAAGTATAAAATTCAGGAATCATAAAGAATTACCATAAAGAATCTCCAGGAACAGAATAAGCACACACACACACGTCTCGTGATTTGAAAATGTACTATTGTGAGCCGATTTTTTTTTCCTGGCCTCAAAGCCAACAAAGCTGTAATTTATATCAGATTTTCCGTATTAAATGTATTCAGTTGCTCTGAGAACTCAGCTATTCCATTACTTTCCCACTGCCTCAATTCAGATTGGAACCCGGCAACAGGCTAAATTCTGCTTTACAGCTCCCATAAGCACACACCCAAAGCAATAGTCAGCAATATCCTCAAGTCTTTACTCAAGGGCAAGAATACCTTCTCCTTTAGACCAATTTTGGCTGCAGGAGAATAAAGGACTCTGAACGTATGAAAACCCCTTGCTAGGGAGCAGCAGACCCTACACGTGGGAGGGACTGGGATCATGAGCAAATGTATCTGACTGCATCAAGGGAAGAATTATTGAGCAGGGGCTCATGTTAGGTCATATGCTGGAAGCAAGTATACAGACACCCTATAGGGCTGCGGAAGGAAATACACCCATTTTCTCTTCTTGATTTTACAGACTGGCTACTTAGGTATGACAAAGAAAGAGAATTCTTTCCTGTCCCTGCTAGAACAAAACAGGAGTTTTGTCTAAGAACTTCAGAATCAAGCTCTTCTCGTTGAGGCCCAGTGACTACACATTCTCTTAACAGAAAACTCAGTTGCTTCACAAACGTTTTTGCTTTAAAAAAAACCAAAAACAACTAAACACTAATTTGTTACTTGTTGATCATTACAGGATATGGGGGGGAAAAAAAACTAGAAACTTACACACGCGCACACACAAACCAAAGGTCTGGGCAAGTTTCCAAAAGCATTGTGTTGAGCAGTTCCTTTTCAGCTGTGAAAACAATCTCAGTCCTGAATTTCTGCCACACAATCATAAGATAAAAAATCCCATGTGACCTTTCTGGGTCTGGAAATATGTTCCCATTATTAAATATATCCCTTTATACTTGCTTGTTGCATGAGAAAAAATATCTTTTAATCTGAAATCAGGAGCTCAAAAACTGTTCAGTATTATGTCAATATTTTAGGCTTTTTAGGATTGCTTAAGAGTCCACAAAACTGTTCAACTGAAGGCCTCAGCACTTTCCCCAAATTATTTTGACTAATTTTATAAACCTGATGAAAGAATTAGATTCTGAACATACTGTTTCAGATAAATGTGATACTTTGAAGGATGTCAGAGTGTAAATGTCTAATACTAGGCTAAGTTTTGAAACAATTATCAAAAATAAATTAATGATGGTCCTAAATATTTATTCTCCAAGTATATGCAAATTACCTTTGAACCACTTACTGATGCAAGTATACCCAAATGAAAAAGCTGGAATCCAATAAAACCAAGAAGAAATTACAATGCAGTATTTTTGTCCATCTCAGAATTCATTAGTCATTTGGTTATTTTTTTTAGGCCTGGGTAAAATGATGAAATATCTTCAGATTGCAAGAAGCTTGGAATAACTCTGCTCCTTCACATATCCACGTGCACTGCTGTGTTGTTCCTTTACTGACCCACTTATAGTTTCAACCTTGGGCTGCAGAAGCAACTTGGTATAAAGGTGGATGTTGATCCAGGAAAACCTTCGTGGCAAGAATTACCAACCTGGACAGTGTGAGTGCTAGGGCTGCGCAAATTGTTCACCAAGTGTTTAGTTTCAAAGCTGTTTTGACGCGTTTCGAGCTCAAAACAACGAAAACAAAATGAAACAAAAGCCATCAAAACACCTTTGAAACGAAATGAGGGCACTCAAAGCAGCCCAGCGGTGGGAGGCAGGGGAGAGCCAGGGCTGCAATCTGAACAGCACCACAGCCCCATGTAGCTCAGCCCTAGCTCTCCCCGCCTCCCACCATGGGCTGCACTCCATGCAGCTGGGGGAGCTGATTGGACCACAGCCCTGGCTCTGCCTGCTTCCCATCACCAGCTGCGTTCTGAGCGGCATCGCAGCCCCATGAAGCTCAGCCCAGTGGCAGGAGGCAGAGCACAGCCCCGGCTCTCCCCACCACCTGTTGCTGGGCTGCTCTCTTTGGCTCTGCCAGCCCCACGTCAGAGCACAGCCCCAGCTCTTCCCGCCCCCCCCCCACTGCTGGGCTGAGCTCCTTGGGGCTGGCAGAGCCAATTGCAGCCCAGCTTGGTGGCGGGAGGCAGGGAGAGCCAGGGCTGCACTCCACCTCCCGCCACCAGGTTGAGCTCCATGGAGCCTGGTGCTGGGCACGGGCTGCGCCCAGCACTGGTCCCAGGCGGCAGTAGCAGCCTCCTGTCATCTGGCACAGATCCAGAGGCCCACACCCTCAGAAAGAGTCCAGCACAGGCCCACAGCCCTACCAGATCTGCAGGCCTAACAGGAGGCTGCCACTGCCAGCAAGTGTCATGAATTTTGCTTTCAAGACTTTAAGGTGTGGAGGTCTCAGAAACTGCAACTATCTCCTTGAAACTCGGCAGGCTTCACGCCCTCAGAAGGGACTACCATCCCTGCAATTTGCATCTGAAACAGGCAACAATGACAACATTTTAGGCATTTTCATGATTCACTGTTATAGCCTATGGATGAAATGACAAAACGGGCCAAAAGAGCAAAACAGTTTCAACTAAATGAAATGGGACAGTGCTTCAAAACGAAACAAAACACTCTGTCCTTTTGAAACTGCAAAAGGGACATCGAAATGAAACAATGGTGTTTTGCATAGCCCTAGTGAGCACACCCATTTAGTGATCTGTAATGTTATTTCTATTAGGGCCCTGGCAGACTTCACATTTGTTCCAGGCTATATAGGAGTTTCCTGCAGCACATCATAACTAGGGACCTAACTAAATTGCAGTGGAAGTTTACAGCACAGCAGCACCTTTAATCTCACTCTTCTCTTCGCTACTGCCACCCCCCTCCCAGCTGAGTGGCCGTGAGGCAATTAATGCCACAGTTTTGTCTCAGCCACTCTGCAGCAGGGGAGAACGCGCAGCAAGAAGAGCAAAATTAAGAGGGCCACAGCACCACGAACCTCCACCACAATTGAGGTAGGTCACTAATTATAATGTATCAGAAATTGATCTGCCACAAAGATAGTGGATCCAAAACAGAGAAGTTATTGTTTCAAAGACCAACTTTTTTGTCTTGTCAGGACAAATTTAACATATGACCAGATCACAAGCCACACACCCCCACCTCTCCCACGGTGCTCTGCTCCCCTTCTAAGGGAGGGCAAGTGGCTCCATGACAGATGAACAGCAAGCTGTCAGTGTGGCTTGCTGGCTGCCCTGTCCCCATTGCCCCTGGCAGCAACAGGGACAGGGACAGGGGTACTGCGATAGGAACAAGGACTGCCTGGGTGGGAAAACTACTGTTTCCGCACTCTCAGCAAGCCCAGTAGCTGAGAACTTTAAAGGGCTCCAGAGCAGCCTAGATCTTAATCAGCTGAGCAGGCAACCATGTCAGTGAGCCCCTCCAGCTCACTGACAGGCTCCCCTAGGGCAAACGGAGCCAAGGAACAGCCCCCTATTAAAGAGCAAGCCTTTGTGGCAACTTTGTTGTCCCCAGCCAGGGAGCATGGACCGCGTGACCACTTGTAGCACTTTATTTTTTGTAGTTACAAACTTTGTAGCACTATAAAAATAATATATCTGTCCGGATCCTCAGAGGTCCATGCAACTATAGAATTAATTTCCTATACATGTGGCCAAGCTATGAAAAAGCAGTACTTGCTGCAATAGCCACCCCTTAACCTAGTATTGCTACTGGCCTACTTGGCTGAACTTTGAAAGTATTCTGAATGCAGTAATGATAATACTTCCATACATGCTACTTTAGAAACTCTGCGAGCTCACATATAAAGACAATCTTCAAATCTCGTAAGTAGACTGGAAATCTATGCATGTTAAATGAACAAGTTACTACAAAACAAGCTAGTGTGTGAAATTGCAGAGCATTAGCTACTCTGCTAACTGCCCATGTGCACACTCTTATACTGCATTAAATGCAAGATATTACATTTTACTCACTTCATTCTCATTCAACGATTTGCATTTACCAGAGGGTAAGAATGGAAGTAAGCACTTATCACAGAATAAGCACTGTGCTGTAAATATGCACTCTAGTTTACTCCACAGTAGGCATATCTAACTTACCCCGCAGTAAGCGTTTTTTATGCCAGCATCAACACGTGCAGGTGTTACAGCACAGTAAAACTGACTGGCAGGTGTGTGTGGACTGACTTGGGACTAAAGTTAATCTACTACTGAATTTAGACCCAAGTCAGTCCACACACAAGGGTTACTGCACAGTAACACAACTACATTTGCCTTACTGCACGGTAACTACTCGGGGCATAAATTTGCTAACTGCATCATGCATCATCAAGTCAGCATAAGTCACCATAGTTACTGTGCAGTATGGGTACACTTGTGTAGACACGCACCCATACTGCACAGTAATTTTTGGTTACTGCACACATGGAGATGTGCCAAAAAATTGCTCGTGCCACTATACCTTAAATAGAAGTTTCAAATTTCCTTAAAATAAAAAAAAAGGGATGGAAAACATACTATTAACCAGATGGAACAACAACATTTTCTTCACAGGAATTCTGTCTCGATAGTAATAGAAACATAATAAAAACAGTTTTCCATTTTCTCTCCTCTTTGCTTACTTGCCAATTTTGCTGCCAGATTTTGAGTCATTAACAAAGAAGAATATGGAAATGAAACAAATATGTTCAGTGGTTTTTGAATAACTCCTTTATTTTACTACTCAAATTTCATGTCCAATTTGGGGTTTATCAAACCAGTAATGACGACAAAAAAAATCATTTAAATCGTCAGATATACCATACATTCTGTGTTTGTGTTAACAATATTTGTACTGTCAAATATGACCGACGTGCCTTAAATTACATTGTGCAGTTGTCACGGAGGCAGGTAAGACATGAACACAAAAATCTGAAAGAAATAAAAAAAATAATTGTTTCTCCTTTTACTATAGTTTAGGAACCCTTCAGACTGTTGCCTCTTTCTTTATATTGTTGAAGTGGTATTCCCAACACCAAGCATTCAAAACTCATGAGTCAAGCCCAAAAAACCCACAAGACTAGCCTAAAATACATGAGTGCTTGAAAACTAATAAATTTGGGGTTCTTTTGCCTTCTGAAGCTACTAAGGTACATGTTTTCAAGCTTTTCTTTGGCAACTCTGAAGGATAAAACTTTTTATTTTTAAATGAAATCTGAGATTCCCATGTAACTGCCTGACTCAGGGTCCTTGAGGCTTTAAGAAAAATAGTGAGCATATGATGAAACTTGTGAGACAGTCAACTCACATGATTTTACTTTTTAAGGCAATCATAAAATAAATGTAATGAACATTCACAGTCCTTCATTTTATATACAACTCTCAATCTGAGAGCATGGGCTAAAGAAACAAGCTACTGCAAGATAAGTTGGGTGTGTGTTTACTGCTCATCAGCTACTCCGGGGTGGCCAACCTGTAGCATGATTGCCAAAAGAGGAATGGGCTGCTTATGCATTTAACTTACAGCAGATCGGGGAGGGGGCAGACAGCACAGCAGCAGACAGGATAGGAAGAACAGCAGCAGATTTGGGCAGACGAAGCAGAACAGAGTGGCAGAGGAAGTTCACACTCTGCCTTATCTCATAGCAACTTATTTGGGTAGCCACATCCTTAGTGAAGTGCTTGTTACATTAAAGAAAACTAGTTAAGTGCAATTATGTAATTAACTTTACCTTAGGAAATCCTCCATCTCCTTGGCTGGTTGGAAAGAGATTCTGGTTAACCCAAACTGTTAACCTTCGCTGATAAACCTGTAGCAACACAAATATATGACATTTCTTATAAAGGAGAGATGCTATGCAATCACAGTGTTTTAGAGCAGCCTTCTTCCATTCCGCAAAGCTCAACCGCAGTCCAGTTTTTGCTCCAGAGACGGAATGAGATTCTATTGTTATTTACACCACCACAAATCTGTGGAGTTATCCTGATCATGTTAATCTAGGATAACCATGGAAGCAGGACCAAGTCCAAGGGTATATTAAATATTTACTAGGTATTATTTTGCATGGGTGTTCCATTTTAGGTTACCCAGCTGTAACCTCAAGGGGAGGGAAAAATAGGGAGAGAACTGAAACACTAAAACATACAACAGCCCTACTTTCAACATGGTTTTATTGACATCTGAATAAAGAAACGTGCACATTAGCCTCTTGCCAATGAAAAAATAAAGCATAATCCATTATACAGCAATTGGCACACCTTCCCTCTCCACAGGTGAAGAAAAGAATTCCAGGGAGAAGGCTAGCTAGTATTTTGTAGTCACACATTTAAGATCATTACAGTAAAATAGGTTTAGATGTACCTTAAAAGAAATTAAGAGTTTTTGAGGAGTTTTGTTGTTTGTTTTTTTTAAAGAAACTTCCCTATAGAAAATTCTGATGGAAAGTAGGAGAGGGAGAAGCCATCAGCCTTTGGAAGCCAAAGAAAACTAAGCTGGCAGGAATTAATGCCAAAGTGCAGTTTCAGAAACTACTGCTTTTGGGACTGTTAGATGTTGATATTTCCTATTTTACAGTTCTCACTCAGGACAGAACACTGCCTCCCCATTTACAAATTATCCATTTCTTCCCACCTCTCCCCTGCTCTCAGCTAGTTCCTAGGTATTACTGCAATATATATATATATTAAAATAAAATAGTCTATTCCCAATCTAAGGCACCTCTTCACTTCTACAGACTTTTCCATTTCAACTCTGAACTAGTGGGAAAATCGTATAAAATCTGATCAAAATTAAATCATTCAGATGTTACACAATGTATTATGTTACATGTGTCTTTTTACAGAACAGAAATTATCTTTCCAGGAAATGTTTTGGAATTTATATATGCAATGATATACTATGGACAGAGGTAAAAGCTATAATAGGCTATCAGTTTCTATTAAATGTATATAGAACCACAAAGCTGCCCCTATGTATGGGCAGTATGTGTGTCATGCCCTCTTCCTTCTGTTTTCAAATCATCTTGTTCTTTCACAATGTCATGCTCAGAGGACTTGCAGAGCCATGACTGACATTCTGGAAAAAGAAGAACTAGGATGGCCAACTCCCTTTGTTGTACTCTTGCAGATTACCTTCTATGTCCATCACCATGTACATTTGGCCCTCCAAAAGCCATCAAACATTCTAGAAAGACTATTCAAGGAGGGTCATTACATTTCTTGATAGCTGAAGACACATAGTGGAAATACAACTTCAGCAGTCCTTTAAAAATGCACTGCCTATTATGGCTTACTGCTTTTAGAGTTAACCGATCAGAACTAGGTATAGTTCAGAGTCAATTAGTTTACATTTTAGAGACTAAAGGAATTCAGATTTAACAAAAGGACACATATACAAACACACACACATATACACGCACTGCTCTCTGTATCTGTGTTCATTAATTAGCCTGCCTGATGTACAGCATGCATATGAATGCATTGGATCTGGTTTGGGGGTGGGGCAGCCTGCACTGTACCGTGGCATGCTTGTGGGCACTGCTGGGAATCACACCAAGTTTATCTTGCAGACACAGATAAAGTGCAATTTACATCAGTGACAAATTTAGCCCTGATCACCTATTTAATATCAGGTGCATTTTAAAACTGAGAAGGAATGCTATTATTTTATAGGATCACACATCTGAGATTAGGGTGTGGACAAAGGTAGCATTTGAAACATTTCTGAGCTTAACAGGTTGGAAAATTACTCAAAAAGGTATAATTTCAGCCATGCGGTATACATACACCCCTGCGGTGTCCCCTGCCTACAATGCTTCAAATCTCTAGCCAGGAGGTGCTACAGGAGACTGCAGTGACCTACAGTTCCATCCTTCTGTCCCCAAACAGGACAGGGGAATGGAGCCATTACTGCTGTTCCACAACTCCCCACCCCTCAGCAGGGAGACTGCAAGGAGGAAGGAGTGGAGCTAATACATCAATGCCCTAGCCTGCTCTCCAGCAAGAGCCCAACAATGTCCCAGGTGCTAAAGTGATGTCTGGGACCTGGCAGTGATGCCATGAGGGGACCCAGAAGAGCACTCCAAGTGCTCTGGGACCCTGCAGTGGCAGCCCAGGACCCAGCAGCTGTGTCCCAAGTGCTGAGGTTCTGGGAGTGGCTAGTCAGCCTGTCCACCCTGCAAAGCTTTCCGCTCCTCTCTGGTGGAGTGGCGGGAGAAGAAGGCAGAGAGTGGAGTATTGTGGGGTTTCTGAAGGACCTATGAACAGATGCAACAAAAAGGACACTTCAAAAACAGCAGCTCATGTCAAGAGGTACAGTTCTGGAGTGCTTTAGCCACTTTTGGACTGTTTCAAAGGGCACATATGTCTGCATAGCTGGCCCTCCACAGTGATTAAAGGTGCCTGAAATGCTTTAAGTGGTCTGTCCATAGTCTTACAGTAAACAGTAGAATCACATACTCATTGGAGAAATTATCAACATATTCTTCAGAAACTCTTTCCTCTAAAATTCTGAGCTTCTGCAAAGTGCAAAGGAGAGGCTTTTAAGCATAAAACCTGCTGTAATAAAACTCCCTACCAGTTGTCACAGCCAAACAGCACTGTCTACTGGTGAAAGCATCAAGCTGAGTTGCATGTGCTGCATTTCAGTCTTTGGTTTTCTGTACACTCTCAACCAAATCGCTGAATACCGCTGCAATTTTTGCAAAATGGGACTAACTGGTTGGCTTGTGAGGAATGATCAATGCATTTTAAAGTTGGCTGCTTGCAATCTTCTAGTAGAAGGCACTATTTAAGCACCAGACACTAGTATTAAGCTAGTATTGATTTTGTCTGATGCTTTTGTTATTCGTGAAAATCTTAAAACTACATTCATTTTTTAAAGTATTATAAAGATAATTCTCTAGGTTGTTGCAGCATCTCCCATCAATTCAAGATAATGTGGGTATGAATTCTCATGCTGTTTTACTTTACTGTACAGACAAAACTCTTGTGCAGAGAAGTATGATGTGAACAACTAGCAAGACTAGTTCACCTTTTTATCAAAGGAGATGCCCAGATCATAAGGTACATACTTATACATTTATCCAGGCAGAATGTAAGCACAAGTCAATTGATTACAATATTACTCACCACTGAAAATGTTAGCTTTGAATTCTTTCTAGCATCATTTGGTAAAACTTTGGAGTTTAGTTCCAAATAACCTTTGGAACATATTAGCATTGAAGGTAGCAGCTCAGCAAGATTCCCAAAATATTTGGACTTCCATATGGATAATGGGGACATCCAAAACTGATGTAATATGCTTGCTTTTATTTTTTATTTGGGGTTAGAAGGATACCTCTTGCTTTAAGCAATAGCTCATCTCTTTCTTCAAAAGAATTAAATGTAATTTTCTCTAAGGACAGGTTATTCTATAAACCTTTAGGATTTCCTGCTTTTTTTAAACATCTGAATCTTAAAATCTGGGGAAGACTTCATGCTTTGCACATCTACCATGCCATACAAAACTTAGTAAGATTTATTACATCCCCTCTACAAGAGACACTGCAGAGATGTACAGACATACCGTAATATAAATACATCGAGAGCACCTGCAAACAACATACAGTAGTTCAGGCAACCTGATTTTAGTGGTTCAGGCCAGCTACCCAGTGAAATAAAAGGGAAATTACAATACAGTGTACAATGTAAATGCTTACAGCAGTCCAGATTCCCACAGTGTCCAGGGTGCACATTATATTTTCATTCATTGGCATTTGTTTATATGGTTCCTCTAACAATGAAGACTTGCCTTAAGCAGCAAGGAAATCAGGATTCAAATGCCAGGATTATTAGGGAACAAGCTGAGCAGAAGCTAAAGTTTTTGCTAGTCTAACAATGTATAAATAAATGCAGCATATTTTCCATTTGACTTAGACTGAAAAAGTTTCAGTGTTTAGTAATAGGGGTAAAAATAATCTACCAAATCTCAGCCACAAGCCACACAAGTGGGTCTACACTTGTAAACATTTTGTTAGGCATGAGCCCAATCTATCAGTTAACTTCCCCATAATCATAGACTTCATTCTTTTTCAGCAAAACCATGTGACACACAAAGCAGCCTACCAAACTTCCTTAGTAAATTAGAAAAAGGAAACTATTGATCTAAGAATGTGTGTATGAAACCTTTCACTTGTCTGGGGGTTGACCTCAATTTCTAATGGGAGCTTACTAAGAACCTAAGTTTCAACTTAGTTTCTGTGTTTTAAAACTTCCATTTTAACAAATATCCTTTAAAAAAAGAAAGCTAAAGGCTGAGCAACATGTAGCCCAAGTTCAGTGACAGCAGACTTAGGGGCATAATACTATTTTCTCTACTCCATTTAGAAGGAGATGTATTTAGGAAGTAGAGTGTAAGCCCTTCTTTTCTCACCCAATTCAAGAAGCATGAAAACTGACAATCCTCTTAATACTACAGCAAGGACTACGTTCAACCAATATCAAAGCCCCAAATCTTTTGCTTATTTCTTTACTTTGAGGTATTTTTCCCTTATGTACCTTCCCCCCTTTTAAAAGCAGTAATTACTGAGAACTCGATATCCTTGACAGTACTTGCAAGACATTTTTAACAGGGCTGAAATATATCTACACAGTCAAGCCACAAAGAGGTGCTGAAGTAAAATTCTTGCTTCCGAGGCCTAAGTCTGGTGAGTTTAGACTTAGTACTTTTCAAACGCTGCCTAGATCCAACCAGCAAGAAACAGGAATTTCAACATCTCCCTCAAACACACAGTTTTCTATTTATCAGACAACTTCAACGTGCACATTCTTGTTAAGCATGTCTCCGATTTCTTCCAGGCCTCTTGAATTTCAAGAAACAATAAAGAAAGTATTTAAAGTTACTACTTACAATCTTCTTCTGAACTATAACTGAATTCTTGTACTCAGAGGTCCTAATCTCTGAAAAGCATAGTTTCATAGTTTGTAGGGTCGGAAGGGACCTGAGCAGATCATCTAGTCCGACCCCCTGCCATGGCAGGAAAGAGTACTGGGGTCAAATGACCCCAGCACAAGTTCACATGCTACTGCAGAGCCTGGAATTCTTTGGGACATAGTGCTGTGCTACATTCCACACTCACCCCTTTTTTGTCTCACCCATTAAATCTGACTGCTGTAAAAGCAAAAGTTGCCAGCTCCTTGAGGACCTGCAGGTGATTTCAAGATTATTCCACTCAAGTGATAGAATAAAAAATAGGTTTAAAGGAACTGCTCCAAAAAAATCCTGATTCTACCTTATACTCAGAAGCCCGCAACAGCAGGATTAAAAGGCCATTTTCTTTCCTCCAGTATAAGAAAGCTCAAAATGAAACTTAAACTCTTTGAAAGAGAAGAAAAGAAGGGAGGGGGGGGGGGTCTGTTCTGCAGGATCCCACACAGTCCCCAAGGTGCACCGCTGCCAATCCAAATCCCATGATTCCATAGGAAGGATTGTACTCCAGGATGCGTGGGAAGCAGCTCTTCTATTGGGCATGCTATCTTGTGAACCTAGGAGGTTTCCTTTCAATGAAAAGCACAGATAAACTCCTAACAGCATTCACCTGGAGACCTGCATTCCCTTGAAAGTGGTTCAGGGTGTGTGTGCAGTGCAAACAGTGCATCACTAATGGCATCACAACTCCTAAAGGGGAAGTTATGGATTATTTTCTCTTGGGACAACCTCAGCATCATGGGAGGTGTCTGACATTTCCCTTCAGAGTTTGACTGTTTTTTCCATGCGCTTTCTTTTGGAGGAAAAAATTGTGGGCACAACAGCCTGTGAGGCAGGACTAGTGAACTACAACAGTTTCCTAAGGAGAAGGACCTTATTATGCAATGTCTGATATTTCTGTTTTTTTCCAGCTCTGGTAGTTTTTCCCCAAAATTATCTTGAGCTGCACTAAAAACCCCACTGACTTCAATGGTAAATTCTGCTTAAAAACTGATGGTCCATTATTTTCCGAAACATAGCTGTCAAAAAAAATAAAAAATTCTAATACTGCTATTTGAACAGAAGGAAATTTTTAAAGCCAATTCAAGGGAAAAATCTGAAGGCATGTTTGCACCCGCTTGATGCTTACAGTCAGCTGGGGTTGTGTCATTCATTGACTTCAATGGGAAAAAAAAAACTTGTTTTATTCTCAACACTTAAAAACCCTTCTGGATTGACTATAGTGATTGGCATCACATAATGGCATACAGGCAGTCCTTGACTTACAACATTTCGAGTTACAATGTTTCGCACTTACAACATTTATAAATTGACATGCTGTTTCAACTTTATGAGGTCAGTTTTGACTTTATGACTCTTGATCCAATGCAATGCCACACCAGTGAAAAAGTTTGCTGTGTCGCTCATCTCCCTGGAGAACATCTGTCTAAACCTCCTTGGACACTGTCTTTAAGAAAGCAGACAAGGCTCCAGAAGAACCTGCAGCCAATACTCCTGAGAAGACTCCAGCCAAGAACCCTTCAAAAAGTCCAGCAAAGTCACTTCAAAGAAGTCCTTCCAAATCAATATGATTACTATTTACATTATAAATACATTAATGTAGCTATATTACTCATCTATAATTGATCAAGTACAAAATTCTGAGGTATTTTTGGTGAAAATAGGGTATCGGGCCTTGGTTCAGGAACCAAGCCCCCATTTATAACACTGTTTCTTATGAAAAAGTTGGTTCTGAGTTGCAACGTTTCGACTTACGACATGGTTTTCACAAACCAATTGTATCGTAAGTCCGAGGACTGCCTGTATAAGAATTCATTCCCCTTGTATTAGTGGCACAAGCCTAGTGTAAGAAAGGTTTGTCCTGCCTAGCAATTGTTGTTTAAGGGGACGTTGTTTCCCTAGCTTGCATTTTTGCCATCAATCCAGCAACTTTTTCATCTAAAATCTGGAAATCATATCATTAGATACTCTAAATACTACATCTCATTTCACAGAAGAGTTAAATCAGTAGAGATTGTTATTGAAGTTTCTTAAATACAGTAAGAAAGAACAACTGACAAGCAAATCAGATGCTGCTTTTTTGCCAGACTGATGCAAAAACGGACTCAGGGAAGCTATAACAGTACAATAAGTTGCAGATTAAAGTACAAGAAAAAGACATTTCCAAGTTGTTGTAAAGGCAAATTTAATTAACCATTTAAAAGTATAATGGAATGATTGGCTTAGCAGGTATCCCAGGATCCAAAACAGTAAAAGAATAAAATTTACCTTGAAGGTTTCAACTTGACAAACCTGATCTCTTTTGTCTACTCTGAATCATCATTATGAACCTCCTACTAAGGAGTATCCACAAAGAATCTCAAAACACTACTGCCATTCACAGTAACGCTATATCGAAAATGTTACAGGTATTTCTAATGACTCCTCCTTTCCTACTCAGTGGGTGGTCTACATGAAATGCTTACTGCACAGTAGCGTAATAACACTGTGCAGTAGTGTGCCAGTCAAAAACTGTGCTAGTATGTCACAATCAGTGCTAATACACTACTGTGCAGTGCTATTAAGCTACTGCGCAGTAAGCGTCACAAAAAAGCACGTGCCAATGCTACTGCGCAGTAACTAATTACTGTGCATTTAGTTAGTACTTCATTAAGCAAGTACTAAACTAAATGTGCAGTAACTACTGTGCATTAATGAACGTGTGTAGACACACCCAGTAAGCACCAGAAACATTAGGTGCGAAAAGCATTATCTTCCTCTTAAATCTTAGTTTAACCTAAGGGAACAGGGACAGAGGGAGAAGCAGATACTGTTTCTTCTCCTTCCAATAAAACTGTTCTCTAGAACCAGCAAATTGTTACTTTCATAAAGCAGGCATAATGTACATGTGATTAACAAACAAGAAAACTATACTGATATGCTTTTCCTGGCTGGAATGCCAAACTTGGACTGTTTTGCTGAAGTAGTCAATGAATAGCAGTATGAGCAGAAGACAGGGCATTGTGGCAACTTATACTCAGAGAGCCATGAATTTTTGTAGGCTGCAGGCTACTTCATCAGATGCTCTGGATGGACTTCCAGAGAACAGGGATACTCCTAGTAATATGACAATTTTTGAGTTAAGTGGGAGCAGGAAGGGTGAACCACTGCTGGCACCTATTTGCACCTCACAATTTTCTCTTTAGTTTTACTCACACATGGACATATGCTTCTCTAGCTCTGCATTTTCAAAAGCATGATACTACAGCTGTTCTTTATTCCTCCCCATCCGATGACTCAAACTCCCACTGTAACAAGATGAAAAGCCTAAATGAGACAAATAGGCTTTTCCTTTCATTTACCATGTTCCTTGCATCCCCCTCTCCACTCTGAAAATGAATTAAGTTAGTTCATTCATCAGTTCCTTTTGCTGTAATTTTTTACCACTTTTTCAATTTCTGTTAATTTCAGAGGACAGGATGTCATCTGCTCCTTTCCCACAGGGCCATATGGTGACCTTGCAAGTTATTTCCTCAGGTTTCGAATATACAACTTCCCATATAAATCAGCTGGGTTTGACAATGCCTGCCCCTCACCCCCCCACTCTTAAAGCCTCTCTCTCCCAGATGTTTCTTAAGCACCACCCTGACATGATCTTATAACATGACCCCTGTATACATGACTCCTCTTCCAACAACTTCCTCCTGTGCGTGCTTCGATCATATCTGTGCCAGATTTATTTATTTTTTACCACTGGCACCTTTTATAGCTATATACCTATAGTAAATATATAAATATCTACTGTCTACTTATTATACAATCTGTAAGAAAGCTACCTAAATACTGTACAAATATGCTAAGAACATAGTCTTAGGGCTAGATTGAATTCTAATTTACACCTAATACCGCAGGACTCTTTACCATGGTAAATATGCCAGGGGAGACCACAGTACACAAAGTAGTCACAATCTCTCCTCTATGAAGAGATTCTACAGATCAGAGCCATCTAAAAAAGTGAGCAACAGTGATCAGAGAGAGCAGACGGACAAGCCAAAATGATCTCAGTACAGTTAGCATATTCTTTAGGTCTGCTGCTCTAAGCCTGTCAACAGAACATTAATTTACTTCCTTCTGGAGAAGGATGGTTATCAAAGCACAATATGCTTTCTCCTATAGGTGTAGTATGCTTATGGAAGGAAAAGAAGCTGAAAGAACATTCAACACACAGACTAAACTGCACTTCACTGTGCTGGCCTGAGTCGAATAGACCTCACCAGAAATCCCAGTGCTCCAGGAGAAAGCATCAGGGATGTCTATGGTACATCTATGAAAAACAAGTGTGTTATATAATAAACAGTAGTATAGATATTAGTGCATATCTGATTAGAGTTGCGCATTTAAAAAACATCACTGTATTAAGATATCATCATATCACTTCAAAGACAAAGAGCTTCCATAAAACACAAACCCAAAACTTTTCTTGAATAATACGAGGTAATACATTTACATTAAAAGAGAAGTTCCATTAGCCAGTAAAGTTGAAGTAGCTGTGACAGTTGAGGAAATACCCAAGAAGTAAGCATTTCTATGGGTGGCATCTTTTTTATTGGACCAACTGCATGGCTGGGAGAACCAATGATGGGTACTGTGATCCCTGAAAGCTTTTCTAATTTATCTAAACCATGCAGTTGGCTCACTTAAAAGAGATCACCCAAAAAGCCATTACCAATTAAAGCCATTCACAAACTACTGCATTCTACTCTTTGGTTTCCTTATATGGACTTTGTAGCTAAAAACATTAATACTTAAAAAAAATCCATTTTTTTAAAACAATGTTGAATTGCCACTTTTTTTTAAATACCTTGCTTATTTTACTTGAGAGTAACACTAGCATCCTGATGAAGCAAATATAATAGTCCTGATTACTAAAATATGCATCTAATTTTGCAGGCAAAATTACAAGTGAGCTCAAATACAAAGGACTAGCCACCTAATCTGTGAGCACAATAAGGCAGTTAGATGACTGAATATTAATGTATGAATGTGCAGTTAGGGGCAACTGCTTAAAAATGACAAAATTAGCCAAACGAATTGCCAGCATAAGTAAAGTGTCTTAGTTGGCAGCACTCTTGCTTCAGGACCAAAAGGATACATGCTTAAATTCAGAAATATCCTCATACCCAGTACTGATGACCTATTGTGATAATAAAGAGGTTGAGTGGCATTGTTATTTCCTTCCCTTGGTGGAATATACAGAAGGAGGAATCTTTCAAATGCATCCCAAAAATGCATATGCCTGTCCTTATTAAAAAATGAAAGTATTCTACAATAATGGTCAAAATATTACAATTAAGAGTGGACTTACTACAGTGATCTGGATCACTGTTTGTAAAATACCATTGCTTTTTTATTTTCTAAAAATAAAAGCTGAGGGAGGGGTGGAGTCCTAGTTCACATGACTCACATAGGGAGAAAGGTCACTAGGATATATAACGAGATTCCTTAGGGCAGTGGTTCTCAGCCTTTTTGGACTCAAGGCACCTCTCACTGGACTGGAAGCCCCCCCTCCATAGCTTCTGTCGATTGAGTGGCACCCAATTTCAAGAGTAATTTATATATTACAATGCTTACAACCTTGTAGAGGGGCTGGGAAGTGGTGCTGGGGGACTGATCAGGCAGGAACAAGCTTTAGCCTGCTTTTATCCATCTTGGTTTATCACCCACCTTCTCTTCTGACACCTCATTTATCTCCTCACACTTCCAGCACTCTTCAAAGGATTTGGTGGCACCCTGGTTGAGAATCGCTGGCTTCAGCAGAGAAAAGGTAAACTGCTTCTACAGAAACTCTCTCCTAAGAAACCCAATCCAATTGCTTATGGGATGCTGTGTGTGTGTCTCTTTGGCATGTCTGCCAAATATTGATGATCCAATGGTACTTTTATAAATAAAAACATTAAAAATAACCTAATTATCCTGACCAGTGCTCCTTATCTCAGTGCAGTTGGCTGCAACAGTCTTTGCCATGTGCAATCCTGTGAGAACAGTTGAAAATTGGCCTTGCCACCTTTACCTGTCCAGTAACTGCATTATCAATATCTACCCTTATTATAGTACTTATCACTTACCTCAAATATAAAGAGATGACATTAATCTAAGGAGGTTTTTTTTGTTATGGATATGTTTTGTTTGGTATAAATAGTATACATTTCTCAGTGAATCTAGTTAACTGGAAAGAAAACTGTAATTGCCTAGCAAGCACTGACTTTTGGTTTTGGTCGTTGTTGGCTTTATTTTACATTAAATGACAACTTAAATATAAAATAATTTACCAATAATACCACACATCTACAATTTCTACAGAATTTCAAATGGTATCAGTAATACAACATTTACCCGTCTTCATACCTCTCTGGCCAGAGGAATTTATCCCCAGATTGATGTCAACGTAAATCAAAAAAAAGATTTGTTCAGTTCTCATTTAATCTTTGAGTGGCTGTCTGACAGGATAAAATGAGGAACATATCCTTCTAAGTTTCATAGTATTAAGAACGTAGGAGTTATTTTAAATAAATAGTAGTGTACATATTAAGAGCAAGTTCCTAACAACTTCAATATGAAAAACCCAATACCATTCTGCTTTTTCTTCTCAAGTATTTCCACAATATAGGCTATATGACTGTTTAGGAAAGAGTTTTAAAAAAGTTACCCCCCAATAATTTTTTCCTGAAGCACAAAAATGAATACATTTATAAAATTTGAAATTTTTATATAAAGTATAGTGTTTACAGAAGGAAACATCAACAGGCCTCAAAGACACATCTACACAGGGACTCATTCAGTAGCACTACGGTGAATCTGCCAACCCAGCAGCTGTGCCTGCATTTTGCATAAGACCCAAAAAAATGATTTATTTAATACTATTCCATTTTAAACATTTGAAGAAAAAGCTTTTGCACTTCTCCAACTCTCCTCTACACCCAGTAAGGTGTAGCAGACATCAGCATAAAACATCTTTGCGATAAATTCAAAATGCAAAAATTTAAGAGTGTATTTTTATTTCAATACTTTGTCTCAGTCAATAATATTGCCTACCTGTGTAAATTATTCTCATTAAGTCAATCTGGGATATTAAGTATAATCTCTCTCTTTCATCCCAGTACCCAGAATTTAGCACAAGATAGCTGAACTACAATGGACTGAATTTTCAATGGACTGTTGAGTTTCAGCACCCTACTCTCCCATAGCAAAAGGTCATGATTTCACACATGTAATATTATAAACCGTGTAAGAACTCTTATTTCTTATTTTTAATATTGCAGCCTGTGTGCAAAAGGTTCACTAAATATTTGTCTGATGAAAACTATTCAAACCTCCACTTCAGAAGATCTACACTAAGCATCTAAGCAGCTCAGATGCTTATCAACTAACCTGCTATGGCAGTAATCAGAAAAATGTGTTTTTCTGCTGCATTTGAAAAAGTTAATAGAAGTGTTGAGATGTTGTTTATTTGGGAGATTAGACAAAAAGTTGTTAAATCTCCTTAAGTCTTCAGTAATCAAGTGCATTACGTTAAACTGTTACGAGTAACTTTCTTATATCTATAATATAAAAAGCACGTTTAAAAACATGCATACAGACATACAGTTAGGCTGCTATAATCTCATAACCAAACTTTCATTTAACCCCTGTAAACTATATTCTGCCATTGGCTATATCCATACACCATCACAACTTCATCATTTGTTAGTACTTAGAGATAAGTGGTCTGACCTACCATCAGAAGATCTCAGTTCCAGCCCCAGGCTCAGTACTCAACAACCTCTAACCAGTACTAGGGCTTATCATCTCCTTAGATTCCTACTTTACCATGCATGAAACTCTAGTTATCCTTAGCCTATAAGGATCTACTATTAACCTGGATTCATTGCCCATTCCTAGTCCGCCTTTTTCATATATGAGAGAGAGAGAAAAATGTGTCTGAAATATACAAGGACATCTCTATCAGGCCAAGCCTGGACGGATGGTTTCCACAGGTTACAGGAAACCTGTAAATAGCTATCCCAACTAAACTTTAAAAAGTTAAACTTAAATGTACAAAATCTTTACAGGGACTGATAAATGTGTAGAGACTAAAAGTAGTTTGTTTTTGATAGGTTAAATTAAGTCAATTTTGTATGAAAAGCTTAATCTCCTGCATTTCTTCACCCAACATGAATGATATTATTATCCATTTTTTAATGAGCTTCCAGAAAAAATGAGATGGTCCTTTAACAGAAGTATCTCCCCTCTACTGTTTTCTTCTCTAACGGATCACCACCCCATTGTCTTTTTTCTAAAAAAGAACATAAAATGAATTGTGCATGAATTGCACTATAAGAGTACTAAAACAAGCTCACATCAGAAAAAGACAGCTTGTTAGAATAGCTCAGTTTGAACTGATCTGTTTCCTGGGATTTTTATTCTGGGTTAATGTAAATACACTATACCCCATCCCACCTAACAGCAGTAATGATTTAAAATAAAACTACCATACTATAAAATAGCATCTTGAAATTAATGGCCTGTCCTGGAACATAATATCTTTATTTTCTCAACGCCCCCACCACTACATGGATCAAATTTAAATTCTTAAAAACCTATTCATACTTTGACACACACATCAAAACTCTTCTTGGAGTTACTGGGAACTGTCCATGTAAACCCACGTCTCATATTCCCTAGTACCTGATTCTGCAGTCTCTTTGCAATTGAACGCCTGTTTAAAGATGACCTGCAAAGTGAACAAAATGGGGGTGGAGAGAAAAGCAAGCTTTTGCACTTTCCTGCTTCTTTGTGATGTGGACAAAAAGCTTGTTCAGGTTTATTTTTCCTTTTCTTTTTTCCACATTTCCTGGTTTTGCCAGGGGTCTTCTTGAAGGCTTAAAGGATCCAGAAAGGAGAGTGGGAGCCTTCCTATTCCTTAACGGAAAGGTCAGGACATTGAATCTTTGACAAAGCCTTTTTTTCCACCCCTTTCAACTGCTGGGCATACGTGTTAAATACATTTTGACCAAAAAAAAAAAAATTTACTTTTTATTAAAATCTGAATTAAAACTGATTCCTTTCTTAGCTTACAGGAAACTCAGTTATCTATTCTGTTGTAATCTCAACTGTCTATAGAGAGCCTGCCAGGAAAAAAATAGACATTTCCCCCCAAATTATAATGTTAAGTAAAGAAGAAGAAAACTGCAGCACCTCAGGACTTTCTAGATCATAAGAGTAAAAAATAGCTCTGTCTTCCATCATAGGTCACATTTTAAATGGATGAAACTTCCATAAGCTAAGGACTGATCCCTTATAGTTTCAAATTATGTGATGTGATATAATATCCCTTAAAAATCCATGAGTTAAAACTTCAGAGAAGAATGTTGTGCGACTATTTCAGTGTCTTCAATACTTTTTAAATTGTTACTGGTGGTAACTTTCTACACTAGGGGCAAAACGTCCAGAGCCCATTACCTAAAGAATCGTTAAGTACAATACTGGAAGAAACGCGCCCCCCTCAAAAAAAAACAAACAGCTGTATAAAGCAGAACAAATATTGAAAACTGAGCCCCAAATGTGTTTCAAATTATACATACTGTAAAACAGCTTTAATAAAAAAGGCACATACAGGAACATCTAGAGAAGATAACACTTCAATGGAGTTACACCAGGGATAAATTTGTACTATTTAACAAATCTGCTAGTCACTCTTCTAATTTACTGTAGTCTTAACCATATGTATTCACTTGGTCAAGAAGTAAACAGTTTAAAAAAAAGAAAAAAAAAAAAAAAAGAACCCAATTCAGCTCACAAAGTCGAACACCAAAATTCCTATTGACTTCAGCAGAGGTAGGACAGAACCTTGGGGTAAACTAAAAAAAAAGTCAAAATATTTCACACTGTGTAGAAGAACTTTGCTTTGTTCTACGCTAAAATACATAATTGTCTCCATTTGGCCTGTAAAAAGGAACAGTCCTATATATTAGAACTCAAAAATAAAACTGGAACAAATGACTATACAAGAATTCTTTCAATGGCAACTATGTCTACTACTGTAAAGAAAGAAGTATGCCAGGGGTCCGGTTTCATTTCATTCAGTGGTACTGTGCCAAAAACAAACAAAAAAAAAAAAAAAAAAAAGAGAGAGAGAGAGAGAGAGAGAAATAGAAGTAAATTCTGCCAAGACTTGTACCTCATGAAACCTTGCACAGCGTGTAAAGCCAGAACAGGATCTGGTCTGTTTTTGACTGGAATGCTGATGGAAGAGTCACAAAAAAGTTGTGGAACTAGGTTTTACACAACAAATAAAAAAATTTTCCAAGAGCAACCAATTGAGATTTCCATTCATGCTATACGGCAGAGTTAACAACGGAAACTCTTAATAGATAGGGTAATTGTTTTATATTCTACATTTGGATAGTTCCATCTTTTATTTTATGCTCTGGCATGCAAGTTGGCTTTACAGAACTAATTCCACTAGACTACTACAGAAATCTTGCTTGATTTATGGAACCATCTGCTGACAAAAATCAATGGTCATTTTAGGCCTAAAAATCCAAGTATCTTCTTTTGTTCCATGCCTACTCAATTTTACCTCATATATACCACCCTGCCTATTATCATAAAATTTCTATTTATCTTACCAAAATATATGTAGATTGTCTCCCATGACAGGGGCTGGTTGGTCCAAAATGATGGTCCAATTAGAAACATCACTGTAGCATGAATTGGGCATTTATTAACATGACTTTTATTCATTATTAGCATCCATTTCTATACTTTACCCTAAGTTATTCATGTGTATAAAGGTGAGTACTACGTTTCACTAAAACCACATTCCAGAGAGTATGACTTTTTGAAGACGCAAATGATAAAAGATTCAGGTGACAAATAAAAGTCATTTTCACAACAGATTTCTTTTTTTTTTTTTTTTAAATGCAACTGTCTCCGATTTACTTCTCCCTGTGTAAAAAGAAGGAACCAGACAATACACCATAATTTCTGCCAATTAACAAAATCCCACCTTTTTACAAATAGTGTACTTAGGAGCTTCCCATTTGTGACCAATTGTGGTGTTAGTGTCTGCCCCTTGTAATTCTACTTCAGACAACGGGACTTAGCCAGATGTACATTAGCACAATATTTTGCCCTCTAAATATTAAAAAGCCCTGTTTTTAGAAGCCTGATGATAACAGTATTTAACAGTCAAGACAGGCCAATGGTATGCCAGAGCAGGCATTCTTCATTTTTCTGAATAATGACTATATTTTAATATGTACACAAAACATCACGTTTTACTGTCTGCCTTGGCAGATCCTTCTAAAAAAAGTATACAAACCTGAAGAGTCCTTTCCTCAATGACTCACTTACCAACTGTTTAAGGCCCTTGACAATATAAACTGGGCTGTCCTGTGTCAGGGGATGCCATATTTTTATTAGGAGTTTACCATGTTTGACCTCTACGATTAGTAATATATCCTCAATAAGAATTTACAGTATAACTAATGAATAAAATATCACAAAAAGTACCACAAGTAATAATGATTATAGTGCTGTTTGGTCATTTCATTCAATTCATAGCATTCATAGCATTATGAGATCAGCTCAGCTGAGGCCTAAGTTTTCTTTTATCTGGAACAAACTCTTCTCACAAGAAAAGGCTGTCCTGGTACAAACTTACCTTATATTAAGCAAATTAGTTTTGAATCTTATATCTTGCACCTACAGAATGATATTAAGTAACTATTTCACTTGCTAAATGGAAACTCACTTCTTTCCTTTCTTGTGATGGAGCCGTTGGTCTGTTACTTTGTTTTAAGGGCATTCTTGCCCATGTATGTTATGATGTGCATTATAAAGAAACATACTATACACTTTCTCCTGTTCTGATGGAATAAAACTTACTGCACAAAGAAAGATTTCAGGTTTCTATTCAAAATGCCTGAAAATGAGAGATCCAACTCACAAAGGCTTTCAGAGTGCATTAATCACTGTATGGCAAATCCCCAGAATCTCAAAAGAAGTCTTTTAAGGTCATATTCATGTATGTGTCTGAGGGAGGGGGAAAGGAAGGTTAATATTTATATTTTATACCATGAGAAATTTCTGACTCTGCTAGAACAACTAATTCTTACCATTTTTAGACTGTTAAGTCTTGAGACTGCAGTTTTGCTCAAGTAGCACAAGGAGAGGAATCTGCAAATGATTAAGAAAAAGAGAAAAAATATGAAAAAAATCCTATCACCACAACTGTCACAAAATTCAAAAGGCTTTTTGCCAGCACAATAGTGATGAGCCAAATATAGGTTTCAGCGGTTAAGATCAAAAGGAATGCAAATTATTCTAGGCACATATCATGCTTCTCTGCATTTCAGTGGTCTGTAGGCTTAAATATAGGACAAAGGAATCCCTAGTACCTAGATTTGCAAAGCCCTGTGCTATTTTTAGTACTCTGCACATCTTTCATGTGCAACGTACCCAATGGTTAGTCCACTTTAAAATCATACAAGGACACAAACAGATTATTTTATCCCAACTGGAAACACTGTCTATTGTTCCCAAGATACAATATCAACTGGATTATTTGCAACCAAGACAGCAAATACAAGTGTCACACTTTCACAATTCAATGGCCCAGAGAGTGTGTATTTTGGGAAATGGCACTGCATTACATAACCTTTCGTCTTAAATACACACCTAACCTCAGACAGGAAAATAATGAAGACTATGTAAAGTTACACCATTTTATCAAAATGCTATGCTAAATTACCGAGATACAACCCCCTTGAATGATCACATTCACTGCACACCTCCTTTAGCAGTGCTCATCAGTGAGAATCTAGCAGCTTTGAAATTAAGTTTGGCTTATACGTTTATAGCAACTGTATGTATTAAATGTAAATAGATAGGAGGCATCGATTTAAACACACACATACAACATACACTGGACAGAAGATTGCAAGTTCATGCAACATGCAGCTCTCTAGCCACTTGTCTGCTTGAGAACAATAAAGGCATTTCGACAAAGGCACTTCTTCTGTTTTTTAACAAGGAACCACGCAAAAAAAGTTCAGCTGCCGCACATGCAAAAAATGCAGAAGAAGCTGTTGCAAGAAGAATGACTGCTTTCTAAAAATAAACCCCGGCAGCCTGAGAGGAATCCAGTGTCAGGGCGGAGAAGAGAGGGAGATTTGTTTTACGGGGAGGTTGGGGGGGTGGGAAAAAAAAAAGGGAGAGAAAAACCCAATCCCAGAGCTGTGCATGCAGGCGAGAACAGCAAAGTGCATTCCCTTCTAAAATGCATTGTTGGCTTTCTGGCTGCAAAGGTGGGGAGAGAAAATCACAGCCTCAAACGCCCTCTGCATAATATAATCTCCCCCCCCTTTTTTTTTAAACTTGGGCATCAAAACCCCCAGTTTAACCCCCCACCTCAAAGCAGAAAGACAAAAGAGTTCAAGAGACACAAGGCTGCACCCTTCCCATCTCCTTGGAGAGAGCCTGCTGGAAATGTGGAGCCAGGAGGCAAGTGAATCTGCTGCAGCAGAGTCCAGCTGAGGGCAAGAGAGAAATGGAAAGAAACAAAGAGAGAGACAGAGAAGGCAGCACAAATCTGTGGCTCGGCGTTGCAGATACTTACAGACAAAAGCCCCCGCTCCCTGCTCACTTTCTGTCCTTTCTACATGATCTGAAACACAAATGTGGATTAAAAAAAAAAAGGCAGCATGCTGGGGGGCGGGGGAGATTTATAGCTGGGGGGGGCGGAGAAGTGGGGAGAGGGAAAGGGGGGAGAATGACTGCACCTCTTCCAAAGTGCAGCCTTGGAGAAAGAAGAAGGAGGGGAAAAAGGGGGGGCGGCTGGGGGAAAGTCTCTGCCTCTCTCCTAGGCTGGGGTTTGGTTGCCACAGTGCTGGTTATATTGAACAATGAGCTAATTCTGATGGTGGCTGGCTGGCAGCCAACTCCCCCCCCTCCTTACACACACACACACACACACTCACACACGAGCGCGCGCGCGCACTCTCCCTCCCTCCCTTGCTGCTGCAGAGCCAGACTGCTTAGTCTGCAATAATCTGCAGCTCGGCCCCCTCCCCCCACTGTCTGGGCAGCCGGAGAACCGCCAACCAATGGGCGGGCACAGGCAGAGCCGGGAGTGCGATCCTCCCCCCCCGCCGCTGCTGCTGCTGCTGCCCCGCTGCATGTGCCCGGCGCGGGGCGGGGGCGGGGCGGGGGCGCGGGGCGGAGCGCGCCCATTGGCCCGCGCGGCCGCCGCTCACCCCGCGCGCCCCACTCGGCAGCGCAGCCGCGCTCCAGACAAAGAGTGCCGCGCGGCGCTGGGGGCTGCCAGGCGGAGCGCGGCCAAGGCGCTGCACAGCCGCGGCGCAGTGCCAGCCAGCGCGCGGGCGGGGGGAGCCACATACTGTAATAATAAACCTGCAGCAGCAGCGGCAAAGGGCATCTGAGGAGAAGGGGAGGGAGACGGGAAGCCGCCGCCGCCGCTCTGCCTCTTGTGTGCCTGTCTGAGGACAGCCGAGAAAATGGTGCGCGGGGGGAGGCGAGCACAGGGACACAAACGTCTGCAACAGCGGGGCGGCACGCACGCGGCCCAGGGGCGGACACACGACCCGGACAAACCCACTCACCGACTGGACAGGAGCCCCTACCCATACACACGGACGCACAACCCAGACAGATATACCCAGCAGCCTGACAGGCCCCCTAAGTCCGTCCCCCCACCGTCCACAGGCACGCAGCACAGCAAGAAACTTGCACAACAGCCGGACAGTGCCCCACACACAGATACACAAAGCCTAGAGACACACAACCCAGCGAGAAACCCATGCACAAAGCAGCCAGTGACCTTACACAGACACAAAGCAGGGAAAGAACCAGACACAACCCTATGAGAAACCCACACACAAGCCAGATAGGGACACACGTGCACGTGCACATACACAAAAAACCCAGAGATAACCTAATAAGGAGCCCACATGCATGCCAGACAATGTGCCACACACACACACACGCACAGCCCAAATGCACACAATCCAGTGAGGAACCTATACGCAAGCCAGACAATGACCCACACCCCCCCCCCCAAAAAGAGCTACACACACACAAGTAGCCCATGGACAAAAAACAAAGCCAGAAACCCACACACCAGCCAGATGTTGCTGCCCTCCCCACCCCCCCAGACACAGCCCAAATACACACAACCTAGTGGAGTCACTCATGATTAGAGGCCTGAAGAGCACACCATACACGGAAAGGTTGACAGCCTAGAAAAGAAAAGACTGGGGGGATTTGGTGGCAGCTTACAAATATACCAGGGATGACCACTGGGGCTAGGAGAACAACTGTTCACCAAAGCACCGCAGGGGGAAACCAGGTACAACAGTCATAAACTCCTAGAAGAAGGTTTCAGACTGGATATAAGGAAAAACTTCTTCTCAGTTTGTGTGACTAGACTCTGAAATAGACTTCCAGCAGGGGTGGTGCAGGCACCAGTCCTAAACTTCTGTGAATCTGAAACCACACACAATCCAGAGGGGCTAGGGACAGACATTCAAAAAGCCCAAGCCTGATGAAATGATTCAGTTTGAAGGTTAGTCTAACCTGCAGAGACTGAACTAATTTGCAAGCACATAGACATTCACTTTTGATTCAGGAAATGCAGACACATGCCTGCAGTGCCTCAGGCTAGAAGCCAGGGGGTGCTAGAGCAGCCCTCCCTTCCTTTCCATAGTGCTGAGCTAAAGAGGTGTGGGGCCAGGTCCAGGCAGGACACTATGATAAGGGGGGGATTTAAACCCCCACCCTGGCCTGCGCAGTCCCCAAATGAGGTGTGGGAGGGTGGGGAGGAAGGAAGCAGCCCTCAACAGGCTTTTTCTCCTGCTCGCTGCTCAAGGGGTGGGAGTGTTGCCAGACCCCAGCACCTGGCCCCCAGGCCCTGGCTAGCACTCTGAGGCACAGGGTAAGGGGGGAGGACTGCTTGTGTAGACTGCATGCATCTGTTGATGATATCGAGCTTTTCAATCTCCCTCTCCCTGCTTCTTCACACTGTCTGCAGCACCCCAGGTCATTTCTCACACCTCTCTCTGTCCCCACACTGACAGACATCAAGCCACCAGCCAGCAGGAAGCTTATCAGAACACAAAGCTTATTAGCCCATCAAGAAAACAAAGCCTCTCATTAGTTCAAGCTCTTTTACATAGCTTTTTGCAAAGCATTTTTAAGGAAGAAGGGAGGGATATTACTACCTAACCTGCTGATTAGCTCCAAAAAGCCCTAAGCAGACATTTTGAAACTGGTTTATGTGTACTGAACGTACGTTCTGTTACAGGTTTAAACCAGTTTCTGATCACTTAAACTGGTTTATGTGTAACTTCTGTCCCTAGCCACAGTGTCTCACCAACACACACGTAGTCTAGAAAGAACCAGATACAATCAGCCCAGACACACAATCCAGCAAGGAACCTACACCAACCAGACAGTAACACACACACCCCAGAGAGAAACTCACACACAAATCAGGCAACGACCCATATATACACAAAATCCAGAAAGAATTAGACACACACACAATCCAGGGACACACAACTCAGCGAGAAACCCACAGACAAGCCAGACAATGACTCACATACAGCTCAGAAAGAACCAGACACACACAGCCCTAGAGAGAGACCTGGATCCAAATATAAGCCAGAGGAAAACCAACACAAAGGCACTCAGACCACAGAAAGACCCAGCTAGGTACATAAACCAGAGAAACACGCGCATGCGCGCACGCATGTTAGAGTGTTAGAAATGGAATATTGTTAGAAATGGAGTATTGTTAGAAATGCACAGCTTGCATCTTGCACCCGATAAGAAAGAAACACTGCCAAGGACTTTTTTCCTTGCCCAACCAGCTTCTCCCTAGCCTTTCTCATACAGATTACAGAAGCTGGAATTCAACTGACTGTGCCCTTGAAAGGGGTGGGGTTTGAACTCTTGGTGACCTATAGTAGTCTCTGAGCATGCTTAATTAGCTGATGCATATTTACCTCTCCGCCCTGCATACTTAAGTAGTTAATTATACTATACATGCAATGTATGTAGTGATGTAACCACATGTATGCTTGTATGAAACGGAAGTGAGCTGTAAGAGTTCCTGTTTCTGCACACGTGCCCAGGAGGAAAAAGATAAATACAGCCTGCAAAATTCCTTGGTGGGTTCAGAGTAATCTGAGTTTTTGACTCTGCTCTGACCCTATTTGCAAATACACCTTTTGTGCCATCTAATGAGTGTGTGTCTGTGGTTTTGGTGGCCTCCAGAGAAACGAACCGCTTTATGCATCAAGAGAAAGGAGATAGGTCAGAGAGAAACAGAGCCTAGAATGACACCTCCAAAGCTTAGGAAGAAACACCAGGGCACAACCACATGTGCAACCCACAGACTCAGAGCCCCACAGCCCAAAACAATGGAGAGACAGTCCAGTGATACAGATGCAGAGCCGCCCATGCAAGCAAAGGGGACACCATGATAAGAGATACAGAAGTGCACAGCAGAACACCACACCATGACAGGGAAACAAAACATAGTGCAATTGATGAGGGACACTGTAAGAAACAGCAGGAGTAGGGGAAGGCCAGCTCTCCCTTCTCTGCTAACAGCAGAGGGGAGTTCCTTCTCCATCCCTGGCTTGGGTAAGCAGCATTCCTCACAGGTTCTTCTGTTCAGACAGTGCAGATGGCCGTTCCCCCTCCTATTTCAAGCTCTTTAAACCACTGGAGAAAGTAACACAGACCGGAAGCATAGGTGGACCAGAAACGAGTTCAGACACAACACAGCAACTTCAGAGCTGTAGAATAATGCTTATATACAGGAAAAAGTAGACCACAGTAGCTCACAGACACAATATTGCAAACAAGTGGAAACAGTGACAGAAAAGCAGAGCACAGGGCCAAAGACACAACATATATATGCACAGAAGCACAGCATACTGACAAGACACAACACAACACACTCCTTGTTCTGTGCTTGTACAGTGCCTAACATGGTGGGGTCCAGCTATGACAGAGAACGGCATACAACACAGGGGTGCAAAACACAACAAAAAGTCATACAGTCACCACAAGATACAAGGAGAACAGAAATATGTAAGTACAGCATACATACAGATACAGGGACATAGTATACAGTGACACTAAGAACAGTGATGTGCAAAGTCATACTACAAAAGAATAAAGTCTGATTCTCTGTTGCTCTCCAGTATGCATCATCATTTACACCAATGCACAGATAGTGTTTAAAATGTAAGCAAATCATATGATAGCATTTTGCCCTCACATTGACTGGTGTAAATGAATATACAGTTCAGGACAACATAATCTGTCTAGAATTTAGACCTCAGATTGTTACTATAATTGCACAAAGTAAAGTAAAATTGTTCTTCAAATACAGCTTAAGTACAAAGACACAGTACAAAAACATTAAATACATACACAGTGCAATACAAAATAGTGGAAAATGGCACATGGAAACAGACACAGCAACGCAAATGAGTGGAAACACCATGATATACAAATACAGAGAATGAGGGCACAAATATACCATGATTTGAAAAGGAACTTAAGGGTCTAGTCTAAACCTCTACACAGATGTAGGATTTGCTATTATTAAACCATCCCATACAAATACTTATCTAGCCTTGTCTTGAAAGCCTCTAATAAAAGAGATTCTACAACTCCCCTAGGCATTTTGTTCCAGCAGCAGCAGCAGTCACTCACAGTTGAGGATGATTGCTGTCATGATTGTCTTATATCTGCAGGTCTGAAGATGGCTGACAAGGCCTACCTGGGATCAACAGTCTCTGTTGCAGCTCAGGCACTTGTTTCTGTGTGGGGTGGATGGCTCTGGCTTCTTGGTTTGGTCAGTGACACACTGTTTCTGCCTCTCCTGTTTTTCCACTTCCTGTTGTTATCATAAAGTTTCAAAGTGCTAAGGTCCTTGCAGCAGACTCTTCCTCCATTTGGGACAATCCTGGACAATAGTCTCTAACAAGTTGATATCTACGTTGCATTTTTTCAAGCTGGCTTTGAGGATGTCCTTGAAGCACTTCCTCTGCCCTCCTCTTGATCATATGCCTTGACTGAGCTGGTAAAATGAACTTGCTTTGGGAGTCTGGAGTTGGACATTCGAAAGATGTAGCCAGCCCACCAAAATTGATGTTGGATGATCATCACCTCAGTCCTTGTGGTGTTTGCTTGTGAGAGGTCACTAAAGTTGGTGTGCCTGTCTGTCAACTGGATTTGAAACATCTTCCATAGGCAGCACTGATGATACTTCTCCAGCAACTTGAGGCATCTCCTGTACATCGTCCATGTCTCAGCTCCATACAGTAAAGTGATGATCATGACTGCTTGATAAATCATGAGCTTGGTTTCGGATCTGATGTCGCGATCTTCAAACACTATGACCTCAGGTGTCCGAAGGCTGCACTTCCACATTTGAGGGAATGTTGGATTTATTTGTTGGTATCAGGCTTCTGAGCTATGGGAAATACTCCAGAGTCTCACTGTGAATCTGAATGACTGAAGCTGGGGTCTGCTCATTTGTTCCACTGCCCTACTGTTCTTACAGTTAGGAAGCTTGTCTAAATCTGTTTTGCTGTGGTTTAAACTCAGTGTTTTGTGCTGCCTGCTGTGGTTAAGGGAAAATAATGCTTTTCTATCTTCCTTGTAGAAGCCTTTCAAATATGTCCAAATTGCCCCATAAATCTTTTCTCCATATGAAACATGTCTAGTTCCTTCAATCTTTCCTCAGTGAACTTGCTTTCTAACTCCTTTATCATTTGTGTTGTTTGCCTCTGGTCATCTCACATTCCTACATCCTTCTTAAATGCAGTGCCCAAAACTGCACACAATATTCCAGCTGAGGCCTAGCCAATACCAAGCAGAGAGGTATTACCTCCTATATCTTGTATCCCGATAGATGCAGCAGAGTGGCCAGACACACAACGACAATGCCAACACATACACTTTATGTCTTACGTCTACAGTGCCTGGCACAATGCAAGCTGCGTTTAAGTTTACACTGCTGTAGGTGGCTGAGAGAAGCAAGGTCTTGCTCTCAACTTCTTAGCATTTTCCTGTTTGCCTATTTTTCACCAATTCCAAAATGTCAGGGAATCATCAATGGGCAAAACTGTAACAATTTTGATGAAGGGTGGAAAACACAGGACACACAGTGCCGCTAATGTTTGATTAGCAAACCCAGGTGCTTCTGCTATTTCTGCAATTGTCTATTGATCAAAAATGTGTTGATGGCTCCTTCCATCATAACATAGCCTCCATTTCAGTTGTCCTTCTTTCCAGTTGATTTCAGTGTTGATACCCTGAAGTTATCTTCCTGATTAAAAGAAAATAAAGAAGAATGGTGCAGCTAAAAGGTCAAAGCAGAATGGAGGCATACACAGAGGTTTGGCATGAAGTGTAAGTTGGACAGCAGAGAAGGCACAGGAACAACCAAGGAGGGAGAATGAGGTCTCCAGTATGATGGGAAAGGAATAGGTAAAAGCAGCGACAAGCTCCTGGTATGGGAAGAAGAGAAAATGGGGTAAAATGGCAGGAGAAGAATGGCAAACCTGGGACATGCAAAGGAGGAGACATGGGGAAAAGAAGGTCTGGGAGTACACAGAGAATGAAGAAACATGGTATAAGAAGGGGTATGATGGAGAAAACACAGAGCTTCTGGCATGAGGGAGGGTGTGGGTTTGCAAATGTAATAACTCCCTGAAATAGAAAGGGGTGGCCCATGGGAGCTGGTGGAATGGAGAATGTCTGCAATGTGCTCTGCTTAAAGAAGCAACAAAATGTGTAACTCTAGATCAGGTATCTGCAGCCAGCAAGTCTCTTTGGTGCAGCCCATAACCCAGGACTACCCCTTTGAAATAGTTCTTCAGACTTTGACAACTCCTGCTCTAGATAAAGCAATTGCAAACACTGAGTTGAAGCTTTACAACAAGGCCTTATATGGCCCTCCTTACTACAGCATTGACACACATGGACACATCCTTAAAGGTGAAATGGAACAACACAGAAAAATGCAACACATATGTACAAAGACAAACATATGCATTATAATGACAGATTCACTCTTTGATTTTCAGATTCTTCTGCCTCTTGTATTATTTTCAATCTTTATTTTTGCTCATATAAGAAATTACTTGAAAAGGGAAGGTTTTTTCTTTTTTTTCCAGTTGCCAAAAATGAATGTATTGCTCTATTTAAAATTTTCAGCAGATTTTAATGGCAGTATAAGGGAACTGTGCTTGAGATGTGTGTGTATGTACTCACTCACACACACACACACACACACACACACACACATTAGACTGAACTAATTATATTACCATAAACAGTGTTTTATGTTCTTATGGCAACTGAAATGAAGTTAGAAGGGAAGATTATTCACTAATTAAGTTATTTTGAGAAGACAAAAAGTCTGCCTAAAGACAATTAGTCTCCATTTTAAATTTCATCTTCCAGTTTTTTCTTGGTTTTTTTTTTTACTTCTAAATCTACAGATTTATTCAGTGATGTATTTATTTACCACTAAATAAAATGGTCTGTGCATATGGCCTGTCAGTCTTCCTATTAAGAAGGGTTGTATGTAAATACATAAAATTTAATCTGCTCCAGCCAGGTAATAGTTTAAAAAGGCAACAAACTACCCACAAAGTCAACAAATGAGTTATTCAGAATCAAGTGAACTAGGGAATATAAACTAATCATTGGTCAACCTATTTTGTATCCTGTTCTAATAATGGCCTATACTTGATACATCAGAGGAAGATGTTAAACCTATGCATCTGACTGTACAACACTGTAATAGATACATTTTTGCTGACCAGCTGGAAATTAGCTTACTGGATAGGCAGAAGAGGGTGGCTCAATAGCACTTGTAATATTATGCTGCCTAGTCTAAAGGCAGTTGCTATTCTTATTCTGACTTGAATACAGAGATTAAAATGGTATTACGCAGAGTTTGAATGCATTATGAGATATACATTCTATGACAGAAACTATGTATGCAAAATAAAGTCCCAGCCTGCTCACATAATTCAATGTAAAAACTCTTGTTGACATTAATAGCGTAGAAATGACATGGAAAGTTAAATGTTGCACTTTAAAAATTGACCTTGAGTAACCTAAAAGCCACTGTGAAATTTGAACTTTCAAGCACAGGATCCAAAATATTGCATGAGGTTATCTAAATCATAACTGCATTAGATTATGGGAGGAAGAGTACAAGTTGGACTAAAGGCTGAACCAGAGACTTTTTACAGTAAAGGCCAGGTTCCACACCAGAAGAAGCAAGTGCAATTCCACTGGCTTCAGAAGAGTGGTTCCTGCTAATGTTAGTAGCTTATCTGGCTGTACAAGAGCATGGCCTACCCCGCACAGCATGGACCCACAAATAAATTAATGCTACATGAATAAGGGTTGAGATTTGCAGCACATGATCTGCTTTTCAGTAACTGCCCATATGTGTGCGCTTACCCTATAATGGAAGGAAATTAATCTGTAGCAATTTATCCCCCCGTCACTGAATTACCTTTCATTTACTGCAAGGTAAGAGCATGCACATGGGCAATTATTATGGTGTGATATGGTGTGACTTTTGTGGGACAGCTGGAAATTAGCTTACCGCATAGGCAAAAGAATGGGGTTGATAGCACTTGTAATATTATGCCGACTAGTGCCATCAGACTAGCATTTTTAGGAGGTTTTTAAAAAAAATACTTTGAAAACAAACTTCTGGAGAGAAAGGGAGAGTCTTAAGCCTTGATACTACAAACACAGATGCACCTTAGCCTTAACCTCTAGCTTTCATCAGACTGTCTACATGCTTAAAATTAACTACATGCTTAGAGAGAAGTAATTATTTGTGCTAGTCTGCACCTTTACCCTGCCTTCTATATGCTTAGAAGTGAAATGCTGGTTTCATTGAGAATGCTGTCATTGATTTTAATGAACCAGGATTTCACAGCATGTGCAGGATCAAGGCCTTATTTTGTTATGTGGGACAAGCTATGAAATGTGACGTATGTCAAAAACTGATGTTGTCATCACTATACTAGGGTGCTACACACAGTAAAATGCAGTTTCAGCACCTGCCAGTCATCTCCAGTGTTAGGGTATCAGCAAGAATATTTTTTAACTAAGCCAGAATCCCTTACTTCTCTTCAAATCATACATTTAAAGTTTTGGTATATTTTGAGCTAGCTGAAGTCTTACTTGTTTAGACCCAATTTGTAGAAAAGCAAAGTCAAAGGTATTCTGACAGAATGCAGAGTATGTGGCAATGACCCCAACTCATTTACTAATCTTGTTTTGGTGGTGGTTATTATTATTAAAGAATAATTAGTATTAATGGATATTAACAGTGTGCCTGCACCTTCTAATCAAAATCTGAGGGCATCCTTTTTAAAAATTGCTCAGTTTAGATATCCATGAGAATATATAAAATTATAACTATTAATCATAGTGTAAATAAAAACAACGGTGCGCTATACACGGGCACTATAGGTCCTTTACATGTGCAGGGAGCTTTCTCCAACACACTGGAAATCCAGCATGTTGGAGTGTGGAAATTAATGCACTCCAGCAGATTCTAGTGCCACATGTATCAGCATCCCCATGCTAAAAAATGGCTCCTTCAATGAGCTCTAGTTCAAAGCACCCTGCCAACATTTTTTCAGTCAGGGACACTGATGCATATGATGATCAGATGCTTTTAATTAGCACAGCTTGCTAATTAAAGCGCCTCCCCCTCCAGCATGAGTAAAAATGCCCCAGAAGTACTTGTTTATAATGGGAAATCAAAAACCATGAGACTGTTTTATCTTATACTTGCCACCCTTCTACATCATGATTTTTGTCTCGCATTGCAAAATACAGTTGGCATCAATCATATTTTCTTTTCTTAGCAGTCCAAAGAAAATAATATAACATGTCTTTTAAAGTTATTTTAGAAAAATATATAGCTCAAGAATTCAACATTTTTCTTCTTCGCAGCTAGTCAGACAAAACAGGAACTCTAAGAATTGTCATAATGAATGAAACTAATGGCCCTCTAGTCCAGTATCTTTTACTAACAGTAGCTAGAACCAAAGGAATATCCATGGGATATTCATAGTATTCAGACAATAATGCAAACTTCCTCATAACCCCCAGTAGTCAGAGGTTGATAGGCATGCCAGTTTATTACTAGTATTACCCTGGGCTTTCTTGTTAAATATATATATATTAAAATCCTTTTTTGAACTCTGCATATTATAGTTTCATAGTTGGTAGGGTCGGAAGAGACCTGAGCGGATCACCAAGTCCAACCCCCTGCTATCGGCAGGAAAGAATGCTAGGGTCAAAAGACCCCAGCCAGGTGATTATCTAGCTTCCTTTTGAAGAACCCCAGGGTAAGAGCAAGCACCACTTCCCTTGGAAGTTGGTTCCAGATCCTATCCGCCGTGACTGTGAAGTAGTGCCTCCTGATGTTCAGCCTGAACCTACTCTCAGTCAACTTACGGCCCTTATTCCTAGTTACTCCTGATAGTGCTCAGGGGAACAGGGTCTCTCCCATTGCCTGCTGGTCCCCCTTGGTAAGTTTAGAGATGGCCACCAGATCCCCTCTCAGCCTTCTCTTGTGAAGGCTGAACAGATTCAGGTCACATAGTCTCTCCTCACAGGGTCTGCCCTGTTGCCCCCTAATCATGCAAGTGGCCCTCCTTTGGACCCTCTCGATGCTATCCACATCCCTCCTGAACTCCGGCACCCAGAACTGGATGCAGTCCTTCAGCTGCGGCCTGACCAGTGTCGCATAGAAGGGGAGGATCACCTCCTTGGACCTGCTCATGATGCATCTGTGGATGCATGACAAGGTATGATTAGCCCTACTGACCACATCCTCACATTGGCGGCCCATGTTCATCTTGGAATCAATAATGACTCCAAGATCCTTTTCTGCCTCTGTGCTGATGAGAAGGGAGTTTCCCAACCTGTAGGTATGCTGCTGGTTCTTCCTCCCCAGGTGCAGTACCTTGCACTTGTCAGTATTGAATCCCATCCTATTCTCATCTACCCACCCCTGTAACCTGTCCAGATCTAGCTATAGCCTCTTCCTCCCTTCTAACGTGCCCACTTCTCCCACATCTTAGTGTCATCCGCGAACTTAAACAAAGTGCTTTTCATCCCTTTGTCCAAGTCACTGATGAAGATGTTGAACAGTTGAACAGTCTTGGTGGTAATTTATGGCAGTGGATTCTATTGCCTTTTATCCGCTGCTAGCCTTTTATCCATTTTGAAATTAAATTCTTGATCAATCTTCTCAATACAGTTCACTAATTTGTAAGTTTTTGCTATGTGCATCTGTATTTGTCTTTTTGGCAAATTGAAAACTATAAATGTTTTTACGCAGATTCAAGACTTGGCAAAGGAGGGTGCAGGAGAGACAGCCTGGGCTGCGGGGGGGGGCTGCACCCACCCACTACTCCTAGTGTCTTTCCCCCACCTCTTTCCCACCTACTGGTGTGGGCAGACCAGGCAGGGGGAGCCTTCTGGAACTTTTTTGATGTCCCAAAATCAGGTAACAATCCCTGGCCTGTGATCATAGTTAGGTTCCCTCTTCATCCCTTCCCTCCCTCCTTCCCTCCTGCTACTGTTTTCCCCTCTGTCCCAGGGGTGGGGGAATTTTCAGAGAAACTTCTGTCCACTCTAGCCAGGCTGTGCAGGGGCTGGGCTCAGTTGGGAATGCAACAGGACAGCAGTAGTGACAATGGGTGGGGAGTGAGTTCTCCCACATTCCCCAGTCCCCCCAAAGCAGGCTTGGGGAGAGAGAATCCCCCATCGCCACTGTTGTTGCCACTGTCACTATCCCAGCTGAGACCAGGCCCCATGCAGCCTGACTGGATCAGGCAGGAGTGGCTCAGAAGCTTCCGCTGCCCCACAACACAGCAAGGAAAGCAGCAGCAGAAGGGGGTGGAGAGAGAGGGAGATGGACAGGAAGGGATATGCCTCTGAGCATGGAGGGGAAGTGAGGGGATATAGTCACCTACTATGGGGACTATAAAAAAAATGTCCCCAGAGGCTCCTGTGGCATGGTCCAGGCTGAAAGGGAAATACATCATGCCACTGCACCCCCTCTGGATCCACCTCTGCTTTTCATTTGCCTTTCATAGTTATTCGTAACATCCATCTCTGACCGTCTTCTAATTCTGAGGTCTCGTTATTAACTATTATTGTATTCAATGTATAAATGTGGGTTTGAAGAAATTCAAATGGAAAGCAGTTTTAAAGGTAGATGATTAGGGTCTGGATAGGGGTTCTAGCTGTAGTCCAGGCAACTATTATGGAAATAAAATAGCAGGAGATGGCCTGCAGGTATGGGGCTAAGGAAAAACTGAAATTTATTTCCATATTTCAGGCTCAGGGGGACTGGGAGGATGGGGGAGTTGTCAAAGATGACAGCAAATAGGGAAAGAAATAAGAATTTGGAAAGCAAGAGGAGAAGTGTGGTTTTGTCAAGATGATTTTATTTAGTGGCACTCCCATAACTGTAACATTCTGAGATTTTGGGAGCAGTCTTTGCAACCATTCCCGTAACACAGAAGAAGTGGCAAGCCAAGTTAACTTGTCTACTGGGATTTGCCCCCTGTGTAAAAGAAGTATTCAAAAAGTAAAGAATGTTTGTTATCCTTGATTCAAAATTGCCACTTAGTAGCAGTTTTGGATAGTCAAATACTTCATGTTTTATCCCAAAACGCATAAGTAGAAAATCATTTTGACTTCTCATCAGTAAAACAAAGCTTATCATTGACTTCTGCCAAAGCATGAACAGGCCCTAAATTGTATAATGTAGCTCTTTACGAAGTATAGCATATAAAAATATACTTTATAGAATATGCATTTTATTTCCTGCATCTCTTGTAAATTTCATACTCACCAAATAAACTCAAAAAGACCAAAGACATGCTCCTTACAAATGGGCTTTATTTTGAAGGAGCCCAGTTTTCAGATGGTTTCCAAAAGCTGCATAACTAAACACTGAAAACTTGGCTTGACTTCAGACTTGTGCAGTCCTATGAAATTGATGTGCTTTAGTTGTACAGTTACTTTGCCAAAACATTCCAAGAATTATCTGCATGCTAAGAAAATGGAATCTGTACAGTTCAACAGAAAGAAAGAACTTGTGTGTGCTAACTCTGTTTCACATGGATTTCTCTGTCATTGACAGAAAGCAGAATTCCTTTTTAGTGCATGTGTTTTAGAGGCACCTTTAATTGAAGATAAATAGAGTACAACTAGTTATTCAGTGTCCCCAATGTCACTGTTCCAAATGTTTCTTGAAGGAATTGTTGATACATAACTGTAATGTATAATAGGTTTCAGGAACTTGTGTAGCAATTCCCTGCTTATTTGTTGATTCACCCAGGATTTAAATGATACAATCTTGGGAACAGGGACAGAGTGTTTGCTATTGACTTATACCAATGGGTGGATCTTGATAACTCCAACCAAGATAAAAAGAATTGGGAGTACCTTCCTTGGGCAGACAGGATTTGAGGAGAAAGGTAAACCTACAGAGAGGGTGCATCTATGTGTGCATTTAAAACACGACTAAATTTAACGTGCATTAAGCTAATACACATTATGTGATTTTTAGCAGGTGTCTACACATGCAGAGATTTGGCACTAAAGTTACTGCCAAGTCCCTGCAGCCCCGCCATATGCCCCTAGTGGCTGGACAGACATAGCACTAAAGTTAGTGCTGGGTCATGTCTACATGTGCATTAATGTGCTTTAACTAAGCATGCCTAATTTGATACCTGCATTTGCAGGTATCAAATTTAGGCACTATTAGCTTAATTTCAGCATTTGTAATGTGCATTAAGGATGCACACATGTAGACACACGCCCATAATGCACATTAAATTAGGCTAATGCACATTAACATGTCTTGTGTAGATGTGCCCAGGGAATCCTAAAAGTAATCAGATTTGATTCAGATTAGTTTGTGTTGGTCATTCTTATTAAAATTACTAAAGAAATTGAATTCCAGGGAGGCAATAGTTTGCACTGTATATAATGTGCATAGCTCTGTTCAAAACAGAATGAGACCTTTACCTTCTTACAGCAACATTTTGTGAATATCACATTAACATATGTACTGGTAAATCTAAATATTATTACATCCTTTACCAAAACAAGTGAGTTAAGGCATAATTTGGTCATGCTTTTTAAAGCTGAGAACCATTTCTTCACAATAGCAGTTTCCCTGAAGACAGTATGTCAAGTTCTGCTGAAAGTTATGATTCCAGCATTGGACCTTTCTAGTCAAGTCAGTTAAACAAAGATAATTTGCTTCTTTTAAATACACAGATTTAATTAATAAAAAAGGTAATGTACAGTTTTCCTGCTATATGCTTTGTGTTAAATTTTTCCAAAAAATTTTATCGGTTGGGATCTGTTGAATTAGTTTTCATTAACTCTTAACTGAGGCCCAAGCAAGGTTTATCTAAAAAGCTCATTTTAAGCTGATTTCAGCTTGAATGGACTTTAGCTATGTGAGAACAGAAGATGAATTGTTCCCAGTTCACCACTTCTGGACAAGCAAGATTAGAAGATGGCAGTTTGATCTGAATCAGTTCTGTCAGTTTGTTTTCAAGGTCTGTATTTTGAATTTTTCTTGGTACAATGGAAGCACATACATTGGATTTAAGAAAGTTTATTCTAGATTAAATGCAGGAGCATTCAAGATCACCATTGCCCATGGTGTTGACAGCTCCTCTGATATTACCATACTAGATTATGACAACAGCATTGACATAATATTAGAAAACAATTAAATGTTCCTGGCATTTCTGCAGCCAGTTGTGTAAAGCAAGACCTTGAAACTTGTAGTGATTCACAGACATACAGTGTATGTGAAAAATGCACAGTGGAAAATAAGGGATCACTAGCCTGAAGCCAGCACCTAATCCTTCATTATGGGCAGTGATTTTGCTTTGCTTTAAGTATTGTAAGCCATGCTGTAAAAGAGGTCTGTTGCCGTAGGGATAATATGTATATGCATGTACACCAGAGGTGGGCAAAATCTGGCTTGCAGGCCACATCTGGCCTATGGAGGGCCTTTGTCCGGCCCGTGGCTGGTCTCTCAGTACCACCTGGCCCAGGCATCGTCCCACGGTGGTGGGTCCTGCTGCCCCAGGGGCATGCAGCAGGGCTGGGGCAGCACCACGCTGGACAGCCTTTCTAGGCAGCCCAGGCAGGAGCAGCTGCTGGCTAATATTTGACTGTGTATGTCCAGTGTTCAGTTACAGAACTGTGGATGTGTCCTAGCTCACCAAGATAGGATGCAAAGGGTATTTTGAGGAGCTTCTGTTGTTGAAGTGTGAATTATTTCAATGCCTTTTATGCGCTAAAAAAGTATTTGATGTGAATGTAATTGGGCATTTCCCATCTCATATGAAAATTACTGTAGATATTGACTGCCTTAATTGGAGAAATACTTGGCACCTCAGATAGAACGTAGCTCTGTTACAATTGTAAATCAATAGAAAGATGCAACACCATCATATATTTGAACAATAAGAAATTGATATTACAACGTTTGCATAACACTATCATGTTCACGTTCTCATTTAAACTGCTGCATTCTAAAAAAGGAACCTTTATGCTAGAAAAAAGAAGAATTGTGAGGGAAGGAGAGGAAAATGAGATGATTGTGGAATGAAATGGCTAAGGCTAAGGTTTGGTTAGGACATATTGGCCCCGGCACACATTACACTGAGATGTGTTTAACCTGTTGATTTACTGTATTTTTTAGATTTATATCCGCCGTACCCAAAAGGCTCAGAGCAGCTTAAAATAAACAACCTAAAGACACAAGACTCCCCAGACAACACCCCAAAACCAAGACCTCCAACTCCCCCACAACAACCACTGCCTTCCTGCCCAAACCCCACACAAACAAACCTTCCTGCCAATCCCAGCCATGCCTTCCAACTGCCACTCACATCCAGTTACAGGAAACCTTCCTCCAGCCCTTTACACAGAACCTTAATTAGGACCCAATTCAAAGAAAGTTGCATCTATCAGCCAGTGAGCTGCATCTGTGCATTTCATTACTAATCAAAGTCAGCTAAATACATTTGAGTCCTTAAGTACTGGAGATTAAGCTGAATTAGTATTAATATTAGTGCTTCAGTTCAGCCAGACAAGGTAGTATGACACCTGTGAACATGCACTGGTGAGACTTTTGCTTAAAGAAAGAAATATAGAGAGAAAGAATGAGGAGACAGCCTAGCCTATTCAAAATAATTTGGCAGATATTTCCAACCTATAGCATAAGGCAGAAGTTGAAGTACTTTTGAAACAAAAAAAGAAAAGTAAATGATATCATTAATATGGGAGGTAACTTCTGAATGTTGAAATACCCATATTTCATATGATGGTCTCCCCATGGAATATGTAAGTGCTAACATTTGAACAGACACCTCTAGGTGTAAAAATTAACATAACTTTGATATTAACTGAGCAAATTACACCTGTTTTATCACTGTTGTTTTAGGCTCTCATTAGATTCTACTACAGTTTTCCCTCACTTTATGTGGGTTCTGTATGTGCTAATTCACTCTTATGCAATGACCCTTTTTATACCAAAAATTTATTATATGTGAGGTAAATTCATTCTAACATGATTGGTGTGGTGGAAGCCTGCAGTTAGCTGCTTTATGCAGTGCATTGTAGGAGTGACACACATCAAAATATAGTCTCCTATATGGATCTGTGCTTCTTGCTCATTGTCTGCAACATGTGTTTCTGTAGTTGCCATCCCCATTATGATAGTGCCCTGTGCTTGTGTGTACTGTCTGCTGGTGGTGAGTACCAAAATTGTCTTGTAAAAGTGGTAGAAATTGGTCTGGGGGTCAGTACAGTCAAGGGATTGGAATGTATCCCTATTTGTTACATTGTAAAGTAGGTTCCCTTTATGTGGATTTGAGTGATGTGTCATTTTCTAGGAATGTATATACAGCATAACGCAAGGGAAACCTGAAGTTTAGTCCCAGTTTGGGTTTGATAAATGGACACAGATCATAGAATCATAGAAAGTTGGGGTTGGAAGGGACCTCAGGAGGTCATCTAGTCCAACCCGCTTGCTCAAAGCAGGACCAGCCGCAGATATGGCGAAGGCTTTGTCTAACTGGGTTTTGAAAACCTCCCAGGTTCGAACTTCTACCACTCTCTGGGTAGCCTGTTCCAGTATTTTACTACCCTCCTAGTGAGAAAATTCTTCCTAATATCTAACCTAAACTTCCCTTGCTGCAACTTGAGATCATTGCTCTTTGTTCTGTCATCTGCTACTACTGAGAACAGTCTAGTTCCATCCTCTTTCAAACCCCCCTTCAGGTAGTTGAAGGCTGCTATTAAGTCCCTTTTCAGTCTCCTCTTCTCTAGACTAAATAAGCCCAGTTCCCTCAGTCTTTCCTCATAAGTCATGCTCCCAGCCCCCTCACTATTTTGGTTGCCCTCTGCTGGACTCTCTCCAATTTGTCCACATTCTTTCTGTAGTGGGGGGCCAAAACTGAGCACAGTACTCCAGATGTGACTTCACCACTGCTGAACAGAGGGAAAGAATTACTTCCCTTGACCTACTGGCAATACATCTACCAGTTCAGCCCAGTATTCCACTAGCCTTCTTGGCAAGAAGGGCACACTGATGGCTCATATTCAGCTTATTGTCCACTGTAACCCCCTAGGTCCTTTTCTGCAGAGCTGTTGCCCACCCAGTCATTCCCCAGCCTGTACTAGTGAATGAGATTGTTCTGTCTTAAGTGCTGGACTTTGTACTTGTCCTTGTCGGACCTCATGAGATTCCTTTTGGTCCAATCCTCCAATTTGTCCAGGTCACTCTGAATCCTAGCCCCACCCTCCAGCATATCTACTGCTCTCCCCAGCTTGGGGTCATCTGCAAACTTGCTGAGGGTGAACTCTGTGCCATCTTCCAGGTCATTGATGAAGACATTGAACAAAACTGGCCCCAGGACTGATCCCTGGGGCACTCTACTTGATACTGGCTGCCAACTAGACATCGAGCCATTGATTACTACTCTCTGAGCCCAATGCTCCAGCCAGTTTTCTATTCACCTTACCATCCATTCGTCTAGCTCATATTTTCTTAGCTTGCCTACAAGAACCTTCTGAGAGACCATCTCAAAAGCCTTGCTCAAATCAAGGTATACCACATCCACCGGTCTCCCTGCATCCACAGAGCCAGTCATCTCGTTATAGAAGGCAATCAGGTTGGTCAGGCATGACCTGACCCTGGTGAATCCATGCTGACTGTACCTAATCACCTTCTTCTCCTCCAAGTGCTTAGAAATGGATTCTTTGAGGATCTGCTCCATGATTTTTCCAGGGACTGAGGTGAGGCTGACTGGTCTGTAGTTCCAGATGGGCTTCTGGGAATCAGCATATGTGACTATAGTGATACGCCCAGAAGCAGACTGCCTGGATGTATGCATGAACTATTTTTGATTTGTTTACAACTAGCTTGGGTGGAAACTGGCACCTTAAAAACCTTCACACTTTGCTGTCTCATGTCCCTCATACACATAGAAGAATGAACACAGTCTACCTCTAAGGACTTGTCTACCCTGCAGTGACAGCACACCCATGCAAAGTCAGGCCTGAGCATGCCCCACTTCACTCATATCCAAACCCAGAAGCATAATAAAGTATCTGCTTTGGGCTCATCCCTCTGTACCTACTCCAGAGTCCTCTGCTTCCAGTGTGCCTAAGAGCTGCCACTGGAGAAAAATTCTGAGTGACCTCATAGGGAAATTGCTAGGGTTGGACACGTACGCATGTGGGGTATGGCGAGGGTGCCCTTAGGCCTGTCCTTGTTGGGGCCTTCTAGCACTGTGACCTAGAAAAGTCTGAAGATTTCTAAGTAGTATTTGCCCACTTTCTTATGTCTGTCACTAACCTCAATCATATTCTACGCAGTGCAGCTATGTGATGTCTATGAGGCCTAGTTTTGTTATATACCTCCCATTTTGGCATGAAAAGATCTACCTGACTGGACTTGGACTTCTGTACAAGCTTAGAAGCAGTCCAGAATGGCCATCTAGATGTCTGTCTCCACCTAAAACATGTTGCAGCCCAGGTCGATGTGAGACGGGCATAAAACTATTGATAATTGTTCCTCTATTTCCTCTGCCACCTGTCAGCAATTGACTAGAGCTAGTTAATGGAAAGAGTTGAAGGAAATCAGAAACCTCATCTGAAACGAGTGGAGAGAGTGTGAGCAAGATGGAGCATATTTTTCTGGTGTACCCATTAGTGTGTGTGCGTGCGTGTATTAGAGGTGCACTGATTCATTGGTCCATATTGTATCAGCACTGATAAAAGGAAAATTGACATTATCGACAATCAGGTGTTTTTGGCTGATGTGGCCAATAATGTCACCGATAAATGCCATGTGCATGCATGCAGTCGCAGCATGCACATGGCCAGGAATGCAGCCTGGTAGTTTGGAGATCAGCATCCAACCAGTAAGTCTGGGGGGGTGGGAGAAGGGACATGAGGGAGGACAGATAAACGCCCCGTGGTGAGCTAGGGAGTGGGGCTGGGGTGGGTGCTGCACAGCTGGGACAGGATGGGGCACAGGATGGAGCTGTGGCTCATCCAGGGGGTGTGTGGGAGTGGGGAAGGGAGGCAGTTCCCACCACTGCACGTACCCCAGGGAAGACATGCCCCCCAGATCTGTGCATGGGGTGAAGGCAGATTACCATTGTGTGCTTGGGGCTGGGGCTGCACTTGGGCCAGGCAGGGTGGGGTAGACGGCAGTGGCACTGGGAAGCAGGGTATAGGTGGGCTACAGCAAAATTTGGGGTTGCTATAGCCCCCCCATAAACAGTTCTCCCAGCACTGCTGCTGCCTGCCCCACCCCTGCCCGCCCCAAGTGTAGCCCAGGCCCACCCCCCCACCAGAAAGAAGCTGGTGGCAGCCCTTGACCTGGAGTGCACAGCGGCAACCCACCTCTGCCCCATGCATAGATCTGGGAGGCACATTCCCCCTGCCTCCCCTAGGGGTGCACACAGTGGCAGAAGCCCCCCCCTTCCTGCGACCCCATGCACCTGGATGAGTCATGGCTCTGTACCATGCCCTGCCCCAGCTAGGCAGTGCCTGCCCCACTCCCTTCCTCACTGTAGGGGCCTCAATCTGCTCCCCCATGCCCCTTCCCTTCCCCACCCCCTGCCCCTTTCCCCCAACAGACTTACCAGCTGGACATTGCTCTCCATGTTTCCAGGCTGCATACTGGCAACCAGACTGGTATCAGCCGATATGGCTGGTTAATAATTGGCCATCAGTATCAGCCCAAAAAAATCTTTATTGGTGCACCCCTACTATATGTGTGTGTGTGTGTGTGCGCGTGCACACACACACACACTATAGGTGCTTATCAGGGAGGTTCTATTCATTGATGATACTTCCCTTATAGTCCACAATGAAGACCTACTACCAGAACTCATGGATTGTCTTTCAAGAGCTAATCAGGCATTTGTTCTCACTGTCAACCCCAGAAAAACACTTGTACAAAGGACAAGGAGTTCCACAAGATCCATCAATCACCCTTAAAGAGAATCAGCTAGAAGTAGTCCAAAAGTTCAGCTACCTAGGTTCTACAGTGACCACCAACCTCTCACTGGATGAAGAACTTAATGTTCACATTGGAAAGGCTGCTACCACTTTCAGCAGACTAACTAAAAGAGCATGGAACAACTCAAAGCTTACCATCAAGACCAAAATGCTAGTGTACAAAGCTTGTGTACTCAGCACTCTCATGTATGGTGGGGAAATATGGGCAACTTATGTACATCAAGAGAAAAGGTTAAACAGCTTCCACCTGCTGCATACTCAACATCAAATGACAAAATAAAGTTACCAACGCAAAGATTCTTCAAAGGAAAAATTTACCAAGTGTGACAGCCCTACTCAGACAGAGATGACTGCACTGCCTAGGCCAGCTGAGTAGATTGGAAGATGGACCTATACCCAAGGATATGCTCTACAGGGAACTATCGGAGGGATCAAGAAAACAGGGTGCCCCAAGCTTCGCTATAAAGACACATGCAAGCGAGACATGGAGGCATTTGGAATTGATCCTGGCCAATGGGAAACCTTGGCAAGCAATTGGAACAAGTGGCATCATTGTCTCCACCAGGATGTTAAGGTCCATGTCAGGAATTGGCTCCAACAGCTCGACAAGAAAAGAGTCTGTAGGAAGCAAGCAGCTCCTGAAACACCCAACCATGATACATATATTTGCAACCACTACCACAAATCATGCAGATCTCAGATTGGACTATTCAGTCACATGAGACACTGCAAACCATCTACATCATAGACTGCAATATCCACCATCTCTCGCAGATGAAAAGATACCATGGGTTATATTATTTACAGTGCTTGATTCTAATCCCCGACTATGAAGAGTCAATTGGGCATTTTTACAAGCGTTTCCAATGTGGCATTGGGTGCTTTTAATTAGCAAGCTATGCATCATGTATTAATGGCACAGTGCATCTGCACACTGAGAAAATGGCAGTGGGGTGCTTTGAATTAAGCACATTGAGCGTGTTTTATTTCAAAGCATACCACTGCCATTTTCTCAGCTTGGAGATGCACTGTGCTGCTGATACGTGTGGTGTGTGAGGCTGCTGGAGCGAATCAATTTACATCCTCCAGCAGACTCGATTAATTGAGTCTGCTCCAATGCACTGGATTTCCAGTGCATTGGAGCAGGCTTGCTGCATGTGTGTAAGTCTACCAGCCTGAGTCTAACAGCCCTGTGAGTCTAATAGCCTGCAAAGCATTGCACAGAACAGCCAGTATCCAACCAAATTACACCACCCTGAAGCCATCAAATGACAACACACATCCCAGTTATTCAGGTTAGTGTGGGAGGGATGAATCCATTCTTTTCTTAAGACATGCATTTCCATACGTCACAAAGAATGAGTTGCATAGTGCATCATCTGAGTTTATCATACATATAGCTGTTACTTATATTGAGATAAAGTATAAGGAACCATAAAATCACACAGGATTACATGGTCCCTGACTCCAAACTTGCTTTCTAGCCTATATTTGTTTCTTGCCAAAGTAAATGCAGTATCTTTGATCATGCACACAGATTTGTAGTTAGTGAATCATTTGATCTCTCACCTAGGACCCACACTAACACCCTTTGAAGCCAAGGGTAAGATTCCCTTTTACTTCACTGAGTTTTGGATAAGCCTTCTGGTAACTATTTTGATTCGGAATATGCAAGAGAAGGATTAGTTTTTATTTAGAACTGCAGGATAGGTAAATTATTCTGCATCAGCAATGTCTTCATAATATAGTCTCTCAAAATGGGAAACTCATTAATGCAAAAGTTACATGACTATGGCTTGCACTGTGGAAAGAGTGACTCATTTATCAACGATCTTTGGAAGAAAGACTTTTTTTTTCTCTCTTTACCATGAGTAAATGACTGGTGCTTTCCATAGTAACCATAGAATAAATCAGATGATCAAAGACCTGATTATGTAAAGACTTTTCCAGTGCTTTTAAGCTGTTATAAAAAGCCAGAAAAAACTGACCTTGAAATAAACATACTGTAGCAATTTGTATATAGCACCCCTGAAGTCTTCTGGACCTGACTGTTGCAGTCTTCAATGAGGTCCAGAAGAGCTCTTCTCCCCCTCCCCTCAGGAAAGGAGCACAACTTCATTTCTCTCATTGCCTCCTGATTGGAGGATGGGCTCCACCAATCAAAACAGCAGAATCTCAAACCTGGGGCTCAACCCAAGCTCTGAAAGGTAAGCCTGCTACAGGTGCTATAGGCAAATTGCTACAGCATGTTTATTTCAAGGTCAGTTTTTTTCAAATCTGTTCCTCCCTTCCATGAACTCAGGGAGAGCAGGGTCTAATACTAAGGGGGAGTGAAGGGGATTCAAGAGGAAGAAGTTGCAGGGATCAGACAGAAAAGGGGCTACCTGATCCCCCAGACTGATTTTTCCTGCTGTAGCAGTGGGAGGTTGATACATTCAAGACAAACTTCCAATAATTAGATACAATACCTAAAAAATTATATCAAATTTATCAGTTTTCCATATATAGAATCTAATCACGGGGGTGGGATCATTTTATAATCAGGCTCATCTTATATTTGAGTAGATACACTATTAGTTCAGACAATAGTACTGAATATTAAAATTCTACCCCTTAAATTAATTATACTGTTTTCTGGAATTTTGAAAGGGCATCAAGAAATCGACATGTTTTTCTGCTTGTGTTTTAAAAAGTTGGGAAGTAATGTTCAAAACTACCCAGTGGGCATGTCTATATGTGCAATTAATTCACCTGAATTTTCTGTGCAGAAAATTCAGGCGCATCAAAGTGCTCTCAGGCACACATCTGAACATGACTGATTCTGAACATGGAGGCAGCTGCCCCAGAGCTGAGACAGCTCTCCCCACCCCATGGAGATTGGGGCTGGCCACAACTGTCATGGGGCTGGGATGGAGCTACCCTGCAACTGGGACAACTCCCCCCATCCTGTTGAGATCAGAGTCCAATAACACATTTAATTTTTCAATTTTTTCCATTTTCAGTGCAAAGATAGATTTGAAAAAAGCAAAGTGATAGGCCACTGGGCATTTCCTTAGGCTTGCGCATTATTTACATTATCTAATTATAGCTGCCCATGAAATCTGTGGGCCAGATCCAGCCCTATTTAAAGTCAATGTAACAGTTCCTACTGGTTTTAGCTGATGATGGACTAAACACAAGGTAACAAATCCCCATGAATTTTGGAGATTGGGAGGACTGATCCTGGTAGCAATGTGAGACCTGGCCAACTTTTAGTTAAAAAATGTAGAATTGGACTAAATTTGGCAGTTTCAGGTTTGGCTAAACATCTTCTGCTTAATAAAAAGGATTTTTCACATCTAGATACATTGCCTACATTAACATACACACTAAAAACATAAGTGTACTAAAAATGTACACATACTCGGGTGTTTTATTTAGAGCAGTTCCTGGAGAGTTGCTCTAATTAAAACACCACAACTTCATATGTATTAAGCCCCCAGGAGTTTAAAAATGGCCGTGGGACACTTGAACTAAAGCTCATTCAACAAGCTTCAGTTAAAGTGCCCCAGCAGCCATTTTTAAACCCACACGGACTTATACATATGGCACTGTGGCAATGCTAGAGTGTTCTAATTGGAGTTCTGACACATTCAATTTAGAACACATCAGAGCATAGGTATGGGTGTATAGGCACCCAGACATCCTAGCTGTATCTATAATTGAAATATAAAATATATATATATTGTACAAATGAAATCTGGTTGAAGAAAAAAAAAAGTAAAATTAAAAATATCAAAATGCCATAATGTTATCTAAACTTCTGCCTTCCTCCTTGTTATATTCTTTCCTTTAATATTTTTCTAATGAATGAAAAGTTTCAAATGTTAATGGAGAAGCAAGATCATTTGTATAAAAAACATAAAAGTAAACGTGGTTTAATTATGGCAAGTGTTTTTAAACAACAGCAAAAGGATAGTAATTGAGGTGTAACTCCTCACATAATTTTCATCTGATGTTATGTATGATATCTTTGGGGTAAGAATTTAGCAACTTTTTTAAGAGTGGTAATAATATTCAGTAGCTTGCTTTTTAACCCAGTGCTAGCAATTCATAGTGGCACATTGTTCAGAAATAGTTAAAAATGAACCTTTTGCCCAATATAATAGTGAAAAATGCATGAATTGTGAAATTAAAGCCTTTAAACTTTTGAAATATAAATGTCAAAGTTACTCCCAGTGTGAAGCTACTCATTTTTATACTGTAAAGGTGAACAGAGAATTACAACAAATTTGTTCTCCCCTTTTTATATTTAGTAAAAGTTTTTCCATGTTCTTTTTCACTGGGGGGGATGTAATTTAAAAACCCACACTCTCTCTACCTTGCTATGAATTGTGAAGTCTGTTCTTCTACTGTCTACATTGTGTGCTGCTAAAGGTTCTTCTGTTAATGATCAACAGTGGGCCGAGAAAATTTAGATTTCTCATTGTGTAATTTCACTCTGACATCTTCAGCATTGTAACACTCTATTGTAAAGAAAGTGTGAATATCCCAATGTTTGATTTTTCAGCTGCAAAACCTGATTTGTTCACCACCATGGCAACTGTTGCCCCAGCCCTGCTTAATAGGGTATTTGTCTAGACAGCAATACATGTATCTGTACTAACTCTTATGTATGTCTGGTTTTAATACCCAGGTCTGAATAAAGTGGGGTAGAGGGATGGTGAAAGCTCTGAGAAAAGGAACAAAATGTCAGTAAATAAAAGAAAACATTTATGCCAATATGTCTCTAAATCTAAAGGACTTGCTGCAATTTTACAAATGTGTTCCTCTTACAGGACCTTAAGTATCAACAGGTATAAAAAATAATATAATGCTTATTTGTAACTTTATGATCTGCCTTGAGTAAGGGACACGACATGATGGTGCTGTCTGTGGGAAGAATGAAGAGCAAACAGCATTTGTGAATGCAAATCCTCCTAAGCAGAAGCAAAAACTGAACCAGCTCTCCCTTACCCTGAGTTGGTACCCTAACCATTTGACTTTTGGATAAAACAGCAGTATGGATCTAGGTTTTCATTACCTCCACTTGTCTTATAACTGTCCAAAAGCAGTGTGTTCCATTTTGGATTAATAACACACTTTGTATCGAACTAAATTAGATTATTTGTTTTTTCTTTCCATTAAGAAAAAAAAAAAGTTTAATCTGAACCAAATTAAAAAATTCATTACTTATTCTACTTATTTTGATTTGGTTATTTTCACAGCCCTACTCCCTGCACTGACAAAGAAATTGCTTTCCCAAACATGCAATAAATAAGCACCGTGCTTACCCTTTTGTAATGTGCACAACAGATTTGAGAAGTACTTGATTTCAGGCTCACCTATATCTCGATATTATACTTATTACTCCAGATGTAAGTACTTGCAGCAGATAAAGCACAATGTCCAGGAGGACTACGGGATCAGGTTTTGAATTTTTAATCAACTTCTGATTACTGATTTTTAAATGACTAACACTTACCTGTACCCTGGCTAAAGGTCTGAGATAGCAGGAAAAAAGCTGTATATAAGTTGGTCTAACACACAAACCATGTGCAGTAGCTGCCATGAATCAATATCTGCCCCCAAATACTACACAATGGTATTTCTGATGCCTCAATTTTCCCTGTACTGAGAACAGGAAATAGCTGTGGGAATTGTATACAATGTGTTGGCAGATGTCGATCTTTTAATTGGCATAATGCAAGTCCTAAATATTTGAGTTTGGTTTCAATATCAGTGCCATAACAGCTAGCAGAAAGATTCATCAGTAAAAAAATCTGGAAATGGGAATGGGAGCAGGCATTATAACTACCATGCCCACACTTCCTGTCTCCTGGTTGGGCAAGTCAGTGGATGCCTTTGTTCAGCACGTGCCCTGGTCAGTCTCTGCCAGTAAGACTCCTATTTAATCTGTGTTCGAGATTGAACATACCTTCTCAAAGGAAAGCCCTTCCCTAGGGTTGCTTCTTGGAGGTTTTTAAGACCTGGCTAGACAAAAACTTGGCTGGAATGAGATGCATGGGAATGGTCCTGCTTTGAGCAAGGGGTTGGCCTAGATGACCCTCTGAAGTCCCTTCCAACACTAATTGTCTTTGATTCTTTCTGCTTAACACCCTGTCCCTCACTAACATAGGGACATGTACATTGTACCTCTGTGAACCCCTAGGGGTGAATGTAGAATTAAAGGCTGAAAGGGCCAACTTTTCAGAAGACAGAAACCCATATACCCATGAATATGCACTCGTGTATCCAATTACTCATGCAACATGATCTTCATAGTTCCCTTCTAACTTAGCCAATGAGTAATGTAGCCTTCTGAAATGAATATTAATGTATACCTTACCTCTGGGCTGGGCAATTATTTGGGTTTGAGACCCACTTAGGGATTCTTGGTGAGCTGTCATGGACCAGGTCAGCACTCACCACTACCATGCCAGGCACAGCTCACCAAAACTCCCTTAAGTAGCTCTGCCATGCGGCCCAGCCCCATGCTGTCACCCTCTGGAGATCCTGGGAGATCTGCTCAGCCAGGCCAGGGCCAAGGCCAGGACAGGAATTAGGATCACAGGGTGGTGACAGCATGGGGCTTGGGCCCAGGGCACAGCTACGATCCGCTCCCTGCATGCCCCTGCTCACAGAACTGGCACCCATTGTAGGGACATGCAGTGAATTGTGGCTCTACCCCAGGCCCTGACCGTGCATTGCCCTGTGATCCTGTTCCCAGCCACAGTCCCAGTCCCAGCCCCACCTGCCCACTCCATTCCCAGGCACCACTCCCCACCCACCCATGGCCCCATCCTATCCACCTGGCCGAGCATGCTTTGCCCACATGGGTCCTGGGCTTATCACCATAGAGACCCTACCCAACTGCTCCATCTGGCACTCCAAGCAGAGTGCAGGGCAGACAGGCTGGGTGCCCAGGCATCAGGGCCTGGTTTGGCAGCAGAAACTGGTGGCGGCAGCTGGAAGGAGCTACTGCCATGGGGGCTGCTAGGAAGAGAGTCCAGCTGCTGTGCCACCTCAGCCCCACTGTGCACCCTAGGGTGGTGGGACAAGCTGCACGGGCGGTGGTCTGAGCTGTCCCCTGTGCCTGGGCCAGGCAGGGCCAAAAGACCTGTCTCAGGCTGGATAAAATTCCCTGGTAGGCCAGATCCAGCCCACGGGCCATATTTTGCCCACCCCTGCCTTAGCCTGTCATCATATGGTGCTGTATTCCATGACAGATTCCCAGATTAACTTCTGTGGAGCTATGACCCTCTGCATTTTTAGTTTGGCAAAGTTTGCATTGAAGCATCTGATCCTTTCCATTTTTTGCAATGTGTTTGATTATGCAATACATATGATAGCATCATATGTTTATAATATTACTGCTTTATGTTATATTTTGCCAGATACATTCTTCAGGAAAAATGTGAGGATATATATTTTTTATAAACAGTATATTATAGTTTATTTTAGAGTAACCAGTTTTGCTGTATTTTACACTGATGCACTTAATTGCCTATTCCCTTCAAGTGGTCAACTTCATTAACATAATTAAATTAAATCAAAGCATATTTAAATAAGGTTAAGTTGTTCTAACTTATACTTAGCTTGGACTATTACTGCTTCTTTCCCAGTCCTGACTGGGGCACTTGAAGCCAGAAAGCTTGTCTCCTATCTCTCCCAGCTGTACAAGTTGGTCCAATCAAATATATTATCACATCTCAAAAATATGACTTTTCTCGTATCCCAGGACCTTCATGGCTACACCAACAGTACTACTGCATAATTACTCTGGCATTATGTCAGCTTTCCTTACCCTCAAGCTCACGTCAGGAGGATGGCTCCCTCCCAATACAGCATGAAAGCAGAACATATATATATATATATATATATATATATCAGTTACATCAACCCAGGCATCAGTGTGGCTACACCATTATCCACAAGTCTGTCATCTCTTTGTCACACAATATCAATAAATCTAGCATTCAAATGACATATTTTTTTCCTAATATATCAGTTACTGGATACCACTTTGGAGCCTTAAAATGAGCACGTTTGCCTAATGTGAATAATTGTACTTTTGCCAGTTTAATTAATCATTGTTACTTAGAAATGACTGGATTCTCTGAACTGTAGGGTATAACCAAACCATGTTACTAAACTATGGCGGTATAGTACAGAGCAGGGGCAGTTACATCTGTGATAAGCCTAAAGACAACAGTAGCATATAGGCTATGTGCTGCTAGGTAGGGCTGTGTGAAGCTTCGGTAGCCGATTTGATTCAGAGGAGATTCGGCAGCTGAATCTCCAAATCCGAATCGAATTGGGAGACCAATTAAAAGGTCCAAATTGAATCGGAAACCTCCAAATCAATTTGGAAAAGATTTGGCGTAAGTAAGTTTGTTGTGGTGGGCGGAGGGAGGAGGAAAAGGGTGTGGGGCAGGGAGGGATTGGGGCTGGGACAAGCTCCCCAGCCATAGAAGGGGGTGCGGGATGTGGGTGTGGCAGCACTGGGAGTGGGGCTATGCTCTGATGTGCTTGCCCCCTTCCACCCGGAGCAAGCCGTGCCTGCACTGCATCCCCACCCCCGGCTGGGCAAGTGGCGGGTGGAAGGGGGCAAGCAGTAGCAAGGCATAGCCCCCACTCCCGGTTCTGCCATGCCCGTATCTCACACCCCACTGCCCCCCTCCCCAAGTCCCCTACCCCTCTGCCCCAGCTGGGCAGCTTGTCCTAGCCCTAATCCCTCCCTCCCTCCCCACTCTGCCCACCCCAACAGACTTACAAGCTGGAGGCAGCTGTGTCCAGCATGGTGAGGACTGCTGCCTGTTCAGTCTATGGCTGAATCTCCAGATCCAAATTGGCCGAATCCAAATCCAAAGTGAATACTTGCCGCTTCACACAGGCCTACTGTTAGGCATCTGTGGGCAGTGTCCTTTCACAGCATCTGATAACGTGAGCCTCACTCATAAAAGCATTTTTATATATATTAGGGCTGTCAATGATTTAAAAATTTCATCATGATTAGTTGTGCAATTAAAAAAATTAGTCACAATTACAGTAGACCCCCAATTTATGCGATTCCATCTTACGCGTCTTACATTTATGTGATTTTTTATTAGGGTTTGGACTGGAAAATGCTCCTTGAGATGCGCATCATTCGCACATTACACAAACGCTCATGAGATTCACATAAATACACACATATATACGCAAACATCTCACGAGAGTTGCAGGCTGAATCAAGCCGAGATGTGTTACCACTGTGGTAGCGGCATCTCAAGACGCATAGGTGAGATGCTAGATGCACCTCCTAAAGATGATTCTGCTGAGAAAAGGGGAAAAAAAACTATAACTAAGGTATAGCTGGGGTACACAACCCCTCATTATTCTATTATTTCCTATGGGGAAAGTCATCCTGACTTACATGAATTTGACATACACGAAATTCCCCTGGAACACAATACTCATGTAAATCGGGGATCTACTGTAATCATGATTTTAATCGCACACCAAAAAACAAAATTCTATGCAGAAATACTCAAAATAATGCCAAATTATGCAGGTAGTTTGTATGGTTGGGGTGGGTGCAGGGTGTGTGTGAGGGGGGGCATTTGTGAAGGTATAGGGGGCTGTGGGTGTGTGGGAGGGTTTGGAGGCTGGGAAGGTGGGGTCCCTGCATGCCCTGGCAGGATGTGGGGTATTATAGGTCAGGAGTGAGGGGCAGCAGCAGGGCTGGAAGATTGTGGCTTGGGAGTGTGGGCCAGAGGCAGGGCACAGGCATATCACTGCCCCACAATGATCATATTACCGCCCCCACCCCCAGCCCCTGGACAGGTGTCCTCTTTCTTGAAACTGGAAATATGGTAACCCTACAGGAATGCAGCCCAGACGTATGCAGAGCAGCACCCAGCAGGTAAGCCTGTGGAGGGGAAGGGGTAAAGGGGGGGGGGGCAGATCAAGGCCCCCACAGTGAGGGAAGGTGTAGGGCAGGAGCAGGGGCTGGGGTGAATGGGGCCCCAGGGCTGGGACGGGAAGTGGGATGGAGCTGTCAGTGGCTTGTCCAGGGGTATGGGGGGGGCATGGCTCTCCACCTCTGCATGCACCCCTGGAGGTGGATTGGGAGCATGTGACCCCTCGATTTGTGCACGGGGAGAAGTAGGCTGCCTGCTTTAGGCTGAGGCTCTGTGCCCTGCTGCCTTCATAGATATTAAAGAGTTTAATCCAAGTGTTAGGGTTGCCTTCATAGATATTGCATCTATGGTTAACAGGGGACAGAACTTAGGGATAGATTGCAGTTTTTCATGAATGGAGCCCTGTGTTTATTTGTAGCACCTGGAGCAATCTTTGAGATGGAAGATCTAGCAGAACATTTTTCTTTCATTAAGGAAATAAAAAGAACCAATGAAAAATATAGTTTGAATCAAGTGAAGAACAGCTGCCACATTCAAATTAAACATTTATAGTATGATAAACATGTAATATTGAGCTGAGTGCATGGAAAAGATAATGAGCGAGTGTTTCTACATTTAATTTTAATGGGCTTTCCCTATTTGCTATATATTGAAAAGACTAGAATATTTAAAAAGCTTTATCATGCATCACAAAAGCCCATAATATATCCACCAGTGTACAATAAAACTTTAGTGTAATGTAAAAGCTATTATTATTACATTCTTTAAATATTAATCATCTTAAATTTACTAAAACAGAATAATCAATAATTAAAAAGGAAATGAACACCTTGTCAATTAGATTATGCTAAGTGAGACTGAAAAGCTCAGCTTTCTTATTGGAAATCTTGAAAACAACAACATTTCAGAGTTCTTAGGGAAATGCTACAGTTTGGGGTTTTTAACTTTGCAGCACAAAAGCTACTTTTAAAATGGTATATCTCACCTTCCAGCTCTCAGATTACTTCAGTGTATTGTTTCCCATCCCAGAGCCCGGCTAATCAAACTCTTCTACCCCACCTGCTGTCTTACTCATATTGTGTTCTTTAATATAGTAAGGAGGTCATTGTCTTTTGTGGGAATAACTGTATAGTATGTTTTTTTACAGATGTTAACATCAGTTTGTCAAAATGGCAATTCCTTGTTTACTTACCCATTGTTCTTCTCTAGTGCTATATATTTGCCACACATTTCATCCTAGCCATACCCCTCCAGGGAAGTGTCATTAACATGACAAAAGGCAGGGTAGATTTGCACCATGCAGACTGTCTAAATCAGAGATGTATAGCATGAGTTTTCATAAGTCTCAGCTCACTTCATCAGATGCTGTCAGCCCTGCTGAGAGAGATAACAGCTTACTCTCTGAAGGCACATACAGTGACAGGTATCTAAACCTTGTCTTGCAGATTCTTTTGATATATAGTTGTATCTGATAAGTGATAACTATTTATTTACTTGTCATAGAGCCTAGTCTCAGTTTCACTAAGGGTACTAGAGTGGACTCCAGTGGCAGCAAGAGCAGGCTATATAGAATGGACTTGCTCAGGGACATTTTAATTTTTTCTATTCAGGCAGAAGAGGTGTACAAAACTTGAGCATATCATGGGGAGATAATTATTTGATGGGATTAACTGGTTCACAGGACGAGTGCTGGGTTATAGAATTTAGTTCAAAATGGACTTAGGTTAGATAAAACCAAAGTCACTAGTAGCTGATGACTTGTTTTGTTGACTTCAGTAAAATGAATTGGTTGTACCAGCTCTGTTCCTAAACAGTAGCATAACTTGGAGGATGAGAGGCACCAGCGCTGAGCATGAACTTGAGGAAGTGCTGGAATGGCCCATTGCCTATTCTGAGTTTTTGTTACATCAGAAGCAGCCCCATGCCAGATGCCAGGATATAGCAGTACCAGTCCTGTGCTGCCTGGTTGTAGGAGCCAGGTGCAGGGACTCAGCAGGAGCAGTGGGGGTTTTTGAGTCTCTGGAGAAGGTAAGACCCTCCTTCCCCTTGTTGTCTAGCATTTGGCAACCTACCTCCCCTCCACCCCAGGGAAGTTGTGCCTAGAGCAACAAACTAGATAGTTATACCTCCATTCCTAATGGATAGTGGGCTCATCCCAAAACACCAGTGCAGTCTGTCATCGTAAAGAGGCCAGAAGTGGCTCCTGTCTGCTGGTTAGGGTTGAGACACAATGGTAACACAGTATGCAGAATTCTTCTGTTGTGGCAGCTGCTATTTGTATAATAATTGGTCAATGAATAAATGATAAAAATGACACAGGGCTCTGAAAATCTCATTAATGCCAATGGCAGTTTTCATCATGTAAAACTAAATAGTTGGCTAAGGATTACAAATTTGGGGCTGTTCTCTCTTCTGCCATACAGGAAAGATACACAAGTAATTTAATCAGTGGTTTCACTAATTGTACTAAGTGCAGGCCATCCATGAAAGCTGTTTAATGGTATTCATTGGCAGACAGTAGTATCTCTACTGAGTGGATGAGTATATGTGCATAGCAACTTTTGAGACCAAGGTACCCCCCATTTTTGCCTATCTACTCCATATACTCTTTCATACCTCCACTGGTCTTCATTGGACGTGTTAGCATATGGACTATAATCATTGGATATGACACTCTTTACTGCTTAGGTAGTAAAACAATAAATGGGGCTTCCAGCTGCTACTGAAAAATAAACAATAACTAGCATGGCATGTTGATGCAAGGGTAATTTCTGATGGAAAGAACCGACCTGCAAATCTTTTAATTTAGAATAAGCATCTGAGTACAACTATACCCAGGTATCTCTGGCTGAGGACATGGGTGTTGTGCAAATCTAACTGAAAGAAGAACCAAGTTTGAGATAATTACTTAGTTACTGCTGTCACAACTAATTACTTGTAGACTGGTATTGTAAACCAATTTACACAAATTGTATGAAAATGCTGCATTGGCTTGTAAAATCAGCCACGTTCCTTTTGCCATTTATGCCTTATACATGGTCTGCCAAAGCATGATAAAAACTTATTGATATAGCAAGCAAAAGTTTGACTCCCCTAAACCCAAATTAATGATGTTCATATTTTGCTTGTAGCTTTTTACCAAACAGTTGTCCAGCCCTATTGAATAAAATACACAGAACTGGTCAGGCACTAAGACATGTTAATCTGTCCCTTTTAGGCCTACTGCACCATAAGCCACCTGTATTTTCACTTCTGCTGGGTTCCTTGTTGCCAGTATAGCCCTAGCTGTGCCAAGGCATAGCCACCATTTTATCTAGACAGCCTCTGCTTGAGAATCCTATGGAGAAGATGTCAGAGTTGGGATCCTCCCTTAGGGGTACAGTCCCTGGGCTGAACATCTCTTCTGATGTGCTGTTCCTGAGGCACATGGCACTCTGGCTAATACTTCTGTTTAACTTCAGTGTCATCTTTAATAAACTATGTCAGTTTGCCCTCAATCCCAATGATTTTGCAACCTCTAGGGAATGCCTATCCTACTGCTACAGGTTTGAATAAATACAGTGCAAGGATGAACCAAAATGGCTTTTCATTAATCATTATGGGGATTTATTTATTACACACTGGACTTTTTACAGGAAAACTAAGGGCATTTTTACATGTGTTCTGGGATGTGGCACTAGGCACTTTAATTAGCAATCTGCGCTAATTAAAAGCACCCGCATGTCATATGTATCAGCATCTCCACACATCCCTGAACTGAAAAAAATGACAGCAGGGTGTTTTGAACTCAAGCTCATTGAACATATTGTATTTCAAAGCACCCCACCACCATTTTTTCAGCACGGGGATGCTGATACACACGATGTGGAAGGCTGCTGGATCACGTCACTTTCTATACTGCAGCAGAGTCGATTAATCACATCTGCTCCTGACACATCTATGGAAGTCCTAAGGTATTCTTCATATTAGAGATCTATCACCCCAAAGTTCAAGCACTGTGCAGTGGTTCAGTTTTATTCAGGTAGTTTCAGCGGTTGTCTGGCCATTTGGTATCCTGCTCTTGAAAAGAAGTAAAAAATGCCAAATGGAACAAACATTATAGTCTGATTCTGGATGGAGTGAAAAGTGAGTAAAGACCTCAGGATTTGGCTTTGTTCCAGTAAAGCCATTTAGAAACGGATCTTGAAGCTTTCCCAGTTTTTCTGGCTTTTCTTAGGGCTCAGTACTTTGAAGTGTCGAGTGTTGCTTTCAGTAGCAAGCAATGGCATTCATCACCCTTAATTCCAGTCAGCTAAGGCAGCCACTGAAATGTGAGGGTCAACATGAAATACCATTAAATTAATATTAAAAATACAATTCATGAGGCAGAGCCAGTGCAGATTTGCAACTAACTAATATAAAGTTAGTTTTGCATTCTACACAGAAGCATTTTTACACTTCAGCTTTTGTGTCTGGTAAGGAAGAAGGTTTTGGTATTATGTCTGAACTCATACAGTTCAACTCTCTTCACACAGTGAGGACAGGAAATTGTATATCAAAATTCAGACAGATTATCATCTCAGTAACAATGAAAAACATGGTAACAGGAAAGAAACATGTAAGAAAAAAAGAGCTACTTTTGCTCGTCAGCAGAACCAGCTGTAGACCCAACCAACAGGATCTCAGTGTTCCAGACAGGATTTGCATCAACAGACTAAGATTTTACTCTAGTCACTAGGATCAGGTTTATGTTGGCAACAGGGGTAAAAAAGTGCTTTACCAACGTTTGCTGTTTGAGCAATGAACTACAGTGTCGGTTTTTAGGTGCTCTCTGGTCATATAAGTAAAATATGTATATTCAAGGAGGGCCCATACATCAACCCCTACACTATGGAATCCCACAATATTCTTGTTTGGAACTGGGTAGGGAAGAATCTTATTTAGACACAGTGACTAAAGACCGCTAGATAAAAGATATCGAAGCAATGGCCTTTCAACCCCTTAGTCTGGAGTAATGGCTGCTGCAGAATACTCTAGTCCTGTTCTCTAAACTTGGGACCGAGAAAGGAATTCAGCTTTCCAGAGCTTCACGCAGCAGCAGCTTACATCCTAAAGACCACATGCCAACTAGTGTTTGCCAAAGTATAACAGCCACTCTGGATCTCATTCTCATCACCTGCCCTCCTTTCAGTGGGGATTGTAGGGATAGAGGCAGAAGGCTCTGCCAGCTCCATGCTTACTGGGGACTGTCCCAAGCCAAGTGAAAAGTATGGGAGATCCCTCTCTCTTGCTGAATCACTTGGGAACTTGAACAGAAATTAAAATGTAAAGTTAAAATAGCAGTCAACCCCAACAATAAAATGTGTTGTGCCTCCAACTCCCGGCCAACTTCACAGGGCCTCCAATGATAATCCCAAAAGGGGAAAAAAATCCCAGAGAATTCCTGAAGTTCCCCAAGAACTACACATTTTATGTATAAGGTGCTCACATGCTATAGTAATGGATGGCAAAGTAATCCCCTAAAATGGGTAGTTATTGCATAAAGTGAAGCCTTTTATTGCAGTTTTAAATAGATAGGCCCAGACTTTAGACACTTACGCATAGGTAGAACTTTTAAGCACATAAAGTAACATGAACAAGGCCTTAATCACTATAGCCAATTAGAATCTTCTTCAGTACTAAACTGAATATCCTTTTTAATAAGGGAAAAATTAAGCAGTTTCACAACCAAAATTGCCTTTTACCAGTTAAAAGTGAAAACTTTTACCACCTTTTCAGCAAGAAATTCTGCTAGATATAGGTCTCCCAGTTTTTACATGTACTTGCACCAAATCAGAAGCAAGATAAACTGCTTAGAAAATATCAGCTACTAGATCGTCCCACCAGCACCAGTTCCATTTGTATATGAGATTCCCCTTGAACACTGATGCCCCATAAAAGATCATGTCATTTGTAAGGACCAAGGCTGTGAATCTAATTCACAATGCCTACATATGCCATTTACCATACATAGCATCATGGCTGATTATGAGAATGCACAGATATTTATTTTGTTGAAATATTCCAACAAGTTTCTTTTTCTTCCACTGATCATACACAGTATCTAAGGACGTTGGGGACAGGGGGGATGGAGGTGGAGGGAGGAAACAGTCTGTAAAATGATTGCAAGATGTGCTCTTATCTACAATACTAACATGGTACTGCTTGATCCAGTATTTAGTGGAAAACAATTTCTCTGGAAAGGGGTTTATATTGCTGTGGGATTGATGCCAACTCAGGGTGTCAGCTAAGGCAACAGGACCTTGAATCCAACATTGATGTCATGAATGCCTATTGGAAGGTATCCCATTGGGCTTTGAATTATGAAGCACTGCAGAACTGCCAACCCTTGCCCACCTGCAGTGAGATTCAAATTCTTCATCAGTTTATATGTTAGTATGTCTCACTCCTTAGGTAGTGGACAACAATAAAATATTTATGATCAACTTCAGGCAGCTTACCATGCACAGGGAAGTCTCTTGCCATTCTCTCTTCTGAAGCTAATTTTATAAGCTTGTGTAAAAAGCTGGCAGTGAGATTTCCTGTAGAGGAGTTCTGGATCCTTTTCTTATTACCGGGACTGTAGCTGAGACAAGGAGGGCCCATCTGGGGTGTCTTTTTGCCAGCATTCGATCACATGGTGACGCACAATTACTGATGCTTCCGCATTTCTTCGTTAAAATTCTGGTATGTTTTGAGGTTGACTTCATTAAATTGTTCCATCAGAAAATGTAGAATTGGTGGTACAGACATACATTTCTTTTTGCAGCTGTTTGGGACATCAGCCAGTGCTTCCATGCCACATAGGAGAGCTTGTTGTTAAATCAGTTCTAAATCGCCAGGTTGTCCAATTAAATCATGAAGAAAGCACTTGCAGGGAGCAAGTGTGTGTTTTAATTGGTTATAAGATAAAAAACTTTTCACTTCAAGTCAGTTAAAATTGAATCTAGATTAGTAATGATCAAAAATTGTTACCACTGGAGTTCTGCTCAGAATTAATAAGTAAATGGAGTTTGATGGTTGCATTTATAGAGTCACAGGGGCTGGAAGGGATAAGAGTCATCTAATCCAACCCCTGCGCAGATGCAAGTGCATTATTCCTAACCCAGCCTAGTCAGATGCCTGTCCAGACTCTGATTCCTCTTTGGTTCTTGTTGAGTCAAGTTGCAGAACTGGGGCCTGACTCTGCTAAAAATGTAAATGTAGTGGAAGGTACTGGACAAACAGTCTTCCAGACTCAATTTCTCAATTCAAGTCCTCAGAAGGATACATGTGACCCCCATATCTGGTGACAGAAATACTGCTAGCAATCGCACAACCAGTGGACGTGTCTACACATTCATTAATGTGCCTTAGTTATTTTGCATTTAGTCTTGTACTCGCTTAATGAGGTACTAAATGTGCAGCAACTAGAGAGTTACAGTGCAGTAGTGCCAGTCCATGATTATTTTGTGATGCTTACTGTGCATTAGCCTAATAACACTACACAGGAGGCTATTAGCACAGTTTTTAACCACCATACTACTGCATAGTGTTATTGGGCTAATGCGCAGCAAGCATCTCATGTAGATGTGCCCAGTGTTCCTCAACTCTGATATGGAGTGACCATTCCCAGATGAGAGGGAGACAGACTGAACTTAGCTAAGAGTTTAGCCTTCATAGTATTTTCAGTCATGTAGTCAGTTACTGCCAGCTGTGGTGGGGCTGGAGAAGTGGGGCTGCAGGTGAACCAGTGCAGGTGGCAGAAGTAGGGCCTCAGAACACAATTTGGATTTTTTTATGATGTGGACAATTCAGCTGAGAGAGTTTACTGTTACAGGATCTTGCATCAAGTGAAGCCCATATGCAGACACTGAAGAGCGCAACAGCTGCAAATAATAAATCACAGTTCACTTCCACACTGACACCCAGATGATTTCTTTGCTTTAATCAGATTGGTTATGCAGAAGTTTGGAGACAAAGTTAAGAAACATACAAAGCAACTGAAAGTGGAAAGAAGCAAAAGAAAAGCATTTTCTTTAAGTCCAGCAGCTAAAAAGCAATTATGTAAGACTGTATTGGCATCTGGATCATTGCAGCTGCTTCACAAGAACAAAGCAGATATATGGACTATAAGTACAGTCATATCATTTTGAGGCTTTCATCTCCGAGATGACACTCTGCATTATCACATTAATATATGGCATGATCATGGTGCATTATTACTGAAACTGCCACAGTGATTCCCCTGAGACACTTAAAAGGGATTGGAATATGATAGACAAAGCCAATACTTTAGCAGAAGCTAATGGTTCAAACTAGATCAAAACAGAACTAAACGCTTACAAAGGGGCCCATTTAAACATGCAACCTGAGCCATAAGTTTATCATTTTAATTATGTGGTCAAAACCTCTCTAGTAAAACCCATCTAGTTCCCCTGTCTGAGAAGTGCAGAGAAGAGTATATTCAAATAAAATGAAATAGAGCAGTGGTGCTCAACCTTCTGGCCCCATGGGCCAAATGAGTGGTGAGGGGCCAGTCTGCAGGTTGAATTCTACACATGGGGTTGGTCCACAGGTTTAATCTGGCATATGCCAGCCTGTTCCCACCTGCTGGCCCATCCCCATGCCAGATCCAGTTGCCTGCGTGCTAGCCCCACTACATAGGCTTGATCTAGCATAGGCGACTGATGGGGAGGGCACGGGGGGCATGCACCCCCTCCAACAGGGTTGTCCCTGCTGGCGGCTTCAGCAGGTGCTCACCAGCCCTGTCCCCACCAGTGACAGCTTCTGTGAGTGCTCGGCAGCCCTGTCCCCAGTGCCAACGCCTGCTTCTGCGGGTACCCCCCGCAGACTCAAGAGGCAGGGCTCCCCATGGGTCTGGAAATTTGGCAGCATGGGACTGGTAAGTAACTGTGACACTTATCCCCCACCACCAAATTTCTGGACATGTGGGGAGACCCATGGGCTGCATGACATGTCTTTGCAGGCTGCATCTGGCCCATGAGCTGAAGGTTGAGCACCACTGAAGCAGAGAAACAACTAGTATGTCTGGCTTCTCCCTCCTAAGAGGGAATGGAACTCCTCTCCTTTCAGAGTCAATGGGTCTGTCCAACTGGATCTCCAAGACTCTGTGGCACCAGAGGTGGCAAGGAGTAGAAATGGGGGAACAGCAAATTTGGATGCCATGCCCCCCTCACTGACTAAAAGTATGGTCAGCAAAACCAGCTAGTATTAATGAAGCTAGGAGTAACATTAGCCCCTGCTGTATGGCTGTCCCCTTATCTTCCAAGGGTGGATGTCCAATGGAAGCACATCACAGGAGGATTTGACTGGCCAGTGGCAACACTGGTCTTTAAAAAGCTGAGAGACATGATCTAGAAGAGCAGTACAACTCATTGTCTCTCACATGGTAGTCGTTCCCCACTGAAGGGAGGGAGTTCACTGAAATTTCCACAAGATGAACCTCAGAATACTTATCTGTCTTCCTTCATTGATTTTATCATAGGAAGACGTGTTATGACCCAAAAGTTAGCTGAAAAAGAAATCCAATACAATCCAAGCAACTTAGGGGTCGATTTAGTTTTTTCCTTTACTGGAACAAAAGGAAACAACCTTCCCCAAAAAGGAATGTTTATACAGTATAAAGCTTGCACTGTGAAACACTTCAAAGTCAGGGAATGCCAGAATAAAGGTTATATGCAAAGCTGTAACTTGTGTATTATGACGCATCTTTTATTGGAAGTGCCTGTTAGTGTTCTCCCTGTGATTTGTTCCAAGTAAAAATTGACACTTTATCCCCCAGTATAAAAGTTTTGGATTTCAAAAATGAAACAGCAGATAAATAAAGTACATACTTTAAACACTCGCTTCGTAGTTGTTGACATCATCTGCAGTTTCCAGATGTGAAGTACTTCAACTGTAGTATGCACATCATTGTTTAACCCAAATTTGTACTGCCTATTCTGCAAGCTGAAGACAAGAAACATTTGTGTGTTCAAGTAATGATTTCTGCATGCTAGATGAGGCATGATCTTAGGATGTACTTAGTATCCTCTTCCATTGACTATATAGAGTTGAGGTCACACAGTACATTGCAAATTGGGACCTTGGGGCCTTGTTACACATTGCACTTTGAGTTGTTCAGGTATTGATTGGGGTTAGAGCTAGCTTGAGTCTGAAGCAGTCACACCTTAAGGCTAAAAACCTTCTTTGACTCTCCCCCACCTGCACAGCTGTGACTTGCCACTAGAATAGAGGGCTGGTGAGCAGAGGCCTGAGTAGGAGCTACAACTCTACGTTGCAACTACAGGGCTGGTGAGCCAGGACAAGCTTCTATTCCTGCTTTAAATGGGGGAGTAGACAGATGGCTTGGGGAAGGGGGTGAACATGAAGCTGGGAGGCAGAGAGTTAATGAGATGGGAGTGAGTAATAAAATGGAAGGTAGAAAGGAAATGGAGGTGGGGGAAGGCTGGTGAGATGAAGGAAGTCAGCTACTGAAGGATAAAATAAAAAGAAGTAAAAATAAAAAGAAATAAAGAGGAAGTAAGTTAAAGAAGGCCTGATGTTTTAATAAATTGGTATTTGAGACTGGGGTGTGGGGAATGCTAGTCATGCCTCCCAGGGTGACTGGGTTGTAGAAGCAGTGAGGGAAAACATTTTTGGGGAAGCTACTGCCTCTGCCCCAGGAAGGAAGCCCTAGCTCTTGGGGACCTGATCCAGGCCCACACCTTGTCCCCTCCCCTCAGCCCCCCCCCAACCTGTCCATGCCCTGCAACCTGACTATATGGCATGTGCTCTGCAAGTTGTTTGCATGAGGTTGTACAGCTAGAGGTGGGAACAGCCTGCCAGAACCACCCCATGGGCAGTAGAATTCGAGGGGTGGAAAGTTTGTCCACATACAACAGGAGGGTGGGGGATACTGTATCCTGCAATGCTGGAGGACTGCAACATGGGTGGCTCATTTGTGGGGAGTGCCCACATATTAGTGGAATACAAGCTGGGTAATATGGATCAGAGATGAACCTGCTCTGGAGTAGTGTAATTTTAAATTGCCTAAAGTGTGCTTAAAAATAGTTTCAGGTTTCAATGCATGGACAATCCAGGTGTTAAGAGCTCCAGGAGCCACCTGAAATTAATGTTTGACACAGCTCTTGTAGTACCTTTTCTGGGGGAAGGGAAAGTGTTCTTCTCAAAACAGCAAAAAAAATTTAAATAAAAATAGTATTTCAGATCCTCTATGTTAATTAAAAGTAACTCATTTTCTCTCATTGTTTTGAGTTACAGAAACAAGACCAATTGTGCCCTGCTGCCCAAGACAATATCAGCCCATTCAACAGAAATCCTATTTTCTTAACCAACCTACTGTTTTTACACTTCCAAGGTGGACCACATATTTTCACAACCTGCCTCCACTCAGGAGAACTAACTGCAGAGTCTCATCCAGTTAACTTGCTGGTTATGATCCCCTGACCATGGAGTAAGGATGTAGGTGGGCAGTCATCAAGCCATCATTAATGAACATATGACAGAAAAATCACAGTTTAGTTTAGCAAAGTAGAGTCAATCCTGCTCTTCATACAATGTTTCTGTTTACTGGGAACTTTGGGAGTGTCTCTGCCAGAGACCATCAGTGAGCAGATGTTCTTTGCCTTATGCAGTAATTGGTTTCTCTGGTGCCTGTTACAACTTGTGCAAGATCTAACAGAGGTTACAATCTCATTAAGGCATTTAGCAAAGATATAACTTGCAAGAAGCCTCTATCAGTTTGTTAGTAGCAAAGTCTACACATTTGAAATGACTTGGAAAAGTTATAAAATATTCCAGCTGCTTGAAATATCTATTAGTCCATTAGGGAGGGCTTGCAAATTTGCAAAAAAATCTTGCTCTGAGTTTGCCTGTAGAACTTGTAAACACTGTCTGTCAAATCATGAAATCTTTACCCGGACAAACTCCCACTGTGTAAATGGAAGTTAGCCCAAAAAAGGACTGAATAACTTCTATGATTAACCCTGTGAGCCCCGAATGGAACGACTCATTGCCCTAATACCATCCTGTTAGAGCTCACAAAATCTGTGAACCTGATAAGACAGGCTTCGGAAGGGTATGAGTTATGCCAGATTTCTGCAGATCTTTGACATTCCATGAACCCCAAGAAAAATGCTGATTAAAAAAAACCAAAACAAAAAATCTAGTGCTTATCTAAACCCTGAAGTGAAGGACTCAAGTTTTTTTTTTTTCTTTTGACGGAAAAAATAATTGGTAGCACTCTACTTTAAAAAAAAAGAAAAAAAAAAAAGGATCAAAGTATCAATATTTTAGGAGTCTCAATGACTTAGCTCAATGATTAGCACAGCCTTCACAATGTAGTTATAAACACAGAACCATTCCCCTTCCACTAGACACCCTATCATTCAGAAATTCAGGAATAATAAAACCCATAAAAGCATGTTTTAGGATTAAGCTGCTAATCAAATTTGTGCCTGCATATGCACTTCTCTAATTTGTGCATCATTATTTCCCCCAAGCTGTGTGATATATATCACTGAATCAGTTTGAAGAACTTTAAGATAAACCATATAAAAACTACTTGCTTTAAACCCCTGGAACTCTGTATACATGTTAATAGTATGCATAACCCACTTCAATTAATTATAAAAAACAAAGGCCAGATTATGATATGCTTGCTTCCAGGGAGCAGAATTTTAGTCAATGAATTTACTCCTGGAGTAACGCACTACTCAAAATCTGGTCCAAAATTATCATAATTTTTATACACACCACAGACGCAGGCTGTTTTCTATGGAAACCCTAGAAGGCCTTGAGAGTGTCCTCACTTGGATTTTGCTGGTTCTGTAAATTCCCATTATTACTGCTCACAAATGGGTTACACAGATTGTATTTCCTCTCTGTTGGAGACACAGCACTGCATGTTATTGTTATGTCTAATGCCATCATTTGCTCAGGGCAAAACGAGATGCAAATATAAAAGAAGCTGGAGATTAACCTAATGCACTTCAACTACACAGGCCTACATGCGAGAACCAAGAGCAGAAAATGCTTGAAGAAAGAATATCTAAATAGTTTGAACTTAAAAATTGCAATTTAAATAATCTTGAAAGAAGAAAACATATTATCCAAACAAAAGGTTTCTTGGCTGGATCCCTATTCAGTTTGTTACATAGACTCCAATTCTACTTTTAGATTCATACCACAGAGATGATCAAATATCACTGTTGCGTATGGTATAAAGAGCTAAAGAATACCATCTAATTGCCTGTTGAACCCATCTGTCTAAAGGCAGGATCAGAGACATTTGGCCTACTTAAACTTTCCAAGCATTAGAAGGACCCTGGATAATTCTTGACTAATTCTTGCTGCCAGGAGTAGAAATACTGTTGCTCTTTGTTTTTAAAAAAGTAACTTCAGCTTTCTCTTTCAAAGGGATGCAGGTGACTAACTGCCTTTTCCTGGTGGGTAAAATATGACACTACCAAAGTGCTTCAAAAACTGTTGCATAAAGTTAGCATAGATATACATTTATTCACCTAGTTTTCAGCCAAGTTAAGCATCCAGGTATTCCCCTTGCCATTTATGGTGCCTCTTATAGGCATTTTCAAACGTTAAGCCATTTTTTTCTGCATACAGACATCCACAGACCTGTACACATGCCCATATTTATTCCTCTGTTTTCACTTCTCTTCACTACTTCTTCAGCATACAGGATATGTCAGAAAAGCAAAGGGACCAAAATGGGGTAGGCAAGAAGCAGGATGGAAAGGGCCAGAGTTCATAGCTACTTGTAATGAGCTGAGGAAGAATCAGAGTCCAGTGATGGCTCACCCATTAATTCATAAATATAATGTTTGGAAGTTCATTTAAAATAACAGACAAGGCTTGCCACAGGGGTTTGATTTTAACAAACTGCATTGGCAAGCTAATTGTTCCCACAAGCGTTGCTGAAGCCGCTGTAGTTCTACTGTATTAGCATGAGACTTATTAGACTTTAACAGATGTCCATTAATACCTTCTTTAGTCATCACTTTAGTGTTTTCTCTCCAAGGGATATAAGTATGGACATATTCATATTTTAATGGCCAGTAACCTCTTAAAACCTAAAACTATGGCCAGACCTGTGATTTGGCTGTTAGCCAAAATTGGTAGTTGGAACAAATTTATATATAACTATATCTATATCTATATCTATATCTAAGTAAGGTGAAGACTTTCGATCAGAAAGCAAATAATAATTTCACATATTTGCATGTGGGAACATATCCTTTACCAGTCAATAAATAGATTTAAGTGCCGCAACGATGGGATCTTTACAATGGCCTTTATTGTACTTAACAAAATTATTTTTCCATCCCAAACTCTTTCATGGTCTTAAGATTCTGCACGTCTTTGCTGAGAACTAGTTTTGCAAGTGTCTGTGCCATCAATCCAAATATACTGCTTCCCATGGGTTGTTCACTTAATGCATATATGGGCTTCCATTATATTACCATAATAACCTTTTCCATGTTGTCAACAAATGCTGTCTTATCTCACTCATATTCACACAAAAGGATTCTGGAAATATCACTTTCCCAGCTCATTGCTTTGACATGCACCCCTCTCCCTGTATCTGTCCACTGGCTTGTCCTTTTCTATCATGTCACACATGAACTGCTTATCTTTACTTTTAAGACCTATCCCATGCTCCCTAAAAGTTCTCATTAGCTATGGAAACTTGCAATTCACCTCTAATCAGCACATTATATCAGCCCCCATTATCCATTTTTTAAAAATTCAAATAAGCACCTGTATGCTTTTTCGCATATTGCCCTTCATATTTGAGAGAAGCTTCTGGAAGGCAACTGCAAAACTACCTCATTATCATCCCTTAAATTCCTTATCAAAAGTCTCCTCTCCTTTTGTGTCTGCAGTACTTAACACAATATCAGTAAGCATGGACATACCAGTCTAAACCACTGGATAAGGGAAATAAGGATATGATCATGTGCTCTTTCATTCATAGTGTGCTGCAACTTTTTGGAATGATTCCTATCCCTAGGTCATGTTACAAGTGCCACGGTGTATCAATAAAATGCCTTCAGTATGGCTACATATGAAACTAACAAACATAGCAATTATTCTGAGTTTTCCCAAACATTTCCTTTGGATGTGCCACACTAAAATCTATAGCCAAGGTGAAGCGAAGCTACTTAACATAAGCCTCCATATTTCGTAAAGTGTTTGGAATGGTTACCAGTAATGTTAGGAACCATAATGATCTAATGACCACACGTTGCTCTTTTGTTCTCAGATAAAAGATGCAACAAATGACCAAATTGTCATTAACTAATGAATTAGGACTTGGAAATGAAAGATGAACAAGATGTGTTGGATAAGGTCTCATTATCTTGAATTCTGTCATTACAATACATGCATGGCATTTAAGCAAGTGCTGCCTCAAATTATCAAGATGGTGGATGAAGAATTAATCTCATATCTGTGTTACAATTAATGTAGGAGCTTTATAAATATTGCTGTGTCCTTCTACTTCTACCTTCATTTCAGAAGAATTAATGTTAGAATTCACTTCATTTAGTTAGTGTGGCTAGACTATTAGAAAGGGTCAATGAATGAGAATTAATGTGTTGTTGCCTTTAATAAGTGGCATTAGTGACAAAATGCAACAGGAGCCATTGTGGGGCTGATTTACCTTTGGCCCACCTACCTGTTTCTGGGCCAACCGCCTGCCTTCCATGCCTTGTTCTTAATTAATTAATGATCTTAATTAGATGGGAAGCTGCCCATTTTTCTTGCCCCAATGCCAGGGGGTTCTCTCTGGCTCCGTACCTTCCCTATGCTGCAGCCCATGCCTCGCAGATGGCATCCATAGGTCTGACAGTCACCAGCCCCACACTGGGCCCCAGAACTCCAATCAGGACCCCTCTAAGATCCCTCCATTCAGGGAGCCTACCCCACCTTCATTCAGGCAATCTAGCTCCCTGAAACTATTTTCCCCTCTTGGGTGTGGTCCCCCTGGGACTTTGGCCATACAGGCCCTGGCCTCACCTCCAAGGCCAGCTGGAAACCCCAGGCCCTCTTAGCTCTAGGCTCCCTCACAGTGGGCCCCTGGCCCTTTTGACCAGTCTGGTCCTGGCCCCAGCATTGCCCAGTCAAGGGTACTCGGTCTGTCAGGCCTAAGTCTCTAGCCCCACTCTGTCTGGGGTCTGCCCTCTGGGCCCTACTAGTAGGTAACCCACCCAGTTGTGGGGGCTGGGGTTAAGGCACCCCAACCCACCTTTCACCAGGGTGATAACTGGCCTGGCATTTCCTGGGGCTCCTACAGCACTGAAAGCCCCACCAGGCCACCCACTCCTGGCAGGGTGGTTTTAGGTCGTGCCCAGGACCAGGAGCTTCCTAGCCATCCCCTACAACTCCTCCCTTACCTCCATGCAGCCAGGTGATATTGCTGCCTAGCCTACCAGCAGGGAACGGATCTATTTATATAACGGATCTAAAATGGCTGCTGCAATCAAGCACCTGCTGGCTGTTTGGTTCTGATCTTAAAGACAGTGCCCTGCCACATTTTTTAACTACAGCTACTTCTGCTGGAAGCAGTTTAGAATAAATTCTAGAACAACCAAACACCATGACACAAAAGTTTAAGGCTTTCAGCAGTGTATTAGACTCAAACACTACAGGCTTGTGTCCCTTACTCCCCAGTTCACCACTGGGAAAGCAGGGATGCTGGAAATGGCACACAAGAGTCCTATAAAACCATTATTGAACTTCGCACAGCAGGTGCAGAGAGAATGCCATGGGGAGAGTGAAAAGGTTAACATTCTTTCACCTGCTCTTTAAAGATGTAATATCTACTCCCTTCACACCAACCTCTGCCCAGAGCATGAAATTTTAGCCATGACCAACTCAGATGGACTTGTTCCTTGGGATTATGGAGTGCCACAGAACAGGATAATAGGTGAAACCATCCTCTTTATTCAGGGAGCACTTGAGTGAGCTCTCATCCTGGGTCCAGCTCAAGGGTGCTATCCTGCTTGAAGTTCTGTGCTCTTCCCCCTGCATACACCCAGTGATACCAGGAAGTCTCCAAAGAATTAACAAATAGCTCTATATCGGGATCCTAGATCTGATCTAAGAATCCTAAACCATTTGGTTGGGTATACTACAGATGCGGTGAACTCAGTTCCCACACTAAGCTCCTCCTTGTTATACAGCAACTCTTGGGCTAAGTACAGACAGTCAAAAAGCCTGAGGTTGAATTGATTCAGTCTTTGCAGGTTAGTCCAAGCTGCAAAGATTAAACCAAAAAGCAAATGACATTCACTTTTGATTCAGGAAATGCTGCCACATGCCTGCAGTGGCTCAAGCCAGAAGTTGCAGGGCACTAGAACTCAGCTCTCTGGCACACAGCCAGCATGGGCTGTGTGTTTGCTTCCTCTTCCTGCTGCCTCTGAGGTCTGTGAAAATCACATCAGCAGAACTCTGCAGGGTTGCTTATCACCAGCAATCCTGGTTTTCTCTGTGTCCCAGGGGTACAAGCATGGGGGCAACACGAACCCAGAGGAGAGACCCCAAAATCAAAAACTACCTACCTACTTCAGGTCACCAGACTCTGACAGAACAATGCTGAAGGGGAAAGCCCATGCAGTTCATCAGCCACGCTCATATACAGCTGAAGCTGGCGGGTGATGTCATGAATGCTCACCAGCCAGCTGAGTTAAAAGCCAGCACTAGCAGGGAGATGGGGAGAGTGGGAGAGGCAGCGGAGGCTGCAGGGGCTCTCCACGCCAGTGGCAGGCAGCACCAGCAAGTAGAGGAAAGTTCCGACCAGGAAGGAACGATTCAGGCAGCAGTGGCTGCCCACAGCCCTCATGCCGGTTACAGGCAGCACCAGAATTAGGGAGGAAACTCCATCCTGGAACAAACAACGAAACCATCGGAGGTGAAGGCGGTTCCATGTTCCAGGCACCAGCAGCACCAGATGGTAGGAGGGGAACCGACTGGGAGAGGAGCAGGGGGAGCTCCCACCAGAGGCAGAGAGGAGAGCAGCATCAGGGGACATGGCCAGGCACAGGCTACAGGGCAGGGAGAGAAGAAAGACCATTTATCTTGATCTCCCTCTTTCCTACCTGCTCTCCTTTTCTTTGTGTCCTACCTTTTGTTTCTTCTTGCCTGTGTATAACACTGTGTTGTCTTTCATTTTGTTTTTTTTTATTCTTACTGTGGGTGATAACCTTGAGCCATGAGGTCCGGGAGACAAACCAAGCCACAAGGGCTGCTCACAGGAATCAATCGTCAACCAGCATTGAGCAGGAGGGCAAAACCCACAGGAGAAGTGAACATCCAACAGACCTAAAAACCCGTCAGCAAGACGAAAATACGATCTGATTCCTGAGAGAGTGGATCATCAAGACTGGAGGGCACGCCACAGTGACATCAGGTGGCCCATCGTAGGCTGCCATATGGAAGGGGTGTAGGGAAGGTGGAGCCCCGTGAATATCCATTGGGAGGAACGACCAATTTCGAGGGACCTCCAACAGGAGACCCCACCACTGAAGTTACATTCAAAGTCATGGCAGGTGAGTTCTAGGGTACTCCCTGGGGTGATCGAGGCCCCTACCAGATGTTACACAAAGCCTCTCTGCATCCATCACCAGGCGCCTGCACCAAGGCAGTGCACAAATGGATTTTCGAAGTGAGATGGGTGCAGTCTGATAAAAAAAAATCACAATTTTCAGATTTAAAAAAGTCTGCCAAAATCCACATTTTTTCTGTGATCACGAACACCGTATGCCCAAAACACAGAAGCTAGGGGGTCATGGCAAGCTCCCGCAGGTGGAGACAGCATTGTTGCCGGTGGGAGCATGGTGGTGGCAAGTGGGGAGCTCCCACAGGTAGCCATGGCACTGTCAGTGGTGGGGGGGTGAGTGCCAAATGGCAGTCAGCGACCACCCACAGATGTGCCGTCAGCATTGGCCAGTGGTGATCATGGACGCTGCCGGTGGTGTTGATGCCGGGGGGGGTGGCAAGTGGCAACCACCCACAGGCCCCGCTGGCAGTGTTGGTGGCACCTCTTCAAAGGGGGTGCACCACCACACTCAGGAGGTGCATGTGCACCTCCTACTGTTCGTCCATGTCTGTCATTAAAATTAAACACCACAGATAGATAGAAAGATAGATATAAATGAAACACCACTATATTAGTGGCATTTCATTTTAATCGAGGAAAAATGTGAATTTTGGGTTACTTTTTTTAATCTGAAAATTGGGGATTTTTTTTTTTATCAGAGAAAACCAGGATTCCTACTCATCACTTCCACTCCCTCTTCCAGGTGCTTATGGGATTTGTAGTTCAGAATTGTAGCCAGCACTAAGTAAGCCAGCAGGGCAGGGCAGGGCAGCTCTGTACTCAGGGGAAGGTGAGTTTAACCTCCCACCCTGGCTCCAGACCCTAGCCAGGGTTTGCCTGGGGGATGCAATGAGTCAGCCCTCACTGCTTCAGCTAGGGAGCAGAGGGGTGGGCCCATCCCTGCTCTCTAGAGCAGACAGCCCAGCCCAGGGCTGGAAAGCATGCTGGGGGACTCTGATTTAACTTGAACAAGGAAGGGGTCTGGGACAGAAGTTTCATAAACCAGTTTGACCTAAATCAGTTAAGCCTATTACTACATTCAGCCAGGTTTATCTTAAGCCAGTTTCAGCCATTTTGAAACTGGTTTATGTGAACTGAACTTCTGTTCTGTTACAGGTTTAAACCAGTTTCTGATCACTTAGACTGGTTTATGTGTAACTTCTGTCCCTAGCCTTGTTGGCAATTTAAAAGTGTCAGAAGTACAACTCCAAAGGAATAGAAATGGCACAAGGTTAGAATTTTGACACCCTAGTGCTTCGGCCACAGAATTCCTGAACAGCCCTTTGGTACTAGAATGAAGGAGAGGAATAATGTAACTACACAAGGAGAAACAGGTGGCTGCTGGATTAGGCTGATGAAAATCTGTAAATGAGAATGGTGGAAAATTGACTAAAAGAGTACATATTTACTGAGCTCCTACATCAACACTGTATAAAACACAGGTCTAAATGCCTTATTAAACCATGAAAGACAGACAGATGCCTTTAAAAATATCTATCCAGCAATAAGGACAAGGCCACTGCCATGTCACCCTAGAACCCCCAGCATTGTTAAATCATTAGCAGAGATCAAAAGGTTAGCAAATGGAAGATAGAAGAGCATAGTGCAACCCAGAAATAGCACCTGCTTCCAAGAACCACCTAATGACTTCACCTAATGAGAGCAACTGGCTGTCCAAATCCATTAATGCTTTTAGCGTATACAGGTATAGCAAGCCTGTCATTTTGTGGCAGTGAAAAAAAAAAGAACAATAGTTACAGCTTTTAAGAAAAATATGTTCAATCAGAAACATTTTGGTCAAGCTGTTATAGTTCATGATCTGTCAGTATTTCCATTTAAGCTCTGTTTTTAAGTCATTATCACTCATCCAAAATTTTGTTTTCAATTAAATATTTTCATAAGCGGTTCTGACTAAGAGGAGATTATCTATCCATGTGTCTATCTATCTTTCTTGTTTCCTTCCTTTCCAAACATGAAAAGAATTTTGATGAGTATGTTTAAGTTTCAATACTGTAAACTCAACAGGTTTAGAAATTCAGCGTGCTACCACTTTCAAATAGATGTTTTGATGATTGACTCAACTGAAGTGTTTACAACAATGGGTAAACTTAAAGTCCTGTATTAGTAGTATGTGTATTCTAATATAATAAAGGGCTTAGTCTGTGTGACTATGTGTTTGCCTGTGTGTCTGTCTGTCCATAATGCTTTTGGCCAACTGCACATGCACCACCGAGTGGGCAGGTGGTGATTGGCTACATGGGCCCAGGCTGCGCGGCCCAAGTTTGAGCCACTGCCGGGGAAGTTTGTGGCACTGGCAAACATGTCCCAGCCACCCGGCAGCAGGGCTTCCCCACACCTCCCTGCCTGAGGGCTAAGGGGGGTGGTCACAGTGGCAGCGCCCCCTTGCTGCCCCCAGAACAGCTGGCAGGGAGGGGGGGCAAAGGGGGCGGTGGCTGCTGTTGTTGGGGCCAAGCAGCAGGGAGAGAGGGGAGTGGGGAGGGAGCAAGAGAGGGGAGTGGGGAGGGGGCCCTGACAATAGCTGGCAGGGAGTGGGAGGTGGTGGGGAGGGAGCAAGGGAAAGGAGTGGGGAGGGGAGGCAGAGGGAAGTCCTACTGCCATGTGGAGGTGGGTCGGAGGAGGGAGCCCCCATGCTGAAGGCTGGAGGAAGTGGAGGCAGCAGGGGGAGTCTTTACATGACCAGCCCCGAAGGGTGAGTGGGGAGCAGGGTGGGGGCATGTAAAAACTTCCTGAAATCCATCATTCTTGACGGGCAATTAGCTAGGAGAGAGAGAGAGAGAGAGAGAGAGATGTACAAATAATAAATATATCTTTGTGTGTGCATACATAAAAAGGTTCATTTGAAAAGCCGAGTCTTTAGTCAGTACATTTTCCCATTTTGAAGCATGTAATGGTGTAAACATAAAATTGTAGGAAATTATAAACCCAAAAGTTCACAAACAAAGACAGCAGGAATGCAGGCCTAGAGAGGGTTTTTTCCTCCCCCCTCCTTTGTTCATCAAGAACATCAACCAAATTCATCCTTGATGCAACTTCTCTTGAAACTGTGGAATTTCCCCAGGAATGAATTTGGCCACTAAGCTGTTGCATTCAGTCAGCTAAACTGTTGCATCTGCAGGCTTGCCCTGGGAATTTGAGAAGTATGGATACTTGAAAAGAGGTCAGTGACTTTTTGCTACATGACTTCAAAACTACTTAGAAGTAAATTTTTCAGTCCTAAAAATAAGACCCATTACCCCTTTTAATGTTATCAGAGATGAACAGTAATTTCACTGAAATAGTACTCCTTGACTCAGGGAATGACTAAAAAGCTTCTTGTCTCAAGATTTAAATCAGGTCCAGGTTTGTAGCGACTGAAAGTTAACACCTGGTTGCTGTTTGGCAGCCAGTGTGAAATAAGCTGCCAATCTCAGTAAACAGGCCAAGAACTGAATTGACAGAAAATGAATTCTTCTTGGAAAGCTGCCTCCATGTAACCCTGCTTGTGGAATGCAAATGCCCACAGCAAGCTCTCAATCCTCTTAGGAGAGCAAGAGATGACTGGGTCCTTAGAGGACCTTCTTAGTGTAGAGAAAGGGTCAGATTTTAAGCTATAAAAGTACTGGGTAGCCCCCAGTTACCTAGTCTAAGGAAATAAAGACTTGTAAAAGTTGAGCAGCATTTTTTGCTTAAACACTCGCCCTGTCTACCCACAGCAGAGGTACTTTCTCTCAAAATGTTTCCAGGCTTAGCATAGGAGTAAATATCCCATAAAATGGACTCCAAAGAACACTTATAACTGGTTAGTGACATCTCCTTCCCTACCATCAGTCCTCCAAAATGGCAGTGGGATGCTGTTTCAATGTCGCTGTCTGCCATGTATCAAAAGAAAGGAAGAAATGTTCCTTCTCATCTTGCAGAATGATGCAGGAATGTCTTTAAGTATAGGGAATGTAAAATACAAAACTGGGGTCTGAAGACATTTTTCCCTGGAAAAATTCAACCAGGAAACCTTTAGGTTTGGCAAATTCTGAGTATTTGAAAACTTAAATTTATGTTTGAATGTAAACTTTGGCAACTTCTATCAAGAAAGAACAACCTGTCCACTATGAACCTCCCATGTCAGGCCAGTTACATGGTGAGCTTGCTGTACCTTGCAGCACTTCCCTCAGGCATGCTTTGCTGCTTCAAGTAGGCTGCATGCGGTACTGGAAGCGGTGCAGACCTATTCTCTCAGCACTTCAGGCACCCGAATTAACACTGCTGAATGACAAGGCCACTTAACCTACCCTCAAGCTAATTAACTGCTGCACAAATGAAGCTACAGTGCTTCTGGTTTCAGAGGCAGTCTAGCCAGAGTAGAACGGCTTGCTTGATGGCATCATATTCGGGGAAGCCTTGGCCTCTGTTTTTTGTTCTTTTTCTTATGTTGTCATTTATTGCCAAAGAAGTTAAACATTCCCCTGTGCTGTCTGAGTAAATCTGCTCTTCATCTTTCTCCCAAGTCCCTGATCATTTATGAACTGAAATTCTCAGTGGTTTTTCCCACTGTGCCTCCTTTCACCATCTGACCTTCTTGCATATTGCCTCCTCTCCTTTCTGCTAACTCTCTCCTTCCCCACAATATCTCTCCCCTACCCTAAAATAGTAATATAGTTGAATCAACTTTCTCACTTCCAGGTAGTGCCCCTCCTTCAGGAAAGAGTCCTATTCAGATTATTAATGTGTGCCTGATCCTTTATTGGAATCAACTGAAAGCCCTATCTAGTTCCAGCTGGCAATGCCATGAAACACTTGGCAACTCAGACTAGAATAGAGCAAGAGGCAGCTTTCATGAGCAGCATATTAGAGATCTGGGATGAAGTTTTTAAAGTGCATATTCATGGAAGACTGGCAAGGTGGAGCATGTGATTTTCTTTATTTGTAACACAGACAAGCTTGAGGAATCAGAAGTACAACTAACGTTGCACTTCATCTTTTGCCTGTGATCCAAAGAGACTTAGGCCAGTAAAAAGCAAATCATTCCACAATGACAGCAAGACAAAATCATGCTGAGGGTTTGACTACAGGTCATGTGTAGGTCTATGCAGAGATATCAGGGTTAGCTCTGCTCAGTTTGCAAGGTGGTACCCTAAAATTCTCCCTCTTTGTCTCCAAGAATTAGTCAAGCAGTACAACCTCCTCCTGAGCTGCCACCCTGCTGCAACATACTCCCCCACTCCTCCCACAGCATGACTTAATTCTTGATTGCCAGGTTTCTTCATTGGTTGAAGTTTGCTATGGATGGGCTTTAAATTATGTTGAGGGATGTAGTTGGGAGTTTGTTATAACTGGGTTTTGAAATTTGGTGGGAACATCTTTTCTGCTGGTTATACTAATAACTTCATTCTGCCCAGGGACAGGGATAGTTGTGTTTTCTACCTGAAGTCAGCAGTGCTTTGAGAGGTCTCAGATTGTTGCACTGAAATATTTGCAACAGGTATCAGCTACAAGATAATAACTTGTCTTGCCTTGGCACATTATTACAGATTGTGATTCAGCTCACAGGGATTCAAATTCCTTAATTCCATAAAATCACAACAAGCTCTTTCATAACGGCTATCCTGTGTAAAATTACAGCACATTATTCTTCTTTACTTCACTTAGGAACAGTTCCCAGAAAGCCCCATATCTGAGTCTCTGTAGGGGAGCTCAGGTTAACAATTTCACACTGGAAAAAAAATTAGAAGTTGATTCTCCTTTGCGCTGAAAAATGTAAATGATTTGTGATACATGCATACTCCAAGTATGGTATTTACAACTCTGTTGTATAAGCTGTGCCAGAAATAGGCACATCAGATATGGGACAATTCATAACAATATGCACATTAAGAGAAGAAACCAGTGCTTCTGACACTATTCTGGAGTAATAATAACTAGACCGATGGTTTTCAACCTTCTTTAGATTCAAGGCACCTATCATTAGACTCAAGGCACCTCTCAGAAAGTGCCAGCTCATAGCTTTCAATCATTTTTTGACCATGGAAAAATAACAGAGCAATTCTTCTGTTGCAAAGACCTCAAAAATATTCTGACTATTGTGGTCTTTCTGTAGTAGTGGTAGTAACTGTCAAGTTAGTTGATCATAAAGTATCACTGTCCTTAAACAAGAATTTGAAGGTGTTGATGATGAAGCAGTAGATAATCTTTCCTCTCAGAAAGAGGCCATAAAGCTTTGACAGATTACTATTTGACAGGGTTTCACCTTCTGCTTGCTCTTTTTTTAGTGCACATACACACACACACATGCACACACATCTTTAGAAAGTTTATGAAATACCACAGGCTCCAAAGCTTTTAATGTACTGATATGTGACTACATATGCTGATGGAGATGTAACATAGGTATCAGTACATTGATCTCCTCACCCTCATGTCATAGTAACTGCATGTGAGAAAAACAGAGATATAAAGCACCTGTCTCAATCTTCACCCAAGTAAAACAGAGCTGATGTTGGCAGGAAGAGGGAAACCAGTGCAGGGCTGTCCAAGGCAATGAACTCCCTCTTAATTGAGGGCATCTGCCAGCACAGTGCATAGTCTTAGATCCATGACTGCTTATTGCAAATAGCAACAGTAATTAGAAATGCCTTCTTCCATCCTGAGGCGCAAGAGCTTGTCATTTCCTTTTGGGTCCAAGTCTTGCTACTGCGATTTACATTTTACTAGGTAGAGTATTGTACTTCACTGCACTGGGGTTAAAGGCAAAAGCAGTATGGAACCTCCAGGTTGGGCACTATTCATGATCTCACCTGTATTCCTTAATGTTCCCAAACCAATGTCAGATACACTTCCAAGGACAAGTTTTAATTTTAAGCCCTGTAATGAGTTGGCTTAGAGTCAATTCCTCTCCAGTAAATGAGGATGTTAAGGCAGAAACTCTGATGAATCATAAAATAATAGAAAATTAGGACTGAAAGGTAGCTCAGAAGGTCATCTAGTCCAACCCCCTCCTCAAAGCAGGACCATGCCCAATTTAGAGGACTTTGATATAACAGGTGAGAATGAGCTCTGTCTATACTGACATATTCAGAGCACAATTAAAACCAAGTTAACCTCACCATGCCCTACTCTGTTGGCATGGACTCTGGGCTAAGGACAGAAGTTACACATAAACTGGTTTAAGTCATCAGAAACTAGTTTAAATCTGTAACAGAACAGAAGCTCCGTGCACATAAACCAGCTTCAGAATGGCTAAAACTGGTTTAAGAAAAACCTGGTTAAATGTAGTATCAGACTTAACTGATTTGGGTCAAACCAGTTTATGAAACTTCTGTCCCAGACCCCTTCCTGGTTTAAATTAAATCACAGTCCGCCAGCATGCTTTTCAGCCCTGCGCTGGGTGGTGCTATCTGCTCCAGCAGAGAACAGATGGGGGGAGGGGAAGAGGAGAGAGCAGGGACTGCCCCCACCCCACCGAAACAAACAGGGCCTGGGGCCAGGGAAGGGGGTTAAACCCACCTTCCCCCAAGTACAGAGTTGCCCTGCTGCTAAACTTAGTGAAACTTAGTGCTGGCTGTGACTGTGGACTACAAATCACAGAGGTACCCGGAAACAGGAAGAGGAAGTGATGAGCAACCCTGGAGAGTCCTGCTGCTGTGATTCTGGACTGCAAAGCCCAGAAACCTCAGGGGCAGCAGGAAGAAGATGCACATGCTGGCTGCTGGCATGCTCTAGCATCCCCCAGCTTCTGGCCTGAGCTACTGCATGCATGTGGCTACATTTCCTGAATCAGAAGTAAACATGTATCCAGTTGGTTCTCAGTTTTATCTCTGCAGTTTAAACTAACCTGAAAAGACTAAAATGATTCAGCCTCAGGCTTTTAGACTGTCTGCACTTATCCTGGGGCAAGCAGCTGGAAGTCGAGAGTTCGAGGCCATAACAGAAGCACTCAAGGCACGGCCATGTCAGATTCCAGTGAATCTGTTAATTCTGGTAAATACCTTGTCACAACAACACAAGATAGGAAGGACCTCACCAGCCAAACCAATTTGTCTTTGGCAGATTATTATGAACATAAGGAAAAACTTTACCAGCTAAGTCTCCAGAGTCTGGAATAGAGTCCCCCCAGAAGTGGTGCAAGAACCTACCCTGGATATTTTTAAGAAACACTTGGATGCTTATCTTGCTTGGATGATATGACTCCAGCTGACTTCCTGCCCTTTGGGAAGGGCACTGGACCTGATGATCTTATGAGGTCCCTTCTAGCTCTAATGTCTATGAAATCTATGAGATTATTTTTAGCATGAGTTTAGTTTGGGCAGCATATAGAATGTCTGTTACCATGCATAGCATCACACAACATGAGTTTTCCCTTTATTTTTTCTTTACTTTATAATCTCTGATTCTATACAAGAATAAGCAGCCGAGAGGATTGGTTATAGAGAAGATTTTTTTCCATTAACATCTACAGAGAAGATTTTCACAAGAGGGGAGGGAGAGACATGCCATTTATTGCCCGGGGGTTGATGGCAGATAGAACACCAAGTTCTTAATCTGCTAACAACAAGTGAAAAGCTCCCCTAATGACTAGTTACTGCCATGAGTATGAGAAGAATGAACATTAGTAAAGTATTCTCTTAATATTGCTCAGTGACTGAATCTTGTTCATATGTCCCCTGGAACAGCTTTCAAAGCCATAGTAGCCTGAGGAGAGTGTCTGCATCATGGATAGAGCCATTCAGGCAGGAAGGCATTTGAAGCTCAGGCCTAGCACTTAGTGAAAGCTTTGTCTCATTCTAAGCTGGTTCCCTCTCTCAAAATCTTTCATGATTTACTGTTCAGGTTGATTGGCAAACCTTGGCAAACCTTGAGAAGCAAATATATAGACAGCTAAAGAGTACTTATTTAACCTATCTAATCATTCACAATGTTACATTACCTGTCCCAGGCTTGAGAGTGCTGAGCATCTTGGGGCTTTTCTCACACACACCTCATTATCCTCCTGACCTCTTCATATTTAGTTTCTTCCCCTGTCATCAAGGTCATTATATTTCACAACTGCACACGCTTAGCTGACCACACCAATGACCACCTTCACTTGACTGTCCCCTTTGCTCATCAGTTGAAATTCCTCTCTTAAGCTGCAAGCCCTTTCTCTTATTGCTACTGTCTTTGTGCTAGTTCATTCCTTTGGCCTCCATTTCTACCCATTCCTAAATACTCTTCACCAAATACCCTCTAGAGCCACATCTCTATTTGTACCTCTCCAGTGCCCTGTCTAGTGGCCAGTTTTTCTCCCAGGCTTTGTGTTCTCTGTCCTGAGCACAGCTCAGGTAGAAAGTGAAAGTCAAGTAAAGAAGTAGGGTCTCCCAATGACAAAGCTTGGTGGACTTATCTATACTGGAAACATATCTTACAAACCCTCTGAATGTCAGCATCATTTTCAAAGGAACTTGTAATATTCAAAGAGGGTTGGCTAGCTACTTTCCTGGGCAGTTTGAGAGCTGTATGTATGATAGTTTTCTTCAGAGAATACTCCAGGGAAAGATAAGCTATCTCTTGCAAAGTTATCTCTGACAGTTATCAGCTATCTCTGACAGCTGTTACATCTTTTCTTAAGCACTCTTCTGAGTGAACAAACACCCTTAGAAACACCCTTACAGAAACTTCAGAAAATACATTCCAGTATTGTTGATGCATAGGGGGTGCACATGGGTGCACATGTACCCCCTGAGATTGGCAGTGCACCCCCTGCGAAAAGCACCACCAATGCTCGCCACCCCTCACTGCCGACACTGCTAGCTGCAGCTGTGGGTAATCCCCGATGGCTGCAGCAGTGTCTGCAGGTGGTCACTAACTGCTGGTCAGTGCTTGCCCCCCCCGCCCACGACACCACCGCAGCTGCCATGCCACCACTGCGGCTGCCACTGCCAATGCATCTCTGACTGAAGCATTTTTGGGAAAAACACTAAAATGAAGGTTCAGCATATGATATTTGTATTGATAAGCATGCAAAAAGAACAAGAACCGCACCCCCCAGCCAATCTGACTTGAGACTTTTTAAAGACCTGAAGTTAAACTCTTATTTTGGAAATAGAGAAGGAGCAGGGAGCTAACAAATGCACAGAAATGGCTTCAGGCAGCTATTCCACCCTGCCCAGCTAGTGTGTCACAGAGGAGCTGGGAGAGTATTTTTTTTTTTTGTGGGGAAAAAAGAATTGTGGTATTCTAATCATTGCTGCTCCTAATGCATTCAGTCGGCTCCTCCCCTGCAGTATGTAATATCCAAGTAAAATGAGGAGGACCGGTGATGGTAGAAGAAAGTACAGAGTCCGTGGAGGAGTGGGCCGATGTCATACAAACAGATGGAGGAGACCCTCTGTTCCACTTTCAGTAAAAAGGAAGACTAGGGAAAATACTGCAGCACCTGCTACTGCCAGAGATTGTGAGAAGAGCGAACAACTCAGCCTCTGGCCACCTCTATTAGAGAGAAACTGTCATGGAAGTCATTCCCATACTTGCCACCACCACAGCTAACATTGGGAGAAGGGAAATACCTGTACTGTAGTCCCCCCCTCTGGAGGCTGTCAGCAGCTTGATCCTGCAACGTTAAACATAGGTGAAAGACACAAATGGGAGGAGGTGAAGTGTCATGGGTAGAGGTTTAACTGAAGGGTGTTTCTGGCAGTGGGTTTTTTTCCTTGCAGGTATAAGTAAGAGTGAGTGCATGTGTGTGTGTGTGCGTGTGCGCATGCGTGTGTGTGTGCGCGAGCCTGCATGCACCTCACAGCAGGAGGAGGCTTTGAGAAGTTAATCTTATGGCCAGAACAATTTTTCTTGCCCTGAGCTGTCCAGTTTTCATGAGTCTAGCTTGAAACAGCCTCAGTAACTTGGCAGAAATTTCAACGAACTAGACAGACGACTCCAGGGCATTGTAGATAAAAGGTTGATCAGATATAATTCTTACTTTTTTTCTCATTGAGAAGTTCACATTATTCCTACCTCTGTTTAATTTCCCTATTTAAAATGTTTTTAAACATTAGAGAAGCAGAAAACACATTTTTTCGAGCAAAACTAAAAGATTCCATGTCCTTTCAGGATTTCAGATTTTATTTGAAATATTCTGGGCAGTTGCCTTTGCCTGTGGGATTGAAACCAGAACAATCTTATGGCAAAGTTTCCTCCAGAAATTAAAAGTAAGGTTTTCTGGGCAGTGACTGAATTTTTTTGTTAAGGTGCTTGTTCCAGATGGAATTCACACAGAAATGTATTGTAAAATTTGATTACCAACCTCTATTAGTATTCATAAAATGACAGAAAAGTAGGGCTTGAAGAGGCCTTTGGAGGTCATCTAGTCCAACCCCCCGCCTGAGGCAGGATCATCTCTCTCTAAACCATTCCATACAAATCCTTGCCTAACTTATTACTAAAACTACACAATCTTGTAGCTGTCACACAGCACCCTAACCTGCTGCAGATAAAGCAGGGGGGCAACAGCTGTCAGTGTTTTCCTGCTGCAAGACTTATTAAAATACGCTCAAAAGATCCAAGGAAGAGAAATACCAATCTGGCCAAGGGATGAAATTCCTTCCTGATCCCAAATGTGGCAATGTCTTCCCCTTAGTAGAGGTGCAAGACCCTCTAAACAGAACCTCCAGGTTTTAGCTCCATTGGCACAACCTGGTAAAAATCCCCAGACTTGGCTGCAACCAACACCCAGTGCTTCAGAGGAAGGCAAAAAAACCCCACCCCCTGCCACATGTAGCAAAAGGAGGGGAAAAGAATCCCTTCCCAGCTCCATATGACAACCAGCAAACCCATAACAGAGCATAGGCACAACTACACCTAGATCTTCCCTGACCAGTGCTTATCCAAGTGCTTCTTGAACACTTCCAATGATGGTGCTTCTACAGAGCTGTAAAACTGGCAGTCTATGAGCCATGTCTGGTCCCCAAAGTGTTAACCCAAAGTCCCAGGGTTCCCGGGCCGAGCACTGCTCCCCCCTCAATGCTCCAGCTGTTGCTGCCACCAGAGTCTCTGGGCTTCCCCTCCCTCCTCCAGCTTCTTACCCATGCCCCTAGGAGAAGGGGGATGAAGCCTGTGGGGCCAAGGGAGCCTGCAGCTGAGCTACACAAAGGGACCTGGGGACCCCACATGGCAGGGGTCATCCCCTGGGTCATGCAGTGCGGCTGAGGGGCCTGTGGCCCCCAGTCACTCAGAAGTTGAACAGCCCTGGTTTATTAAGTGCCTTTATTCTGAAAACAAACAAAACAAATAAAGAGGCTAAGAAACAGAAGGCATGCTGCCTAAAAACAGCATTAAATAGGAAAATCAAACCATCTAGGCTTCTTAGAAAGAAGAAAACCATCACTATATCCTCCATAGCTGTAAACCAAAGAAAAAGGAACAATGCTGATTTACACCTGCTGCAAATCTGGCACTCCAGAACATAACTTTGACTACAATTGCAGTGTGGCAGAAAAATCTTAATGTTTGCTGCTGTAGAGATGAGCTGGAGCAGATTGTTTTAGCGCAGTCATGAATTGGACCTCTACAGATTTCATTTCTGTCTTTTGGAACTCAAAGTATTCCCCTTTGAGGAAGTCAGGAGGATGTGATACTGTGTATGTTTTAGATGCTGTTCTTCTCCAGTTATGCAAATAACCTTGGTCTACTTCAAGCAGAAGAGGACACTTTCCTTTGTGAACAATCTTCTCCCTTCAATTTCTCTCCAAAAATAAACTTCAAGACCTCGCACTATGGATCATGTTGTGGTGCAGGCAGGAGCAAGAAACAGGCAAATGCATAGGATTGTAATGAAACTAAGTGTTTTACTGACAGTAAGAAATACTCATGGCACAGGTTCTATGTATAGTGAAACCTTTAGGATTAGCTCTTTCAGGGCATCCCAGCAGAGCATTCAGAATACTGATAAATTCCATCTCTGTCTGTTGCACCTTTAGTCTAATACTTTTAGTAGCCTGGAGGGATCTTATGGTAACCGCCTATGGATTTTTTTGCCAAGTCTGCATAAGGATTTGTGGTTTTAAGGAGAGTTAGAAACTATTAATCTAATCCTCTGTGCTCTCCATGTCCAAGCGTGTTTGGTGTTGGTCAAGTATATTTTGCAGTATTTTTCTCAACATAAGCACTGATACCAGGAAAATGGGTGAAATATTTAACTTCAAGTTGCTCTCCATACTGAACTTCAAATTTAGGGTCAATACCTTGTCATGGATTCTAACAGTTGACATTTTTGTTACTTGACAACTTTTCATCATTATGCTTCACGGTATCTTCATATTGTGCCTCAGTTTCCCCTAAAAATGCTTTCAAAGCCTGTGGTAAATTTAATCCTTGCAAAGGCCATTTGTCACCTTCCCCCACCAGCCGTATCATGTCATGATGTTCATTGCTGTTTCATAGAATCATAGAAGTGGGGTTGGAAGGGACCTTGTAGATCTTCAAATCCAACCCCCCGCCTGGGCGGGAGAAAAAATTGGACTCAAATGAGTCCAGCCAGGTAGGCATCAAGCCTTTTCTTAAAGATCCCCAGGGTAGGAGCCAGCACCACTTCCCTAGGAAGTTGGTTCCAGCTCCTAGCCGCCCTGACTGTGAAGTAGTTCTTGCGGATGTCTAATCTAAACCTACTCTCCAATAATTTGTGTCCATTGTTCTTTGTTATGCCAGGGGGCGCTAGGGGAAACAGTGTCTCCCCCCAAACTTTTTTGCTTGTTTGCTTGTGCCTGTCAAGGAATGATGTTGAGATGGTGAATGACTGGGTAAGATTGTATCCCTTTTGAATAAATCTTCAATAAGATTCTCTCTCAGACCAACCTTGCTGCTCCATCAGCTGTGGTACTAACAAAAGTAAGTGAAAGTAAGTAAAATGCTTACTTGATTTTTTTCGCAATTCTTTCTCAGGCCAAGAATCTACCAATGTACTAATTACAGTAATTGGTTGAGTTGTTACTCATATTTGGTGGTAGGTTGGCTGAAGCTCAGGGAATATCAATATCCAGGGTTTTCATGGCGTATCTTCTCTGTGTATCTTGGCCAGGGTTGTCCCAAGCACACCCCTTAATATTAAAACCAAGTCTTAAAATAATCAAGAGCATTTTGAAAACCTGTGTAGGCCTCACAAATAAAAAGAAAGTAAAGGAGTGCAAATGTGTGAAAATTACACAGTTAATGAAAGTCCAGGCAGTACAGTTAGCCTCACTGTCAGACATCAGGAAGGAACCTATTCTCTTTACTCCTGAATGCTGGGCTGTACTGGGCTGTACATACGTGTGTGATATTGAGTAAACAGGGAGCATCTATCCTGAGTCATGGGGTGATTCTGAGCTCTGCAAGAAGCCCTGCAAGACCCTGAATTGATTAGTGGCTACAGGATATAATACCATGGAGGAACAGTCCATGCTTTGGTTCTACAGCTTGATGGCCCTGAAGATAAGCACCCACTCAATCAACTCCCCCTTTGTTTTCAGTCCAGCTCCTTCATCCTCCGTCATGACTGAGTTCCTAAATAAATATTCTCTACTCCCTCTCTGCTTTCTTCTTGCCTCTGTTCTTCCTTCTCTCATTTGCGGTCCAGGTGACCTACGCCCAAAGTCAATATACATGGCATGCTGATGTTCGTTCCTCAGCCTTTTTCCTCTCACTGAATCAGGATCTTCACCTCAAGTTTCTTGAGTGGCTTTCTCAGTCCAGCAGAGATGGAAGGTCCTGCCAAGGCAACAAATGCATTTATTCATTTTTTTCCTGGAAAGTAAGGTAAAGCTGTCCTTTAAAATTTAGCATCTTGGCATGGCCATAGGTCAATGCTTTCATCACCTCAATGTGTCTTTACTTCATCTTCACGTACTGGCCTGTTCAGAAATTCTGGCTAGCCATGTTGTCAGCCTACATTCTATGGTAAAAATTCCACAAATCATTTATTTTAAAATAAGGCATTCAACCGCAGGCTGTTTTGACACTCCAGGCTGAGGAGCCTTGGAGGACGTTAATCTTCTGCAGACCCCTGCTTGGAAGTGAGCAGTGTTTTCAGCTTACTAATGGAAGATCACCTACAGATGTCACAGAGATTTTCATCACTTAGCATCTCAAGCAGTGAAGAAGGCTTGTAAAACTATACTTAGAGGCTGTCTGAAATTTTCCCTGCCCAAAAATATTACCACTGTCCATCTTTTGGTAATATTGAAGGGAGACCTGAGCATGGGCAACTGGTGCCTCCCGAGTCTGGGGGGACACCAGATCACTGACTGGAGGGGGGGGTCCCCCAGCAGCCAGTCACTGACCAGGGGAGGGGTCCCCTAGGAGCCAATCGCCAAGCCCAAAATCACCAGCAGTGAAACCAGAAATGCACTTCTGCCGGCACTTCTGGTTACGCAGCTGGCATATCCAGGGGGTGCATGGCCAATCTCAGGGGGTGCATGTGCCACCAATGGACCTGCGGAAAGCTACTCTGACATCTAAAAGCTTGTCTATGTCTATCCCAACCTTGCAGTTGCTCCAATAATAGATATCATTCCCAAGAAATATTAACCATCCATCCCTTGTTTCTCCCATATGAACAATTTTCAGGAATGAGAGGAAAGCTGGGCCTAACAGGATGCTGACATAGGATATAAAGGCTTTCTTAAACAAACTGGCCTCCTAAACACATGCACACCCAAGTTGTAAATGATCATAGTTTAGAATTTCCTTTCGATTACACAGCAACTTTCCACATAAATAACAGAAGTCACTGCTGCACTAGGCTCCTGCTCTGGTGCTGCTTCCTTTCTGAGGTGCTCCACAGGTGCATCCCAAACAGATCCCCAGCCTATAGCCCCACGATATCCCACAATCCATCTGGGCCCTGCTATAGGGCCTATTCTACCATGATCTGTTCTAGCAACTTTGCTCCTCTGCCACTAATGTAAAACTCAGATCTCCTCTGAAGTACCTTCCAAGTAAGAATGGGATGCCATACTCAAGGTTTTACTGAGGTCCATATCAATCTCCTTCTTGTACGGGCAGATAGAAGGGAGAGCAGCCAGGATTGTGGTTGCCACCTGTTGCCTTGTGGTAGGTGGTCTTGAGGTTTTTAATGTGCTCCTTGAATCATACAACCATCTGCTTAATCCTCCCCTCCATTGGCCTTCTCATACCAGTACAGATTTCAGTCCTTTCATTAGAGTAGGCCTGGTTGGTATGCTCATTCCAGAGGTTAACCATAATCCTGGTGGGCTAATGTGGCCTGGTGGGTATGGATCTAAGAGACTGACGGATCTGAGCTATGGAAAATTAAGCAGACCCCAGGAATGATGAGTTAAAACCTGGCCTGGTGCATCTAAGTCAACCAGTAGCTGCCAGTGCACAAGAGGAAATGAGTAGGCAGAAAAGCAAGGACATACAGGCCATGTGGAATTGCAGGATGGTATTGGAGGACTAGCAGAACCCAAGTTCTGTTTGCTGCATTGTCACTGCAAAGAGGTCAAGTCCCAATCCTCAAAGCATGACTTAGATTAAAACCACAACCTCAGGCAAGCAAGCTCTGGTTCAACCCAATTACAAGCCCAAGCATAAGTTTTTGTGTGATGCAGTCAGGGGTTTGGGTTTGGCATTAGCCTGCAATTCAGACACATTCTGAGTAAGTGTAACAGCTGCTTTCTTGGCTGATGTACAGGAACTGAATTAGGAGCCTCCACAGCTAAAAATATGCAGTGCTGCTGATTTAGAAAAAAAATGGAGACTCCATAGCTGGGAACTTTAATAACTCAGATCCTCTGGGAACTGGCACACGTACCAGTGAGTTACATAAAAAGTGGTTGAGAACTTCTGGAATTAGTTACAGGTATTAGGCAAAATATGTCCTACCCACAGTCTTCTCTTTTTTCCATGAAAAAGCAACCAACAGGTTGGGATGTCATTCTGTAACAGGTGGCCAATTCACATGCACCAGTAACTTGGTTACATACACAAAATAGGTATTTTCACAGGATTATTTTCCAAGTTCTTATAGAAGTCCAAGTCCCAATGAAGGTCAATAAGAAACTGCTTTTGGGGACCTTTTATAATTTCTCCTTTTGTCTCAGTTCTGTACACATATGTATATTTTTTTAATCGAGTATGTGAGTAATCCCATTTCTTTAAGATGACTATCCACATGAGAAAAGTAAAAGCTTGTAAGCTGAAGACCTTAGACACATGATTGGCAATATTCTTGTGAAGTGTGCAGTTTATACCTGTATACAGCTTCTGTGTTCCTGTGCCTAGGCACACAATGAGTATGGCCTTTTGTAAGCACAAATAATAGTTCCTCCCATGCGATCAATAAAAATAATGAGGTCAGGACTCCTTCATTCAACATTGCAATTGATGAGTATACATATATTTACTGTGAAGCATATGCCTGCACACATCACTTGTCAGTCCATAATGTAAAATTGTAAAATGCTAAACATATAATGGCATCTGTTCATCAGCAAGTGATGGTGGATATTGCAGCATTTTCTCTTCTGGCTATAGAGCCTGATGTTAGATGTGCAGGTTCTGCCATGGTTGTCACAGGTGTACATAGCATTAGGGGCTACAGTACTGACAGGCTGTTTCCTTTAGTCATGTTTCTGTTGTAATTTGAGTAACCATTTCTTGTCATGATGTTGAACTCAATGATTGAGAAGGGAGCACCATTTTGTCCTGTCTCTTGCTAAGGCCTCCCAAAGGTTTGGGCTGATTCCAAAAGCCTTCATGTCCTGCTTACAGACATCTTTGAAGCACAGTTTTGGGTTGGTAAACATAACAAAATGACTAAACACTGAATGAAAATGGTTAATTTAATCTAAGCAAAGTTCTGAAAAGTTGCTTTAAAATTACATTATCTTTTTTGGCTGAAGTGACTCAGAAAGATATCTGCATGCTTGGTTTAGCAGACCAGCAATATACCTTTTCTAAAATGAATTATTTTTAACAAGCAGGCATAAAAACTAGCTTACTAATATGGTGATAGATGAACTCTTGAAGCTTGCATTCAGCTACCAGAGTACAAAAAATTAACATACAAAGAGATGTTGTACAAGTTCCTGTTGTACTTATCAGAAGTTCTGTGTGATATTTTTCTTAGGGGAATTCTTAACAAAACTACTACTTATTTGTGGTTATGGGTGCTTAGTCACGTATGCATGTATAGTTATAACAGCATGTGGTTATGAGTACATAAATGGCATTTGCACTGATATTACCAGTTAAGAAAATCAAGTCCGCAATTAGTATAAAAATAGATTTTAATTACAAATGAAGGTTATGTAAGTGTAAGTGCAGATGGAATAATTAGAACCTTTTTAGTGAAATCCTGAATGCTTATTCATGAAGCCATCCAGAGTTAGAGCAACAGCTGGCTCAATGAGAGAAGAAATATTCTTTTAATTTATTAAGTACTTTGCTAATATGAACAAAGGAAGCATGTTTTTAAAGGGAATTAAATATGGATACATTTCTGCTTCATTGCTGAAAATTATGCTAACCTGTTTCTTACTCATGTATGAATGTTTTTAAGTACTTTGCCTGTTAACAAGTACATAGAATGGGATTGGATTAATTTAGATCTATTTTTTTTTGCCTGAGTTCCATGTAGCCTTACTGGTATAATGGCAAAATTTGACACAACACTGATTTCAGTGGAATTTCCCTCGAAGCTTTTCATTGCTAAGACGACGAGAGGGAACATGATTAAGTATACATAAGTATAAAATTGCTTTGCATGTTTTTGTTGAGACAAAATGAATTCAACATTTGACTGCTTTTAATCTACCACTACAAAGTCTGGTAAGACAAAACTAGAATGAAAAAAGTCAGATTCTTCTGTCTAGTTTGAGCTTTTTAAGTAGATCCCCAAACTTGCATAATCATCCTCTGTTTTCAAATTTTAAAAGAAGTTCCACAAAATTTTGACCTGTTAACTGAGCATAACTGTTCCAGAATCACTGGGAAAACAAGTAACCTTCTCTACAGGCTGTACAGACAGCCTTTCCACAGAATAATCATGGATTAATACCCTGGGGCTTCTGAGCCCCCAGCAGGGCCTTCTGTGCCTTTTCTGTGTACTTTGGTTACATTTTCTCACTGTCCTTCACAACCATTAGATAGAAAATTGCTTTAAAACAATTAAAAGTAAGCATCTCATGTAACCATTGACCCCAACAGCTTTAAGAAAAATAGCATGAGATTTATGGTAAATCTATGACAAAACTACAAACTTTTTTCCTTTCACAAAACTACTTTTAGTTTGTTCAGTGGTGATATATTATTATTTTACCCCTTCCCTTCTCCTTTTCTCAGCCCCATCTTAATTATTTTATTCATTGCTTTTAGAGTGACCTTTTGATATTTAATATATATATTGAACTGCTTTATTTTTAGATTTGATGACCCAAGCATTTTAGGGGGTTGTAACAAGTAGCCTGGGGCTCCTGTTATTTTAAGGGAGAAAAAGCAGCAGAAAAAGCCCCAGGCAGCTAAATAGGGGTTAGTTGCAGGACTGCAGGGGAAGCAGTTAGCTGCTCATTAAGATAAAAGGGTTAAAGATAAACCTGGTTGAATGAGGTATCAGACTTAACTGACTGAGGTTAAATCATTTCATAGAACTTCTGTCCCAGACCCGCTTCCTGCTTCAAGTTAAATCACAGTCCCCCGGCATCCCAAGATGCTTTGCTGGAGCAGTGAGGGCTGGCTGACAAGGGGATGGGGGTGGGAAACCCAGCTTGGGATGCAGCTTAGTCTGCCTGGTGAAGGTGGAGCAGTCCCTACCAGTCTTTTCTCTGCTAGAGCAGAGGAGGGGGGGGCATGGGATAGCAGGCTCAGCAGGTGGGAGATTGGAGGGTGAGGGATTAAAACCCCATGCCTCCAATCTCCCACCAGCTCAGGATCCCAACCAGGGTATACCAGGTTTTCCCCATGCTGGCCGCTTGAGCGGCATGGGATGTGGCCAGCCAGTGGCCCAGACAGCACCTCAGGCTCTGACAGACCCTGGCTGGGGTCCCATGCCAGTGGAAGAGGGGAGGCAGGGGAGTTTAATCCCCCTCCCGCCCCTCTCTCCCCGAGCCTGAGGCACTGCCCAGGCCACCAGCTGGCCATGACCCCACCACTTGGAGACAAACCTGGCAAGGGATGCTTCCCCCTTCCTCTTCTAGGCACACCCCAACTGGGGTCCCTGCAGGCCAGGGTTGGGGGTTAAACCTCTCCCCAATCACACTCAAGTGGCCTGCTGGGGCCTGGCCCTACCACCCCCCTGCTCCCAGCTCAGCTTCCCTCCAGCATTCTGGCCACTGCTAAAGGAAAGGGAGGACTCACTCTAGTGGCCCCCAGGCTTCTAGCCTGAGCCACTGCAGAGATGTGGCTGCATTTTTGGAACACTTGTTTATCAGTTCAAACTATACAGGTTAGACTAACCTGCAAAGATTGAATCAATTCAGGCTCAGATCAGTTTTGAACATCAGCTCGACCATGAGCTGATCACCTTCACCATCCACCCTTAAAGCTGGAAAGTCAGTCAGCAACACAGAAGTCCTTGACTTCAGGAAAGCCGACTTTGACAAGCTCAGGAGGCTTGTCAGTCAGGTCCTAAGGGACCATGACCCCAGGGAGAGGGGAGTTCAGGAAGAGTGGTTGCTCCTCAAGGGAGCGATCCTTAATGTGCAAGCTAAGTCTATTCCATCTCAGAGGAAAGGCAGCAAGAGGGCACAGCAGCTCCCCTGGCTCTCCAGGGACCTAGCAGACCTCCTGAGGCTAAAAAGAAAGGCTTACAAAGGATGGAGGATGCGATTCACCTCCAAGGAGAATTATTCTGCACTGGTCTGGTCCTGCAGGGAGCAATTGAACTCCAACCAGCTTTGAACATCAAGGACAATAAAAAGTTCTTTTTCAGATATGTGGGGAGCCAGAGGAAAAGCAAGGGCAACATTGGACCCCTGCTGAACCAGATGGAACAACTGACAAGTGATGCCCAAGAAAAAGCAAACCTATTAAATGGGTACTTTGCATCGGTCTTTCATCAGTCTCATGGGATGCCCATGCCTGCTATGGGACAGGGAGGTCCGGGTGAGGGAGATCCCCTGCCTTCCATTAATGCTGACCTCATGAAAGAACACCTTGAGAGGCTGGATACCTTAAAGTCAGCCAGCCCTGACAATCTACACCCCAGGGTACTCACAGAGCTGGCCAGCATCATAGCCCAGTCTCTGGCACGGATCTTTGAAAACTCCTGGTGCTCTGGTGTAGTGCCTGAAGACTGGAAGAAGGCCAATGTGGTGCCGATCTTCAAGAAAGGGAAGAAAGTGGATCCAGCTAACTATAGGCCCATCAGCCTGACTTCTATCCCGGGCAAGATCTTAGAAAAGTTTATTTAAGAGGCCATCCTTAATAGACCGGCCGACACCATCCTAAGGGATAGCCAGCATGGGGTTGTTGTGGGTAGGTCTTGTTTGACCAATCTCATTTTCTTCTACGATCAGGTGACCTATTACTTGGACAAGGGAGAAGAGATTGATGTCATATATCTTGACTTAAAAAACGCCTTCGATCTGGTATCCCATGATCACCTCTTGGCAAAACTGGCCACTTGTGGCCTTGGCTCCACCACGATCTGGTTGGGAATTTGGCTCTGTGGTTGGACCCAGAGGGTAGTAATTGATGGAAATCAATCATCACGGTGTCCTGGACCAGTGGGGTCCCCCAAGGCTCTGTCCTTGGACCCATATTGTTCAACATCTTCACTAATGATGTGGACATTGGAGTCAGAAGCGGACTGGCCAAGTTCACTGATGACACCAAACTTTGAGGCAAAGCATCCACACCAGAAGACAGGCGAATGATCCAGGCTGACCTGAATGGGCTCAGGAAATGGGCGGATGAGAACCTGATGGTGTTTAACACCAAAAAATGCAAGGTTCTCCACCTTGGGAAGAAAAACCTGCAGCATCCTTATAGGCTCGGCAGTGCTACGCTGGCTAGCACTACGGAAGAAAGAGACTTGGGGGTCATCATTGACCACAAGATGAACATGAACCTGCAATGCGATGCTGTGGTTAGTAAAGCAACCAAAATGCTGTCTTGCATCCATAGATGTTTCTCAAGCAAATCCCAGGACGTCATTCTCTCCTTGTACTCGGCCTTGGTGAGGCCGCAGCTGGAGTACTGTGTCCAGTTTTTGGGCTCCACAATTCAAAAAGGAAGTGGAGAAGCTTGACAGTGTCCAGAGAAGAGCCAAGTTTGGAATCAAGTTTCCATGATCAGAGGTCAGGAAAACAGACCTTACGATGACAGGCTGAGAGCCATGGGGCTCTTTAGCCTGGAAAAGCGCAGGCTCAGGGGTGATCTGGTGGCCACCTATAAGTTCATCGGGGTGACCACCAGTATCTAGGGGAACGTTTGTTCACCAGAGCGTCCCAAGGGATGACGAGGTTGAACAGTCATAAAATACTACAAGACTGTTTTATAGGCTGGACATAAGGAAGAATTTCTTTACTGTCCAAGCCCCCAAGGTCTTGAATAGCCTGCCACTGGGGGTGATTCAGGCACCTACATTGAACACCTTCAAGAGTAAATTGGATGCTTATCTTGCTGGGATCCTATGACCCCAGCTGACTTCCTGCCCTTTGGGTGGGGGGTTGGACGCAATGATCTTCCAAGGTCCCTTCCAGTCCTAATGTCTATGAAATCTATGAAACATATGTTCTTAGCCTAGAAAGAGTAGGAGCCCAGGGAATATAAACCTGGGCTCCTCAGTCATAGGGTCAGTATAGCTCTGAACTCTGCTAAGAGATAAATTCCTGCCAGCTCAGGATTGTGAGAAGGGGAAACTGCATGCAGGCCCAGTACTCCCAGAACAGAGAGAATCAGCGAGTGGGAGGGTGGCCTGGCAGTGGTATAGTGACCCAGAGTGGGGGAAACCTTGAGTTAAAGTGATTGTTTATATGTTTTGTGTTCTAGTTAACTGGTGGTCTGGGTTCTGACTATTAAGTGGGGAAGGAGATCACATAAGTGCTAGAGGACATGAGCGGGTTTGAGCCTGCTGGTGAGTAGGGCCCAGGTTACTGAGGTGCCAGAGGGGCAAGTGCACTGTTGAGCTCATCCAGGGGTGGGACAAGTGCAGTGTTGAGCCCATCTAAGCCAAAGCCTCAGACAGACAGAAAGCTGGGAGAGGTAGCCTAAGGCAAAGGAGGCTAGGGCCAGAACCCAAGAGAGGTGGAGATCAGGGCTAGGGGCCCATAGCCCAAGAGGGGCAGAGACAAGGGCTGGAGCCCATAAGCCAGGTACAGCACAATGGCCAGAGCTAAAGGACCCAGTTAAAGGAGCAGAGGAGGATGGGAAGGTGCAAGCTGGGAAGGCCGAGGTCCTGACAAGGGCAGAGAGGCCTGATATTGGACTGGGGCTAAGTGCCCCTAAAACAAGTAGTAAGTAGCATCTTCAAGGCATAGGCATGGCTACAAGGGAGGTCAGAGGCCATGAATAGCCCATAAGGCAACAGGTGCCCTGGGGCACACACAGGCCAGGAAGGTCCACCAAGTGTGAGGGCAAAATTGGGACTAGCAGAATCTGGGAGGAATCTGCTGGCAGAAAGAAGAACTAGGGCTTGCTCTAGGACCCCTGGGCAGCCTCCTTTAAAAAAAATCAACCAAATATATCAAGGTATGGCAGGAAAAAAGTGAAGAGAGGCTATCCTAGTGCTGGAGCTGAGTATGAGCCACGTGGCCACCAGGGGACAACATGACTGCTCTTGAGGCCCAAACCTGCTACAGGGGTGCAGATGCTGATGTCTACATATGCTTATTATTACAAGGGTTAAACCCAGTTAATTTTAAGCGAGGCATTGTGGAGATGAACTCTTAAGTTTTCTAATGTATGTTCCTACAAAACTTCTAGTATAGAATAAATTTCTGTTATATTGTTATAAACATAGTATAGCTTTACCATATGGCATGGTGACCTAGTTTTAATAGATTTAAGCCAGAAAAGTTCTAAGTCATAATAAAAATACAGTTCTGATGAAAGGATGTTAGCCCCAGTGTAGACAGAGCCATGGAAACGCTGTGAGTGTAGCACAACATTTTAGAGATTTACAGAGAGTAGTGTAGTCAAAGAGATGATGTTTTGCTTGTTTCAGAATCTTAAAGGAGAAGACATCATTTCCTCATGGGCTGAGGATGATTACCAGAGTTTAGGAAACCATTTGGAAAGCTCAAACTACACGGCAGCAGCCAAGTGTTTTTCACTCCAGAGCTCTATTGACAGAAGATGTTTTATGGACTGCAAGTTTGGAATGAAGGAACCAATCCCACAAAGCCATAAAAGCAGCATAAGAAGAAGAAGACTGACCAAGAGAGTCATGGTGTGGAATTAGTTTGGTGCTTGGACTCTTTGCCTCTGAGAAAAAAAGAAGCTTTGACCTAAAATTTAGGAAAACTATTCCCTTTCTGTGCTACTCCTATTATTATTATTATTATTATTATTATTATTTGCTATATTGACATAGCAAAGAAAGTCTGAAAAATTTAGCAGGAAGGAAAAAGAAATTCTGTTCAAAGCCTATTGAAGTATCCTATATCCTACTATTCTGGATAGTTTAAATTAATTTTAATGCCTGTCGCTGGGCTGGCATATATAAACTTTGTCTTGTGCTAAATAATGATAATGGATTTGGAAAATAAGTAGTAATTTAAACGAATATAAAATGTATTATGCATATTATCTAACCCAGTGGGGGCCAATCCTTTTGGCAGGCATACCATAAATTAGCTGTGCACCCTCCCAAAAGGCCACTCCGATCCCCTTCTGTTCAATCTGCAGTGCTGCTTTCTGCTCTCAGACATATACTCCCTACCTAAAATGCTGCTGTTTCCTTCCCCGTGCTCCCTGCCTGATTTGCTATTTTGCTTCCAGGTTTTTTGCCCTATCTGCTTCTGTATTGTCTGTCTTCTCCCCAGTGTCACACAGACACTGCCTGCACTACTTGTGACACCTGGGCTGCATGTTGACCAGCCCTGAACTAATCTATCTCTTTAGATGCCTCCATCTACCATCTGAACACCTCCAAAATAATTATGACAATAATAACCTTTCCCTTTCTCTTCTTGCTGTCCTACTCCATATGAGAAATAGAATGATTAAACCATATTATTCTGTACATTTTCTTCTTTCTATTTGTCAGTGAGTGGGTAAAAGAGTGTCTGTATAAATGTTGAGGGTAAGCTAAATCAAATAAATGAGCTTTTTTTATTGATGATGAGGATCATGGTCATTTTCACCTTGGGAGTTTGTTTTACAGAGCAGGTTCTGTTCATCATTCCTGAGCCTCCCATGGTCACCAGTTCAACTGACACAGTGGAATACAGCTGCTGCAAGAGGTCCTTGTCAAAAGCCTTCTCCAGGGGCCAATCCCATAGACCAATTTGAATCAGGATCCTGAGATTCTTTTAGAAAATTATTTATAAATAATTTATTTACATCTTCACTTTATTTGTATGTTCACAATGACCTGTGCTGAAAATGAAATGGGCTGCTGTTTTTTGTACCAGCTGGAGCTTTGTCAAGGCCTGTAATTTGTTCTTAGATGTAATGGTCCTATCTTTTCTCTTCCACCAAGTTCAGTGGAATTTATTCCTTATTTATAATGGTGCAAGATGGTAATCAAAGCCAAGAGAGGACACAGCTGTGGTCATGAGAACAAATCTTCTGGCCAGCTGCAGACAGACATGAATCCAAAGGGCTCCAAGTGTGTGGATCAACTTAATAGCATCTGTCCCTCATTGTGTGAATATTGCAGGAGGCAGGATCTTCAAAGCACTTTCCTCTTCCTATCACATTCATCTCCATTTTGCCTATTTTTGGCTATGGGCAATGACTCTTCATTCTAGCACTGATTTCATGTAGGTTTTGAGAAAACTGGGAAATGGGCCAGCTTATATGTGTCAGAGATATGGAGCTGGGTGGCAGATGTATTACTAAGACTTCATCTCACCAGCTTTCCCAACTGCTTGGTAAAGATACTGAACTAAATTAAAAGATTAAACCTTGTAGCACTCAACAGTTAATAGCTGTACATGTAGCAATACAATAGCCCATAACAACCAACCGTCATGTCTTGATCCAGTTTGAATACAAAGATCCAAGATATTTCAAGGTCTTAACTGCAGCCTGTTGGCGGTTGAGATGATGTGTACGATTGTGTATAGCACAGGTCAGCAACCCCCAGCACATCTGCTGAGCACGGCACGTGAGGCCATTTTTTGCGGCACGCCACCACCAGCCTGGGCTCTAGGCAGCCGCTGCCAGCCACAAAGCCCAAGCTGCTCCCAGCAGGTAGCATGGAAGCTGCTAGCCCTGCTGCAAGCAGCCCAGGCTCCATGGTTGGCAGCAGCTACCCAGAGCCTGGGCCAGTTGCAGCCAGGAGGCTGCAAACAGCTGCTCTGGGCTCTAGCATCAACTCCATACCAGCAGGTGCATGTGCACCTCGGAGCGGATGGTGGGGGAGGGCCCTGCGGCAGTACAACCTTGGCCTATTCCCCGCTGCCAGTGCAGAGCTGATGACTGGACTCCGGAGCCAGGCGCAGCTGTTTGTAGCCAGCTAGGGCTCTGGGCAGCTGTAGCAGGCAGCGGGCAGGCTACAAACAGCTGCACCGGACTCCACAGCCCCGGTATCGGCTCCATGCTGGCAGCAAACACATGTACACCTCAGAGCGGACAGTGGGAGGGCTGAACTGCCTCAGGCCCTATCCCCTTGGTACCTTCCAAGGTAGGCACTGTGGTTTTTTCAGCACTTCAGCTAAAAAGCATTACCTACCCCTAGTGTGTAGTCACAAACAGAAGAAGAAAGGTCCAGCAGGATGATTCTGCATCTATTTTATTCATCTTGGGACAGAAGGATGTGAATAAGGATAGCAGGTACTTTCTCCATATCTTGGTCTGACCTGAATCCTATCTATCAGCTATGAGAGGTCCCCAACTAGGGAGCAGAGGGGTGGCTTAGAAAACTTTCACTAACTTCTTGATTAGCTTGCTTAGAAAAGGCAGCTTAGTCATCGAATAGCATTTAGGAAGTCATTATCATTAAACACCATGGGAGCTCCCAGATACAACAATGAATATCAATATTTTGACAAAATTCCCAAGGTTCTGGAGCTACTATGGCATTCTTTTCCTGAAACGAGAATTTGGACAAAGAGTACTCCATTTCTATGTATTTGTTTGTTTTCATAGTTGTTGTTTCATAGTTGTTGTTAGGGGCTGGAAGGGACCTTACAAATCACCGGGTCCAGCCCCCCTGCACTTGGGCAGGAAAGACTGCTGGAATCAGATGACCCTAGAAAGATGGGTGTCAAGACACTTTCTGAAGATTGCCAGGGTGGATGACTGTACCACCTCTGTGGGGAGCCTAGTCCAAACCCTCGGTACTCAACTTGTAAAGAAGTTTTTCCTTATGTCTCTAGCCTGAAGCGATCCTCAATCAGCTTGCGTCCATTATTTCTTGCCCTCCCCTGGGGGGCCTTGGTGAACAGATGCTCCCCCAGGCCCTGACATATGCCCTTGATAATACTTATAGGCTGCCGTCAAGTCCCCTCTGAGTCTTCTCTTCTCCAGGCTAAACAGACCCAAGTCTTTCAGCCTCTCCTCATATGACCTGGTCTCTAGGCCTCTACTCATGCGTGTTGCCCTCCTTTAGACTCTCTCAGGCTTCTCCACATCCTTCCTGAAGTGCAGAGCCCAGAACTGGATGCAGATCTCCAGCCATGGTCTCACCAAGGCTGAGTAGAGCGGGAGGATGACATGTTTTGAGAGACTGCTAATTTCATGTAGTGTTTATGAAATGATTTCTTATGTTTAAAAAACACACGTAAACTATAATCCCAAATATTGTTAATCCCAAGTATTATATGGTGCATTTATTTCTGGGCAACAGCAAGACAGTTATCTATTAGTATGTTTCATTAATTACTGGTTCTCAGGAGAAAAAAAAAAGAATGGTTTCATTTTCTATTTCTGCTGTTGCTGTTTCTTTGAAAGTGCTATACTAATTCATGTGGGTTGGATGGCATGGACACAACAATGCTAAACAGTTTGTCTAAAACAATTCAACTGAAAGTTTTTAAGTGGTATCTCCACAAGCAAGCATCATCAGGACTTGCCCTCTCAGAACTATGCAGATGAGTAATTTTAACTTCTTTTCATAACCATCATTTCCACTGATAATCATGTCAAATGTAAGAGAAAATGACCATGGATTCAGAGCGTTACCCTCCATGCATCAGGGCTTTTTGCTATGATGTTCTTCTGTCGCACATTCTGTCCTTCTCATAACAGAACTCCTTGTGGCTAAAAGTTGAAATTTCTTGATACACAATCCAAACATGTTTGTAGTACTAAGGGATCTTTAAAGAGAAGCCACTGAAAAGGAGTAGGTATTGATTATTTTCTTGAGTTTTATGGAGCAACTTTGGAAGGTAGTTTTGCTATCACTCTTTTTTTTTTCAGATGTTTCCAGCCCCTCCAATGACCCATCCTCAGCACCCAAACCTTTTAATTAGCACACCTTCTCCCTCTCTTTCTTCAGTCTCTATGCCTTTGTCCCTGTTAGTTTTCCCTTTCTGACTCAGCTAGCTGATTCTGCATGAGGTGTTAGATTCCCCTCCAGCTGGTACCAAACTGTTCAGTTTCTCTACATGTAACACCTAAAAGTTCTTGTTATCTTGACACAAGGGTTTGATCTTTTAAACACAGTTTGAGTCACTTATACCTTTCAACCTACCTGAAGTCATGCAATGAGGAACAGAATCCTCTCTTATTCTGTTCTGCTGCAGGTTCGTGTTCCCTGAGGGAAAACAGAATAAACTGTTTGGGTTGGCACTGATACTGCCTTCCAATTAATCTTTAACAAACAGGGAACTGCTAGTGGTCAGTGGAAGAATTTGAGCTACTAGGAGGAGACCCCATAGAAGAAAGGCAGCCTATTAGGTATTCGGGTGGTAACAGTATCTCAAATTGTACCAGGATGCTGTATTGGAAGCCAGAGCAGAATATGGTACAAAGTGCTCGCTATGGATAGCACTGCTAAATAAGACCATTCAAGCTTCTTAGAATGTGTTTTTATTTCACATGAAGCAGTTATTGGTACAACACAGAAACAGCCTGGTCTTTCCCCTCTCAAGTGATAGCTCTAACCACTAGGCAACAGTCTTGCTCCTTCTTGTGTTCTTTTCCTGTGCTCCCGTGAATTTTAGATTCTTTTTTACATAGTGAGTCTACTTTAGTAGTGCCCCATTACCCAGCTAGACTAGGCTATACACCAGTGGTTATGCCATTCTGCTGGGACGGAAGCAGTAGGGCCAGAAGTCCCCATTCTCATAGAAGATAGCACAGAGTACCTCAGCCCTGTCAAAACTGAGAGGCTTTTACACAAGGAACTTTCACGTTACAAACAGAGGCATCTGTGAAGTTCAGGGTTAGGGAGCAGCTCAGTAAGCATTAATAAGATTGTAATTTTGGACTCAATTGCATAGTCAAAGCTCATTCTTAAACCTGACAAAACAATGAATTAATAGTATCACTGTAGTTCTGTTAAGCTCGCTTTTTAGCTGTTCACCGGGATATTGTGTAGATCCAAATTGTTGTATCCCAGAGGTTTTTAGACTTCCTGAGTCTGAGTAAGAGCCTGCCTTAGTTTTCGCAGCCCTTCTAGAAAGGGCTTTTCGTCTCCTTCCAGGGTCTTGTCTACTGGTTCTGGACTGTGAACTGGCTAGAGATATTAACTTTTTTTATAGGGCCAGAATTGTATGTCACGTGAGCTTAAGTCACTCACCAGTAGGGATTTACCAAATTCATGATTTTGCATTTTTTGCAGAAACCACAAATTTGGTAGGTTCCCCATGAAAAATCCTGGTCCCTGCAAAGCAGGAAAATGGCAAATAGCCAGCCAGGAGGTGGGGGAGGGACAGGCAGCTACAAACAGAAAAAAGGGTAGGAAGCCTTGGAGTCCTGGAGCACAGGGGAGGGGAGAGAGGGGAAAGGAGGAGAGATTGGCCGAGAACATGTGAAAGTCCTGCTCTTCCCTAGAGATTGACAGATGGCCAGTTGTCAATCTCCGGGGAGGGGTGAGAAGGCCTGCCCACACCTCTGATGGGCCCCCAAAGTCCCACCCCTCCCTGGAGATTGATAGATGGCCATCTGTCAATCTCTGGGGAGAGGCAGGACTTCCAGAACCCCTTGGCCAATCAGGAGTGTGTGGGAGGCCCCACTGCTTTCTGCTGCGAAAATGGTGATCAACACCACGCTAGGACTGTGAACTACAGAAGCAGAATCTGTGAATTATATAGGTTCCTAGTCATCAGGCAATCATGATTTAGTGCAAGCGCATTTCAAGCCCAGACTAGGTAAACTAGTTCCCTTGGGTTGCAGTCAACTCATTGATCAGGGTGCTTCCATTTGAATAGGAAATTATCAAGGTTGCTAGTACTTAATTATTCTATGTCACTAGCCCTCTGCTAAATGCACATTTTCCCCTATGTTTTCTAGCTATTTCTGCTCAAGATGGAGGATACAGTAACAAAATGAAATCACAGCATTGGCTTACAAAACAAAAGTGCATTCTCAGAACAGTTTGACGTGGAAGAAAATCTACACAGATGTATACAAAGCTGCCACCAGTCTGTTCAGCAAATATTGTTTCCCTTTAGAACAATCTAGAAACCAGCTGGTTCCATTTACTTCTTCCCAGATCATGTATCCTACAACCCAGTGGAAGGATACATACTGTTTCCATGCCAGATGAGGTAACGATTGATCCACTACAAGGCATATTCCTTTGCAAAAACTTCCTTTCTCATTTATAGTCATTGTGCTCATTATTGTTCTTATTACTTACTGGTCTTTCAATACTGTCCTGAGCTCCAGATCAGGATCAAGGTCCTAGTATGCCAGGTACTATGCAAATATATGGTAGAGGGACAGTCCCTATCCAGAAAAGTTACAGTCCAGTCTTCTTTATGTAGGCCTGACAAGCCCTGCTTGGCCAAACTAATGCCATGAGGGAAGAAGTGCACGTGACTGAGTTGAGCAAGTTTGCTGGGCAAGGTTGGCATTTTGAAACACTGGGATACTGGGCAGAGTTAGCATTCTGTGGGCACTGATTAGATGCAGAGTTAGGTTAACCAAATATGGAAGGGCATATGTGCATGACAACCTGTAGCCAGAACTGTAAGAAACTTGTATAGCTGCAGAGGATTGGATCATTTGAGACTCTGCTGATTAACTTTGACCACTGTAAATCCACGAGGAAACAGCAATGCCTAGCCAGCTGACCCAATGTCTCTTGGCTCCAACAATATTATAGTTATTGTTGTAAATAAGTAAGTGCTTAAGCGTATCCCAATAAAGCTTGTGATGTATGACTGGAATGGTCTCACTGATCATAAATCTCACTCTCCACCGCAACTAAAATTTAGAATTTTTAGAGTAACACTTTAGACAAGACACAAATGAAGACCAAAGGGGGGAGGAGGGGGAGGAGACAAGAATATTGAGGACAGCAGAAGAACCTTGTAGCCTTCATAGTTAGGGATAGATTGTGGCTCTCTGCTTACACAGGGTTAAGTAACCTACTTCATTCATTCAGATGGAGCACTTCTGGTGTAGAAGTCCCAGTTTCCTCTTCAATGCCCACTTTTCAACATTCTGTTCACTGAGGCTTACTGAGATTTTTCTGCTCAAACCTCCACCTCTGCTCAGTCTGGCTCCAAACATGTTATAAATCATAATTTTATTTATATTCACATAAATATCTTGCCAAATTCATTCAGTAAGTGACAGTAAGGCCTCTGGCAGATGTTACATTTAAGACATGATTAATTTGTTAATCACATCTTAAATAGTAACACGGTCAAGCAATCAGGCAATTAATGGCATGACAAAATGGGAAAACACTCACAAAATTATTCCACAAAATATGTGTAAGATTTTTGTGACTGGTTTCCATCGCACCTTAAACTGAATGTGTGGCACGGTTCCTGCCATGCAACCTGATGCTGGCTGCTTGGCAAAGCTTGGTTGACAGCTGCTTTGCATCAGCAAGCTGCAGGCCTGCACCTCACTGTTTTCAGGATGCTGAATTGAAGGGAGGTCATCAGGTGGGCTCAGGTGCTAGGTTGCAAAGAGCCACAGGACTCCCCAGACCCAGTAGATTGATGGCTTCACCCTCCAACTCCCAGGGAGCTGAGGAGCAATGCACTTGATACATCCCAGCCATGGGTACCCTGGGATCAGAGACAGGTTCCCTGCTGTTCAGGTCCCCATGTGCCAGGACTTTTAAAAACAAGTTTCTGACATCCCTAGTACACAGAGATCCCAGGATCAGGGAATCATTCCAGGATCCTGGAGCCCTGGTACACCAGGACCTTAAAAAGACATGTGTGTAGCTGGACTGCACATGAGTTTTTCTGACATCCTCGTGCATGGGGCTCTGGGACTGACCCCAGTGCAGTCCTGGAGCTAGGACACACAGTCCACTTATAGTTCGTCCCAGGCCTTGGACTGTACCACAGACTCAAACCATCTACAATGCAAGCCTGGGGCTGAAACTGACAATCAGCTGATAGTGAGTTTCAGGACTGCATCAGAGTCTCAAATCAGCTTCAGTGTGTTCCTGATTGTTGATCCCAGCCCCAGGAATGCATTGTTTCATGCTGGTCCAAGACTCCCCCTGCACTAGCAAGCAGTAGCAGCATGAACGATGGTGCCTCCCACAACTGGGGGTGGACACCATGAAAGTGACAAGCGGCAAGCAGAAACTGCCCATAACTGCCGCGCAATGGTGTCAGTGGTGGCGAGTGGGGACTGCCCACAGCTGCTGCTGGCAGTGTTGGCTGCAGGGGGTTTGGGGGTTGGTGAGTGGTGAGCAGTGAGTGGGGCTGCCCACAGACACCAACAACCATGTCTGCAGCAAGGAGGGGCAACGACCGCCCACAGAAACCAGCAGCAGATTCAGCAGCGGCCAATCTCAGGGGACACGTGCCCCCCACCTGGCCTCACCCCGCATGTTGCATATGAGTAACAGCATGATTGGGATCTGATCCCTGATCCCAGGGTCCTGCAATGTGCTTGTGGCATCACAGGACATGCAATTGTTAGGATCGGGGACCAGATCCCACTGTGTCATTAAATTAATGTGTGCCTAGATTGCTTATAACTGGGTCCATCTGCATGTGCAATTAATGTGAGTGAACATACTCAGGCTCAATTTGAGCCAAAGTAAACTAATCCTGACATCACCATCTACACATGCATTTAAGCGTAGTAATTTACTGTGCTGCTGGATACCACTTGTATCTGACAGAACCATACAACAGCGCAATAAATTAATCTACTGAACCCTAACTGCTGTGCACATGTCAACAGTGATGATTTACTGTGCAGCAGTAGATGCATCCACTGTGTGCATGTTTGTGTTTTTGAGAGAAAGAGAGCAAACAAGAGTGAGAGAAGAATATTGTGAGTGCACTTGTATATGTGCATAGTGTTGTGTGTGTGTGTGAGACAAAAATGCTGCATGTATTTTTGTGGTTATATATGAAATAGAGAAAGATGACACTTAACAACAGGCATGTCAGTAGTAATAGTGGACTTTATCTTGGTCTTCACAGGCAAGGTCAGCTCCCAAACTACTGCACCAGGCAGCACAGTTTGGTGAGAAGGTGAGCAGCCCTCGGTGGTAAAAAAAAACAGATTAAGGACTATTTATAAAGCTGGACAAATACAAGCGCCTGGAGCAGATGCAATGCATCTGTATAGATTGTTCAGGGATTTAGCTGATGCGATTGCAGATCTACTGGCCACTATTTTTGAAAACTTGTGGGGATTGGGGGAGGTCCTAGACAATTAGAAAGGGGCAAATATAGTGCCCATCTTTAAGAAAGGGAATAAGGAGGATCCAGGGAACTACAGACCAGTCAGCCTCACCTCAGTCCCCAGAAAAATCATGAAGTAGGTCCCCAAGGAATCTATTTCTAAGCACTTAGAGCAGAAGAAAGTGATCAGAAACAACCAGCATGGATTCATCAGGGGCAAGTCATGCCTGACCAACTTAATTGCCTTTTATGAGGTGACTGGCTCTGTAGATGCAGGGAGACCGATGGATGTGGTGTACCTTGATTTTAGCAAGGCTTTTGATATCATCCCTCACAGCATTCTCACAGGGAAACTAAGGAAGTATGGGTTGAATGAATGGACTGTGAAGTGGAGATGAAGCTGGCTGCAGCATCGGGCTCAGAGAGTAGTACTCAATGGCTCGATGTCTAGCTGGTATCAAGTAGAGTGCCCCAGGGGGTTGGTGCTGGGGCCAACTTTGTTCAATGTCTTCATCAACGACTTGGAAGATGGCATAGAGTGCACCCTCAGCAAGTTTGCAAATGACACCAAGCTGGGGGAGTAGTAGATACACTGGAGGATAGGGCTAGGATTCAGAGGACTGGGCCAAAAGGAATCTCATGAGGTTCAACAAGGACAAGTACGAAGTCCGGCACTTAGGACAGAACAATCCCATGTACCAGGACAGGCTGGGGACTGACTGGCTAGGCAGCAGCTCTGCAGAAAAGGACCTGAGGGTTACAGTGAACAATAAGCTGAATATGAGCCATCAGTGTGCCCTTCTTGCCAAGAAGGGTAACAGCATACTGGATTGCATTGGTAGGAGTGTTGTCAGTAGGTCAAGGGATGTGATTATTCCCCTCTATTCAGCACTGGTGAGGTCACATCTGGAGTACTGTGTTCAGTTTTACCCCACACTACAGAAAGGATATGGAAAAATTGGAGAGAGTCCAGCAGATGGCAACAAAAATAGTGAGGGGGCTTGGGGGCATGACTTATGAGGAAAGACCAAGGGAACTGGGCTTCTTTAGTCTAGAGAAGAGAAGACTGAGAGGGAATTTAATAGCGGCCTTCAACTACCCAAAGGGGGGTTTGAAAGAGGATGGAGCTAAGCTGTTCTCAGTGATGGCAGATGATAGAACAAGGACCAATGGTCTCAAATTACAGCAAGGGAAGATTATGTTGGATATTAGGAAAAATGTTGTCACTAGGAGGGTGCTGAAGCACTGAAACATGTTACCTAGAGAGGTGGTGGAATCTCTATCCTTGGAGATTTTTAAGGCCTGACTTGACAAGCCTTTGAATACAAGACATTCTTCTCCAGGTCAGGAAATCCTGTCTAACTCTATCCAAACCATGCAGTTGGTCCAACAGAAGATATCACCCGAAGAAATCCTTGTGTCTCATAGAGGGAGACTGGTAAAACTTGAGAAATAAACTGGGGTGGGGGGAAGGGGAGGGGGTTGGGTAGGAGAGGGAGGTGGAGGTGATGGACAGCTAATAAAAAAATATCTCATAACCACCTAGTGCAGGGTTACCTACACCTTCCTCTGAAGTAGCTGGTACTGGGCATTATTGTCAGAAGTCTTGATGCAAGAAAGTACATATGTAAGTGCACTTCTTGAAGAGGGATACCATATTTATTCAAATCCAAGACAAGGTTTTCCACCCCCAGTCAACATGGGGGGAAGGCCTCTCAGCTTAGATTTGTGTACCGAGGTAAATGCTCAGTCTGAAAGGGGCAACCATGTGCTACCTCTAGGATAGACTCGTAAAAATAGCTTAATCTGATTATGCAGCTTTCATTTACAATACCTCAATAAATGTAAATGTAAAGATCTATAAATGTGGAATTAATCTGTTCTTCAGACCAGTGTATTCAGTTCATTTAAGTCAATCTTTCTTTTTAAAGAAATGGTTATCGTTCTTATCTATGTTGAATGTTGACAGTTTTTAAAATGAAAAACAGAACTGTCTTCCTAAATACCCATTCTGCCAAAAGATCCCCCCCACAGAATCCATATGTGCTTTGTTTTTTTCCCTCTTTAGAATGAAACACCAACACAGCTCTCAATTTCCAGAATAAATAAGAAAAATAAGGTCCTGTTTATCATTAATTCCTAAATTTTCAAGCAAGAAACTTCAGTTGCCACCTTTACTCAATACTCTGTGTTAGTACCAGGCACTGGAATCCCCTTCTTAAATTATTAGACCTGAGGAGAGTAGAAACTGTTTTGGAAAGCTGAGCACATATTTATCTTAGCCCATAGAAAACATTTCAGGTTTGTTGAGGGGGTGGTGGGGAAGTACTTTTGATGATGATGATAAATGAGGAGGAAGGGCAGTCCATTTGTACAGGGAATGTGTTGCATGCCACTCTTAATGGAGGTTATCTTCATAAATAATTTAGTTTGATGTTTCTCAGACTCTGGAAAGCTGAGCTCCACTTCAAGAAAATGAAACTGATCACACACCCTCTGTTTGACACTGCTCTGTTGAAAGACCTAATCACCTGAAGGTATACATCTTCCAAAACCCTCTCCCCTTACTCATAGCAATGTTCCCCATGCTTTGGGAAATGCTGACTTACACTATGAAAAATAAAGAGCATTTTCCCAAAGGATCAACCACAAACACCTAGCCTAACTTACAAAAGTTGCTTTCATACTGTAGTAATAAACATGGATATTGGCTTATTGGTATAAGCCAATAAAAATCTAATAAGGCCATGTTAACTGTCACAAACCTGTCTGTGGGGTACCCCTGGAATCCCAAGTTTCTTCTGGATGTCCCACTCCTTGTCCCACAGAACAGACCAATGTTTGCCCTGGAATAACTCCTTATCCCCGCAAGCTTTAGCTCCCCTGCCTCAATACCTGCCAGACCTCACGGCTGCAGCAAGATAATCTCTGCTAGCTCCAAGTGGCTTCCATTTGGGTTGTGAAAGAAATATTAGGTCCCTCCTTTCTATTGAATGCATTAGCTTGGAATATCGCTTACCTATCACTTGCCCAGAGATCTTTTGTTTTTTTCTGCCTGCAGGCAATTAAACAGACAAAACAACAAAGGCGTTTGCTACAGTGGCAACATGTAGGGGGTGTGTGTGCACCCCCTGAGATGTCTGGTGCACCTCCTCACCAGTTGAGCTCCCTGCTTAGGCAATGGGCACGGATGCCCCCCCGTGAGCACCGGCTGGGGAGTGGGAGTGCTGGATGTAGCACTGCAGCCGCTCCCAGTCGGTGAGTTTTGCCACAGGGGGACCCCCCCACACAGTCAACGACACTGGCCACAGGGGGACCCCCCCCTCCGGTCACTGACTGGTCACTGGGGGACACTTCCCCCCCTCCTGACTAAGGTGGCACCAGTTGCCCATGGTTTGCTATATAGGAAAAAATAATTATACAAGAAAAACTGTCTATAGATTTGAAGACACAACAGAAAAACAAATAAAACATTTTTTACCCTTTCATCTACCTTACCACTTAGTCCTTCAGAGAGACCTGCAGGTATTTTCAGAGATCAGCCTTCCTCCTGATCCTGCAAGTCCTGACTGCTGGAGACCTAAACTCTCCAAAACCAAGAAAACCCAAAGACCCGGGCTACCTTACCAATCACCCAAAAATACCTTCAAGGCAACCCCTGCCCCCAACAGCATTGTCCCAACTGCACAAGTCACAGAATCCACTAGAACTTTCTTGTTTCCCTGAGACATCTGAAGCACCTCTAACTGGCCATTCCTCTCAGATGTCTTGTGTGGTTGTTTTCCTATTACAAGCACACAATAACTTGGGTGCCCATCCCACCAGTGGCCACTTCTGTCTGTGACTGGGAATGGTAATTGCCCTTACCCCAGAACACAATGGCAATCAATACTTAGCCGTTTTGCCTACTCTCTTTTCCTTAAGTATGCATTCCTCATTTCCTTTAGCTAAACCATGTTCAAAATCATAAAGACATATACAGACAGCATAACATAAAACATAGAGACAAAAGTGACATAAGTGGACACAGTATAACATGGGCTTTTCAGTGAGACCATATCAGTACAACAAATGCAAGAAAATCTGCATGGTGCCCCACAAATATTTGGTGGGGGTCATGACACCCACCCCAAAAGAAAGTAATGATGTAAAAATTAGCCATGGAGGCTATTTCAAATTCATCATAGCTGAAATCAAATAGTACAAGAATGATGCATAATATTACACTCCCCCATCCTTTGGTATACAAAACTCCCATATCAAAGTTTTGCAGAATCATGGCCCAGTTCAGCAATCTAAAACCTGTCCCTTTGTCTTGTGAACCTGGAGTACAGGGTAGTCACCCATCAAGACCCCAAAACAGTGATCCTCTGAACACTGTCATAATCACTCTCTAACCCCTATGAAATCAAAGCACTTCCTTTATCATTGAGCAATGCTGCTCATAACCAGTTAAGTCGTCACTCATGAAGCCAGTGGGAGGCATTTTGTCACTTTCCCTCGACTGCACCAAAACCATCCTTAAACCTGTGTCTGTTAAATCAGAGCACTGCTTAGAAGCTTTATCAACACCATCATAATTCAGTACAGGCCTTTCTGACAAGGAATTCCAAATTTGGACAGAGCTTTTATGACTAGACTCTGTCCACTTTACTCTGTGTGGTATGTATTTTTCCCCCAGGTCAGTGACAAGAACATCACTCCCCCTGGGACCTTTCATAAACTAATCAGCAGTTTGAATGGATTTGCTTTTTAAATCTAGATACAGGCCAATCTGGACTGGTCTGTACTCCTAAAATACTGGGTGCATTTGCTCCCATGCTGAATAAAATTTTCTAAAAAATTAGCCTCTCATAATATTTAAAATATATGTTACTATGGCCTATTAGGTGCTTATTAGCTTACACCACTAAAGTGGCTTGCAAGTCAGGGCAAAAACGATGACCTCAGATTTTTCCTTTTTAGGTGTTCCAACCATCTGCAGTTGGAAGTCACTAACATTCAAAGATACTTCTTGCCAAAGCACAGAACCACTGGCAAAGGATTACAACATCCAACTAATCCAAGTATGTACTTCTTGTAGACTGGGCTGTATTTTGCCATCACATGATTTGCTGTTTGTAAATGTCACTTGTGCTCTTAGAACATTTACATTTCCTGGACAGAAGAATTAAGAAGAAATAATTTGCAAAGCATAAACCAATTCCAAATGTGCACTTCAACATGAAGGCATAAATCAGGAACCTGAATATAATTTGATTGTGAAACTGAAAAAGACATATAGCATTATGACTTTTCTCCCATCAGCCTTCCTCTCTCAGATGTGCAGGCATACTTATGTCATCAATACACTATGTAAAAGTAAATGTCATGTTGTTAGCTGAACTGCTTCATGTTTTGTTTTTTATTTTAAACATCTGAAAAACAAAATTTCATCTTTACATACAGGTTTTCAAGATTATATTTGGACTCTGAGGGTGTGTCCAGACAAGCATGCATGTGCATTTCCCCAGGAACAAATAGCAGCAGCACAACTATGTGCCCCAGGGAACAAATAGCAGCAGCACTTCTTGTCCCCAAGGAACACCTGCGCACGCGTGCTCTGGTGCACCACAACTTGCTCCAAGTGGGGTAAGGAAGACCTGAGCTGGCTCCAGCAGCCTTACTTTGGGTCCTGGCAGCTTCCTAGGGCTGCAGCGGTGGTGATCTGACAGCAGGGAGCCTGGCTGGAAGTGGGAGCATGGCTCTGACTGGCCAGGCTCTGGGTTCAGGCAGCACACACTGCCACCATGTACACTGCCTGGCTTTTTTCTAGCATAGGGGTTTTTTTTAACACCAGGATCTCCCAGTGTCAACCCCCCCTCCCCCCCCCCATCCCACGCTGCAAATTAGCAGCACAGGGAACACCTGCAAGTGCAGTACCACAGATGTGAATGCAGCACCGCATACTGCACGTGCATGATTGTCTGGATGCACCCTGAGAAGATAACTACTTTGTCATGAAGAGGCTTTAAGAAACCTCTAGGGTCATGTGTAGATGAAACGGGGATTTACTTTGCCCTAAATTGAAGTGGTGGGTTTTTAAAAACACTGCTTCAATTTAGGGTGAAGTAAATCCCTGTGTCGTGTACACCCGTAACTTACCTGCTTCTCCGGTGGCGGGGACAGGAGGGCGAGCTGCCCTCTGACAGGCGGAGCAGTCCCTGGGCTGGGGAGGGAGGCTGGTGCTTCCCTCCATGGCAGTGGTGGCCCTCCCCCAGGTGGCCCTTGCCTGCAGGCACCCAGCTCGGGTGGTCTCAGGGGGCACCACAGATGCAGAGGGAAGGACCAGGTCCCCATGCAGCTCATGAAGGCAGGCCAGCTCCAGAGGGAGAAAAAAAAAGAAAAGAAAAGGCTTGCTGCTTCCCCGCCCCACCTTCAGTGGAGTCTGCCTTCCCGGGCTGCTGCCAAGCTGCCTACATAGGCTGCCTGTATAGCCCATGAGCCACATGGAGCCCAGTGCTTCACTCTGCAACTGTAGGGCAGCAAACTACAACTCCCTGAAGGTGTTTTAGTTTGCTGCGCCCCAAATAGGTCACTTCCAACCCTCATGTCTTTGAATCTATGAATTTATAAGGTATATTACGCCACCAAATGAGCTACAACAACTAGAATTAATGTGCAATGTGCTGTCGACGTGTGCAAACACCAAAGCCATTAAAACAGTGTAAAAGCATTTAACTCGCTTTCAAGTGTTGTGCAAACATGCCCTAGAAGACTAAGGATTGCTATTTGAGACACCTCTCCCCTACCAAGAAGGGTTGAAGGCAATGGAGTTCAGCAGAGAGTGTGAGGGTGTGCTGTAAATGCTACAAAGCAGGGATATCAAACTCGTTCTACCCACCCCAGGCCAGATCTTGACTACAGGGCTTCTTGCAAGCTAGATCCAGATGCAGCAGCAGCAGTGGTGGAGCAAGTAGCAGTCACCATGGAAATAAATGCAGCTGTTGCCCAGCTACCACCATTGACAAGTTCTATGAGCTGGATTTTGGCAGTGGGCCCTCCCCCAAATTCCCAGCCCCTCCACAACCCCTGCATCCCACATGACATGGTTCCATGGGCCTTAAGTTTTACACCTCTGCTATAAAGAATAATGTAATGGGATGGGTAATTTGAGACTCAGCTTTCTTCTCAGCTGTACCTGGGCAGCACCATTTACCCATCATTTGTGTATGTCCATATTAGACAACTTTATTTATTTATTTTCTGTAAAGAATTGTTGTTATAATGTTAATGAATCCAAACAGAGAGAAACTATGCTTTCGTTTTCTTTTGTGGAACTACAGGAGCTGTTACAGAGGGAAGGAACAGCTGCTCTACACACTCCCTTTTGGTTATAATCAACAATGCTGCTGCCTGGCTTCCAACTACACAATCTCATCCTCTCTTAGGCAGCAGCAATATTGACTTCAACCAAGTTCTGTGGGAAGCATGTTGCATGAAAGTGTTGATCCCTGGATCTTCTCCCACTCCTGCCCTGACGTACCCTTGAGACTCCATTATGTCCTGACAGCAGAGAGCATAGAACTGGAGGAGCATAAAGACACGTAACAGATGGATGCTGAACTAGAAACAATAAACTAGAAACTGCAATGTCAGCTTAAAATAATACCTTAGCTATTGCTTTAAAATGGGTCACTTCACCACTGGAGCTATTAAGCTGTATTTGCCTAAGAGGAACATTCATTAGATGTAAAGAGAGTTATGAGACACTTCTTGATTTAAATATTTATTACTTGAACTGTGAAGGTATAAAATCATATAGTGTAGTTTAGACTGGAGACAATATGAGATAAACTGTACTCTGATACAGTAAAATCATCCCATCTCACCCAAAGCAAAAAAAAAAATCTATCCCTGAAAGCGAGCAGTTTTTCTTGTATAGCTGTGTATATAGTAGGGACTTCTGCCAGCACAGCTGTGTTGGTCAGAGATCAGTCACCTGAACCACAACTATGCAGGCAATTAACTTGCAAAAACTTAGGAAAGGAAAATGAACGGATAGATAAACAACTGTTGTTACAGAATAGGGAGTCTGCAACTAGACTGAACCATAATCATCTGTGTGGGTAGTATTCTCATTATAATAAATTAACACATTTTTTATGTAGAGACTATTCTCTAAATAGCTAAGGTTCAAGCTCACTCCCCATTTTAAGCCTGATTTTGATACACACACTCCTACCAGGTTTCAGCAAAGCAGAACCAATATGAGTGAATTTTCAAATACACATCACAGCTGAAGACTTGCTGCAGTTTTGGCCCCTCTTAGTCACTCTAAGGCAGTGGTTCTCAAGCTTTTCTAGACTCAAGGCACACCCTTGAAACTGCCTGCTCTTAGCTTTCATTCGTTTTTGACCATGGAAAAATAATAAAACTTTTTTTGTTGCAAAGAACTCAGAAAGACCAAACAGGTCAGAACATCTTTGATACCTTGGATTCCTATTTGAAGTCTCTGGGTTTATCTGGTGAATCGTGTAGATGTTTGCACAACTAACAGTGATAATATTGCACCTTTAAAAGGATCTCATACCATATCAGGGTGCCACATCACCCTGGTTGAGAATTCCTGCTCTAAGGGCTCCTCTTCCCTTCCCTGGTGTTAGGTTCTCTGGGATGGAATCTCACAATTCTTCCATTATTTAGAAGAAGTGCCCAGGCTTACTGAACCCTATGTATCAACAAGGATTTCATAGCAGAGCCAACCAGATCCTGCTGCCTGCAAATCCCTGCCTGTATTTGGGATGAAAGAGTCAATGTTTGAACATAATGTTCTTGGATCCACATGCTACAGACACTCACATGGACTAGGTCTACACTACACATGTCTGATGGCATAGATGTGGGATGAGGTGTGATTTCTGTTACTCTGGGAGTTACAAAGAGTGTTGAAGGTTGGGTGCAGACAGAAGTTATGTTTGTTGTGTGACTGGCCCCCTGAAAGCACTCTACAGCTATGCCATGACACACATGCATGGCTGCAAAGTGCTTTAAAGCAGTGGATCACACAACAAATCAACCTCCATTTAATGAAGGATTAGATGAAGGCGCTCTGGTTTAGAGCTCCTTAGAGAACTAGTATTCCCTAGGCTTAAACTGTCACGTGATCAGGGCTGTCTGCAGGAAGAGAGGGAGGACTGGGGTGGGGCACCTGGGCTTGCCCAGCCTGAACTGGAGAGGGGGTAGGTGGGTTGGAGGCCCTGCCCAGCTTCCCCCCCACCCCCACTGCAGCTCAGGCTGGGCAAACCCCCACTGCAGCTTGGTTCCCCCTTCCCCATCCTGTCCTACAGCCAGCCACAGAGCTGGGAGGGGGCAGGGTTAGGGGAGAGAGGCTGAAGACAGGTTTCTCAGGCTCAATCAGCTCCGAAGTAGACCTCCACCTCCCTTCCCCCTCTCCCCCTACGTTGGGATGGTGCAGAGCTCTACTTCATGGCACTTTATGTAAAACACCATGAGTTAGAGTGGGGGCCTACACATCTGTCAGTGCCCATAGTGACCCAAAACAGCCCTTTCAAAACAAAACAATGTTTAACCTCTGCAGTAGGGACAAGCATATCAAGAGAATAGGGTTCTTACCCCAGTACAAGATCTATACTCATATCTTTCCTACCTAAATGCTCAGCTTAATTTATTCCAAACCCAACCCTCAGCAGTGCCTTGGGTTTAGTATGGTCCCCAGCAGTCTCTACCTCTTGCTTTGATTTCTCTTTCCCCTCTGCCAAGCCAGGTTGCTTAACACAACAGAATCAAAGGTAGACCATTACACTGTCTGCTTAGAACAAACAAATGGATAGGACTGCAGGAAGCAACTTTCTGCTGGGATTACCCCATCAGTAATCACATACCAAACAACACAATAAGAATCAATAGTGAGATGATGAACCAGGATCCTGGTTTTCTCTGCTTAAAAATCCCAAATTCTCTGATTAAACCCCGCCCCAATCTGCATTTTCCCACAATTAAAATGAAAAGCCACACACACACACATATATATGTGTATGTGTGTGTGTGGGTGTGTATAGGCATCAGTTGAACACAGTGTTTTATTTATATATTTACAATTTTGAAGCAGTTCAAAGATTCATAGATGTTAGGGTCGGAAGGGACCTCAATAGATCATTGAGTCCAACCCCTTGCATAGACAGGAAAGAGTGCTGGGTTCAGATGACTCCAGCCAGATGCCCATACAACCTCCTCTTGAAAACCCCCAGGGTAGGGGAGAGCACCACCTCCCTTGGGAGCCCATTCCAGATTTTGGCCACTCTAACTGTGAAGAAGTTCCTCCTAATGTCCAGTCTAAATCTGCTCTCTGCTAGCTTATGGCCATTATTTCTTGTGACCCCCAGGGGCACCTTGGTGAGTAGAGTCCCACCAATTCCCTTCTGCGCCCCCATGATGCCATGATGAATTTATAGGCAGCCACAAGGTCACCTCTCAACCTTCTCTTGCAGATGCTAAAGAGGTCCAGGTGTCCTAGACTCTCCTTGTAGGGCTTGGCCTGCAAGCCCTTAACCATATGAGTGGCCCTTCTCTGGACCCTCTCCAGGTTATCCACATCCCTCTTGAAGTGTAGCATCCAAAACTGCACGCAGTATTCCAACTGCAGTCTGACCAGTGCCCGATAGAGGGGAAGTATCACCTCCTTGGTTCTGTTTGTCATGCATCTGCTGATGCATGATAAAGTGCAGTTAGCTTTTCTGATGACTTCATTACACTGACAACTTGTGTTCATCTTGGAGTGCACTAGGGCTCCAAGATCCCTTTCCGCTTCCGTGCTACTGAGCAGGTCATTTCCTAGGCAGTAGGTGTGCTGGAGATTTTTCTTCCCTAGGTGCAGCACGTTGCATTTCTCCTTGTCAAATCACATCTATTGTTTTCTGCCAATTTGTCCAACCTGTCCAGGTCTGCCTGTAGTTGTTCCCTGCCCTCCACAGTGTCCACTTCTCCCCACAGTTTTGTATCATCTGCAAACTTGGACAGAGTACACTTCACTCCCTCATCCAAGTCACTGATGAAGATATTGAAGAGTACTGGTCCAAGGACCGAGCCCTGCGGGACACCACTACCCACGCCCTTTCAGGTCGATACCGACCCATCCACTATCACTCCCCTACCCTGGAGGTTTCCAGGTCAATACTGACCCATCCACTACCACCCTCTAGCCAATTTGCCACCCACTGGACTGTGTAATCATCCAAGTCACAGCCTCTTAACTTGTTCACCAGTATGCGGTGGGATACCGTATCGAAGGACTTCCTGAAGTCTAAGTAAACGATATCAACCCCTACCCTTGTGTCCAGGTGTTTTGTAACCTGGTCGTAGAAAGAGACTAGATTAGTCAGGCATGATCTACCAGCTACAAACCCATGCTGGTTTCCCCTCAGCATAATTTTTCCTGCTGGGCTCTCACATATATGAGCCTTAATAATCTTTTCAAAGACTTTGCCAAGGATGGAGGTAAGACTGACTGGTCTATAGTTGCATGAATCCTCCTTCTTCCCCTTCTTGAAAATAGGGACCACATTGGCCCTTTTCCAGTCCTCTGGGACCTGTCCCATGCACCGTGAGCGCTCAAATATTCTTGCCAGTGGCTGTGCAATGACATCAGCCAGTGCCTTTAGTACCCTTGGATGGAGCTCATCTGGGCCTGCCAACTTAAACACATCCAGTCCTTCCAAGTGACTCTGCAACATCTCAGGGTCAATGCTTGGTAGTCTGATGCCCAGCTTTTGCCTCCCTACAATCCCATTGTGAGACTTGTCTTGCCCCTTGTTTGGGAACACTGAGGCAAAGAACTCATTGAAGAGTTCAGCCTTGTCCCCCCTGTCTGCAACCAATTGCTTTTCCCCATTCAGTAGTGGTCCTGTTCCACCCTGGGCCTTCCTTTTACTCCCTATATATCTGAAAAATAGCTTTCTGTTATGCTTAACTTGGGATGCCATCTTCAGCTCCATCCTTAACTTGGGATGCCATCCTCAGCCTACTAGTGCCTCAAAGATTATAATAAAATTAGTTCTAAATACCTATATAGTTCACCGTTTGATTTTTTTTTTATCATGGAAAACCAGATGCCTGCTTCACTCACCAGGACGCAGGTCCATCTGCAGCTGCCCGTTCCCCACCCCCTCTGCTGCATTGTGGCACAGAGCAGCCCTGATATGCTGGTGCCCTGCCCCTGCCCATACCATTGCTCCTCACTCCCAAGCCACAGCCCCCCCCACAACCACTTCCAGAAGCGGCCACAGCGATTGGCCACCTTGCAATCAGCTGGGGGAGGGGGCTCCCCTCCTGTCGGTGAGATTGGCCAGCAAGACTGGCTGCAGGGGACCCCCCCCAATCACCGAAATTGGCTGTGGGGGGATCCCCCCCAGTCACTGACCGGTCACTGGGGCGGGCACATGCCCCCCCTAAGGTGGCACCAGTCACCCATGCTGGTTCCCCTCACTCCTATTCTACAGCCCCCCCCCCATCCCTGCCAATGCCCTTCACTCCCAACCCACAGCATTCCACACACAACCCGCTCCACCCCCCTGGTGCCCCTCACTCCTGATATGCAGCCCCCTGACCCCCCAGCCCTGCTGGAGTGGCCTCCCAGTTTTAGGTCTATGGGACACAGTGGCTGCTGTGGCCAGAACAGAGTGCAGAACCCAGGCCCCCATGCCCTCCCTCCCATGGGCAGGACAGCCAGAGTGGATCCAATTGGAGCCCATGGGGGGGCGGATGTGGGCTGCCTGCTGTTGGGTACAGGGCCCCCTACCCTACTGCCCTCCCCCAGAGGCCTCCACAACCCAGTGAGAAGGACCTGGCACAAGAGAACAGAGCAAAGTGGAGAGGCTCAGTACTGCCACCACTGCCACCAGGAGCCCCACACCAGTCACACCGCTGTAGTGAGACACTCCCTTCCCACTCAGCAGCAGTAGGTGTGGCAGTGGCAGTGCATAACTGTGCACCCTGCTGCTGTCAAGTAGACAGGAGGCACCTGGCCAAGATGGCACAGCTAGCATGGGCTCCTGGAGGCAGTGGCAGCAACACCAAGCCTCCCTGCCCCACTCTATCCTCCCATTCTGGGTCCTGCCCGCTGGCCGTGGAGGCCCCTGGGGGAAGGCAGCAGGGCGGGGAGCCCTGAGTACCGCAGCAGACAGCCTGCATCCTCCCCTAACCCATGCACAAATCTGGGGGGGTATGTGCCCCCCATGCCTCCCCAGCGCATCACCGCTGGCACCTGACCCCTCCCTGGGAGTGCTCACAGTGGCAGGGAACCAACCCCCCCACCTCTCAGATGAGCTGTCTATGGCTCTGTCCTGCTCCCCCCAGTCAGGCCCCATGGCCATGCATTCCCACCTCAGCCCCCAGCTCCTGCCTCACTCACTCCTTCACCATGGCTACCTCAATCTCCTCCCCATGCATTGTCTATGCCTCCCCTCCCCTCCATGGACTAACATGCAGGCAGCTGGGGGAGCTGCTCTCCACTGCTGCCTGGCTATAATGCTGGCCATGTGCATGTGTGTGGAACTCTGCCAGCCTGCAAGGGGAAACCTGCTGTTTCCTGCATTTTTCTCCTTTAAAGGAAAAAATCCTTTATGTTCTCTGTGCTTTTCACCTTTAAAGGAGAAAACCCACATTTTTCCATAACAAACAGAAAACATGGATCCCTGATGCTGAGTTAAGAATCACAAAATATTACAGGCAGTCCCCATGTCTTATACCCAATCTTAATCTGGAATAGGTTTCTTCTGTAAAGTCCTGTACATTGGATGAAGTAGTTAAGACATCTGGTGGTTCATCTCAAACACAACATTTTAAATCTCTAAATGCAATTTAAGTCAAAGCCCAATGAAGCCAAGTCCTTTATTTGCTGGGGAGCTAAGAATAAATGTGTTCCTTGGATAGTTATTAACAGTAAAAAATTAGTATTCAGCTACTGCAGACCTCTGCCAGCATGGCCAGGTCAGTCAGAGAAGTGCTGAGGTCTGATCCCTGAACAACACAGCTCTGCTCTCAGAAGTCCATACTGTAGACACAGCTATACCAAAAAACATGAGCTCTTTCAGGGACAGATTTTTGGCTTGGGGCAAAATAGGATGATTTTATGGTATCAGAATAAAGCTGAGCTTTGCCACTATAGCTGTGTCCACATTAGGAGCGCTTTACTGCTATGGTTCTAGGATTCCTATGCTAGTGAAGTATTCTGAGAATAGATGTAACCAAAGGTTTAAAATCATCTTGGAAAATCCTCCAAATTCTGCATGTGAAAAAAATATCTTCAAAAGCAAGTCAAATATTCTACTGCCAGGAAACTGTAATATGTATATACCATTCACCTGGGATTTAAAACAAACGAAAAAATGGACTGTTTTCTGTTCTATGTATATTATTAGTTAACTAACAAACACTGCATCCAAATCTATGGGCACATCTACGAAGTTTCTGCACAAGCAAAATTGTTTTGTCATGGCAAGGCATTATGCCTGTTGATGGTGATGTGACAGAAGGGACAGGATTTTTGGGTTTTTTTCAAAATACAGCGTGGGAATTTCCCCCCCCCCCCCCCAAAATGGCAAAAGAAAAGGTCCAGGGAACACATCTGGGTGTCTAAGCTTCAAAGTAAATATATATAGACATACACATTTGTAATAAACAAATTGACCATGGTCCCTAGAACAAGCAAGATTGAGTCACATTTCTTGGAAAAGCTTGATAGTGGCTCTATATCTATGTACAAAAATAACCCCAAAGCTGGGGTCCTTTATTGACCTGGTCCTGTTCTTAGAGGTCCCTATAACCAGAGAGTTTTTTACTGGTTTTGCATTTTCCTACTTTGATGATCATGATAGTTTACCTGCATGAGCCTGCTGCTTGAGCTAACATGAATCATTCTTTGGCTTCCTGCTCAGAGTACATTGTGTATATTAACTAACATTTGTCAAATCAATTTTCTGCTGACCTATCAAAAGTCTGCCATGTAAAAGATTAAACTCCTTCCAACCAACCCACCAAACAAGTGCTTCACTAGAGCAAGATATATTTTGGCATAACTTGTGCTTAGCACCAGGGGGAGTGCTACATAGCAGTTTTCTCATAAGCTCCCAAAGTGACTTATTTGGCAGTCCCCTTCAATCTGCCAGATAAAGTAAAAAACGAAATGTATTTACATTTGTAAAGGGGAAAGGACATGGTTGAGACAAAAGCTTGCTACCAAAAAGCAATGAGACAGAACTGCACGGGTTGTCATTTATAACTGTGCATGTGTCATAGGTGATGCATAGGGGGGACACGTGTGCCCCCTGAGAGAGCTGGTGCCCCCTCAACAGCAAGCACTCCAGCTGGCAGCGGGGCACAGAGAGTGCTAGTGCCCCCCCTGAAATGGCCTCCGCTGGCAGCATGTCGGCAGTGGAAGGGCTGGCATGCCCCTGAAACCCCTCCCCCCGGTCGCTGGCTAGCCGCTGGGGGAACTCCTACCCTGGTAGTGCCCCCCTGGTGCCCCCCCAGACTCAGGAGGCACCAGTCACCCATGGCATGTGTTATTTTATTTATTTGTGTTTAGAAGTGAAAATCATAAGAGGAGCCAAATTATACAGAACAAATTGTACATCTTCTGTACTCATAAAGTAAGTAATTCTAGAATTATCAGAAACAAGAATTTTGGGTCAGGAAAGAGTCAGTTAAGAACACTGTAACAAAAAAGAACAAAAAGTATAAATTTATCTACCTACCACAAAACAGCTGTAGGTTACGTTAAGCAATGCAGTTACACCATTTTTTCAGTTTACATTTGGATTCCTTTCTTGAAAACACCCAAGGAACTGAACATGACTTTGACAAAATTTAAGATGTTTTAGCTATAACACATTGCCATTTGAAATAAAATGCTGCACAACCTTTGGAGTTTCATTATATGACTTTATAAAATATGTGCAAAGTAGGGGACTAAATTCTGAAACCTCCGATGCTCTATGTCAGCGTGTAAACCTTCCTTTACATCTGAAAGCACCGAGGATCCACAAAGCAACAGAAACGATATCATTCCACTCACTACAGATAAGCAGAATGCAGGAAGTCTTGGCAAGGACTCTGACATCCTGAAGTACCACAGAAGCAGCTTCTGGGATTTCAGAGAGCAGGCTGCGCAAGAGGCAGGCCTGGCCAGTAGGGCCGTGTGAAGCTTTGGTCACTGATTTGTTTCGGCACAGATTCAGCCCAATTCGGTGGCCAAATTTCTGAATCCAGATTGAATCAGGAGACCCTTTAATCTGTCCAAATTGAATCAGAACCCTCCGAATCAATTCGGAGAGATTCGGAAAGATTTGATGATTTGGACACAGACACAGTTTTAAATGTTTTTTCTACATACCTCAAGGTACCAGGAGGCTTGTGAACACCGAGATGGTGGGGTGGATGGAGCATCCCACAGGAATGTGGGGGGAGGGGTCCCCAGCATGCTCGGCAGAAGACCCAGATGATCAGTTCATCTAGTCTGACCCCTCACCACTGGCAGGAGCACACGCTGGGATCACACGACCCTAGACAGGTGTTTGTCCAGCCTCTTTTTGAATTTACCCAAGGTAGGTGCAAGGACCACTTCCCTAGGAAGTTGGTTCCAGATCCTAGCCACCCTAACAGTGAAATAGTGCCTCCTAATTTCTAACCTGAACCTATTCTCCAGCAGCTTCTGGCCATTGTTCCTCGTCACCACAGGTGCTGCTGGGGGGAATAGGGCCCTTCCTATTTGCTGCTGATCTCCCCTAATGAGTTTGTAGGCAGCCACCAAACCTGCCTCAGCCTCCGCTTGCTGAGGCTGAACAGGTTTAGGACCCTCAGCCTCTCCTCATAGGGCCCGCCCTGTTGCCCTCCAACCAAGCAGGTGGCCCTCCTCTGAACCCTCTCAAGGCAGGCCACATCCTTCTTAAAGTGCGGTGGCCAGAACTGGATGCAGTACTCCAATTGTGGCCTGACCAATGTCATGTAGAGGGGGAGTATCACCGCTCTGGACTGGCTTGAGATGCATCTTTGGATGCACAACAAGGTGCTGTTGGCTTTGGCTGTGGTCTGGCATTGGCGGCTCATGTTCATCTTGGAGTCAATAATGACTCCAAGATCCCTTTCTGCCTCTGTGCTCACAAGGGGGGAGCTCCTTAGCTTGTACATTTGCTGTGGATTCCTTCTCCCCAGCTGAAGCACCCTGCATTTATCTACATTGAAGCCCATCTTATTACCATCTGCCCACTTTTGTAGTCTGTCTAAATCTAATTGCAGCCTCTCTCTCCCTTCAAGCATGCCTACTTCTCCCCACATCTTGGTGTCATCGCCAAACTTGGACAATTTTGATTCGGCCAAATCAAATTGGGACAGTGATATGAATCAATTAATCGAATTACTGTCCCCGATTTGAGCCAAATCCAAATCCAAATCGAATACGGCCCATTTTGCACACCCCTAATGGCCAATGGATCTGTGATTAAGCAGTTCTACTTGAGTGAAGATGGGAGTCAACAAGGATACAGTTACTGAGGATACAGTTCTGTGTCCAGAGGCTCTGCCACAACTCCATGGGCATGGAAGGTTGTGACTGAAGGGTCCCACCTTACCTGACCAGCCTGAAACAATCTTATTCATAATGCATTTCTGTGTGCCTGGCTCAGGATTTACATTTGAGAATATAACTTTCTTCATCTCATTTGAGCAATCTTACTCCTAGAATTATATTCTTTTTTCTGTTTTACTTGAAACTGCAAGTCTTATTTTTTTTGTTTAATTCAGGAGAGGTGCTGGTTCTTACCTTCTGTTAGAAAACAAGTGATAGCAACACTCAGCATCTCAGCTCTTGTGACCCACCTGCTCCCTTTGGGTACAGCTTATCCTTGTGTAGAAGGATTGCTATATTTTTGCCCAGGAATTCCCCTAAATACCTCAAATTTCTCTTCTACACATGTCCAGAAATGCCTCAGTATTGTTTTGTCACTGTTGAGTTGGCTGGCCCCTACTTTTAAACTCTGTTAATACCCATGTTCTCCCTCCTAGGGCCCCTGAGAGGCACAGGCTGGTAGACATGTTCAATGCACACCTAATGCACTCCTCCAGGATAAAGCGTAGCAACAACAACCACTGCTTTTGCTAAAAAATATGGTCAGTAGCTCAGGGTTTCAAATCCTCACTCACAATGTAGGAAGTCTCAATTCAATTCCCTTCTCTCATTGAAAAGCTTCAAATCCACATCTTCTACTCTTTGAAGAGTGTCTGATCACCAGTGTATCAGCTGTTGGCTGGAGGGGAAGAGGGGGGTGCAGAGGGAATCCTTCCATCCCTGCTTTTGAAATAAAATTGATCCTATTTGAAAAAAAAATGGAATGGCCCAGCAAGAGGGAGCATGAATGTAGTTAGTATTAGGTTACTCAGCCTCCAGTCCCTGCTCCCAGGGCTGTTTATGCACCATATCCAAGGACTGTTTCATATAAAACACATAACAAGAACCTCTGTGGAACAAGGTCTACGCCTCCAAAGTTGTTCCTAAGTCACCAAAGTTACTCAGCAAGACTATATCTTTTCCTTACACAGGCAATTTAAAAACCATAATTAACTACAGACATATTTTGATGCTGGGTGCTGAGAAGATTATAATAGATTGTTCTTAATAAAATTATTTTAACATCACTTTTACTGAACTATAAATAATCCTGGCTGGTGTCTGGAAAGGTAAAAGATGTGCAGTGATGGATGAGGATTGACCAAAAGTTTTCATTGGTCTCCAAAATTAAGTTCCCAAAGACACTGAAGTTCCCAAAGACAGTCCTCCAAAAATTAGGTTGTAGATTCCAACAGATGTATTCAGTAGCACACATCCTGTCTCCTTCACTATCCTTAGAGCGATACTAGTATAACTCTTTCAAAACAATAAAAATAACAAATAAAGGGAACATCTGAGTCTAACATATAGTTGTAAGACAAAACTGAGGAGAAGAAAACCACACAATGGGTGCATCTACTCAATATGTTTACTGCAGAGTATCATAGAATCATAGAAGTCAGGTCAGAAGGGACCTTGTAGATCTTCAAGCCCGACCCCCGCCTGGGCGGGAGAAAAAGACTGGACTCAAATGAGTCCAGCCAGGTAGTCATCAAGCCTCTTCTTAAAGATCCCCAGGGTAGGAGCCAGCACCACTTCCCTAGGAAGTTGGTTCCAGCTCCTAGCCGCCCTAACTGTGAAGTAGTTCTTGCGGATGTCTAATCTAAATCTACTCTCTAATAACTTGTGTCCATTGTTCCCTGTCATACCAGGGGGCACTAGGGGAAACAGCGTCTCCCCTAAACCCTTCTGGTCCCCCCTAGTGAGTTTACAGACAGTCACCAGGTCCCCCCTCAGCCTTCTCTTGTGAAGGCTGAACAGGTTTAGGTCCCGCAGTCTTTCAATGTAGGGTCTGCCCTGTAGTCCCCGGATCATACGGGTGGCCCTCCTCTGGACCCTTTCAATGTTGTCCACACCCCTCCTGAAATGGGGCGCACAGAACTGGACACAGTACTCCAGCTGCGGCCTGACCAGCGTCGCATAGAGTGGGAGGATCACTTCCCTGGCTTTACTTGAGATGCACCTGTGGATGCACGACAAGGTGCGGTTAGCCCTGCCAACCGTGACCTCGCATTGTTGGCCCATGTTCATCTTGGAGTCAATAATGACTCCAAGATCCCTTTCTGCCTCCGTGCTCTCAAGAAGGGAGTTTCCCATTCTATAAGTGTGCTGCTGGTTTCTACTGCCTAAGTGCAGCACCCTGCACTTGCCAGTATTGAAACGCATCTTGTTTATGTCAGCCCACTCCTGTAACCTATCCAGGTCTTGTTGCAGTCTCTCCCTCCCTACTAGCGTGCTCACCTCACCCCAAATTTTGGTATCATCAGCGAATTTAAACAGGTTGCATTTCACCCCATCGTCCAAATCGTTGATGAAGGAATTGAACAGCGCAGGCCCCAGGACCGAGCCCTGGGGGACTCCACTGCCCACTTCCCCCAGGTCGAATATGACCCGTCCACCACCACCCTCTGAGTACGACCCTTGAGCCAATCTGCAATCCATCTGACTGTGTAGGCATCAATGCCTCAGTCGCCTAGTTTTTTAATGAGGATGGGGTGGGAGACGGTGTCAAAGGCCTTGCTGAAGTCTAGAAAGACTACATCCAGGACAACACCTGCATCCATTGCCTTTGTGACCTGATCATAAAGGCAATCAGGTTGGTCTGACAAGACCTGCCCCTAATGAAACCATGCTGGTTGCCCTTGAGCATCATCCCTGAAGCTGGCCCATCACAGATATGCTCCTTGAGAATCTTCTCAAACAGTTTCCCAAGGATGAAGGCAAGACTGACGGGCCTATAGTTGCCCGGGTCCTCCCTCTTCCCTTTTTTGAAGATGGGGACCACATTAGCTATCTTCCAGTCATCTGGCACCTGGCCCAAGCACCACGAGCGCTCATAGAGCCATGCCAAGGGCCCTGCAATAACCCCAGCTAGCTCCCTCAACACCCTGGGGTGGAGAGCATCTGGACCCACTGACTTGAACACGTCCAGCCCCTCCAGAAGCACTCTAACCCGGTCCTCCCCAGCCTGAGGTCTGGAGGCATTCCCCTCGAGTCCATCTGGCATCCCAGCAGGGAAGTCCCGTTCCCTGAACAAGTAAACGGACATGAAAAATTGGTTAAAGAGTTCCGCTTTCTCCTCTGGCGCACCAGATTGCTCAGCGTACCTTGCAGGGGCCCCACATTACCCGGTACCTTCTTCATCCTCCCTATGTATTTGAAAAAGGACTTTTTATTATCCTTGATCTTGGACTCTAGTCCTAGCTATATGTCTGCCTTAGCTTTCCTGACAGCCCCCTACAGGCCCGAGCAGAGGAGGTATACTCCTCTTTGGAGATAGCACCCCCCTTCCACTGGGTGTATGACACCTTTTTGGCAAGCAGGCATTCCCAGACGCCCTTCGTGAGCCAGGGGGGCTTCTGGGCACTCTTGCCTCCCTTGCTTCTTGTTGGGATGGACTCCCCCGGGCATATCATTTCCTTAAGGAACAACCACTCGCCCTGGACACTGAGTTCCCCTGCCCTCAAGGACCCCAGTGCCTCCCCCACTAGTCTCCTCAACTTGTTGAAGTTGGCCCTCTTAAAGTCTAGGGCTACCATCTTGCTGCAGGCCCTTGACACCCTGCGCTGGATGGTGAATTCCAGCAAGCGATGATCGCTATCACCCAGGTGATCAAGAACCTGGAGGCCCCTAACCAGGTCATCGCCTGTGAGCAGGACCAGGTCCAACAGGGCGTTTCGTCTGGTGAGACTGTGCACCTCCTGAATTAAGTGGAGGTCCTGTATCTCAGCTAGGAACCTCCTGGAATGGTCCGTCCTGGCTGACTGTTCCTCCCAGCAGATGTCTGGGTAATTAAAATCACCCATGACAACTACATCCCTTGCCCTAAGTGCCTCTGCAAGTTGGCCTGAAAATTCCTGGTCCACCTCTTCCCCTTGGTTGGGGGGTCTGTAGTAGACCCCCACCATCAAATCACTCTCCCCACGGTCCTCTATACTATTTAGCTGCGCAGTAAATCTCTCACATCTACACATGTAGCCCTATTAGGCCACAGAAAACTAATACACTTTGCAGCAGGTTTTATCCTACTGTGGAGTAAAAAATGCCACAGCAGTGTACATGTAGATGCTACCCCGGCTGGCTAGGACATGAAGGTGTTTCAGCGCAGAGGCTGCCTTCTGGCTAACTCCACACTGAAGCACCTTCATGCCCCAGACATCTCCTCTGCAGCTTGGTGAACTGGCAGGAGCAGACCCAGGCTGGCAGGCTGGTCCTGTGGGCCCCCTGCCAGCCAGAACCGCTCCAACCTGGCTCAGTATACTTCAGGCCTACGTGCCTGTCTTCCCATGAGCCTGGGAGCAATAAGCTCCAGAGTTTATTCACATGCATTAATATGCACATGTAGGGTAAACTGTACAGCCATGTGATAGTCATATACCTTTGTCCTCCTCACCTGTGCTCTGCCCATTAATTCCTCTTAAGTAAGATGAATAACATTCCAAACCTGGGGCAATTTCAGACAGCCAACATAAAACATTAAGCAACCTGCCACTGAAAGCATTAAAGCAACCTGCCAGATAAGCAATATTCACCCCTGGATCCATGACAGGTATACAGTTCAATTCTTCATAATACTGAGAAAGAAAGGAAAGAATGCAACACTTTTAATGAGACACAAAACATTTCTTTCTGGCTCAGTACAAGGGTAAAATGTTGCTATATTTGTATATAGCAAAAATACTATTATAGGTTATTTTTAGAATTGCTTAGCATTTTTGTTACAACTGCTTCCAAGATTTATTACTCAAGGTAATAAGACTATTTGGCTGACACACAAAGCAAAGCCAATTTTGATTTTGAAAATTCTTGCAAACTTTTCTAAAGTAGTTTTTATGAACTAGTTTTTTTGGCAGAGACAGAATATATAATGATGGGGAATGTTTTAGAAGTTTGACAGTTGTACAGTACAGCTTGATAATCTCACTTATGGGTAACGCAGCTTTCCCAAGCATGCTGACAAACTCTTATGTTACACCACATCTCCCTATATTACATATGTATACTGCATATGACAAGTACATCTAATTTCATGGGGGCATGAAATAAAATCAGTGTTTCAGATAAATTAGAGAATTACTAAGTTAAGTAGTCATCAGGTAATGGCTATGACACAGAACTGAGATTCCAAAGAAAAGCATAGCAGCACTTCATGTAACAATACATTCATAAAGAAGGTTTTCACACAATAGAAAATAAAACTGTTAAATCAGTAGACTAAATTCTGCTCTGAAGTATACACAGCAGCGTAAGTCTCCATCCACCCACTCCACTCCACACCTGTCTTCCTGTGCTCAACATAGCCCCTCCCTGCTCCATTCCACCCCCTCTACCCAAGGTGCAGAAGTAGTTAGCTACGCCTCGGGATACAAGCTTCTAAACCTGTTAACGTTGAGGCTGCACAGGTATAACTGGAAACAGAATTTCACCAGTTTAAACTTACATTTTTATTACTTATCAAACACCTCCAAGGAAATTGCTCAGAGAACTTGAACTAGTTTTTGTAATCTTGCATTATCCTTTCCAGGAACTTATCTTTATGCACCAGCAGGCTATCGTCTACCCACTCATTGATTTCCAATACTGTAAGATCTGTCTTTTTTGCAGTGAGGAACGCCTGCAGTAAAAATGCTTAGTAGATTCAGCTGTGTCCTTTGTCACATTCATATATCAATGAACATGTGTAGCGTGTAGGCTTATTATAGGTAGGTCAGTAGTTTAATTTAGAATTATTTTTATCTTCTACATTTTTTCCGGAATACTTTAATATTGGGTCATTCCCTTAACATTTAGAAAAATGCTGCACTAAATTTCATGGCCCAGATTTTCAGGTGTAACCAGTAACGTGGGTGTCCTCACTAAGATGCCTTTTAAATGATCTTCAAAAATGCTGAGCATCTTACCTCTGAAAATCAGAACTTTCTAAGTGTGTGCAGTGTTGGACACCCAAAAATTCAGAATGCAGAATTACCAGTCTTTTTAGAAAATGTTATTCCTCATCTTTTCCCACTGACTTCTGCCATTTTAATTGATATTAAACGTAATTTGAAATTACTTTCTCTTGCATCCTTTTCAGTCAGATTCAGAATACAAGATGCAATAGTACTACATATCCAATTCCACATCTCCATGGTGATACCCAGACTGAGTTCCTGTTTCCATGCTAACCTCTGTTTTTGGTTTGTATACACCTTGGACTTTTCAGCATCCACAGTGGTTAAGCAGGGCTCCCCAAAGAAGCTCTCAGTGGATGCAGGACTGGTTTGTACCATTGGTATAGAAAGAGTCAGATAAAAGTAGCACCAGAAAATCATGTTAATAAAATATAGCTGTTGGTCTAGAACAGTAGGATGACCATGCTTTGTCACAGTTGGAGTTAAACTCAGCCGATCCTGGTTTGAGCAGTAAAGCAAACTACTTAAAAACAGTTGGAAGTGGAGGAAAAACGGGACCTATGTTGACACGCACATGCAAAAATTATTAAAAAGTTGTGTGTGTGTGCGCATGTGCAAGTCCTTACTCGTTTCCAAGTTCACTGGAAACAAATTTTTGTATAGAAACAGCACTAGGTTTCAAAAGACTCAAAGCCATCTTTCAAAATCAATGGTTTATCAGAAACACTCTTCCGGTGTTTGCCAAATAAGAGACAGCACAATCTTCAGCAGTAGGCACCTGCTCACCATAAATTGACTGGATATTTCTACCGAAGCAAAGTAAATTGCATCTTCAAGCATGTCTAAGTCAGGTTTAATCCAAACAGATAGTCATTGTTGACTAGAGGGGCTGTGTCTAAATCAACCCTCTTGGTGTTAATTATCTAAAATTTTGAGAAAATCCAGATATGGACTGACTCCAAAACTAAACTGGCCATTATTAACCCATTTCTAACCACTGCTCTCCAGGAAATGTTTTCATTCTTAATATTTAATTTTTAATATTTAATCATGGATTATTTCATATAGGTGAGACTTGATCAGGGGAGAAGGGGACTTTGTATTGTCATTGCTTCATTGAAAGATTTATGCCCCTCATTCTAGGTTTTCAAAAATGCTCTACTCTTATTTTGGGCACATACATAATGACCAACTGGTGAGACCACAGCTGGAGTACTGCGTCCAGTTCTGGGCACCGCACTTTAACAAGGACATGGACAAGCTTGAGAGAGTTCAAAGAAGAGCCACCCATATGATCAGTTTTACACAGCAAGCCATATGAGAAAAGGCTGTGAGATCTGTGACTCTTCAGCCTGAAAAAAAGAAGGCTGAGAGGGACCTGGTAGCAGCTTACCACTACACTAGGGAGTACATCCAGGGTTTGGTGAACAACTGCGTACCAGGGCACCCAAGAAGAAAACTAGGAGTATGGCCACAAACTCCTGGAAGACTGACTCAGGCTGAACACTGGGAAAAACTTCTTCACAGTCAAGGTGTCCAGACAGTGAAATAAGCTCCTTCCAGAGGTGGTGCAATCACCTACCTTGGAAATCTTCAAGAGGAGACTAGACAATCACCTTGTTGGGGTCACCTGACCCTCAGTTATCTTTCCTCCTTAGTGCAGGGGGCTGGACCCGATGATCTTCCAAGGTCCCTTCCAGCCTTACAATCAATCTATGAATTTATGACCACATTTTCAAGACACTTTATTTCCCATAATTAAGGCCAGATTTTCAAAACAGGTCAGCACATTGGCTGGTGAGTTGGTACAGACCTGGTCATTAGTGGCAGCTGCTGGGTTCTGAGCAGTTTTTGCACTGTGGTCCTATACTAGTTAACAATGGTCAGTTGCTGCAATGGCAACAGACTGCCCTCAGCATAATCCTCCATCATGCCAGAAGATCAGGTGCACATCATTTAAGAGTCATACTAGGCAACACGTTTTTCTTGTTAGGACTCACAGTCCTCCAGGATATAAAACAGGGGGGAATAGATCTGTACAACATTTTAGAATACAGAAAGATGCCTGACTCAAACTGCACAAACATCTGTCAGAAGATTGTAGCTGTTAATAAGATCCTGTCCTGCCTGTCTTTTTCTGGAGATCAGTTCACACTGCTACAAGTAAAGCTTGATTGATAAGCAAGGATCTTGGTTTTCTCTGATAAAAAAAAAATCCCCAATTTTTGGATGAAAAAACTAACCCAAAATCCACATTTTTCTGTCATTAAAATGAAACACCACTACATATATGCCTCTATATTAGCGGTGTTTCATTTTAATCACAGAAAAAATATGGATTTGGGGATAATTTTTTTATCAGAGAAAACCAGGATCCATGTCAATAAGGAAGGGAGGCAGGGGAAGAGCAGGGAGGTAAGGGATGCAGACAGACGTCCAGCTCCCTGCTATAACTAAGAACAATTTGCAGGATGTGTTTTGAGTTACAACGATCCCCCAGAACAAACAGAAGTTCACTGTTGGTTTCAGGAGGAGGAGAATCTAGCCGCTGGCTGCCAAGCCTGCAGCTGGTTTCCCATAGCAACTGCCCCTGCTCCCTCCCAGCCTGTCCCTGTTTCCAGAATGGGAGAGGAGAAAGGGAGCAGAGAGAGCTTGTTTCAAGGGTTCCCCATCCAGCACTAGCAGGTGGAGTGGGTGGGTGTATTGGTGCCCCTTGCCTCAGGGGGGCTCCAATACACCCAACCCCACCCTCCAGCAAGGGCTGAAAACTCCCTCCACTCCCTTTCCCCCTCCCATTCTGAAGACAGTTTGAGCCTGGAAGGCAGTGCCAACAGAAGTTACAGAAGACACTGTTTTGAAACATCTTCTGACCCCTCATGCAGTGAGGGTTCAGATTTTCACCCAATTGGCCATTTTTTAAACTGTCTGCAGCTGTGTACTTGTGTTTGGTTACAGCTATAGACCACTTTCTATGGCCAGATCAGGTGGAAATTGTCTTGTCTGTGCCTTGTCCCCTAGCTTATCCCTCTGTCCATTGCTCTATTACAGAGGTGGGACAATTGAAGGAGACTGGGTAACAGATCAACAGGTTTTCATTTGTGAAGAGTATGAGCATGCGTAGACAAAACAGGGGCCCTGGCCCCGAATTGAAACAGGGGGTTTTAAAAAACACTGCTTCAATTTAGAGCAGATTAAATCCCCATGTCATGCTGACTTACCTACCTCTCTGGCAGGGAGGGAAGGTGATCCAACAGTGGGCAGAGCGGTCCCTGGGCTGCGGGGCACTGGTGGGGGGGGAGCTGGTGCTTCCCACAGCAGCGGCACCCCCCAGGTGGCACCCGCTCGCAAGCACCCAGCTTGGGTGGTCCTGGGGGCACCGCAGCCATGGAGGAAAGCACTGAGCTGCTGTGCAGCTCAGGTAGGCAGGCAGTCTCCAGGTGGGAATACGATGAGGCTCGCTGCTTTTTTTGGTGAAGCCTACTTTCCTGGGCTGCTGACAGGCTGCCCACAGGGCTTCTTAGAGAGCTGCAGAGCTGCACAGAGTCCAGTGCTTCACTCCATGGTTGTAAAACTCCTCAAAAGAGTTTTAGTTTGCTGTGCTCCAAGTCATTTAAGGCGCATCACACCACCAAATTTCCTACAGCAGCTGGAATGCTCAATACACTCTCGAGGCGTGCAAATACTGACACCATTAAAGCAGTGCAAAATCATTTAGGCCACTTTAAAGTGTTGTGCACACATGCCTCTCATTTCATCTACACACGGCCTACGTCTCCAGAACTAAGATTTGGGTTTGGTCGCTGGTGATTCGAATTTCACTGGATGGTGGGGGGAGGGAATGTCATTCTAAAATCTGAGAGAGGGGACTGGCTGGTGGGATCACTGGGCTGATTGTCTGTCATCTTACCCTGGGGTAGGGACTGGAAAGAATTGATTGTAACTATAGGAACATTCATTTGCTGCCTGACTGGAGAAACAGGAGCTAGGGGGCTCAGAAAGACAGCAGATTGGGTCCAGCAAGAGAGTACAGAATAACACAGTGACTACAGGAACTGGAACAAGTCTCTGCATCAGAACCAAGAACTTTTCATACTTAGTTCATATCACACCTTTACTGCAGAGCACAAAAAGATGCTGGAAGGTTGCTTCCGTCTTAGTCCAAGCTGAGTCTACTTGCACTGAGAGTCAGGTCAGAGAGCCTTGATCCATGTATCTAAGCACTGGGAACTGAGGTAGCTGTATTGTTACTGGGAGAATACACTGAGTTGTCTTTTCCTAGAATCCCATTTTTGTCCAAAAGTTCCTCCATATTTAGACGGAGTCCCTGGAGACTGACTCGTGCATTTCAAAAAGGTGGCTTCACATGGAGTTGGAGGGACATAATTTGAGATCGGAGATTCCCTTAGTCATACCTAGGAAGTTCCCCATTTTCTTTTCCTCTCTAGACTGGCCATCACCCTGACATTTCCCAAAGCCTTTGTCATTTGCTGAAGTTGGATTAGCATCCAAAGAGAACATGCTTCTGATTAGCCCATTATCACATCAGATTTCTTTTTTAGAATTTAAAAATATATATTCATTTAAGGAAAGCTGTGGATACAAACACATTATGAATTATTAGCTAGTTTAAAAAATAACTTCACTTAAAATATATTATTTTTAAACAGTGTTTTCCTAATGATCTCTGCTATATACAGTTCTGGCAAGGTTTCGTTTCACAGCTGTCATGAGAATTTTTTTTTTTGCACTCTTCCATTTGGCACAATATATTTTTATAAAAGCCACAATGAATCAGAGCAACTGGGTTTTTTTGTTTGTTTTTGGGGTTTTCTCCCCAAATGCATTAAGTCTACTGATTAATACTGTTAGAGGTCATACTCCTTTCCTTAGGCCCAGAAAAAAATAGTAAAAGCTTCTCCATCTTGCCCTCTCTTAGCCTTAAACTGGCTGGACCATCTTTAAGGAATTAAATAAATTTCAGTTTCTGTAACCACATAAACATGATCATGGAAACTCTTACTCACACAAGCAGCCTCAGTGAAACCACTTGAATGAGTAGAGGTTTTCAGGATCTGACCCTGAATGCTTGACCTCTCTCCTTATTTCTGGCCAGGCAGCTAATTAAGGATGTGCACAACTGGTAAGTTTTAACAGGGGGAGACCTCCCCAGTAGGAAAGGACTTGAAACTCTAAACAATTGCCAGATGCTAATGAATTCTGATCATTATAGCTTGATTTATATTTGAAGCCATAACTTCAAAGTGAGCAATTCTTTTGCTAGAATTTTACAGAATTAATTGGTTTTCATCCACAAGCATTTAAACAAAAACTTTCTTTGATTTTGATTTTTGAGTGACTCATGTTCTTCAGATTAAGAGTTAAGAAAAAAATAAAATCTCTGTGCACTGCTCACCAGTAACCTCTGCTTTAAGCCTCAACCTTTTTTTTTTTTCAAAAACTCATGAAGCAACTTGGTTTACTGAATCCCAAAGAATGCATTTCTAAGAAAACAAGGCAATTTTAGTGTAATTTGGAGAGCAGAAATGAAAGAACTTTGCATGACTACCTTCCTGCTCACCATGATTATTAATGGCATTATGAATTCCATTTAATTCACCAAGCTATTGTGGCGGACTTCATAGTTTATAGTTTCATAGTAGCTAGAGTCGGAAGGGACCTAGGTAGATCATCTAGTCCGACCCCCTGCCTTGGCAGGAAAGAGCACCGGGGTCAGATGACCCCGGCAAGGTGCTCATCTAACTTCCTTTTAAAAATCCCCAGGCTAGGAGCCTGCACCACTTCCCCTGGAAGCTGGTTCCAGGCCCTAGCCGCCCTGACTGTGAAGTAGCGCCTCCTAATATCTAATCTAAACTTACCCTCCGCCAGCTTGTGACCGTTATTCCTGGTCACTCCTGGCAGCGCACGGGGGAACAGGGACTCCCCCAATACCTGCTGATCCCCCCTGACCAGTTTGTAGCAGGCCACAAGGTCCCCCCTTAACCTTCTCTTGTGGAGGCTAAACAGGTTCAGGTCCCGTAGCCTCTCCTCATAAGGCTTGCCCTGCTGACCCTTGATCATACGAGTGGCCCTCCTCTGAACTCTTTCCATATCGTCCACGTCCCTCTTGAAGTGTGGCGCCCAGAACTGGACGCAGTACTCCAGCTGCGGCCTGACCAGTGCCGCATAGAGGGGGAGGATCACCTCCCTGGACCTGCTCGAGATGCATCTGTGGATGCATGACAGGGTACGGTTGGCCTTCTTGACTGCCTCCCCACACTGCCGGCCCATGTTCATCGTGGAGTCAATGACGACTCCAAGATCCTTTTCCGTCTCCGTGCTGGCAAGAGGGGAGTTCCCCAACCTGTAAGTGTGGTGCCGGTTCTTCCTCCCCATGTGCAACACCTTGCACTTATCAATGTTCCCTACTTGAGCCCCAGAGCATCCTGGGATAGAGAATTCTTGATACCAATTGGTGAAGCTCTTCCACCAGTTGGGGAAGAGTGGGGAGGAGCCAGCAAAGAGAGGGGACAAGGAGCCCCTGGACCGAGTTTGGGGTCCACTGCGGGTCCACTGGACTTCAGGGGATGGAGTCCCCTGAGGGTATAAAAGGAGCAGCATGAGCCACACGGGGGAATGCAGCAAGGGACACTGGAGAGGGAGGATCCCTTCTTCAGCCCAGCAATGCACAGATCAGCGCACAGGGCTCAGGCTCTGGGAGCTGTGTCGAGGCAGCTCGAGCCTGCATTCCCAGCAGGGGGACAGATAGAGCGGTGTGCAGACCAGCACATGGAGAGCCAGCCCTGGGAGCAGCTCAAGGCTGCTCCAGTTAGCCCTAGCATAGGCCAGATAGCTGGAGCCCTGCAGTGTGGCCCAGCCAAGGAACTAAAAGAGCCCCTGGAGCCTAGAGCAGGGCCCAGGAATGGGAAGGCCCAGGTGTAAGGCTGGGTAAACCCAGCCAGCAGCAGCTGGATTACGCCCCCGCCCCCCAAAAAAACTAAAAGAACCCTTGGTGCCCAAAGTGGGGCACAGGGCCAGGAGGGGAGGTCTCAGCATGAGGCGGACAATGCTGGGGGGCCTCTGACTAAACGGAGGACCCTGAGGCCCAGTTGACAGCTCCTTGGAGAGGACTATGAGTTGCTAGCAGAATCGGGTCCTGCAGGGGAGGCATTCCTGAAATAAGCCCTCCACCCCCCACCAAGGGAAAGCCCTGGGTGAAAGGTTCTTCATAGTTTCATAGTCTGTAGGGTCAGAAGGGACCTGAGCAGATCATCAAGTCTGACCGCCTGCCTTGGCAGGAAGGAATACTGGGGTCAAACAACCCCAACAAAGTGTACATCTAGCCTCCTGTTAAAAACCCTGAGGGTAGGAGCCAGCACCACTTCTCTTGGAAGCTGGTTCCAGATCCTAGCCGCCCTGACCATGAAGTAGTGTCTCCTGATATCTAGCCTAAATCTACCTGCTGCCAGCTTGTGACCTTTATTCCTGGTCACTCCTGGTAGTGCTCGGGGGAACAGGGACTTCTCCAATGCCTGCTGGTCCCCTCTGACTAGTTTGTAACAGGCCACTAGATCCCCCCTCAGCCTTCTCTTCTGGAGACTGAACAGGTTCAGGTCCCATAGCCTCTCCTTGTACAGCCTGCCCTGCTGCCCCCTAATCATGCGAGTGGCCCTCCTCTGGACCCTCTTATGTTGTCCATATCCCTCTTGAAGTGTGGTGCCCAAAACTGGACACAGTACTTCAGCTGTGGCCTGACCAGTGCCACATAGAGGGGGAGTATCACCTCCTTGAATCTCCTTGAGACAAGGTGCGGTTGGCCTTCCTGACTGCATCCCCACACTGCTGGCCTATGTTCATCTTGGCATCAATGTTGACTCCAAGATCTTTTTCTGCCTCTGTACTGACTAGAAGGGAGTTCCCCACCCTGTAGGTATGGTGCTGGTTGTTCCTCCCCAGGTACATCACCTTGCACTTGTCGGTGTTGAATCCCATCCTATTCTCATCCACCCACCCCTGTAACCTGTCTAGGTCCAATTGCAGCCTATTCCTCCCTTCTAGTGTGCCCATATCCCCCCACATCTTAGTGTCATCAGCAAATTTGAATAGGGTGCTTTTTACCCCTTTGTCCAAGGCACTGATGAAGATGTTGAACAGTGCAGGCCTCAGGACCGAGCCCTGGGGGACCCCACTGCCCACATCCCTTCAGGTTGAAAATGACCCATCCACCACCACTCTCACCACTCTCTGCTCAGGAAAATGGAGGCAAAGAAATCGTTAAATATGTTAGCTTTGTCATCTGGTGTGATGACCAAATTTCCTAGAGTGTCCTGCAGGGGCCCCACGTTACCCAGAACCTTCTTTTTGCCCCCTATGTATTTAAAAAAGGATTTCTTGTTGTCCTTAATCTGGGAAGCTAGTCCCAGTTCCATCTCAGCCTTGGCCTTCTGGACTGCCCCCCTGCATCCCCGAGGAACTGCAGTATAATCTTCTCTGGTAATGGCCCCTCCCTTCCATTGCGTGTGCGGCTCCCTTTTATCTAGGAGACATTCCCGGATGCTTTTGGTGAGCCATGGGGGATTTTGCGCCCTCCTGCCCGCTTTGATCTGTGTTGGGATTACCTCTCTTTGGGCTCAGAGGATCGTCTCCTTAAGGAGTGACCACTCTTCTTGGACATCTGGCTCCCCTCCCCTCTGGGACCTCAGTGCTTTCCTGACTATTCTCCTTAGCTCATTGAAGTCTGCCCTCCTGAAATCTAGGGGCTGCTGCCTTGATGTAGGCCTTTGCCACCTTGCGTTGGATGGTGAATTCCAGCAGGCAATGATCGCTGTCGCCCACGTGGTTGAGCACCTGCAGCCCCCTCACCAGGTCATCCCCAGTGGCCAGCACCAGGTCCAACAAGGCATCTCCCCTGGTGGGGCTGTGCACCTCCTGGGTTAGATAAACATCCTGCATTCTGGCTAGGAACCTATGTAAGAGGTCAGACCTGGCTGACTGCTCTTCCCAGCAGATGTCTGGAAAGTTCAGGTCACCCATGATGACCATGTCCTTTGACCTAACTACCTCCATGAGCTGACTTAAGAATTTCTGGTCTAGCTCTTCCCCTTGGTTGGGTGCCCTATAGTAGACCCCCACCATTAAGTCTCTTTCCCCTTGACTGCCTTGTATTCTAACCCAGAGCACTTCAGAGTGCCCCTCCTCTGATTCTTTGCTAATTGACGAGGATGTGTATTCCTCCTTAATGTAGCGCTCCATGCCCCGACCTTTCCTCCCTGTCCTATCCCTCCTGTACAACCTATAGCCCTTGAAACCCATCCTGTTCTCATCCACCCACCCCTGTAATTTGTCTAGGTCCGATTGCAGTCTATTCCTCCCGTCTAGCATGCCCACATGCCCCCCCATCTCAGTGTCATTAGCAAATTTGAACAGGGTGCTTTTTACCCTCTCGTCCAAGTCACTGATGAAGATGTTGAACAGTGCAGGCCTCAGGACTGAGTCCTGAAGAACCCCACTGCCCATATCCCTCCAGGTCGAAAATGACCCGTCCACCACCACTCTCTGGGTGCAGCCCTCCAGCCAGTTAGTAACCCATTTGACTGTGTAGGTGTCAACACCACAGTCCCCCAGTTTTTTAATGAGAATGGGGTGAGAGACAGTGTCGAAGGCCTTCCTAAAGTCCAGAAAGACTATGCCCACTGCTACCCCTGCGTCTAAGGATTTTGTGACCTGGTCGTAGAAGGCCACCAGATTGGTCTGACAGGACCTGCCTCTAACGAATCCGTGTTGGTTGCTCCTAAGCATAACCTCCCCCGCTGGCCCCTCGTGGACATGCACCAGGATAATTCAAAAAGCTTACCCAGGATCCAAGAAAGACTAACTGGCCTGTAGTTCCCCGGGTCCTCCTTCCTCCCTTTTTTGAAGATGGGAACCACATTGGCCCTCTTCCAGTCCTCTGGCACCACACCAGAGCACCACAAGTAAAGCCATGCCAGGGGTCCTGCAATGACCTCAGCTAATTCCCTCAGCATTCTGGGGTGGAGATCATCTGAACCAGCTGATTTAAATACATCCAGTCCCTCCAGAAGGTCCCTGACTAGATCCTCACTGACCCTTGGCCTAGGTGTGCCTCCCCTGGGGCCTGAGGGGGTCCCTGTGGGAGGGCTGGTCTGGTCCCTGCTCAGGAGCCATAGGAGGGGAGGCACCCCTTGCTAACTGGAATCCAGGGGTAGACATGCCTTATATCATGTAAAGCTGCACCTTAAATTTTGTAAGATTGTTATCATAATTCTGGATACGTTGCACAACATGTGATGGGATTGGTTTAGTTTTTTATAATTGTTTCCTCATTGGTGTGCTGCCTGCTCACACTTCCCCACCCCTGCCTTCCTTTTCTGCCCAGTTGTACTCTGCCAATGGTTCTTCTGGGTTCCCTGTAAACTACCTGTTGACCCTAACTTACCTGGTTCACCTATCTGGGTATTCTCCCCTCCTCCTCCCATGGGAATCCTGAGGACTCACCAGTTGCACCAGGCCTCTGTAGGGTGCAGAGAAGGCCATCCCCAAGGTGGGTTGCCCATTGGGACAAGCAGTTCCAGGAGGTGCTTCCTGGCTTACCATATTGTAAATATTTATCTGTATACCCTTAGTGTTATTGAATGATATTATTGGGACTACTTACCAGAAGTTTTCCTTTATTTGTTGGGTGATACCTACTGAAATACTTACCTGTATATATTGGATAAGAATAATATGTATATTATAATTTAATAAACTGTAAATAGTTAAGAGCATTGGTGTGGCATTGATTCTATAGAGGAAAGAGGGACCTGAGGTCAAATCACAGGTGTCCCTCTCAACCACTGTCGCCTGCCTCATCTATCCCTTCCAACTGAAGATGGGCACACCTTTGGGTGTTCCCAGGTTACACGACGAGTTACCAAACAGTGCTCAATAGAACAAACTGACAGGAGTACAGTGTATTGGTTGTCTGTCTCCTGTAAATTCAAGTCCATGACAGAAAAGGGTACATCAGGATCAGAGCCCATATCTCTCTACAGTTGATTACAGTGAACAGCAGTCACAGCACAGCTGGGGAGACATAGGAAGAATTTTATTGGAGGTAAAATAGGAAGTTCTCTCTTGGTCTTGGAATTTGCTATCACTTCAATCCAGGATGAACCCACAACTTCACTTCTCAAAATAAGGCTGTACCCATGCCTGTATGTAGGACTTCTCCAGATAATCAAGCTAGAACATGGTTCAACACTGATCCTCAACGATCACAAAAGCTGTTCAAATGTGGGCCTAAAATGACCAAGGGAAGTGATATTTGGCAAATATATGTGTTGTTCATGGGTTCAGGAGAGGCACTGTAATTAGTTTTGAAGTACACATTATATTATAAACCAGGACACTCCAAGTGGTGGCTCATGGGTTGCATGCAGCCCACAAGGAGATAATTTGGGGTCACTGGGTTCCTACCCAGCTGCCACACCCCCATTACTAGCTGAAGTAGCAGCCAGGGCTTCAGGCTCCCCCTCATTCCTCCAGCTTCCATTTCTTGCCCCTGCGCTAGAGAGTGGACTGTGCAGTACAGCATAACGCAGGGGTGGGAAAAATAGGGCCTGTGGGCCAGATCTGGCCCACCAGGCCATTTCATCTGGCCCATGGGGCACCAAAAAAGTTTGAAAAATGAATATTTATCTGATACTGGCTGCCTGTCAAAGAGGACAGGAGCAGGGGCAGTAGGACCCAGGGGAAGCCAGCAGGATCCAGCACCAAGGCCAGCCCATCCCCACCCCCTCCAACCAGAAGCCTCTGCCTGCGGCCACTTTCACTGCTTCCCTGCATGCTGCTGGCTATCCCAGCACCATGTGGACCCCCACTACATCACTGGACCACAAGAGCATGAGTTTTTCGCTGGTACCCCAGGGTCAGGAGCAGGAGGGGGTGTGTGTGTACATGCAATGAGGGAAGGCGAGACAGTGTGTGCCTGTACTTGTATCTGTGCATGTGTGTGTCTGTGTAACAACAAAGGGGGAGAGAGAGACAGAGAGCGCAATGAGGGAGGGAGAGACAGAGAGAGAGAGAGAGAGAGAGGGACAGTGTGTGTGCACATATATCTGTGCATGTGTGTGTGTGCATGTGTAATGAGGGAGGCAGTGTGTGTGTGTGTGTGTGTGTGCAATGAGGGGGAGAGGGAGAGAGAGAGAGAGAGAGTGTGTGTGTGTGCATGTGTTACATTTATAGGGCGAGTCCCACAAGCACACCCCGCCATACACATGCACCCACACCGCCATACACAGACCCCCACAGCCCCTCACACACCCCAGCTTCCCTCCCCCACCACAGCCCCTCCACAAACCCCATACCCACCCATACCACACATATCCACACACCCACATGTTCCCTCACCCCACACACCTATCCACCCTCCCACACACCCACATCCTCCCCCACATCCCACATACCCACACACCCACAGCCCACACAAACCTATACCAACCCCCCTATTCCCCCCACCCCCCACAGCATACAAGAGTAGGACTTCATTTTAAGCTACTATGCAACCACCTCTGTGTGCACTACACAAACACATATAAATCAGGACAAAAATATTTTTGGAAATCAAATTAATGAATGCTGTATATGTTCAATTTTTAGACTACAATTTGGTATTTGTCTGGTTCCCAGATGGCAAAACCCCTTGCTGAAAGGAGTATTTCTGGGGGCAAGGGGAAGGATTTCTGGTAGCAAAGGTTGAGGGTTAGGGGGTGGAACCTCCAGTCCCAAGATGGTGACCAGGGGACGGAGCCCCTGTCAAGGGGCAGGGCTACCCATGCAGCCCTCAACAGCTTGCCAAAACTCGGTAAGCGGCCCTCTGCCCGAAATAATTGCCCACCCCTGTCATAGCTTCTAGTGCTAGACGAGGCTGTGGCCAGGGAGCTGAGGGTGAGGCAAAGGCACCTACATATATGATGCAGCAAAGGCGAGGCACCACCCTCCTCACCCTCAGCTCCCTATCCGCGGGCTCCCCTGTGGCTTGCGAAGTGTGACCTCAGCTGCTTAGAACTTGGACAATTCTAAACTAAAGGGGGATGTAACTTGGACAACTTGATTATATAGCTGCTTGAAGTATTTGCCCCTGATCAACTGCCTACAGTTCCCAACCAATAGTTACATGTCACCTCTTAAAGGGTCAATGCCTTTACAGTCCAGATATTACAGAGACATATATGTGTTAGGAAAGTGAATAATTATTAAAGACAGAGGCGGATTAATGTGTACTGGGGCCCTGGGCAAACACAGAATTGGATGCCTGCTGCCCCCAGTACCAGGAGGGGCCCTTTCCCTCCTGGTGCTGGCTGGGGAGGCTAGGTGGACCCTGCCGGGCTGGGGGTGGGAGGGCACATGCCCACCTCTTCTCCCTGCCCCCCCCATAGCCAAACACACACATATGCACAGGCGCGTGCACACACGCGTGCACACACAGACAAGCACACACTCTACTCACTCACTCTCTGTACATGGACAAACAGACACAAACACTCTTCCTGCCATGAACACAGACACATGCACACAAAGACACAGGCATGCACACACAGACACATTCATGCAGACACACACTCTACTCACTCTCTGCACATGGACACGGAGACAAACACACTTTCCCTGCTATAAACACAGATGCATGCAAAGACACATGCTCAGACATACACACAGACTCACGCACACACAGACGCATAGACACGCACATATGCAGACAGATGAGTACACATGCACAGTGATGCACACACACTCATGCACACACAGACATGTGCACTCACAAAGAGATGCATACATGCACAGACATACACATGTGAACACACACACATGCATACACAGAGAGAGACAGTCACATACACCCAGCCACATATCTTCCCCTCACAAGACCTCCCCCTTCCCCCACTCTCTATTACTCTGAGGCAGCCCTCCCCCCCTTTTCTACCCCTCTGTCCCCCACAAGCCACCTGTGGCTCCATCTCACTCTCCACTGGCCCCATTACACTGACTGGCAGGGAGCTGCTGCCCAGCTGTGTCCCTGTGGCTGTGCACATGCACAGGACCCAGTGGTAGTGCTGGGAGGGATGGCTACAGGGGGCTAAGGTGAATTGGGGGGGGCTATACCCCCCCTCCGTGCCACTACCAGCCTGCAGAGGCGCAGCATGGCAGTCCTGGCCCCCACCTCCCTGCCCCTCCCAGGTACGGTGCTGTGCTGCCTGGCACTCCTGGCCAGCCCAGCCCCAGCCTGCCCTTCAACCCCACTGGGGGAGGGGCCCTGTTCCCGGCTCCAGGGAAGCAAATGCAAAAGCCAGGGTTTTAAACTTGATGTCATTTTTGTCTCCCTGATAGAAGACAGAAAAATGCCAAGTTTAAAACCCCAGCTTTTACTTCCCTGTTAGTCAGGATCTTGGGGCCCCAAATTGGTAGGGGCCCCTGGGCTTGTGCCCAGTTGGCCAGTGCTTTAATCCGTCAATCATTAAAGCAAAAGACAGTGGTAAAGATACAGGATCTTGGAGTTAGGAATGGAAAACAATCAATTACATTTGGATGATCCATGCCTCAGAGCAGGGTCTGTCATAACTATCTGTAAAATTCTATGGACATAAAGGATGCTGCATTTTTAAAATAGTTTTAAGAAAAGTTCAGCCTTAAGCCAAAACAAAATTACGTAGAAATCCCAGCAATAGAAAAATTGACTCAGAAACGGGACATGCCTTATAAACTGTAGAAATAATGCCTCCATATAGACATTTATTCTGTTACATGTAATCATTAGTGTGTGCAGATCAAAACCCTTTATAAATGGATTCAATATGATTACAATTTCAGTTGGAAAGTTCCTGTAAAAACTCTTCCCATGTGAAATGGAAAGCTATGCTGTTAATAATTTAAGTGCCATCCACCAATACAGCAGTATCCCACTGAATAATTCAAAAGTATATTAGCCTGATATTATGAAACTTCAAAATTAATATTTGCATTTTAAAACCACCCTTTCTAATCAAGTTTCCATAAACATCCTGATGAAGGTAAATTAATCACTAATTTGGTGTTTTCTGATGATGAATTAGCAAGATTAATTCCTACATTCAAATAAAACAGAGTTTATGTAGCTGTAATGATTGTGTCAGTCAAATGTTTTCTTGAATCAGGAGTTCAATATAGGTGTGCCCAAACTCCCATTGCAAAATGATCCACTTCAAGAACCGTATCCTTGGTGTCCCATCATCCAGTGCAAAGGAGCCAAAAAGCTACCCTAGGCAGGCAGTGATTAATCAAGAAGCTGGCACAGCTGGTTCTCTGCTACCTGCTTTTGGTTCCTCACTTGTAGCTCAAGTGGCTGTGTAGGGGAGGAGTAGGCATGGCTAAAGAATGCTTTGTCAATGACCCTTTGGATCCTTCCTGTCAAACCTGGTCCTCATCTTCTCCTTCCTCTACCTTCAGTTCCCTGGAAAATAAAATCTGCCTGAACAAAGATTATTGCTACCTACAACTTCAACTTTTGCTTCTTCTGACTACCATGGACTCCACCCTTGCTTCAGTTTCTTTGGTGGCCTTTTCTTCTCACACTGACTGTGCCCCTCAATAGTCCCAAAGGAATGTGGTTGGGATATCTTTATTGTCTTCTCCTGCTCAGGCCATTTCCATTCCTTCCCTTTACACCTTCTGGTGATATAGAAGAAATGGCCTCCCATAGTAGCAGTACAATCAATACCGTGGTGTCATTGAATATCTCTTTAAAACCCACCTTTCCTACCAAGTTGCCTTCAGAAAAGTGCCACCTGATGGCTATGAGGGACTTCTTATATTTTTACAAAAAAAGGAAAGGAAAAATATTAGCTGATTGAAAGCAAGTAAAGTACTGAGGGTTTGGAACAGGCTCCCCCCAGAGGTGGTACAGTCATCCACCCTGGCAATCTTTAAAAAACATCTAGACGCCCATCTTGCTGAGGTCATCTGATCCCAGCGGTCTTTCCTGCCCAAGTGCAGGGGGGGCTGGACCCAATGATCTGTAAGGTCCCTTCCAGGCCCTAACAAATATGAAAATATGACACTATGAAGTGTGCAGATCTCTGCCTCGTGTAAACAGCTGTTCTTATTACTACTTCCCTCATTTTCCCTCTACCATTCTTTCTGTTTGTTGTACCCATTTGATGTGTCTTAAGTTAATTAAATAGTAAACATCTTTGGGGATAGTCTTGTTTTTTGTTCTGATGCTTATTCAGTGACTTGTACAACTAGGCTCTAAGTGCTTCCATAGCACCAAGAACACATGTAACCAATAATGAGCAATTAAATTTCAATCTGCAGTAAAATGGCTTCAGGTATACTGCTGTCTCATCTAAGCTAGGTTTTAAATTATATGAAAGATTTAACAGAATAATGTTTCTCTATCCTGTCTCTTCCTAATTTACTGACTGCTGCTGCCAACAGCAAATTTAGAAAATGGAAAAAACAGCAAGAAAAATGGCAATAGAAAGGGCTAATGACCCTGATAAAACAGAAAGGAATTCTGAGAATAGGAAAGCATGCTGACAGAAAAGGATCTGTGGTACCTATATATCAATGACTAGACACTACAGCAAGGCTTAAGTAAAAGCAGAGTCTCACAAAGGAGAACTGCATTCAGTAAATGTGCATCTTGCACCTTTCCACAGGTGAAGACTGAATAAGAATAAATCCATAACCAAGGCATCCAAAATGATCATTAGGGACACATTTTCAAAAGACAACCCTTGACCAAGTGAGGCTGATGGAAACTTTTCTCAAGCTAAGCCAGTTGGAGTTTTGCTGAGTTCCCTTTGATTGGACTATACTCTTCACATATGGAATGGAAAATATGAGATGACAGGGAAACAAATAGAGAAAGTTAAAACTGTAGAGTATTCCTATGTAAACTGACTTTGAAAGACCTGGAAGAATGTATTTTCTTACATTTGGAAGAATGTATTTTCTTTCATTCCACAAAGTATAAACTAAGCCACTGTGGGGCAGGAGGGAGGGAAACTATATGCTCTGAATAAATTTCCATTGGAGGGAAGCAGCATACTGCAAAATGCTGCAAAATGATTCATAAAATAACTAGAGCTCTCCTAAAACTCCAGATAACACCTACTACTGCAACAAGCAACACTACCTCAACTTGATTTGGAGTTCTTACCAAATAATAGCACTGAGCTGTCAGCCCTTATGGCTAGGGACAGGCATTACATATAAAGTGGTTTAAGTGATCAGAAACTGGTTTAAACCTGCAACAGAACAGATGTTCAGGGCACATAAACCAGTTTGAAAATAGCTGAAACTGGTTTGAGATAAACCTGGTGAATGTAGGATCAGACTTAACTAATTTGGGTCAAACTGGTTTATGCAATGCCTGTCCCAGACCCCTTGCTGGTGTAAGTTAAACCACACTCCCCTAGCATCCTGGCATGCTCTCTGGGCTGGGCAGGGCTCTCTGCTCCACAGGAGGGCTGGCCCCTCCCCTCTGCTCCCTGGCTGGAGCTCAGCAGGGACTGCAGGTGTCTGCCTGGCTTCCCCCTGCTTTTACTCCCCTCCCCATTCCCTGTTAAGCAGAGATTCCCCAGTCCCCTCTGCCTTACACAGACACCTCTCAGCATTAGCTAGCAGACCACATGCTGGCTCAGGTCTGTGCTGTGGCAGATGGGACAAAGGAAGAATCAAGAGGTAGCTGGTAATGTCCCTCTGTTCTTTTCTTAATGGGGTGATAACCACTGTGTTATCAATTCCCTGCTGGGCTGGTCAGAAGGAGGAACTCCTCCCTAATCAGAGCATCTTGCCAGGCCTGGCCACACACCCCTCAGCTCAGCGTTGTGGAAGGGAAGGGAGGGCTGCTTCTAGCCTGAGCCACTGCAGGTATATGCCTGCATTTCTGGGATGTTCGTGCAGTTACAAACTGATTCAGCCTAGCCAAGTTAGACTAATCTGCAAAGATTGAATCAATTCAGGCTCAGGCTTTTTGAATGTGTCCCTAGCCTACGTCATAGGATACGTTTTGTTTTCTCACATGCTGCACACAGTAAATCTACTGCTATGTGAAACACCTTCATTTGGATATAACCATCCAGCTAGGATCAATTGTGTCCTCTGTTGTACAGATGCACCAGGGTACAGATGAAGACTGAGCAGGGGGTGTACGAAGTAACAGAAGACTTAAGAGAGTGCAAGTAAATGGACCAAGCTGACATTCTATTCCAAATACAACAGCTCCAAACTGATGTGGACCACTTGATCTGAGGACATATCTAGCACCTCTGTCCACTAGCATACATACTAGCCTGAGCAGTATATTTTACCTGAGGTTGTATTTTGCTCTGTTGTAGAACAGCAGCAAACTAAAGCAACCCACACTGAGAAATCTTGCCCTGAACAACAGGAGTTCTAGAGCACAATATTTGCCAGAATCCATGCTCTGCTTCACAGCACCAACCAGGATGGGATTTATCCCTTTGGATCTTGTACACCCATCCAGTGAACTGATAACTGCTAAGGTGATGTTTGGAACACCTGGTCATTTAAACTGTTGTAGAGAGTGTCCTGGTGAATTTCTGTTCTGAAACCCAAAAGACCATTTTAACCTTTAAAGTCCTTCCTCCTTGTGGCAGGGTAGAAGTCATACCCTGTCCTGAAATAGAAAAGGGCAAGGGAGCCACAGATATGGAGAGTCTTACCTAGGGGTTGAGAACCCTAATAAAGCATACAAGGTAAGGATGCAACTCTAATTGATTTTGTTGGGTGCCACGGGAAGAAGATCAGACAGATGGGAAACTACTGGATAGGCTCCAAGTACTGACCTGGAAGTTAAAGCACTGGAGCCAGGAGAGTGGAGTTTCCCTGAAGAGGGGAGACCAATGAGCAGGAGCTCATAAAGCTGTGTGGAGGTACAGCAATTTTTCAATCCCAGTCAGGGTCAGCATTTTGGGCACAAGAGAACAAAAAGTCTTGAATGGGTACACTGTGTATATTCCTACAGAAAGCTTCAGACTTTCACACTTCTACAGAACTTCAGAAATAGGAAGAGAGCTGTGTTCTTGTCCTTGGGCCTCTGAAGTGGTGCCATGCTCTGTCTGCATCCTAACCTTAGGAGGAACATAGGCATGCACGTTCTGAAAGGGTTACAACTTTGTATTTTATGAGCTACTTCATGACACAAAATGCCTTGATTTTGTATTCATTAGATTTTAATTATCTTTATTTTCTGTGGAGAGCCTGAAACACCACTAGGTAAAGAAAAATAATATTTACTACCAGTGAGGGAATAATTACAATTTATTGAGACACTGTGCGGCTAAATACCTGGTTAGATTTCAGGGGAAGATGCATATTTCACCTCTGCTTGCAGATGGATGCAGGTAGCATTACAGAAAGTAAAGGTATAATGTCTAACAAGGCCTCATATAAACCCTATGTAATATTATGTTATCAGACTAGAATGAAAGGATACTTCCTATTGCTGCTGGTTGTTGAGATGACTACATGAACAGGGTAATAAAAGTGCATCTACAGTAACTGAGATAGCATGTTATACAGTACAGCTATAGGCAAGTGTTAATTGCTTTATTATATTTAAATAACAGCTATCCCTGGAATATTAGAGAGAAACAAATCAACACAAAACTGTCTTCTCAAAGCATGAGCCTGTTCTTAATACTGCTCATATTCCAAGTCAGCTTCAACAAGTGGCATACAGCCAAGGTGAAGAGTATATGGCCTGAGCTCATCGTCCCAGGGGAAAGGGAGTAGGCTGGAGGAAACAAGCTATATTGAACAATACTTTCTGGCTGAGTGAGCTCCCTTTTTACCAGTCTAATATGACATGGCTTGCTATGGTTCATGATCTGTTTCCATGTCTAGTGATTTCTATTATTGAAGCAGCCCTGAAATTACTCACAAGCAAAATCAATTGCTAGCATTTTTATTCTACCTGAGAATAGCTTTTTCTGTGTTATCAGTGCTTTGGGATCTTCTTGTAGGGCAGACCTCCAAATCTTAGGAGCTTTGTATTAACTGAAATCTTGGATGCTTTGTTAATCTCAAAATATATGGTAAGGGGGTTTCTATGACAACTTCATTTCCAAAAGATTCACTCTTGCCAGTCATTCCAGGGACATTCTGTACTGTCCTCAAGCTGCATTTTACCTGGGGCACCCATGACACATTAAAGAAACCTTTATTTAGCTATGCTGGCATAAATATTAATCTTTGTATGCATGGGCACACTGCATGCATGGATCCAGGATTTTGTAAAAGGTGGTGTGGTACCAGCAACCTGCACTGCAAAAAGTGACTGCACACTCGATCCCAGACCATGCCATGTGGAAGCAGCAGCCAGGACTTTTAAGTCAACATATCAGGTAAGAATCTCTCTCACTCTCAGTGCCCTGCTTCTCTCCTCCCATTGCTCACATTTACCCCCACCCTTACCCACTGCTGCTGCTGTCCCTGGCTGCCCTGGTAGTGGGGGAAGCTCCATCCTCAGAATAAAGTTACAGAAAATGCTCTGTCTTAAAATATCCTCATCTGACCCCTCATGCAATAAGGGGTCAGATTTTCACTCAATGGGCCATTTCTGAAGCAGTCTGCAACCGTGCACTTGTGTTTGGTCATGGCTATAGACCACTTTCTGGGGCCAGATCGGGCAAAAATCATCACTTCTGTCTGCTGCACCCTAAGATTAGGGACAGATATTACACATAAACAGGTTTAAGTGATCAGAAACTGGCTAGAGTCCATGCTGTAGTAGAGGACAGAGGCAGCTTTTTGGAGCTAATCAACAGGTAGCATAATGTCCTTCCTTGGAAACAATTAGTTAATGGAGATAGGCTTTGTTTCCTTAATGAGTTGATAAACACTGGGTTAGGTGTGATAAACATTCCCTGGTGAGCTGCTTAGGAAGGGGTAGGAAAAATAAGAGCTTCCTGCAGGAGCCTGGCCATGCCCCCCCTCAGCTCAGTCCTGTGGAAACAAAGGGCAAGTTGCTCTAGTGCTCCTCACCTTCTAGCCTAAGCCACTGCAGGCATGTGCCTGCCTTTCTGGAATGAAAAGGGAATGTCAATCCATCTCCAAATCGGTTCAAGTTTTGCAGGTTGGACTAACCTGCAAAGACTGAATCAGTTCAGGCTCAGGCTTTTTGAATGTCTGTCCCTAGCCCAAAAGCCTGTTTGCTGCTTCCTCCTGCAGCAGGTGGGGAGGAGGGGGAGGGGATGCAACCTCTCCACTGGACCCCCTCTAGATCTGCTCCTATTTGTATGTGTCCTTTTGGGGGCAATTCACACAGCGAGGCCTTTCTACTTGCAAAACTATCCCCTCTTTTCTTCCATCCTTTCAGGCTTATTTGTCACTGACTAACTGTCCACTGTGACAAGTGTCATTCACCTTGATTTGGCATTTTGTTCCTCTTCACTTGAAGGTTCTTTTCCTTGATGTGCTATAGAGTATTAAACAGTTCCTTGCTGAGGTGTTCATCATTTTTGCTCCAAATCAGCACCTTCTGAAACATCAGACATATGATGCGCGGGCACTGGTGAAGTCACTGTGGATAGAACCTGTTTAATACACAGAGCTCCACACTTAGGCTAAGCTTTTCAGTGGGAGTTAAGTGTATAACCTTTGAGAAGCTGGGCCTGAGTACATTACATGGGATGACAATTCTGTACAAAGCTGACAATACCTTTCTGTTCTGAAATGTAGACATAACTCCTATTTTCACCAAGTAGCATTTGATAGCCTTAGTTAAATCTTCTGGATCTGTACAAATTCTCAATTATTTGGTTTTATTACAGTAATCATACAGTATGTTTCTGTGCGAATTCATTGATAAGACCCATCACCATTCAATTCATTGTTTACTGAATCCCTCACTGCTAATGCAGTGTACATCTTTTTGCCATAGTGTAACAAGGGGGTGCAGCAGAGGTAGTAGCCCCAGGTGCTGACTTAGAGAGGGCACCCAAATGATGCCCCTCCTCCCCCATCCCTGTTGCATCTGGAGCAGCCCTGCACCACCCAGCCTTAGGGATAAAGCTGAAGCAGCTCCACACTGCCTAGCTACAGGACCTGACTGCTGGGACACAGCAGGAGCAGCAGAGGCCTTTGAGTCCCCAAAGCAGGTAAAACCTTGCAATGGCTGTGTGGTGCAGGGCTGCTCCAGCTCAGCTTCTGGGGTCTAGTGGCAGAGTACTGCTCCTGCTGTGTACTACACTCATTTCCTACAACCAGAAAGAGGGGACTTATCCAGTTGGGCTCCTATGGCTGGACTACCCATACTGCTCCAGATATGGCAAAAGGAGTGCTTACAACCCTCCCCCTCACGTAAAGTTTTGCCTCAGGTGAAAAATTGATCAGGTCTTTTTGATCCTATTGCTTCATGCTGCTTGATAAAAAGTATGAGAGAAAGGAGCCCTGGGAGAAACACATCTTAATTTCTGGGTCTCCTTCATATAATATGAGTCAGGGTTACAAAAGTTTATACATGTCATGTGGTAAGAGTTATGTTGATTAGACAGTAAGGTAGGTATGTACCTTTATAGACTAACTAAATAAGATATATAGAAAATGAGCACAAGCTTTCATGAACCCAAATTCACTTCAACAGATGCAGTGAAAGGACATGCACAAAGTAGAGTATAAGGAGAGAGAACTCAGAATACAAAGAGGGGGAGGGCTAGGAGAGAAAAGCAAACGAGCAGTAAACCCATAAGAACAAAGCGGGTTGATTAAGTTGCTACGGTTACATCTAGATCCCCTAACGTAGGAGATTACAATAGACCATAAACTGAGTAGGAGCCAACAATGTGCTCTTGTTGCAAAAAAAGCCAACACCATACTGAATTAATTAACAGGAGTATCACTTGCAAACCAAGGGAAGTAATTCTTCTACTCTACTCAGCACTGGCAAGGCCTCACCTGGAATACTGCGTCCAGTTTTTGGCCCAACACTTCAAGAAGGATGTGGACAGTTTGGAAAAAGACCAGCACAGAGCAACAAAATGATTAGAGGCCTGGGAGGCAAGACCTATGAGGAAGGCCTGAAAGAACTAGGGTTATTTAATCTGGAGAAGGGAAGACTGAGGGGGAATTCACCAAATAGCTGAAGGGTGATTACAGAGAGTATGGGTTTTTTTCCAGGACTGCAGGGGCAGGACAAGGATCCACACAGGAGATGTGGAAGAATTTTCTATGGGGGTGGTCAACTACTGGAAGAGGCTATAGAGAGACACTGTGGAATCATGAACGAGATGTGCCCCTGGCGGCTCGGAGGGCATGGCAGTGCTAGAGACAGCAGGAGTGCAGCGGTGGTAAGCGGGCAGCTCCCGTAGACACCACCAGCGCTGTCAGTGGCGGGTGGGGAGGGGGGTGGTGAGCACTGAGCAGGGGTCTGCAACCACCCACAGACGCTGCCCACAGTGTTGGCGGTGGCCAGCGGTGATTGCTGACCGCCAGCAGTGTCGGCGGTGGCAAGCGGTGACTGGCCGCAGGCGCTGCCAACAACGTTGGCAGCACCTTTTCGTAGGGAGCGAGCCACCACACTCAGAGGGTGCACATGCACCTGTGTGCACCCCCTACATATCGCCACTGTGTGGAATCTCCATCTTTGGAAGTTTTCAAGAGCAGGCTAGATGGATACTTGCCTGGGATGATTAGGTTAGGGATGATTCTGCCTTGAGCAGGAGGCTGCACTAGATGAACTTGTGAGGTCCCTTCCAGCCCTGCTTTCATAAGATTCCTGTAATCTGAGCTGTGCTTGGCACAGTACTGGAGTTGGAAAGGAGACCATAGGTGAGTATATGCCACCTTTATGCACCCTGACTAGGCACGTTATCCTCAGCACAAGTCAAATCAATGGCAGTATTGGCCATTAGGGGTGCTGTCCAAGCAGTTGTGACCTACTGGAGGGTAACAGCACTACAGCTGCATACATTTCCCCCACCTTTCTCTTTTTACACATAGGGTCAGAAAGTTATAGATCTATGGGAAAATCTCAGGTAGTCAGCTAAACTGGCAACTAGCACAAGGTATCCATGATAACTGAGGGGGAACCAGGATTTAGCTCATAGCAGATAAATCTACAAAGATTTCTAGTTCAAGCCATCTTTCATTCTGCCTTGTCACCGTTACTCTATGTCCTTGATGCTCAACCTGTCCAGCCATGTGGGCCATATGAGTGGCACAGAACTGGTCTGTAGGCCAGATCCAGTCCAGGATTGGCAAGTGGGGTCAGTCTGTCAGTATGCTGGCATGATCTAGTGTGCAGGCCCATGTCGTCTGGCTTGCAGGATTCCCCACAGGTCCAAAAATTTGGTAGCACGGGAGCAGCAATTAACGCTGCCAACACTACCCTGTCACTACATTTCTGGCTCTGTAGAAAGACCTCAGAAAACACAGAAAACCTCAGGAAAAAAAAGAAAAAACTCAGCCTTTTCAACACTACTTAACACTCCTATTATGCTAGAGGGGAGGGCTAGGATTCAGAGACCTCAACAAATTGGAGTACTGGACCAAAAGAAATCTCATGAGGTTCAATAAGGAGAAGTAGTCTTGCACATAGGACAAAACAATCCTATGCACCGGTTCAGGCTGGGGACCAGCTGGCTAAGCAGCAGCTCTGCAGAAAAAGACCTGGGGGTTACAGTGGACAATAAGCTGAATACAGGCTGACAGTGTGCCCTTGTTGCCAAGAAGGGTTATGGCATACTGGGCTGCATTAGCGGGAGTGATTCCAGCAGATTGAAGGAAGTGATTCTTCCCCTCTATTTGGCACTAGTGAAGCCACATCTGGAATACTGTGTCTAGTTTTGCTCCCTCCCCCTCCTTCCCCACAATAGAAAGGATGTGGACAAACTGGAGAGAGCCCAGCGGAGGGCAACAAAAATGGTGAGGGGGCTGGGGGACATGACTTATGAGAAACTAAGGGAACTGGGTTTATTTAGTCTGGAGAAGAGAAGACTGAAAAGGGATTTAATAGCAGCCTTCAACTACCTGAAGTAGGGTTCGAAACAGGATGAAGATAGACTGTTCCCTGTGGTGACAGATAACAGAACAAGGAACAACAGTCTCAAGTTGCAGCAAGGGAAGCTTAGGGTGGATATTAGGAAGATTTTTTTCACTAGGAGGGTAGTAAAACACTGGAACAGGTTATCCAGAGAGGCTATAGAATCTCTGTCCTTGGAAGTTTTGGAGGTTTTTAAGACCCATGGCTAGACAAAGCCCTGGCTGGGATGACAGTCCTACTTTAAGAAAAGGGTTGGACTAGATGACCTCCTGAGGTCCCTTTCAACCCTAATTTTCTATTATTTTATTCAGGCAGCATATCCTAAAGAAACAGCATTTGTTCAAATAAAAACCAAATTCAATAAAAACCATTCATATTTCAAACCAATCTGTTTTGAGGTCCCACTTGCTTTTGCAGATTTTATCCATATATAGTCTAGAAATCTGCCTGAATAGGTTTGTATTTAATTCATGGAGCATGAGGATAGAACAGGGAAGGAAGCTGGTCTGGCTATTGAAGATACCACTGCACAGCCCACTCAGCTTTCCCATTTCTGTTCCTCTGACACCAGTGCAGTTCATTCTCTCTCATTTACAGCCTATCCTTGATTCAAGGACATACATCTTGTCCTTGATTTACACTAGGTCTTCAGGGAATCAAATATCTTATAGTTTCAAATAATTCATGACCAGTGGCCCCTTGACCAACATGCACACATTTGAAATACATACTCTAAACATTTAATACAGGCTTTTACCCTGAAAGTTTTAGTCCTACTCCCTACAAGATCTTCACATAGAAAATCCTTGCCAGAGTTTAGATGTAGTTTCACATGATCATAGGTTTATGAGTTAGAGTCTAGCTTTCATTTTTTTCTAGGTTGTAACCCAACTTCTGTGGATGGAAGTTCCTCTGAGGTTGTACTTTTCTGCCTTCCACCTATTCTCTTCTTCTACAATCAAATGCCAGAGAGGAAAAAAGGCAAAAGTAGCAGCAAACAACATTTCTGGATTCCCCAAACTCTGAATTGGCCAGGGCCTAAACCAACCCACAAGGCAAGCTGGAGCAGCAAGAGGCTGCTCTGACTCCCAGCAGTTGGGATAGCTGCCTTGGCATCAAACCACCAGCCCAGATTTGGTCAGCGCCAAGCACTCCAGCTGTGCCTCAGAATTGCACCCCCATCCCCTCCCTCTCCCACCCAGACACACACACACACACACACACACACACACACGCTATGAAGAAGGAAAAGAAAGTGATCCAGATAAAGCAGTTTCACATTATTAGTCACTTCCATTACAGCAAGGGAATCCCCACCTGCCCTGTAAGGTCCCATTGGTCCCCCAGCATTCAGGAAGTTTTTCCATATGCCTTATTTTGAGACTAAAGATAAAGCCTCAGTAGTAGCCATTAGTATTAGCAAAGAAATCATGTTTGTCACGGGGAGGAACAGAAGGGAAGACCCCAAAAGGCCAGGGGGGAGCCCCAGGGTCAGGAACCCACGAAGGAAAATGAAAGTAAAAGAAAAGAAAATGGGAAATTCTTACCTGCAGCAGGGTCCATGGCGAAGCCAGAGCCAGAGGCAGGACCCACGCAGCTCATTAGCTGCGCCTTTATACAGTTGCGGCCGGCTGATGACATCAGCCAGAAGAGCCGGCTGGCAGAAATAAAATGGGTCGCCAGCAAGGAAGAGGGTGGCATATTGAGGCCGGCGGTAACTCCAGCAGGGGAGGTTCTCCCCAAGCTCCTATGGGGGCAAAGGGGGCCGGAAGCTGCTTCTCCCAGTGTGGGAAAATGCAGTAGAGCATGCTGCAGGACAGATGCTACTGGCAGCAGTGAAAGGAGCCAGGAGCCAGAGACAGCTTCCCATGACCGGCTTCCCAGACTAAAAGGCAGAGGAGAGCAGGAAGATCCCTACACCAGGCGCCACAGCCGAAGAGCCAGAGAGACCAGCACACATCAAGACACCAGACCAGGTGGGACCGTTGAGGGCTTCAGAAGAACCAAGGAGGTGCACCAGGTGGGAGATGGGTGGCACAAGTAGCATGAGGGGCTGCAAAACACAGGCCCCAGTGGTATAGAGCCGACCCAACCTGACGGGTGATGTAGGGACAGGCATCTGTCAAAGGACCACAGCAGGTCCAGCGAACCCAAAGCCTGGGCAACTAGGGAAAAGGAGTATGGAGTACCCCCCGGCTACCCCAATGCATATCAGGCCGAATAGGGACCACTAGTACCTGAGGGTGGGTATTGGTGATTAGGCCAGAGGAGCTGGGGACAAAGGGGCAGTGGGCCTTTCAAAGTGTCTCGGTGATTTTTTTTTTGTTTGTATTTTATGTTTCCCACTGTTGGAGGGGTTGCGGGGCAGGGCTTGTGGAGCCTGATGATTGTTTAAGCCTAAAGGTAGTTAACAGCCTCATGGAAAAATAGATGGTTGCAAGGTGCGGGTAGGATATTGTGGGTTGGGCACCTGTAGGCAGAAAGGACCTTCCCTGCGAGTGCACTTGGGAACTCAACAGTCAGGGATTTGGCCAGGAGGACATCTGTGACCCATCAAGGCAGGGTGTAAGGGCAAGGTAGAGGGGAGGTGAAGCCTTGCAGAAGACCACCAGACAGATGTCCCGTCATCGAGAGACTCCCAGTGGTCAGACCCCCCACTGAAATAAGATTCAAAGTCGTGGCAGGCGAAATTGGGGAAGACCCACTCGACGGAACATATGGGATGGACAGGCGAACACCATGGAACATCCGGGCCAGAGTGGCATGTGACTGAATCAAAGCCGGTTCAAAGCCAGATGGGCACAAAGTCCTTAAACTAATTTAGCCAGAGGGAAAAGAAATTCCAAGAAAAAATTGGGAACTTTGAATATCTCTGAGTGCTCTTAAGCACCCAGAGAACAGCCCAAATAATGGCTGGCAACAGCAGACGTGTTGGTGCAAGGAGAGGGAGGCTTGAGACACCAGAAGGAGGAAGAAGATAGGAAATGTGAGTAGCTTTATATTCTTCTACCAGAAGCCTCTCTAGAAATTAATTTTCCAATAGCCTCATTCTCAGACATCGGAGAATCATGAAACTCAACCACCTTCCTCCCTTTTACCATGTTACACTTTGGCAGAGAACAGCAGCTCACTTGGCAGGCCCGAGTACCAAATGTTCATTTCAGTCTTGTAACAGATGGAAGACATTACACACAGGCTTGTCTGCCCTAGGTACAATCTCTGGAAGCTGAACAACAGAAGGATGTCCAGCAAAACCCAATGACCACAAAATTGTTCCACATAGAGCGAGAAGGAAAAAAAAATCTAAAAGCCAGTTACAAAGCATCTTCTTTCATATTCTGGGTCTCTTCATTAGAAAATAATTTATTAGAGCCTGCATTATTTTTAACATTGGTTTTTGTCTCTGCTGTCATTTAAACCTAAATAATTAAAGTTCATCTCAATCTACATAGGTATATGTAGATATAATTCCTCTAGTAAGAATTAGTGCAAAAGCCATTTTGCCCAAGATTAAAAAAGCATGCAAAAATACTAAGCACCACAGACATTTTCAAATTTGTAGATGGAAAAAAAATCATTCACAGCTTAAATCAAAAGTTATTGGCAGTTATGACTTGCTGATACAAATTTAAGTAATAAGACTACTCAGAGGAGATTTCAATAAATTTGACCAGCATGATACTGCTTTATGAATATCCATGACAGGCTACTCAGTAGCTCTGAGAGACCACCTGTTAACGTGTAGTAATAATTGGCATGCACATGACCACTGTCAACCAAAAAAAGATGGTGATAGAAGAGTACAACGACAGAAAGAAATACCAAAATAAAAGCTCTGAATGAAAAATGTTTTAGCAAGAATGCTTATAAGAAAACACTGCTTTATTGTCTCTTAAAAATCTATATTTACTGTAGATGACATTAAACTGAGATTGACTTGCTAGTTTATTTAGTCTGAGTGAAAGTCCATGACACTTAAAAACATAAGGAATGACTGTAGTTTATTAATTAAAATTTGTTTTCTCATTAAGACAACTTATAATGTCCAGAGTTATATACAAGGTATTTCTTGAAGAAGCAGACAATGTCCATTCTATTTTTCAGTAACATCATTACCTTAGGGGAGTTAATAAAATGCTGTAATTGGACAGAAGAAAGTATAGGCACCTGTATAGGTCCTTGCTGTAGAGAGCACTATTTGGATTGCCTTCTGTGAGACAAATACTACATTTTACTTGAAGTTTATTTCATGATAAAAGCTCAGTTCAGGAATTCCTGAGATCCAATTACAGCCCAGCTTCTGACTTGTCATGTAGTCCTAGGCAAGTTACTCACTTTGTGCTTCAGTTTCTGTATCTGTAAAATGGGAATAAAGATGCTTATCACAGGGCCAGCGTAATAGTGAATGTGTAAAGTGCTATACAGTTATCAGTATTAGATTGGAAATGCCCCTCAAACATTGTCTAGGTATTGCCAAACAACTTAAATCAGAAACAAAGCCATTCTTATTCTCTGCAAAGTCCATTTACACTCTTCAGAATAGCATTTGGGGAACAGATACTGATGGGTCTGGAAAGCAGAGGATTGGGAATGGAGGATTGTTTGCTGGCCATCCTCCATCCATCCACTGACCATCAAGAGCAAGAAGTGCAGCTGTGGCTAAAGGTCTCTAGCCTGCAGTGTTAGTAGCTACTGAGCCTGAGGTGTAGAAGAAAAAATGCTCAACTCTTCATAAAATTGTCCATCTGGGCTCAGAATAAGGAGGATTACCAGATATTTCAATTTACTTACCATGTTTTTACCAAAATAAATCCTTTAATTTGCATCAGAAGATACTGAGTTATTTTAAATATTATTGTTCCTTAACCGGAACTGTAAGACTCAAATTATGTAGTGGGCAACTGGATATGAAATAGGCCAAAAAGTTCAAAATAAAGCCATCAAATACTGAAGAATTTAATTTGATAGTTGACAATATTCATTTTAGTTTTCTTGACAATGACAATATTATATCTACCATGAATCCTCTAAAGCTAGTCGTCTTCAAGAAATACATTTCCTGCTGCCATAGAAACAACCTTAAACGAGCCAGCTGGAGATAAAAAGCAAATATTCGCCCTATTGTTATAGCCTGACAAATTAGCAGATTATACAGGTGGAACAGATGAGGTAGCAGATAGGAACTGTGAACTCCCATGAGAAAGAAGACATAAGTCTACAGAGATGAATGCTTCCATACTGAACCAAGACCTAACTTGTTTCATGAGATACGTTCAGATTTTCTTTGTGGAAAACAAATAAATTATATATGATTTGGTGGGATACATGATATTAATCTATATCAACTGATTTACTTTCATTTATATTGTCAATTTATATAAAATGCTTGATTCAGATATGAAAACTTGAATTCACCAAGATAATTCTTTTTTTACTTGTTTTGTAGTTACAATACAGCAGTACAAATGAGAGGAAAAGCACATCAAATCAGCTGTGATCAGCACGATACTTCTACAAAAACAGAATACAAGATAATTTTGCTGTACTGTGATTAGGTTGTTCTTCTCTTCTGCCTGGAGCCCACATGCAGAGCTAGGTATTGAAAGGATTGTGGGCAAGTCATTTTGCACAGCTAACATTGTAAACTCTTCAAGGTAGGGACTGATTATTATTGTGTGTTTATATTGTGCCTAGGAAAAGCCCAAGACATTTGGAGCTTCTCAGTGTTTGAATATAGTAATTATTATAGTAATAATAATGGAATTATTATTTAAGTGTACAAAAGGGACTCAGATGTTTTGTATAAGAGTCTCTCACCTGGCAAGTGGGTATGCTAGGTAAGCGGGGTAGATTGTCATCACAGGACTGTGGAGAGGTCAAAAGATGATACAAAACATGGGTGGGCAAAATATGGCCTGCAGGCCACGTCTGGCCCACCAAGGAACTTTATCCAGCCTGTGGCATGTCCCTTGGCCCTGTCCAGCCCAGGCACAGGGGGCAGCCCAGGCCATGGTGCCATCAGCAGCAGAAGTAAATATTACTTGGAGCGGGTTAGTGAGGTGCATGCGGTGGTGGTGCTGGGCACGGTGCTGCAGGGGTGAGGCATGGCAGTAGGGCTGGAGCAGTGGCATACGTGGGGTGCTGGCCTGGCTGCATGCTGAGTGGTGCCGGGCACTATGGGATGGCGGCATCATGGTGCTGCTGCTGTCACTGGCTGCATCTGGGAGTGGGACAGGTAGGTAGGGCCAGGCCTGGGGTCAAAGTCAGGGCTGGGATTACAAGGCAGTGACAGCATGTCCTAGGTTGGGCCCCGGGCAGAGCCACTTGGGGAGTTCTGGTGACCTAACACAGGCCAGAGAGTGTGGTGCTGACATGGCCTACAGCAGGTTACTAAAACAACCTAAGTAGCCCTCTAGCCCAAATATTTGCCTACCTCTGATATAGAAGGACTGAAGAAGAACAGATTGAGCCATGATAACATCACATAGCTGAAGGAAAACTTCGTACCTAGAAGCTGTAGCTGGAATTCCAAAAAGAGACTACATGAATTGGCTAAAGAAAGTGAATTTTGAGAAATAACAACTAGTTGATCATGTTAGGTTCCTTTTAAAGAAAGACAAATAGAAATAGAAAATTTGAAAAGAATGACTCAAAAAGAGGTGATAGCTGAAGAGATCTTGCAGGATAATGCTAGCAATATCAAGAAGCAATGTTTTTCTCAAAGACAGCCATATGAAATAACCCAAACACCAAAAGGAAAGAATGAAAGCAATAAGGGCAGTATGAGACAATGATGATGATAAAGGTATCCTAGACAGATACCACACAACTACATATAACCAACAAAATTGCTGCATGTTCCAAGGATGCCACCAGCTTTAAAAATATTAAGTTATTTGCCAGAGCAAATTTATTCCAACAAATAGATTATCTATCTAATATTGCTTTTGTTTTTTCTGGGCTATCTATAGGTTAGCTGCATTTATTTTCCCAGGTTTCTTATTAACTCTTGATATGGAAGATATTAGCATGGCGAAGTAATTAGTGTGCTATTGTATACAAGTATATGTATGATCAGCATATTGATGAAAGAAATGAAAAAATAAGCATGAGAAATATATATAGTCAATTTAAGGGTGATTTATGAGAGGAAAAAAAGTGTAAGTACATTTTCAGCTGCTTTATCATCAAAATCTGCAGTAAGCACACCGAACATAATGCCTACAATCCTAGTTTACCTTGTACAAGGTAACAATGTGGGACCTTCACAGTGGGATTATTATTGCCCTCTGCCCCCAAATATGTGCTCATCCATCTCCAACATGGCACTATTAGTCATAAAGAAGAAACTGGTTGTAGGGCTGTGCGAAACAGCACCATTTTGTTTCAATTTCTGTTTTGCCATTTTGAAGGGACAGTGTTTCGTTCTGTAATTTTTTTACTTTCAAAGCACTGTTCCATTTTGTTTCATTGAAACTATTTCACTGTTCTGCCCATAGGCTATAATGGGGAATCATGAAAATGCCTATAACTTTGACTTTTCTAGCCTGATTCACATGCAAATTGCAGGGATGGGGTAGCCCCTTCAGAGAGCTTGAAGTCTGCCATGTTTCAAGGAGATACGTGTTGTGGTTTCTGGGAAACTGCACTTCACGGTGCTGACAAGCAAAATTTGTGTCACTTGCCGGCAGCAGCAGCCTCCCGTCATCCCACGCGCAGATCTGGGAGCCTCCATCCCCAGGAGGGCTATGGGGGTGTGCTGGACTCCTCCCGGAGGTGTGAACCCCTGTATCTACATTCGGGATGACAGGAGGCTGCCACCTAGGAGCGGCACTGGGCACAGACACGCCAAGCACCAGAAAGACTGGTGCTGCCGCTGGCTTCAGGCAGCAGCCTCCTGTCATTCCAAATGCAGATTCGGGGCGCACAGATCTGGGGGCCCACACCCCCAGGAGTCTGGCAGTGCTGGGAGAGCAGGTTGAGCTCCACGGGACTGGCAGAGCCACTTGGACCGTAGCCCTGGTTCTCCCCACCTCCCGATGCTGGGCTGTGCTCTGAGCAGCTCTGCCAGGCCCACGGAGCTCAGCCTGGTGGCAGGAGGCAGAACGCAGCCCTGGCTCTCCCCTGCCTCCCACTGCTAGGCTGAGCTTTGTGGGGCTGGTGGAGTTGATCAAAGCACAGCCCTGGCTCTCCCCCACCCAGAAGCAGCTCTGCCAGCCTCACAGAGCTCAGCCTGGTGGTGGGAGGTGGGGGAGAGCCAATGGCCAGGGCTGCATTCTGAGTGGCTCTGCCACTGGCTCTCCCTCCCCCTCCTGCTGCCAGGCTGAGTTCCATAGGGCTAGCATTGCTCCTCGGAGCACAGCCCTGGCAAGCACAACCCAGTGGCTGGAGGCTCTGCAGCCCCACGGAGCTGAGCCTGGTGGCCAGAGGTGGCAGGAGTCATCAGAGAGCCAGTGGCAGAGCCACTTGGAGCACAGCCCTGCCTCTGAGCACAGCCATGGCCAGTGGCTCCCCCACCTCTAACTGTCAGGCTCTGCTCCGTGAGGCTGTGGAGCCTCCACCCACCAGGCTGTGCTCACCAGGGCTGCACTCAGAGCCACGGCTGCACTCCAAAGGGCTCTGCCAACCCCATGGAACTCAGCCTGGTGGCAGGAGAGCCAGTGGCGAAGCCGCTCGAAGCGCAGCCCTGGTGAGCACAGCCCGGCTGTGGGAAGCTCCACAGCCCCACAGAGTTAAGCCTGGTGGTGGGAGGAGGGGGAGAGCCACTGGCCAAGGCTGCGCTCTGAGCAGCTCTGCCACTGGCTCTCCCAAAACCTCCCACCACCGGACTCAGCTCCATGGGGCTGGCGGAAGCACTTAAAGCGCAGCCCTGGCTCTCTCCTGCCACTGGGCTGCTTTGAAACTCAAAACGTTCTGAAACTTTCAAAATGTTTTGAGTGTCCTCACCTCATTTCAAAACTGTTTCAAAGCCCTTTGTTTCATTTTGGTTTCACTGTTTCAAGCTCGAAACGTGTCGAAACAGCTTCGAAACGAGACACTTGTCAAAACTGTATACAGCCCTAATGAGATGTATCATTTTCAGTGCATGTACTCCCTGCTCTATCTCAGCTTTGTTCAATACAGCTAAAGGGCTTGAGCTCCTTAAGCAATGTATAGTACAGACTGAGAGGAGGAAATGACAGGAAACAGGCTGACGTTCAAGGCAGACAGGACTGAAGCGAGGACTATAAATTAAGAATACAACTAGCAGAGCTGGAAAAAACAGTATTGTTTCCATTTAACTCAGTTGTAATACTCATGTGCTTGAAGTATATGCTTCATCCCTGCTTTATGACGACTTAAGTTTTGCTAGATTCCCAGTGGCTTTAGATGGCCATATTACATTAGTGACCAAACAACATTTTTCCATTTGCTTCTTGCCTGAAATATGAGACATTTTCTTTGGAGTGTAGATCTCATTACTATTATCCATGCTTTAGACATCACACATTTTATAACAACAGAATAATAGGAAAACAGGGCCTCAAGAGGTCATTTAGTCCAACCTGCTGCTTAAGCAAGGATCATCCATGTCTAAAACATGCCCAAAAAGTGTTAGTCTAACCTGCTCTTAAAAACTTCTCAAAATGGAGGTCCAACAACATCTCTAGGTAATCTGTTTCAGTGCTTAACCACCTTTACAGTGAGAAAGTCCTTCCTAATATTCAACCTAAATTCCCCTTGCTGCAATTTAAAATCCTTACTTCTTGTTCTGTCTCCTGTGGCCTCATCTTCATGTGCCATAGCTTCTGTGGAGAATTCTGCTTTTTTCATAGTTTCATAGTTTCATAGTTTCTAGGGTCAGAAGGGACCTGAGCAGATCATCTAGTCCGACCCCCTGCCATGGCAGGAAAGAATACTGGGGTCAAACGACCCCAGCAAGATGTTCATCTAACCTCCTCTTAAAGACCCCAGGGTAGGAGCCTGCACCACTTCTCCTGGAAGTTGGTTCCAGACCTTAGCCGCCCTGACTGTGAATTAGCGCCTCCTGATATCTAACCTAAACCTACTGGCTGCCAGCTTGTGACCGTTATTCCTGGTCACTCCTGGTGGTGCTCGGGGAAACAGTGACTTCCCCAATGCCTGCTGATCCCCCCTGACTAGTTAATAACAGGCCACAAGATCCCCCCTCAGCCTTCTCTTGTGGAGGCTGAACAGGTTCAGGTCCCGTAGCCTCTCCTCACAGGGCCTGCCATGTTGTCCCCTGATCATGCGAGTGGCCCTCCTCTAGACCCTCTCCATGTTGTCGACATCCCTCTTGAAGTGTGGCGCCCAGAACTGGACGCAGTACTCCAACTGCGGCCTGACCAGTGCCGCATAGAGGGGGAGGATCACCTCTTTGGACTTGCTCGAGATGCATCTGTGGATGCATGCCAAGGTGCGGTTGGCCTTCCTGACTGCACCCCCACACTGCCGGCCCATGTTCATCTTGGAGTCAATGATGACCCCCAGATCCCTTTCCGCCTCCGTGCTGACAAGAGGGGAGTTCCCTAACCTGTAGGTATGGTGCCGGTTGTTCCTCCCGAGGTGCGTCACTCTCACTTGCTGGTAAATTTTACCCCATCTCCCTGGAACTGATACTCCATTACATCTAGCACCATAGTACCGTTATCTCAGTAACCTGTCTTTCTTTCCTTTCACTTACGTTGAATAATTACTTGTGGATTTCTGGAAGCTTTCCCTAAAAGAAAGGGAAGGGAAAAGAGACAGCCCACCCAAAAAGCCACAGCCTTACCTTGTCCATACAAGTCCCCACGTGTGCGGTTTGTAAACAAGGCCTGAATCCAAATTTAAAAAAAAAAGAGACAACAGCAAGCTTGATCAAAAGAGCTTTATATAACCTAACTGAATATATAGGGTGCCTATACATATGCAGAGAGGCTGCTCCGACACAGTGTAATTACAATGTATCAGGGCAGACTCGATTAATTGAGTCTGCTAGAAGGTGGTAATTACCCCACTCTGGCAGATGCCAGACTTGCATGCATCAGTGTCCCCGCACTGAAAAATGACAGCTCATTCAAGCTTTAGTTAAAGTGTCCCCACCACCATTTTTCAGCATGGGGACGCTGATACACATGAAGCTCTGGGCACTTTAACTAGAGTGGCTCTGAGAGTTGTTCTAGTTAAACCGCCCCCTGCCACTCCCAGAGCACATCGATAAACACCCTTAGCTCCCTTAATTTTCCAAACTTTTGATGCTTTCACAGCTGATTTCTGAATGAACTATAGCAAGTAAATAACTTTGTTTAAAAATAATTGTGTTCCTTATTACTAGAAAAATGTTTAATTCCTTTATCTATCATGTTTTCCCCCTCCTACAACTGATCTATGTTAAGCATTCAATTTAAGTAGGAAACCTCTGCCCTCTCCACAGAAGTGAAAGGAGTACTGCTGTCAAATAGGTGCAGTTAAAGCCTCATATTAAAGAACCACTAAAAATGGAAGAGTTATAGATATAGCTTTGGCCTGACTAGCTAGTACACAAGATGCACAAAGCATAGCAGATTCAGACCTTCCACTTAAGGTCCACTGTATAATTCATGACAGCCTCTCTGATATTTCATTCTACCAGGTTACTTCATAGATTATCCATTTAGAGAGAGAAACAGTGGAAAACTAGAACCTACATTTGATTGATTTTACTGACTCCTGAGTTAGATTGCACTAAAAATAGAACTATCAGAGAGGACGCTTAGTTGTTTCAAGATTAAAATATTATGGTGATTGCAATGAATGGTTTGAAGTACAAAAAAGAGAGATGCTTAAAGGGACAGGGCAAGAAATACTACTTGCTATATGTACACCAATGTATATTAAGCTTTAATTGGAAACCTAATTATCTAAAAATAGACTCAACCTACAAATGATGCACATAATTAGTCTCTGGAACACCATGCCCCTATTGCATTTACCAGCTTCCTCTCCTCGACCCCATCTTTTCCCCATGACTTGCTATACTCACAAGTTGTGTCTTTTCCTAATATAGACTCCTTGGGCAGTGGACTGTCTCTTATTATATGATATGTATACAAAGACCCTGGGCAATAGCCCTCAATCCTAATGGGTCCTCTGGGCACTGTATAACAATTCATTATGGTAGGAAGGGCACTTGAAACCTTTAAAAAAGCTATTCACACAGTTTGCATTCTTACTACTCATGAGGAGACTGAGATTTACAAAGACACCCAAGCAAATTAGAACAAGTCTCTTGAAAGTCATTGAAACCAGTACCTTTAACTCAGTTAAGTAAGTGCTTTGAAAAAATTCCACCTGACAACAATAGGATCAGTTATGTCTCCCCATCTTGCCCTTACTGAGCGTGTTTGATTATGCATGCACTGTTCCTGGCACTCAAAGTTTTGCCTTAAAGACACCCAAAGCCAAATCCTACAATTATTATTGATCTATAAACTTTGTGGAAGTTGCTCTATTGAAATCAAGTGAAAAGTGTTACTCACTTTATGGAAATATTACTTGGAAGCTTAAGGTTTTCAAGATCACACTCGCTATGTACTGTGATCCCTTTATCTGGGTTGTCAGTGGTAGCAAGTTAATCTGGGCCTCTGGCTTCAAAACCATGAGTCTCTATTGCATTGATCCTCACTCAGTCTGCGGTATGGTGGGATCCTTTTAAGGGTGTTGCACAATGTTAGCACTGTTAGGTATACACACATAATTCACAAGGTAAACCCAGAGTTCTCACATAGGAATCCATAATGTTAAAAAAATTCTGACCTGTTGTGGTCTTTCTTAGTTCTTTGCAACAAAACAATTCCTCTATTATTTTCCACAGTCAAAAAAAAGAGTAAAAACTAAGAGCTAGCATTTTCTGAGGGGTGCCTCAAATCTAAAAAGTTAAGAACAACTGACCTATAGATTTGGGTCTAAAGGCTCTCAAGGCACCCTAGGGCTCTACTGTACCCTGTTTGAGAATCACTGCTCTAGGTAGCCCATCCAGGGCCATACTCTTCAAAGGTAGTTACAGTTACCTAATAGCATAAGACTAGGATCAGCACAAGGAACATTTGACATAGTTTGATGATATTGCTTCTATGACTGCACTGTTTCATTTAAAAAACTCTGAAACTGCTGTGAGACAGAGACTGTTTCCTGATAGCTCTGAAATTAACTTGCTTAGAAAGAACAGCACAGGGTGAGATGATGAGCATGTATCAGAGGTTTCTTTAGTACTTAGTTCAGATTATTAATATATATTAGGATGTGTGGCAATTTCCATTCTTCAAGAAAAGAGTTTAAAATCTATTAGCCTTGCCTCGCAGGCTCTGGCTTGCTCGGGATTCTGGCACTGCCAGGTGCAGCCGGCTGCAGCTCTGCTGGCCTTGCAGCGCAGCCCCTCACTGGGAAGGGGCTCACACTCCCCTGCAGTATGACGGGGCTGCTGCCTCCAATAAGGGCCCTGCCGCCTCTTGCTGCTACAGCAGGGAGGAGGCATGGCCAGGCAGGTATGGGTTATTCCTCCTCCCTCTGGCCTCTGGCAGAGGGGACAGCCAGAGGTCTATTCTGAGCAGGAAGCAAAGGGGGGAGTGCGGGCAGACCTGGCTCCAGTCCCTGCTGGTGGCACAGAGGGGTGGAATTAACTATGCCCACATTGCCTCAGTGCAGAGAGCATGTTTGTTCAGTTACCAGCCAGTTCAGCCTAGACAGGTTAAATTAACCTACAAAGGTTGAATCAGTTCAGGCTCTGGCTTTTTGAATGTCTGTCCCTAGCCCTTCAGTGTCTCATCCTCTGCTGACCAGTCATGCTGGTCTACTGTCCACAGGAGCCAGTAGTTAGTAATCTGATACTCGCTAGCTCATGCCACCCATTAATTATCTTTTAACTCCTTTGTTAGTAAGTTCATCACCACGGGTCCACCTAATAACTTGGCCCTTATTTATACTGTGTTGCTGGACACATTATTCATCATTCTATTGATCTTCATTTATCTCCTATCAATTAACGAGTTTATTCTCATTCAACAATATTGATCACTTTTTATATTCCATGAATTAGCACATACCATCATGTAATTAAACCTTACTTACAATCAATCAATTAACAAGTTTATCAGCATTTTATTAATCAATTCTTTTATATTTCATTAATCTACTTGTTGGTCGTCCTTCAATCCTTATTTATACTTCAACAACAGGGAAGTTCATCACATTCCCATTCCTCATTAACCCTTCTGTGGATGGGTCACTTCACTCGCTGGCTCCCCTACTAATTACCCAAATCTATCATCCCTGTAAGCAAGCACTTCAAATTTTTTTGACTCACTGGTCCGGGAAGCTCTTTTCCTCCATTGTGGCTCTCTGTGCCACCTCTCTTGTGGAGGGGTTTGTTGTCCCCATGTCCAGCTTTGTCTCTGGCTCCCAGCACTATCTCCATGCCTCCACATGGTTTGCATGAGCTCAGCTCCTACTGTGCTTCCCCTCTCCAGGGAAGTTCATTGTGCCAGTGGCCCCTTTTGGCTTCTGGCAGAACTCCTAGCGGCCCACAGTAGCTGGCTCCAGGTGCATGTGGCCCCGCGCAGCCTGAACAGACCAGAGGGAATGCAATTCATCCTTGGGTTACCAGCTGCACAGCTCCGGTTATTGCACTGCTGCCCCAGGGTCCAACAGTAAGTTTCTTTGCAAGCAGGCAGTGTTTCTGGCAGGACAGCCTGGACCATAACACGTGCCCTGTTACAATGGAGTATTAAAAGTACCTTCTCAAAAGTTTGTACATGTATAAAACATCCTATTATACTATATGTCTTCCAAATACATTTATAACCTCCAATAAAATATACTTTAAGTACTTTAAAGAAATATTTTCCTAGGTATAATATATTTTTCTATTAAGCAAATAGTTTTGTCAGGAATAAGATAGTAAAAGGAATATTATCTGGTTTTTTTGGCTAAGACAGATATTTTGCAAGAAGTAGCTAAAATGTTAGTAGGCCTTGGTATGAGATCACTTCATGCAATGCCTTTTCAAAGACTATCTAGGGACATGCTGCAGTTTTGACAAAGTTCACATTAATGTAAGATCTGAACTAATAATCTTCTAGGTCATCTGTCTCAAAGGATTACTAAGAATCAATAAGTAATTACCTATATGATTTAGAACCTACCTGGAACCATGCAGTGGTGACAAAAGCACAGCCACAAATTGGAGTATAGATGGAGATTCTGACAAATTCTGTTCATGTTGATTCACATAACCCATGGGGTTAACTGACTAATTTGAAACAGAAAAAAGTAAGGAGACAAACTGTTACTTGCATATGGAGATAAAGTCATGCATTAGTAAAAGGATCTCGGCCACTCAGCCCTGCCCCCACCCTCAGGCTCACATGTTTGTCCTGTCAGTGATTTAGCATCTCTGCGTTCAGTTTAGCACCTCAGACCTGTGTTGTTAGTAAACTATGACAAATCTAAGCCAGAAATTTGTGCTAGCATGATGTCAATTAGCATGTATTTTTATGAAAGTTTATATCAGCAATAAACCTTAGCACATATATATTCATGCTGCCAAAAAGAGTGCTTTCACCAGGATAGCTTATATTATTCAAGGAACTGGTATGTGCTGCACTGTCAAGAACAAGCTGCAACTCCACTAAGATGATTTCCTGATTCAGTGACACCAGTAACATTATACTGACAGACCCTTTCTAGCATAGATTAGACCTACTTCTTTACTGTTTTATTTTTTATACATCTTTGGTAAGTTTAACCCAACTGGAATTCACTGCTTTCAAATACCTCAAACCTCTGAAGCATTCATACAGCCCAGTTATAAGTATATAAATGGATACGTTCCATTTCTAGAGCTGTCAATGCAACACATTTAATGATCACTAATAATTAATAGTGCTAATAATTTTATGTATGAAGTTAGGCAAAAGCAAAGACTACCATGTAACAAGAGGAAAACCTGCTTACAGTCAGATATTACAGTACAAAACCAAGGTGGCTGAATCTTGTATCATTTGATTTCTCTACTAAAATATCTGCCTGCACTGCAGTTGCTTGGTTTACTAAAACAAGCTACAAGACCAACTACCAGTAAGTATTTATCAAACTTTCTATAATCTAGACCTGGCCAAAAATGGTAATTTAAACTTTTACTAATACCTGCACAACAGAAATTTACTTTGTTAACTGTTGTCATCCTCCATCATTGTGGAAGGCCACTTTTTATCCTGACATATTCAATGCTGAACTGTCAGGAGCATGCGATGTCCAGTTTCAGACAGGTGCTGTGGACTGGCACTGCTGATCTTGATGCCAAGGCTTTCACTGTGAACATTTATTTTCTGTATCCCTGATATGTCAACTCTCCAACCTAGTTAAACCACTTCACTAAGTACAGCCTCTTTGGCTCTTATCTTCTGATATGAATTCTTTGCTAATCAACAGAAATAAGAAACAAAATAAATAAGAAAATCACAAGATATGCACAACTAATAAACAGAAGAGTATGTATTTGTTGAATAAACTATTTGAAACAAATTATTCACTCAGCTTTATTAATTAGACTAGCTAAGTTTCCACGACAACCTTCTTTATCACACACACCAGGCAGTGAGATTGTTTGGTACAATCTTATACTGTAAATTGCATATAAATTCAGAAAGTAGATGTCCCAGTATAGGGAAAATATATTAAAAGGATCTAATGAAGTGCACAATACACACATTCGAATAACATGCTGTCTTGATAATTTTTCCCTCTAAATTTCTTCCAGATTTTTAAAGGCAATGTAATCACGTCAGCTTAATCCAGTGATTCTCAGCCTTTCAAGCTCAAGAGCGCTTCCTATAACTTTCCTGAATTTGTTGGTACGCCAGTTGAGAACCACTGTAAAGTCCCAGCGTACCTAGTTTACTTCCAGGCTGCCACTGCCACCAGGTGGAACTGCCCCACATAACTCTGTTTCCAGGAGGAACACATGCGGCTGGATGGAGAAGCAGCTGTAGCAGAAGTGAGTGCCCCTGCCAACATTAGGTTACACTCCCCTCCCCATCAGCTGGCAGTTGGTAAATAGGAAATGTAGGTCTTCTAGAAGCCAAGTGGGGTTGTGCCCTACACCAAAAGAGTCACTCTGTTCGTTGCTGCCTGCATTTCCTATTTACAAGCTGCCAGCCAAACACACAGGGGAGCAAAGCCTAACACAGGCAGGAGTAAGTACCTACCTCTGGCAGAGCCACTTCCCCATCCACCCCTGCATGTCTCTTCTGGAAACAAAGGCATGCAGGACACTTTCACCTGCCTGCACCAGCACTGGCACGGCAGCGACCTTGAAATGATCTTGTGGAACCCCATTTGAGAACTATTGGCTTAGTCCATCATTTCAAACCAGGCCGTATATTTCTAAATAACTAATAATCACTAAACATGATCCTAATCAGTATTTGTTACAATTAAAGCAAGTTTAGTTGATATTTAACTTTGACCCCATCAAGTTCACAGCACAGTGCTTCTAATGCACAGGAACCAGAAAGTACAACTGAATATCCTGTTCTTTTTTTGAGATAAGTGAACTGAAAAGCAAACAGCAGCAATGATGAAAAGTACAGCACACCTCTTAAATCCCACTGACATAATTAGTTTAAGGTGTCATACATAACAAAGTTTGTATTATGAGTTTATGCTATAAACATTTATGTTACAAAAATTGGGCACAAAAGGATTAAAGAAAGCGATGAAGGAAGGACGGCACAAGGCATTCCAGGTGATATATGATATAATAAGTTGCACAGATGTAGTTAAATGGATTGGGCTTTTTCTAAGGAGCAATCTGTCTTACACATAGGGGTCCACACAGCTCAAGGTGAGGACCAGCCAATTTTGCAGGCAGATCACAGGCCCCCCCCGGCCATTTTAATGGGTTTATCATGGTGGGGCCCCCACACCTCTGATTGGCCAAGGGGCCTGTGGCAGGGACACCACCAAGGACCAAAACCTACCTTTGAGCCGAGACCAGAGAGGGACGTGGAGACCATAGGACACCGCCAAAGATCAAAGGCACGGCAGGAGAGAGGCCGCCACAGGAAGGCGAGCCATGCTGAGACTGGAGGGAGGAGAGCAGAAGCAGTCCAAGCATGCTGCAGGAGCGCCAACACATTCAGCCACACCAGCGTGGACACACTTTATGGCTGCGTGCCATCACCAGTTTTCTAGCTGGCCCTTGGAGAGGGAAATAAAAACCCCACCAGCCAACATTTGGGGAGGACCAAAATTAAGTCCTTCGGAGGGCCCAGAGCAGCCGGGAATAAGTGACTGCCCCTGCAGAGATGAGTACTGGCAACCCCAGGAGGAGGGATGTCCAGCTAAAGCTGGCTCGGAGGAGCCTGGATCCTTACCTTCTACAAGACCATGGATCCCGGATACAGCTGGTATAGACTGAGACAGCGGTGAGTCTGTGAGGAGAGAAAGAAGAAAGGAGTCTGAAGCTGTAAGTAGTCATTGGGAGAAACAGAAAAGCTTCTGGGAGGAAGGAATCCCAGACAGAATAGTAAAGAAAACAAGGCTGAACCAGGACAGTACACCGTCTGAACAGGACTGTGGATAGGTAAGTGCTAAGGCCCAACCATGGCTGGTGGACTTGGTCTTAGCCTTGGTCAAGGATCAACATCTTTAGTTGGCATAAGATAGGGTATAGGGGAGACAGAGCCCCAAATGGAGATCCAGGCAAAAGAGCTGAAAGAGGGAACCAGGAGAGGCAAGATCCAAGAACATCCTCCCATCAGTAATCGGTAACAACAAGACGTGGCAATCCCTGGGGACCTCTTGAGGTACCTTACTGAAAGGCAAGCTGTCGATTCGAAAGGAGACAGCTGAGTCTGAATGGCCAGAAAAGGCGAAGCACTCGAGTGAACATCACAGGCAGTTACAAGGCCCTGGAAAGGACTATCCATCATATGGCCTCACCCCTCACCACTGATTGGCTGAAAGGGGTGGGGCTGCATGACACATAGCCCTATGAGCCAATCTGTGGCAAGAGGCAGGGACAGCAGCCATCTTGCCTACTCATTTCATGCTAGCAGCCCCATTTGCACCTGGCCAAGCAACTGGGAAGACTGCTGGCTCCCACTGGGCAGCCAGCACTTTATTTTTAGTAAGGTTTTTCTTCTTTTGGTGGATTTTACTTAGATTGCCAGATTTTTCAATTTCAGCAAAATTCGCGAAATAACCATTTGAGTAGGTCCCTACTTATACATGTGAAAGTTACACAGTATAACTAAGATGCCAGAGTTGCAGACCTGTTTGTATTTAAAAAGTGCCTGGTGGAAACGCTGGTGCTTTCAGCCACTTACAAGATATGTCCCTTCTTCTAGAGTCAGTGAGGAACTGACAGGGGAACTAACATTTCCTTTAGATGTTTTCTTTCTGTTGCCTGAAATAGTTCTACTTTGCCTTGCCTACTTTGCAGCCACTAAGACATTAGCAGCCAAATTTTCAAACTTGCCCCCTAGCTCCAGGTGCCTCCGTTTTGTCTGTTAAGCACAAGATACTTCATGCCTGATGAACACAAGTGTTCATCATTTGCAACTCCCATTAACTTCAGCTGAAGATGAGCATGTTCAGTGCCTCAAAATCAGCCCACGGTATAGTAAAACAAGATCCCATTAACTGAAGAACTAAGCTGAGTTTAGTGGCTGCTTTTGAAAATACTGGCCTATGTTAGTCTAGGAATATACCATACTCACTATTCCGAAACATCTTCCATTACTTGAACAATTATTTCTCATTTAACTTAGATGGCAAGAACACACATTACATTAAACAAAAATTTCTTTCCTGTATCTGTAAGCAACATTTACCTCTCTAACTGCAGACCCTGTATCATGTTCCTGCCTAAGCCCTTTGTGCCTGAGTAGTCCATCTGTTCTGTGTCTCCCACTACTAATAAATATTTACTCACCAATGATTGTCACCAACCCCCACATCACTATGAGACATGGAAATACTTGTCTTAAGGGGTTTCAGCTGTAACACTGATTTGGTGAATGCCTTTTCATGTACTTGTCTAAAGACACATAAACCAATGTACTTTCATTGATTTTTTTTCTTCCTAGTCAAGTGTGATATTAAGGCAATAGAATTAAATTCCACAAAAATGAAGAACTGTTGTCTGCGCTATAATGTACTCCATCTAAGTGCATAGCCTCGGGACTGAAAAGAGCCTTATACATTTCCTCTGAGTATGCACTTATCTAAATTTAATATAAACAATCAGAACTGGTTATATACACAGCTGGACCAGTGTTGTAATATTAGTAACCCTTAAACTAACTCCCCTCCTTTTCAGGGCTTCTAATAATAGGCCTGAAGCTGACTCTGGAAACCTTGAAAATACAGAGAGCTAATCAGTTCTGGGGCTGCTAATATGGCACCGACAACTCTGTTAGCATGGCTAGTTATATACGCAGTGCTGTCAGCATTGTAGTACTAACAACCCTAAAGTTGAGTAGCTGCCTTCATTTTCAAAGATTCAAATACCCAGTTTTGGAGCTACTATAAGAAGCCCTGAAAAGAAGGAGAGGGAGTGGCTGTGGAACCGACTACCTCCTGTCATTTTCAAGCCTTCTAATAGCAGACCTTTCCCAGCTGCTTCCCCTTCACTGTTTCTGGTCACTGTTGCTATTACAGGAATGACAGAACAGGTCCAACTGGTGGGGGAGTGGCGCTCTACATCAAAGACTGCATCAAATCAAATAGTGTAGATTTTTCAACTGATAAGATAGATACCACAGAACAGGGATAGGCAATGTTTTTTGGCTGGAGTGCCAAAAAATCCATAATGTCTAATTTGGAAGGTGCTGCAGTGCCGACATGCCAGAAAAACAAAATGAGGGTGTGTGGGGGGGGGTACATGGCAGGACGCACTGCATATTAGTATATTTAATAATTATAAATTTTGCCTTTGTTGCGTATTCCTTTTTTGTTGAGCATGTTGCAATCAGAGAGAAAAAAGAGACAAATAAGAGAAAGAGGAAAGAGAGAAAGAAAAAGGATAGCAGAGAGAGAACCAGACACACGCACACAGAGAACCACGTGCACAAACACAGTGAACCAGAACACACCCAGAACAGACACACATCCAGAACCAGACACGTGTGTGCACATGGACACACAGGACCCAACAGAGACAGACAAATGCACAGAACCCGGCTCCTGGGCCACTGGACAAAGTCCACTCCAAGACATGCATGCACCTGCCAGTATGGAGCTAATGCTGGAGCCCGGAGCAGATGTTTGCAGCTTCCCGGCTGCAGCCAGCCCAGGCTCTGGGTAGCTGCTGCCAACCATGGCAGGGCTTGGCAGCCACCCAGCTGCCTGCTGGGAGCAGCCCGGGCTTTGTGGCTGGCAGCAGCTGCCTAGAGCCCAGGCCGGCAGTGGCATGCCAAGCAAAATGGCCTTGCATGCCGTGCTCAGCACACGTGCCAGGGGTTGCTGACCCCTGCAATAGAATCTCTGTGGATAGAGATTCCATGTTTCAAAAGAGACAGATACATCTATGGATATACTATCAACCACGAAACCAGAATGGTAGCAGAAAGCTACAAATGCTAAGGGATGCTACAAAAGCAGAAAATATGGTGATAATGGTCAGCTTCAATTATCCACAAATAGACTGGGTCAACCTAACATCAGGCCATGATGCAGAGACCACATTTCTTGACATTATAAAAGATTGCTTTCTGGAGCAATTAGTCCTAGAACCTGCAAGAAGGAAGGCCATTCTTCACCTGTTTCTAAGAAGCACCCAGGATTTGATGCAGTGTTACTGAGCTGCTCCGCAATAGTAAACACAGTGCAATTGGATTTGATATCCATTGTAGTATGGGATATAAAAAGAAAATCTATCACAGTAGCATTTAACTTTAAAAAGGTAGACTATACTAAAATGAGGAAGCCAGGTAGGCAGAAGTTAAAAGGGGCCCTTACGGAGGTGAATAACTTGCAAGCAGCATGGGAACTTCTTAAGAACACCGTACTGGAGGTACAGAGCAAATGCATACCGTAAATCAAAAAAAAAAAAAAGTAAAGTGGATCAAAAGAAAGCCATCATTGCTTAATGGCAGTTTCAGAAGCAATAAACAGAAAAAGGCTTCTTTCAAAAAGTGGAAGTCAAATCCTAAGGAGGAAGATAAAAAAGAGCATAAACTCTGGCAAATAAAACGTAAAATCATAAGACAAGCTAAGAAAGAATTTAAGGAGAAACTTGCTAGAGACATAAAACAAAACAATAAAGATTTCTTTATGTACATCAAAAACTGAAGACTTGCCAGGGGGTCAACTGGACCTTCGGATGATTAGGATGTAAAAGGTGCACTGAGGTCCACTGCCATGTAACTAAATGCGTTCCTTGCATCTGTCTTCACTGTGGAAGATGTTAGGAAAATTCCATCACCAGCTCCACTCCTCTCTAGAAATAAGTCAGTAGAGCTGGCCCAAACAGAGGTTTCAATAGATGAGATCATAGAAGAAAAATCGATAAACTAAACAGTAGCAAGTCAGCACAACCTGATGGCATTCATCCTAGGGTCTTGAAGGAGCTCAGATCAGAACTTGATGACAGAGAACTGAAGGAATGTCAATGTAACTCCCATATTTTAAAAAGGCTCTAGAGGGGATGCAGGGAATTACAGGTTGGTGAGTCTAATATCTGTTTCTATCAGTTTTACAGGAACAATGAGAAAAAAAAGAATCATTCAGCACATGGATGAACATGACTTGCTGGGAGGAAATCAGTATGGGTTTGTCAAAGGGAAATCATGCCTCACCAACCTACTAGAGTTCTTTGAGGATGTCAATAAGCAGATGGATCAGGATAATCCAGCTGACACACTACATATGGATTTCCTAAAAGCCTCTACCAAAATTGCCTATCAGAGGCTCTTAACAAAGTTAGGTAGTCATGGGATTACAGGGAAGGTCAATTCATGGATTAGAAATTGGCTTAAAGACAGAAAGAAAAGAGTGAATATAAACAGTCAGTTTTCAGGATGCAAAGTAGTAAACAGCTGGGTCACTCAGGAATCTGTGTTGGGACCAGTGCTGTTTAACATATACATAAACTATCTCAAAAGGGGGTGAGTAGTGAAGTGGCCAGATATGCGGATGATGCAAAATTATTCAAAGTGATAAAGACTAAGGCAGACTGCTTAGAATTAGAGGATCTGGCACTATTGAGCAAATATGCAACTAAACAGCAAATTAAATTCAATGTAGATAAGTAGAAAGTGATAGACAGGCAAAAATAACCCAAGTTACACTATGGGTGCATCTACATGTGACTCTACAGCGATGTAGCATCCGCGGGCAAGAACTATGATGCTGCAGCTACATTGCCCTAGCAACACGCTACCTCGTTATAGTGTATCACTATGGTGACATAGTGCCTAAAAATAACTGCACGGCACCCATGGCACAGCACAAGCTGTTAATGCACCTTCTTTTAGTACTTCCAAAAGGAAAATACCTAAAAGGAGGACCATGCATCATTGGCCCGCACCTGTAGGGATCAGACCAGAAAAGCCAAGGCTAAAACTAAGCTCAAACTGGCTACAGGAATCAAGAGTACAGGTGACCACATGCCTACATTTGGCAAAGACCTTGTGAGGGAACACCTTGAGAGGCTGGACATCCATAAGGCCCTGATGAAATGCACCCAAGAGTGCTAAAAGAGTTGGCTGACATCATAGTGTGACCAATGGCAAGGATATTTGAGAATTCATGGCGCTCGGGGGAGATTCCTGAAGATTAGAAGAGGATTATTGTGGTGCCTATCTTCAAGAAAGGAAGGTAGAAAGGAAGATCTAGGAAACTACAGGCCAATCAGTTTGACCTCAGTCCCTGGAAAAATCATGAAAAAATTATTAAAGAATCCATCAACAATAGGCTAACAGAAGGCGTCATCCTGAGACAGCCAACATAGCTCTGTTATGAGCCACCAATGCGATGCCACACCCGGCAAAGCAAATAAAACCCTGGCTTGCATCTACTGATGCATCTCAAGCAAAACCCAAGATGTCATCCTCCCACTTTATTCAGCCTTGGTGAGGCTGCAGCTGGAGTACTTGAGGCGCAAGTACTCCGCAGCCTTGGTGAGGCCGCAGCTAGAGTGGAAAAGCTTGAGAGAGTCCAGAGGACAGCCACGTGCATGATCAGAGGTCAAGAGAGCAGGCCTTATGAGGAGAGGCTGAGAGGCATGGGAGTCTTCAGCTTGGAAAAACATAGGCTCAGGAGGGACTTGGTAGCAGCCTATAAGTAGATCAGGAGCGTGCATCAGGATCTGGGAAAACGCCTGTTCACCAGGGCACCCCAAGGGAAGACAAGGTCCAACAGTTACAAACTGCTGGAAGACCATTTTAAAGTGGACATAGGGAAAAAAATGCTTTACTGTCTGAGTCTCCAGAGTCTGGAATAGACTCCCCACAGAAGTGGTGCAAGCACCTACTCGGGACACATTCAGAAATGTTTGGATGATTATCTTGCTGGGGTCATCTGACCGCAGCTGACTTCCTGCCCTTTGGGCAGGGGACTGGACCCAATGATCTCATGAGGTCCCTGCCAGCCGTAATGTCTATGAAATCTATAAAATCTATGAAGTACTAAAAGACAGTGCAGTAACAATGTTGCTATAGTGACACGTATAGATACGTCCTGATGGGCATTACATTAGCTGTTACCACACAGGAAAGCAATCTGGGAGTCATTGTGGGCAGGTTGCTAAAAACATCATCTCAGTGCTCAGCTGTCATCAAAAGGCAAACAAAATGTTAGGGATTATTAAGAAGGGAAATTGTGAATAAATAGAAGGTATCATCAACCCACTATAAACAGGGGTCTACCCAACTCAAGGAGTCAGATGACCAATTTTGGCAGCCGGTCCCCGGATCTGCTAGCATTTTCAAGGGCGGAGTGTAGCAATCCTCCCACCTCTACCTCTCCCAACAACCACCCCTCCTTGCAGATTGCCAGATGACCTGAAACTGTGGCTTAATTACCCTGATTAGGCCCAGGGAAGCCATTAAACTCCATGCATTATTAAGTGTGGATTAATGGCTTCCTGGGCTTAATCAAGGTAATTAAGCCACAGTTTAGGCCATCCTCAAACTGAACCATGGTCATGGTCTCACTGTGGCAGGCAGCTGGAAGGCTGCAAGTGGCTACATAAGGGTCTGCACTGGCAGCAGTTGCTTGTGAGCAACAAGCCATGCCAGGGCTCTGTAGACCCCACTGCAGCCTTCTGGCTACCTGTCACAGCCAGCCAGCAACCACATCCAGCTGTTTATGCAGCCTCCACACCACCCACTACCACCCTCCCACCACACCCCTGCCCATGCCTGTTCTCCCCCCTCCTTCCCAACCTCACCCTTTCTCTCCCCACCCTCTCCCCCACCCCAACTCACCCTCTGCCCTCCCCACTGCAGGGCTTCCTGCCCTTTTCTCTGCTTGCAGGTAAGGGGGCTTTTTGAGCAATCTCACTGTTTTCTGCAGAGCCTGCTGTTTTTCATGGAGTCTGCCTGAATTTGTGGTTTCCACAAAAACTGCGCAATCATGAATTCAGTAGGTCTCTACCTATAAATCCATGGTGCATTCACACCTTGAATACTGTGCCCACTTTTGGTCCTCACACCTCAAAAAGCATATAGAAAAAAACTAGAGAAGGTCCAAAGAAGGGCAACAAGGATGACTAGTAGTACAGAGGGCCTTCCATATGAGGAGAGACTAAAGAGATTAGAAAAGAGACACTTGAGTGGGGAGCATAATAAGCATTTACAAAATACTAAATGGGGAAGAAAAAGTAAATAGGGATTTATTATTTTCTGTCCCTCTCAATGCAAGAATTCGGTGTCATAATATTAAACAAGTAGTTAGTAAGTTTAAAACCAAAGCCAGTTTTTTCACATAGCATGTAATTAAAGTGTGGAACTCATTGCCACAAGATGTTCTGGAAGCTGACAGTTTAACCAGACTCAAAAAGGGATTGGAGAAAATCTGGGAGGAAAGGGGCATCGGTAGCTGTTGAGCATGGGAGTAGAGGTACAGCCTGTGAATCAGAAGTTCCTAGACCTTAAATGCTGGAGCCTGAAAGTAAGAGGAACAGTGGGAAAAACCCTGGTTATACCTAGTTCACTCTCCCTTTCAGCATCCAATTTCTGCCCCTGTGAGACATAGGATACTGGGCAAGATGGACCTATGATCTTACCCAGTAAATGACAGTTCTTGTGTTGCAGGAAACATGATTAGTTACAAAGTAGGCAGAGTTGAAAGATGCTAGTTTATTCAGTTAACTGATTTGCCATTAATGGATGTTTGTTACAGATTGGGAGTGATGTTGTTATGCAGTTAATCAAATATTGTGCTTATTAGTTTGCAGACAAGTGGAGTGCACTGTACTATATTTTATCTTCCTTGTATTATATAGATAGGAAATATATGAGGAGGTATAAAAGATTGTATCAATAGGAATTTGGGATAACTGTTTTATTCATCAGTGCCAAAGCTAAAAGTGAGATAAATGGCATAGCTTAGTTACACAATGATAACACTTTTTCACAATATGTTGTCTCTATTGGTCTTTATGCAACAAAACAATATGGCTGGGTACCCAATAACCCATTTTAGTAAACATACATGAACATGCACATACTACTACTAGCACAGACTGATGTTCTCACTTGGCTTTAACAGCCTCTAAGACACAGCGTATAGTGAGAATCACTTGAGGGCTCAAAAACGAATTCTTATACATAGCTAATCCTTAGAAATTACACATTACCATGTGTATCCTCTGTATGTCACGTTTGTCGTAGGAAAAAAAAAGAATGTTTTAGAGCTCAGACATTTAAATAGAACTGTGCTATTTTTAAGGAGTCCAAATTACTGGGTCAAGGAGCAACCAGAAAGAAATCTAGAAATTATCTGAATTAGTTTTTCTACACATAAAGCATTACTCTTTTAAAGTCTGCGTTCTCATGTCTGGGTGGTGGGGAGAAGTGGTGGCAGCAGCTGGGTCCTAACACCTACCTTTGTGGATCCTAACTGGATCATTCCATCCCACTGGCCAAAAAAGTTGCCAACTGCTATCTTATACTCGAAATAGAGTAGTTTTAGAAACAAAATTTACATTTACAAAGAGGAGGCAGCATTTTGGGGGCAAGTTGAATTGTTTTATTGTTGGCTGTTTGATGTGGCCCAAAGGTTTGCACTGTTAAATTGTGGGGATGGTAATTTAGTGAACAGCGGGCAGCTGATGTGGTTAAAGAAAGTTCCAAGATGCATTGCAAGGCTACAGGACAGCTAAATTTATCAAGGGAACATCCCCTCCGCATACACATACACATACACAAGCAGACACTCAGAAAGGTTATATTAGGAGTATAATGTGTACTGCAGCCAGAGTAGTCACTAGGGGTGCACAGGGCCCAGGGCATATCAGCCTATGCAGAGCCGGCGGGGGGCTGGTGACCACCCGCAGAAGCCAGCAGCAGTGTTGGCAGCAGCGGGGCAGGGTGGTGACCACCTGCAGAAGCTGCCAGCGGCGGTGGCAGCGGGGCCTGTACAGCACTATCTGCGGGGCCCCCCCAAAGCGCGAGGCCTGGGGCAGTTGCCCCGATTCCCCCCCTACCTAGGGACAGCTCTGACTATAGCAAAGCATAACTGGGCCAACACAAATAATAGTTTTGGTAGTGGGGGGGGGTTTATTTTTCAGTCTAATTACTGATTTTTAAAAAATGCACGTACAGCTATAAGCATATGTGTGTTAACATTTAGAATTCAGAGAATATTTGGCAACACATAGTAGTTCAAGTGGATAATATTTTGGATTTAATTAAATTATTTCTTATCAGTGACTCTCATCAAGCATGTAAACACATGGCTTTTTTTTTTTTTAAATTAAGGCCAGATTTTGGTTTATTAGTTTATCTGCATAACCAAGCACACACGGAAATCTTCCCCAAGGAAAATGTCCTAAATGCTCAGTCAGCTCCTTTGGTGCTAATAGTTTGATACATCTCATACCATAGCAATGAACCAGTGAACATCATTATCATCACAAGGCATAATAAATGCCTTGATTTTGTAATCAGTCAAGACAGTGTTTGCATCAACCAATTGTACGCCTATTCATCTCACATTGTGTGTGTGTGTTGGGGGAGGAGGGCAGGGTAATGAATTGAACTTCACATGAAATGGATATTTGCATTTATTTTCATCATAAAATACAATTCTGATTAATGAACTAAGAGACTTGTGTAATGTTGTTGAGTTGACTATGCAAAGTAGCAAGAAATTATTTACTTTTGCAAACATACCTGCTCCCTGCTTCCATGGGTATGAACATTCTGTAAAGCCAGCAATGCTACCTTGAGTCCACTGTGCAGGCCTCGAACAGGTCATACAAGGATCTTGGCATCCCTGCTCACAAGAAAGTGGTGCTCCACAGCTCTTCTGTCTGTAGGTTCAGGGCATGGTATAGCATATAGGTACAACACAATGGATTCAAAGGCAAAATCCCTCTGAGGTAACTGAGCTGTTTTTCTGCACCATGGGAGTGTGACAGATGAAAATTATGTCTGTGTAATAAGGTGCTTGCTGAAGACTCTATGAAGATTAGACCACGTGTCAACCTGAAGAAAAGAAGAGCTTGATTCTGCACTATTGAGAGCTTTGTCACTAATTTCAGGCAGTATAAAAATTAGACCCTACACCACTCTGAAGCAAATGACACCAAACTGGGGGGAATAATAGATACGCTAGAAGGCAGGGTTAGGATTCAGGGTGACCAAGACAGATTGGCCAAAAAGAATCTCCTGAGGTTCAACAAGGACAAGTACAAAGTCCTGCACTTAGGACAGAACAATCCCATGCACCAGTACAGCCTGGGGACTGACTGGCAGGGCAGCAGCTCTGCAGAAAAGGACCCTGGGGGTTACAGTGAACAATAACCTGAATGTGAGTCAGCAGTGTGCCCCAGTTGCCAAGAAGGCTAATGGCATACTGGGCTGCATTGGTAGGTGTGTTGCCAGTAGGTCAAGGGAAGTAATTATTCCCTTCCATTCAGCATTGGTAAGGCCACATCTGGAGTACTGTGTTCAGTTTGGATCCCCCACTACAAAAACGATGTGGACAAATTGGAAAGAGTCCAGCGGAGGGCAACACAAACAGTGAGGGAGCTGGGGAACGTGACTTATGAGGAATGACTGGGGGAACTGGGCTTATTTAGTCTAGAGAAGAGGAGACTAAGAGGAGTCTTAACAGCAGTCTTCAACTACCAGAGGGGAAGTTCAAAACAGGATGGAACTAAGGTATTCTCAGTGGTGCCAGATGACAAAACAAGGAGAAATGTTCTCAAGTTGCAGCAAGGGAAGTTTAGGTTAGATGATAGGAAGAATTTTCTCACTAGGATGGTAGTAAAACACTGGAACAGGTTACCCAGAGAGGTGGCAGAAGCTCCATCCTTGGGGGTTTTCAAAACCTGGCTAGACAAAGCTTTGGGTGGGATGATCTAGTTGGGGCAGGTTCTGCTTTGAGCAGGGGTTGGACTAGATGACCTCTGGAAGTCCCTTCCAACCCTAACTTTCTTGATTCTATTATTTTAAGTCTAAATCTGGTAGATAACAGCAATGATTGCTTGAATCAGTAAATGATAACGAGCAAGCCTTGGCATCATGACCGCTTGGAGTACCTGACTATCTTACAGGAACTCTGTTATCTTCAAACCAGAGTGTCAGAAGGAAAATAATTTAGAGTAATAGATTTATTGCATGTTGTTTACCTAATTTTAGGCAAAAGGAATCTTACTTAAAAAAAAAAAGAAATCTTTTACTGTTTACTTTTAAAATATATTCAAAGCTTTCTGAAATTTTGAGTGGGAATACATAAAAAGGATCAAATTGCAGAGATTGCTAAATAGTTTCCATAGCATAATAGACATGTGTAGTTAATGTTATTAACTGCCTTCCCACAGTTATAGCTTGTGATTTCCCATTTTACTTTCTCACAACTGATCTTTACTCTCTTTAAAGCCTCATATTTTATATAGCCAGAGTGGTCCTCCCGAAGCAACAGCAGCTCAGTCCTGACACTCTCCAAAGACCACAACAGGTCAGAATATTTTTGACCCTATAGATTCCTATTTGAAACTTCTGGGTTTATCTTGTGAATCATGTAGGTGTTAGCTAACCTAACACTGGGAGCTGTAATTATGGCACATTAAATAAGTACCTGTTATTCCAGGTACTAGCTTAATGCACCACATTGGTGCTACTGTGTGTTTGTGCAGATGAATGCTTTTTGTGTGATACTTAATGCACATTGGACTAAATTGACTGTGCATTAGCATGGTTTTTGCCAGCCACGCTAGCGCACAGTAGAATGAATCCAATAAATATTAAGCGTCTTGTGTAGACATGCCCAGAGGTAATATTGTGCATCACCCTTTAGAGGCCCTGACACCACGGTTGAGAATCACTGCTTCAAATTATAACTCCAAGGGATGCCCTTAACCAGCCCAATCTGTTCTGAAGTCCCACTTGATTTTCCAAATTTCTTCAGTACATAATCTAGAAAGTAGACATAGCAAACTTAGACTATATTCATAGAGGATAAGGATAGGACCAGATGTCAGTGCACAAGGATGAACCACAATGGTGTCTGTGATGCAGAAACAGGAAGACCTGAGTAGACTGTGCAATGAGTTCTGCACACACAGACCAGCATTCCCTTGTTCTATCCTTATTTGGATTTGCCATGAGTCTGTTTGTAATACTGCAAGATCAGAATTTTAGTTGGAAAGTCCTTCAGTTGTAAAAGCTAATTCAACCTAAAGCACAACAAAGACCCATTCTTAACTGGAGCTCTGTGCATTAGTGCAAAATTGATGTTAGATACCAATAGTTTAAAAGTGTCCAATAGTTTAAAAGTGTCTAAGGCATTTTGTAGAGGTTACTGTACTTTAAAAAAATCAACATAAAATGAACACATGCTTTCAAGTGGAAGATTCAGGTGTTTCCTGGCTTTTAATTTGCTTTCAATGATTATGAAGAAATGTAACTTAAAATACTAAGACATGTATTCATGAGTAACTTATAAAGACTTTGGGAAATGCTTAGCATGTATAATAGGTAGCAGTGGCACAGCGAGCTCATTCAGGTCCCAAAGCAGGGCAGGAGGTGAGGGGAATGGAAGTCTTGCCTGCCTGGGAATTGAGCTGCTGCTGCTGCTGCTACTGCAGCTGACACTGCCTTTCCTGTGGAGAAAGCCCAGGCAGCAGCAGAAGAAAGAGTCCAGCACAGCAGCCCAGTGGCAGAGGCTCCCTGGGCCCCCATTCATTTCTACCCTCCCCACCAAGATATGCAGACATGTATACTTGCATACACATCACTTGCAGAGTCCTTCACGCCATCTGTATCACAAACAAGAGATGCTATTTAAACAAGAGATAGCATCCCCATATATTAGGACACTAATATTACGTCTGCCTGCTTCACTGAAACTACGGGTTGGCAACCTCCAGCCCACGGGCCAGATCTGGCCCAAAAACATATGGCTTCAGTGGCATTTGGCAGTGGGAGGTTTTCCTATGCTGTGGTGGGGAAAAGTGGAAGCAGCAGCTTGGTCCTAGCACCCACCTTTCTGCCTCAGACCCAAGCTGGGTCATTCCAACCTCCAACCTGAAAAGGTTGTTGACCACTGAGCTAGACATCTCCAAGCTAGCTAGCACGGTAACTGATCAATACCCAAAAACATACTGTTACCAATACCCAAAAAAGCAGTTTTAAGCTACCTCAGGTATATCTCCCATGAGCTGTAGACATATCCTTTTAACTGCTGAGTAAACATATCCTTAGGAATCAAAGGGGTGAAGTCAAGGCACATAATTTTAAGTACCTCAAACCCTGTAGTAAAAGCTCTTGTTCATAAGGACTACACATTTAGTTGTAAATTTCCTGAATGCCATGTTCTTACCCAGCTTTTTAAAAGACTTAAAGATTTTGAAAATTTGTTTTGAAAGCATGGATTTTCTTGAAGTCCAAATGTCTGAGAATTAAAACAAGTCATCATAATCAAAAGATCATCTACAGTTTGATGTTCTCCTGAAAAAGCCTCCACAGACCTAATGTCCTTATATGAGCTTAGATATACAAGAGAAAGATGATTGGTTAAAATCTGTCGTTTGAGCATATATTATTTCTTCATTGCTTAGCACAATAGAGTCTTTTTAGGGGCTACCAGATATAAATAGTAAATAAGAAGAAGAACACAGTTGCTATTAAAGAGATGGGTTCTTCATCTTCTCAACTTATCAAGTTGAAATTCAGGCATTGTGAACCATCTATTTTTAACTTATCCCAAGGAGGTAATTCCCTGAGTTAATAGTTTATGACAACCATTTTATTTCTCCCTCCTCTGTGAATCTTGACTAACAAGAGGCAAACGAATTATTTTACATTGATGCAGAAGCAATTTTAATAACTTGGGTTTTTTTAAAGTAATCCAAGCTCAGGGATTGATAACATACAGCATCCCTTATAGCCATACGCCAAGGAATCTCCACATGAACAGCTATTGTGGCAGTCGTTTGGGGGAATCAAACCCTCAATACCTATGCTGAACTGTTCCTTTGGCTACTTACGTTCATGCCCATCTGCTAGAGTGGCAGGGTGCCTGCTTGCAAGCTGACATGTCAGCTTCAGTAAGACAAAGGTACCAACGTAAAAACATTCTCAGTCTTGCATAACACTTCAAGTTCTCTCATTTCCTCAAGGAATCCCTCCTGTGTCACAGCAGAGCCATATGCCTCATTTATACACAGAGCATAGTGACACTGGTGTCCGGTGTCAGGAAAAAAAGGGAAAGAAGGAGCTAGGTTCACGATGGCCAGGATGGCAGATTGCATAGCAGTAAGAACCCGAGATGTCCCTTATAGACAACATGTGGTGTCCAAGCATATTTATAAAGGAATACAAGTGGCACGCACTGTGGGTAAAGACACTGAAATGTCAGTCTCCTGGCTTGCCACAGTGGAGTGCATTAAACTTAAAGGAAGGTTGCAACATAGTTAAGATATTCCAATCCCCCTTCAATTACAAGCGGGAAAAAATCAACAAAAATTGCTTTAAAGTAGAGAATGAGTCTGTAAGGTGTTGTAGGGTCCTGTGTTTCTTGTTTTTCAGCAATTATGTAAATTATGTTCAGACTACAACAGCATATATTTTGGGCAGCCCCAAACTCAGCATGGGATTTCAGAGACAAGCTGAGTTCCCTCCTGTTTCCAAATTCTCACCAGTAACAAAGATTGCACAAGACAAACTCTGCCATCAGTGACACCTGCTCAGCCCCACATTTTTAATGGATTTGCACAGTTGTAGCTGATTGGAATGCGATGTGCAATTCTGTTGATGATGTACAGCCGACTCCTTTCAGATGAGCTGGGTCTGAAGCTAACAGGAGGAAACAGTATTATTTTTGTCACAAAGTCAATGGTGAGGATTTTCAACACACATGAGGAGCAGATCTGTTGAGTACAAAAGTGCCACTACTAAATAGTCACTTCTTGAGATTAGAACTGTGTTTCAAATTCTGATTGAAATGTAATTAAATATAAAATGCCATCTTGACATGCCACTGATGTCTGGTGACCATTCAAAGGCACAGCCTTTCAAAGCTGCTGTAAGAGCCAGTCTAGTTCTTTTTATTTTTCATGGCTAATTTAATACTAGGTAGAAATTACATTACAAGATTGAAAGTCTCTGTCTGCCTCATGCACTCAAAGGATAGATTTGACTCTTAACACGTAACAGAGTACACCCTTTGCTGGGAAGAATAAGTACAGCACACCACGTTTTTAAGCAATGCTATTATCATTCAACCTTGGGAACCATAGTGAAATAGTGACACCTATGTTTGAAAACTGCTTTGAAAACTGATGTCATGGGGCTATGATTTTGCTAGCACAGTCATCTGTGGCCAAGGAAAGTTCTGTTCAAATAACTGGACTGTACAGGCTTCTGCACCAATATAACCCAAATGCAGAATCAAGGCTTTAGTAACTGGTTCATACCCAAAAGGGGACTTGGGTGATATAACACCAAATGCTGCTATGCCTACTTTTTAGGTGCTTAGCCCCCCTGAATGAGCTGTGTAAAAGAGGCACCTCAGTAAGGACAGGAAACTGAGTAGAAAGCCATCTAAACCAATAAGAAATGAAGGACATAGGTGCGTCTTAAATCCTGCTGCCCTCCAGGACATATTTCAGAGGTCAGCAATGCTTTTGGGCAGGGTGCCAAAAACAACTATAACCTTGACCTGGAAGATGTTGTGGCAGAGCAGCCCTGGTCCCTTCCCTGCCATCCACCCTGAGGCACACGTGCACCCATCACCAGCAACGAGCTGGGCTGGGGCTCTGTGGACCCCAGGGCAGTCGTGTGCAGCCTCCCCACCTTCAGCTGCAAGCAGCCCACGCTCCGTGGCAGGCAGCAGGGTCCTGCCCAGAACCTGGGCCAGCTGTGGCAGGGAGCCGGGAGGCTGCAAGCGGATGCATCGGGGTCTGTGGTGCCCTAGCCCAGCTCACTGTTGGCAGTGGGTGCATGTGCACCTCAGGGCAGACGGTGGGGAAGGGGAAGGGGCTGGGGCTGCACTGCCACAACAAGGATTGGCCCCCTCACAGTTCCCCCACTGTCAACCCTGAGACGTGTGTGCCAAGCAAAATGACTTCATGTGCCACAATCTGGCACACATGCTGGGGGTTACTGACCCATGGCATAGATGCTTTACATAGTGCCACCAAAAAGTACCCCGTCCACATGGGATTCAGAGCCTGGAATACTCTCCTGAAGGTAGATGCCCAAGCTTTTTCTCTCACAAACCAAGAAGAGGTCACATCTTTAAAAAAACATCTGGAGATTTCCCCTTTTTGTACAGTAGTTCAGTGATCAAGCACTCATCCCTAGTTTCAGTTCTCCCCTCTGCCTGAAGCCGGCAACACTTTTGCCCTGAGGGGCACTGTTCTTAGTGAAAGAGGTGGCTGGTGCTACATTTTGTGTAGTCTGATCTGTTCAGCATATTCTGAGAATGCCTCTTAGACTACTTACTCCTGATTAAGCCCCTTGGGGATACAGGTGGAGAAGGAATTGATTTAAGGAGCCTGATTGGTTTAAGGATCCTAATTAGGTTTAAGTATAAGATATACCCCAGACTACTTAAACTTGTATGCCCAGAATCAGAACTACTGGCTTCACAGGAACTTAAATATTGGAAATTGAGGCACCTCTACGACAGACAGCAGCTGAATGGGAGTTTTAAGGATGACAGTTGAGAGCTAAGATGCCTACAGGCTGCCTTAGGCATCAATGCTGTTATTCAGTCCCTTTTGGGATCTTGCCCTTTGTTCCCAAATACATCCCTTAGGTCAGGGTTAGTGTCAAACTCACCCCAGGCCCTCAGTCAGAGTCAAACCACAGGGCTCCTCCTGGGCCAGATCCATGGGGCCACTGGCAGCTGTAGCAAGTACACCAGTAGTCTGAAGCAGGAGTCTGGAGGTAATGGTAGAGGTTCAGCAGTAGCAGTGGTTGTCCAGTGGCAGCAGGGCCATACAGCTGCAGGAAAAACAGGGGCTATATCTTTCTCACCATTAGTGCCAATAGACATGTTCAGCAGAGTCCAGGGGCCTAAATTCTGCAGTAGGCCACGGCCCCTAACCCAGGGGTGGGCAAAACATGGCCCACAGACCAGATCCAGCCCACCAGGCCATTCTATCCAGCCCATGGGGTCCCCCATAATTTATAAAATTAATATTGATCTGCCCCTGGCTGCCTGTCAAACATGGCAGGAGCCAGGGGCAGTAGGACGCAGGGGGAGCCAGAGGCAGAACTAAACAGCCGCAGCAGCAAGTCCAGCCCTCCCCCTCTGCCCCACCACCAGCCCCAGCCAAAAGCCTCTGCCTAGCAGGGGCTTCTGGAGGTTTCTGGCCTGGGACTGCATTTGCCTTCCTGCACCAAGGGAAATACAGATAAGGAGGCAGGGAAGGAGGGAGGGGAGAACCACAGGCAATTGCCCCAGTCCTCAGGGCTCCTTTGGTTCTGGCGCTGCACCCAGGAACAATGCAGTGCCGGGGGGGGGCAGGGAAGGGACACGGCTGCGGCAGGTTGGGGGAAGAGGCAGCAAGTGGGCATGCGGAGCGCAGTGACAGCCAGGCGGGAGCACAGGGCCCACACCAGTGCACCAGGACCAGGGCTGGCAGGGCCCAGAGCAGGGCAGCAGAAGCATGGGGCTGGGCTGCCAGGGGCTCTATGGAGCCGAGCCAACTCCCTCTTCTCCCTGCTTGTGCAGCCCAGCTCCAGAAAGAGCGCAGCAGCCCAGCCCTGCGCTCCTGCTGCCCTATTCACCCCAGCCCACGCCCTAGACGCAGCCCCCTCCAGCCCCTCTCACTCCTGACGCATAGTACACTGCATCCTGCCAGGACATGCTGGGACCCTCCCTCCCTGGCCTACAAATCACACACACGTAACCACAGCCCTCCCACACCTTCACAAGTTCCCCACACACACCCCAAACATACAAAGTACCTGAACCATTTTGCAAAATTTTGAGGTTTTATGAATACAATTTTGAGTTTTTAACTGTGCGATTAAAATAGCGATTAATTGCAACTAATTTTTTTAATCATGCAATTAATCGCGATCAAAGTTTTAATAATTTGACAGCCCCAACTGGCATGCAGATGAATTCTGTAGTTTATAATTTATCATTCATAATTCACAATGGTTCTTACTAAATGTATAGTATCTCTTAGACCAGGGGTGGCCAGAATTAATCACTCTGGGAGCCACATCTGATTTCTACCAAAGTGCATGAGCCAGAGAGCAAGTGGAGTGGAAGGGGGTGCTAAGCTACCTGGAGTGAAGGTGACCACCACCACCCCCTGCACCCACCTGGCTGAAGTTTGGCCACTGTGAACACGGTGGTCTTCAAGAGTTTAAGCTACCCACCAGCCATCCCCCACCAGAAGAGGGGTAGGTCAGGCTATAGCCGGGAGCTTCTAGCTTACCTCACAGTGACTTTGTTTCCCCCCTTCCCCCTCTGCCCCTGGCAGCCACTGGGTGCGCAGGCAAGCCTGGAGCTTTTGGCTGGGAGCTGGCCATAGGATCCCGCTCCTTTCACTGCAGCGCTGAGCCACTCTGACTTTCTCCACAGGGAGCCCACCTCAGGGTAAGCAGCACGGCTGCAGCCTCCACCCCGGTAGCCTGGCACCTGAGCCAGCAGTCCCAGAGGGAGAGAAGGAGGGAGGAGTGTGGGCTTAGGGCACGCTCCCCACAGGGAAAGCTGGAGCAGTGAGAGGTGCTGGGCTGCTCTGTCCCACAGAGCTGCGTCAGGGAGAAGTGTGCAAGGCTTCAGCCAATTTCTGGAGAGCTGCAAGTACTGTGAAGTGTGCCACAGTTTGGCCACCATGGTCTTAGACTGTCAAGACAACACATTTTCCAGTTAAACTACAATGATGATGCCTAGTAAGTAGAATAAGCATGACAATATTGATATTGTATTTTCACTATAACTGTATATTGTTATTGCAGATGTTGCAGGACCCTAAGATTGGGTATATAATTCTCTGAATTACATATTATAATTGATTTTTAAAAATCTGGGGGGCATTTAAGACTATAGCATAGAATAGCTTTCTTAGGGGAGCATTTAAAAATAACTCACAAGTCCAACACCCAAATGATCAATACAAAATATCACAGAGGGGATGAAGAATAAAACAACAGATACAAGTGAAACTTTTCTGACTTTCAAATAAGGTTAACTTTTTCCTTAAATGTCCATCTTCAGTAGACAATAACTCCTGGCTCCCCTCACTAGGACTTGAATTAGAAATGCCAAAATTCAACGGCAGAAAGAAAAAAGTTAAAAGATTTCCAACCTCATTTTGCCAGTTTAGGAAGTAAGCATTGGCTATAAATAGATATTGCCAGTATAGTTAATCCACTTTATTGGAAGAAATACATATTGTCAGTTGTCCCACACATTGATTGTGCTTGGAAAACTGTGCAGGTACTCCAGGAGCTTGAGGGAGCCAATCCTCCGTGAGAATTCCTAGGAAGTACAAGTTCAGGCCCCTCAAGCCCCAGGAATGCCTGTCCAGGGTGGCTCCAGGCTGCCCATACTCTCCGTCCATAAAGCAAACAGATGTCCACTGCAATAAAGCACCACAAAGTATTACTAACTTCTGTCATGGCAACACATTTAGACACTTGTAGCACAACAAAGGGTATGGACATCTATTTGCTTTCACTTTGTGCTTCCATAACAATTGTTATGGCAGTACAAAAAATAATGTGTTTCCAGCCATTATTGAGTGCTTTTTCAAACAGAAACTTCAAAGGTCTGTTTCTTACTGGACATTTCTAAAATCATTAATTTTTCCCCATTTTCCAATGTCCCCATGACCCATGGATAAATAAAAAAACAGTATTTCTACTTTGAAGATACACCGTATATTTCATAATATGACACCCCATCACACTACCTACTATTTCATAAAATGCTGATTGTGAATCAGAAACTGTGACAACCCTTTGAAGCTGTGCTAAACCTCCAGATTCAATACTAATGAATGAAAAGACTGTGCTGTAAATATAGCATAGGCTACTTTTGACTAAACAAAGCTGAACATATGTGCGTTGGCTCTGTTCTGCCTCCTGGCTTTCATTAATATTGGGAAGAGCAGCATTGTCAGCCCTCAGACTTTCCAGAGGACTGAGAGCATAGCACCCTTCCCTAGCGAAAAGTAAAGAACTGCTGACAACCTGTAATGCTCCTGCTTATAGATCACATGATTTTTCTTGAGTGCCCGTGTAGTTAGGCCTCCCCTGGACTCTTCTGCCATGGTAATAAAATCAGTAGGAGAGGTTCAGTGTTATGAATAAGGAGGCCCCACTTGGGGTACTCACGGTTCTGGAAGTGGTTGGCTCTGGGGCTCCACCTCCCCCAACATCTCAGCCATACGCCAGCTGCTGGTCTTGAGATGATCGAATATAGTGCAGGCCTCCAGGCTGACCCAGCTATGGTATGCGTTAATCCTGACAGCGTCGTTCTGGCTTCCTTCAGACTGCCTCCTTAGTTGTTGCATACAGAGGCCTAATCCCTACGTTGAGCCCTAGATAAGGGCTTTAGGTGGGTCCTGACTAACAGCCCTTCAAGTAACTTGGTGAAGTGAAAAAAACAAACAAAGAAAATCCTCCACTCTGGAGTGGTGCCTTTTTCTGGGCAAAATGCCCCTGCAGGAAACTCTCTCTACTCCCTGTGGGAATTCTATCTAGCCAAATATTGAGGTTTGGCCTTCCAGCCACCACACAATGGAGTCCTCATGACTCCGTACTAATTAAGCCCTTGCAGCTCCAGCACCATGCTGCCTTGGTGCCCCAAAGCTGCTTCTGACTCAGCCTCAGCTGGCCCTGATGCAGTTCATCCCTTTTCCCTGGCAGCACTTTTAAATTCCCCGCAGTGGCACTGGAGGCTGACATCATCAGTCGCCCAGGTTGCTTGACAGGGAGCTTTTAAACCGCGGTGCTGCACATCGCCACAGCTCCGCCAATTCCTGCCTCCCTGGTAAGTTAGTTTGCTTGTTGCAGGCTTGCTCAGCACACATAAGATACACGGGGGGGAGGGGGCGGCATCTCAGGCCCCTTTCATCACACCACCCCCTGTTCATCCTGCCAGCCTCCACAGGGCAGGACAGAAGCAATACCTAGCCCAAATGAAGAAAATGAACTCAATTCATTCCAGGCATTAAGCCTGGAAAAAAAATTTCAAATGTGCACGGGTGCCAGGTGGGCCAAATCCCAGTTGATAGGGACTGATAAGAGATGCCATCTCTTAGCATGCCAAATGAGTCTGGTCTTCAGTCAGTTCATAGGTAACCCACTATCTGCTTTGAAAAGGCAACATAAAAATCGGTGTCTTTATTGTAAGCACAATAACTCAGTAACCCAAATAATTTAAAAGGAAACAAATGGTGTCACACTTCATCTGTGCCAAATTTGTCTATGCTTCTGAGGAACAAAGACAAGATTTAAAATTATGGCCAGATTAGCAGGCATGCAGGGGCGAGTGTCTGTAAATGGCTTATATAAAATTAGGGGATTTGTGCAGTATTTATGTTAAATGGAGGTGGGAGCTACAGCAACCTTTTCCAGACAGAAGTGAGTGGGAGGGGAAGGGGTAGAGAGACAGAAAGAGAAACCAAGTAGGAAGAGAGTGAACAAAATATCACACTTGTATATAACTAACAAAAATGTCATAACACAAGCTTATAAAACCAGTAGTTGAGTAAAAGCTGGAGTAGCTTCACCTAATTCCTCCGTGGAGCAATTGACCAGTTTGACCCTGCTAGGCAGAACTGCTGACATTCCTAGCAAGTGACTAACTGTTCATATGCACCCATTTCAGCTCCTTAGTTACTGGAAAGCAGCTAGATATGTTAACAGAGAGCTTTGTGCATTGAGTAATTCCCACATCGATTTCCTATAGTAATACTTTCTAATATGTAATAAAATGCTACTTGGGATGTCAATTATATCAGTCAATAAAAGTGAGCTAGGGCTGAAATATTCAAACTGTGTGTGTGAGTTTTCATGGTAAGGTCCAAACTCCTGCATATAAGTAAATGTGGCTTGATTTTTACAAATGCTTAATTTCCCTGAAAACCTGGACACATTTACTTGTGGGAGCCTGACAATGAATTTATATGCCACTCTTTACTCATAAGTGCACTCATTTTAGCCAAGATGCTTTAGTGACAAGACAATAAATGTTTTGTCCTAAATAGATACAACAATATTAAATAGAAAATGAGTGGTTCCACCTCTGAAGGAGAAAAAAATTCTGTTCCAAAATTCTCCTCTTTACAAGATCAGCCAATAATCTCAGTCCAGTATTTTGTTCGCAAAGAAAGAAATTATGGAAAATGATAAAACCAAGAAAAACTCTTGCACATAAGCAAGCAAATTGCAAAAAGTCCACCTGCTGAAAGATTCAGTTATAGCAGGGGTAGGCAACATTTTTTCGCCAGAGTCCTGAAAAACACCACAATGCCTACCTCAGAAGGTGCCAGAGTGCTGGCATGGCAGAAAACAAAATGAGGGCAAGGATGCCCTGCTTGTGCCCCTTGCCCCCAACCCAAAGCCCCTGCCCGCCAGCCCTGCTGCCCCTGCCCCCCAGCCCTACTTGCCCCTTGCCCACCACCCCTACTGCCCCCAACCCTACCACCCCTTGCCCCCCACCCAAAGTCCCTGCCCCACAACCCTACTGCCCCTTGCCCCCCAACCAAAGCCCCTGCCCCACAGCCCGGGCTCTGTGGCTGCCATCAGCTACCCCAGCTCTGGGTAGCTGCTGGAGCCTGGGCTGCTACCAGTAGGTCTTGCAGCGTCCCAGCTTCCTGCTGGGAGCAGCCTGGGATCCCGGCTGGCAGCAGCACCCCAGAGCCGGGGCTAGCTGTAGCCGGGAGGCTCCGAACAGCTGTGTCGGGCTCCAGGCTCTGGCATCAGCTCCGTACGAGCGCATGGAGGCGCACCTCGCAGCGGGCAGTGGGGGAGGGGCCTGAGGCAGCACAACCCTGGTCTCTCCCCTGCTCCCGGCATGGAGGTGATGAGCCTGGCACAGCACCGAGGTACCCATGCAGTCGCCACCAGCACAAAGCTGATACCGGAGCTGTACAGCCCAGCGCAGATGTTTGCAGCCTGCCCGCCGCTTGCTGTAGCTGCCCAGAGCCTGGGCTGGCTACAAACAGCTGCGCCAGGCTCATCACCTCTGTGCCGGGAGCAGGGAAAAGACCAGGCCTGTGCTGCCTCAGGCCCATAACCCACCGCCTGCTCCAGGGCACGCCTGCACGCAGCATTGCGGAGCTGATGCCGGAGCCCAGAGCCCAGCACAGCTGTTTGGAGCCTCCTGGCTGCAGCCGGCCCCAGCTCTGGGGAGCTGCTGCCAGCCAGGATCCCAGCCTAACCCCAGCAGGCAGCTGGGACAATGCAAGTCCTGCTGGGAGCAGCCCAGGCTCTGTCACTGGCAGCAGCTACCCAGAGCTGGGGCTGGCTGTGGCATGCCAAGCAAAATGGCCTCGCATGCCATGCTCAGCACACATGCCAGGGGTTGCTGTCCCCTGAGTTATAGCATGGTCCTAGAAACTCTGAAGAAACAAGTGTAACTTTCCAATAACACTACCAAATGAAAAAGCATTTGGTTCACTACTGGGAGCAATGCACTGTACCACTAGCACAAAATTCGTGAGGATGTCATGGGCAAGAAGGACTCTGAAGAAGTTCAGAAAGACCTGTTAGGTGACTAGGCAATATGATAGCAAATGAAATTCAAAATAAATACATTCACATTGGAAGGGAAAGTTAAAACTACTCCTGCACTTTTCAGGGTTCCTTATTTACTGTATCAACCCTGAATAGTTGTCACTAGAAGCAGCTCAATGAAAACCTCTGCACAATGTGCAGCTATGGTCAAAAAAAGTAACAAGATGTTAAAATGCTTATGGAACAGGATGGCGAATAATGAAGACTATTATAATGCCTTGGGGTAAATCATTGTTGCAGCATCATCTGGAATACTAGATGCACTGCTGGTCGCTCCATCTCAAAATTGGATGTTTTAAAAACAAGAGCATTTCACAAAAAGACAATAAGAATAATCACGGCCATGGAAATACTCTTATATGACGAGAGACTGAAAAGAATGAAATTGCTTACCCTAAGAAGGAAACAAAGAAAAGGAAACACGATCAAAGCATGAAAAATCATGAAGGTCTAGAGATGGTGGATCACAAACTTCTGTTCTCTTGCCTCAATGTACAAGAAGCAGTGGGCATTCAGTTAAATGAAAAAGTGTGAAATGTGAACTCAAAGGAAATATTTTTCATATAGTGTGCGACTGAACTGTGAAACACTGAAATCACTGAAGCCCAGAATGTAAAATTTAGGAAAGATATTATATCGGGGTGGGCAATTATTTTGGGCAGAGGTCCACTTACCCAGTTTTGGCAAGCTGTTGAGGGATGCATGGGTAGCCCTGCCCCTTGACAGGTGTCCACCCCCTGGTCATCATCTTGGGACCAATGTCCCAGGGTGACCACTGGTAGGGCCCAAAGCGGGGTGCAAGCTGGCAGGGGTCTGTGGAGCTGGGTTGGGCTGTACCAGCAGGGAGAGGGGGCAGCTGGCTGGGCTTCACAGGCCCCTGCCAGCTGGGACCCTGCGCTCCTGCCACCCTATTCTGGGCCCCAGTGGCACTGGCCCCAGGGCTCCAGTGCAGGCCCCGTGCTCCTGCTGGCTCCCCGCCCACTCACTCCCAGTGCCCCCCAGCCCTGCGGTACAGGCGGGGGGCAGCACACAGCCTTGACCCACTGCTTGCTGGCAAGGAACAAGCTGGGGCTGAGCACAGGGAAAAGCAGCCCCTCACCCGCCCCATGGCTGGCGCTCCCTGCTGCAGGCACTCGCAGCCCACGTGGGGCTGTCTGAAGCAGGCACAGGCAGTGCCACACAGGCTGCAAGCAGCTACACTGCAGGGTGCCAGCCACGGGGCGAGCCAGGGTCCGCTTTTCCCCGCGCTCAGCACCAGCTTGTAACCTGCCCCCACTGCCAGCCTGGGCCCTGTGCCGGCTCCGGCCTTGCCTGTTGGCAGCAGCAGCTGCAGCCCCACCACTTGCTGTGCTGGGCAGTGTTGGCTGCTGCTGCCCACCTGGAGTTCGCGTGCTGGGCAGCCCAGAGGCAGCGGTGGCAAACACTGCCCAGCATGGCAAGTGAGGAGGTCGCAGCTGCTGTCGCCATGCGCAGCCCCGACAGGTGAGCCCGGAGTTGGTGTGGGCCCCAGGCTGGCGCTGGGGCCGGGTCACAAGGTAGTGCTGAACACGAGGTGGGGGGGGAAAGCAGCCCCTCCCCATCCCATGGCCGACACCCCACGCTGCAGCCGCTTGCAGCACACCTGGGCCTGCCTGCGCCTGCTCTGGACGGCCCCACGTGGGCTGCGAGTGGCTGCAGTGCAAGGCAAGGTGGAGCAGGCAAGGTGCCACTTTTCCCCCCCTCCGTGCTCCTTCCCTGCCCAGAGTCCTCCCCTGCCCTTCTCCCCACCCTGCCCCCTTACCTGCGGTTCTGGCGTGGGGCAACCATGTGCTCCCAGGCCAGAAGCCCCGGCTGGGGCTTCCAGCTAGGGGGACAGGGCCCAGCAGGCCCTGCTGTTGTGGGAGCCTGCTGGGCTTCCCCTGGATCCTATTGCCCTTGGTTCCTGTCATTGTTGACAGGAACCAAGGGCAGATAAATAGATTTCATAGACATTAGGGCTGGAAGGGACCTCGGAAGATCATCAAGTCCAGCCCCCTGCCCAAAGGGCAGGAAGTCAGCTGGGGTCATAGGATCCCAGCAAGATAAGCATCCAATTTTTTCTTGAAGGTGTTCAATGTAGGTGCCTGAACCATCTCCGATGGCAGGCTATTCCAGACCTTGGTGGCTCGGACAGTAAAGAAGTTCTTCCTTATGTCCAGCCTGAAACGGTCTTGTATGACTGTTCAACCTCGTCATCCCTTGGGGCACTGTGGTGAACAAACATTCCCCCAGATCCTGGTGGTCACCCCTAATAAACTTATAGGTGGCCATCAGATCACCCCTGAGCCTATGCTTTTCCAGGCTAAAGAGTCCCATGGCTCTCAGCCTGTCATCGTAAGATCTGTTTTCCTGACCTCTCTGATCATGCGCGTGGCTCTCCTCTGGACTCTCTCAAGCTTCTCCACATCCTTTTTGAATTGTGGAGCCCAAAACCTGGATGCAGTACTCCAGCTGCGGCCTCACCAAGGCCGAGTACAAGGGGAGAATGACGTCCCGGGATTTGCTTGAGAAGCATCTATGGATGCATGCCAGCGTTTTGGTCGCTTTAGCAGCCGCAGCATCGCATTGCAGGCTCATGTTCATCTTGTGGGCAATGATGACCCCCAAGTCTTTTTCTTCCGTAGTGTTAGCCAGCATAGCACTGCCGAGCCTATAAGGATGCTGCAGGTTTTTCTTCCCAAGGCAGAGAACCTTGCATTTTTTCAATGTTAAACACCACCAGGTTCTCATCCAACCATTTGCTGAGCCTGTCCAGGTTAGCCTGGATCGCCCTCCTGTCTTCATGTGTGGATGCTTTGCCCCAAAGTTTGGTGTCATTGGCGAACTTGGCTAGTCCACTTCTGACTCCAAAATATTAATTTTCTACATTTTTAGGGGCCCCGCGGGCTGCATAGAATGGCTTCACGGGCCGTATTTTGCCCACCCCTGCATTATATATTTATATAGACATCAAAAATATTTATATAGACATCATAAGTATAACAGTTGATGGTAACAGCTTTGGGGAGGGACATTAAATGTTACACTCTCCAGCTGTTGGAGACTGGGATGAGGCCTAACATGGGAGGCAGATTACCTACCACATAGCCACCTACTGCAGGTTTCTTACAGCATTCCCTGAAGCAGGGCTGGCCACTGGTAGAGGGAGTCCTGAACTAAAAGGACCTTGGCTCTAACCTGGTATAGCAAATCCTATATTCCTGTGGCAGTACCGACCCGTCCTAGTTCCTCAGAAATATGGGCATATACTGACACCTGGTGGCTCTCATGAAAATGGAGACAAACTGAAGGATAGTGGATTAGCAATAATAGCCCTTCAGAAGCTGCTTGATTTTTCTTCAGTGAAGTCAGTACAGGAAGTCCTGACCTTGAACGTGTTCCAAGTCCCTCAAGACAGAAGCGTAAGTAGTAATATGACACTGATGGCCCACCAATCTCCATTCTCAAAGCACTTTACAAACACTGCAATTATTATAGCCCTCCTGTGAAACATCACTTATAAGCTGGTGACAGGTTCTCCTATTACAATCATCATACTGTTTTAGCACCATTTTTTCAGATGAGGAAGTAGAAGCAAAGAAACTTTGCACTCTGTGAAAGGAACACCCTAGATGTGGCTCTGTGGACCTTGTCTCAAGAATGTGTGTCAAGTCCTGGACCAGAATGTAAAAATTCCCAGCTCTCCACTGTTACTGTCAAACCCGCCAGCTTTTCTTTTAATGCACATTTTGCAGGTGCCTGTTGGTGCTTGTGAATAGTAAATCATCTTGTCACTTACAAGGTCAGTGTTAGAATTAATCAATCCTGCACTTGGGAGAAGTAAGGAAAGGCACACAAAGAATGGAACAAAGCATGATCATGTATCCTAGATTAGGAGAATTGTAACTATTTATAATCACACCAAATAAAGAATAATTTGCTCTTCCTCCTATGAGTAATATCAGCTGCTTTTACAGCATTGACTCCCACGCTAAATTCCTCTGTTCAGGGAGAGGAAGCATGAGGGCTGACAGAACCAGATGACATGTACCATTCTCCTTGCCACTTAGTTGTAAATCTAAGCGGAAGTAAGGCAATTTGAAACCTTCCTTGCTCTGAGAGGTTCCAAGGACAATTGCCAGCTAGGGAATTACAGATATATTTAGATTATATAAATACAATGAGAGAGGATGGGAAAAATAGGCACCACTATGCAGTTTTTGTTTTTTTTAGAACTGGAGTCTGCATTTATTGATATTTGTATAAGGCTTAAATAGAACTAAATGGTGTGAAAGACTCCTGGGCCATGTCCAGATAAGCATGGCCGTACAGTATGTGGCTCTGCAGACATGTCTGCAGTGTCATAAACCACGTGTTCGGCTGTTCTCTGCACTGCAAAGTAGCAGCACAGGGGAGGTGGGGGTTGACTCAGAGAGATCCCAGGGTCCAAAAAAAACATACGGAAAAAAGGCAGGGCAGCACGCGCCACCCAAAACTGGAGCCTGGACAACCAAAGCCATGCTCCAGCTGCCAGCCCTGCTCCGAGTGGCAGGATGGTCGCTGATGCAGCCCCAGGAGGGCCCCAGATAATTCTGCTGGGGCCAGCACAGATGTCCATGCTCATGTGGATGTGGCCCTTGCATATTAGCTGGTGAGAAACTCTCTGGAGACTGTCAGAGAGACTTCATGGCCAGAGAAAGGACCATTCCAACGTGCCTGGAGAGATCCCAACAGTTAGAAACAAAAAAGCAAAAAAACTCACACTGAGGAAGGGAAAAGTCAACCCAATCTTTTTCTTCTAATAAGAAAACCTCCCAACTTTAAAGATTGCCTAAATAGCAACCGAGGCTTACGTATGAATGGAGGATTGGTGGTGTCAGGGATTACACACTGGTGTACATGCCTGCAAGCAGAAACTAAGGTATCTAGGAGACTTTAGCAACAGAAATTAAGGGATGCAATGCACCTACTGGGTTAAAAAGTAGGTAAGCAAATGATCTGAGAATCTCAGAAGCTCCTAAATGATGGATGTAGGGACCTAAAGTTGCCATTAGATGCCTGTATTGATTTGTGGATGCTGAATTCAAACCTCATGAGATGTTTATAATCTGATCATTTTACTTAACAGGTATCTTCCATACAGCTAATGTGATCATATCTCATAGATTTCATAGATTTCATAGACATTAGGGCTGGAAGGGACCTTGGAAGATCCAGCCCCCTACCCAAGGGGCAGGAAGTCAGCTGGGGTCATAGGATCCCAGCAAGATAAGCATCCCATTTGTTCTTGAAGATGTACAATGTAGGTGCTTGAACCACCTCTGATGGCAGACTGTTCCAGACCTTGGGGGCTCGGACAGTAAAGAAATTCTTCCTTATGTCCAGCCTGAAATGGTCTTGTAGTAGTTTATGACCGTTCAACCTCGTCACCCTTTGAGGTGCTCTAGTGAACAAATGTTCCCCCAGATATCGGTGGTCACCCCAATAAACTTATAAGTGGCCATCAGATCACACCTGAGCCTGCGCTTTTCCAGGCTAAAGAGCCCCATGGCTCTCAGCCTGTCATTGTAAGGTCTGTTTTCCTGACCTCTGATCATGCACGTGGCTCTCCTCTAGACTCTCTCAAGCTTCTCCACATCTTTTTTGAATTGTGAGGCTCAAAAATGGATGCAGTACTCCAGCTGCAGCCTCACCACGGCTGACTACAAGGGGAGAATGCCATCCCGGGATTTGCTTGAGAAACATCTATGGATGCAAGCCAGCATTTTGGTTGCTTTACTAGCCGCAGCATCACATTGCAGGCTCATGTTCATCTTGTGGTCAATCATGACCCCCAAGTCTCTTTCTTCCATAGTGCTAGCCAGCGTAGCACTGCCGAGCCTATAAGCATGCTGGTTTTTCCTCCCAAGATGAAGAACCTGGCATTTTTTGGTGTTAAACACCATCAGGTTCTCGTCCGCTCATTTGCTGAGCCTTTCCAGGTCAGCCTGGATCACCCACCTGTCTTCAGGTGTGGATGCTTTGCCCCAAAGTTTGGTGTTATTGGTGAACTTGGCCAGTCTGCTTCTGACTCCAACGTCCACATCATTAATGAAGATGTTGAACAATCTGGGTCCAAGGACAGAGCCTTGGGGGACCCCACTGGTCACAGGACACCATGATTATTGACTTCCATCAATTACTACCCTCTGGGTCCAACCACAGAACCAATTTCTGAGCCAGTGGATCATGGTGGACCCAGGGCCACAACTGGCCAGTTTCGCCAATTGTAAAAATCTCCTGGTTTTATTTCAGACAGTGCTAATTTTTCCTGTGATACCTTGTCCCAGTAACTTCTTTGAGATCAGCTAAAACATCCATGCTTTTAATGTAACTGATCAAGATGATTTGGGTTTCTTTACAACTAAAAATGTTTGCTTGTTGATCAAAGACTTCTTGATACCTGAGCTGAAGCTACGCTGTGCTTTCCAGGAACAAACACAGAGGACTTGTCTCCAATATGTTAGCTCAAATTACCCACATGCAAATTAACTCCTTTTCTGTTAACTCAAGAGCAGTTACACTGTGCAAGAAAACACTGGAGCCACACACAGCAGCAGCTCAGAGTACCTGAGGCCTAATCAGCATATAACACTTCCCAGGAAACATTCTCAAGTAGGTCCACACCCAAAGCCCCCCCATCAGTGGCATTCCCTTCTTTTTTGCCAGCAGACTTATTCTACCTCTGCTGAATGAAGGGAGGTTTCTGTCACCACACTGTAGAAGGCATGTGTAGGTATTCCCACACCTGCCAACTGCCACAGTCCCTTCAGCAGCTAGCACCAACCCAGGGTGCACTTTGCACTCTGGTGGCATAGCTGTTGAATGGAGCTGCCCAGAACCACCAAGTGTGCCTGGGCAGTCATGCACACTGGCAGCCTGGCAGAAGAAGCTGCTGCCTATCACCACAAACTCTGTCACAAGGGAGTAGGTATAGACAAAAGTAATCAGAACTCCTGGGGAAGTGATATCTTTTATTAGACCAACTAGATAGTTGCAAAAAAAGGTCTTCATTTGCAAGCTTTCAGGCACATGTGCCCTTCTTCAGGCATTGGAGAGTGCAAAGATTGTAAAATTTCTCCCAGATATTTCACAAGAGAGCTGAAAGGTAATACAAGATCTCCTGGTTGGAAAAGTTCATTTTATGCAAAACAGGCTCAGGTAAAAGTTGGAGCAGTCTAGTCTATTTAGGTAAAGATAAGGCTCCAGTTTAGCAACCCATAATTTTCAAACTCCATCCCTCGGAGAGCCAGGCACTTTGGGTGCCTGTACACATGCAGGGAAACTGCTTAGATGCACTGTAATTACAGTGCATCAGAGCAGACTCAATTAATCGAGTCTGCTGGAGTGTGCTAATTAGTACACTCCAACCAGCCTCCACATCTCGTGTATCAGTGTCCTGCCTTTGAAAATGGCAGTGGGGATACTTTAACTAAAGCTCATTGAATGAGCTTTAGTTAAAGAGACTTTGCTACCATTTTGAAGCTTGGGGATGCTGATACATGAGATGCTGCAGACACTTTAATTAGAGTGGCTCTTGGAGCTGCTCTAATTAGAGCCCCTCTATCACTTCCCCAGAGCACATGTAAAAATGCCCTTTGCGTTTAAAGCGCCATTTCACTTCAGCTAAAGACTTTTTTGACTGTATGAGAGTTTGGTCAGGAATAACAGGGAAATGAAAACAAGTTGTTATTATGATCAAGTGAATGAAGAGAAAAAATGAATGAATGTCAGTATTTGAAATCTGTTATTTGGAGTAAAATTAATGTTTTGTACAGTTCCAAATTATATCTGCAACACAACATGGTCCAGGTATAGTGATTACAGATTCATGGAAAAATAGGGCTGGAAGGGACCTCATGATATCTTGTCCAGCAGCCGGCAACCTTTTTAGACTGTGGGTTGGAGTGATCCAGTTCAGGTCAGAAACTGCAGGGAGGGCAGGTGCTAGGATCCAGCCAGCACTATCACTTTTTTCCTTTAGCAGCACAGGAAAGCAACTGCTGTCAAAGCCCTCCCTGTTTGTGGGTCAGATATAACAGCTCTGCACGCTGTGCCTGGTTGGGCTGTAGGTTGCCAACCGCAATCTAGTTCAACCCCTTGGTCAAGGCAGGATCATCCCTGGCAAAACCACCCAGTCAAGTATTTGTCTAACCTGCTCTTAAAAACTTCCAGGAATAATCAGTCCATGCCCTCTCTGGGTAGCCAATTCTAATATTTAACCACCTGCCAAGTGAGAGAGGTCTTCCTAATATTCAACCTCAATTTCCCTTGCTGCAATTTTAGATTATTACTTCTTGCTTTGTCCCCATCTCTTTATAACTATCCTTTAGGTATTTGAAGTATGTTATCAAATCCCTCCTCACTCTTCTCTTTTGCAGTCTAAATAACTCTAGTTCTTTCAGCCTTTCCTTGTAACCCATATTTCCCAGACCTCTAATTATTTTTGTTGCTTTCCACTGGACTCTTGATATGTCCACATCCTTCATGAAGTATGGTGCTCAAAAGTTGACACAGTACTCCATGTGATAATCAACAGTGCCAAATAGAGTACAGGAGTTGTAATTGATGCTTTTATTAATACAGCCCAGGATGAAAGTGGTCTTTATCACAACAGGAGTATGCTGTTGGCTCATATTCAGTTTATGGCCATTGGTGACACATAGGGGATGCACGCAGGTGCACATGCATGTGCACACCCTAAGATCAGCTGTGCATCCCCTGAAGCACCAGCCGCGGAACTGGAAGTGCTGGCAGAAGTGCATTTCCGGTTTCACCGCTGGCTCGGCGATAGGCCACTGAGGGCAATGTGGTGCCCCCCCTCAGACTCATGAGGCACCAGCCACACATGTTTATGACCCATTGTTCTTTCCTGCAGTGCTGCAGCCTAGCTGGTCATTCCGAAGCCTGTATTTGTGTATGCAATTCTTCTGGCCTAAACACAAGAGTTGTACTTCATTTCATTTGACTGATTCCAAACCATTTCTCCAGCTTGTCTTCATATGCCAATTTCTGCACACAAATCATTGCACAAATGTTTGCAAAGCAGCTCATTCAGTCATCTGCAGGAAATACCACAGAAGGAGAGGCACAAAACCAGCTACGGAAAAGACCTCCATGGCATAAAAAATTGTTACCATAAAGGCTCCCCATTTTCTTTTCTTATACTGCACGAATAAACCACAGGTGGAGAGGCGGTATTCTCCCGTATTGGAGTATGACTCAGAGTTGTTCAGAGAGGAGAGGATGCCTGACTCTTGACTTCTAAAACAAATGCTCTGCTCCCAGCTTAGTAACAGCCTCGGATAACGTGTAGCCCAAGGAAATGCTACAAGGGCACACTGAAGGCGGACCTCATGAAAATGGATGCCGACTTCAAGAGCTGGGAGGAGTTGGCTGCTGAGTGACTCCAATGGCACTGCAACCTCAACCAACCAGCAGTCTGTTTCAAGGTCAAGCATCTCACCCTTGAAGCAGAGAAGAGAAAATGAAAGAACTAAAAGGAAAGAAATCCTAGCCCTCGACCTACTTTCCCTTACAGAAAGATGGGTCTGTGGCTCAAGGATTGGGCTTCATATCTAGGGGTTCCTTCCAGCCTTACTTCTCTTTGAAAACTTCTGAAGTCACCTTGAGATGCATCAATGAGTCGTGGCAGAGACTGTCTTTCAAGCGAGGGATTGCAGCCACTGTCCATTCAGGAAGGGTCTGAGTACTGGCTGCTGGGGGTGGGGGGAGAGAGGAAGGGACAGGTGGCCCCCAGCAGAGAGTGACAGGAAGTATGAAGTCTTTGGTGGGCAAGAGGCTCCGTGCCAAGTTGGGCAGCACTGTCTTGCGGCTGGCACCCACGTGCTGTGATGGCACCAGGTTGGCACAGTGCGGGCTGGCACAGAGCATGCAGACACTCCATGGGAACACAGCCCTGTGCTACCCCTGGGGCAGCCAGCGTCAGGCAGCTGGTACATGCCATGAACAGGCCTCAGCCCAGCACAAAGCTGGAAGGTGCTGCGGTCTAGGCCTGCCTGGTCCCCCCGCCCCCCCGCCAAGCACCTGCTTTTGCTGGGCACAAGTGCAGGGGCTACCCTGGTGGTTCGAGGAGGGGCACGGAGCACTGTCCCGCTTAGCCACTGGCCTATTGCCCTCCCCTCCTGGAACCGGCTCCTTCCCCACAACCCTGCCTAGTGGCAGAAGTTAGTACATTTTGCACCCCCTCCAAGTCATACTTCTCACCTATCTACCCGGGCGAGGAGTTTGTACAGTCCGCTCCCCCCCCGCTACCGGGAGGCATTGGTACAACCCCCGCCCTGCCTCCTACCTCTCCGCCTCTTGCGCTTGCAAGAAGTTGGTACAGTCCTCCCCCCCAGCTCTCGCGAGGCGTTGGTACAACCCTCCCCGCCCCCACCTCTGGCACGTGTGAGCGGTTGGTGGAGCCTGCCCTCCTCCTGCACAGTGCCGGAGTGGTTTGTCCCGCCTGTAGCATGCTGGGACCGGAGTGGGGGGGCTTCCTTCTCTTTCTCTCGCACTGTGTCGGTGGCGGATGCTGACGCGCGGGCTCTGGGGCTCCCCCCTCCCCCACCACACGTGCTCCGGTCTAACTGCCGGGGGTCTCCGCTGTCAGCTGCCCGCGCTTCTCCCTGCCTAGCGGGGGTGGCTACGGTAAGAGGGGCGGGGGGGGAGGCGGGTAACGGCCCCGCGTTCTTCTGCCTCGAGCGGCCGCGTCGGTTAAGCAGCCCCGGGCGCGCGGTACCGAGGCCTGGGCCCAAGTTCCGCGAGAACTGGCGTCTGGGCTCCACAGGCAGCTGCCGCCCGGCCCTGTTCTGTCCTGGGGGCGACCTTTTCTCTGGGGGCCGGCGGGCGGGCAAGCTCTCGTCCCGGTTCGGCGCCAAACGCCGTGGGGAAAGCGCCCGAGCACAACGTGCGGCGGAGCCGGGGCGCTCGTGGGTCTTGTTCTTGCCTTTTGTGTTGCCCATTCATTTTTGTTACTAATGACTGCGGTGTCAAAAAAGGCGTAAAGAAACCTCCTCCACAGTATCCCTCGGCACTGGGGGTGAGTCTCCTCTGCCATTTGGCTGTGGAAGGAACAGTTTTATTTTGTGAGGGTGTTTGAGGATCGTGTTGTAAGCCAGTCTGATCTGAAGTCCCTTTTAGCTCGGCAGACAACCTGCTTTGTTAATTGCTGCATTTACTCTACTGCAAGACAAGGTGCTTACTCCCCCCCCCCCCAGACCATGGAGAAAATGGGTTCATCTTAGGAGGACTGGCACCAGCACTGGATAGTCTGCTGCTCTCTGGTCCTGAGCTGATTGCCTTGAGTTGGGGACAGAAATTACATGTGAACCTGTTCTTAGTCACTTGTATGGGTTACATCTCTAATGCAACACAAGTTCAGTTCATGTAAACCAAAACTAATTTAAAATGAACCTGGATGGATGTAGTGTCAGGCTTAACTGATTTATGTTAAATCCAGTGGGCAGACTAGCCTTGACCCAAGCTGTCTGCTCCAGTGGAGTAGGGAGCTGTGCTTTAACACCACCTTCTCTGCCACCCCCCCGCCTTCCTGGCATGGGCCAGTGCAGGCAGGTGGCTGCATTTCCAGAATCAAAAGTGAATGTCTCTTCACTTGGTTATCTGTCTATGCAGTGTAGACTAACCTGCAAAGATTAAATTGATTCAATCTCAGGTTTTTTGACTGTTTGTATTTAACCTTGGTGCTCTGGCTCTCCACTGAGCTAGGGAGAGGCAGAGAAATCAGTGGGGAGCCAGAGAACAGTGAGAAACTTGGTGCACAGCCAGAAAGCTACAAGGGGAATTGGTGCTCTGGCTCTACTCTAGTTCTGGGCTGATTTCCCCCTCCCACTCCATGGTTCACTGCTTGACCTTATACTGCTCTTCAATTCCCTACTGAGCCAGGGAGCGATGAAGGACCCAGTGCAAAGCCACCGAGGAGCACAGCAGTTGGCAGGAGGCAGAGACCAGAGGGAGGTGGTATTGGGGGCAAGATAAAGGGGGTAAGCTTCCTCCCTGCTACTTGCCCCCTTGCTGCTGCTTTCCCTGCCACACCAGTGTGGATAAATTTAAGATGACTCTTCAATAACTTATTTACGTGGAAAATTATAAGAAACTTTGTCTTCCATGAATAGGATGATGGGGGAGGGAGTAGTCTTAAATTCAAAGTCATTGTGGATTCAGGTTAATATGGTAGGTCCTGTTATGTGTAGATAAATTTACACTTGCAGATTTTAATGTATTTCACATAGAACAAAACCTGAAGCTGTTTTCTGTTATCTTTAAGGATAATAGATTACATAATCCTATGGATGCAAATGACACATGCTACCTGGTACACAACTTGGATCTAATCTAAAGTGCTTGCTTTCTTTTCAGATTTGTGATTGCCAACTCAAGTGCAGAAGCAATCCCTCTAAGAAAAGAAAACTTCATAAGAAGTAAACAGGTATAAGTATTTAAAAAAAAAACCCCAATAATTAAACAAAATCATGGTGGTGACATGAATGTGTTGACAAGATTGTTATACAAAGAAATAAAGATTATATAATAATACACATTGTTGTATTCGAAGTTTTCTAAGTAACTGCATTTCAGATAAAAACATTTGCTGTAGTTCACTTGGTTCAACAGTGCAAGTAACAGATTCACATCAAAATATTTAAACTGGTGGTGAGGTGTCTATAGCTCTGCAGGTGGCATGAAAATTTGTATAGCAGTGAGAGGATATGCAAACCCTTCCTCGGCCTTCTGTTTGAAAATCTTTAATACACTGTCAAAGCTGCATGGCTTAATTCCACTTGAAAAACTGCATTGAATCACTGCTGTGCAGGAGACCAAATATTGCTTGTTGCATTAATCACAGGCTGCAAATTAAAACTGTAAAAGTCCAACTATAAAAAATATATGAAGTGTACAAGGCAGGGGTAATGGTTGGAATTTCTACCCCTCTTCGGAGTGGAGGCTTTACTTGCGTTGCTTTCTCTACATCATCAGAGTAATTGCTATAAACTTCAAGTATGATGACATCAAAATTGAACTATGAAGTCACCACTGAATACAGGCAACGGAGTAATGCTTTGACTACAAACTGGGCTCTATTTCTGGTTGCCTCAAGGGTGGGGCCTACATAGGAGGAATTAATTTCAGTGAACCACTGTGTATTCAATGTGATAGAAAGCTTGGGGGTTCTATTTAAGATTAAATTCTTGAAATGCATCCTCTGTGCATGATTCTTAGATCTTTGCACCTTAACTCAAGATTAGCAGAAGTAGCAGTTAAAAGTATTCTAGCCTTGAAATGTCTAGCTTTGTATTATTTACTTGCTGCCCTTCAGTGCTGTTGAGTCTAGACACCTCCCTCTTCATATTTTCTTCATTTATTTGGGAGGGAATAAGATGATACAAACCTTGTTCTTTTTCAAAATGCAAGTTGTTTCTGGGTCAGGAATTGTGGATAATATCTCTCCAGTGGAGACTCCAAAAATAGGATGGATCTCTCTTCCACCTATATGTGTGAAGCTATTATTCTGGTTCTTGTGGGAAGGGAGGGAACTGCATTAGCAAAGGATACCTGTCTTCAGGAGATGCAAATTACTGAATGCCTTTGCATCTGGTCCCCCTGATAACCAAGTTCCATAAAGCACAGAAAATAAAGGTATGGTCCTAATAGCCACATACTGCTTTCAGCTCCTGCAGGTTGTCAAAGCTAATCCTGTTAAGATTAAAAGGTAGTTCCTGCGATGTTTGTCTGCCTTTGTGCCTGATAAAATATAGTAAACCTGGTTGTTGCCACCTACCAGAATATTCAACATACAGGCATACCTCGGAGATATTGCGGGTTCGGTTCCAGACCACCACAATAAAGTGAGTCACGAATTTTTTGGTTTCCCAGTGCATATAAAAGTTATGTTTACACTATAATGTAGCCTATTAAGTGTGCAATTATGCATTATGTCTAAAAAAAACAATGTACATACCTTAATTAAAAATACTTTATTGCTAAAAAATGCTAACCATCATCTGAGCCTTCAGTGAGTCGTAATCTTTTTGCTGGTGGTGGGTCTTGCCTCAGTGTTGATGGCTGCTGACTGATCAGGGTGGTGGTTGCTGAAGGTTGGGGTGGCTGTGGCAATTTCTTAAAATAAGACAACAATGAAGTTTGCCACATCGATTGACTCTTCCTTTCATGAAAGATTTCTCTGTAGCATGCGATGCTGTTTGATAGCATTTTACCCACAGTAGAACTTCTTTCAAAATAAGTTCGCCGTCTTATATGGGCGCGGTTCGTGGCACCCCAAAACAGTTACAATAGTAACATCAAAGATCACAGATCACCATAACAAATATAATAATAATGAAAAGGTTTGAAATATTGCGAGAATTACCAAAATGTGACACAGACTCGAAGTGAGCAAATGCTGTTGGAAAAATGGCGCTGATGGACTTGCTCGACGCAGGGTTTCCACAAACCTTCAATTTGTAAAAAACACAATATCTGCAAAGTGCAATAAAGCGAAGCGCAATAAAACGAGGTATGCCTGTACACTGCATTTGTAGCATGTTGCAATTGGCTTAAATGGAGTTCCTTCATTCGTCATAAACAAACTGAGCACCTGAGATGAGCTAGGGACAGAAATTATGCACAAAATAGTATAAGTGATTGGAAACTGAATCAAACCTATAATACAACACAGGTTCAGGGCACATAAACCGCTTTCAGAATGGCCAAAACTGGTTTAGGATAAATGTGGCTGGATGTAGTATCGGATTTAACTGATTTAGGTTAAATTGGTTTATTGAACTTCTGTCCCAGATCCCCTCCAGTTTCAAGTTAACTCTCAGTCCTCTGGCATGCTTTTCACCTCCCCTACAAGTCCCTTGTGCAGGGTGTGCAGGTTAGCTTTGATCCAAGCTGTCGGCTCCAGCAGAGTGGGGAAGTGTGCTCTAGTGCCCTGAGCAGGCATGTGGCTGCATTTCCAGAATCAAAAATGAGTGCTCACTTCTCTGCTGGTTCAGTCTACACAGTTTAGACCCGGGGTGTCTAACCTTTTTGAATGTGGGGCCAGATCATGAACATTTTATCACCCAGTGGGCTGGCGAACCATATTCAAAGACCTCACAGGAAGCAGTATCACATCACCCCCCTGAAACGGAAGTATAGTATTTACTTTTGTTTCCCGTTGCAGCGCCTCAGGCCTCAGAAAACAGCTTGGAGGGCCACATGTTGGACAAGCTTGGTTTAGACTAACCTGTGAAGATTGAATCAACTTAGCCTTGGGTTTTATGACTGTTTACATAGCCAATGTGCAGTAACTTGGGTCTGTTGGAAACTGAAATTAGACCCATGTTTCTGCTGCCTCTTGCCGTGTTTATATTTTTGAAAATGGTTGGAGGAAACCCCATGAGATTTAGGATATTTTATGTAGTACTGACAAATTTGGCAGCTGCTTTTGAACCCGTATTCCAGTGACCTTGAGTTCTTTACATAGTGCTTCTTACATGTAGTGTCTTCCCTGGTGGTTATTTGAGCTGCTAATATGAGGCCCTGGCTGATTCCACCTCAGCAACTGGGCTATAGAATCTTTTAAGATAATTCTTCCAGGTGCTACAGGTATGGTATCCCACCTTAAGTTGGATTCTGCCAAAAATGTATCTGTGAATATACCTGTCTTTGCATTTTTTATCCTCTCTCACAGTAGGCTAAAATTGATAATGTTAACTCTTCCTCTTGCCACTGGCTTGCTTGACAGTGCTATTAGTAAGAACTCTATACTTATCAGCAAGGATCAGGGTTTTCAGTTTCCTGCAAAAAACATGGGCTTTTCCCCTTATGCAGACAGCTCTCCACAGGTTGAGAGAGTTCCAGCGTACAAGGAGCTGCTTGTAAAAAGGGCACACAACCCTAAACCCCATCTGTTGGGGGTGGGGCCTGAGAATCTCAGACCACCTAGCTCTGGCTCAGACTCACTTTGTGTCCTCCAGCCTTTGGGGTAAGCAGGGTCTGAGGGTGGGGGTCAGCTGGGGGTCCCCCCCCTCCAGCATGGAACTGTGGAGCAGGAATGAGGAATGCCAGTGGGGGCAGGGGGAAGAGGAGAGGCCCTGCAGGAAGAGCTGGCAGGGGGGCATGGCAGGGTTGTGTGGGTGGGCAGCTTGGGCCATGTGGGGAGGCAGGGGGAACCACCACCTCCCTGCTCCAATGGGAGGTAGCAACAGCCCCCAGCCCCATCCCCCAAATCCAGAGAGGTGGCCAGAGTGGTCCCAGCTGTGCCCTTTCCACCTAATCTACCCTGAGGGGCTGCCTAGGGACTTCACAACCCACCCTCTCCCAGCCAGAGAGCCTGCCCCAAGCCTTCTGCCCCTTTACAGTTCCTGCAGATATGTCCCCAGCCTCCCATTGCTCTACAGACCCTAGGAGCTTGCTTGCCCCCCTTCCTTTCCATACTTTACATGCTAAAACTGCATCAAGTGTTAAGCAAGCTTTGGAAATGGGCATTTGGAACTAGATGATCTGAAACATAAGTGGCTGTAAGAATAAGAGTGCACTAACTGAGACTGCAGTAGTATTTATTTACAGCTGTTTACCTATGTTTAACTCCATTCTCTGTTAATCAATAATATAGACTAAAGGAGCCAAAGAGGGGGGAAAAAAGCGCAATAGAAATTGCAAGTTCAGAGACAAACCTGAGGATTCGGATTCGTGATAGAGCAGTGAGGCGTGTCTTTGTGGTAGCAGTGAGTATGTCATTTTATCTTTGTGTGTCTTCATGTGAGCCAGTAGTTTTTACAGTTTAAAAAATTGTTAGAGACAGTTTAAATGAAGGCTGAACCAATCACCTCAGTCTGCCTAGTGAGGTAACTGATTATCTCCATTTAACCAGGGACCCTGATCTAACCAGTGACACATCTAACTGGTGGCCCCAGCAATTTTTATTTTGCAGCTTGCGGTTCAGTAGAGAAGCTTGTGAACTCTCCAGCACTAGAAGTGTTTTAAAAAGAAGTTGGTCAGCCACTGGTTGGGGATGTGTCAGTGCTGCCAAGACTTAAGTCCCAGAGGGTCCTGGCTACAGGGTCTTGCCCCTGTGGCTTAGGGTCAGACTGATGCTGCACTGGGGTCAGGAATGAATTTTCCCCTGGTCAGACTGGTGCAGATTGGGCAGGGTTTAGTCTTCCTTTACAGCAGTGGCATGGCCTCTGCCTGGGATCTCACTACAGCTGCTGAGGGTCTGCACCACAGGTAGTGCCAGCTGGGACCCACCACAGGGTGAGCCCCACAGGTAGCGCCAGCTGGCACCCAGTAGCCTGGCAGTCCTGTGTTGCCCCCAGGTCCCTGCCCTTGTGTTTCAGGGCTTGCACAGCTTGTTTTAGAGTGGGAAGGTTTCCCACCTTTTCTTGGAACTAGGAAGTCCTTTTTTTCCCCTTATCTCCAACAAAATTGCAGGGCTTGCTTGCTTTTTTCCACATTTTCCATTAAAAAAAATGCAGTCGCAAATTGAGTTGGTCCCTGTGTTTTGATGCATCTCACATTTTACTTCAGCCTCCGGACATCGCATCCAAGTTTAGAAAAGATGCCAAAGACCGCAAAAGTCACCCCTAAAGACCGTGTTGCTCAGTTTGGCAAAGATAAATTTCACACTGATGGTACTGTGCTGTTCTGCACTGCATGCAACAAAGCTGTAGATCATGTTCGAAAGCAGACAATTGTAGAACACATGGAAAGCGCTAAGCATAAACATAATGAAAAGAGACGAAGAGAAGATGCTGAAACAGCAGGGCCATCAACAGTAAAGAAACAATGTACTGACACTACAGCATTCCCACATTCCTCAGTTGCCAAAGACCACCGTGACACTGTCACTTTGGATTTTGTTCGAATGTGTTTACAAGCAGACCTTCCTCTGCAAAAAATGGATTTACCTGTTGTCAGGGATTTTTTGAACAAACACGTCGAGGGAGGCAGTGCCATTCCCAAGTTAGATCAGTTGTATTCCCACCTACCACCTCTTTTTGAAGAGGAAAAACAGCGTCTTATTAATGACTTTGAGGGAAACTTCATTGCTGTGGTCACCAATGAAACAATCGACTTTGAAAATAAACCAGTTTTCAACATTTTATTTCAGGTGCTCAGGGTACGCCCTCCTAGGCATGTGGACATTCCTGCACCGCAGCTGGTAAAGACCGTGTACCTGGGGAATGTTGATCATGCCACCATTTCACAAGCCTTGATTTCTTGTATGGTGGAATTCAGCATCCCGCTTGAGCGAATACTAGCATTTGTTACAGACGGTGCAAGCTACATGGCAAACGCTTGGAATGCTGTGCTTTGCAATCTGTGGTCAAACTGTGTACATATTCGTTGCTATGCACATGTAGTTGCTTTAGCAGGAAATACTTGGCGAGATACCTTCAAGCAAGTGGATCGCTTTGTTGCTTTGATGAAGACACTTTTAGTGAAAGCTCCAGCTCGTCGTGCACGGTTCTTGAGATACCTGAAGGAACAGAGTGTTGATTCACCAGCACTTCCACCTGAACCAGTTGTGACCAGGTGGAATACATGGTTCAATTGTGTAAAGTACCATGCACAGCACTACAAGCTGTACCATGGGTTTGTAGATCATGAACGAACAGAACAAGGGGATACATCTGTTCTGCGGGAACTAGCTAGCTTGTTAGTGGTAGAAGACCTACACACTGACCTTAAGTATATTGCAGAGAACTGTGGACGTCTGGTGACAGCACTGGACATTTTACAGTCTCAAAAACGCCAAATACACAAAGTGTACAACACTGTCCTAGATTTAATTTCATGGCTGGAGCATCTTGCATCATCAGCTGATAATGGGAAAGGGTCCACAGCTGCTCAATGTGCTGCTGATAAACTGAGACAATACAATGTAAAAAATAAACAGCCAGCAGTTGATTTTCTCCGTGCTGTTCGTGCACTGGATCCTAAACAAATTGGTGCTGTTTATACAGATTATGAAACTGTGAAACAGGCATTAAAGCTGCCCAATGAATGCAACATGGAATGGCCAGTGTATTTAGGGATTGTCAAAGATGGGTTTGCAGACATTGAGGATCCCATTCAGTTCTGGATGGCTGTTGAAGATCGCATTCCCAACCTGGCAAAATATGCAATGGTTCTTCTCCAACTGACTGTAAATTCATCTGATGTGGAAGGAAGTTTCAGCAAATTTGGGGTTCTTTTCAGTGCTCAGCACCAATGCTTGAAAGATGAAAATGTGGCTGGAATGCTGCAACTCACTGAGGACCCCACAAGAGCAGCTGACAGCGCAGCAAGGTCTGACACACTCCAGCAGCTCACCGAGGATCCCCCAGAAGCAGCTGCCATCGCAGCAAAGACTGACACACTCCAACAGCTTACTGAGGACCCCCCAGGAGCAGCTCATGTTGCAGAAAAGACTGGTACACCCCAACAGCTCACTGAGGACCTCCTAGAAGCAGCTTTCATCGCAGCAAGGACCAGCACACTCCAGGAGCTCACCGAGGAGCACAGGAGCAGCTTACATTGCAACAAGGACCAGCGCACCCCAGCAGCACACTTCAGCAACTCACAGAGGAACCGACCCATGGAGCAGCTTACAGGGTTCCCTGGTGTGGCCCCCTTATCCAGCCAGTTAGGGTGAGACAGGTATAGATTGGTGGGAGGTTCACCCAAAGCAAGAAGCCTCAGAGCCCAAGTCCTGGGCTGCCTGGGCTTCATAGAAGCTCCCCAATGGGTGGGGTGTGGCAGGGCACTCTGGGCACACCTACTTTAGAAGCCAGTCAGGCTGCAGGAGCCAAGATATGGGGAAAGATCTGGCAATCAGCCCAGTCATGTGCCCCTCTAGGGGTGGGGCCAGCCAGAAGCCAGAGCAGGCAATCTGCTGCTGGCCATGTAATATTTGGTGGAATGTAGATGGCACTGTAGGGGAGGGGGCGGTCCCAGTAGGGGCAGGGGGCCCTTGGAATGAGTGCATGACCACAGGAGGGCTGAGAAGAACAGAGCACCCAGGTGGGGCTAGACTATAGAACGTAAGGCTTAAAGTTTAAAAAAAAACTTTAAGCTGTACTTTGTGTTTCTTTTCCCTTTGTCCTGTAATAAATCTCTCTCATTGGGGCACTGCTTACAAGGGGGAAGTTTGTTCATTCAGGACACCCCAGTTTAAATCTAGTTATCCCAGGTTTCTGCATGGGGACTCAAGCAGAAGCTAAACTTGAACCTGGCCCTTACTGATGCCAACAGACGCAGGGAGCAGAACAGCAGGGGCTGGCACTGCTCAGAGCTACAAAGCAGTAGGGGACAGCTGCAGCTGGACCCGTGGCCTGGTAGAGTGTGGGGGAAGCTGCTGCTGGGAGGGAGTGGGCAGGAGCTGTGGGCACTAGGAGGACTGTGGCTTGGAAGTAAGGGGCAGGGCACCAGCATGTCAGGGCTGTTCAGTGCTACAAAGCAGCGGGGAGGGGGGTTGGTATGACAGCTGCAGCTGGACCCATGTCCTGGTGAGTGAAAGGGGCAGGGGAAGCTCTGACTTTTCATGATAAAAAATGCCAAAATATATAGGTATTATTTATTTTATTATAATGATTGAGGCACTGGCAGGCTTCCAAATTGCTTTAAAATTGTAAATGTATCAGTAAAACATTGTGTTCAACTGACACCTCTATATATAGTGGTGTTCCATTTTAATTGTAGAAAAATGCAGATATGGGGTGGGGGGTGTTATTTGGGAGAATTTTGGATTTTTTAACAGAAAACCAGGACTACTGCTTATCAGTGCCTGATTGGCTCTCTTGATATAGTGACTTGGAACTGGCCATCATGTAATCATACACCTTTTATGGGATTATGTGCTTTTACTTTTAATTGGTTGTTCCTAGTGTTATCTTAATGACTGATTCCATTAAATAGTTCTGGAAACTTTAGTCCCTAAAAAGCCAATAGGCATGGGATGTATGTCACTTCTTCCTCAGCTGCCCAAGGAAAATTTTACAAGGCAAGAAGGGGTGTAGAGTCAGAGTCCAGAGTTTTTCCTTTCTTTTGCTGACAATCTGCTTTCTGGCCTACAGTCTTAATGTAGGTGGTGAAGGAACAAAATAGAAGGAGGAAAAGATTTCAGCAGTTATTTAAAAACATATCACAAACGAAATGGATAAGGAAAAACTTGTTTTAAGGAGGTAAGTGTCGTTGGGCAGCTTGATTTAGGAAAAGCATAAAGTGGGTGACTTTAATTAAGGAGTAGACCAATAACAAAGCAAAATATATTGATAAAAAGACTGCATCTAAGAACAAACAAAAGGTGGCAGTTACAGCCACCCTGCGCTCCTTGTTCCTAGCACTTGCTCCACAGAAGGGGGTTCCTGGTGTCTTTAAAACAGGCCATGAATCCCAACTTGAGAGGAGATTTTCAGTTTTTTAGCTGAAGATAAGATTGATTTAGCTATTTTCAAAGGTCAAAATCTGAGATATAAGCTTTCATAAGCAAAAGGCCATAATTACTTCATTGTATTCATAGTTATTAATACCAGCAAGCCACAGTGACTTCTTCAATCCAGGTAGACTTGATGGAGGCTTAGTATAATAAATGAAAGCAAACTGTGTTGATTAGTGGATGACCAATGACATTTTCTTCCTGAGAACAAAATGTTTTTAGGAATGCTTGGGTGCATCTATACATGCATTAACATGCTTTAGGTACTGCACAGTAAATCTTGTACATTGTTAGGTACTAAGAAAATGTGCATTTGTACACATGCTTGCGCCATGGCACTGGGCACTTCTAAAAATGCTCAGTGCTGTGGCACATACAATTGCATAAGCAGCAAAATGTGTGTCAGTGATAAGAAAATGGCGGCATGCTTTTCAACTAAAACACAGGAGGTGTTTTAGTTCAAAAGTGCATCGTTGCCATTTTCTGTGTGCTGATGCGCATTTCGCTGCTTATACAACTAACTGCACACAAAGCAGCGGAGTGCATGTTGGCTCACATGCAGAGCAGACTCAATTAATCAAATCTGCTCTGACCCACAAGATCTCCAGCACATCATGAGACAAAAAGGTATGTGTATAAATGACCCTGGTTTTTAAGTGACAATGTACATTAGTCTTTTAATATGCATTAAAGTGTTACTAAAAAAAAATTCTATTTAGTTAATGCATATTAAAATAAGTTAATGTGCATTAAAGCGCATGTGTATGTGTGCCCACCATTGACTGGCCAGAAAACTTAATGATATCAGTAAGTAAAGTAGTATGTATGCTGTGTGTTAATTGTGTTCTGGTTTCCCCTGCCCCTGCCCTTTGATCATCAAAATAGGAGTATGTAAGGTCTCATGACTAAAGGCTTCACAGTTGGTAGATCTTTTTTTTTTTAAACAGAATCCTTTGGCATTTTTTTTATTGATAATTTATCAAAATCTCTTGTAAAAATATATCAGTTTAAACTAACCTTTTATTAGGAAAGGTATATTGCATCAAGGCAAGAGCTCTGGCCAATACCAGGGAGGCATCCATCCCAAAATAGGTACATGACAAAAATCACTTCAAGTGTTCTGTGATAATGTGTTCAATTTATCAGGATCAAACCCACTCAATAAAAATAAGTAATTGCTTGTAATAGTTATTCATCATTGTCCTTTACATTGTGGAAAATCTCTCTCATTTTCCAGCTGCAGGGGGTAGCATTTTTTAACTGGGAAACTATTACTTCCCATCACAGTAGTATGCAAGGGCAGATGCAAGTTTTTGTAGAACTATGTTCCATGCCCAAGATTAAAGTAGGAAGGCATAGGTTTTTTTCTTCCAGTGAGGTTAAGTACACAGTTTACAAACAAATAATCTAAACAAGACTTGAGAGTTAATAGTAATTTAAAAAATGATCAGTCTCGAGTCAGCCCTGCCTCCTCAGTCTGACCTTAGAGCTGTTGTACATGTTGCATTACAGCTCTTATCAACATAATTAAGCACATAGGAATATTTGTCTTGGAAAGAGGAAGTTTCATTCCACTGAGTGAGTCTGGTAGGAAGGAAGTAATAGGTGAGGTAAGCTATGTTTTAGGGAGCTTACATGTTCTTGGGCAGCTTGTTTATGAAAAGTTATATAGTAGGTGGGAGTGGTGCTTCTCGGTTCCTTTTAAATCAGTAAAGGAAGTTCTATAATAAATATACATAATGGTTCTAAAAGCACTCACAGATGCTACTTTCAGTTTCTGCACTGTACTCTGAAACTATATTACCAAGATGATTTCAGCTGGTCTCACAAAAGTGTGACTAGATGTAATCTTCAGATTAGTCCAGTGAATTTATAAATTCTTTTATGCACTACAAATAAAACACACAACATGCAACCATGAAGTGCCCTAACATTCAACAGTTTTACTTGATTTTAAATAACTTGGACACAAGTACTGACACTGACAACTATTAGTCAAACTCAAAGCACATAGTAGTTTCTTGGATAATAATTAACTTAATTTACATAAAGTATATGCTTTACTCTCTGAGTTTATGCATGTGTTTTAAAATAACCGTCTTTATAACTAACTGTAAAATAAACAAGATTCCTGAAATAATGAGGGAGCTTAAAATTCACTCCATCTTAAATAGCTTTGGACAATAACTGTACAAAGATACCTGGATTATTTGGAAAAAAAGTTCAGATTTTTGGGACCAGCAGGTTGCAGTAAAATGAGGTTAGCTTAAGAAAGAGTTAAAGATGGGGACTCTGAACAAGAGGTGCATGGATATGGATGAGACATAAGGTTAGTTCACAGAGAAGAGACCAGCCACTGAGTTTGAACGTGGCTGGAATCAGGGACAGGCAGCAGGAGTTGATTTAAGGTAGACAACTTTTTATTAGGTATTACCTACAACTTGGCAAGCAGCAAGGGCAGTGGTGTTAAACTGATGGGTGAGTAAAAGTGGAATATAAAGATAAATAAAAACAGTTTCTCATCACAAAATGCTTTATAAAAGAAGTCAGTATTATCCCTGTCTGCAAGATGGGGAAAATTGAGGCACAGTGAAGTGAAAATACTTGCCCAAGGCCAGCCAGTAGGTAAGTGCCAGGAACAGAACTAAGGTCTCAGTTTTAGTCCTGTACTGTACTCTTATCTACCAGCCTAGTCTGTGAAGCAGCACTACCATCAGTGTTTTTGGCAAGCCTTATAGCACCTCTGAATAAAGGTCCTTTGAACTCCTAGGTGAGTTGAAGGAAATGCCCATGTTAATGATAACCAACTGAGGTAAAACAACTTAATGACTGGAGGAATTCTTACTGTATGTTAAGATACTCCTGTGGTTTTACAAAATCTTGCTCACTTTTGGCACTCAGAACAAACTTGATAATTTTTTTCAGTACATGTATTTGAATATGTGGATTATTCTCAGTTTAACTGGTACACAATTATTAACGTTTTGTTTTAAATAATGATTTGCATGTCTAATTATACTATGTGTAGAAAAATAGGTTGTTTACAAACCTTATTGTCCCACTGGAAATAAGACCAGGAGTTTTAAACTTAGGGCCTCGCTATTAACTTTCCCAAAAATGCTGCTAGCTACATTAACAAAGTTGGCAAGATGTGGAATTTGTGTTTCAATATGTGAATCAGAGAAGATGGTTGAGAATTGGAGGCTTAGTGTATTGGTCATGGACAAATAGACAAGATTTCCTCATTAATTAAGGGAAAAGACAGCCAGCACTGAAAGTAAACTAGGTATTAAAGGATTATTTAAAAATAGGAGCTAGGACTAAGATAGCAGCTGCTGAGTAATAGCCATGCTACACAGTAAGACTGTTAGGTTCATTAGAATCATGAGTGAATCTACTTCCAGATAGATAAAAGGTACACAAAATAATGCAAATGAGAACTGAACCCTCTGACTAAAGAATCATAAATGGAGACGTTGGGGGATGCAGGTTACCGATTTCAGAGACACTGGAAATAAGCAAAAATGCCACAATTTCTGGCTCTAATTCCTGAGATGCTATACAAAACTTGTAGACAGACTACTTAATACAGGAAAAACATCAGGTCAGTTGTATAGGAATAGCTTTATCCATTGCATTTCCTGCTACTCTTCAGAAAATGTTGACACAAAGTTCAGATTATAAGAACATATACTGTATAGCAGGGATGGGCCAGCCTGTGAGGTGGATGCCACTAGTAGCATGCGGCACATCAAGGAAGGCATAGGCAGCACTGTGGCAGATAGGGCAGGAAGCAAAGCAGCGAAACTGGACAGGGATCACAGGGAAGGAAGCAGAAGGCAGATTAGGCAGGGGAAGGGGATCAAAATAGCATTTGGGGAAGGTATAGGGCACTTGTGGCATACCTGTCAAAAATACTGACCACTGCTCTACAGGAAAAGGTGCTTTCTACAAGGGCATCTCTGTGGCAAAGAAACCAGAAAGTTGAGAAAGATCATGGAAGCAACAAAACAGGCAAATGCAACATCAAGAGGCAGCTTGGAACAGCTTACTATGAAAAGAGATTTTGATTTAAGGTGCCTTCCCAAACCAACTGTCATTTCTGTTGCTCAGAATTAAGTGGGTAGTCATGATTTTTGATATCCTTGGTCTTCAAGGGGTGACACTACAACACACTGCTTCAGTAGGAAAGGTGGGGTTTTTTAAAGTTTACCCTATAGATAAGGCCCTTATAGTATAACAAGGAGCAATGATCGATGCCATCTGTCACATGGAATCAGTCACATGGAAATACTGCTTAAAATTAGCAGTTAAACGGGTTTAAACTATTTGGACTACATTTAAAAGACATGTTTTGTCTTTAATTCTTTTTGAATACCAATCTGAATGCTGTTATTACAGCATAAAGAAATTGCAGGGAAACTAATAAATTTTCTAACACTAATCATCTTTGTTGCTTACTGGTTGTGAAGCTGTAGAGCTGTCAAAAGTATGAGAAAAACCAGTAACAGATTAGACTAACTGGGAACTGTTGGGGTGGGAATTGTGCCTTTGTGTCTGTTGGACAGCTCCAGCAAATCAACCTAATCCTAAATGCTCCACTGGATTGCAGCAGAATGCAAATACATTCAGGGCTGAATGGCATTCCTCCAAGCACTGTAAAAGTTCTAAAGAATGTAAAACCTAAAAATGTTAAAGCAAATTGACAAATGGGATTCCTTCCCCTCGCCCCCTTATGGAAAGTTTCAGTTTTTTAAAACAGAATATTCGCATTAAAAAAAATTCAAACTGACGAGGCCTCACAGTTGTTTGGATATCTCATACCAGTTTTCTTACGTATCAGGCTTGATAGTTAGAATACACTTCCCACAATGCACTACATTCTCCCATTTTGGTGAGTGGAGAGGATGTATTATTGGTATTCCGAGGAGGTGGCTGCATGAGGCCTGAGGCTGCAAGAGGAATATATGGGGGCAAGGGCCTGAGGCTGTAGGGGGCAGGCTGCTTGTCACCCTCATCACTCCCTTCCTGCTCCCCAATGCCTGACCCTCCACCACTGCTTTTCCTGCTGCAATGGTGATGGGGACAAATTTAAGATCCTCTTCCAATAATTAGATTCAATACATGGAAACTTACACGTCTTATAATTTCCCATGTAAAGAATTTAATTATTGGAGGGGTCATTTTGGATTCAGATTAGCAGAGTACATAATTGGATCTACAAGTTCACATGCGGTCTCACAGTGGTTTACATTAGGCCTATGTGAATAAGGAACTATAAGATTTGGAGATATTCAGATTGGCCAGGGAGAGGCAGGCACAGCCTGATGGATGGCTGCAGGTTCTCCCGTGGCTCCTTCAGCTGTGCCTGCCTCTCTCCAGGTGGAGGAAGCCATGGGAGAAGCCCCCATGGCTGCCCTACCTGGCCCCAGCCTAGTCCCAGCACTTTTTTTTAAAGCCCCGCACTCACCAGCTGCAGCTGCGATTGGGGCCTCTGGGCACTCATGGTAGAGCCCCCCCATGCAGTGCCCCCCCCCCCCCACCTGGCACCTGCCTCATGGTACAGGTGCAGTGTGGCTCAGCAGGACACTGCCCTGCTTGGCAATGGGCTGAACAATGCCAGGCTCTGGCTGACATGTGGAGCCTCCCCAGTTCCCAGTGTGCTGTGCCCTGCTGAGCCGTGCTGCAGACACACCACGGGGCAGCTGCCACGTGGGTGTCAAGCAGGGAGGAAGGGGAGAGGAGAGTGGCAATCCTCACTGCCCTGCACTGCACGGGGGGGGGGGGGGGGGGGCTGTGCCATGAGCCCTCAGAGGCCCCAGTTGTTGCTGCCAGAGCCAGAGTGCAGGGGGGAGGTTTGTTGTCTTTTTTGTTGTTGTCTTTTTTTAAGTGCCAGGAGGAGGATGGGACTGGGTAGGGCAGCCATGGGGGCATCTCTGGCTGTGCCTGCCTCTGCCCCAGTGGGGGAGCTATAGGGGGATATGCTGTATATATGGAAAAACTTAAGGAGATACAATAGAATGTAAATGGTGCACAAAAGGCCATTTAGGTATTCATTCACTCATTCAAAACAGACAACACATTTAAAATTGCTCAAAGCAGTCCATCATTACATAAGACAATTAACCTGTGGAATTTACTACCACAGGATAGTATTGAGAAAATTATCTTAGAAAGACCTAAATGTGGTATCAGCAGTTTATATGAACAATAATATTTGCTGTTGTGTTAGGCTAGAATACATATAAAGAGCAGTCAGTCAGTCTTTTTGCTTTAGGGCATTAGCTGATTCGTAGGTGGAATCTAAAAACCACTTCCTCCCTGTCATTGTATTGCACAATTGGCCAAGAACATTCTGAAGGGTTTTACCCTGTCCTTGAAGCATCTATCCATGGCCACTTTAGCTGACACAGTTGATTTGAAGACATGGTGACTGAATTAGATTAGACCATAGGTCAGTTGTGTTTTAACAGTTCTTTTGTTCCTCTTGTGGAAACGGAGTGTCAACACACCATTTGATACATCATTACAGTATTGTTCAGTTTCATAAAGACTTTTCTTTCCAGCTGTCTAAACAGTAGTAGTAGGCAACTGTTGATCCTCTGGATCATGGTGGATGCGTAAAAAGACTTGTCAGGTGCCTGACGAATAATCTCCTCAAAAACTTCTTAATCACCAAACCACCATAGCTAGCTCCAGTGATGAAAAAGGGTTTACTTTTGCAAAGAAGCAGCTTGGAGTTTTGAATATTCTAAGAAAATTACTGTCATTCCAGTTTATCTGTCTTCTCTTTCCTTACGCTAAAGAAACATTGTTCAGCTAACAAATATCAGAACTATTGTATAATTCCAGATTTCTAAGGAACAGAATCCATTCCACAGTTACGGCAGTCAAGTCTCTATCTTGAAGCGTGCTGCGTGTACAGTTTTTATTGTCTTTACACTGTGTCTTCCATCCAGGTTGATAGTGGATATCTGAGATTTTTCTTCAAGCAAGCTATCTTTGGACCCATTTCGCTTCTGAAGAGAACAAAGACAAGTAAAAATACACTTCTAAAAAACAAACAATTCAATGACAGCGCTTTTCTTCACAGCTTCCCTTCTTACAGTCCTAATCTCAGTACTGCACTGGGGTCTGCTGTCTGACTGTCTTGAGAGTCAAGTTGAAGACAGTGGGCACTCACATAGGGTCCAATCAGTGGTTCCTGAAACCTGATGTATTAAAAAGGGAACTGGCTAAATTATTTTTAATACTCAACTAAAAATGCTGTTATATTCTCCTTGTATGCTGACATCAAGAAAACAGAACTAACCATTAAACCAGTGGGACAATCGGATAAAAATGAACTACCAGAATTAGAGAGAATGAGATCTTGAGTACTTGCTTACTTTGAACATAGGTGATAAGGAAATTTAAGGATGTGACAAGCCCTGATTTTCATGCTTCCCCCTCAAGCACTGTGGAAACACAGCTACTGCTATTTATCTTTGATCATGGAAAATAACTGTCCTTTCCTTCTCCACTAAGCTAACATCCATCCACTTGCCATGCTAACATCCCAAGCTAACATCCACTTGCTATCTCTCCTTGTTGCACTCCTGTTATTTAGTTTATTCTGCACTGGCACTTTTCCATCTCCTTCCCTTCCCCCATCTGCCACTTGCCATGATTTGGATGGCTGTTCCATGATCAACCTAATGATTTGGTACCTGACCAAATACAAAATTAATTAGCAATTAATGATCCAACAGCATTTGTTTGGCTGATACTAGACACTGAAGCAGTGCTAACTCCTTCCAGGACCAAATGGCCTTGGATAAGAATAGGAAAACATGATGAATGCTTCAGCAGGAATTTTTTCCAGATAAATTTATTTCATTATTTTTAAAGGCTCAGTTCAACAAGCGTTCAGAACCAGGACCTAATTCCTAAAGCATTTCAATCCTCATTTCTACTGCCACCACCAACACCATGCATCAGCAAAATAAAAAGATAAGAAAATAGATCGCTAAGGAAGCAAGTGACTAATTAATCCACAAAAATAATAAAGCCAACTACACTTACCTAAGTGCATCCCACTTCCCTAAGTACTGTTAGAGTAGCAGAATTTCCCTTGAGTTCCTGTTGTGTTTCAGTGGAAAAGTCACCTGTACAGACAGTGATTTGGGGTAGCTCCCAGTCTTAAGACCAGAACCCTACGTAGAAAGCTGCTTTATTTTCCTGTGCGTTTAAATGATGTTGTTTGGTTTCCTTTAATATTCTAATTCTATAATAAATTCTTAGCAGCTGCCTGAATTTCATTTGCTTCTTATGCCAAAGTACAATTCTAATATAATAAAAGCCTTACTACTTCCATCTGTCTGTCCGTAATGCTCCGGGCCAACTGCACATGCGCAGCCGGGAGCCTTAGGGGACAGGCAGAAGTGGGTGGGGCCAAGCTGTGCCCCTGGAGGTGGGACCAGCCATGCAGGGGCATGGCTTGTGGCCAAGTGGAGAGGGCATGGTGCGTGGCCATGGCAGGGCCAGGGTGTGTGGCTGCAGGGTGCCACAAGGGAAGTGGTTGGGGGCACAGGCAGCACCCATAGAATACAGCATGCAGGGCAGGGCGCAGCCCCCTTCCTGCTCCCAGCAGCCACACCCCTCCCCCCCTAGGAGCACCAACACAGGAGGGGTGTGGTGCATAGTCACAGGGTACTACATTGGGAGCGGGCATGAGGGGCACATCCTGCCCTGAGGCTGCGTACTGCAGCCAGCGAACTGCCCACATCCCCCTGCCCACCCCTTGGGGCTGCCTTTGGCCACACACCCAGCCCCCCATGCACTACCTGCATGAGGGGTGCATACTACACAGCTGCAGGGTGCCATGTGGGGGGACCGCCCCACCCAATTGTTACACACTGCCTGTGTGTCATGTGCCCCTTCCCCGTGTGGCACCCTGTAGGGTGCTGCAAGGGGAGAGGGCAGGAGGTTGTGGGCAGTGTCTGCAGGCTGCAGCACCTGGCTATGGTGGGGTGTGCCCCCGAGTGGGGAGCACCTGCCTGGGTGCACGGCTGCAGGGTGCCACAAGGGCAGTGGGGAACAGGCAGTGTCCACCAAATGCAGCACGCAGGGCAGGGCACGTCTCCCATGCACACTCCCCATGCCGGGAGCACTGTGGGGGTGCGGGGGGCGGTGTGGCACATGGCTGGGTGTGTAGGGGTAGTGAGAATCCCAGAGATGTCCAATAGGAATGCAGTACCAAAACCATTCCGACCTGCTGTAGTCTTTCTGGGTTCTTGGCAAAAAAAGAGCTAAAGCTAAGAGCTGGCATTTTCTGAGGGGTGCCTTAAGTCTAAAAGGTTTGAGAAGGCATGGTGGAGGATGAGGGAATCATAAAAAAGAGCTGGAAGGGATATCAGGAGCTCATCTAGTCCAGTATTTCTCAACCTGTGGGTTGTGACCCAAAAGTGGCTCACAAGAGTATATCAAAAGAGTTGCGAACAAACTTTAAAAGCTTCTCTTTTAAAGGAGAAAAATGCAGGAAACTTTGGCTTTTCCCTTGCACGCTGGCAGAGTTCCAGCCTGCAAGGGGCTCCTTGGGCCCTCCCATGCCCCACCCTGTACCCCACACATGAGGGGGCTGAGGCCCAGGGGGGGCAGTGGGTCAGGAGTGAGGGGTATTGGGTCAGCACTGGCCACCGGTGTTTACAAATGGGTCCTGGTACAGAAAAGGTTGAGAACCACTGATCTAATCCAACTCCTTGCTTAAGGCAGGATCATCCCCACCCAAGCCCTCCTAGAAAACGATCTAACCTGCTTTTAATGTTAGTGTAAGCTAACATTAGGAAAATGTTAATTAAAAGTTTAGCAGCCACCTGGGCACAGGAACTTCCAAGTTGATCTTCCTATGGATAGAACAGACTTTCCAACCAGCCCTCCAAGCAGGGCCGTTCCCTAGGGGGAGGTGAATCGGGATGACCGCCCCAGGCCCCACGCTTTGGGGGGCCCCACGGAGCTGGACAGAATGGCTACAGCAACTGCACCACCACTGCCAGCTTCACGTCTGGCCACTCACTATCCCCCCACCCTCACCACCGATGGCAGCAGCAGCTTCTTTGCATCTGGGGCATGCAGGAGAAGGGTGGGGGTGGGGGTGGGGCCCCACACGGGCTCATTTGCCCCAGGCCCCACACCCTGCTCAGGTCAGCTCTGCTTCCAAATAATAGTAACTGCAATGTGATACATCATGTAATTCAGTGTACCTAGCAATTTGATTTGGGACTGTAAACATGAAGCGTATCTTTAAGCAGTTAAGGTCTACGTAATTTAAATTTCTTGAAGGATCTCAGTCAGCAGATATGCATGGAAAACAAAATATTGATTTTAAACAACACATTAGATTGGGCTTTTAATTTTTCCCCTCCACTTTTCAATATTGGTCTAGGGAATGTCACTAGGAAAATCTTCCGAATTGCCCATTTACCCACCTGCTGTGAAGCTGGGATGCTGGGACCTGGAGCATCTGAGGAACGAGTCACAGGCAATGGAGGCACAAGATCAATTTTAGCACTGGAAGAAAATGAAATATACACTAATATATATATGAAAAAGAGAAAGCCTATCAGTGGCTTTTTTATAGGCCACAGAGAGCTTCGCTACCAGGGAAACTGCTGCATGGAAATCTTGATCAAAATAAGGCCACAGAAAGGAGACTCCCTCCTTTACATGGTGTTGGGCTGTGCTCAGTGGCAGCTCTCTGCAATATTAAACAGGGTGAGGAGGCGGCACTAAATCTGTACCAAGCTTCCTCCGCACTTCCAAGGGGAGCATCCCGAAAGGGTTTGTATTCAGTCCCTAATAATTCCTTACTGGTAATGGCAAACCACATGAGTGCAGAAGGCACAGGAATGCCACATCTGCCAGGATTAATATACAGTATTTCCCAGATTTTTCCTGATTTCAGATGTGAACTCCAGGGGTAGGGTGGAGAGGGACACCAACCAATGGCCAGCTTGAGATCCATGGGCATGGACAGCTCTAGGACTTTGGAAAGGAGGATGCAGGAGCAGCAACCTGTGTTGCCAGGAGTAGCTGCACCCTGGCTACCAGCCTCCCTGAAACACTAGGATGGACAAACCACAGCACAAGAGAAGCAGTAGCAAGACTTTTAAGTAAGTAGGTAAGAGTCTTCCCTCCCCACCTCCCTTTTCCATGCTGAGCAGCATTTTCCTTCCCTCCCCTGCTCATTCTCCTCCTCCCTCGCTTACCACTGCCATCAGATGAGCAGGGAGTGACGGGGGGCTCCAGTCTTGCTGCAACTGGAGGTAGAGATACCACCACCAGCAGCAGGCAGGCTCCTTTCCTCCAGGCTGGCAGGGAACACCAGGGGAACCGGGCAGGGAGGAAGGACTGGCCAGCTGCTGCCACTGTCCCTGTCTGAGCCCAGCTCCACACAGAGCCCAGATGGAGTGAGCAAGAGCAGCTCTGGAACACACCCCCACCCCCACCACCCACCTCTGGGGCAGCTGGAGCCAGCAACAGCAGTGGGCAGGGGAGGGAGGGCGGGCAAGGAAGGAGAGAATTATTTCTCGATTCAGGGATTAAAAAAAAAAAAGTCCCCAGCTGCTGCTATGCTAGCATCACTGACTGAAGGTGGGGGGGCAGTGCATCTGTACCACTTCACCCCCAGATCTGCCCCTGTCCATGGGTGACAGTGGCTGGGCAAGAACCCTCTGCTGGCATAAGCTAGTAAGATATTTTAGTCTGCCAACATACCAAAGAGAACAACAACTAACTCAACTATACTGACTGGAAATACAGCTGGGGAAAAAACTGCTTTTAAGTCTCCAGGTCTGCAGTTTTAAAGGGTGGAGAAATCACAGACCCATCCTTCGAGGCAGAATCCATCCCAGAGCTTCTTGTGAGGCTGGGGCCAGACCCCTCCATGCTAACTCCAATACTGAGTCCTGAAGTAAGGGACAGGTCTTAGCTAAATGGTCACCTTCAATTACTGTAACCATTCCCCACTGTTTGCAGTCCATATACTGAGGCCATTCTTTATCCCTCTTTTACTTAATTGTTGAGGTGGGTAGAAACATAGTCTAGTCTGGATGCCTAGCACTGACATTCCATTAGGATCCTTTTCTTGCTGGTATGTGCCAGTTTCTGAATATATTCTTTTACTTCTGAGGATTCTCCTTTTCCTGAGATTTCAGAGTTAAAGGTTGTTTAGGATGCCCTGCAGAGGATGCTCTCAAGCTGCCTTCTTCCAGAGAATGGTATGGGATGTCCAAAAGCTAACTGCCACCCAAAACAACATGGCTTAGGAATGCAAGACAGACAACAGTACAAGACAAAAATGTCCCATCTGTACAGTCATTAGGTGGTTATCTCTTTAAAAGGATAGTCAGTTGCCATTGAGAATAACTGAATAAGTCATTCTAAATAAACCTTATTTTAACATACATTTAGGATGCAATCAAAACAAAATAGTCTCTTCATGGCAGCTGGTCCATGGTATATCTGCTTCCATGAGCTTTTCCCAATCAGGAAGGGAAGAATCTCATTTTTAGTATAAATATAACACCTAGTTAAGTTTCAGTGGTGTTCTTCCCAGGAAGAAATCTGCAACTCTGGTCTGCTCAGTTAATGATTAGCCATGAAAAATACAGTGGATGTATCTACATAAGACATTTCCTGCAGCTTCCTAATTAGCTCCACAGTAAAGTCTTCATGACTACACATGCAGCCCTATTAGGCTGCAGTAAACCAGTAAGTGTTGCCACAGGTTAGTACTTGTAAATACAAGTACTATCCTGCTGTGGTATTATTTACTGTACAGCAATGCATGTATCGTTTCTGACAGGGCTGGCTGGGGCATGAGGGTGCATTAGTGTGGGGGCTGCCTGACCCTCAGGGCCCCCTGCCAGCTCAACCTGTTCTAACCCAGCTCAACGTGCTGCAGTCCCAGGAACACATTCAAACACAGCACCTGGGAGCACTAAACTCAGGCACGGTGTGCACTGGAGTTTATTGCATCACACTAATTGCACATCTAGGTGTGCCCAGCAGGTACCAAGCAACCTATCAATGTACGTGTGGGCTCACCTGAGGCTTAAATCACTATTCTGAGCAAATGGGTTTCTAGTTTCAGTTTTCTAGCTGATCCCTTCAGAAAAAACAATCTGTAAATACACAATCCTCTTAAAAGATGGCCAGAAAGAGAAGTCCCTCCCAACAAATAGGGAGCAAGATGGACTCTTCTTTTCCTTTCTTCCAGATACTTTGTACTGGGAACACAGCCATGTAGAGCCTTTGCGCTATCTGTACACTGGATGGCGAAGCCTTTTATGTAGATGATATTTTTCAAATATTTTTATCCCCTTTTAAGTCCTTCCTGTAACTGAGAATTAGGCCCTTTATGTATTTTTTAAGTTCATAAGTGATCTGCTCAGCTGGTTTCTTTCTATCCACTCACAGATCAGCAAGACTGTATTGCAGCTTCCAACAAAGATTGCTGATATGGACAGACTGACTCCAAGTGGCAGAGGCACCTGGAAGTTGATCCACATAAGCTCTCCTCCTTTTCCCTCAAGCATCTTCCTAACCTACTGCTAAAGAGCAGAGTATGTTTGTTTTGATTTCTGCAGGAAGTGCCCATTTTTTTCTAAATGGGTCAGCATAGCACAAAACAATCATCCATGGTCTAGAAGACTACAAATGTTTTGTGCTTCATTGAGTCCTTAGCTCTAAAGAAACCGCACTTTCCAGAGATGCCTGAGATCCATCACAGCCAACAGCAGTATACATGTCACAGACAAGCTACCTCTAATTTTATCTGTGATCTGTGGGGAAGATCTGTGCCACATTAAAACAAGCTAGTGCTAAAAGTAACATCCCACGTACTTCACTTCTGACAGAACGGATCTCTCTCCATCAGAGCACTGTGAACGTCGATACTGCCGGTAACTTCGAGGAGAGTGTGAATGTCTAATACGGATTGGATCACCTTGAGTCCTAAGTGAGAAACAAAATATGCAGTCAATACTTCTGAGACTTCTGAGGCCTCAAAAGCAAATTTAACCTCAAACCAGAAAATCCTTTTTTCTATTAACAGGCATCGTCCTGTACTTATCAAATTCAAAGGACCAGCCCTTTCTTTGTGTGTTTGTACTTGAAAGTTCATATTTTAAGTTGCAATGAACACTGTAAATGAAACACTCAGCTCTTGGTGAAGGCATGTGCTTGGGAGAGAACTTATTCAAGCAAATTAAAAATCCAAAAATCCAGCCTGCAGAAGTTTTACCATCACCATCATCTTTTTTTTTTCTTTTTTGCTCAGTGATGCAATGGAAGCACATTGTAACGCAAACTGAGATACTGCTTCTGTCAAAAGACAGCTTCCTGGATAGCCAGAGTGAAACGGACACCTGATCTGGAGGAAACTACTCAGTATTGGCAGCTGCCCAGGATAAACAGGAAAAGGGGTCAACATGTCAAGCAATCATTTTGGGTGATCAGAATTAAAAAGGGACATTAAAAAGGGGGGCAAAGCAAGGGTTCAGCAAAAAATGTGTTTTCTACATGTTCCCAAGGCCTTGATTCTTCCCTGTGCTATATTAGAACAAATACTGACACACAACATAGCAGCAGATGATGGAAATTTTTATAGCAGCTGGATGAAAAATCTTTGGTTTAAGAGTCACTTTGCCCTCCACCAACCTTATCCAGCATCCTAGAATCAATATTTTCAAAGGAGAAAGAAAGCTCAGAGATTAGGAGGAGGCTGTTCTTAGTCTCAAAAAACACTATTCCAGGGTGAGACCCTAATGAAAGGGATAAGGAAAGCACTTGGAAACTTCTAGAGAGAAAAATCAAACTTACTCTATTTTGGTATATGGAATCTCTTTTAACTGTTCCTCAGACAAGCCAATTGGATCCACAAGTTCCTTCCTGGAAAGGATTAGACAGATGATGAAGATGCACTTAATACTGAATCCTTAGAAAACAATTTTTCCTTTTGTTGTGAAAAGCAAATAAGATTTTCCAAACCAAACTCTGCAGCAGTAAAGCTACCATGATGCCAACACAGGAAATCTACTAGGTGCATCTAATATCACCTTGATCGCTGCACCAGTATGTTCAACTTAATCTTCCACCTACCTGTTCTCACCTTTTTAGACTGTAAAATCATATTTTTCTATAATAAATAAAATTCAGACAAAAGTAGAACAGTGCATATAATCCTAACTGGGCTCTTACAATATATATAGTCCAAAAAGTACATTTGGAGGTACATTTAAACTCCCAAAGAAATGCACAGGACTGAAAATGACCAGCATAGATAGAAAGGGGAGGGGGGGGGATTTCTTTAAGTCAGCAGATGTGGCTTTCTCCAATGTTGGCCTTGTGTAGTCATTGATACTGGTACAATGTGGGTAAAGCACAGTACCAAAACCAGGTGAGTATTAAATGTTACCATTCTGACTTTACACAGGCATAAAGACTAAATGCAAGGCGGTGATAAAGTAGGCCCCAGTGACTGTCCTTCCTACATACTGCCTCCAACAGTCATTAGTTCCAGCTCTGCTCCATCTTATTATTCTTGTTTACTTGCAAATGTTGAACATTCATAAAAGCTCTTTTCATTCTTGCAAAATGTTTTACTCACACCTTGATTTTATAATTTACATAAAGGAACCAAACAATTTGAACATAACAATACTTACTGAATGTGTTTCCATAATTCTTCCTTTGCTTGTACATCTGGGCTTCTCCTATAAACACCAAGAAAAAAAGCTGTAGTTATAAAAATGTCACATTTCCTGGTGTGTTGCTGCTCAGTGATGACCTTTAATGGCACATATCAAGCACAGTAATAGTGTGAAATGTAATCTGACAGTGACTTGAATTTGAAAGCTTGTTATCTTAGGAAAAGCATTAACCTTCATCATTGCTTTACTGAAACTGAAAAGTTATTTCTTGAACAAGAGATTCTGACTTGCATCGTAATTGCTGTTCTTTTAGCCTTCAGCAGAAGTATGTATAAAATATTCAAGATAGGAAAACTTTTTATTGCCACATGAAATAAGCAAAGGACAGCTGTCTCCTGTGTGAGCTTCGCACAACTGAGGTCCATATCTTTTGGAGTTAAACTACCTGCTTACAGAAGGCCCAGGTGGCACTTGAAAACCCTATAAGGATGAAGGAAAGGAGCAAGAAGAGTGACCAGACAGGAAGAAACATGCATATCCAGTTTCATTAGTTTATAGTGCTCCAGTGATGAGCACCTCTTGTCCAGATTTGGTCCATCCCATGAACTGGAATTACTGACTATTAAGACACAAAGCAGCCTGCACAATACCTGCTCACTTTGCCTTTGTGTAGCAAGAGGGATATTCAACATACGTGATTCTGAACACAAATAATCACTAATAATCATAAATACTTCAGTAGGCACTCTATCCCTGGGGAACTAGATAGACAAAATGTGTGAGCATATGGCATGTGTTGGGAAGAAATTTCCCCCAATTTTTTATAGAACAAGTAATGACATGTAGTAAAGATCAACTTATATGTGCGTACATTTTTTTCAATGAACAACAGAAAATGCCTTCTTAATTGCTTTAGATTTTTCAATAAGTTTCTCTTTCATGTAAGAATAGCAGAGAAAGACTCTTGCTGCTGCTGTAACTTGAAAATTCCTGTTCATAACCACCAAAGGCTATGCAGCCCAGTAATAAAAGGTGCTTTACATAGCAAAGATTGTGGTTACATTAACATTTAAAATATTTCTTTTCATTGTGATCATAGTTAAGAAAAATGGAAAGAATTAAGGTTTGAAAAAGAGAAAAATCAGAGTAAAAAAATATTTCAGAGGGAAAGAAAAATTCAAGTAGAAAAAAAAATAGCTCAGCCATTGAAATGAGCCATAATAAAAATGGCATTTTAGAAAAGGTCACCACCTTAAATAGCCAAGTTAAAAAGGACTTGAGATCTCAAGATTTCATAAATTAAATGGAGAACTCTTTCTTTTGTATTGTTGATTACCATTCAAACTGCCCTGCATGGGTATCCAGTAAAAAGAGGAAACACATCCTTACAAACAAGAACTGCAGAGGACAATCACGCACTGTCGCAGTAGTCTATCCAAGGAGCCTCAAGCTGTGACCCTGCACTGGCTGTGCATATACTGCATCCTCTAAAAGAATATTAAAGCATCTTCATTCACTGCAGTTCCTGGAGCGTCCAGTGAAGTGATGCACCTATAGACAACCAATGAACATGGGGAAGTGCTTTCAAGGAACGAGTGAACCATGTATCCTTAATAACCTAAATGCACTGCTGTCTGACAGCTTTTTGGTGACCCATGTGTAAACACATTGGTAGTCTTGACCCAGTTTCTTCCTGACAAGCAACCACAGCAAAATGCAGTTTTGATGGCAATATCAAGTCAGTAGACTGAAATTAACTGATTTCTATAGAAACACACTTGGAAACTGACTTCAATGAGAACTGACCCATGCTGTGTCTTATTATGGCCAGACACACATTGGAATTCAGGATCCCACAGATGTGAATGAAGAGTGGAAAGAAGTGAAGGCAGCATAGTTCTGCACTCATGTTCAATGGAAAGCACTATCTGGTGAACCAGTATCTTACTCCTTAGGGGCATAACCCCCAAGGGTTAATAAGACAGTTTAAAGCAGGCTTGTCCAACATAGAGCCTGCGGGGTGATAAAATATGAATATGGCTTGTTGGCCCAATGAGTGATAAAAAGTTCATGATCTGGCGCAACATTCAAAAAGGTTGGACACCCCTGATTTAAAGCTTCTCTATAGTTCATATTGCCCTTTTATTGCGTGGGGAGTTGAAAAATGTTCTTGTTTTACTTTTCATCTTTGAGCTATTTTTAAATCTCAGTCTAGGGAACTAATATTTAGTGACACTTATATTTAGTTTACAAGTGTTTCACAGATAATTTAGAGACAGAGTCAGAATTAAATTTTTGGCAATTTATACATGGTCACTTGTTAAAAGACTTCCCTTTAGCATCTAGACCTGTATACATGCCAGAAAAATAAAGAAAGTGAAAACCACCTTTACATTCATAGTTCTCCACTGGGAGTAAAAAGAAATCTTTCCATATCTTTATATTTTGCCCTGGTAATGGGTCTCCAAGCACTATTGTGTGGCCTACCACATAGCCAGCTCATATTCATCAACCTGTCCTGCTATCTAATCAAAATATCTTCCTGAGCTCTTACAGTGATGTCCATCTTGACAATTCATGATTCCAAAAGTTGCAAGAGGCCCATAGTCTGACTTTCCTGCTCAGTTCTCCCAAAACAGGTGGATGCTTTGTATGTGTCTATTAGCATATTTCATTATTTCTCAGTTCCCACTTCTAATTCTTTTCTCCTTTTCTCTCCCACCTTTTTTCTTTCCTTTCCCTCTCTTGCTTCTCCTTCCTTCTTGCTCTGGTGTTTACAACTCCCTGAGGCAGCAGTTTGGTATGTGAGTGGAGTTTTAATGGCCTATTTCACCCCTTAATTCTGAACTGATTTCTCCTTTCATTCAATCCCCTGCTCACAAAGCAGCAGCTGCAAAGTCTGCATTCACCCTGGGGCTGGGAAGATAGGCATCCTCTTCTGAGGCTAAATAATCAGCCACTAGGGATTGTGAAATCTCACTGAAAGAGCTATCCTAGCTTCTCAAAGGAGTATTGCCCCATAGTGCTCACAAGTCGTAGTTAGCCTGAGGAAGAAATGCTCCAGAATCACTCCTAAACCCAGTCCTCTTGCAAGGCACCATATTGTGCAATCCACTAATCCACTAGATTAGGCCATACTTACATTTATATGTGGAAATAAAACTACTCACTGCTTGGCCCCAGATTTTACAGTATATTCCATTATAGCCCACCACCAGAGAAATCTTGACTTCTGGGTTACAGCAGTAATAACGGGCTAGGCCATGCCTCCTCAACCCCTTTACAAGCCACGCTTGTTTCCTTCCATGTCCCTTCCACATACATGCACACAAAGAAATAATAGAAACTAGTACATCTAATGCCACTCTTCACAGCAGCAAATACAACAAGCTATATCATATTGCTAGCAACATGCAGGCTTTTCCATTTGTGGACTTTTTTTTTCCAAATACAGAAATAAGCAGCTTGGGTTGTGAAATACTAGTGGCCCTGCCCCCCCTCCCCTCCCCCCTGGAAAAAAAAAACTTATGCAACAATAAAAAGGAAAGGAGCTAAGCAACCCCTTTGTAAACTGTCAGTACACTCTTTACCTTTTATGTGCTTACTGAGTGTTATTTTACTGAGACAGCCTTATGCTATTTAATTTGTGGTAAAGTAGCATGAATAAAGGACAGCATCATTTTCACAGCACTATTATTTATGGTATAAGATACAGATAATATAATTTGTAGTGTTAACTTTTCAATTTATTTGCATTTTAGATTTTATTCTAAAACCTTTAATAATGTTTTTAAAAACCTACACTGGTGTCTGGGATTGGGCAAATAATTTTGCAAGCTCTCCCTGGGTGGGGGAAATATAGACTTTTTCACCTATGAAGGTAGCAGCATCAGGACCCAGTCTCAAAGGTTCCTTAACTTTAGGAACAGCTTACAAAAAATAAGACACTCTAAGGATATAAATGTAGGCATTACAAATATATATATGAAATCATAGAAATCATACAAATCATAGAAATTAAGGGCTAGAAGGGACATTGAAAGATCATCCAGTCCAACCTCCCTGCTCTGGGCAACAATTATGTTAATAAATATTGCAAATGGATGGTTTTTTGTACATGTATGTTTTTAAAATATTGAAAATAATTAAATATAGTCTAGAAACTCTTAGGAAACATTCTGTTTTAAATTAAGTTCATGATTATGCTTGCTGGGCTCCAATCCTAGACAAGGATAAGAAGATTCTTGCTTAATATAATCTTCCTTGATTATTAATGCCAAACAAGTCTCCACCCCCCCCATTTGTCTCCACAAGATGAACATGAGCCTGCAATGCGATGCTGCGGGTAGTAAAGCGACCAAAATGCTGGCATGCATCCATAGATGCTTCTCGAGCAAATCCCGGGACGTCATTCTCCCCTTGTACTTGGCCTTGGTGAGGCCGCAGCTGGAGTACTGCATCCAGTTTTGGTCTCCACAATTCAAAAAGGATGTGGAGAAGCTTGAGAGAGTCCAGAGGAGAGCCACGCGCATGATCAGAGGTCAGGAAAACAGATCTTACGATGATAGGCTGAGAGACGTGGGACTCTTTAGCCTGGAAAAGCTCAGGCTCAGGGGTGATCTGATGGCCACCTATAAGTTTATCGGGGTGACCACCAGGATCTGGGGGAACGTTTGTTCACCAGAGCGCCCCAAGGGATGACTAGGTCGAACGGTCACAAACTCCTGCAAGACCGTTTCAGGCTGGACATAAGGAAGAACTTCTTTACTGTCCGAGCCCCCAAGGTCTGGAACGGTCTGCCAGCGGAGGTGGTTCAAGCACCTACATTGAACACCTTCAAGAGTAAATTGGATGCTTATCTTGCTGGGATCCTATGACCCCAGCTGACTTCCTGCCCTTTGGGCAGGGGGCTGGACTCGATGATCTCCCGAGGTCCCTTCCAGCCCTAATGTCTATGAAATCTATGAAATCTATTTCTATTGTAAAATATTTTACAGTCCACAGTTTAGCGTTCAACTATAATACTATAAATAATATATATTCAGATTGTCCTGTTATATAAATCTGACCTGTCTGAGAACAGACAGTAGCTCTGGACAATTCCTAAATGAATCAGATTCTCTAAGGCTCAATAAATCTAATGGGAATTCCCATTAAGTGGTGTCTCCAAGGCTTGTATTTTGTTGTCTACAAGCTCAAACAATCCTATATGTTAATAAGGTCTGCATTTTGTGTTTGCATCTGCACCCTTATTAATAATTCAGTTTGAATTCATGATTTGCAGCTAGGCAGCGTTTAGTAGCCATGGAATTTTAATGGCCATTCTTCTTAATTAAAAAAGCCCTTTGGCTACACAGATGTTTTACTTGAGCTTTAAAAACAAATCCTGCCGAACTAGAATTTGGAGCTTTCTGTTTTTGTCGTTGCTATAAAAGTTAGCAAAGGTCAATTATTTGTCAAATATTTCTTCCCAGAACAAAAGAGGAAAAAAGCCAAAGTCAACACTGATTAATGTTACTCATTATCAAACAAATCAAGTGTGATGAGCTAAGTCAAACCAGATCCAGTTAATGACACTTTGTCTCTCTACTTCAAGCTCTTAAAGTGACCCCGTTTTGTATTTTATAGTTGAATGAAGAGAGGCAAGTTTACATGGAGGCCTTACCCACACTACTAAAATGACAGAGTTCAGTGTCAATTGATAACTATGTGAATTGGAATGAACTATCTTATTACAAGATTTAAAAAGAACAACCACCTCCCACCCATACTCTCAACTAGGGACTTAATTGATTCTCCTCTCTCTCAGACACATGAAGACACATTATCACACAGCTGAGCCTTGCCCAAATTGAATAAACTCTACAACCTACTGTATGTAGGTCCTATAGGTCATGTTTAATTTGGCTATTTAAATGATTAAAAGCCTTTTACTCTATCAGTTTTGTAACATCTTAAAGAAGTTAATTTTTTCTTTTACTGTGTTTTCTTCTCCTGTGTTTGTATGGGTCAATTTTATTTTATCAGATTTAGTGCTGTTTTGTGTAGAAAAGAACAAAATGATGGAAATATATTCATCACTGTCAAAGTAAAGGGGAGAAAGTCACCTACTGTCCTCAGGGCTCTCACTGCACCATCTGGGGCCTTTTCTTATTCTGAAGAACACTTCTATATTTGTGATGCTACATCCATAATACTTAATGAAAATATCACCCATCAAAGCCTTTTATACCACTGGATTACTTAGCATAAACTTCTGGCAAAGAAACAAACTACGAGACATTTCATAAGTTAAATCAGCCACAAGAGGGAGCACCTGCTGTGTCATTAATGTAATAGAAACTTTCTTTGCACTAGCGAAAAAAATTGTTGCAGATTTTATATTCAAGCTATGAGTTCAAAATGTGTTTCCTAGTTTATAGCATGTTCTATTTAAAAAAGTCATGAAACTCAGACTTAATATACTCTACTTACTACTTCAACACAATGAGTCACAATAGCCACATTTTAGCCCTGTATTTTATTATGTTTTAACATTTGAGTCTCACTGGGTGTTGAAAGTAAATGTTTTAAATACCCAGTAACAGTATAAAGTCTCAACATAAAGCATTTTAATATCAATAACCATTTCTCATACAGGAAGAATAGGCCGGATGGTAATTAATCTGTTTCAGCATGGTAATAACAACTGGGCTGGAAAGATTAGCCCTAGAGTTAATCACAGAGGCAGAACTAATAAGAACTGTGCCCTTGGAGAACGTGCCGAGCGCTCCTGCACCCTCCACCCCACCCACTTCCCACAATGGCTCTTTCCATCTGCTTCTGGGGCCAACAAGTCCACCTTCTTTTCACCTCCCCCAGCCCTCCCTGCTCTGTACTGAGGGCCACTCTCTTACTTTCTCTGCTGCCAAAATGTATGCTAAGAATAAATTTACAGAGCCGAATTTGGTGGCAAGGGTGAGTGGATGCCAGAGCTGCAAGCCAGCTTCAGAAGGGGGTGCAGAGAAAAGGTAAAGAATAATGCAGGGCTGCAGGGCAGTGTGCTTGGAGGGAACAGCAGGTGGAGAAGAACCTTATGGGGATGTGAGAGTGCCCACCAGAGTGGGGAAATGCTGAGTAGAGAAGAAGAAAATGGAAGAAACCTTAAGGGTACCCCCTGTTAGTCAGCCGTAGGCTTGATGCCATGCTTCCTCCCCTACCACCCACCCCACCCCTAATTAAAATCTAAGACAACCAGTACTGTAAGTCAAAGCATAAAAAATGTTCACATACGATCGAGATCTGTGCCTGGATCGCCTGTAGTTGGGATCAGCCTGGTTTTTCTCCTTTTGTCGCCTCAGCACTGCTTCCCATTGAGGAGCTGAATCAACCATTTCATTCTCCTGTCGTAACCTGCATGAAAAGCAGCACATCTGGAGTGAACATCTGATGAATCAGTACTTTGTTTTAGGAGCATGTTGCAATAAGGTCTGCAGTGGAATGATGGCAGTATTCAAACTGCAACCTTAAAAAGAACTGATTAGCAAGCATAATTATAATCACATTCATATTATATTTTACTCTGCTTACAGTTTCAATCATCAGAAAGGATTATAAAATAGAGAACTTTGTTAAAGGAAACAAAACTAGTGTATTACTTTGAGATAAATTACGTCAGAGCATACAAGAGGCACATCAATCAAAACCAGTAAAACCAAGACTACAACTTGAATTACATTTTTTCTTGATCAAAGACAGAAGCATTCCAAAGACCTCTGTGCTTTTGGCTTTTCAAGTCAATGCCAGTTTTAGTGTAACATCTTCTTTATAATGTAAAGTGCGTATCTGCATTCTCCCTCCTGGGACACCACCACCTGCTAGGGCCTAAGGAGAAAAAATCCCAGTGGATCTCCTTGAAGAGCTGTTACTCAATGGAATAGGATTAGATTCTCCTATTCCTCAGCAGAAGGGTCTTGGGATTAGTCCACAAAGGTTGCAGATCTGCCAGGATAGGCATATATTCCAAGACAGAACAAGAGTTCAGGGCAATCTTCACCAGCCCTTGGTTGTTCCCCATGGGTTTGGCTGCAGCCCCTGAAACTATGGCCCTAACAATGCTGCAGGACAAGGGCCTTCCCTCTTGCCTTGCCTGATTCTGGCAATCGCAACTCCATCTGAGTCCTGTCCAGTTCCTTCTGCATCTCTCCAAGGATCTGAGATCCATGGAGCACCCATCATGCTATCCAGAAGGGTGGAGACACTACCATGGCAGCTGCAGAGTCTCCTATACAAGGGCCAGGCCCATGCACCAAAGGTCTATGCACTGATATGAGGATGGAGCAAAAATGGAAAAAAGTCCATTAAATCATCACGAGGGTTTCCCTAGAGAAGAACAACAGAGTAGAATGACTGTTCTTTGAAAGAAGAATGCTGTTCTGTGAGGGGGTCCCAAGTCCCTAGTTACTGTAGCAACATCTGTATTACAAACAAATGAAACAGTACAAGAAGTGAAGGACTAAAATACTACCTGAGATTGGATTCTATCTGGAAATTAAAACACCTATTGTTAGAAATCCAATAAAAAAGTTCTCTTCAAATAGTTTCACATGCCTCTCTAATGTCTAAACCATTGCCTAGCACATATGAAGGTAAAACCTGGTAGTATCTAATATGTTAAATGAGAAAGGTAACAATGGGAAGTGTGTTTATAGTAGAAAACCCTGTACAGTGTGCTTAAAACTAAATCTCTTATCTCCTTCCATAACTCTCAATTTCCTAGCACTAAGAAATTCTACTACCAGAAAAAAAAACACATTCTATTTGAAAATGTATTTTTCTTTTTTCTTCTTTTCCCACCCCAAGAAATCTGTTAATTTCTCTGCGATTTGTATCTAGTATAGATTAGATTAGGGTTGTCCATCTGGCAGCCCACAAGCAGTTAACATGTGACCCATGGGTCTCTGCAGTTGCCTTTTCCATTGCTACACCCTCTTCCCACACGTATTCCCAGGGTGGGGATCTCCACATGGGACAGACCCTCGGAAATACCCCACCGAGAGACCGGCCTGTTTGATAAGGCAATAAGCCAAGCGTAAGAAAGAAATCTGAAAAGTAGAAACAGATTGGGAAGAGATGCACAAAAGTTAAACAAAACAGTGAGCGAGTTCTCTGACAAGCTGGCTGACCAAGAGAGTCACACAGGAAACCTCACCCCTTTGAAAATGCGGTTCATTTTTCCGTTATTGTTCTTCACTGTAACTAAACTTTTTAGATGCCTTTTGAATTGTAGCAGGCCAGATTTGTTATTTATGTAAGGTATTTCTTTCTTATTCTTTAATAATATGATTTTCTGTATACATGCTTATTGAATGTTGGGCTGGGTCTTTAGCTAGTGTGAATTAGCACAGCTGTACTGAATGGCACAAAGCAGCCAAAACCCATCAGAGCACTGGGTCTTAATCTATAAACAAGTTGTTTTAAATTTGTAAGCTTTTCATGGCAGGAGTTCATATGAATTTATATGCAGGCATTCTGACATCAACAAGTAATGCATACTGATTTTCTTCCAAAACAATCCAATTCATTCAAAGTGCAGCCATCACATCATCATACAAACTGCAGAGCCCTTGTACAACATACAGCATATATTTAAACCTGCAGAAAATGGGTTCAAAAGAGCTGCAAATCAGAACAGGACTGCTTCACACCCATTATGTGCATTAATAAATGATCATAAATGTGTAAGGCAGTAGAAAAACAAGTCCAGCACCTCGTAAATAAAAGCATCAAGTGTGCCAAAGAGACATGTCCCCTCTGGTAGAGGTTTGATTTCATAAATATTTAGACATCATCCATAAAACATTAAAAACCATCCACAATACAACACAAAGTAACACATTACAGTAGATGATGATATATGCACTGCTGCATACAATATGTGAGATAGTGCCTTGATGACAAGTGTTTGAAATTACACTTCTGCACTGACCACACACTTTGTTAATAGGCTTTTGATTAATGATCTTTCATTAGCGCAGTAAACATATCATTTCTACTGTGGTCCACTATGCAGGTAGAAACCCTTGGGGCTAAGAAGGAAAGAAATTGCAAGTACAACAGGAAAGTGCTCTTCTGCAGCTGAAGTTCTCGACAGTTCTAAAGGTAAATAATTACAAAAAGGAAATAGAAAATTGCTCACAAACTGAATATTGCTTGAAGCCATGACTGAGCAAACAAAAATTTTAGCAACAGAGTTAACTGTTATTTCAAACTAATAATTTATATTGCATAAGCAAAAAGTAATAAACAAAAAATATTTTCCAAAGCTGTTTTCAGCCCTCATCTGAAAGCAATGTGATACTATTAAATCCTGGGATCAGAACAGTCTATAGCTAGAACATTTCTGATCCAAATGTAAAGAGGTCGTAACAGTTAGTTCTTCAGGCTTCTCCTTAAATCTGCCCTAACGATTCTTTTACTCAACACTGGAATTAGACAAGCCCATACTTGCAACTAGTACGAATGCTAATGTATACATGTCTTGCCTGGAACCACCAGGACTCCACAGTGAAATAACTTTGATAGCTTTTAAAGGCTCCCTGGTAAGCTTGGTCCATTGCTTTCGAAGAAGTATGTGTAAAATTTGGCCACTTTTGGACACTGTCCAATGGAAGTAAATTCTTCTCCCCTCAATTTCTCTACATACGGCACTAGATTTACACTTAAAATATCTCAAGGAGGTAGTTAGCCATATTAGTCTAAATCCATCTACCTTGCCTCACATGATCTCATTCTGAGAGTGGATGAGGCACCACAGAACAGCACCTTCACTAAGGTGCTGCCCTTTGACAGAAATACACAGGGGATGATAATTCTTCTTCCAAATTTGAGGTCACATCTAAAATGAGATTATGTCCTTAAAGTTTTCCTGTTTTATTCGAGGGCTGCATTTTGCCCCCTCCATAAATATCAGTATTTATGGAACTCTAGGTTTTAAAAAAATTAAATTAAATCAGAGAGTGAGGATATTACAGTTTCTACTTTTTGTAAAAAGTCTCCAGAACCTCTTTATACGTTGACTATTAAAAGAATAATGCCTTAATTGTAGATATGGTGGAGACTTGGGCTAGAATTTCTAGTAACCTCGTGCTGTTGAAATCTAACTTGCAGGTCTGATCTGGCCATGTATGTGTGTCAGTCTTCAGGCACTCCAATTTTTTTTTCTTTTTTTTTTTAATCACCTCTGCTGATGCAATTCCAACATTAAATCCTAAGAACTCCTTCCCCTCTGAATTTATGTCTGCTTCAGGCATCTGGCCACATCTTTCTTAAAGAAAACTGAAGCAAAGAACTCATTTACTTTTGCTGCATTTCTGCTTTTTTCCAGCCTTCTTTGTCTACAATTACCCTATAAATTACTTCCAACTGCCATTGTCTCCTGCAGTGATGTCTTGCTCAGCAGGCAGTTGAATGATGTTTTATTTATCCTTGCCCCTACTACAATCTCCTTATTCTCAATCAGTGTTTGCAACTCTTACATATGCCTGCTTTCCTCTACTCCTAGGGTGTCAAACTCATCAGGCCCTGTAAACTAGGAGTGATGCTGGACCAGTCCTTGTGAACATGAGCCCAGGACTGGCTCTGAGCACAGTCAGCAGCATGTGCCCAGGACCAGCCCCAAGTGCTTCCTGCAACACATGCCAGATTGGTCCCACACTGCCCATGCAGTGTATAGGACTGGTCCAATGCACGCCACAGCAGGGCATGCGTCCAATTTAAGACCAATGGGCAACACTGGCAGGTCAGCTGGATGACAGGGCACATCCAGCCTGTGGGCCAGATTTCCAATATCCCTGGCTCTGCTCCATTTGTTTTCTTCCTTGTGTTTTACATTTACCTTTATGTCCTAGGTAATATTACATGCAAATATGATATGTGACTATTAATATTCTAATATTATAAAAGCCTTTGTCTGTCTGTCCATAACGCTTTATTCGCACTCCTTGGAGCCAGGGGCTGGAGCACCAGCAGGGAAGGAAAGGAAAGGAGGGGAGTGGGAAGGGGAGGGGGGAGACTAGTGGCTGCACCCCACCGCAACTGCTGTTGCAACTGCTCCTACCATGACTGCTGCCGTGGTCACAGGCCCCAACCCAAGCCAGTGGGGGGGGGGGGGGAGGGAGGAGCAACCCCAGCCCAAAGTAGCAGGGGGGAGTGGTGAACAGACCTGGCCCAAAGAAGCAGGGGGGAGAGGGGGAGTGGCTGTAGCCCTGGCCTCAGTCCAAATTGGTAGAGAGGAGGGGAGGAATGGCCCCGGCCCAAAGCAGCAAGGGGGAGGCGCACTTAAAACACCAATGTCTCATCACTGCAGAGTTCTGATAAAATGGCTGAAAGCAATAATGTGCAACAATATTGTGGCTTTGAGAGAATGTACAGTATTGTGGTAGCAGGTAACTATACAAAGAGTCACCATGGTAAGATAATATTTTTTTTTAAATACTTAAGAAAAAGACAGTAAAATTTCCATCAACTTTGGAGCAGAATTATGTCTTGACACAGTTGATGCGTTTCACTGGCATCTACAGACTTCACCAGGGTCAGGCCCCTGCTTCCACAGTTCCAGGAACCCAATCCTGTGGGATAACAGGGTGTCATACCCTGACTTGTGGCACGCATCTACAAGGGGTTCCCCCACCTGCAGACAAGCGCTGCAACTCAGGGCACAGCAATCTGATATATGCATTGTAGGAATCCCCTATAGGGAGATGCTTGGGGCACTCGTCTGCAAACCTGACAGGAATCTCCCCTGCAGGGGAATTCCCATGGTGTACAATAAGTAAAAAATGCCCTCCCATTTATGACATCAAAAACCATGACTACTTTTTGCCGCAGCAATATTTTTGGGCACATGGAGCATAAGGGGCAAAGACATCTGTCTGCCCACAATTTATGCCCCCATAATTTTTTTTATGGCAGCAGAAGGGCAACCACGACTCACATGAGGCACTACAACTCCCATTTTTGGCCAAATTTGAGAGGGTTTAGGCAAAATATTTCAACACTCTCTAAAATGTGCATTAAAAACAGTTTAAAACCCAATTTTCTGTTGAAAAAAGAAAAAAAACCAAACCATTTTGACAGAGCATTTTTGATTCTGTAGCCCAACCATCAGAACTTCCTGCAGTCTTGGTTCCTTTCAGTTTTTTTCTCCCCATTTGTGGAAGGACTCTGATTTGGCTTGCTTTCTTTAATATGATAAAGACTATGTTTGTATTTACGAGAATTTTAAGCAAACTCAGTTGAGATTAACAGTTTCTAGACTGAAAAACTGGACTTTCTTCATAAGGAAACTGCACATGATGGAGCAATAAAAAAGAGCAAGGCAACTTGCTATCATTCACCTCTTGGCTTCAGTTTTTTCTATCAGAGATGACAGAGAGCCCATACAGGCTAATACAAGAGCAAAACAACGTACTTGCATATGAAACATACCGTGTTAAGAACTATAAAAAAATTATCCAACTACTGAGGTTCCTTTCAAAACACATTTGCATGTACAGAAGCATATTAATGGTTTTTTGCAACACCATATAGAAATTTTTATATATTATATGTTAGAATATTTTCTATATAGCCTACTAGATCTCTCTAGTTCTGAACACAGGATCCCAGAATTTAATACAGTGTGTTCTGACCACAGCAAGTTAAATAGAACATGCTGCCATTATGGTTTAAATATGCTCAGAATAAAGTTTGTGGGTTTTAACTCATTTACTAACTTACTTTTGCCTTGCATTAAAATATTCATGTGTTGTATTGAAACCTAATGTGCTTATTAAGAATGCATAAGCATGTATCCTTTTAATCCTAACCTTCCCCATTTACACTGCTTTTTGCATTTACTTTTGCTTTTCTATGCCAGATTTCACCTAATATTTAGTTCAGTGACCTCTTGTCATATGAATAAAATATCCTACTGTTCTATGATCAGAATCAGATTCCTCTGGAAAACATGAGAGCTAATTTATTTTATCAAGACAGCAGAATACAATTTAGTTGCTCATTTGTGAAATATACTTACTTCACAGCACTTGAAAACAAACTAGTATTTATCAACAAAATAAAAAAGGGTAGCCAATGACAGCCCAATCTTCCCCATATCTCTTTAACCCTGTTTTGGCTGGACCACTTGTGCTAGTTACTTTAGCATCCATAGCCTTTTAAATCTTTGAATACTTACTGAGATTGCTAATGAAGATGGAATCAACCACAGCTGGTCTTAAAACAAGACCACCAGTTTCATTAGTAGTTGGATAAAACAAGACCACCAGTTTCATTTCATCTGTATTACCAGACACTTGGTACGTTTTGTCATGATGACCTCTGATCACAGCTGGAATTAAAGCGGCAACATAGTAGAGGTAAAAAATTCTGTGATATCATTAACTTTTTTGTGTGTCAGCCAATCCTGAGAACATAAAATATCAAGAAAATGCATGTCAATTATGAAATATTTAGGTCTTTAATTGGAACACTTTTGGCAGGAACAGAAGGGCTGGATAAGAGAGCTATTTCCTTCTATTCTTAAGAGAATGATAACCTCTGTACAATCTTTCTTGCCAGAATTTAATAAGTGTTCCTGTGGCCTATCACTAATTTCCTTCATATGCTAGTGGAGCTTCCTGAACAAAAACATTCAGCCCAAATCCTCACAGGAAAAAAAAATTACCATAACTCAGAAGGAGAGGAAGAAAAGATGATAAAAAAAATGCTAAATGCCCAATGATTATTGAATCTATAGTTAGTGTTTCATTCCAACTTCATGGTTTGCCTAGCTAAATATTCCATATACTTTACTTATTGTTAGCTGAACATTTCTGATTTAATCAATTTCTAAAGGCATTTCACAGGTCAGCTATTCCTTCTATCAGTACTCTGTATCAGAGGGATGGGCAACTATTTCGGCTAGAGGGCCACCTAATGAGTTTTGGTGAGTTGCCAAGGGCCACAAAGGTAGCCTTTGAGGAGGGGGGTGCTATCCTAGAAGCAGGAAAAAAAACAAATCATGTACTAAAAGTCAAACATCTGCTATAACGTATTTTTATTTTATTTTAAAAAATAATTCTGTTCCGATTTGTTTACATTGTGTATATAGAAGTGGTTGAATAATAGCTAAAAATAAAGTGTGTGTCAGCGATTTGGACGACAGGGTAAAAAGCAACCTGTTTAAATTTGCTGATGATACCAAAATTTGGGGTGAGGTGAGCATACTAGTAGGGAGGGAAAGACTGCAGCAAGACTTGTATAGGTTACAGGGGTAGGCTAGCAAAAACAGGATGCGCTTCAACACTGACAAGTGCAGGGTGCTGCATTTGGGCACTAGTAACCAGCAGCACACTTATAAGATGGGAAACTCCCTTCTTGAGAGCACGGAAGCAGAAAGGGATCTTGCAGTCATTATTGACTCCAAGATGAACATGGGCCAACAATGCGAGGTCACAGTTGGCAGGGCTAACTGAACCTTGTCGTGCATCCACAGGTGCATCTCAAGTAGGGCCAAGGAGGTGATCCTCCCCCTCTACGCAACACTGGTCAGGCCACAGGTGGAATACTGTGTCCAGTTCTGTGCGCCTCACTTCAGGAGGGACGTAGACAACATTGAGAGGGTCCAGAGGAGGGCCACACACATGATCCACAGGGACTACAGGGCAGAGCCTACAATGAGAGACTGTGGGACCTGAACCTGTTCAGCCTTCACAAGGGAAGGCTGAGGGGGGACCTGGTGACCGTCCATAAACTCACTAGGGGGGACCAGAAGGGTTTGGGAGAGACTTTGTTTCCCCTAGCACCCCCTGGCATAACAAGGAATAATGGCCACAAGTTGTTGGAGAGTAGGTTTAGGTTAGACATCCATAAGAACTACTTCACAGTCAGGGCAGCTAGGATCCCCCCCATGGGGGGGGGGAGTGGTGCTGGCTCCTATCCTGGGGGTCTTTAAGAGAAGGCTTGATGCCTACCTAGGTGGGATCATTTAAGCCCAGTTTTTTCTCCTGCCCCGGCAGGGGGTCAGACTTGAAGATCTATAAGGTCCCTTCTGACCCTACTTCTATGAAAGTTTTACTCTTGTATATTGTGTGTGGGGGAGTGTATGGGGTATGATGGGGGTGAATGCGTGTATGGTGGGATATCCGTATGGAGGGTGTGGTATATGTTGTAGGGTGTGTGTATGTGTGGGGGTTGTGGGGAGTGGGGTTTGTGGGCTGTGACGGAGGGTGGACAGGGTGTGGGGACCCCCACACACAATCCCCCCCATGGTGCACAGCCTCTACCAGCAGCAACAGGAGCAGGTGGCGGGCCCTCAGGGTGCTCATGGACTGCGCAGGTGCTGCCGCCTGCCAGTGAGTGGATCCAGCCAGTTCCAGGAGCTGCACATGGCACTCTGCTCCCTGCTGCTACATGCAACTGCCAGAACTCCTCCAGGAAGGAAGCAGGGGGTGGGGCTCCCCACCTCTTAAAGTGCAGTCCCAGAAGCTGCATGTGGCAGCAGGGAAAGCAGCTGGATCCATTGCATGGGGCTCCCAAGCATTGGCGTGTGCGAGTGCCAGGAGCTGCATGTGAACCGTGGGGAGCCCCGCACGATAGAGGCGGGCCAGCCTAGCTCCGTTCCTTGCTGCCACTTGAAGCTCCTGGAATGGATTAGAGCTATGCGCCACCACGTGACAGCACCTGCATGAGCCATGAGCACCCTGAAGGCCTGCTGCTACTGTCAGCAGCAGTGGCTATTAGGGTTGTGTGAAGCTTTGGTCGCCAATTCGATTCAGATATGATTTGGCCTGATTCGGTGGCCAAAATCGTCGAATCCAAATCTTATCAGGAGACTCATTAAAAGCTCCAAATTGATTTGGAAAAGATTTAGTGATTCAGAAGGCAGTCTTGGGGGGAAACAGAAACTAAGAAGAGGGATGGGGAGAAAGACTGCTTTGATATTGACATCTGTAGCTGGTCAGTGATCTTTCCCTGAGTTCCCTTCCAATCACAGTGCTCTGGGGGAGGGATGCAGAAACAGCATATAAGGCTCTGTGTGAAGCCTTTCTCTTCCTTTTGTGAGCTGTCTTTGTCTGGAAGCAACAGCATGTGAAAAGTACTCACTGGCTCCTAGGTACCTTTCCACTTTTACATGGCTGCTACATCCCACTCCCCCCCACTACCACCCCCAACTTGTCTCTCACCCTCTGACACCTCAATTTATATTTTCACTGATTGTCTTTCTTGCCTGCAGCCCAGCTCCTGGCTTCTTTACTATTCATTCCATCCAGGAAGAGCGCACACACCAAATGCAGAAGCTTCCTCAGCCTGACAAAGGGTTTTTAAACCCAGAAGCCTGCCAAGATATATTTCTCCAACTTTTCATTTGGTCTAATAAAAGATATCACATTTGCTCAAAGAACCTTGCCTGCCTGTTCCTTAGACCAACATGGCTACAACCAGAAACCCAGTTAACACAGAAGTGACACGAGTTTTGCTTTCAACCGTTTGAGGGGCACTTTCACAAAACCCCTGTGCCTATCTCCTTGAAACCTGTCAGGCTTCATGCTCTCAGAACAGGCTACCAACCCTGCTGTTTTCATCCAATTCTGCAAAAAAAACGACCAAGTTATAGATATTTTAGTGATGCCACATGATAGTCTACGAGCAAATCACCAAATCAGCGCCGAATCTTTTGAATCCAATTTAGCCAAATCAATTCGGGACAGTGATCCAAATCACCAAATCGAATCACTGTCCCCTGAAACGACTGAATCTGAATCAAATACTGGCTGCTTTGCACAGGCCTACTGACTAATGTGCCATGGTGGGGGGTGGAAATGTGCAGGGGGATCCCCACACCCCACCAACCTCTGTCACACCCCACATACATCCACACCCTACCCACCCGAGCTCTGCACTCCCAACCCCAGCCCCATGCTCTCATGCAGCTGCAGCTTGTTGTCCAGGCCAGGACCTCCTTCACATGAGGGAGGGAGTGAGGCATGCAGGCTGAATGAGGTACAATTAATTGGTGGGCTGGATGAAATTGCCTGGCAGGTCAGATCTGGCCCACAGGCTATATTTTGCCCACCTCTGCTGTATCACCACAGTTTTTTAATATCTTTTTAGTTCAGGGGTGGGTAAAATGTAGCCTGGGGGCTGGATGCAGCCTGCCAGGCAATTCTATCCAGCCCGTGGGGCCCCTAAAAATTTAGAAAATTAATATTTATCTGCCCTGGGCTGCCTGTCATGCGGCCCTCGATGGCTTGCCAAAACTCAGTAAGCAGCCCTCTGCCCAAAATAATCACCCACCCCTGCTTTAGTTACTGCAGCTGCAATTCATTATTGCTACAAATCATTTAAATAGCGCTGTAAACTTGCACAGCAGTTTTGGACAAAGACATGTCCACTGTTTTCATATATTACCGTATTTTTCGGACCATAAGACGCACTTTTTTCCCCCCAAAAGCGGGGGGAAAACGAGGGTGTGTCTTATGGTCTGAAGGTGTGTGTCCCGGGGAGATGGGGCGGAGCTTGCCCGCGGAGCCCGAGCGGGACACCCGCCGCTTGTTTATGCCGTGTCCGGGGAGACGGGGCAGAGCTTGCCCGCAGAGGCGGCGGAGCCCGAGCGGGACATCCGCCACTTGTTTAGACCAGAAGCCGGCGCCCATGCCGGTGGCCGGCAGCCGGCAATAAAAATGGCCGGCCGGAACAGACAGGGCAGGAGTCTGAAGGAGGGACTCGCTGCCGCGGAGACTGAGGCTCCAGGAGGGGTGCGTCTTATGGTCCGAAAAATACGGTATATTAAATGTAGCACATATCTGTTTCCAGGGGTTCTGATATATCCGTTAAATAGCTTACTGCCATAGCATGGTGAGGCCATGGGCAGCAACAGAAGCTTGTACCAGCAGCTTTATTTTATGTTATAGTTTCCCTTGTGTCTGGTGACACCTTGCAACTGAAATACTGATGTGTTTTATTAATACAATATGAAAGGATCTTGGCATTTTGTAGAATTATTTAACTAAAATGCTAAGTGAACATGTATACTCTGTAATAAAACTGCGGGTATAATCAATTTTTTTTCTTGTACCAACCTTTTCTTCTCAAAAGCAATAAAAACAGACATATAGGAAACAAACAAACAAACCTCACAAAAACCAAACACACTATTAGTGATGTCGCCATCAAAAAAGGGCAGGAAGTTAGCTAGAGTCAAAGGATCCCAGCAAAATAAGTATCCAAATGCTTCTTAAAGGAGTCCATGGCTGCCCTGCCTGGCCCCATCCTCTGCCCAGCCCAGCCTCCCAGCTCTTTTAAAAAAAAAGCCCCGCACTCACCAGCTGTAGCAACAGCAATCAGGGCCTCTGAGGGCTCATGGCAGAGCCCACCCACACAACACAGGGGGCAGTGGAGACTGCCCCCCCCACTTGGCACCCACGTCGCAGCTGTCACACCATGTGGGTGCAGCGTGGCTTGGCAGGGCACAGCATGGTGCGGCACGGGCTGGGAGCTGGGGCAGCTCCAGCAGTCAGTCGGAGCCTGGCACTGCTCAGCCCCAGCTCCCAGACAGCACGCAGTGCCCTGCCAACCTGCACTGCACCCACACCATAAGGCAGCTGTTGTACAGGTGTGGCAATCCCCACTGCCCCCCACTGCGCAGGGTGGCTCTTCCATGAGTTCGCAAAGGCCCCGATTGCCACTACTGTAGCTGGTGAATGCGGGGCTTTTAAAAAATAAAAGTGCCGGAAGGCTGGGGCCAGGCAGAGAATGGGGCCAGGCAGAGCAACCATGGGGGCTTCTCTCGCAGCTCCCCCTGCCTGGGGAGAGGCAGGCACAGCTAGAGGAGCAGCGGGAGAACCTGCAGCTGCTCAGCTGTCCCTGCCTCTCCCCCGCCAATCCATATCTCTGAATCTCTCCAAATCTTTGGAGCTGCCCCTGCCATCTGCATCCAGCTAGGTGGGCGGTGCCTCCATGGCAGTGTGGGATGGTACGTGGTGGCGCTCCATCCCCACCCATGCATGCGTGCCTATCCCCTAGGGCCTTCTTATATACCCCTTGGTTGACAACCCCTGAGCTAGCATACCATATGCTAGCTATGGTCCGTGCTCTGGGAGACAGGAGCAGGGAATCCATGATTGAGTGGGGGGGGGGGGGGGGGGGGGCAGCACAAGGAAGCCAGGCAGAGGCTACTGTCCCTGCCGTCTCTGCCGGACCTCCAGCCAGGGAGTAGAGGGGAGGGGCCAGCCCTGCTGGGGACCAGAGAGCCCTGGGATGCTGGGGGACTCTGGTTTAAGTTAAACCAGGAAGGGGTTTGGGACAGACACTGCATAAACCAGTGATTTGACCCAAATCAGTTAAGTCTGATACAACATTCAACCAGGTTTATCTCAAACCAGTTCCAGCCATTTTCAAACTGGTTTATGCGCACTGAATGTCTGTTCTGTTACAGGTTTAAACCAGTTTCTGATCACTTAAACCGGCTGATGTGTAATGTCTGTCCCTAGCCCAGGTGCTCCAGAGCTTGCTCTGCCCAATGTGCCCAGGGGGCAAAGTTGCACTTAAGGCACCTAAAAGGTGTTAATGTGCAGCCAACGCAGGGGCTAAGAGTTCCAGAAGCCATCTAAACTTACTGTGTAACAAGACCAAGATTGAATGTACCGTATCTTTTCTGTTTTTTTGGACAAAATTATTCACTACCCAAAAGATGAAAATACCCTTTTATACTCCACAACATACCAATCTAATATACCAAGAAAGTAATGTGTGGTAAGGAAGGAATGTTGTTTGATTAGAGCCTACAAACATCAGTAAAATATACTGATGGGAAAGTTAAATGAGTTCTCTCTCAGAGGAGATTGCAGTAAAATAAATGGAAAGGGGAAATGGAGTGCTTAATATCTAGCTAACTAATTCTATTCTACCAGCAGTTCTTCTGTAGCAAGAAGTCCATAAGAGTAATGACATCTTCTTGAAATGCATTTTTCTTTTACAAATAGAATTTGTATTTTGAATGGAAAAGTTGTCTGCTTCCTTCTATTTTAATCGTATTATAAAATTCTGAATATTCACAAGTATGTAGGAATATAGTAAAGGCACTGTCAGAGAGAGCATGCAACATTAGTGAACTAACAATGCAATAAATAACAATAAGCATTAATAATGCAAATCTTATGTAAACTCTCCTATGTTATTGATCGCACAGTGCATTAATAATGAATACTGAATTCTTCCCAAATGAGCAGTATGTGAATGCGAATTGATTGTATCCACAGATGTGTGCTCCATAATTAAATTGCTAACACACAAACTTGAGCTTTAAGCTGCCACATAGGATCTCAGTTAGATGGCCAATATATCAGTTCTTCTATCAGCAATTCTTCTATTTTCCCTCTTGCTTAAAAAATATATTTACTTATATTTGTGTACAGTCTACTTATGTTTTGTGCTGTGTACAGTCTATTTGTTTTGCATTTCAAAGCCTGATATATTTGATATTCACCTGTTTCTCTTCTTTCGATGCTCCTTGTTGGAATTTTCTGACTCACTACCACTGCTGGTATTACAACGAGAGCGTGACCTGGAGAAAAGGATAGAAATAACAATGATTATAATTTAATTTAGTTTGTTACACTTAAGATTGCCACTACAGCAAACATGCCTGCCACACAAGGTTTTGGATGGTCTTTGAACCACAAAAATCACATGATGCCACCACAATGAGCTAAGGCAGGGAGAATGGTTAACTAAAAGGGAAAGGAGCAACAATTAACTCAGGAAGGAAGTTCAGAGCTGGCAGGTTTGTTCAGTTGTTGCAGGATTAATATTCAACCATCCTTTTGAGCACAGTTGGGGTGGGGGGGCAGGGAGCAAGAAAGCTAAAGACATGAAGATAAACTAGTTACATAGAGGATATCTTGAAATAATCTGGTACAATTATCCTGTCCAACTGTAATAATACACAGCAAACAGTACTTACTAAAAGAGACTCCCTCCCCAGCCCTGGTAAATTGGAGGTTCCTTCCCCAATACTGTGATTCAAGGGTCTTCAAGACCACTTCCCATCTGAGTGTTTTACGGCTCAAAATGATCCTAGGATTCTGGATCTGTTTCCCCTGCTTTGCATTCTGTCTGGCAACTACAAAAGTGTCATTAATAATGATCATAACATGTTGGAGGACTTCAGGGGTGGCATCCTTTGCAAAAATACCATCCAGTGCATTGCAACAGACTCTGCTGTTCTTTGCTGCACCGGGTCTCACACACTGGGCTGTAGAGGCACTGGGGGAGGGCAGCAGGGAAGAGCCCAAGCCTGAAATGGGCAGAACACAGCCCCATGCAGAGATCTTGGGGAAACACGGATCCACCCTGCCCCCTGGGAGTACATGCAGCAGCAGGGAGTAGCCCCCCTACCTGAGCCTGCAGCGGGCAGCCCACCCCACCCCCACTCTGCACACAGATCTGGGGGGTGTGGGTCCCCCTACCCCCCAGGAGTACACACAGCAGCAGGAAGCCATCCCCACCCCCACCCATCCCCAGCTCCCAGACAACCTGCCCGCAGCCCCGTTCCTCTCCCTGCCAGGGCCCTGTGGACATGCAGTGCAGACCCAGGCCCCAAGCCCCAGGCACTACCCAGCTGGGCAGCAGCCTCAACCCTGCTCAACTCCCTCCTTCCCTATGGGGGCCTCAATTCCTCCCCCACCCCCAATTACCTGTAGGAGCTGCTCTCCATGCTGCCTGGCAGTTATGTATACATGCACATGGTGCCCCCTGCCTGACCACCCTCCTCCGGCTCCTTCCCAGCTCCCTTCAGGCTGGAACTCTGCCTTCATTTGTTTCAACATTCTCTCCTGTCTTTTGGCATTTCAATGACTGTTGTTAAGATGACCCGGTCTGTCCCCCACTTCCAGACAGCAAGAAAATCTAGGACCTCAGTATGGGGCTATGTGGAAGCAGAAAGCACAGCTCTAATGTGATGGCATAGCATGCAAGACTCGAGATACACAAATTTGTCACAAACTGAAACTGCAGACAAGTACATTGACTGAACACAAATATTTAACTGCAAGAAACATCTAGTAAAGACAACCCTAAAACAGCAGAGGGTACAAAGCAAACACACAAGCTCAGCTAAATGCATGCCAAAGAAAGGTGACACAGCAGCAAAGGGACTGCCACTGGAGGAACATTTGGATCTACGTGGGATGCATTCGCATTTACGTTGTTGCATAAAAACACATCTCAAGGGTCAATCAATTCAATTCCGGAAATGATGTATTAAAGCAAACTGAGAGGCTGGATAATTCAAAAACTTGTGTTTGGGCACTTTACTCTGGAAATCTCAAGCTGATGTGAAAGACTTTCCAAATTGCAGACAAGCCCTTTTGGCACAAGGTTATATGAGGTGGTATGGTAAGCTCTGGCAAGTTGTGGTTTGGTAGGTCTACAACAGATGGCATGCTATAGAGCTTCTCAGCAGAAAAAGAATACTTATCCAATTTACTTGGGAGGAATTCAACAAGTATTGACATGGTCTACCAGAAAAAAAACAACAACTATGAATAGTTCCAGCTGAGAGAAAATATAGACAGTTGTATAAATAAAATCTGTGATTCTGCACTACTGGAGCTTCTGAAAATGCCATAATTTCATTGGTTGTGCAACAATCTCTACCGAGCTATAAAAAAACCCCTCCAATTCCCCTAGCCCCCAAAGTATATTTACCTTCTCCTTTGCTTTAGATCTGAATCTTCACCACTGTTTTGGGCTTTCCTATGACATAAAAATTATTAAGAAACTATATAATAAAATACCTATAGGTCACTTAATATCAACTATTAATATACAAAAGTATACATATACCTATTCCAACAGTAACTTCAGACAGGTGTTTGCTTTAAATAGCAAAATATTGGCAAGAGTAGTTTTGCAGGTCACTGCTAAGCACAGTATGAAATTCCACTCATTAATTCCAGTGGAAGCAGTGATGAATCCTGAAAAACTAGCTTTTGGAAATCCCTCTATAGTCAGTGCAGTCAAGTCTGATATTTCCCTACCAATACCAGTAAGCAGAGGATAAACAACACAATTATTGTCTTACAAAATAGACCAAAACAAAAAGCATTAATTCCATTCAAAATTTGGGAAGACATAATTAGGTTAGTATCTATCCACTATTGCCAGTGTCCACAATCCCACGGGCGACATCTGACTTTCAAAAACAGTTCTATGCTGTTCTGGCCCAAGAGAAAACTTGTTATTGGCATGGCCATCTGTCTACATGGTAGAAGAACCAGATGCAACATACTCCTCATCTCAAAAAAAATCTTCTACTACACAAATGTTATAGGCTTTTCAAGATATACAATGCACATCTGAATTCCTTTTCTTTCCTGGGTCCTTCCGCCAGCTAAGGTAGAAGGAGATAGAGTAATGGGCAATAGGAAACATACTCCAGTTAACACAAGGCTATACCCTACCAGGATATATCAAATTCAGCTTTACTGACACTAGTGGACCTAGGTAGATTTACACGTGCTGAGCATCTGGAATCTGAGATTATAGCATCTAGTTTGATTATCAAGCATATTGAACAGGGGAATTTTTTTCCCCTTCTCTAGCCATTTTATGATATGTTAAAGGGCTAACACAACATAAAATCACCCTATAAGGCACATATCCAGCTGGGAAAAGGTTATCTCACCTATAACAAGGCCCTGCTTACAAGCCCTGGTATAGAGGTTACATAAGGCCAATGCTGTCAGACACAGGCTTGCTGCACACAAGACTCCAGACTCTGGGGAGGCTCCATGGACTAAATGTGGAAAATTCCTGTAACTCAAATGGCCATAGGCTACTGTCAAATTATGAAGGTAGCCCCTTCAGTAGGATGGCCAACCAAACATTTGTTTATTTATTTTTTTACCAACAATCTGTAAACATTTTACTGACAATCAAACCTTTTTACTGACATATGTTTTACAAAATGTAAATGTAACCCTTCTTATAGACCCTGGACAACGGCTGGGTTCAAATTTATGGTTTAACAACAGCCATAGCATAAAAGTTTGATTGTCTGTAAAGTTTGCAGATTATCAGTAAAAAAAAAAATGTCTTGGATAGGCAACCTTGCTCGACTGCAGCAATGGTTTTACACCCTGCTGCCACCAACTGTCAGGATGCCCTACTCACTCTTGCACCCTGATGTCTACAACCACTCCCCACACCATAATGCCTCCCCCTTGGCTCACCCACACTGACCCTGCTCTTTCTGTCCTTGCACGGACCCCTAAGGAATGGCCACTGCATGCCAACCTGCCACCTAACAGTGTTACAGGCAGATGGGATGGGATGCAACAGCAACCCCAGCACATGGCTGGGTTTGGGGAATGAGCTATGGAAATTCCCATCAGCCACAAATCCCTAATAAAAGCTCCTTTCAGGATGCTGCTCTCTTGCTAAGACATCAGGTGGAGCTGCTGCACTCTGCCTGTGCTTCAATACTGCCTCAAGCTGCTTTCCCATCACAGAGCTTCAGTCAAGCTCTGGTGGCTTTAGATTTTTATAAGCAGCTTGATTTTTAATGGATTTTTATGAACAGACATTTTTAGCCTTGTTATTTATGGAGTGTCCACAAATTTACAGAGAGGTGGTTACCATCCTCTTTAGCTATATATGATCAGGAAAGGAAAAGGGGGACTGCATCTTCTTTTGGCTCTGTCCTTTCTGGGTATGTTTCTGCAAAGAATCTCATATTATATCACTTAATTTCACTTCTATATGTTACTCAACTATTTATATAATTTAAAAATAGCTATATACCTCACAGCTCTATTTTTGCAGACACATACTATGATATAGTAAGATTCACTAAAGACCATATTAAGGAGATTTTCCTTAAGGGCCTCATCACTTTTCTTTTTTGCCCAAAACAGTACTGATATCCTTTATAAAAGGCTGTTGTCAGTAAAATGGCTCTCTCTGTCTTCCACCCTTCCCCTCCAACCCCTCCTTCTCTACTTTCACCTCTCCCTCTCTTTCCCCCTCCCCACCTTTACAAGTCGATGAGCAACAGCAAATTATGCAGATCCTTAGATTTTGAATATTCCTTTCCACAGCAGCCAGAGTCAAGAATAGCAGCAAGGAAAGGAGTTAAGGCTTTCAAACTGCCCCCACACTACCCCACTGGATTCTGACGGACAAACACAGGGCCCACATCCCAGTCTCTACATCTTCTTCATCTTTTGTAGGGAGCAACACTTATGGAATTTTGTTCACTTGTTTGTAGTATTGTTACTGGTGGCTGTTGTATCCTCAGATACTTCTCTGGCTCCATAAGCCCTTACTGAGCCCCAAAGAATACAGCATCACAAAAAAAAACTCCTGCAGCAAGTAGAAGCTAACATGAATCTCCATACACTTACCTTCTTCTGACTGGCTGCCCAGATTCAGTTTCACTGCCACCTGATGGGTTCCGTCGCCGAGAATAAGGAAATTTTGGTGATTTACTGCGGTCATTGGGAGAATTATACAGTCCGCTGGAATCAAAACAGCAAGAATAAACAACTGATCTCAAAACTACCAGGGGAGTTAACTGCCATGGCTGCATTCTACAGAAATACTGAGAAGTTAACATATTTAGATTATTTAAAATTGCTGGACTGGCAGCAACAGGAAGAATAGTAATTCTTTATACTGACAGGGTTGTTATTCAAAAGGAGTGTACATAATAGGATTTGCTGAAGCTTACACTGAGATATTATTGCTTTTCAGGAATACATACATTATACCAAACCTTGAAAAGAAAGGACAATTACTCAGAACCATTCAGAGAATGGTAACACAATGTTATAGAATGCTGACACTGATCCAACAGCTATGTGCAGCGAGAAAATAGAACATTATTTCCTGAACAGGCATATTTTTGTAATCTAGAACAAGTTATTTAGGCCAGAGCAAAGCTTTCAAATACGTATTTATTTATAATGCTAAAGAAAATAGGAGAATAAGAACCCTGTCCCCTCTACTTATATACACATCATTTTAATTAATACAGTAGAATCTGGATTCTTCACAGTTTGATTTCTTACCCCCCTGCAAAGATGATGGTTTTCAAACTAGCTAGAGTATACATAACTGCAGCAAGCAGCTGTGCAGGACTGCTGAGGTGTTCCAATCATTGGCTGCAGCTTTAATTTCAAAGGACATTGCTTCTCCAATCAGTTGTGTGAAAACACTGAGCTCCAGCTGAGTGGAGAAGTAATGTCTTTTGAAGGAAAACCCAGAATGATCATCTGGCAACTGAAAATTAAACAGGTTGTGAACCATCTCAATACAAAATACCTGGATTCTACTGTATAAAATAAAACAAATATGCCATGGGCCTGAGAGTTATAGCTTTACTGCAGAGCTAACCTCAGCTCTTATGCAAAGTGAGCCCTGGCACTGACCTCTTATTGTGCACACAGTTCTTTAATCTGGGTTTGGAGGGGTTTTGAACCTAGGTTTGCTTAACCCAACTAGGATATGGATTGGAGCCAAGGGTGTTGAACTTTGGCTATAACTCACCCACTCAGCAGCATGAATGCAGGCTGTACCCCAGGTTACATAACTTGGATGCTCCCAAGTCCTTTAATGCCTCCCCATAATTTCTCAATGATATATTTTTCTTATCTTTTATCTACTTCCTCCTTTTGAACAAGAAGCTGCTCACAAATTTTTAAATACTGATTTCATATTTATGCCCTCACATTCCACAGTGCATTTTTCATTTATACTCTGCACTTGAACAGACAGACCATGCAGGGAAATCCTTTATCCCAGGACACTGCTAGCTAGAAACAGACTCTTGCTAAGATTCTGATGAATTATTGTTATGAGTTCAATGAATTCCACAACTTGGACATGTGTACAAAAAACAGCACCACTAGAAAAACTTACATCTATATTAACCCTTTCTTAGCACAGATGAATTGATCAAAGAACTAAGCATCTGTGGTATCTCAGGTGCAAGTAATCATGATTTGATTATATTTGTTGTGTGAAAATAGAATGCATTTACAAGCCAATATATATAAAAGGGGGCAAACATTATAAGCCAAATCAGCTGCAAGAAAACAATTTTTAAAAACCCCTTCAATAATGATTAGGAATTGTTTAAGAAAATTTTGCCAGATGTTCAGTCCCTCAATTGAGAAAGAAAGGTTGCACACAAAAAAAAAAACCAATTTGGTCTAGAGGAGAACTGAAGGTAGCTACAAAAAAAGAAAATGAAAAAAAAATCCCCAGAGAAGCTAGGAATTGTAGAAAATGAATAAGACAAATGATAACATTTGATAAGGGAAGCAAAAAAAGCACAAAAGCAATAAGGAAGAGATTTTTAAAGTATATTAGGAATGAAAAGAATCCTAACCATGACACTGGCCTGTTACTGGCAGGAAATGGTAGAATGCAGAAATGGCAGAATTAATAATAATGCAGAAAAGGACAAAAAACTTAATATTTCTGTTCTGTATCTGGAAACATGCCAAATAACTTAGCCTTAGCATAGGAACACTTTTTAGTACAATAGTAAGGCAGGAGGATAGAGTAGTAGCTATTAAATAAAGTTAGACATTTGAAATCAGCAAGTGTGACTAACTAAGGAACACAAACTTGAAGGCACCATCTGGTCCCTGAGTTCAGCCCTTTGCTACCATATGTATGACATCATATAATCCCTTATATAACTTACCAAACTCTATCTTAAAAGTTAGGGGGGTTGTGCATCCAATATTCCTACAGAAAGACAGAACCTGACTGTCCTCTGATGGTTTGGAACCTTCTTCTTACTTCCACCCTAACCTTTTTTGTGGCTAGATTTTACCCATTTTTTCCTCAGGCCAAAAATTATCCTTTACCTCAAACAGTTCTTCTCCATACCTGCTATTTACTTCCTGATGTGTTTATAGGGAGCAATTATATCCCCTCTTACTCCTCCCCCACAGGCAGCATGGCCACAGCGGAGCCCTTGGGGAATGGGGGTGGCAGATGCAGGCTGCTCGCTGTAGGCTTGGGCTCCCTGCCCTGCTGCCCTCCCCACCGGGGCCTCTGCAGCCCAGTGAGAAGAACCTCACCATGGCAGCATGGGTGGGCAGGGGGTGCCTTGCCATGGCAGCGTGGAGCTCCTAGCAGCAGCAATGAGCTTCCCCACTTGATCCTGCTCTGCTCTGCTGTGCCAGGTCCCATCTGCTGGGCTACAGGGCCCCAGGAAGAGGGCAGCTGGGCTACCCGCACTGCCCCACAGCAGGCAGCCTGCCCACACACAAATCTGGAGGACATATGCCCTCCCTGCACCCCCTGGGAGTGCACTCAATGGCAGAAAGCCAGCTCCCCACCACCACCCAGATGAGCCACCCACGGCTCCATCCCACTCGCTGCTGGAGCCCTGCGGCCACACAGAGTCCTGGGCCCCAGGCCCCATGCACTGCCTGGGCTGGGCAGCAGCCCCAGCCTCAACACCCATACCAGCCCTGCCCAGCTCCCTCCCTTCTTATGGAGGTCTGAATCCCTCCTCACCCTGCACCAGACTTATCTTCAGGAGCTGCTCTCCAGGCTGCCTGGCAGTGAAGTGCATGTGTGAGCGTGCACGTACACATGGAACCCCCTGCCTGACTGCCCTCCTGCTGCTCCACCCCGTCCCTTGCAGGCTAGAACTCCACCAGCCTGCAGAGAGCTCTTTGCAAAAGTGGAAAATCCACGTGTTTCCATTAAAATGAAAAATCCGCATTTTTCTCAATTAAAGGGAAAATCCAAGGGGGGGCTTCCGTTTTTTCACAGGAAACAGAAAACCTGGACCCCGATGATAATAATTTCAGTTTTCTTTGCAATTCCCTTCTTAATACAGGTTTCCCTCGCTTTGTGTGTGTTCTGTATGTGCAAATTCACTCTTATGCAATGACCCTTTTTATACCAAAAGTTCATTATATGCAAGGTAAATTCACTTACGCAATTGGTGCAGTGGAAGCTGACAGTCCGCTGCTTTGTGCAGTGCATTGTGGGAACGGTGTGCACCAAAATATAGTCTCCTATGTGGATCTGTGCTCCTTGCTTGTTGTCTGCGACGTGGTTCTGTAGTTGCCATCCCCATTATGATAGTGCCCTGTGCTTGTGTGTACTGTCTGCTGTTGGTGAGTATGAAAATTGTCTTGTAAAAGTGGTAGAAATGCGTCTGGGGGTCAGTACAGTTGAAGTCTTGGAATGTACCCTTATTTGTTACATCTGTGAAGTGGGTTCCCTTTATAAAAATTCAAGTTATGTGCTGTTTTCCAGGAATGCAAGTACAGCATAAAGCGAGGGAAACCTGTAATCCCTAACGTTTTGTTTACCTTTTTGATGGTTGCTGAGTAGTGAGCTGATGTTTTTAGTGAATCATTCACAATGGCTCCCAAATCTCTTTCCTGTGTAGTAACAGCTAACAGGACACATCCTAGCATAGGTACAGCTTGGGTTATTTTTTCCAGATGCATCACTTTACACATATCTGCACTGAATATCATCTGCCATTTAGTTGCCCATTTGCTCCCTTGTGCCAGATCCTTGCATAGTCCCTCACAGTCTGCCTTGGTCTTTATTATTTTGGATACTTTGTGACATAAGCAAATTTGGCCACCTCACTACTCACCCCCTGGCTGAGATAATTTCTGAATATGTTAAACAGCACTGGTCCCAACACAGATCCCTGGATGCCACACAGTTTACTTGTCTGCACCCTGAAAACTGACTGCTTATACTCACTCTTTGCTTTCTATGTTTAAACTAATGTCTAATCCATATTCCCTGTAATCCTGTGACTACCTAATTTACTTAAGACCCTCTGATAGGAGACCATGTCAAAGGCTTTTTGGAAGTTCAAATATACTAGTTCAACTAGACTTCCTTGATCCACCTACTTATTGATACCCTCAAAGATCTCTAATAGGTTGGTGAGGCATGATTTCCCTTTGACTAAGCTGTGTTGATTCCGCCCCAGTAAATCATGTTCATCTATGTTCTGAAAAAAAATATTTTTTTAATGATCATTTCTACCAGTTTTCCAGGAACAGAAGTTAGACTCACTGGCCTGTATTTCCCTGGGTCCCCTCTAGAGCCTTTTTTATATCGGAATCATATTGGCAGCCCTCCAATCCTCTGGTACAGAGGTTGTTTTTAGTAATAGGTTACATATCATTTAAGAGTTTAGCAATTTCTAATCTGAGCTCCTTCAAGACCCTAGAGTGAATGCCACCAGGTCCTGATGATTTTCTGCTGTTTAGTTTATCAATTTTCTCTATGACCACTTTTACTGTAACCTCAATTTGGGTCAGCTCCACTGACCTGTCCCTAGAGAGGAGTGGATCTGGTGAGGGAATCTCCCCAGTAACTTCCACAGTGAAGACAAACGCCTCATACATTTCCTGAAGGTGGCATTTATCAGCTAGGAATTCTGAACCAACTACTGGTCATTCCAGGCCTACATGGGATCTGTAGGACCAAGTAGGTTTACCCTACTCCTTGCTTGTGGTCCTGCTTCAGAATCACCAGTCAGCATGGAAGAGAGATTCTAATGCTCTTTAAACTTGCACCATTAGTCTCCATACTGCCCTAGCTCCAACATCTCCTCTACGAGACTTGCCATTACCTTCGCAGGGCACTGCTGAAATGCCCACCAAAAGATCTGCTTTGTATTTGCCCACTGTTCCCAAAATAAGGATGTATTAATGTCAACAGATAGAAAAGATCCAGTTTTAGTTAATAGTTTTAGTTAAACTATTTAAAGACCACAGGCACCAATATGAAGCAAATGCTGAACTAGAAGTGCTTTGTTTTACTGAGTTGATGAGCTAAGAATACACAGGAAAAATCAGAAGAGTTCTCCCACAATACACTGCAAAATGATTCAGAGAAACACAGATTCATATATTGCTAAAAACCATAGATATGCACCCAGAAATCATAGCATTTAACCTGGTCAGTACAATTAGGGCAGCGTGAAGCTTCAGCCACTGATTCAATTCAGCAGAGATTCAGCTTGATTCGTTGACCACATCTCCAAATCCAAATCGAGTCAGGAGACCCTTTAATCTCTCCGAATCAAATCAGAACCCTCTGAATCAATTTGGAGAGATTGGATGATTTGGACATAGACACAGCTTTCTGTGTTTTTTTTTTACATACCTCAAGGTACCAGGTGGCTCGTAAACGCTGAGATGGTGGGGCGGATGGAGCGTCCTATGGGAACACGCGGGGTGGATGGTTCCCAAGAACACTTGGCAGCAGACCCCGAAGTGGACCAGAAGCAGTTCTGGTCCACTTCCAGATCTGCCATGGAGCGTGTGGGAGACTCCCTTCACCCCCCTGGCTTAGCGACTGGTGCCTCCTGGGTCTGGGGGGGCACCTGGGGTCCCCCCGTGGCCAATCACTGAGCCAGGGGGGCATGGGGAGAGGTTCTATTAGAAACTGTGCAATCTATATGCAGTATATAGGCTGTATATTTATTAAAGTTTTTACCATCATTTGGGGTAGAAAGAGTTATATTCAGTATTTTCATTTCTTGGCTGCTAAAATTACAACCTTGCATCTATCCCAAGGACAATATTAACAGTGAAACAGTAGTATGACAGCCTGTAGCAGGTCCCAGCCTCCAAGGGCAGCTGTGATGCCCGTTGGTGGCCCCTTAAGCCCTTCCCTACACTCCAGATCCTTGGGGTACCTTCCCTTCTTCTGTACCAGGCACACCTTGATGCAATTATTCTTCATATAAAAGGGAGGCTGCCCCCAGGTCCTTAAGTGAACCCAGTCTGACTCAACCTTGCCCCTGGGACACTGAGCTGTGGCCCTCCTAGCCTCACTAGTATCCCAGGACACCAGTCACCTTATGGGCTATTCATGGCCTCCATTCACCCCTATAGCCATGGCCATACCTTGCAGATGTTATTCTAGATCCACACACCAGTTCATACGGGCTTCAGCTCTCTTGGCTTCAGTCCACTGGTTACCCTCACTGTCAAGTGCCAGCTTAGGCCCACTTCTTCTGGCCTAGATTCTGCATCTCAGCCTGGTCTGGCTTTTGGCCCACCTCATTCTGCATGGGCTCGTGGCCTTTGACCTTCACTGTTTCAGCCTTTGGCCCGTCTCACCCTTTTGGGGCTGAAACTCTGGCCCTCTCAGCTACAGCCTGTCCCTTTCTTCCTGCCGGGGCTCACACCTTGGCTCTCTTAGCCAGAGCCTGCCCTTGATAGGGACAAAAACGTGGAGTACCTCTCAGGAAACTCTGCATGGCCTCCTGCCCTCCCCTCCAGCCACTATCTAGTCCTCAAGGTTATCAAAGTAGAACAAAATTGCAAGCAATCACTTTAAACTGAAACAAAGTTCCCCCTCTGTGTCATCATACCACTCCAAGCTCCCTCCCCACTCTCTGGCTCTCTCAGCCCTCTGAGTACCTGACATGACTTGTAGCTCCCACTTATCACCAGCCTGAACTGGAAGGAGCTCCTCCTGCAGCTAACCCCTGTTTAGCTGCCACTAATCCCACTTTCTGCTTCAGTTTCTCTCAAAGTAACAGGAGCCCCTGGCCCCCGTTACACAGCCTAATAACATTTTCTCTATTAGAGATGACAAAATCATATTTTTATCTCAAATTACATAAGAACATTCTACTAAAAATGTTAAGGCTGGCTTCAACATGATTCTTGTTTCTTCTGCCAAAGTGCCATTTGCTAAACAGGAAGAAAATATATATGACTGAAAAATAAATGCATATGCTTTGTAATCTAAGTTTATAGATGATCATGATGCTATTCTAAAACATTTTGCTATATATCAAAGGACAAATCAACACATTTCATGGCATTGAAAATATTCAAATGGAACCAGGGACATTTGTGGAAATGTCAGGTAACACGCCTCATCTGACTCATCGGTTTGTTATGACCCTGCTACTCATAAAAGTATTATATTAACTTCCTTCAAATATTCACCCAAACAAAATCTTGTGCCATTCCACAAGATTCAAAAACCTTACCTCTGGAGGCCATTTTCCTCCCATGGTGCACTGGTTTTACTTCTTTGGGCTTCTGAACTATTTTCATTTTTCACCTTTTTAAAGCTAAAAGCAACCAAAGATTAATTAAAATTTAAAAAATATATTTTTTAATATTATTTTTTCCTATAGTCCCATTATCAGTCATCTGAGGGACATGCAAGCACAGAACTTGCACCCTCTGGCTTAAGGCCATTTCCTCTCCATGCTAAGAATCTCTCCAAGATATACCACGTTTGGAAGGTAAAAAGAGTACTTGAAAAACCAGCTATGCAATATCACTCCTGACACCTCTGGAAGCAATGTTCCAAAACAGCCAGAAACTGGAAAACTGGACTCGCAAAGAGGTAGTGGTATATGTAAGCAAACTCTTTCCCCACCTATATAGAGAGTAGAAGCCAGCACCAAGTCCTAAAATGTCTGAATCTTTTCAGGAGCATTCCTTCTCTCTTTCAAATTCATCTTTTTCTGCTCCCAATTTTTAACATCTTGAACTTCAGTCAAGGAAATAAAGGGTAAGCTTCCCAAGACAATCAATTAATGTCATTCCAAGTGTTAGTCTGTGGTATCTGAATGGACACTGCTCTCTATTCAGTGGTTGCTCATATTTTCCCTGCTGCTCTCCTAGCCCTTTTCTGCAACTACAAACACTGATTTGGACTGAATATTCACATTAGTTGATACTAAGCTCCTGAACAAGTATTACTGGTATAGCATTGCACTACAAACATAAGCAGTTTCAAAGGACAAGTTAAATATCAACAAAAGCTGTCAGAGAGGCTTACTTGCAGAGGAAAAACAAAACCCAGCATTCTTCACTCACAGAGTGAGGGATGTCACCTACATGACATATTTAGTTTTATGAAGGGAATTTGCCTATTTAACTTGTTAATCCAATTTTAACCTCACCTTCCTGTTACTTCAGGTTATCAAGTTAATCATTTAATTCTCATATAACATAAAAACTACAAAGCTAGCAAGAAAAAAAATCCAAATTAGGTTACTTGAACATGTGAATCAATTTTTTCTTGATACTTCACCGATTAGGCAATCAAGCTCAAATGCATGCAATAAATCTATTTTCACCCTGAAACATGTTTGTTACAAGTTATGCAAATAAATATGGCAAACAGGCTCTGTCCTGAATTGAGAGCTCCCCTTTTTGGCATAGCTTAACAATTACACAATGAAGTGATTCTCAGAATGGCATTAGGTCTGAAGAAATTTTAAATGCATGTCCAATATGGCTCAGAGAGAGAGAAATAATCCTGGGGAGGTGAATTAACTGTATTAGATTCCCAAAACATTACTCATTCAGAACAGACACACATTTTACCTCTGGAGTGGTAGAGCATGGCAGCTCTTCAGATACTGGCATTATCTTCAGGAATGCAGTTGCAAAAGGGATTGAGTTTACTCAGTATCTTTGAAAAGCCAAGGACTTAAATTTCACAGGAGATTACTGTTTTCTCTGGCTTACCTTGAATTTACACCATTTATGCAGAGGTGACCAACTACCTATTTGAACAGTCAAGAAGATGATAAGCTATGAAGAAGACTCGGCTCAGAAGAGTTGTTACAAGATTCTTTATAAGCATTCTCAGAGAGCACTACTGGATTTAATAGGGAGGGAAGACAGCAGTAGCTGGCAACCTTTACAAGCTGTGGGCCAGAACAACCTGGCTTTGGTCCAATTTAGGCTGGATGGCTTCAGCAGCACATCAGCAGCAGGGGGCTTCTGCTGAACCCACACTGGGACCTGGCAGTTGGGAGCTGACCCTGAATTGCCACCACTTCTCCCCAGACCTCTAAACCACCCCCCAGGCTCTGCCTTCCAGCTGCAATGCAAGCACAGATGGAAGTTGCAGTCCTGGTGCAGCTCCCCACTGGGTACATCTACACTGCAGCTGGAGGAAAGAGGGGTAGGAAGAAGGCAGTGGAATGGGCACAGCTAGAAGCTGCCTGGCACTGGCAGAGGGCCCTCACTGTCCAGCTCCAATGCAGGCACAGGCATGGACACAGGCAAAGCCCTCCAGCTCTATGCGTCAGATCCAACAGCTCCACAGGCCAGAAGCAGCCTGAAGATCATATGTTGCTGACCCCTGGAACAGACTGCAGAACTGAAAATGCCTCAGAGACAAGGTGTGTTGCCTGTCTGGTGCACTAAGTTTAATGCAGGTAGAAAGCATTTTTCAAATGTAGGCACAGAGAGGAAGACCATCAAGTAATTTTATGAATATTGTATTTTATTCTACAGGTGGAGACATTTCTTAATATCTTTTCTACAAATGGAACAAGTCTCTACACAGAGAAGTGCCACGAATAAAGAAACATATCAAACTTCAAAATATACAGCATGCACGGAAAAGCAGATAGCATCCTTGAAGTTGCTTTAATCTCATTTTTTTAATTTGCTATGATTAGCCTTGCTTAAAAAACATGTAACAACAGGAATCTGCCAATTAAATGTTTTAGGCTATTTCAATTTTATTATATTTGAAGTTTGGTTCTTTTCCTCTTAAATATGTTTGTTGGCTGGAGATGCCTATTTCAGTTCTGAAAGTCAAACAGAATAGCTCACATTAAATTCAGTGGAGCTTTGGCAACTGACACCATTTGAGCACCTGGCCCAAAAAATTAATACACTTTGCTTGATGTTACTCCTAGGTTTTCAAGGATGTGCAGTGGCATGAAGTTGGTGGGAACTGCAGCAACTGAGAGTGATACCACTAGATTTCCATAAATGGGCAGGAGAGGGAAAAGCTATGTCTGCCTTTTCTCCTGCCCAGAAGCATAGCTGAGTAGCCCTGTACCCCAGGCAGCCCAGACACAAGAGACAGCACCGACTGCCACTGCTGATTGCAATGGAATGATTAGCTGCCACTTCTGTGGCGATTATTTTTGTGCCACCCATCCTCAAAGGCAGCACTCCTAGCTATTGCCCTGGTTATTCCCTACCCTCCTCCAGCTACACTACTGCTTCTGCCACCCACCAACCAAAAAGATGTCTCTAAATTAGGAAGCAGAAGGTAGGATACACATTTCATCCTGTCAGAGGATTTTCTGTGACCATTCTTCCTTTGCAATCTTGACAGAGTTGTGCCTGCCTCCCAAAGTTTCTATGGAAGCAGCAGAATTGCATACCAACCCTGACACAACAAGAACTTCCATGTCACATCTGATCTTTTATGTTGAAATCAAGACCTAATGTTTTTCTAAACAGGATGCTCTAGTTTAACAAAACAGTAATGAATTATTGGGTGAAATTTTATGTCTTGTGTTATTAGGTGAAACTATATAATCATCAAGATCTTCTTTAACCTGTGAATATTTAATATACTTTGTTCTTCTATCTGAAACTGGGAGTGCTTCTTTAAGCCAAAGGAAATCTTTTGGTCTATCTACACTTACCTTTTTACTGGAGAAGGCGCAATAATTTTGGTGGTTCCTTCATTTTCCCCATTTTCCATATTTGCTGTAATCTGGTTTACGCTGTTGGATCCTGGAAAAATATATTTTTTAAATCCTTTAAGATGCTCTCTTATACATTTTGATGTATTTTGGCTATATCACAAGACCTTATACAGGCTTACTGAATGCATATGGCATTGTTATGGTATTGTGAAATACAACAATACAGAATTCCCACATGCTCATTCCTAAATTCTGGTACAGCCAACACTTGCTAGTCATTCACCGGGATCAGCTAGGCAGTGTCAACTCCATACACTTATTTCCAATCTAAGTATATGAAAAGAAAGCTAAACATGTGTTACGTTCTTTCACAATATTGTCTTTCTACTAGCACTTCTTGAAGTTCCTAGAGGAAGATTACCATATGCCTTTGAATGAGACACACTTTTTAAAAACAAATATTTCTAAAAATGGCCCTCATCTTAAATTTGAGTTAGAGAGTTTCCCCTTCCCCTATTATTTAGTAAAAACTTAGCTACGAGAAAATTAAGTAAATGACAACTTATTAGTGCAAGGGCATCAAACTCACTCCTCCCTTTCCCTCCCTCTCCCCCTCCATGACTGGTCTGAAGGCTGCTCCAGCAAGTCTGGAAATCATGCATGCAGTATGGAACCTGGAGTGGCTGGAATGGGCACCACATACAATACAGTCTGGCAGAGCAGCAGCTTTGCTACACATGAGACCTTCCCTGGCAGGACTGAAACTGTCACATATGGTGCCTGCTCCACCCAGTCCGGGACCCGCACTGCTTGCAGCACCTGCAAGTTCTGCATGTAACAGAGGTCCCAGACCAGCTGGAGCAGGCCAGGTGGGAGCTGTGTGTCCTACAGCAGGCGCTACATGTGGTGCAGAACAGCTAAAACCAACTGGAGCAGCTGCTAGATCAGATGCACTGGAGGATGAGAAGAGGGAAGGAAGGGCATGGGAGGGGGGTCATGGGCCAAATGTGGCCTTCAGCCTGGCCTTGTGCCACAGGCGTAGACCTTGCCCTGTATGCGTCTGAGCAGACTCAAAGGCAGCACCAGGGGACAGATGGTGGAGCTCCACAGGCCAGATCCAGCCCACAGGCTGTACCTTTGACACCCCTGTATTAACTGTATTGAATACTGGGAGAAACTATGCACACCATTCTGAAGAGTTGGACAGGACCAGTATGCATAAGCAGAGCAGTATATTATATTAACTTATACAACTTTGAGAAAAGACTTAACATAATGAATATTAAACACTTTCTATTATGGTAACCGCACTGAACAGTTCATTAGTTTTGTTTTGGACAAAGGGCTTATTTATCCTACAATGCTTTCATGGGCCAGATCTTGCTCGTGACCTATGATAACTAAATTTGAATAACTGCTGCATTACATACATCTTTAATGCTTTCTACTTTTCCTTAGAGTTTCCTGTAGAACTAGAACAGTACAAACATCTATGATACAGTATATCTGATATGAAAGAAAAGAAAACGTGTTTAAGCAAAACCCAACTGTTATTATTTAACTGTACTATTGGTGTTTCAATATCAGGACTACAGGCACCTTAGCATTTTTGCACATAGGCCTCATTTATTCCTGGCTGCTCACCTGTTGTCCCAAAAAAGTTACTGCCAGCATTTCCTGAACTTTTCTAACAAAGTTTACTTACATATGTGCTTTGATTTGCTTACAGTAATTTCCATGAAGTCATTTTTTCAATGGAATATAAGTACACTATTAGATTTTACAATCTTTACTTTTAAATAATTTCTGGAGCCTGACAGAATCATTAAATCTGTTTCATCAATTAAACTACTTCCCTTGCTATCAGAATGTAGTGTTTGTATTTAAATCTATTAAAGAAGAGAGGTGTTCATGAGAAATATCTTTCATGGAAGTTCATGCACTGTCTGCTTAATCATAGAAATCATAGAAATTAAGGGCTGAAAGAGACCTCAAAAGATCATCAAGTCTAACCCTCTTGCCTTGGGCAGGAATTATATTAATACATATTGCAATGGATGGGTTTTTGTATGTGTATATTTTTAAAATATTGAAAATAATTAAAATAGTCTAGATACTCTTGGGAATAATACTATTTTAAATAGGAACTATCTGTTAAATAAAACATTAACATTAATTATTGTTCCAAGCCAGTCATCTCCTGCCTTTATTTCCACACACCGTATATATAAAATAAAAAATTGGCCAAATTTGTATTCTATTAAAATGTGTAAATATTTTACAGTTTTCAGAGCGCAAATCTATGACAAGTAAAATCTTACAGCTTTTATGAGCAGCAATAATAAAGCAACTACATAACCAAAACTGAAAACTAGGGTACATTTTTTAGAGTCAGAATCTAGAATAGATATCCTTTTTAAACGAGCTTTGGCACTGATATTTACTCAACCGGAACACATTTCTCAGAATTAAGGATTTTTTCTGTAACGTGCAACTCTGAATTATAAACAGAATATTTAGACCAGTGTAACTCCATTCCTTCATTTACATAAATGAAGGGAAAAGTGGACTTTTTACAGCTAGGTAGTCATCCAAATTGAGGAGTATTCTGTTTTATGAGTCTAGGCTTAGTGGTTGCTCATATACAAATATTAAAATATTTCTTACATCAATCATTATTTCAGAGAATCACCCTCCATACGACTGAAATATCTGCTATTATCAGGGAATTCAAATGAAGTGGCCCTGGGATCCATACATATGGTTTCTAACTTTTGTGCTTTTATTTCAAGTGCCATGACCTTTGTTGTCTTTCCCAAAGTCTAAGCTTTTACAGATATGCAATTACATGAGTATCTCAGAATTCATTTGGTGGAGAAAAGTTTCTAGTTCTCAACATTTCAAAGAAAACCTTAAAAAATATAATGCAAATCTGTGAAAGTTCAAACACAAGTAAAAGGAACTCAAAATTTATTTTCTGAAATGTCATTATTGTAATCTAATCTCATAAACAGAACAGACTTTTAATGCACACAATTGATCATTCTGAAAGAAAATACATTAATGTTTGAATAAGATGTATCCGGCAGTTTAATAATAGATATCTGCGATCTTACTTAGGCTTCTCAGTTCAGAGACTGTGTTAGCTTCTGCCCTGTTCCAGGCCAGGCAAAAGGTGCTACTTCCATGTGAACATTAGCAGGCTAATTTTCAAAATTGTTCCTAAATCAGAACAGCAGCATTTTAAACCCATTTTGCACCACTGAAATCATCAATACAAGGTATAAGGCAATCATGAATCAGGTTCTAAAATCATTTACAGGAAGCTGAGCATTTTCAATTATTGAGTAAAACCCCATGCTTTGGGTGGCAGTAGGTGAGATCATAAAAATATTTTCCAAGAGAGAACACCCTTCAGGAACTTTCATAATGGATCATTCAACCAAAAGGCCAACTAACCTTTTCATCAAGCAGTCTAGTATCCAGCAGTTGCAAGCTGCACCAAATGCCATTCCTATCACAATAGAATGCTACAGAACAATGAGAGGTCCTGAACACTGCTGCAGTGGTTAAGTTTATGAGTCATAACTGAAATGCAATTTAGTTGTAACCCTTTCCTAGCTAAACTGAAAAAGACAGCCAGTTACGGTGGAAAGCAATCAGTAATTCATACCCCCAGCCTTATGCCTTCTAAGAAAATTCTCAAAAACGAACACCAATTTAGAAAACTAACCTGGCCTGCTTAGTGCCAACCATCCAGAGAGCCTTAGGATAAATGTCAATTGATTTTTGTAGGAGTGCTTTCTATGGTGAAAACATAGTTGTGCAATCCTGAGATTAAGCAGAAAACAAGTAGGCTTCTCTCTTTTTTTAAATTGGGGTCAGTAATTGACATCTGTATCAACACCAGTATGGCTCCAGATTCCATACAAGAATTCTCCTAGAAAATCTACCTGGTAAACAAAAAGACCACTAGTTGGACGGAAATATTAACTGTAGTGGTTAAACGTGGCCCATTTATTTCTGTAAAACCCCATGACATATTTTTATAGGAAATGTTATTTTTTAAAAAATCAACGCCAAGGCTTTGATTTTGACCTCAGTGACAGCTGCATAAGACAGAGCTACTCTAGTGAAGACAAAAGCAATAAAAAGGCATGAAACCAGCGTAACGCAAGATCAGAAAATCAAGGTTTCTAAATTTAGCTCATAGTCCAGTCCATAGATTAAAAGCATTTAACGTGTTTAGGGCACCCAATCCTCCTAATATGCCTTGACTAATAGGTTTTCCATGTTATTCAATGAAACAGTTAAAATACAAAGCTAAAAAGCCTTCAGTTGTTCACTGTAATAAAATTAAAACATATTGAATCGCATTCACATTAAGCTTCCTTGGATGACTTTTCTCTAATACCAGGAAGATTGACATATGTAATGTTTGAAGGAAGGGCCACTTCACCATATATGAGTTTAAATCAGGTTCCTTGGAAGATAGTCTGCGAGACTGAAGCCAAACTGTCCATCCTATCAATGGAGCCAGATGATTTTTAATGAATATTTCATGAAGTTTCCTTATGCTCACTATGCCCTCACCTCCAGTCCCTATTTTAAGCCCCATTTAGTAAGCCGATAAGAATACATTTTCCCAACATTATTCTCTCGGCATCTGTTCCAAATACAATTCACAGTTCAGCTTTTACTTACTGTGTTATTTGATTTACAACCATATTACAATAGACCAGTATGACAAGGCAGCACTAAGAGCAACTCAGAGCTGCAAAAGATAGCTCACCCCTTCATTAAAGTAGTAGAAGCAAAAACTGAAAGGGAAAAAGATGCACTATATTTAATGCTTTTGTATAATTAGTAACAACAGCCACCAAGGGACAAAAACGGAAACACAGGCACAGGAAAACTGAAATGAGAGAAACAGTAGGGGTATTAAGTTTGACACCCCTGTTCTTAAGCTTACCTTGTGCCCCAGGCCAAATCCAGACCGCAGGGCATCTCGCAGACCAAATCCAGCCCAGGGCATGGGGTAGTGGCCACCACGGTGGTAGCCACAACAGCAGGCACTGCAGTAGCAGCCACTGCAGCAGCAGTGGGGCAAGTGGCTGTATCCCAAGCAGGCACTTCCTGTGGTGGTGAGCAAGTGACAGCAGACCAGGTGGCTGCAGGGCAACAAATGGGCTACACCGTATAGCCCACCCTCACCCCCTGCTGCCAATGGCCACATCCACTAGGGTCCTTGATTCTGCAGCAGGCTGTGCCCCCAAATTTTATGGCTCACTGGTAATCCAGTGGCCTGGATGGAGCAGCTCCACAGGTCAAAGCCAGCCTGTGGGCTATATGTTAGACAACCCTGATCTAAATTATATTTATATATAGACTGAAGAGTGCATCGTCTCTAACTATGGATCTTCAGACTTAAGCTCTTCATTCACTCATTACTCTCCCAAGCACAGTAGCAGTGATCTTTTGCAAGCAGAACTGAGCCCTGAAGTGACCTAAGTGAACTAAGCTGAGTTCAGAAAGGAAAGTACTTTTGTAACTGCTTATACAGATATTAATAGCATTAAAAGGTGAGATATTGAGCTAGGAGGAGGAAAGAAGGAAATTACTTGCTACACTGGGTAAGAACTGTGTGTAGACAACTATTATCTCTTATAAAAAGATAAAACAAAAGTTATCAGCCCCACTAGGCTGCTAACATAAAAGACACTTGGAACAAAACACTTAAAAACAGATAATTCATGAAGAGAAAGAATCCAACTATACCACACCTAAAAAAATACTGCAATATTATGAATGACTAGCTATGCTGACTACCACTGACAGAATTCACACTCTCCTAAAAAAGATGCATTTTAATAAACTATGTCACATTACTCCCCCAGACATATTACTAAGGAAAAGCTTAAAGTAACTTATAAGACTACTTCACACTGTTAAGTTCATAGTTTCATCTCCTAAATCAGAATTATTTTGTAGGATTTAAAGTCTACTGTGGGTTCATATTTTTAACAAATGATGCATAAAATGAATTAAGTGAGGCAGAATGGATTTACTGGGCTAATTGGGCTCCATACTGTTGCACCCAAGAAAGATCAATGGAAACCGTGGCAATTTGTACCAGTAAGCACAGCCTGTCGCATAAGGTATGAAATTTTACTCTAGCATGAAGTGCAGAAACATTAACCTGTAATCTGAAAACCTTTTTGTAACAGAAAAAGGGGGCTAACTTTGTGCATCACTACACATGCTCATATACAAGATTTAAAAAAAAAAAAAAAAAAAAAACCAGCAAGGAAGTTACAAGTGTAGGACAGCCTGTCAGGGGAACATTTATGTCATTGATTCTTAACTAGGCTTTCCTGAGTTTTTGCAAGAGAAAAATTGATCTGTTATTTTTCTGTATTTAAAAAAACAACTGGAAACTAAGAGCTGGCATTTTCTAAGGGGTGCCATGAGCCTATGGAGGGGTGCCTTGAGTCTAAAAAGGTTAAGCACCATTGATTTATGCCTTTCTTTTACAAAGCTTCTTGCCCTCTGGTGAATGAAATGGCTGTCTCCCATTTACCCAGATGATGTGTGGCATATGCATCATTTATTCACTTTTGTAAACTGTCCTTTCAAAGAAGACATGCCCACCAGGAAGTGAATGCATATGTGGAATGAATGTTTAAGTGATTTCTATTGAGTACACAAATTAAATTAAACAAAAAAAATTCAAATCAATGAACAAAAAAGAAGCTATAAAGACATGTATTTATAAAGTAAATGGGACTACAGATTTTATACTTAAATTTGGAAGCTACAAAAGTTTATAAATGCATAAGCAAGATGGATCTTCATTCCTTGGGGAATCTTGCATATCATTGTATTGGCGAACAAGAATAGAAAGATCTCTGTTTTCCAATATTCAGACACATTACATTAATTATCAGCAAGAACAGTTTGTCTGCTACTGAAGCAATAAATAAAGGAAGATACACCAGTGCCTATTTTGAACAGATTTTTTTTAAACAAAACCAGGGATCTGTGTGGCAGATGACAAACTCGCCCCTTAAATAGTCATATTTTTTCCTGCGAAACTGAAGAAAAGAAAGATGGGAGATTTTCAGCAGAAGCACTGAATAGTAAAGTTGAACATATGTCTACCAAAGCATGTCAGAATTCTGCTGATGTTTGCAAAATACACAAGTAGCTTTAAGACAAAATTACTCTTAAAATGGCTTGTGAGTATACACATCTCTGCAGGAAAACAGAAATGTGCAACAATCCACAAGAAAAGCAATGCCTCTCTTCAGGTGTTTAGCTCAAACAAGCAGAAATCCTAAATTACATTTTTTGAGAACAGTAATTCAGTTCCACCTCTCCTGAGGGCTGACTATATATAGCAGGTGGAGAGCATAGCACACAGGAAGTAATGCTATAGCTGAATACACATTTTTTGTTTAGAATTTTAAAAAAATTGAGATCTGCAACTAGCATGGACCATTCCTGGGTCCATGCAGCTACCTTCTGCAACCCATTTTAGGAGCCTACAAGCCATAGAACCTGAGGATGGTCAGGAAAGCCCATTATAAAAAATTACCTGTGGGGGCACATTTCTCACAAAAAAACCACTCTCTCTCCAATCTCTCGGTCCTGATCCTCAAAGGAAACTTACAAAACACTTCCCAGAGACGAGGCTATGAACTCCACTTCATCAACCTCCTGGATACTAAAAATCATGGACTAAATATAGACATTGGATTTATGACACATTATAACCTGCCTGACAGCTGACTCCCCAGGTGTCTCTTCACTATTCATCCCCCTTCTCTATCTTCCCCGCCACCGTTCCCCCCCAGCCTGTCTTACCCTTTGACTCCTCAATCTACATTTTCATTGACTGCCTGTCTTGCATGTAGACCAGCTCAGCCTCTGGTTTCTTTACTTTTCATTCCATCCAGAAAGAGCGCACACAAACTGCTGAAACTTCCTTAGCCTGATGAAGGGTTTTTGAACCCAAAAGCTTATTTAATAATTGTTTTCCAGCTATTTAAGTTGATATAATAAAAGATATCAGATTCACCCAAAGAACCTTGCCTGTCATTATAAAAAAGAAACTTTCAATTTCTAGCAGTTTTTCTCCTTTCAGCTGTTTTCCTTTTTAAATTTATTATAGGAATATCTGTTCCGTGAATAACAATGTGGGAAATAATTAGCTTTATAAAGCGATATATTGGAATTTTCCAAAATACTTCACACTGGCTGAACTCTAGTCCCAAATATACCACTGACTTTAATGAAAGCCAAGTTCCTATAGGTTTGTAAGCATTTAAATATTAATAAATCAATCACAATATGTCTATATACATGACTATTAATATATTTGCATTTACTGGGAGCACCTGGTAGACCCAAGACCACTCAGTGGAAGCATCTATATGCATTATTAAATTAAATTCTTTGCCACTTTTATTCACAAAGTTGTAATTTTAGTTTCAATTAATGTTAATATGCTTATATTATCAATGCTAAGTGCAAAGTGATGTAAATCAAAGAGACCCTTCTTGATAAACTGGCTGATGACAACATCCTGAGGGACAGCAGCCGGCACAGGTTTGTCGTGGGTAGGTCTAGCATAACCAATTTCATCTCCTTCTATGACCAGGTGACATACCACCCGGACAAGGGAGAAGAGATTGGCATCATATATCTAAACTTTAAAAAAACCTTTGATCTGGTGTCCCACGGAAAAATTAGGCAACTGTGGCCTCGGCTACACCACAGTCTGATGGCTGAGAAATTGGCTCTGAGGTCAGACCCAGAGAGTAGCAGTCAATCAAAGAGAATCACTATGATGCTCCGTGACTAGTGGTGTCCCCCAAGGCTCTGTCCTTGTACCGGGTCTCCTTAACATCTTTATCAGCAATGTGGACATTGGTGTCAGAAGCGGATTTGCCAAGTTCACTGATGACACTGAACTTTGGGGCGTAGCATCTACACCTGAGGACAAGCTAGTGACACAGGCAGACTTGGATAAGCTTAGTAAGTAGGCGGATATAAACCTGATGATGTTCAATACCAAAAAATTCAAGGTACTCCACCTCAGGGGTGTGGGGGGTGGAATCCGCAGCACACTTATAGGCTCAGCAGTGCTACGCTTGCTAGCACCATGGCCAAAAGAGACTTGGGGGTCATGATTGACCACAAAATGAACATGTGCCACGAATATGATGTTGCAGCTGGTAAAACAAACCAAACTCTGGCTTGCATCCATAGATGCTTCTCAAGTAAATCTCAGGGTGTCATCCTCCCACTGTACTCAGCCTTGGTGAGGCCGCAGCTGGAGTACTGCATCCAATTCTGGGCTCCACAATTCAAGAAGAATGTCAAGAAGCTTGAGAGAGTCCAGAGGAAAGCCACACACATGATCAGAGGGCAAGAGAATAGGTCTTATGATGAGAGGCTGAGAGCCGTGGGACTCTTCAGCTTAGAAAAGTGGAGGCTCAGGGGTGACCTGGTAGCAGCCTCTAAGTACATAAGGGGTGTGTATCAGGATCTGGGGAAACGTCTGTTCACCAGAGCGCCCCAAGGGATAACAAGGACCAACTGTCATAAACTCCTCAATGATCATTTTAGGCTGGACATAAGGAAAAAATTCTTTACTGTCCGAGCCCCCAAGGCCTGGAATAGACTCCCTCCAGAAAAGGTGCAAGCACCTACTCTGGACTCATTCAAGAAATGTTTGGACACTTATTTTGCTGCGATCCTTTGACCCTAGCTGACTTCCTGCCCCTGGGGCAGGGGGCTGGATTTGATGATCTCTCAAGGTACCTTCCAGCCCTAATGTCTATGAAATCTATGAATATTGGAAAGATAATCCGAGATGCATATACATGATGATGATGATCTTTACATTAACTGTTAATACAGTACGCAAGAAAGATTTTAGAATAACTGTGGATAGTTCTCTGAAAATGTCAGCCCAGTACTCTATAGCAGGCAAAAAGGCAAGTAGAATATTAGGAAATAAGAAGGGAATTCAAAAGAAAACATTATGGTATAAATCCATGATATACCCACACTTTGAATACTGCATGCAGTTCTGGTGCCCTGGCCTCCAAAAGGATACAGCAGAATGAGAAAAGGTACAGAGATGGACAAGAATGATCAGAAGTTTGGAGAGGCTTCCATACAAAAAGGGACTAAGGCCATAAACATGCACTCATTTCTAGCAGTAGAAATTGCTGAGAAAGCTCCACGGCTAGAAATGTTTCAAGGATAGGGAACAGTATAGGTGTCCAACCTGCAACTCCCCATCTCCCCTGCTCCTAACACCTTCCTGAGATTGGGGTGATCCCAGTCTGAGGAACAGATGGGGAGCACTGGCTGTTCCACTCCTCCCATTTCATGGGAGGGAGAGGAACAGCAGGGAAAGGCTCCCTGTGCTTTCCCTGACCTGTGACACCCAGATTTTTCCCCACTGCTCCACTCCCCTGCCACAGACCAGTCTGGGAGAAGAGTGAAGCAGTCAGGCAAAGCTCCCAGCCTATTCCTCAAACTGGGTAATCTCCTGTCTGGAGAAGAAGCATGAAGCATTGCCGCACTTCTCTTCTCCCCTTCCTAGACCAGACCAAGGAAAATGAACAAATGTTCATTTTTGCAACACAGTTTCTCTCAAGGGAGATATTCCAGGTTGACACCTGGCAGATCTCTCTCCTGGCAGGCACATGTTTCACCCAAGAGAAATTGAATGAACACTTGTACACTTGTAGCTTCTACTGAGAGAGTGGCAATTCTCCTGATGTACATATAATGTCTGTATATAGTCTCAATCTGCTGACTTTTCAGCTTAGAGAAAAGAGAACTGAGGGAAGATACTACAGAGGTCTACAAAATTGTGACTGGCATTGAGAAAGTAAATAAGGATTAACTATTTAATATATTTCACAATATTAAAACTATGGACAGACAGTGAAATTATTAGGAAGCAGGTTTAAAATAAGCAAAAGAAAATTCACTCTCACAGAATGTCTAAGTAATTTGGGGAACTCGCTGCCATAAGGTGTTGTAAAGACTGATAACCAGATTCAAAAGGGAATTAGACAAATTCATAGAGAATGCCTATCATTGCTTAATAAACATGATAGTTAGGGGTACAAAGTACGACTTCCTGGGCCTCAATGCTGGAAGTTGTAAAGGGAGAGGAAAGGGGACAAATCAAGCTGGACAGGCCATGAATACACTCTTCCCTGAACATTCCCTCTCTACCACCGTGAGATACAAGATACTGGACTAGATATACCTGAAATCTGTCCCAGTATGTACTTCTTATGTTCTTGCCAGTCTAAAACAAAAATACAGTAGAAAACACAGCTTGATAGACACTTTAAGAAACTGCAGGAAATTTAGTTTGACTTCCTGAAAACAGAATGAATCAGCACTAGCCAGGAAAAGACTTCTATTTAGACATTAAAAAGAAGGGTGTACAATAGGACTTACTAGTGTGTTGAGATTGTGCTACTCTTTTTGGATAAGTCTTACTGCGACTTCTTTCAACATGTTGATCAGGCCGAGGAAGCTGGATAGAATGGTCTCTGCTCATTTGCAAAGCTGTCCTGCCACTTAAAAAGGCAACAAAATCAATAGGATAAATAAACAGAAAAATTGTGTTAAAACAATTGAAAAAGCTTAGTTTGATGAATTAGGTTGGGTAGCACAATGACTTAGTCATCAACCTCTCTCCCATGTGACTTTGAATCAAGTTTCAATATTCCTGTTTACAGGGCAAGTTGCAAAGTATTAACTGCAGTGTTATTCACTGCGATTTTTTTTTTAAACCAGAACTTGGCACAGATGCCACCAGATCATGCCAATCTCTTTTGTATTTGTTATTTTTCCAACTGAGTATAAAGAACCAGTTCCAGAATCCACACAAAATACTGCTTTATTGAGACTTAAGACGGTAGCCAAAACAGCACAGGCTTTTTATGATCTCACAATAGCCTTGTAGCAGGCAACTTTCTTAAGTAATCTGATTATTTTAATTCTATTTCTGAAATTAATTTGTAACAACTTGTCATATTAAAAGGTATATTTAATATTGTTCAGTTTGAGCCAATCAATAGTTAAACTAATGCTAACACAGAATTCTAATGTGAATGAAAAATGCACAACAAACTCAGTGCAAGGCAAAACACTACCAAAAAGTCATAAGGCTTGATTTTTATTCAGAACTGTAAAAGTTCTGGAAGTGTAAGTAAATACATTTTATGCATATTAGTCTCGAAAACCTGTAACAGCAGCCTTAATAAAAATCTTGTGGTTCAGGGCTTAAATTCATAGAATCATAGACAATTAGGGTTGGAAGGGATCTCAGGAGGTCATCTAATTCAATCCCCTACTCAAAACAGGACCATCCCAAACTACATCATCCCAGTCAAGGTTTTGTCTAGCTGGATCTTAAAATCCTCCAAGGATGCTGATTCCACCACCTTTTTGGGTAACTTCTTCCAGTGTTTTACAACTCTCCTAGTGAGAAAGTTTTTTTCTAATACCTAACCTAAATTTCCCTTGAACAGTTCTAATCAGTCTAAACAACTGACCTTTTAATTAAGAGTGTTTGTTCTCCTGAGACCTGAAAGTCACTAAGCAAACACCCATACACAAAGAATAACAGCAAAGACTGTCACTGCATCACCCCTCTAGGCATGGATTTACAGCTTCTCTCTTGAATTAACAAAGCATACAGAAGTGCAGTATTATTTATATTAGGTACTATTGAAACTACAAAGATATTCAGATAAAAAGAGGGAAAAATTAGATCTACCATATAAGCAAACAATTGGTGCAGAAGGCATGTTAATCTGCTGATAATAAGACTGACAATATGCATTTAATGATGCATCAGTTACTGTACTTTAACTAGAAATTAACAATATTTATGATTAACATGATATAACCAACGCATTTCAAATGTTAATTAATTGACTTAAAAAAGCAAGTTATTCTCTTAAATTCCAAGTTATTAAAACATCTGCCCAAGTCTTGAGAAAACCCGTGTGGATCTAGGTAGCACAGCTGTAGACTGCTTTTGTCGTCTACTGATCAGGTAGATGCTTTATCTGGAATATTTAAAACTTATTTTTGCAGTCAGCAATGAGCCAGTCCACTGGGTAAATGCTTTAGCAACAGAGAGCATCTTGGAGCTGTCCAACTGCCTTTCCCCAAGTCCTACTTTGAGCATGGATACATCAGAAGGGAAAATTAAGCCCCAAGTCTCACACTGAGTTCAATTTGAGAATTGGAATACTACAGTTCACAGCATTTTTTGGTGGTGGACAGAAAGGAGGGGAAGCAGCAGGGCAGTAGGGGGATGATTTGAATGTAAAGATTTTTAAACAATATAGATTTAAGATTTACCTGTAACGATGTTTATTGCCTATGGATCCAAACTTGCCAACTTTTCTTGACAGAGAGTTTGACTCATTTTCTGGCATTCTATGTTATGTTTAAAATAAAATGACAGTAAGAAGACAAACACATATATATACGTGGAAAATAAACTATAAACTGCTAAAGAATTATGCTATAATCTGAAATGCTGTCCTTCGCATTACTTATATAAGAAGAGGTGAGCCCAAGACCCCTGAACTCAGAAAAGAAATGGCTGGCTCCTCTGTAACCCCCTCTTCATCCCCGTATCATCGCAGGTTCTCCACACACATCACATTGGGATGAGTGTTCTAAAGTGGTGAGACTATCCCCCTTAGCCCAAATCCACCTTAAAGTTACTTCTTACTTAAATCACTGCTAAGTTGTGCAGGTTCTTCCTTGAAGTGGAGTACCTTTGAGAAGAAATGCTTGGAGCAGTTAACTGACATGGCTGTTTGTGGCAGCAATATTTTTGTATTGGCATGGATTACAAAGGACCTAAGGGACAGGAGACAGTATATAGCTATACAGTCTTTGCAAGAAAGGTCCTTGGCCTCCTGAAAATTCCTCAAAATCCATAGTAAAAGAAGTTCAAGGACCAAGCCATTGCTCTGGGTGTGTGAAGGGCAAAACCTTCACAGTTCCATTTTTTGTCTGCAAAGTTATTGGTTTTCCTTACCCTTGTATCAGAATAATACATGTAAGTGAGCACTGGCTCATTGTTAGGAACATGTCAGCATTGCCATATTATCAATACAACTCTTTAAGGAGTTAGAAACACAACTGAAGAATTTAATTTCCAATTAAAACTCATGATGCGCAAGGATATGTTGTATACTGTCTTTCTTGAATTGCAAGAATCTTTTGCTTACTGTCCTACTGTAATACATTGCCTAGTAAAACAAAATAGTAACAAGATTAGCCTGTAGTGGGATTTTTTTAGCCCAACTTATTTTGGTCCTGAATTCAAATATGGTTAAAAACAAACTCCAAGTGTTTCCTTCTATACCGGGTACTGGCTGATGACCATGGTATATTTTTATAAGTTTTTATGCAATGCATCTAAACTAAGCTTTAAGGCTTATGTTAGTGGAAACCCTCATCATCTTCATATAAACAAATAAAAACATAAAATCCAAAGAGGAATTTTACCAAAAATTAAAAATGCATCCTGTTGCCTGTAAAATAATACTAAAAGCAATTAATTGTAAATCAGCAGATCACAGATAACATGTGAAACCTAAGAGCTGAACCAGCTCCTGTTCACTTCAAAGCAAGGACTGGGTTTTAATAGAGGATATATTTTAGCTAAGGAGACAAGCTTTAGCTCCTCAAATTGCCCCATTCATCAAAATGAAAAACAGACTTCACATCTGATTTGGTTTCTGAAAATTATATGCATGTTTGGGGATTTATGTACAATTCATTTTGCAGTTTACCCAGATTCCTTCTATTTCCAACAGCAAACTATATGGTTGTTCATCTGCATCTAAGGTATATATGCACACCCTGCTATTAAACTTGGCTAAAGAGAATTCTTCCTTTACATGTTTGGAGCTCACATCCCACTACATACTTTTCTAGATGCTGCTTCAGCTCTTGTATATTGTACACAATGAGTCATAATGCTTCACCAAAAAGTAGAAGAATCTACTGCATTTTTTTTAGCTTTTATAAATAAATTGAGTGTGTTCAAAGAACTAAATGAATTAGTTACATAAAACATGAACAATAAACTTTAAAATCATTAGTTCGCTTAAACATTATCCTACTTCAGAGCAGCCAGGGGATACATTCTGCAAGGGGCATGCATACTGAGCTGCATGGCACCTCCAAGCTAATCAGTGGCATTAACTCACCACCAACAGCATTACATGAGACCTCTCCTCTCCACTGCCACCCCCACTCAAGCCACATGAGTGAGCCCCCAACTGCTGCCACATGAGTACCCTGGCCCACCCCCCTCCCAGCCCTCCTTTCATGTGAATCGCCCCCACTGCCACCATCACGTGGATGATACTATCTCCCTTGCTGTGTAAGCCCTCCCCCTGCTGCCACCAGCATATGAGATAGCCCCCACGCATGAGAGCAGCATGAGCCCCTACCTGAGGCCCCTTGTGGGTAGTAAGCTCACTGGGCTTCCCACCATGCTACGCAGAGCAACAGGAGCAGTGGCAGCCAAGCAGCAGCCAGGAAGGAGCCAGGGTGCCCCTCACATCTGGTCCAGAGGCTGCCAGGTAGACAACCCTTTCCTACTCTCACAGATTTCAACCATATTTGTGTTATGTGCTCTGTATTACATCTTAAACAAGTACATTAAAGAAAGGAGCTGATCTAATTTAATAAAAGGCTCACTTGAGTTTGGTAGTGAAGAATTCAAAAGCTTGTCTAAGTCTAGCCCAGCCATGTAACTGTTCCAATAAAATATATCACCCACAAAAATCCTTACCTGTCACTTGTGCATCTTATTTATACTAACACTGAGACATGGGTTAAAGCTTCACTCTAGATTTTGAACCTCAAAATGTACAATACATGGATATAAGTTTTGCTTTAGCCTATCCTAAAGATAAGGATCATTTATAAAATTCTGATCCAGGTCCAGGTTCATGAGCTCCCTGCATCAGGTACAGATTTTGGTAACCATTCAAGTTTCAGATCCAGGTTATTTTGTTCAGGATAACAATACATTTTTAAAAGTCAATGTCAGCATTTTAATTCACTTTTATTTTTTATACTCTGAAAGGAGATGATCTGTCAGTCACGTTACAGTAATCTCTTATATCTATTTAAAGAAGACTACTTACTCTTTCCTTGATCCACTCCTTCAAAATTGCCCATGTAATTTAAGATATACAAATGATAAATTTAAGCAGGGATTATAATTATGGCTCATATTTTCAAAGTGGAATTCAATTTGGAGCAGCAGGCAGGAATGAGCCCTTATCATTAAACACTAACCAAAATCTACGAAATACCAAAGGGTGATATTCTCATTCTTGTTCTATGCCCTTTTAAGGAAGGTGGAATTGCCTCAAGGCCACATCCATATGAGCACAGACATTTGTTTCCTGAGGGACAAGCAGCAGCAGCACACCTTGTGCACCTGCTACTTGTCCCTAGGGAATGCCTGTGCCATGCACCCTCTGCTCCTAGTAGCCTTACCTGGGGGCCGGGGAAGCTGCAGCTGTGGCAATCCTGCCCCTCAGAGCCTAGCCAGCAGCTGGAGTGTGGCTCCAGCCAGCCAGGCTTCAGTTTTGGACAGCATGCACTGTCCCACTTTTTTTTTCATGTGGGTTTTTTTGACCTCAGGATCTCCCAGGGTCAACCTCCGCACACTGCTATCTTGCAGCACGGGGAACACCTGAATGTGCGGTGCAGTGCTGTAGGATGAATCTATGGCACTACATACTGCACAGCCATGCTCGTCCGGACATGGCTTAAAAGGCCAGATCTGGTAAGGTAAAAATCCTCTTGGTGCAGAAACTAAGGAAAATAAAAGCAGGCTCTTCTCTAAGGATCCATTTATATGTACTGTGGAAGGAAGCATGCCGGTGAGAGGAAGGGTTTGTCAGTGGTGAATTAGTAGCATACACCCTCTAATGATTCCAGGCAGCACCGCTGTCCAAAGGTGAATGGAAACAGGCTGATATAAATTTGGGTGGCTACTTAAAGCTGTCTAAATTAAAAAGGGGCTGTTCTGCCACAATAGCCAATCCTCACTTGGGCTAAGAGTTTGTGCTGTGCTGCTTTGGGGGGCAGTAAGAATCATATCAAGCATGTTTATCTTCTCTTTTCATAACCCAATAAAACCTTAATAACTTTGGCTCCACTCACCTGAAGAACGTATGATGTTCTACACAGCATTTCCAGAGATATTTACATGCACTTTTGTTTCGGGCTTCAAAAAAGAATGAAGTTTCATTACACTGAAATAAAAAGTGGCAATATTATTATGAACGATTCTCCCTAAAGAGTAGAATTTCATTTTCATTGCTGAACTTGACACATGGGACCTAATTGTATTCTTTCTTACACCAGAATATATTGGCTGGGGGCATACGCTGCTCATGATCAGATGCCTGCCTCCTCAATTTGGGTAGACCTGTAGCTATAAGAACTGCTTATATAACACAACTTCTGTGTTCCCAGTGAGAATTCATTGTCAAACCTGACCTTAAATTAAGCTGTAAATTTCCTTTGGGAGACTTCCCTCAAAACCTACCCTAGGTAGCATGCAACCTATATGTGGCAGTATGTTCTGAAAATCAGTTAACTGTGCATATTTACCACAAAAGAATTTCAACCTGAAGTGCTCAGCTAGTCACCAGATAAAAACAGGGAGAAAAGGATCCCGCTTTCTGCAACATTGACAACACAGATAAAGATTTTCAAAAAAATGCATACCGACTAGACTCTTAGGTCATATTTAGGAGCTTCTCCTCAGCACCTTTACAAATCTGGCCAAAGGGTGCCTATACACATGCAGCAAGGCTGCTCCAATTCAGTGTTATTGCAGTGAGTTGGAACAGCCTCAATTAATCAAGTTTGCTGGAGCGTGGTAATTACCACACTCCAGCAGACTCCAGTGTCACGTGCATCAGTGTCCTCATGCTGAAAAATGGTGGCGGGGGTTTTACCTAAGGCCTGTTCAACCAGCTTTAGTCAAAGCGCCTCTGCCTCCACTTTTCAGTACAGGGATGCTGATACACGTGATGCTCCGGGCGCTTTAATTAAAGCATACCCCTTCCTCCCCCTCCCAGAGTAGGTATATAAATGCCCAAAGTGCCTAAATGAAGAATTAGAATCCTATTTTTAGACATTTTTTAAATTTTAACTGATATTAAGTTAAGATTTTGAGATTAATTACAGTATTTATTTTCATCAAACTATAAATTCAAGACAGTTCAACCACGAAACATTTCAATATAGCTGTCAGTCAACTTATTAAAAGCTCACTTCTGTTGCTGGTATTCACATTTAGTAATACCTGACTATACTATTAGTCCCACTGACTTCAGTGTGACTGCTCAAATAGTAAAAATCTCTTCAATGTGAATAACAGGCATATACTCTGGTCCTGAAAACAATAAACTAATAATAGATAAAAGCATTTTCAAAACAGAATTTCCCCATTTTTAGCAGCTGGTTTTATAACATGGGTGTTTGCATATAAGGGCCACATCCACATGAGCAGGGGTGTGTATTTGCAGCAACACAAATAGTAGCAGCATAAACTTGTGCCATTACTTTGTGCTGCAGTGCATGCCCCCCCCCCCCCCCCCCCCGCTTGTGCGGTTTGTAGCAGGACACACTGTCCCGCTGCTCTGCAGGGTGGGCTGGTTGGGGCACAGAATGCCTAGTGCGGGGCTAGCCAACAGGCAGCTCCACGGTGAAGCACCCTGTGTCCCAGCCAGCCAGGGAGCAGCATGTGGAGACAGGGAAACAGGCACCCCCTGTCTTGAACCACCCTGCACTTCAGCCATCTACTCCCTGGACAGGTCTAGATCCAGCCAACAGGCACATATATGCTTTTATAAAGTATAGGCAGGTGTTCACAAATTTTCATTTAATTAGCTATTCTGATTTGCAAACAAGCTTGCGAATTATAAACTGATTTAAAGCATTCTTCAGAACCATTCCTAAAGGGAATTTATGAAGGTTACAGATTACTTGCTTGAGATATTTGCTTCAAATATGAAACAAACAATAATAAAAATGGGATTTTGCACCTATGATTAGAATCATTTATGTTTCATTCCTTGATGATAACAAAGTGAAACACATCAATGTTGTTTATTCATTTAGAAAATGTTATTTACATTTTTCCACTGAAAAAGTCAATATAACAGTTTGAACACTTAGGTAACAGTTCTCGGGGGGGGGGAAGTGCATTTAAAACCTACACCCAAAATACATTTTCCATTTCATTAAAACATTATGGCAAAAGTGGGTCCCATAGTATGAGTCACTGCATGCAGCCCCAGGAAGCTAGAATCTATTCAAAAGAGACTGCTATAATATAGAATAAAAACAATACTTAAAGCTTATATTCTTTGCAATATGGCCCAATAATGATACGTTCAGGAAAACGTCATCTCAGGGTTGACAGAGGTCTGGGGAAAACAAGCTGATAAACTGAATACTCCCACAATGAACATGCAAAAGATTTAAATTGCTGTTTAGAGGAAAAAAAAAACTCTAGGAAGTGAACACACTTGGGAAAGAAAAAACAAGCCATTTAAGAATTGTGGGTCTTCTTGAGAACAGTGAGAAAAGAAAATGGAATGTTTCCATGGTACAATAACTTCAGGATCTTTTAAACTAGCAGGACAAATGGGACCAAATTCTTTGATCTATACCAGGAAATTCGTTGGGAAAAATAATTATTTATGCTGAAATTCTTAAGAATAATCTTGCAGCATGGGAATCTCTGAAAAATCAAAAAATATAGAAGTCAATCAACAGCAATATCATTTTCACTCTAGAAGTAGGATTTTTAATGAAGGAGTGCCAAGATTTTTGGGGGGGGGGAGGGAGGGGGTCTTGGGTTGGTTGGTTTTAATATCTAAAAAAGAATCAGATTTTAGGACTTTTGGAATGCGTCTACACTAAAATTTCCATCTTGGAGCCTCAGCTGATGAAAATTTACTTGGCTCCACCAGGCCAAATGACAAATGGCATTTTAAGCACTAATGAAACTTAATTTCACTCAGAACATCTCCTTCTTTGCAAAATTTAATTGTATATGATTATTCAGTAGTAACTTATGTTTGAATTAAATCTAATGACTCACATTTAAGTATAATATGCTGCTCTTTGTCTTCCATTTTGATGCCTCATTTTTATTCAAAGGACTTTTTTATGCTTATAATTATTCAATCATATGTTTTGGGAGATTTAAAAATATGTTAGTATCTTTGAAAATGAAGGTATTTTGCCATTCCTCTCCTTGAACCATAACCGTGTCATGGTGGAGAGGCTTGTGTGTTCCAATGACCCTCAGAGATATATCATCTGGCATCTTGTACTCCTGGTAAGGTCTCCCCTCGCAAACAGATTTGAAGCAAGGTCTCAGACTAAGCATGGTCCAAACTCCTAAAGACTGCAAGAACAGAACAGGCATATTTGAGGACCTGCTGGTTCTCTGAGGCTGTGAAGGCAGATTTCTTAGACATTAGGGCTGGAAGGGACCTCAGAAGATCATGGAGTCCAGCCCCCAAATGTCCCCAGTGGTCTTGGTCATTCTTGCCACTGGGTTCAGGGCTCTTCCTGTCAAGTTTGTGTAGCTGTTGCTTGTACACTGGCTTCCCCATATTAAAAAATATCACCTGCAGGCCTCTGCCAGGGATGTTAACATCTCCCACAAACCAAGTCCTGCAGCAAAGACAAGTGACAGTGGGACAGGAACAATGATTTCTGGGAGTCCCTAGTCACAAATCTGCACATAGGTGGTGGTTGGGTGATGGTCGCTTTTTACTTACCAAGACAGAAATAAAATTTGGCAGCTGCAGCCATGACTGAGCAGTCCTCTATAGGATCCCCTTTGCTCACTCTTAACAGGGAAGGAGCTAGAAAAGGTGGCCTAAACAGGCTCTCTCAAACCCCCCTAGCTGGATTGCCATATCCAGTGGGATCAACTCTACCTGCAGCCAAAACCAACACAATAAAGCGGTGAAATTTGCCACATGGAATGTCATTACTGCCATGGACTCCTCTAACAGTAAGTGTCCTGAAAGAAGAGCCACCATAGTAGCTAGAGAACTTCCACAATATGACATCAGTATTGCTGCCTGAAATGAGACCTGCTGGTCAGATGAAGGCCAGCTGAAAGGAGGAGGTGGCTACACCTTTTTTTTGGAAAGGAAAATCGTCTGAAATGAGGCGCATTCACAGGGTTGGCTTTGCCATCAAGAACAAGATTGTCAGTCAGCTTTCAGAACTACCTGTGGGCATTAACAAATGCCTTACGACTCTTTGCCTCAAGGTTAGTAATAACCAGCATGCTCCCATCATCAGTGCATACACCCCAACACTTAATAATGAAGAAATCAACAAAGAGCAGATCTACTGCACTCTTGACACAGTCCTGACTGCTAATGCCAAGGAAGATAAGCTCATCCTAACGGGTGACTAACACAAAAGTTGGGCAACACTCTGCACTCTGGAGTGGCACTATTTGGAAAGAGGGAGTGGGGAAAGTCAATTCCAATGGTATCCTCCTCCTCAGCAAATGTGCAGAGCATGACTTGCTCATCACAAATCCTATCTTCAAAGTGCCAAATATAATTACATAAGACCACTTGGAAACACCCACACTCCAATCACTGGCAACTTCTTGACTACATTATTGTCAAAGCCCACGATCATACTGATGTATGTATCACCCGAGTCCCAAGAGATGCAAATGACTATTGGACAGACTGCCTTTTAGTCAGAGCAGTCATGGACAGGCAGCTTGCACCACAACATTGTAAACAACTAAAAGGAACGTGGAAAAGATTTAAATCAAGGCACTCCAAGACCAAGCTAGATGCAACGCTCTTCAGCAACGCCTTACTGCAAGACTCTCTGACCACCCGATGACATCAGGGACATCCAGGTACATTGGTAGGAACTTAAGAAGATTAGTCACAAGGCATGTGCTGAATCAACTGGATACTCCACTTACCATCACCAAGATTGGTTTGATGAGAATAATGAGTAAATCCTAGTACTTATCCATCAGAAGAAAACTGTGTTCTGCAGTTGGCAAAATGAACCCTCCAACCAGCAAAAATGAGAGGCTTACTACTAGCTCAAAGCTGTAGTTCACAGAAGACTACAGGACAACAAGAACAAACGATGGCAAGTGAAGGCCATTGAGATCCAGAGTTTCGCTGGCCAACATGCACGAGAAGATTCTTTCAAGCAATAAAAGTCATTAAAGGCACATTCCAATAGCCCAATCCCCTTGTGATCCCAGGACGACTCCATTCTTCGCATGGATAATGCATCCATCAAACAATGCTGGAAGGAGCACTTTAAAATTCTACTGAACTGTGAATCTGAGGTCTCAGGTGCCACCATCGAGTCCATCCCTCAACACCCAGTAATAGAACCTCTTGCTGATCCCCCATCGTTCAAGGAAGTCTGGCATGCCATCACTCAGACCAAGAACAACAAGGTGCCGGGACCAGGCAGCATTCCTGCAGAGGTCTTCAAGCTGGTGGAACAGCACTAATGCAAAAACTTCACCAACTTCTCATCAAAATTTGGGTTAACGATGAAGTTCCACTTGACTTAAAGAACACCAACACTGTGACCGTTTTCAAGAAAGGGGACAAGTCAGTTTGTGGGAACTACCGAGGCATTGTCCTCCTCTCCATTGCCAGGAAGATTCTTACTTGCACCCTTCTGAATCACCTCCTTCCCCTTGCCGAAGATGTCCTTCCAGAATCCCAGTGTGGCTTTACACCATCACAAAATATCACTGACATGATTTTTGTTGCATGACAGATCCAGGAGAAGTATAAAGAAAAACACCAGGACCTGTCAAGCATTTCCCATACCTTGGCAGTCATTTCTCTCAGTCAGTCAGTCCTGATGTAAAAATCGAACATAGGATTCACTGTGCCAGCGTACCCTTCAGAAAACTGCTTTGCCATGTCTTTGCCAACTGACATCTGCAGATGGAAACTAAGATCCTGGTCTACAATGCAGTGGTTATCCCCATGCTCCTCTATGGGTGTGAGATGTGGGTGACATATTGAAGCCATATTAAACACCTGAAATGGTTCCATCAGTGTTGCCTCTGGAAGATCCTTCACATCAGATGGGAAGACCACTGCACCAATGCCAGCATCCTCTCCACAGCTAACATAACCAGCATTGAGGTAAAGATCATGAAACATCAATCCACTGGGCTGGCCACTATGTGCAGACGGCTGACACTTGTCTCCTGAAGCAAGTCCTCTTCTCTCAACTCACTCATGGCAAGAGGACCCACAGAGGACACAAGAAATGCTACAAAGACACCCTGAAAGCATACCTTAACGGTGGCATCAACCTTACAAACTGGGAAGTGCTGGCTGGTAACAGGTCTCAATGGTGTTGTACTATACACCAAGCTACATCCCACTTTGAAGAGAACCGTCTTGCTCAGGAAGTCAAGAAACAGCAGAAGAGGAAGGAAAGTGTACAACATCCTGGCCAACAGATGTGCCCACCCCCCCACCCCTCAAGGTACCACCTGTCATCTGTGGAAAAACTTGGAGTGCATGGATTGGACTCTTCAGCTGTCTTAAAACTCACCAATAATCTGCTCTCCTTCCCGTCCCCGCCCCAGCAGACATCATCCTTGTATCACAGGATAGTCAATACTCATATTTTGCCATTCCTCATTATTATCCTGTTCCCATTAGGCACAGGGTTTTGACAACCAGCTGACTGTTGGGCCTGGCCTGGACAGTCCTCAGAACCCAGGGCTATTTGAGCTGGAGCTAAAAATCAGCTGACTGCATTCTCTTGACAGTCCTGAGGGAACCAAATGTGGGACTGTCCAGGGTTGGGGGTCAACAACCAGCTGATTGTCAGCCCCAGACCCTGAGTAGCCCCAGACCCTGAACAGGACCAGGACTATCTGTTGGGGCCAATAATCAGCTGATTTTTGGCCCCCACATGAGGGCACCCAACTTTCAACTTGTCAGTAATGGGGGAGCTCAGGCTTCAGCCATAATGATAAGTAGTAATGGCAGTACTGTGATCTGATCCTTGATTCCCATATTGTGCCTCCTGCCAAGCACATGTGGCATGGCAGGAAGTATAATTGTTGGGATCAGAGATCAGATCCCATGGCACCATTAAATGAACATTTGCCAGGGGCCTTAGATTACGTGGTTCATAAGTCCTCCACCATTTTTATTTGTCTGAGGAGGATACAGGATCTTATTGCAATCCCCATCAACATCACAATACACTTAACACAGTATTTCTTCTATTTATTTTTAAGATAGTTCAGTAAACTTCAACAGTACTGCAATTATAATAACAATTTATAAACAAGTGCACAGAAAAAAACAAAACACTGCGTAACATGATTCTGTCTCCAAAAGTCCCAGTTGGAGAGTCCTCTCTTGTTGAGCAAATTTTTAAGCAAACTGTTCACATGGGTAAAGTAACAGAATGTAGCTCATCGATGGGTGATATTGTTTCCATTAAATAATAACATTTTATCATCTCAGGGAGCTACAACTTGTTTTAAAGCTAGTGAACATTTGCTTTTTTTCCCTGCACATTTTAACCTATTTTTGCTATAGGAAGTGAAGAACCACTCTATACTTAACAATTTCAAACAAAATAACGCAATCTCACACCATACAAATTTGAGCCTTTCAGTGCTGTACATTAGCTACCCAGTTCTCCTCAAACTTGAACAAGGAATGGAAGTTTCTCATCCTCTTTACAATGCTGAAACCAGATCATCCTCCATTTCTTTGAGTATGTCTACACAGAGAAACAAAGGTATGATCAAAGCACTGGTCATGATGTCATAGGCTTTAGCATGCACTAGAAACTGGAGTAAATGCCATGGGACCCTGGAGGGTTTCTACTCTGGTTTCTAGCCTGTGCTAAAGCCCATCTTGCCACACCTTTACTACTACTGTTATCCACATTAGCTGGATCCATGCTAGCATGAGTATGTTAGCAGACAGAGATGTAACTATTAAGTTTGGTGTTTGAGCAAAAACTTCCCTACAGGAAGGGTGGGAGGGGGTCATCAGTCTTACCTGACCCAGCTCCTCAAAGGCCAGTACAGTCCTGCTCTGTCCTCACACCAAGTTTCTAAGGCCAGGCAGCATTAGGCAGTTCCTGCCCTGTCCCTGCACCTGGCTCCTACAGCTGGGTAGCACAGGACTGTTCCTGATGCAGCAAAGACTCTGGGGTTGGGGCGGGCACCATTTCAGCACCACTCTGAATCAGTGCCTGGAGCTAGTGTCCCTTTTGCCCCCTGCCCAGTTATGCTGCTGTTAGCAAATCCTGCAAACTGAACTTTTGTTTTGTTGTGTAGACACCTTTTAACTGTTCTGTTGACTCAGGAGACCAAATCAGTTAGAAAGGTGATAGGTTAAGAGAGGGATTCCCCCACAAAAGGTTGGATACTGGTAAAATGATACACCAACCATTTCCCAGGCCTATGGTGGCCCTGTTCAGAGTGGGGACAGTCATACAGGTAGTGTGCTATCAGCAAGAAGCAGCAGATAGGAGGCCAGTGTTTCCCCCTGACTTTCAGCCTGCACAGCAATCCCCACGCAACTACTGCAGCTAACACAATTTAAAGTAATTCTGGTGCTACTCAAAAATTATGACAGGACCTATTGCCTCTTCCCTACCCCCTATCAGACCAGATTCATTGAAGTAAAAAGGTCACCTCTACCTCTCCAACAACTCCTCTCTCCTACAAAGTAAAGTGAGTCTGGCCCCAGATACGAAAACATTTCCACTCTGCTACAGAAAGACAAACAGTAGCAGGTTTGAGCTTTTTGCGCTGAACTGTTACTTCTAAACATTATCCTGTGCCAAGATAGCCACACACCTGGAAACTATCAATTACTTTCTCCAATAGGAAATGTTCTTTTCTAGAGACTTGAGTACTTGCATAATGCATACCAAACATAGCTTATGCAATAGAGAATGAATTACTGGTTATGCAAGGTCACCTGAACGCTAAAGTTAAAGAGATAATCATTGTAAAGTACATTATACAAGTCAAGAAACCAATGCTATTGTATATCAGCACTTCATGAAGTAGAATTCTTTGGTCTCAAATGCAATATGAATTATTTTAAAAATGTACTAAATGATTACTCAACAAAAGGTTAAACTGTAAACCTTGATGGAGCCTCCTTCAGTTTACCAAGGAATTTTAATCCCCCTGGTCTTTGAACAGTATGATGATTACTGAAGGCCCAGCTATGAGCCTTTACACTATTTTTACTGCAATAGGAAGCAGACGGTTGAGTGGGTAGAAGGAGACAGAAAACATGTATTATGAAACAAGGACAATGAATCAAATTCCCTGTACTTGCTTACACCCCCAAAAAAGCCAATAGGTTTTAATGGATTTTAGTGCAAAGAATTTTTCTTAAATGGCGTATTGTTTTCAACTCTTAACAGCCAGATATTCTTGTTTCTATTCTGTTCCTTTTATGCCACAAAAGAAAACAAAAGGAACAGACATAAGTGACAATTTTTGCATGATCTGGCCACAGAATGCAGTCTATAGCCATGACCAAACACAAGTGCACAGCTGCAGATAACTTCAAAAATGGCCAATCAGGTAAAAATCTGAACCCTGTCAGGTGAAGACATTTCAAAACAGAGCATCTTTTGTAACTTCTGTCTGTCTGTCTGCCTGCCTGCCTCAAACTGTTTTCAGAATGGGAGGAGGTTTCGAAAGGGAATGAAAGGAGTTTGGTGAGGGGTTTTTCCACCCCCTTCTGGGGGGTGGGACAGGAGTCCCCCTTCCCTCCCCCCAGAGGTGTGGGGGCTCCAATTCACCCACCCCATCCTCCAGCACAAGCTCCCTAGAATGAGCGCCCTCTGCTCCCTTTCCCCCCTACCATTCTGAAAACTTTGCAGCCTCACACAGAGGAGGGAACATTGCTAGGGGAAACCAGCTGCAGGCTGCAGCCAGAAGCTAGATCTGCCTCCTCCCCCAAAATAAACTTCTGTTTGGTCCGTGGAATCATTGCAACTCAGAACGCTTCCTGAAAAGTGGTCTGTTACAGCATGGAGCTGCACTTCTGTCTGCACCTAAAATGGACAGCTGGAGAACCGGTTCTGCTTCTCTCCATCCCAGCCCCCTCAGCTCACAAAAGGCAGAGCAAGATAAGGTGGCTGGACCACCTTATTAATCACAAGAACACGAATGTAACAGCCAACAGGGCAAAGCTCTAGTGATTCAAGTTACAGCAACAAAAATAAAACCTTGCAGTCCCACCAGCTTTGGGCCTCTACAGTTACTATAACGTGGAATTGCACTTAAGCTGCATTAATGTCCACCAGCGCCTGGTTCTCTGAATGAAGTACAAAAGTAGCTTTGCTATTCTCTCCTTCCATTCTGTGCTGAACTTGTGCATGTGGCCCAGAGAAACTTCTAGAGATGCCCAGTGTTGTGAGTGTCATTACTCCTAATTGCATTATTTACCTTTCATAACCTATAAAAAGCATTTGAACTAGGAGACTTTAAGCATATGGGAGTGCTGCATGTTCAATTGATGGTGCCATACAGACAAGCCACAAAGATGTTCCACATACTTTGTGGAATATATCTGTGGCTGATTTGCCCCTTTATGATACCATAAATGATCTCCACCCTAGAGTTCTAAAGGAACTGGCCAAGGTCATTGCAAGTCCCCTGGCACGGCTTTCTGAGCACTCGTGGTGCTCTGGTGAGGTACCGGAGGACTGGAAGAGGGCCAACGTGGTCCCCATCTTCAAAAAAGGCAGGAAGGAGGACCCAGGAAACTATAGGCCGGTTAGTCTTACCTCGATCCTAGGCAAGCTGTTTGAGAAAATTATGCTGGCACACATCCAGGAGGGGCCAGCAGGGGACTACATGCTTAGGGGCAACCAACACGGGTTCATCAGTGGCAGGTCCTGTCAGACCAACCTGGTGGCCTTTTACGATCAGATCACCAGATCATTAGATGCAGGGATAGCAGTGGACATAGTCTTCCTGGACTTCCGGAAGGCTTTTGACACTGTCTCTCACCCCGTTCTCATTAAGAAACTGGGGGGCTGTGGTGTAGACACCCACACAGTCAAATGGGTCGTCAACTGGCTGGAGGGCCGCACCCAGAGGGTGGTAGTGGAAGGACGTGGGCAGTGGGGTTCTGCAGGGCTCAGTCCTTGGGCCTGCACTGTTCAACATCTTCATCAGTGATTTGGATGAGGAAGTAAAAAGCACCCTGTTCAAATTTGCTGATGACACTAAGATGTGGGGGAACGTCGGCACACTGGAAGGGTGCAACAGGCTACAATCAGACCGAGACAGGTTACAAGGGTGGGCGGATGAGACTAGGATGGGATTCAACACAGACAAGTGCAAAGTGATGCACCTGGGGAGGAATAACCAGCACCATACCTACAGGTTGGGGAACTCCCCTCTTGTCAGCACGGAGGCAGAAAAGGATCTTGGGGTCATCATTGACTCCAAGATGAACATGGGCCGGCAATGTGGAGAGGCAGTAAGGAAGGCCAACCGCACCTTGGCATGCATCCACAGATGCATCTTGAGCAGGTCCAAAGAGGTGATCCTCCCCCTCTATGCGGCACTGGTCAGGCCGCAGTTGGAGTACTGCGTCCAGTTCTGGGCGCCACACTTCAAAAGGGATGTCGACAGCATGGAGAGGGTCTAGAGGAGGGCCACTTGTATGATCAGGGGACAGCAGGGCAGGCCCTATGAGGAGAGGCTACAGGACCTGAACCTGTTCAGCCTCCAAAAGAGAAGACTGAGGGGGGATCTTGTGGCCTGTTATAAACTAGTCAGGGGGGATCAGCAGGCATTGGGGAAGTCACTGTTCCCCCGAGCACTGCCAGGAGTGACGAGGAATAACAGTCACAAGCTGGCAGAGGGTAGGTTTAGGTTAGATATCAGGAGGCGCTACTTCACAGTCAGGACGGCTAAGGTCTGGAGCCAACTTCCAAGAGAAGTGGTGCAGGCTCCTACCCTGGGGGTCTTTAAGAGGAGGTTAGATGAACATCTTGCTGGGGTCGTTTGACCCCAGTATTCTTTCCTGCCATGGCAGGGGGTCGGACTAGATGATCTGCTCAGGTCCCTTCTGACCCTAGAAACTATGAAATCAGCCAAGGATGCAGCACTATTTATGGCACAATTAACGCATATGCTAGGGACCATAGCAACTCTCAAATAAACAAACCTTTAATTCAATTAAAAATGTACAAGTCATTGACAGGTACAGAAGTGTACAGAAGTCACAGGTTTGAAGTTAAGATGGTGTGAAAAATCTTTGATAGAATTACTTTTCATCAGTACAGTCGGGCCTTTATTTACACAGTATTTTTTGCATGGTTTCAGTTATGCACGGTTAATTGTGACCCTTTATCTTTGTACACTGTATGGATTCACTTTAATACAGTGCAGCACATGCAGCTGGTAAGTGTGTTGTGTTTTGCTGGAAGGGGAGGGAGGAGGGAAGGGGTGGGGGTGGAGATCAATGCCACCCCGTGGTGAGGGAGGGAGTGGGGCAGGGGCTGCGACAGGCGCTGCCCAGCAAGAGCGGGGCAGGGCGAGCATGGGACAGAGCCACAGCTTTTCCATGGGGCGCAGGGAGGGTGGGGACAGGTCCCGCCACTGCATGCAGCCTGGGAGTGCACGGGGGGGCATGTACCCCCCCCAGATCTGTGCAGGGTGGGGAGGGGCGAGCCGGATGCAGCTGTAGGCTAGAGCCGGGGCTGTGCTGGGCTTTTCTCGGTGGGGGTTGGGCTCAGGGCGGGCAGTGGCAGTGCTGGGAGAGAGCTACAGGGTCAGGGATGCAGCCACTCCAAATTTCACTGTAGTCCCCTCCCTCCCACACTTCCAGCACCATTGCCGCCTGCCCCGGTTCTTCCCAGAGCATGGGTGGAGGCAGGGGTTGAGCCAGGGCTGCATACAGTGGTGCTGGAAGGTGACTACAAGGGGGGACCTACAGTGAGATTTCAGTGGCTGCAGCCCCTCTCAGCACCACCACCACCCACCCTGAGCCCAGCCCCCACTGAAAAAAGCCCTGAGAAGCCCTGGCTCCAGCCCACAGCTGCAGCCCATCCACCCTGCCCTGCACAGATCCAAGGGTACATGTCCCACCCCCTGTGCCCTCCTGGGATGCGCACAGAGGAGGGATCTGTCCCGCCTCCATACCCCACCAGACAAGCTGCAGCTCCATCCCACACCCAGCCCACCCCAGCTAATCAGCATCTTCCCCTGTCCCCACCCCACTCCTCCCTCACTGCGGGGGGCATTTATTTGCCCCCCCCATGACCCTGCTCTCCTCCTCCACCACACCAGACTTATCAGCTGCATGCAGTTCTCCAAGCTGCTGGGCTCTGCTCCTTGCTCCCTGCATGCTGCCCTGCAGCTGTGCGCATGCATGGGCATTTATCATCCAATTTATCAGCTGCACCTGACGTCTAAACCCTTATTTCTCATAGACCTGTGGTATCTTTTTACACGATTTCTATTTTCACGGTGTTTTTTCAAGAACATAACCACCATGCAAATTTAGGCCCAACTGTATCTGCAAAACAGAGTTAATTTTACCAAAATCAGTTTGGTAAGTGTTTGCGAGAACAGAGGGTAAAATGCTACAAGACATAAGATAATTGTATATGAAATTCAAGCAATGTATATAATGCACAGTAGAAATATATAGAGAGAAAACAGAGTAAGCAGATTAAGTGCATAAGACAGACAGCAATCCTTTACCCTCTGCTCACCTAAATGGCCATTTTCCAGCTGTGTAGGTAGCATTTTTGGCACTGAAATACAGGCTGTGATTCTATTACCTCTGTAGTGTGGATGTATAAGCTTGTGCGTGTACACCAGGAGTCGGCAACGCCTGGCACGCGTACCACTAGTGGCACATGGAGACATTTTTCCTAGCACACGGGGAGGCACGCAAAGAAATTGTTTTGTTTTTTTTAAGTTGCTGCTCTGGGCTCTCCTGTGCAGCCACAAGTCACAGCACCATGGTAGGCACTGGGGTGGAGCCAGAAGAATGCAGGCAGGGAGGTTGTCTGTGGAGAGAACTATGTACATGTGTACCTGAACGTAATCCTAGGAAATAATGGGAAGCACCTTCTCATTATTTTAACCTCTGCATCTCAGTGGTTAGGGCACTCATCCAGGAAGCAGGAGACTTAGGTTTTAGACCCCTGCCTTTTACCTACAGGGGGTTTGAACCTTCATTGCTCTGATCCTACCACAGCACTCTAACCATCACCCCACAGATCAGACATTATCCACTGTTCTCTTCAGTGATCCTTTTCAAGCTGAGCCACTGCTCCTTACATTTAAGAGTTACTGGATAAAACAGATGGAGAACAGCATATTGTGGGTTTCTGCCACACTGGGAGCAAGGTCTGGGCTACAACCCAGTCTACTCCTTCCACAGCAGTAGCCACTTTGCTGAGCCACATAACCCCCAATTTGTTGTCTCCAATCTGGCCCCACACATCTCCGTCTCTTGGCTGCCCAAGAGTGTTGAAGAGGGGACTAGATAATGCATAACCTGGGGTGTGGCAGTTAGAGGACTGTATTGGCAAATCAGAGACACACAGGCTCAAAGACTTTCAGGGCATAAAGGAGTTAGAATTTGGGTCTCCTCCTTCTTCAGCATGTGCCCTAACCAATAAGCTAATGGATCTAAAACATGGTAGGCCTCCTCACCCTCAGTCCACTCTGTTAGTTACAGGTTTTTGTCCAGTTACATTTTCTTTGGTTACACATCCCCAGTGGGACTGTGTACACAGCCATGAACAAGTCTGATCAGTGAAAGTTCTGTTTGCTTATGCATCCACAATGCAGTAGAAACAGAATCACAAACACAACTTACTTAGGTGGAAACCTGCTGGTCATGTGCACAAAGGCTAACAGAATTCCACCCAAAGGGGCTTTCAGGGAAGAGCCTGACATATTTAATAAAATATTAGAAACGTCAATGAGGAAGGAAATAAGAGGTGCATAATTTTAGTATAAATGAAAACACCAGTAACTATTTTGTGCTCAGTGAAATGAAGAGCAAGAAGAACAAAATGAAGTAAACAATAGGGGTGTGCAAAGCTTTGGTCCCTGATTTGACTCAGTGGAGATTCAGCACAATTTGGTGGCCGAGTCTCCAAATCCAAATTGAATAAAGGGACCCTTTAACCCCTCCAAATCAAATTGGAGAGATTCAGACACAGAAACAGCTTTAAATGTTTTTTCTACATACCTCTAGGTACCAGGCAGCTTGTACCTATGCTGGGGCTCATGGAGTGTCCTACAGAAGTGTGGGGGGCTCCCCAGCACACTCAGCAGTAGACCCAGAAGTGGACCAAAAGCAGTTCCAGTCCACCTCCGGGTCTGCCAGAGCACTCCGGAGGGCCCATCTGGTTCAGCGACTGGTGCCTCCTGGGTCTTGGGGGGGGCACCTGGGGTCCCCCCATAGCCAATTACCAAACTGGGGGGTACAGGGGGGTCCCCAGTGCGCTCTCTGCTAGACCTGGAAGTGGACCGGAAGTAGTTCGGAAGTAGACCGGAATGCTATGATGCTGGGGTGCATGGAGCATCCCACAGGAGTGCAGGGGAGCCCTCCACGTGCTTGGCAGCGAACCTGCACTCCTGTGGGATGCTCCATGCACCCCAGCATCACAGCATTCACAAGCCACACTGGTACCACAAGGTATGTAGAAAAAACATTTAAAGTTGCATCTATGTCTGAATTGCTGAGTCTCCAAATCAGCATTGAATCTTCATACTCAGATTCAGCTGAATCAAATTGGGGACAGTGATCTGAATCAACAAATCGAATCACTGTCCCCGATTCAGGCCAAATCCAAAACCGAATCAAAGAAGGTCCGTTTCGCACAACCCTAGTAAACAACAGGATTATTAGTATTGAGGATAAGTACTTTTCCTCGACACACGCCCCATATTGTAACCTTTAGCTAGCCAGAGGACACTGTGCTGCAGATTTAGGTACACTGAGAAAATCACAAACTAAGCAGTTTGGATGTCTCTTCTGATTAATGTTAACAAGAAATGGGCATTCAGATTCTTATACAACTTCAAAAAAATCCGCGAGGAGCCAGCAGGGGAGATTATGCTTAGGGTCAGACCAACATGGAGGCCCTCTATGACGGGATCACAAAATCCTTAGATGCAGGGGTAGCAGTGGACGTAGTCTTTCTGGACTTCAGGAAGGCCTTCAACACTGACTCTCACCCCATTCTTATTAAAAAACTAGGGGACTGTGGCGTCGATACCTATACAGTCAAATGGGTCGCTAACTGGCTGGAGGGCCGCACCCAGAAAGTGGTGGTGGACGAGTCATTTTCGACCTGGAGGGATGTGGGCAGTGCGGTCTCCCAGGGCTCGGTCCTCAGGCCCACACTGTTCAACATCTTCATCAGCAACTTGGACAAGGGAGTAAAAAGCACCCTGTTCAAATTCGCAAATGACGCTAAGATGTGGGGGGATGTGGGCAGGCTAGAAGGGAGGAATAGGCTGCAATCAGACCTAGACAGGTTACAGGGGTGGGCAGATGAGAACAGGATGGGTTTTAACACTGACAAGTGCAAGGTGCTGCATCTGGGGAGGAAGAACCAGCAGCACACCTACAGGCTGGGGAACTCCCTTCTCATCAGTGCAGAGGCAGAAAAGGATCTTGGAGTCGTCATTGATGCCAAAATGAACATGGGACAACAGTGTGAGAATGCAGTCAGGAAGGCCAACCGTACTTTGTCATGCATCCACAGGTGCATCACAAGCAGGTCCAAGGAGGTGATCCTCCCCCTCTATGCGACACTGGTCAGGCCACAGTTGGATTACTATGTCCAGTTTTGGGCACCACACTTCAGAAGGGATGTGGACAACATGGAGCGGGTCCAGAGGAGGGCCACTCGTATGATCAGGGGGCAGCAGGGCAGACCCTACGAGGAAAGGCTAAGGGACCTGAACCTGTTCAGCCTCCATAAGAGAAGGCTGAGGGGGAACCTAGTGTCCATTTACAAACTAGTCAGGGGGGACCAGCAGGCATTGGGAGAGTCCCTGTTCCCCCAAGCACTACCAGAAATGACAAGAAATAATGGTCACGAGCTAGCAGAGGGTAGATTTAGGCTAAATATCAGGAGGTGCTACTTCACAGTCAGGGCAGCTAGAACCTGGAACCAACTTCCAAGAGAAGTGATGCTGGCTCCTACCCTGGGGGTCTTTAAGAGGAGGCTGGATGAACACCTTGCCAGGGTCGTTTGACCCCAGTACTCTTTCCTGCCATGGCAGGGGGTCAGACCTGATGATCTGCTCAGGTCCCTTCTGACCCTACCAACTATGAAACTACATTAAGGGAGTGCAACAGCAAGCACAAAGACAAAATACTTCCAGTAATGGACAGGCTCTTCTCATTATACTGGTATATCACTGTGAAGTGAATTTTATTGATTTAATTGCTAACAAAAACTGGAGATATAAATCCAAACCTAGCAGTAAAAGACCATTTATAGTTTCCATTATGATATAAAATAATTTCACTATGGACGTGATCATTTAACAAACTCTGAAGTCTTACATAAGTGATAGGAAATTCTAAATTTTGGCAAAAATTTTACCATCACCATTTTGCAGAGAGAAATTCGAAAGTTCTAATTTAACTAACACCCATTTTTAAAGGCCCCAAGAAAACCTAGGCACCAGTTATTTTTAACTGTTGATTAAAGTACCATGGTGACAATTTTTTTCTTAGTTCTTAATATAAATTTTAATATGGGGCTTATGAAATGTGTAAAATTGACAGTCCCCAAGACTGAAGTTCCCTGTTCACAGAACAGATAGACCACAGCAGCTCTCAAAAATGGTGTCCCTGATTTTCAAGAGTTCTGTATGAGGGGAACAACTCCTGGTTACAAGTTGCACTGGTAATCACTGCAGTGTTTTGCTTCCGCATACTATCTAAAAATTAACCATACCACCACTACCAGCTTCCCCTTCAATCTTTACTTTAGTGCTCCTGGTTAGGGACACATTTAAACATGCTGCTGATTCAGGTTCACTAAGAGCCCAAATGAAAGCCCAGCAAAGCCAATGGGATTTGTTCCATAGACTGAAAATGGGCAACTGAACGGCTCCTAAAACTGCACCACATGTGATATCTTCTGTGATGTTCTGTACTACGAACACAGTCAGCCCATAGCATCAGTTCTGTAATAATCCAGAGCTGATCAATTAGAGTCATGCCATGAAAAATATTTGTGTGAGAATCGTTCTTCACACAAAGTAGCTACAATGAATGTAATTGATACTTAAGTGAATAAGAACTACTTGTCTAAGTAATGCTTTTTAAGATTTGACCCTAATGTAAAACTTGTAATTATTTTAAATTCTTCAGCATTTGGAAGCAAAATGTCATCCATTCTTATATGCATAAAATGATAATAACGTACAATTAGCCAAATCCTTCATTTGTATCTATGTTTTAAACATCTTCCCTTAATTTGTCTTTCAAGGATCTAGTATGAACACCTGCCATCCTGTTCATGCCCATAACATTCTCTAGTCTAAAAAAGACATGCAGACGTTAAGCTTACTAGTATAGAACTCACTTAGTCTATGGACTCAACTTTTTTAGACAGGCAGTTGGAAATTTCTGCTGCTGCAATACTAATGCTAAAATGCATAAACAATAATCACAAAGGCAAATGAGGAGTGACAGCATTATCATGGTGGAGGAGCATTCTTTTTATTGTGGATATTGTTTCTCATCACAATCTAAGGGCCCGCTCACTGAGCTGGCAGTGCATGCAGTATTCATCTTGAAGTCAACCCAGTATTATCTCCCAGGTCTAAAATCCAGTACTTTAATCACAAAGCCAAACTTCCTCTTCCTCAAATTTATAGCTCTTTGTTCAATTAAGCTTAAAATCTCCCAAGTGCTTCCACCACTTCTTGGAAACACTGTTAAAAAAAAATCCAATAAATTTCACTGCCACAAAATTTTTTCTGATATTCAGACCATTTTTTCTTTTCTTATTATTCTACTGATGCTTGTTATATTCCTTATGTAATGCTATATAATTATTCTCTCTTCTGAATATTTACTCTTTGAACATTTTTAGCCTTGGCCACTGCAAGCATATGGCTGCATTTCTGAATTCAGAAGTGAATGTCTGTTCACTTCCTTAGCGATTCAATCTATGCAGCTTAAACTAACCTGAGAAGACTGAATATACAAAAAACCCCAAAGCTGACTGTCTGTATTGAGTCCTATAGTTTATTACAGTAGCACTTCAAATGTGGATTAGCTGCAGTGTAGATAACAATGATTTTACATATACAGTGCAGACAGAAGTTACATTTGGAAGCACTCTACAGCCATGCCCTTATAGAAGTGCATGGCTACAGAGCACTTTAAAAGTGCCCAATTGTGCGACAATTTGAACACTCATTCCATAAGGGTTCAGACAAAAGCACTCCAAAGCAGAGTACCTTCATTAACATCTATCAGTGTGTACCAGGCAGAGTTAATCTGATACAGCCCAGCCCCACCCCGCCACGCCCCCAGTGCCATCTTCAGAATGGAGGGGGGGAGGAAGAGAGGGAGGAGAAGAGGAAAAGGAAGTTTCGTCTGGGGTTGGCCCAGCCTGAGCTGGAGAGTAGGGTGGGTGGATTTGTAGCCCACCTTGGGGGACTCCAATCTTCTAATCCACCCAGTCCACTCCAGTGCAAGCTGGGCAAAACCCAAACCAAGCTCCCTCCCCTCCTTTCCCTGCCTCCCATTCTGAAAAGAGCACCAGAGAACCTGCTTGGGGGAGGGTGCTAATGGCGAGCAGCTGCAGACATGCATCTCAATCCTCCAACCCACCAGACCAATCGACAAACATCTGCTGGGCAGGGGGAGAGGGGAGATATTGCAACCCATAGAACTTCCTACAAAGTACCATGAGTTAGCTGCATGTCTGTCAGCACCCACAGTTTCTTTTGCTACTCTTTAAAACAGTTTCTTTGTAATACCTGTCAGGTTTGACATTACCAAATGCAGTTAGGCAGCTTGACTATTACAAGCACATATAGAATATTCATAAAGTATAAGCCAAGAATCAATATTTAGACCGCAAACTTGTGTCCCCCTTCTCGAAGATTCCAGATTTCCCATTCAGCTTAGTAAGCAGCTGCAATAATTCCACGTGCTTCACACAATAACTGCATACTTGCACTATCAAGCAGCAATTAATGTATCACTTCTTTTGAGAAGTGGGACTTGTTTGTACATGAATGAGCATTCTGTAACATTCTAAATCTTCTGCCTTACAGATGACAGAGGAACAAATCTGGACTATATACAATAAAGTCCCCTTCTGATTTCCTTTAATAAGACTCACCTATCTTGCCTGCCAAGTGAGGAACATATAGGGAAGAAAGAGAAAGCCTAACCCTCTCCTCACTCGAACTTCTACACTTAAATCTTCTTCCAAAGACAGTGTAAGTAGAGTCTTCTGGTAATACTTAAATTAAAACTATTAATAAAAGTAGGTCCATTTCATGGTACAAATTAAACTGTTAACAGCTAGATTAGATTAATTTCAGGATTTTTTTTTCTTTCAAGTCTGAAATAAAAAAGACTTACGTCTTTTCCCAGCACTCTGAGTTCAAATTGCATTTCCTTGAAGTGAACCTTCGTAATTCTAGGCCTATGGAAAAAAAGATATAGAAAAAATTATGATATTTATAGCCAATGGATAGAAGATACAAAAAAGAAAAATATGCATTTGAATGGGACAAAAAGATGTCTTTGTTAGTCATCAACATGTGATAGTTCTTCCAAATGCCTCAATGGTTTTGCGCATTACCCACCACAAAAAGTTACACTTAAACATATGCATATAAGCATGGAAACATAAATCTCTCGTAATATTATGAACAGAAAATACTTAACCAATTCATTCTATACAGAAAGACTGATTTGAGCAAAGATTCTAGTTCGTCTTTTATAAAACTGACCAATGTATCATATTTCCCTCATAACCATATTATTTTAATATAGACAACACTGTTAAGTTATACAGGTACATACCAGAAATATTTCCCTACTTGCTTTTTATTCTTGTAGACAACAACTCCTACAGGTGTTAATCCTAAGAAGTATTCAGACTTGTTCTCACCCTGAAAAATAAAATATATGCCATTTTATTGTTTAAAGCTATAATTTTATTTTTACAGATTTTGTCTGAGAGGATGGAGTAGTGCCAGGGGCAGGGAGCTTCAGCAAGTCACTATTTCTCTGTTTCAGATTCCCCATCTATAACATAGGGATAATGATCCTTTATAAAACATTTTCAAATCTACTGTTGAAAACTTCTGTATAAGGGTTGATCATCTTCTTATCACCATCATACTAGCCAGTGAATTCTACCCTACTCTTACTTACTGGATGAACCTTATCTCATGGGAGCAGTCTTTTAGACTTTAATGGGACTGCTTTCATAAAGATTACTTACATGAGACACTAAGAGTGAAAATTAATTTGAGTAAACGGTCATATTTCACTCTCTTCGCATCTTAAAGTTAAGTGCTGTTCACATTTCACACTTTACATGATACAGTATTTACTCATAACATATATACTTCTGATCTCTACAGTAGGTTCATTCTACCATACTATCCAAGATACATGAATCATCAGTCTTATCACGAAACTTCTGCAGAACTGAAAAGTTATAGCGATTTTAATGGGAAATCATACAGAGGTCAGCACTTTAATTCAAGAGAGACCCTGAAAAATGACATAGCCATCTATCTCCCTGAACTAACCAGAATTCATGTAGTGCATTAAAACAAAAGCAGGTTTTAGATATTATTAATCCCATAACCCTTTGTATAATGATAAAGGAGCTGACAATGTAGCAAAGCTCCTTGACACATGGAAGGGACTTCCAGCGGAAGAGAAGTTTCTTGCAATATTCTGAAGGCTCCATGTTATGTTGATGGCTTCCCAGAAGTAAACAGCCATCTGATTTTTGTATTTTCTGTATTCTGATAATCCAGTTTGTATTTCTACAAGAGGCTCCAAAGAGTTCTTTTCCCAAACTGATACACAAGCCAATCTGCTGGTTTAGGATTCTGGCACTTGGAACACCCACGTAAACATCTTAATCATAGAGGCCAATTTCTCTCACAGTTAAACATGAACTTCCCACTACATTAGAAACAAAGAAACAAATTATTTCCGGAAGACTAAGCATGGGAGTCCTAATTATCAAGATTTTTTGGAGAAACTGGGAGAAAAAAAGTGAAATGTAATAAAAGACTCAAAGAATAAACTCTGTATCAAAACCTGACACCAAACAAATGTCATAGCCACCAAGAGAAGGTGCATAATGACAGGCTGGTTCATTTCACTGGAGTATAATTTTGCAGTTGGCTTCTTTTTATTGAAATACTAGTGCCCTTCAGGAGTGCTGAAGTGTGCTCCTAAATAAACCAACTCCTGTGAGGGATTCAGAGCACTTTTTTCACAATGAATGAAAAGCTGTTTGCCAGTAATGAGAAGCCATGGTTCCTTTCCCAAGTTAAACAGTTCCTAAGCTCTCAATGCTTATCGCTAGCCAGCCCTCTTGGTACAGAATAAGAAGAAAATTATGTATTTGATGTATTGAAATTTGCTGTATTGCTACAGCTTCCTCAGATCATGGCAAGTATTCAGAACCATACAGGATGAACTCCTGAAGGGAAGAGGTGAGAATTGGCAAGGAACTGTCTGTAAGGCAAGTTAAGGTCTTTGCAGTGAGCCTGTGACTGGAATAAGAATTGATCTTACCAAGGTTTCACTTTAGAAGCACTATAGGCCAGTGGTCTGTGACTTTTGGGAACCGTGAACCAAAACAACCTGGCTCGGTTCTATGGCAGACTAGTGACCTGGGTGCCACTGCCAAGGCCTGATGCTGCTTCTCCCTCCCACCAGAGTGTGGTACAGGCACTCAGCCTCAGCATATGCATGGGGCAAAGCCCCAGGCTCTACACACCAGACCCAGTGCAAGCCTTGACTGTAAGCTATTTGAGTATGTTTACACTACGGTACGCTCTCCTGAGTGAGCAACTGTTTTTGGGTTTTTTTAAAGGGACATGCATGCACCTACACACACACATTTTCATCAGTATGTTTGCCCAATATGGGCCATGTGTTTTATAGTCATGTTCAATGTTGGCTGCATTTAATCAACTTTATGGTTGGCTTCCATTACTGAGCACATGCTACTTTCGGCTTAATGACAGATAATGTGGGGTTGAAGAGGGGAAACGGAGGGATGTGGGAAGGCTTACTTTCCTGAGCTACTGCTACCACTGCTTCTGTAACAACATCAACAACAGCTCTGGTTGCAGCAGCCCCATGGCTGGGCTCCCTGGAACCAACCCTGGTGCTCCGTTCCCCGTCTCCTGCCTTCACCCTGATACATACATATTAGGTGCACAGCTATGCCTGTTCTTGCCCCACTCACCCCCACCCACACCCCAGATATACAGCTTGGTGCAGCATTGTGCTGCCTGGCTTTTATCAGGCAGGGGCAGTGCAGGACTGCTCCAGCCATGGCAAATACTCTCAGGGGAGCTGAATCCCACTCATCCCGTCCTAATTACACTACTGCTCTTTTACCTTGTCTGACATTTGCATTAAATCTCTCAAATTTTTTACCCATAGTATTTGTTCACCAAAATAAATTGTATTTTATAAGAAAATACAACCACAATCTTTAACCAAAACCCATTTAGCTTTCTTAGGTATAAAATAATTTAGTCCATGCTCCCTAGAGGTACTTTTTCGTTCAGATTTCTTGTATCCTTTAAAAAAACAAAAAAAGATATCCCCTAGTGACTAAGTAATATGAATGCATTTTTTCTACCTGAGTGTAAGAAACTTTTTGTAATACCATTAAATTTCAAGTATTGGACTTTCATGAAAGCAGTACTTACATAGACAGGATGGAGATCTACTCCATACATTTCCAGGGACTTGGCCACACCCAAGTAATTCAGTTCTGCCTCAGAAGGAACCTGACCCCTGTAAACATTATAATGAATAAGAATTTTGTCTCTCAAACTGGTGTAGCATCAATTACTAAAATAAATCCTATTAGTAACACAACTTGCTTAAAACTGTACTACTGACATAGACTTCCATTGTCTCCATGGTATCATGCCCCTGCAGGTTCCAGGTAACATGGATCATAATAGGCTCTAGCTTTTACTACACTGTCTGTTACAAGCTATTACATAGTATTATTTTGTTCAGTTAACAAGCTATTATACTTTATATATTAAGTACATTGAAAAAACCCTGCTGTCCCCAATACATTTCACATTATTTCATCCTAATGCATAAAAAGCAAAAGATCTTTTATTATAAATAACTATTAGCAAGAAGGCCACTTTGGGATGGCTTCCCTGTGATGTTCCTGGGAGCAAACATGGACAAGTCCACACAGTACTGTGTCCAGTTTTGGGCCTCCCAATACAGAAAAGATGTGGACAAATTGGAGAGAGTCCAACAGAGGGCAACAAAAATGGCTAGAGGGCTGGGGAACATGATGTATGAGGAGAGGCTGAGGGAACTGGGCTTAATGAGTCTGGAGAAGAGAAGACTGAGGGGGGAATTAATAGAAGCCTTCAACTATGTGAAAAGTGGTTCCAAAGGGGATGGAGCTAGACTGTTCTCAGTGGTGGCTAATGACAGAACAAGGAGTAAGGTCTCAAGTTGCAGCAATGGTAGTTGAGTTTAGATATTAAGAAAAACTCTCTCACTAGGAGAGTAGTTAAACACTGGAACAAGTTACCCAGAGAGGTGGCGGAATCTCCATCCTTGGAGGTTTTTAAGACCCAGGTAGACAAAAGCCTTGGCTACAATAATCTAGATGGGGAGGATCCTGCTTTGAGCATGGGGTTAGACTACATAACTTCCTGAGGTCCCTTCCAACCCTGATTTTCTATGATTCTACCTGCAAGTTTAACTGCACCAATCAGGAACTGCTTTGGCTGCATATGTGGAGAAATGATGGAGAAAAACAGAATACTAGGCATGTGTTTCACATCAGTGATGAAAGATATATTATATGAAGCAGTCTGAGTAAAGCCAAAACTTTAAAACCACAGATATTTTCAAAATTGAATGAGTTCTTCCTTTACTGTCACATACTCAGTACTAATCTCTGCTCATAGGTCTCACAGAGGGAGGGCACGGGGGGGGGGCATGTGCCCCCCCTAAAATTGGCCCTCACCAACCGGGGAGTGGGAACCAGTGGCCAATGCCCCCCCTGAGAAACGTCAGCAGCACTTCCAGTTTCTGGGGTCAGCAATCAGCTGCTGCTCCCCCCGCCCCCAGTTGGCTATCGGCAGCTGGTGTGTCCCCCGCCCCAGATCCAGGAAGTACCAATCTCCCATATCTCTGCTGAAATAATGCTCCAGCACTCTCATCTCCAAAGGGGATTTACCACTCTTTTATTTCCTCCAAAACATTCAAATCAATTTTACTGAGAAACTGAACTGAACAGTCATTTCTGATTATACCGGCATTAGTTAAAAATGGTCTATCATTATATGTTCCAAGGGCACTTCACATCTTATGCTTTTCCTTGCAATGCTGCCATAGTGAAATGTTTCACTCTATTTAATGTAATCTACACACAGATTGTTATGCCAGGGCCCAAGATAGTCACAAACTTTGAAAAAACCTTGTAAAATATACAGTTTATCTTCTTTCTAGCCATGCAGAAGTGGGGATGAAGAGATGGGCAGGGGAGTGGGAATGGAGTGGAGAGTCCTAACTAATCATTAGAGTTTGTGCCTTCCCAGGCTGTCATTTTAAGAGGGTGGAAGTTGTTTTATTTTTATTTGTCTCACAGAAGAAACGTATGCACTGCAACTGGTGATGGAACAAAAACAGTGGTGAAATGCCATATTCTACAATCAATCAATGAAGAAGCTTTATGAACTATGGGCATGTAAGTGACTACACCCGCTTATCAGATCATAGCACTGAAGTAAGCGGGGGGAGGGAGAGGCGGAGGATGAAAAGCCAACGAAAGAAAACTGTTCCCTTAGCAGGAGTTCCTAAAAGATTTACTTCTGTGTTTACCAATATGCTGCACCCAGGCTATTTTCTGTTTCAATAGTTCTACAATCTGCCACAGAATTTATTATTTACCCCAGACTGCAAAATTTTGCTCCATAGCTTGAGTTCTCATATTCCAAAAATGATGCATCTCATCCTCATGATTCTGAGCCAACAGTTAATTGAAATTATATTTTCTGCCTGAGCCTACAGAACCTGACACACAAGGACTCAGCAATGTGAACTACACAGTTCACCTCAATGAGCTTGCTAAAGGCAATGCAAATATCATAGACATTAGGGCTGGAAGGGACCTTGGAAGATCTTTGAGTCCAGCCCCCAAATGTCAGCATTGCTATTTCATTTTTTATTATGTTAGCTGAAATAGCATGCTAATAAGCTTGTCCCAGCACTCCAAAATAACCTGTAAAAGTGCCAGAAGTCTTAACTGTCCACTCAGGAGCCAGCTATTTGCAAAAAAACTCTAAGGAGGAAAGGTGTTAATCCATGGTGTGCCACACAGCTGGAAGCCCTGTCAGCGTTCAGAGTTCCTAGCTGTAGTACGGCATCAAGCGGTCAACTAACAGGGCTCCCAGCCACGGGAGCAAAAATTGCTGGTGAAGCAGGAACCCAGGGTCATGATGCAATGCACTGGCAAATGGCATGATGGGAAGTGATGCTCAATCCTACAGTTGTGACTTCTGCCTTGCATATGTGGCATGTCAGGAAGCAAGATTGTTGGGATCATGTATCGGGTCCCATCAGCCTAAAATAAAGAACTCCATAGTAAGAGGGGAACATATTCTGGTATTCATTGATACAGACAGGTAGGCATTTTGATAAGTAGTTCTTCTACAACTATAAAATGGTTTTTAGACCCACTATTTTTTGGCCTTATTAATTTACCACTTCTGGTGTGAAGTCTGAACTACCATAAATAAATAAATAAATAAATAAATAAGAAAGAAAGAAAAACAGCAACTTTTTCACTGTCATGTTACCTAAATGCCACATAACTGATCTGCCACTAAGTCTCCGCCATACACCAGTCCATAATTCTCTCTCTGGTCGCTGCCTCCTCATCCTCAACATTACTCTTCCCCTTTCTCCCCCTCAACTTGCAACCCAATTTTTCCATGATTTCCAATACATCTATATTCATGGCTTCTCATCCCCTCTGAGGCGACTTCACTTCCCCTCCACCAATTCAGATCCTAGATCAGGGGTGGGTAAAATACAGCCTGCCAAGTGATTTTATCCAGCCCATGGCAGGTCCCTCAGTCCCGCCCAGCCCAGGTGTGGGGCGCAGCCCTGGCTGTGGCACATGCAGAGAGTCCCACAGCTCCCGGGCATGCAGCGGGACTGGGGCAGCACAGCACCTGGACTCCATTTCCAAGCAGGTGCAGTGCTCAAGCACCCCAGCCCATACACCCTGCATCTACCACCAGGGCCAGGACCCATGTGGTCAACGTGCATGGCTGGGTGCCTGGGATGAGCCCACAGGCTGGCACAGAGTGGTAGCTGGGAGCGAGACTGGCAGGTAGAACCAGGGAGACCCTGAAATCTTGGCACAGTGACAGTACAGGGCTGGGGCCCAGGGCAGAGCCGTGATCTGGTGCCCACACGCCCCTGTGATGGGTGCAGGTTCCATGAGCAGAAGCATGCAGGGAGTAGATCACGGCTCTGCCCCAGCTCTGGCTCTGCACTGCTACCCCAAGATCCCAGCCCCAGATGCAGTTCCTTGCCTGCCTTCAGCTGCATCTCATCTGCTCAGTGAAGCACCCTGCCCCCACAGCTCCTGGCCAGTCTCCATGAAGACTTTGGGATCACAGGCAGTAACAGCATGGGGCCAGGGCTGGGGTCAGGACAGAGCCCCAGTTCTGCAGGCAGGGATGTGCAGAGGGTGCATCATGGCTCTGCCTAAGGCCTGACCCCACACTCTCACCACCCCCGACCCTGGTGTCTCCATGGAGACTGACCAGGAGCCATGGGGGCAAGGTGCTTGGCTAGGATGGGGCTGCAGGCTGATAGGGAGCAGCATCCAGGAGTGAGATGGGTGAGTGAGTAGAGTCAAGGGGACCCTAGGATCCTGGGGCAGAGAAAGCATGGGGCTGGGCTGGGGCTGAGCCATGATCTGCTCCCTGCATGTGCCTGCCCAAGGAACCAGCGCCCATCATAGAGGCATGACGGCAGCAGATCACGGCTCTTTCCTGAACCCTGAACCTGTGCTTTCACCACCATGATTCTGCCCTGTAATCCCAGCATCACCTGCCCATCCCACTCTTGAACACCACTCCCCACCCACCCCAAACCCCATCCCAGGTAGGGAGTTTTGGTGACCTATTGCCCCGGGGGGGGAGAGGGGGTGTTGACCCAGCCCATAACAGCTCAGCAAAACTCCCTATGTGGCCCATGGACCCAAATAATTGCCCACCCCTGTACTGGATACACAACCGATTTATATCAGTCCAATTCATATAAATTTAAGTCACCTGGGAATTCTAAGTAGACAGATGACAAGTTCTTTAGGATTAGGGCCTAAAAGTAGGCACTCTTACAATGCTTTGCTAGCAGGCTGGGAGGTTACTACTCCCATATTTCTGCATACATGACATCAGTGTAGTTTCCACACTTACTTTCTCAGAATAATTATACACTGGATTTAGGACTGTGTGTGTCATGTATCCACATCTTTAAAAAAACAAACAAAAAAAACCCCAACACTAGACTAAGGCTAATGACATTGATATAAACAAGCTACATGGCCAAGCCCTTGTTTATGGATTCCTTCCATTTCATTCAAGGCCAGACATAGGTATGTGCAAACAGGGTGGCTGCCCAGGGCCCAGACAGAAAAGGAACCCAAAAATAGTAATTTCTTATTATCATTATCTCTGGTGAAGGGGGAGCCACTACTAAAAGTTCACCCAGGGCCACCAGGAGTCTAGGTATGGTGCCGATTCCATTCTTTCCTTTTCCCTTGACTCCTCGGCTTTTCTCTTCCCCCATAACTGCCAGCCTCTGCTCTGGGCTCACCTGCAACTGCTATTTCCTCTACTTTTCTTCCACCATTATGGAGTATTTTTTGTGTATGAATAATAGTTGCACTCTTTTCTTCAATTCTATTATCTTCATAGCAAAACATCTTGCCTTCTTCATTTAATCCCACATCAAAAAAACAAAACAAAATGTAAACCAAAAAGTGAATTCCCAAAGCTGCCTTTCACACCCTTCTTATAGAATGCGGGGGGACTGATTCAGCAATAACCCCAAGAAGAATCTGGGGATTTGGCAGATTACAACATGAGTCAATAATGTGAAGATGACACACACAAAAAGAAAAATAACAAATGCAATGTTGGAATGCATTAACACAAGTATTGTATGCAAGACACAGGAAAAGATTAATTTGGGTTAAGTTTCAGTTGCAGCATTGTGTCCAGTTCTGAACACTGCATTTTAAGAAGGATATAGAGAAACTGAAGAGGATCCAAAGATAAGGATAGGACTGAAAACCACACATGAAAAATCTGAGAAAATTAGATAAGCTTACTCTAAAGAAAAGGAGGATTAAAGAGGGACATGATAGCAGTTTTATTTTTATTTTTTTTTGTAAAGCAATGGGTTTAAACTACAGCAAGGCATATCTATATTCAGTGTCAGGAAAAACTTCCTAACTGTAAGAACAGTAGGACAATGGCTTGAACTGAGTAGGAAACTCCTACAGTGGAGGTGCTCAAGAAGAAGTTGGATAAGTATCTGTCTAGGATAGCATAGAAGTAGTGAGTCCCACAACCGGACTAGATGACCTTTGAGGTCCATTCCAATCTATTAGCCTTTGAAGCTGCTCTGCCCTCTGCAAAATCATGCAGACTTCTTCGAAGGAAAAAGTATCTACACAGCCCAGTAGAGTCTCTCCTCTCACCAATCTCAGATTCTTCCATAAGGATACATCAACACTACATAATTTCAGAGTATAGTGAGTCATGTAGTTGTTGCCCAACATGTCTATCTTCTATATCTGAACCTTTTAAATGCATGACTGGACTCACCCTAAATCTGTGCTAGAGGCCTTGCCTGGGGGCTATGACATAAATTGTGTGTTGAACTGTAACACGGGTGTAGGTTGTAGGTCTAAGGACATAGGCAGACAAGGTTCTTTGGGTGAATCTTATCTCTTTTATTAGACCAACTTAAATAGTTGGGGGGGAAAAATAGCAAGCTTTCAGATTTAAAAACCTTTAGCCAGGCTGAAGAAGCCTCTGCAGTTGGTGTGTGCTCTTCCTGAATGGAATGAATAATAAACAAGACAGAGGCTGGGCTGGTATGCATGCAAGACAGGCAGTCAGTGAAGATGTAAATTGAGGAGTCAGTGGGTGAGACACAGTAATACTAAAAGGAAAACCTATTAGTAGAGCACTGTTCAAAATGATCAATAGGGCTGGGGGGGGTGGGGGGGAAGGGGGATGAATGCAGCAGTTGAACAGTGGAGAGGTACCTGGGGAGTCAGATGTCAGGCAGGATATAAATGTCATAAGTCCAATGTCTATATTGAGTCCATGATTTTTTGTACCCAGAAGTTTTGATAAAGTGAAGTTCATAGGCTCATCTCTGAGAAGTGTTTTGTAAGTTCCCTCTGAGGATTAGAACTGAGAGACTGGAGAGACAGTGGTTTTCTTGTGAGAAATGTGTAATTGGGTATTCTTGTCTTTGATGGATTTCCAGTGTGCATTTATTCTGGAGTGCAGTTCTTGTTTGGTCTCTCCTATGTATTTTTCATCAGGGCACTTGGTGCATTGGATGAGATGTATTACATTTCTGGTGGTGCAGATGTCAGAATGCTGATGGTTCTATGGTGGGGTGTAGTAATTGTGGGGGTGATGGAGATGTGTTAGCAGGTTTTCCATTTTTTGTCACAGCATGGTCTGGATCCATTCGGTGCGTTCTGGGCCTTAGGAATTTTGCTTCTGGTGATGAGGTAGCAAGGTTTGGTGCTTGTTTGAAGGCTAGGGTGGGTGGTTCTGGGAAGATCTCTTTAAGAACAGGGTCTCTTTCTAGTATGGGTAGCAACTGTTTGAGGATTTTCTGTATAGGTTCAAGGGAGGGGTGATATGTCATAACCAGCGGTGCGCAATTTGTGTGTGTGGGGGGCGCATTCTTCTGTATCGCAGAAATTCTTCATTTGGTGTCTGGGTGACTCTTTCAAACATGCAATCCATCTCTCTGGAGGAGTATTCTTGTTGGGTGACAGCCTTTTTAACATTAGTGAGGTGGCAATCCCAGGTGTTCTCCTCAGTGCATATTCAGGGGTATCTGAGGGCTTGGCTGTATATCACAGCTTTCTTGCCGTGTACAGGGTGACAGCTGGATCTGTGCAGATATGTACATTTGATCTGCAGGTTTCTTGTATAACATGGTCTGTATTTTACCATTCTGGATACTGATCATCATGTCTAAAAAGGAGATGTTGGTGCTGGAGTATTCAAGAGATAGTCAGATGGAGGGGTGATGATTGTTGAATTTCTGATGGAACACTGAGATTGCAGATTTTCAATCCAAATGATGATGATGTCATTGGCGCATCTTAAGTATAGCAAGGGTTTGATGGTGCAGTTCTTGAGGAATTCTTTTTCAGGTGGCTCATAAAAAAGTTGGCATACTGTGGGGCCATTTTGGTGCCCACAGCTGTGTCCATAGTCTGAATGAAGTGTTAGTTATTAAAAGTGAAATTGTTGTGTGTGAGGATGAAGTATATAAGGTCAGTAATATCTTTGGGTCTGTATTCTGAGATGTCATCTTGCTCTCACAAGTAGGTAAGGCAGGCTTGGATGCCATCCTGGTGTGGGATGTTGATATATAAGCTGGTAACATCCATGGTGGCTAGGAGAGTGTTGCTGGGAAGGTGGTCTGTGTTTTTAAGTTTTCATAAGAAGTCTGTAGTGTCTTAGACAAAACTTGCTTTTTGGGTGACAAGCAGTTTTAGGATTGATTCGACAAAACCTGATATTTCCTCAGTTAGGGTTCTGTGGTTGGATATGATAGGTCTCCCAGGGTTCCCTTGTTTGTGAATTTTAGAGAGCACGTAAAAAGTGGGGGGGATCAAGATCTGTAGTTTTTCTTATAGTTCTGATGGAAATGATTTGATGGTATTTTTGAGTTTCATGGTGAAAAGGGGAGTAGGATCTTCTTGTAGTTCTTTGTAGTAGGTGGCGTCAGAGAGTTGTCTGTTGACTTCCTTTATGTAGTCTTCCCTGTTTAGGATGACTATGCTCCTCCTTCATCTGCTGGTTTTATTACCATTTCGTGGTTAGATCTTAGAGATTCTGTGGCCTGTCTCTCTGGTAGACAATTGTTATGGTGGCGTGTGTTGTTGATTATTTCATTGCTCATTCTTTCCCTGAAACGGTCAATGTAGCAGTCAAGATTAGAGTTTCATCCACTGTGAAGTGTCCAATCTGATGTTTTTTGCAATTGATCTCTTACTCGATGTTGTCAGAGGATGAGTTGTTGCTGCAAATAGATTCATTTTGGTCATGGAAATATTCCTTGAGGTGTAGATGTCAAAAGAATCTTCTAGTTCTCCACATTGAAGTATTTTATTAGGGTATTTTTCTAGACAGAAATTTAGGCCATTAGAGAGGACAGATTTTTCAGTTTTGGTAAGTGTCTATGTAGAGAGATTGATGATATTTGAGGGTTGGTTGCTGCTTTCATCAAGTTTCATCAAGTCTGAGGTTGGAAGGTTGTAAAGTGTTCATATGTGTACCTGTCCGCTTTGCAGCACAGGGAAAAATAAAGAACTGGACTTCTTTTGAGATAGTCCAGTGTTGTTGCCTCAATTCCTTGTACTCATATGTCACTGCCCTTCTGCCTACTCCCTTCTTTCTCACCCCCTGCATATTGGAAGGTATTTCATGGTTTACATACACTTACTCAGAACTTAACATTTAATTTCTATGAAGCTGTCTCCAATTTCTTCACCCCGAGTCAGCTCTGCCAAACAAAAACTTCTCATTTGAAGCAAGGGCCTGGGAGGCAGAACCCCAGTGTTCTCTTTCTGGTTCTGTCACTGACCTCCCATAATCTTGGCATGACAGTACGTTTCTACCTCAGCTGCACATAATAGTGTACCTTAACTCAGTATTTAATCATATTAAAACTAATGATGCTTAACTTGTAATAAGCTACTACTAAATAGGAATAAGCAGGATGGAATATGGCGCTGAATTATTGTTTCTTTGTATTACAGAGGTGGGTAGAAGCCACAAGTGATGGTCAGATCTCATGTAGGTCAGAATTGTTTTGTGTTGTATGTTCAGTTATATTTTATAAGAATAGGGTTGTCTCATGGTATAACTGGCTTTATATAAACAGAACTATTTACAGAGGTGTGGCAACTACACTTACTATTCAAGCCACCTGCATACAAGCTAATTTCTTGGTAATTCCTCCAACTCCTCCCAAACACAAGTTGGACTCCTCCTTCTAACTTCCATGTTCAGGTTGCTGATGTTTTCCTCTACATTTTTGTTGATGTGGTACCTCCTGCAAATGTGTGCTGACTTGCTGGGGTCAGGAATTACTAGTACATGACCAACAATAAGGACATGGCTTTTATCACCAGGTCACTGTAGCCTGATAGGTCTCACAGGCCCTTCACAAGTCTTCAAACCAATATATTTGGTTTGTGCTATGGTTGTTGGCAAGGACTTTTCCCACTCTGTCAATGTATCCATTCTGTTGGATGGCATCCTGTTGGTCCTCTGCACTGCTCATGCACCTCATTTCTTCTGACTTTACTATGTCAAGCCAAGGGATTTTTGAGACATATTCTAAATCCTGCTGATCATGGGTTGGCACTATTTACATCAGCATGCTGGCTATCTTCCCCTGCTTCACAGCTATTTTCAGTCTTAACATTGTGCTTGATCTATAGGTACCCCATATGACTTATGTCCCAACTGCAGCTTGGACTGTTGCCTTTTGCTATTGCTTTGTATTGCTAGTTTAATGGTGGAAGCTAGACCTGCAACTACCTTAGATCTATGGTTCCCTAGTCTCAACAGGCTGCCTGCTTAGCTTGGCACTCTCTTCACTGCTTGTTTACTTTGTTTTGTACTCCACTGGGCTGCAAAAGACAACATCTCATGGAACAGTCTTGGTTCTCTTACCCATGAGCCCCTGGTCCTACCAGACAGTCACTGTGGTGGATATATTATGGAGGTCCAGTGATGAACTGATGGAACTAACTCCATTTCAAAGGGCACAACTAATAACAACTTTGCCACATGAGCAAACCTATTCATATGTCTGCCAAAGCTCCGTTAGTAAATTGTAAGGATTCTTGGCTTTGCATTACTACAGAACCTGGTTCATCCTTTGGGCTTCTATAGCACAAAGCTGCTACACAGAACTGTAGTACTTTTGTATCAGTGCCTCCTTTTTTTTACGATTTGCTTTTCTATTTCAAATATGCATTCTTAGATATCTGACCATTCTGCGCTATATTAATTGTCCCCAGGATTCATAGGTTTCCAATAGCCATGCACAAATATTAAGATGATATTTGGCTATCCCTATAGATCACTAGGCCCCCTCCACATCCTGTGGTCTGGGCATTTCCCTAATTGTTTTCCTATTTTGTAGTTATCTCCTATCTATGGGTCATTTGTCTGTTATAAGCCACAGTATATAAATATAATAAATAAATATTTTTCCATTTCTCAGACTCTATTTGAAATCAACAGATGTGCAGCATATGGAACCTTATCTCTATTGACTAATGTGCAACCAGTTTAATATTCTATTGCTGACACCTTAGTAGGAGTGTCAGAGCCACATATCACAGTCCTAGATTAACTCTTCTTGTTTTACAATGAGGATGTCATTAGCTACAGTCAGGTTCAGCGTACACCTGAGGCTGCTTTATGTCCACAGTTTCCACTGCTTTCACATTTGTACAAGGGTTTTCTCATCTGGATAACTGCATTCCTGGTAGTGTGAGTACCTCAACGCTGCCTACTTTTCCTGTTTCTAAGTACCCTCCTTTTTTATTATTTTTTCCTAATACTTGCACTCTCTTTCTTGCTATGATCACTCCAGCTGGGTTTCATGCACCATATCCTTATTAATAATGGAAAAAGATTATAAAACTAAGATGCTGCTTTATTAAGAGAACTACTTAAAGAGATGCTGATAGTGCAGCAACCTTTCAATCTATGTGCATACAGACTCCATTCCTGGTACCTTTTGCAACTTGTGCTCCAAGTTCAATGCAGGTTGCTACAAGTCTTAATTACACCAGATAATGATCTGGCAAGGAAACAGAGGCTCTAGTGTACTGGGTGTTGTAGATTTATATATTAAGCAGCAGCTTTGTCCCCAAGAATTTAAAATCTGCACAGACCAACATGCAAAGCAGTGTTATTATCCCATTTTACAGCTGGGAACTAAGTGAAAGAAGCACTGAGAGACTAGCCAGAGATTACAAAGGAAGTCTGAGACAGAGCTAGGACTGAGATACAAATTCCCTAAATCATAAACCTATGCCCTAAACCAGACAAGACGATGAGGATATTTAATTATATTTTCAGAAACTGGTAGCTAAGAGCAACCTAAGCATCATACTAGAACTGCCAAACACAGCCTGGGCACCAGACTACCACACAGCTGGGCACCAGGCTACCAAGCATTGACCCTAAGATGTTGCAGAGTAACCTGGAAGGACTGGATGCGTTTAAGTGGAGAGGCCCAGATGAGCTCTATCCAAGGGTACTGAAGGCACTGGCCGATATCATTGCACAGCCACTGGCAAGAATATTTGAGCACTCATGGTGAACGGGACAGGTCCCGAAGGACTGGAAAAGGGCCAATGTGGTCCCTATTTTCAAGAAGGGGAGGAAGGAGGATCCACACAACTATAGTCCAGTCAGTCTCACCTCCATGCTTGGCAAAGTCTTTCAAAAGATTATTAAGGCTCACATGTGTGAGAGCCCAGCAGGAAAAATTATGCTGAGGTGAAACCATTACAGGTTCGTAGTGGGTAGATCATGCCTGACTAATCTAGTCTCTTTTTATGACCAGATCACAAAACACCTCGACACAGGAGTAGGGGTTGATATCATTTACTTAGACTTTCGATACGGTATCCCACCCCATACTGGTGAACAAATTAAGAGGTTGTGACTTGGATGACTACACAGTCCAGTGGGTGGCAAATTGGCTAAACTATCATACCCAGAGAGTGGTAGTGGATGGATCGGTATTGACCTGGAAGGGAGTGGGGTCCCCCAGGGCTCGGTCCTTGGACTGATACTTTTCAATGTCTTCATCAGTGACTTGGATGAGGGAGTGAAGTGTACTCTGTCCAAGTTTGAGGATGATACAAAATTGTGGGGAGAAATGGACAAACCAGAGGGCTGGGAACAACAGCAGGCAGACCTGGACAAGTTGGACAAATGGGCAGAAAACAACAGAATGCAATTTAACAAGGAGAAATGCAAAGTGCTCCACCTAGGGAGGAAAAATGTCCAGCATACCTACTGCTTAGGAAATGACCTGCTCAGTAGCACAGAAGCGGAAAGGGATCTTGGGAGTCCTAGTGGACTCCAAGATGAACACGAGTTGTCAGTGTAACGAAGTCATCAGAAAAGCTAACAGCACTTTATCATGCATCAGTAGATGCATGACAAACAGAACCAAGGAGGTGATACTTCCCCTCTATCAGGCGCTGGTCAGACTGCAGTTGGAATACTGCGTGCAGTTTTGGAAGCCGCACTTCAAGAGGGATGTGGATAACCTGGAGAAGGTCCAGAGAAGGGCCACTCATATGGTTAAGGGCTTGCAGGCCAAGCCCTATGAGGAGAGACTAGGACACCTGGACCTCTTCAGCCTCTGCAAGAGAAGGTTGAGAGGCGACCTTGTGGCTGCCTATAAATTCATCATGGGGGCACAGAAGGGAATTGGTGAGGCTCTACTCACCAAGGTGCCTGTGGGGGTCACAAGAAATAATGGCCATAAGCTAGCAGAGAGCAGATTTAGACTGGACATTACAAGGAACTTCTTCATAGTTAGAGTGGCCAAGGTCTGGAATGGGCTCCCAAGGGAGGTGGTGCTCTCCCCTACCCTGGGGGTCTTCAAGAGGAGATTGGATGAGCATCTGGCTGGGGTCAGCTGAATCCAGCACTTTCCTGTCTATGCAGGGGGTCGGATTCAATCTGTTGAGGTCCATTCCAATCCTACCATCTATGAATCTATGAACCTTGTATTTGAATCTTGAATTATTTTTGCATATACCAGGGTGCTCCTCGGGGTTACCAGAAATAATGGCCACAAACTGAAAGAGAATAGATTTAGATAGGACATAAGGAAAAAATTCTTTATGGTGAGGGTTGCCAAAATATGGAATGGGCTTCCAAGGGAGGTGGTACTTTCCCCTACCTTGGAGGTGTTCAAGAAGAGATTAGACAGGCACATCTGGGTGGGGTTACTTAACCCCAGCACTCTTTATTCCCTAGATAGAGCAGGGGGTCAGACCTGATGATCTACCAAGTCCCTTCTGAACCTAGAAATCTATGAAAACTGTACCAACTCTGAATATACATTCAATCTTTATTAGACTCATTAGATTTCCGATAGGCATAGCAAGATGTTGTGTACCAAATACTAAATTCTACCAACCTTTATTCTAGCATTATAAATATCAAAAACTATGTTAGCTCCCTCTTTCCTTGTATTCTCAGCACAAGATTTCCCATGCAAAGTTCTTAACAAAACAGTATTCTTACATTAGAGTTTTGTGAATCCGTTCTATAGCTTCTTCCAGTTCTTCCTTCTGGTCTGGAACAAACCGGTATTCTGACACATAACCTGCCATGTGTTTGTATGGGTCATAGTCTCCCAGTTCAGCTAGGAGAGACATGAACAAAAAATGTCACAAGTGTAAGAACATTTCATTTTTAGGTTACCCCAAAGATGTGTTATCTAATCAACCAAGATGTGCCAGGACACCTTTTCCTAAGTAACCCTGAAAACTCATTATGTAGCAGCAAAAGGAAAGGCTTTTTTTTTTTTTTTTTTTTTTAACTAAAGGGGTAAAAGTCAAAACAATCTTATGCATTTAATTTATTAACAGAACTGTCTAGACTGTTCCATGCAATCTTAAAAGAGCAATTTCTTTAGCAACACATTTTTTTTTTTTTTTTTTTTTTTTATAGGAACAGAAAGTTCAGGAGCTATAAAATTCAATATGAAGTCTATCACCTCTTAAGTCTGTAGCAATAAAAACTTTTTGCCATATGTTAGTTAGTACCAAACATAAAATGATTTGGTGTGCTGAGTTCAATTTTTAGAAAATTTAAGTTCATCTGTATACTAAAAACCAACATTACAATGCCTCAGACAAAATATTCAAGCATATTTTTTATGTTTGCATACAGCTATATAATAGGTAGGAGCCTCCCAAATTTGAGGGACCCGATGACCCCACTCCTCACTGCTGACTGGCTGCGAGGGCTGGCTGTCATATGCCCCCATTCCCCACCCCAACAAGCTGCAGCAGCACCCTGAAGCCTGCTGGCTCCTCTGGGGAGCCATCATTTGACTTTCTGTAAGTTTTATTTATTTTTCAACCTGTGGATGTCACGGGCAATGCTGGATTTCACAAAATCACCATTTCAGTAGGTCCCTAATAATGGGTACCTTAATGAGAGCCCAGTTCTGCCATTCTTATTTACATAAAGTAGCATTTATATGAAACATCCCACTAAAGTTAATGGGATGATTTGTGTGGGTAGGTGCTACTCAAAGTGAGTAAAGGCTGTGCACCTGGTACCTTAAAACAGCAAGGGCTCTTTAGAAGCCCCGGTACACTGGAACTTCCCAAACACCCACTAAAGCTATGATCACTTCCAAATCTCTTTACTTATAATTAAATGAAAAACAATGCCCTATATCTGTTCATATTTCATTTATACACATTTTAATGTCACCAAAACAACTTGGTAGAGACACAGGAATTTCCCTCCCTCAGATAAAGTGAACTCCCTGACTAAAATCAAATCAATAACAAGAACAGCAACTCTGGGCTTAAACAAGCCTTTAATAAAAGCAAAGCAGACTAAAGAATAGTGTAGGTGCCTCAGCAAAGCTTATGGATGAGATTTCTGTGCTTGTGCTTCTAGGTAAATATTTTCAACTGGGTAAAATATTTATCTATTTCAGTCAAATTCAGTCTTAATGTGAGAGGGTAAATCTCCTTATGAAATCAATGGACATTATGCCTGCTTGTGCTAAACGTAGCCCTTTTTATCTCCTGGTTTCCATGCCCTAAGCTCTCATGTGCAGCTATTCCTAGCTATTTCTCAATGGCACTTAAAAGAAAGCATCTAATGTAACCGTGATTACTATCATATAAACAACTGTTGACTTGTGGAGCAGGTCAATATGTTATAATTTGTGGAATTATAATTTGAGGAGGAAAAAACTGAAAGCAACACACTTTAATTTCTAAGAGGCATGTTGCATGCTATGAAACTCCTTAATCTCCTTTCCTTTTCTTCTAGACTAATACGGCTACAACCTGGATACCCGATACATGGAATATATCAAATTTTAGCTGAGTTTTTAAAATGAAATGTTCATATCTTCCCAAGCAGGAAGCAACTGTGACCACCTAAAACCTGAGATCCTGCCTTTGTTTCAATGTATTCTGCATCATTACAGATCCTCACAGAAGGTGAGAGGCTTCATACCAGCTATGAACTGACTGCCCAGGGGGTTTTTCCATCTATCGACTCCTCTGTGAAATCCTATGAAATATGAACTTTCATTTCTACCCAGGAGAACTTTTACAATCTTTTCTCCAATGCCTGATGAAGGGTGTTTGTGCCCGAAAGTTTGCAATTAAAGAATTTTTTTTCCAAAAATGTTGTTGGTCTAATAAAAGATATCATCTCTACTGCAAGTCCTGATTGCTTTTAATCTCCTTTGAATATTTCATATGATATGAGCTATTTAATTTGTTTCTGATGTCTCAGATATGGTGTTCTCAAATAGACATAGAAAGTAATACTATTTTAGCTGCTACTAAATTAGATGGATTATTGATAATATAAATTATCTTCTTTTAATACAGATTACAGGTGAAAACTGTAAGTAATGAGTTTTCTATGTACTGATATATGGATCCATAGTTCTAACTATTTAAAAAACTATATCACATGTCCCTAACTACCAGATTTTGCATTTTAGCTGAGACATGAGCAAAATTCCAGGTAGGTAGACAGCTCCCTCCTTATAGGCCATTAATGTGAAGTGGTTTATGTTTATTTCATCAAGTATATCAGATACAGCATCTGTTTCTGTTAAGCTAAATTCGCCAGAATTAAAATCCCCCATGTCAGTCAAAACACAGCCCATTTTTATTATCTTCAAGCAGAGGTATCTAAGTATTAACATAATGTAATTTTTGCAGGAGTGCAATATTTTGGTAGATCAACAGTGCTGTGTGGAGGCTTCTGATGGCTCTTCAGATTTATAATTTATTTGATGAAGTAAGAAAGGAAATATGCCATAGAAAAACCGAGTGCTGAGTGGTAGATAAAGCCCTTAGTCATAATGTCATTGAGCATTAATAAAAAGTTCTCTGTGTGGATGTTCCTTGGCGACTCAAGCATTTTTACTATATATATTTCAGATTATAATACATAGTTATCCACTTTGCATTCTCTTTTTGTGCCAATTTAAACTACATGTAAGTGGCTATCTATAATTTGTTCCAATGCATCTAAAATTGATAATATACCTGTTCAAATTGATCAAGTTTATTTTTAATTAACATACAAAGGATTAAGGCCAAGTTTCTATTTATGATAAACACTTGATAAATCATAATTTCTTAATAAAAGAAATGAGTTCTCAGGTGGCCAGGCATACTTACACTGTATTGCATATGCTCCAAGCTGAGCTGCAATGTTGACAGGACAGGGCAAGCGGCCTTGCAAAACATCTTGCTTTACCTGCAAAAAGAACTGATACCTAAAACAAAGAGAAAAATGCAGTTGTTATGTCAGTTTAAGGCTGCTGCTCTACAGGGTAACCTTTTATAATTTTTAGGTATGTTTAAAAAATGCTCTCTAACTCAACTTACAGTATCATAGGCAACTCAAAAATGACAGTTTTACTTTAAAAAGATTTTATTACTAACATTTCAAGTAGCATCTAAAATGATTCCAATTGAAAAAGACTGAATAGGGAAGAACTCTTATTTTTCAAATTGTTTCTTTTATGCAATATTACTTTGTGATGGATATTTGATTTCCCTATAAAGAGGTATTTCCTTTGCTGAATTTTCAGACAGCAACAGGTGAGGGAGGAAAAGAAAAAGGAAAATTGTGATTAAAACAAATTAAGAACTGGATTTTGACTTGGGTAAGGAAGAAGTGCAAGGTCATAACTGAGCTTAGAACACTTGTTTGTTCTCATGCCCATATATATCTTGGGTAGCAACTGCAGGGGAGAAAGCAGGCTCTATAGAACCATTATGCTCCAATTCTCCACAAACAGATAGGCAAGGAGATGGAATCCTTGGCTCTGTTGCTAACTTAACACCCAGTATAGCTCTGTAATTGTGGGATGGACTAATACATATTTTTGTCACTTTAAAATGGGGAGGAGGAGCTACTACTGCTCAGGAACACCCATAAGCTGCTACAATGAACCTGACATGCACGCATGATCCTCTAGCAAAACAAGATAACCAAGTCACCATAACTGCAACCCTAAATGAAGAGAGGTTAAAGCTGACATCACTCTGCTATACCTGGTATCACTACAGAATCATAAGGTGCAACTGTTACATCTGTATCAGCTTATATTGGTATCCTTTGACATTGCTAAAATTGTTACATCCCCTTATACCAAGGCTTTTCAACCTTTTTTGAGCAGTGTACCCCCAGCAACTGGTCATGGAGCAGGAAGATGGGGTGGGGGGGTATAGCAGCAGCTGGTTGCAGAGCTGGCTGGGGGCAGCAGTGGCCGCCACATGCAAATTCCTTCCCCCCAAAGCCAGCCGGCCAGCCAGCCAGCACCTGCTTGACCCAGAGAGAGCACTGCCCTGCCCCTGTGAGGCAGCGGCACAGGATGACATTCCATCCTGGCCCACCCACACATACCCCCTGGGTCCTTTCAAAGTACCCCCAGGCATACGCCTATCCCCAGTTGACAACCCCTGCCCCATACTATAGTTCTCAACCTCGTTTGGACTCAGGGCATCCTTCATTGGACCCGAGGCACCTCTCTATAACTTTTGTGAACTAAGTGGTACCCAATTTCAAAAACTAATTTAAATGTTATAGAGCTTGCCTTCTTAAAGAGGAACCAAGCAGTCAGGGTGGGAGATTTTCCAGACAGGGACAAGCTTTAGCCTGTGCTTATCTGCTCATGGCCTCACACTTCACTCACCTCTTCATACCGCATGGCACCCTTTAAAGGACTTGGTGATACCCCAGGTGCCCTAGCACCCCGGTTGAGAATCACTAGTCTGCACCCTGTATTAGCATAGACCAGGGGTTAGATTGCAAAAGTTATGCAGTTTTCTGTAAGCGGTGTAATTTAGATAGGTAGTGAACAGAACACACACTGGCCCTCTGGTCAGGGGGGTGGGGAAGGGGTGGCAAATCTTAGACCAGGTTCTGCCATTTTTAAACCAGTCTGTGCACGCCAAACTTCTGTTCTGTTACAGGTATGCTGGTTTTGTGTGCTGAACTTCTGCTTTAGGTATAGATCATTTTCTAAACATTCATATTGGTAAAAGTGTTATGTCTGTACCTGGCCTGAAGGTGACATTGGTTCCAAATCAGTTCCAAATCACAGGGCCAGTGCAACAATGCGATTCTCCCCCTCACTAAGAGCTTCTGGTAAAGTCACAGTTGAGCTCAAAATTGGCAAAACTGCTTAGAGGCAAGGGTAGAACCTGTATTTTCTTTTAAGACTATTTTTAAACTGACAAGGTTTTAAGTCAACTGTGCCCCCCCCCTTAAGAGCTAACAGTGCCCCATATTCACAAAACATGTTAGATGCAACTTCCTTAATCTCAGTTACACACTTCAAGCATAAAGCAAACTGCTTACCTAGACAGGCATAAACTAGCTAAAAGTGTATTTAATAGCAGTCTTTTGGGCATGTAAACACTGAACTTCCAGTGAAACAATATGCACAAAACTAGTAATAGGAGCAAACTAAATAAGCAAAAAGGCATCACACAAAAGCCTCATTCAGTTTTGCAGATCTTGTCATTCATTCTAGGAACTAAATTCTAAATAGTTGTTTTACTAAACAGATATACATACTGTATCATACCATGCTTAAAGAGTATCAAGCAGCAAGTTCATACAGGAATAATTTTTAAATGACCTTCCTATTTATACAGGAACTTTATACTGCTGGTCATACTTACATATTGATCTTGCCTTATTTGGGAACTTGTTTATTCGACAAAGCCCAACAACTAAGACATACATTACTGAGTTTATTTTGTATATTTCCAGTTATTTTCCCAAGGCCTGGAATAGACTCCCTCCAGAAGTGGTGCAGGCACCTACTCTGGACTCATTCAAGAAACAATTGGATGCCTATCTTGGTGGGATCTTTTGACACTGACTTCCTGCCCTTGGGGCAGGGGGCTGGACTTGATGATCTTCAAGGTCCCTTCCAGCCCTAATGTCTATGAAATCTATGTGTGTGTTATTGCATTGTAATAAATAGTGTGTTTTAATTAACAATATAATAAATGCTCAGTGTACATTTATTTATGCTTATAACGCAGTTATTCAGATTTTTTAAATCTTGGGCAATTCAGGAACCACAGGCTACATGCTAATCAAATCTCCACATGACTTATTAAGTTCAAATATAATCTACCCGTCTTTAAAGACATCTCAGTACTTATTATTTGGGCTGCATTCAGCCCATCTCAGTGGGTACGGATGATGGTCTCTGGATTCTTTGTGGGTAATCTAGGTTCTGCGGCTGTGCCTATTACAACCATCCTTAAAAAAAAAAGGCTGCCAGAGTCATTTCCTCCTCCTAGGGTCAACTTCCCTGTGTAAAAAGAAGCCTCTCTGGAATGGTGGTGGGAACTAAAAGCATATGCTTGATGTTGCTCCTTATTCTCTTAACTTGTAGGCAGAGTCTTCTGTGGATGAATGATGAAGACAGAAGTTTGTGGTGCTTAAAATGTCTTTCTTGGTTGACCATTTTGAAACAAAGTTCATTTCCTATATATAATATCTCCACTCCCTAGCCTTTCTGGGAGTCTCCAGTGTAGAATTTCAAGAGCTATATTAGAGGGAACGCCCTTTCCAGCATAGCTCCTGGACATAATCCATAGATTTCTTGGACAGGGATACCTGGACCTACACAGTCTTTCTTCAGTATTTCCCAAATAATTAGAGAAATGCATCATCATCATCTTTATTCACCTCTCATTTTTTTCCTAAATACTTACAAGTATTATTAGTATCATCTAAAGCAGGGGTGGGCAAAGTCTGGACAGGAGGCTGGATTGGGCTCGCAGAGGACTCCATTTCCCAGCAGCCCTTGCACGCATGGCTGCAGCCAGTTTCCATGGAGACCCCAGGAGCAGCAGGGTCATGACAGCACAGGGCCAGAGTTTCCGTGGGGACCGACCATAGCAGAGCTGGCAAGGTGTGTGGCTGGACAGGGGGCTGCTCAGGGGCCAGGGCTCTGACCTTGCAGTGGTGACAGCATCATCCAGAGCTGAGGCAGAGCTGGACTCCACTGCCCACATACCCTGGGCAGGGGTGTGCAGGCAGCAGATCACGACTGTGCCCCAGCTCCAGACAACACATTCACCACTGCAAGATCCCAGCCCTGGCCACAGAGCAGCTACCCCCACAGTCATGAACCCTGCCAGTGCTGCTGGGGCCAGTCTCCATGGAAACCCTGTCCCCACACCGTCATGGGGCCACCACTACTGGGGTCTCCATGGAAACCAGCTGCAACAACATGTGCAGGGGCTGTTGGGCAATGGAATCTGGCCACAAGCCAGATCCACCATTTTGCCCACCCCTGATCTAATGTCAGAGCCCAAAAAATTCAAACTGCTTTTAAAAATAATAATTAACCTATAGTTTTTAGGTATACAGTCACTCTTATTGACTTGGCTTTACATAACATGAAAAAATAATTATCAAAGTACATACCATTTAACATTCATTATTGCCAGCCTACGACACTATTTAATACAAGAATGGTATTTAAAATGTGACAGATTATAAGACAACAGATCTGATAATATAGTTCAGATCATCAGAGAACCAATCACTTAGAACTACAAATCATTCTGCATAAAGTGACAATTAGGTATAAAACTTAGGCAATAAATACTGGCCATCTGCTTACTGAACTTTAAAAGCTAATATGTATGGACTAAGACAACATTCTGAACAAATCATTTAGGTAATCAAATAATATCAAATGGGACTTAAAAGCTCAAGTCAAAGACCATCAAATTTTTTTTATTAATCTAAACCACATTTTTAGGCACAGAATTGCTGATATGAGCACAAACGCATAACTGGAGGCTTTACCATAGGTGCCCACATCGTGAATGTTTTATTTTCTTATTCCTTCTAAAAACACACAATAAAAAAATGCCAAAAAAAAATTGTTGGTACAGTTTGCAGTCAGAAATATCAAGTCCAGAAACTGAACAAATGCCTCCTATATAATAACGAATGTCTCCAATTCCTACTAAAGTCGATGAGAAATATCCTGACTCAGCTCTTGCAAGATTAAGCCTTTTGTCCAAACTTGTACCTATGATGCTCACAAAACTCTGCCATATACTCTGCCAAATTGCTCATGCGTACATAACTGTGTCTAAACATTGCTCCAGCAAAGTCATCCAGAAGTTATTAACAGCACTCATTTTAGCATCTGCATTGCCAACAACCAAAAATTTGTTTCTGGTGTGAAGATTATGAATATGACAGGTCTTACTCTTCAAGAATAGTAATCAAATAGCAGGACAGACCATTAACACTTGAAAACAATAGGCTCCATAAAATCATCCACTAAATAATAAAAGCCCGTGATGCATAGTACACAAAGAATTCTTACAACGTAAGAAAAACATTGGAATCACATACCCAAGACTGAAAACAACAGAGAAAACAAGTTGCTTTTAATGTTTTAACATGTAGAAACTATTATTCTAGCATAATATTATTTTTAAAAATATCCTACAAGGTTGAAGAGTTCATAGAAATAAATACTCAAAAAGTTTGATAATGTGATCATGCAGATGCTTTGATGTGTTCTACTGAAGACTGCAATTACAAGCTTTTCTGTCTCTTCTCTCCACCCACTTTCTAAAGCACAATTTTTATGGGCAAACATGTTGCACATACTAACACAGGCTCCCAGAAGGTGCTGCGCATGCCAAAGTGTTTTCTATGTAGATTTGTATACTTCATAAGTAGCACAAATCACTAATTGATCTTAAAAGTAACTTGAATGCATTTTTCCAAATTTAGATCTGAATTGCCATTTCACAGATATGAATCCAACCTGCCTCCAGAGTAGTAATCACAGCAGGTTCTGTTGCCGAAGTTCTCTTCCCAGGGCCATCTTTTTCACCCTGTGAGCAGGGTTGAAAGTGGTTCTGGAAAAGTATAGGAAAACTGTATCAAACTTTCAGGGCAGGGGGGCATTACACTGCAGCTAACTTGTGCTTTTTCTCTAGTTTCTCCTAGTTCATATAAAGCTTGCCATGCTGGGGCTGTTTGTCATTATAAGGGAAAGTTAATGTCAGTATGGAGAAAAAAACCATACCTGTCATGTAGTACAGGGGGGAAAAATATTCTACTTTTTTTTTTTTTTTAAACCATTTACCACCTTGGATGAGGAACAGAAAATGTACATGTATTGTATTAGTTTGAGATGTTATGTTCCACATGGGCAAAATCATGGACAGAAAAAAGGGAATTTGTCCTTTGTGCTTATTAATGCCAGTTAACACACTATATGCTCCTAACCTGTGAAATGCTTGTCACAAGTACTGTACCAAATTTCCTTGTTAACTTAAATGAATTTCTTGGGGTCTTTCATAAATAAAACAAGCTGGAAAAGCCTCTGCATGTTGGAAATATATATACTCTTATATTTGATGGGGTCAATTTGTTACTTAAATATATCAACCATAATGGGTAACTAATAGCTTCTTTTGCATATTTTTCACATACTAGGGGAAATTCCTCTTTAAAACAAGTTCTGGAATTTAAGGCATGGCCAATCAAGAGGAAAAGCAGGACTTCCCCACAGTTGTATGGATATACAAGTAAACTATGGTGATATTCTGAAAGCTTTCTATAAGAATATCTATCATAGCAAATATATAAATCCAAATGTGACAATACATTACTAAGAAGAGATTCCCTAACAATACACACACAGCCCTGAGAATTTCACAGGTATCGTGTCACAGAGTCAGTCAGACCTTCCAAACAGAGGGTGGCACCAAATGATGCACCTTTAGTCTCAATTCTTTTGACATAAAGTGCACATGCAAAAAACTATTAACAAACAAACTCACAGAAAACTGCAGTTTTAATTTTACTAATCAAGATCAACATATTTTAAGTCTATAAATAATATTTATACTGTACCTGGTTATTTCTTCCTTAAGTTTGCATGGATCTTCTGCATAGAATTTAACACCAAAATATAGAGTATATGGTGGTCCAGCTAGGTAAAAGGAAAAAAACAGTTATCTTTTGTACTGAAAAAGGTCTACTAAAAAGCCCACTTCTCTATTTTAGGATTTTATTCTCCTGAGAGTCACCACAGAATCCATGCATTTTTCATGTAAAATCAAAAGTCGAAGTTCCAGTAAATGTTATAGAATCTCTGGCTCTTTTCCCTTTATATGGTATAAAACTTCTGTTTGTAAAGGCTTTGGGTATTTCTTATGTTTTGCTTTGCTCCCTGTTCCTTTGGATTGATTGCTACTTGCCTGCCTGTTCAGCAGTTTTATTTGCTCTGAAGGTTTACGTTTTGGCTTTCACTTCTATTCTACCTTGTATTTTGATTCAGGGAGGATGCTTTTCTCATTTGTTTTTGGCCTTCACTTCTTTATAAATGTGTAAAAATAAAATCATATATCCATCAAGAACATGTTATTCCTGTTACCATGTGCCAATGTTATTTCTGAATCCTTCCTATGCTGCCAAAGACTGAATTGAATATTTCAATTATGCTTAATTTACCTAGTCAGAAATTGTAAACCTATTTGCCAGCTCAATTTTTAAAAAGCAGTTTATTCCTTCAGTAAGATCCAGTGAACCCTATCCTATCATTATTGTTATGGCCATATTTATCTCTATGCATACATCCACTTTTATCAAAGGCTTTTTCCATTTTTACAACAGAATTCAACTTTCCTTTTGAAGTACTATTATTAACCTTACTTAACAATATTGCAAACAGAATCTTTGCCTAGGAGGTTTAAAGAATGACACCAACATTCAAAAAAACTATGCAGGTTATTCCTAATAATTTTTTTTTTTCCATTTTCAGAAGGCAAAAGTCATGTGGTTAAAAAGACAGGAAGGTCAAAGTTAATTCAAATCTCAAATTATACAGATTTCTAGAAACTATATCACCAAGATGTTTCAGTACTTTTATGATTCTCAAGTAATAGTTTAATCACAAAAATATGCTCGAGTAAGAAGAGGCAGTTACACTCAGTGTGTGCAATTTTGATATAGCTATGAACTAAATTATTTGAGCCATTTCAAGAGACCATGAATCAAAGGCCCACCACTCTGCATGTAGGATGTCCTCTGTTTCTCATCATTGTTTATCAAGTGCAAATGAAATACATACTGTTTATCAATTCCTTATGTTCCGCAAGTGTCTTTGCAGGATCCAGCCAGTACTGTGAGAATAGATAATTACGGGAATTAGTCATTTAACCTGGCAAACGCTTAAAGATTAACTTCCATTATATATTTATTTTTATATTAATAATCTTTGTTCTCAAATGCCAAAAGTGAAATGTTATCATCTTTTCTTTTGGTACAACACAAAAACCAGACAAATTACCTGCCAGTGGTTAAATTAGTATAAAACTGAAGTGTTCAGAAAACCAAGTCTATAACAGTAAAAAAAACCCCAAACAAACACACAAACCAAAAAACCCCCACTAAACCTATAATGCAGAATTTCCTGATCAGATAAACATGTCAGTACATGTCAAGTGTACTGCTTCTCTGACAGGTTGTGATATCCTGTTCAGAAAAAGCTCTCCTACTTCACACTAGAGCAAACTGGGCCGTAAAGGAAAATCTCTTAAAACGTATATTGCTGTTTTCCAAACTACCTTGTCTGTTATATCTAGAATACTACTGTGCAACTTCACAGTCTCCTTGACAGATCAACAGGCAGAGCCCCTGGAATGCTGACATAGGGACAAGCACAATGATGATAGTTTATAAAGATAAGAAAGATGGAAGAAAATGGGCTTGTTTAGTCTAGAAAAGACAAGACAGGTGGGGAGATATGGTAGCAGTCTTCTAATACGTAAAAAGGCTTTTATGTAGACAGTTCTCCATGGAAGATGGGACAAAAAAAACCAGTATAAACTGCTACAAAGGAAATTTAAATCAGATTTTAGAAACAAATTTCTAACTACAGGGGAGGTGAAACACTAGAACAATCTATCTAATGAGGGACTTCCAATTAAGAGTTCTAGGACCAGATTCAACAAATATCTAGCAGAGATTCTCTAGATCTATTTGATTCTGTTTCTCTGCAGGGAGACTGGCTAAAAGATTCCTGTGCTCCCTTCCAGCCAGATGTTCCTATGATTCAATTATGATTCATCTGGAAAAACACACAGGTGAAATCCTTGCTGCTGGCTCCCAAACCACATTGGATTTCACTTTTCCTAAGCAGAAAGCGCATACATCATCCTGTGACCTTTCTCCCTTGGTCATCTCCTCAATTAGATATCCTTCTCCTCTGGGAGGAGTCACACCCTTTAGGACTCTCTGGCACACACAGAAGATTCTTTAGAAGTCTTTTTTTTCTTTAGGAGCTTTCTGCCACACATGCACACCAAGCCAATATAGGGAATGTGAAACCAGGCTAACCCAGACAGATGACACTACCACTGGGCAGGTTCGCCCATTGCAAAAAATGCTCTAAGGCTCCAGAACAACTGGGATTAAGAATTAATTGTAAGGTTAGTAGCACACTCCTGACATTGCACTAAGACAGCTAGATGCATTACAGCTGTTTCAGGGCATAGCACAAGTAGAAGAGGATGCCAGGCTGCACTGAAGCATCCCCTAGCACATTCTTTTTACAGTATTGATGCGTCTTTAGGATCCAATGCAGAACTGTAATGAGGGCTGTTTATAAGGCTCTATTGTTCTTCCTGGTCAATAAATGTAATTGGGAGTACAGCAGGAGTAGGCAGTCATTTTGGGTGGAGGACCACTTACTGAGTTTTGGTGAACTGTCGAAGGCCACAAGGGTAGTACCTTGACAGGTGTTCTACCCTGGTCACCATCTTGGGACCAGAAGTCCTACCCCCTAACCCCTGACCTTTGCAACTGGAAATGCTCCTTTTGAGAGGGAACTTTTCCAACTTGCAACAAGAAAAAAAAAACAAATTGTATGCTAAAAATCAAACATCTACTGTAACACATTTTAATTTTATTTTAAAAAATATTTTTGTTCCAATTTGTGTGTGTTTGCATAGTGTATATAGAGGCAATTGCATAATAGCTCAAAATAAAGTCTTACTCTTGTATATTGGGGGGGTGGTAGGGCTAAGGATTTGTGACTTTCATCTGGTTTGCATAAGAGCTGCAAAACACTCTTCAGTTAAGATCCCCGGTACACAGCTTCCACCATCCATTTATTCTATTTCAAACCACAAAGCAAAACTGAATATCCATTTCCAGAATCTAAGATAGAATATGAACTGTTAAGCAATCTACCAGAACAAGATCTCATACTGCAATTGTAAAATATTTGTAATTAGCAGTATTAAATATTAACTGGCCACAGATAATAGTTCTTGGAATACAATGTTATAATAATATTATGTATAATACTAATAATACTACTATTATTTGCTTCATTAATTAACCAACAGTTTAAGCCCACAATGCAATCTTGGCCTGCATAAAAGCAAAAAAAGGAAAGTGGAAAAAGTTTTCTAAAACCTAAGACTAACGGGAATGTTATCATTTAAAAAAAACAAAAAGAAAAACAAAAAAACCCATGTTTGAAATGAAGAGTTGCTTTGTTTGGATATAAGCTTTCTTTTAGCTTGTTTGTGAACAAAAAGTGTTGCTACATTGTTTTAATACTTAAAAATCAAATGGTAAAACTGACTTCAAACAAAAATAAAACACGCAAAATAATTTTTATTGTCCATATTGAGTGAAATGGAAACAGTAAATAAATTACGTTGGTAGCAAAAAGTAAAAAAAACTTACGAATCATGTAAATTAAGGCTTGCAAACACTTACATATATGTAAGAAAAAGCATTGTTTGTGCCAATAGGTACTGTAAAACCTATATGATCATAGGAAACCAGGGCTAGAAGGGACCTCACAAGGTCACCCAGTCCAGCCCACTGCTCAAGGCAGGATCATTCCTGACTAAGCCATCCCAGCCAAACCAACTGTCCCACTCATAGGGATTTTCAGGACTAGGCTCTAAACTTGATATCAGTAGCACAGGGAAAGTTATTCAGTTTGGTTACAGTTTTTAATATATTTTTTGATGTAGAACTATAATCGTTTCAACCTGTGGTGTTGGCTTATATTTCAATTTTTCAAATAATAACAACAAAACAAAAAATAGAAGAATTTGCAAGCATCTGAATCATTGCTAATAAAATTAACGGTGTTAGGTAAATGATACTAGACAGTGAAATCTGCCCTCTCGGTTTTGGGGCAACTAGGAGTAGCACTTATTACAATACTACAAATAAACAAAAACAGAAAAAGAACAAAGGTTAAACACAGCTTTTGAAGAAAGAAGTCTCAGATACATCCTCAAGTTTGACCATTTAGCTGTCCCTTTTCTTAAACCAGGGAATTATACAGATGATGGATGGAGAGGTCTCTTATCTGCCCACCAAAACATAATTATATAATACTACCTCAGCAAGAGACATGTCAAAGAAAACTTTCCTTTCATTGTGTCAAGAGATCCATTTGGTCTGCAGAATTTCATAAGCAGAAAGTTTAATTAAGCAAAAAACCAAAATTTATTTTTTAAAAAGCATTGCAAACAATTGATTGAATATGGTAATAGCTGGTTGAATCGTGTAACAGGGGACCAGAACCCCGTTACTAAGCCAAGGGAAAGGAAAAATAGAGGGGCAGGGACCAAAGCAGCTAGGGTGAAATAGAGGGACCAAACTCAGGAAACCAGGGTATCACCTCTTCAAGGATAGGTACAGTCTGAGTACCTGAATCAAA